>NW_027094087.1:102237175-103542175 GCF_029207755.1 Chamaea fasciata | reverse complement strand
GGGTGACAGTCCTATCACATAATGTGATAGAATGCAGAGCTAGCAGACGGCAGAATGATCTCCTTATAAATCTTGTACAACTCTCCAATAGCTAGAAATCGGGCCAAACTTGAATATCTTCATAAATTTTGTTGGTAACTAACATAACACTGCTACTAACCATATAAGTCTTGGTCTCTTTTCCTGCTGTTACTGGCTTTCAATTTCTTACAGCTCAGATTTATGACATAGGTGAAATGATTGTTTACTGACAGATTTGCTTTTCCTCCTTTTTAATTTAGTGTGCTATCACCTGGTTCCAGTGCTAGGAATTAAGGAACTTCTGCTCATTCTTATCCTCTCTTTAATACTGTTCATCATTTGGTCTTCTTACATTCTGCAGCATTAACTTACTACTAATGCACAAAATGGCTTTTGATCAGTTTTTCTCTGAAAATGCTGCTTCAGTCCCTGGCTTTTTACTAACATTTATCCTTTGGACATTTTACATCTCCATTACCAAAGACGAAGGACCAAAAGGAATCTCACATGGTAAATCAAACAATGCTGTTCACAGCATTCACTTAACAGCCCCACCTCAAAACCTTGAATTTTTAAAGTTTTATGTAAGTAAGAATAAAGTGAAGACTTATTACAACTTGAAATCATAGATTTTTCATTTTCCTTATGGAATCTTTCTCTCTGTTTTTTTAATGTAATTTGTCAAGATTTCTAAATGTTAAACTTATTTTCTTTCTCTTTTCTTACCAATTGAAGTGCTTTACCAGAAATTTATAACATGAAAAAATCAGCTTCCTTTAATCTCAGAAACTAAGAAAACCATCAAGCAGTCTTGAATTCTGGAAGACCAGACCATCTAGCTCAATGTGAGGTTTAAAAGCTTCTACGTTTTGCAGGTGTGGAGCCAAATTCAAATGTGCAGAAACCAGAACTTGTGATCTCCTGAAAATACCACCTTAGAGTTCACCTCCAGCTTCTCAGTACCAAATTCAGCCAGGTAAGAACCAGTCAGCAGAAACCCAAGTGGTTGTTTTTGGTTTGGAAGGCTGGGTTTGTTTGTCCATGCCAATTTACCTGTATTCTGGCAGAGACATTCCAGCAAATTCTAGTTTGCTGACCAAATGCTCGTCAGCTGGAAATTTTCCAAACAAAGCAGCTGCATGGCATGCTCTCTTCACAGCAATGAGGATGCAGCTTAAATGTGGAACAGGAAAAGCATAAACAGTCCCCTTTAAAGTAATAAACTAATTAAAAATTCCTGCTTAATTCTGCTTAATCCTGCTACCTTTGAAAAGCAGAGTTGAGAGTCAGGTGAGCTTCAGGAGAATCCCATTCCACTTCCGTCAAAGCTTTGTCCCAAAACACTCACCTCTGGCCTCAGAACAGCCCTCCTGCAGGCCTGGCACACGGGGCCGCTCCGGGAGAAACTCAGCGGAAGCCGACGGGTTCGATTCTGGCACGTTGGGTCCTCACATATTAACCAACCCTGCAGAAAGGCAGAACACGGGAAAAAAAATCATTTTTTACCCTAAATTCAAGTTATAACTTGAATATAACTATTCAAAAAATGAATCACAGTCAAGGAAGAAAAATATCCCAACTGTAACATCCTCTGTGAATCTGATACTGTAATACATATAAAGAGATGAAGGTCCTTCAAGGACCTTGTTTAAACACAATTAATGGCGGACAACAAAGCTGGAGTCTTCTTGCTTCAAAATCCCACACTGCAGTCATCCCTTCTTTGAAATACACTGAAACCTCTGCTCTTCTCTTCTCCAGTTACAACAACATTAACATACAAGCAGAGTATTTTATCCAGCTATGTAGACCATTCAGGAAGACACTTCATTCAGGAAGACTTGTAATAAATTAAATATTTAAGTAACAAGCCATTTCTTTGCTAGTGCTTTAGAGGGGACAAACAGTTTTAAGTTTTCTGTTTTCTGATGCAAGCCAGAAGCTTTCCTTTCTTCTTCTTTTTAAATATCTTGTTAATTTTTTTCAGAAAGCTTCCAAGACTTCAACAAAAACTGATTCATTTAGGAAAAACTAACATTTTGCTGAATTAAAATGAAATAAAATCTGAGCCAGTTCGTCCTATGTCAGCTCAGAGAGACAATGCAAAAGGCTTCTCTTAAGACTATGTAAGAAGGAATTATTCCAGGACTGGTAGCGATGAACTTCTTGTGCCAGGTACAACCATAGGCTAAAAACCATGCCACACCTCATCCCTAAGAACCACTAACAGAAGATACTTAAGTACTGGCAAAAGTGAAAGGATATGGTAAAATTCTTCCAAAGATTCTCCCAGCCTTTGGAAATAGCTCAAGGACCACCTGAACCACTGACTCTGTATTCAGTGGCGACTGAATTAATGCATTAATGATGCAGTAAGGACCCCAATGAACTTCAAGTGCTTTTCAAACCCATGTAAGCTTTCAGCATCTGAAACATCCTGCAGAACAACTATGAACTATATGGAAAAGTACTTTAGCTTTCTTGAACACACACACACACACACACACACACACACACACAGAGCTTCTCTTTAAACGCTTTCTAGTTCTTGCATCAGGAGGGACTAGGAAAAATCATTCTGCATTCAACTTCTTTGTGCCACTCATGATTTTATAGACCTCCATCACATCACCTTCAATCAAAGTCTTTTCCAAACCACAGTCGTAATTTACTTAGTTGTTCCTTGCCTGGAAACCACTCCAAATCTTTGTTGCCCTTCTCTGAATCTCTCCCAGGTCTTTTTGGAAATGAGGCAGTGGGGGAAAATGGGACAAGTGGGGAGGGAGATGAAACCAGTACTGCACACTGTATTCAGGATACCAATGAACATGAACTTATACAGAAACAAAATGGGATTTATCATCTTGTTCTCTGCTTCTTTCTCTCCTCAATTTCTAGTCTGCCTAGAGCACACTACCAAACATTTGGGCATAAAGCAGTCACTTCCAGAAAGATATTTAATATTTTTTAAGAATTATAATTTTATTCTTCCCCACTACGTCGATATACATTGGACACAAAATTAAGATTGGGTTTTTAGCATTTCCTCACGTCACCTTCCTTGGCAGAGTATTTAAGCTTCTATTGTTAACTGAAAAGTCAACTTAGTCTTCCTGCAACTCTTCTCCAGCAGTTCCTGCATTTACCACCCTGAGCAGCTCAGTCCTGTCAAACTCTGCATTTCAGTCCCTGCTGGGAATAGTGGCTGGTTATTTTTTTGGCCTATTTCCAGATTTTTTGTTGCACCTGCAAAGAAGTTAACTACATACATGGATCCCTGGTACTTTGACAGAGATGTTATGAATCAGAGGACAACTCAGAAAGTTGCTTGTTTCCATTCTCACTAGCTCTTCGAGAAGTTGTCCCAATGTTATACTCTGGCAATGACTTCTACCTAATTTCCACTTCGATTTCAACCTAAAAATATATTCTATAATAATTTCAGAAGTGCTCCAAGACTGGTTTAGCTTTTCTTTATCTCTTTAAGATGAAACCTCAAGTCCTTTCCAAATAAATTCATTTATTCCAGAGATGTCTCCTCTTTCACCATGTCTACAGCCATGTCATATACTCAATATTCTCCCACTTGGTGCCAAATCCATCAAAACACTTCCTGCTGCCTTTGCAGAGCAGAGCTTTTATGTCCATGTGGCCAGACCAGAAAAACTGTGGAGAACATCACGGCAATGTCAATGTATATAGCGCTTCCTGAAATGTGTGCTTCTGCCCACAGTGCAGGAATGGACAGAGTGTATTTACATATGCAGTTAGATTCATTTCACCCAACTCTGACATCTAAAAGCCTGATACCCAGTTTAAGCTTATCCATTAGCTTACCTTATGATCCATTTATAGTAAATGGACAGAAAAAAAGCATCTCCAAAAGCAATTCACCTAACAGATTTTGGGATGAGGAAATACTCCCTGCTTTAGACCCCCTTAATAAAGTAAGGGGTGTTGGAAACAGTATGACCAGTGTATCTGATCACAAGTGTGAACTTTATTGTTACGTAGATCAGCAATGTAAATCATGACATTTAAAACTGCACAGTGAGAAAATGTAAAGAATTCAAAAACCTTCTGTGCTTTGTTCTCTCGCACAACTGTTACCCTAGGAGTCCTAGTACTACTTTCTCTGTCATATACAATTTATTTATGACAAATACTTCAGAACTGACATTAGCCACATAAGACACTGCTCACCAAGACTGAGATACTCAATTAACACATGGGTCACCATGAGAAATCCTAACTTAGGGCCTGACCTAACAGACACCTGACCTGTGTCTTCTGAAGTCATCAGGCAAAAATGACCCTCAAGTGACAAAGACAGGCCTTGGCTCTGGTTTTGCAAATGAAGCTGATTTATCTCTAAAAGAGGAAGGTGTTTATTTGTTGTCTCACACTGATTAAATAACTCAGTTTAAAAAGACATGGAATAACCTTCTACCAAAAAAAAGCTACTCAAGGATAGCATTGAGATCTTCAGGCACTCACCTGAGTGAGTGCCAAGAATATCATTAGAGCCACCGTGAGGGAAAACACAAAATTATTTTTGTAAGGGTAATGAATTCTCACCCATCTTGCATAAAGTTAATTTTTAGAAACAAAAGACATGCTCTGTTTGGAAATTTGTTTATTCTGTGGCATCTACCTTCTATGAAACATCTGGCAGCAATCTGACATAAACAGCACCTTAAAATACACAGCCAGGCAGGGGGAGGTGTGGAGGGTGTCCTCACCCATTCCAAAATCCTCCTGTTGAAGAGCGTAATTGTTTCAGCTGTAACTATGAAAAGATTGTGTGCACAAAGAGAACATTCATGACTCAAAGCATATTAAATGACTACATCTGAACTTTGAAACAATTTGTTAAATTAGAAAAACAAATAATGGAAACTGCCAGATAGTAAGATATTTTGCTAGGGAATGCAACTGCAACTGAAAAAAAACAAATCCTGGAATGGGAGCAGCATCCCAGCTTCAGCTGAACAGAATACTCAACAATAGACAACCATGAAAATAATGTATGATAGAAGTAACTGTGTTTTCTGCCACCTGTTGGCCTTTTTAGCTAACCATTATGAAACAAAGGACTACACCACTCACAAGGTACAGCTTCTACTGTCTTACAAGGGGATGCATAGAAGGTCCTCTCAAACTGCCACTGAGTAATGACATTTGAAATAAGCTTCTTTATAAAATTGTTTCAGTCTAATGCAGTCACTGTTGAAGAAAGCACTGAGAGACTCTGCTGGTCACAAAAAAAGGTGAAAAAAGACTGAAAACCCCATGATTAAACTAAAAACCATACCTTAGGATAAAAATAACCACTTAAATTCAACAGCTTACTACTATGCTTGTTTTCAGCCACTAATAAATAATGATCAAAATATACAAGCTTAACTGAGTAGTACATTTCTCAACTATATTGAAGAAATGAAGATTTCATTTATTGCCTACAAAAAAATGCCCAAATGTGTTGAGTAGATACTAACAAAGTGGATGTCACTTCAATTCATATAGAAAACAGTTAATGTCATTTGTATAGACTTCTCACCAGTTATAATTAACAGTAAAGAGGTCTTTTCTTCTTTGTCACCTCTCTATTCAGGCCTTATTTGCGTTTGTACTTGCTATCTGTTAATCTCTAGTAACAAATGACAACAATAACTGTTGCTATTATGCATGGAAATTAAACATGTAGATAACTGTGTGAAGGGAGCTATTTTTGAAAAAAGCAGTATCAGAAACATGTAGCTCTTTATGTGTCTTGTTTTGCTTTGATAATTAAGCCATAGCCTTGATTTCTTTTAAACAAAAACCTTTTCCATAGACATGCATGTTGCAATCAAATTCAATACATGCATTATGTTCTGATTCAATCTGCTCAAGTGCATTATTGTTAACCCTTATTTGATCCATGCCTGTCATCTTCACTGACCAAACAAAACCAATCCTTCATTTCCCAGCAGCTATCACTGAGTCTGTAAATTAATTTGCAGTAGATCAAACAAAATCATAATAGGGAACCTTCAGCTTTGTTCTACTTGGTATCTGCAACACTGTGGGAAATGAAATACAAGTTGACAGAGGGGCAAAAAAAAAAAAAAGCAACTAGCGTTTCCAAACATCCTTCCCACAAATACTTAGTGGATTTTAAAATAAAAAGTATGCGAAAAAACCCTAAAATAGATGCACAATATAAAAGAAAATCCCTGAAGAGTATTAAGTCCATGAACTGTAGCTAATAGGGAGAAATTTGCAAGTCAAAAGTAATTTTTGTTTCTTTGTAAGTCTGTTCTTGAGAATTAGCCTCTCCCATTCTAATGATCAACAAGCATTAAGAATATTACCCCAAAATACAGAGGCAAGTGGTTTTGCAACAGCCTGTCAAACAGAAGTTGCAGGGGTCAACAACATGCATTTACTGAGCTTTATCTTAATAATTTTTACAAATTACATTTGACAATGTACCTTGGTTGCCTGCTACAGTAGAAGACTGAATGTGCTTCTCTAAGACACTTCAGTTGTGCATCTGTTCTTGCCTTCAGACAGTCTGGATGCTGAGGCACTATAACATTTTAAAAGTTCACATGAAATGAAAAAAATGTGCTGGTAAAAAGCAGAAAGCTGCAAGCACTGAGAATTATTCAGAAGTCACTAGCAGTTACTTCAGAGCTGAATTTACTTGTAACCCATGCTTGCTTCTCTGCAGTCTTCCTCCCCATTGAAGACAATATTAACATGGATTTTTGAAAATGGGACCTTGGTGGATGGTGTCCAACCTCAGATGGCTAGCATATCCAAGCACATTATACCCCAAACCCATGTCTCCAGCACCGCAGAGCTGAAGTTATCACCTTACACCACCAAACCCACCAGAAGGGAAGCACAGGAACCCAGCCTGAACACTCTATCCTTGCCAGCCAGCTGAAGCCTACTGCTCATGTCACTGATCAGCAAACCAGCTTTTGGAAGGCTGAATGTGAGAGAGAAGGCAATGATGATCTTCTGATCCAGGTACCATTGTGATTCGCTAATCACGACATTTGCACTTCACATTGGCCTTTCTTTTCATACTACCCTTACAAAAGCATATTACTTCCACTCATTCCAGGACCAGAAGCTTCAAAACCTGTTTTCCTGACAACATCCATTATTATGGATAGTATTGCCTAACAGGGCAAATCTGGCTGAAGTGGCTTGAAATCCTCTGGCAGGATGAGAAATTCCACCAATACTGCATTACTGGATATACTATCAAATCTATCCATCTCCCCAAGCAATATTAAAAGACAGATGATTTTTTGAAGTTAAATAAAGCAGTTCATGATGGCACTTAACTCGGTGACCTGAAAGTTACCAGTTCCAATGGCAACAATTTGTTCCACACGTGTGGTGTGTTCTCCCTGTCCCACCTGTCTGTGTCTTCTGTAAATGGCTGAGTTTTTGGTGGAACAGAAACTTTCCTAGTAGTAGACAATGTGTCAGGAACTAGAATCACAACTTCTGTTTGCATATTCTTTGGCCAATGCTTTGACTATCAGTAGTAACTACATCTTTCGAGAAATGCATCATGATTTTACACTTCCAACATGAAAGGTGACACTAATATTGACTTAAAGATGAGCTCTTGCTGTAAGGTCAGGAAAGTTTTCCTGCTGTGTACGAGAAACCAAATCACTCTGAAGTAATTTCAACTTCTGATCTGCTTTCTTGCCTGCTCAGAACAAAGAAACATTCCAGTAATAACACTGGCACAATCCAGTGCATCTGCCCCACCTTGGTGAGATACCAGCAGCAATGAAAGTCTCAATGACAGTGTAAGAACTAGCATCATGCACTGGGATTTCAGCAGACAAAGCAGACCTGAGTGACACCTACCTGCCGCTGCTCCCATGCCAAGAAGATATCCCCTCAGGTCAGGAATGCTACCATAAATAGTGAAATAAGACTCCACCAGAAAACTTTACCCACTTAGTAATGTGAATCATAGAACCATCAGTGTTGGAAAAGACCTCTAAGATCAGAGTCTAGCCATAATCCCAGCAGCCCAGCTGCCACATCCACACCTTTTGAACACTTCCAGGGACAGCAATTCCACCACTTCAGTAAAGTTCAGCTTCCTCAAGTAACATCCCATATTTTCATGGGGAAGTATACCTGATAAAAACCTCAGAGGATGCACTGTTACAAACAAACCAATTCTACTGCTGGTAGACACAAGAAAGTCACAGACTCATTTAACTTTTGAAAGGATTTTCCCAGATGGAGGACTTGCTGAGGTCAGAACTGGTACAATCAGAAATACACACTTCTCTCCTGCAGGAACAGTAACTCTCTGCAGAGTCCTGGTGTCTGCCTGCTCTGTGCATTTCCTGTAGCTGCCTCATCCTGAATGTCCCTCCAGAGCAAGGACAAAGACACATCAGAAAGCTGTGTTTGAATAATCTTATGGATCGAGTAAGTCATCTGTGAGACTGCCAAAGCAGAGTCAGTGTAGGACATTTGGATCAGGAGGGCTCCTCACAGGTGTCACCTTAAGACATCTGACTTTGTCAGTGTGTGTGTCTCCTGACAGCCTGAGTGGACACAGCCACTCCTCTGAAACTTGCAGCTACTAATGGAAATAACCTGGAGATGAGATCATCTGAATTTATATAAGACTGGATGAACATATGGAAGGGACACCTCGTGATGTTTAAAAACCCACCTCATGGTCACCCCGCTCCTTGGGCACAGCAAAGAGAAGACTAAGCAAATTCTCTGTAAAGGCAAAATTCTAAGATAATTTTGTCAGAAAAAAAAATATTTTGAGGGAAACAAAAAGAATGTGCTATCACAGAGGAGCATAACATATCTGGAAAATGAGTCATCAGGCTTCCCTTCTTCCCTCCCCCCGTAGAAAAATGACCACTATTAGAAATTTAGCCTTTGTAAGGACCATCATAACTGTTTAGGCATATTTTATATCAAGGAATATTTCCTTGATAAGTAATAATCAGGCACAGTTTTTACAAGATTCATGCAAACTAACCCTAAAAATGGAGTAAAGGAGTTAAAAGCAATTACTGATGCAGAATTCTGGGTCAGCAACTTTTCCAGAATCCTTCAAAGCTTGGTATTTCCAAGCAAATCAGTTACTAAACACAAACAACAACAGGTATCTGTGACACCATGAGAAAGATCTCAATTTACCTGTGAAGGAAATCCATGGGACTTGCAAAGCCTCTTGCATTAGAGAGCTTGGACATATTGAGATCTCAAAGTAGTATATAGACAGACGTTGTTGATATATCAGGCATTCCAGCCTTCTTTTAACTTCAACAAAAAATTGATGGAGAATCTCTCTCTACTTCTTTAATATGTTACTAACAAGGAGATCAAAACTAATGTTATGTTCAAGAGATCCCCTGCGAGAGAAAAGATATGTCTGAACTCCATCTTAGAATTTCAAAATGTAGAAGAATTTAACAGCACAGCGTGTGTGCAAGGTCTCTGTCAGGCATAACTGAAACTTTTAAGTCAAAAAAATCTTAGAACTAAGTTGAAATATTTGTATTCCAATTTGAGTATATAAGACAAAGATGATTTTTCAAGAATATTTTAAGGTTTTATACCACTGTAACATTAAATCATCTCTGAATAATAAATTCCTTTGATATTTTACAGACTCTTCAAATAAATTGTTTTATAAGAAGGAACTGGGTCAAGAGTCCACTATTGATGCTGGCTGACTGGACCTTTTATCTTTTTAAGCGGAATTGGTACCATGTTAAAAACACACTCCCAGGCTTGTTGCAGTTGAAAGATATTGCAGCATATGCTTAGAATAATGAAACATCTTAGGTTAGCATAAATTCTTTATACCCTTACCCTACAGTTTCAACCCCTTGCCCAGGGAATGCTTATTGTATGTTCTCAGATATTCTGTTAGGCGTTGTGTACATTTTGGCAATGCAAACAGTTTTAGTAACTATTACAGTAACAACTGAAATTAATACATAAAGCTAACTAAAATGCATTAAGAAACCTGATCACAGATCCAGCAAGGTATATGACTATTCAGATCACAAGAGAAGGACCCGTTTTATCAACTCACTCTTGGCCACTGACTTCATATTAACTTTTCTTTTTCTGTACAATAAACATCGCAGCTAGCTTTTCATCCAGAAAAAGATAGGTTACATTTCCCGGTGTGAGTATTTTTAGTCTGATGTTACCTGATCATCCAGTTTAGGGAAATAGTAAACAGTAACCACAGCATTTCACACTCCATTTCATGCTGCCTCACTTCAATGGAAGTTGGACGGTGAGAATTCAATTGCTTTTCTAAAGCATTTCCTTATTTTCAGAGCTTCTTGAGTTTTGGCCTATATCAGAATTCAGCTGTGGCATAGAGTGGATAACAAAAACTCTTATGAAGAAAGGAAATTCCTCTCCTGGAGGTTCACTCTCCTCTAGAATTCCACATTATCCAGGCTGATGAGCAGATAGACATGATCTCTTAGGAAAAATACAAAACCATCTCTTAAATGAAGGATGAAAGGAGGAAATATGCTTTTGAAAGTGTACTACTTGAAAGCAGTACAGGTCCTGGAGAAGACTGGTTATATATCCAGTATTATTGTCACATGACCCAGATCACAGGATGCTATCAAATTGAAGCATCTTAGCCAGTAACTTCTTAGTGGAAGGCAAATGATCACTTTAACACTCAGTGCTGGCAAAACGGAAGGACACCTACTCCAAAATACTCCTGTTCTAGTATCTGTTGTCTCAGTTCCCCACTAGAGAACTGCCACCCCAAAGGCACCGGGCATCAATGGGAACTACACCCTCACAGGATCAGACAGAAGGTCCAAAACAACTACACAAACAGCAATTGAAGGCAATGTAGCTCCACTGACTTGCTACCTCAAAGAAAGCATGAATGAGAACACAAACACTACCTGAATTTCTCAGACCACAAAATGTCCTTCCATCCTAAAAAAGCTGGTGATACTAGAATGGTAAAATGGTCTCTGATGTAGATTCCAGGTGGCCATTTGAGAAGTGAAGCTCCCAAGCGCACTGATCTAAAACACCCAAAATACTCCCCTTTGGATTTTATGAAAAATGGCCATAAATTTGAGGATTTAACCTACAACAAAATTGTTTCTCATAGCATACTTTTTAGGAGTTCCTTCAGAACTTGCAGATCTCACAGTCCAGTCAGCAATGCATCACTGCTGTGAGGCAAAGGCAGCCACAGATTATCAAATGCCTATTTAGAGGCTTCCAAAAATGCAAGTCTGTAGAGTTTCAAGAATGGTATTTTGTAATTCTGAATATTCCAAAATAGTAGAACTTGAATTGCATTCTAATCCATAACTGGGAAAAATAAAGTTTAAAAGGAGGAAACCATCCAAGATCAAAAGAAAACTTCATTATTTTCAAGCAAATATTATTCTCAGCACTATCTGTCATACCAGTTTTACCACTAAAAGTCACAGAAGTGTGTGTATGTGATCAAAGCAAGAGATAACTGAAAAAGCAAGAAATGCACCCTAGCCTCACCACTCCCCCAAGACTGAAACACTCAAGTTAACATAAACAATGTTTTAAACAAAATTATCAAGCAAGACATAAGTGAAAAATATCTTGTAGGTCAATGTAAGAGTTTTACATGTTATTAAAAATTGATTTTTTAAAGATGCCTTTAGATGTACAGTCACATGTCATTTCATAAATGTTATTTGAAACTTATTGATCTCATTTGTGCAAAGCCCAAGCTCCATCATCAGCCTGCTGAAAGGATAATAGAGCACTCCAAACCCTTGTGAAAGATTTGATGCAAACAGTGGCCTTCATTTTAGCACATGTAATAGCACCACAAGTGGACAAATTCCAATCTTAACAGTTGTACATTACAAACTAAATCAGCAAATATGTTCTGCTTTACTTCACATCGAATCCAATACCTTGGTCTTCTTATCTTCACTAAAATAAGGTTTTACGCACCAAACTACACGCTGCAAAAGATGAAAAAGTGTTCTCACACTAACATACCACTCACAAAGAGACTCAGCTATTACCAACAACTTATTTCACTTAAGACAAGCTGGAAACACCTAAACTGGACTTGGAGCAAGCAACTGAGAGAAGACATACTTAAAATGACTACACATGGAAAACTAAATTGAGAAAAGGATCAGTGAAAGAAGCCTTATGGATTTCTGTACTGAGAGTGAAAACCTCAAAAAGGATATTTTAGTCCATTCTGCCAAAATACTCTCCCTATTCACACAACTCAAAGGAAGCCATACTCTTAGGCTACAATAGGTCACAACGAAGTACAGTACCTCGCTTCAGAAAGAATTTTGCTTTGTCTGTCAACTATCAACAAAGCACAAAGAGCTCATACAGCTCATCCATGTATTGCTTGTCAAGGAGTCTAGCAACATACAAACAGTAAGAACTCAAAAGATTTCTTTAAAACTATGCTTCTAGTCTGGTTAGAAGGTGAAAAACACTCTACTGCCCCCAATTATTACACAATCCTCTTATCTTCCTTCTCCCCTCAGATTTTTGTACAGTCCTTGAATTTTTCAGACTTGTTGTGCTGGACTTCCTGCAAGACATCAGATGTAGGACAGAACACACAAAGTTTTGCTCATATACGTGGCACCTACAGTAAGGTTCGTCAACTCTAGTATATATTTCAAGATGGTAAAGAGACAAAACGATTGTTTATGTGAAGCATTTTTCCTTGCAATATGGTTATGAATATCTCTGAATGCTGAAGGAGTTAACAGAGTTCTGAAAACTTTAGAAGTGGTAGCGCACATACATGGGTATGTAAGTTCAGAGGAGCTCAAGACAGTTAAAGGTAATGGCAGAGAAAGGGGTCTCAACAGTCTGGTCACCTTAAACTAGAGAACTTTAAAGCATCACTAAGCAGTGTTTGCTCATTTAAGTTTAATTATTTTCTCCTTGAGAATGGCACTAATGAAACTGAATATCTTTCATGGTTTCGAAGAGCAGTCTGAATGGTCTGTAAACAGGACTGGGGGCAGACAAGAGAACTGGCTGAGCCAGGGGGTTGCTAGGTGATGCAGAGTGTAAACCCACAAACTTGTTCAGGTTTACTTTGCTTTCATGCTGCTCTCACACAGGCTCTCCAAAGTTTTTAGAATTAATTTCCAGGTAGCTGTTTAAAAAACAAAAAGTAGAAATAATTAAAAAAGAGAACTCCTTTATCCTCCTCACCTCTTCCCTCCCTTCCCCTGCCACCCCCCCAAGAATGATAAGGAAAGATGAAAAGAAATTCACAGCACTAAAGCGCAGGAAACCATTCCCTCTATATACTTGCATGTAACTGTTGAAGACTGGTCATTATGAGAAACTTTTAGTATTTTCTGCTTGATTTTTGCTTTTTAAATGTAAATAAAAATGAATTCTGGAACAATACATTGAGCCTTTAAAATATTTAAACTGAATATACAGTCTTATTTACTAACATTTCCACTACAGATTACAAAAGCAAACTTTTCAGTACAGCCATGTGTTTCTACCTCCACCCTTTTCAGAGCTGTGGTTATTTTTTTTTTCCCCCTAAAGTATCTGATCAGAGATTGTCCGGTAAGAGCACTTTATTAGATCATCAGTCAGAGGGTTTTACAAGCACCAAGAGCTATGGGCTCAAATGCAGCACATCAGTTTTAATAGCCGAAGGTCTAATAGTAAACTGCAGATACTGCTGAGAACTTTCCATGCACTGAACTCTTGAAAAAGCACCATCTCTCAAGCTTAAATGCAGCTGCCTCTTTCAATGCCGCAAATGGGTAAATTTGACAAAAAAGCCACCATTAAGACTACATGAAAGGCTCAAGACAACATCCTTTCAATGCTTTGTACTTCAGTAATCAGATGTACTTACTCACCCCCTCCCCCAAACCCGATCAAGAACTATTTCTGAATGGTAGGAAATAATTCCACTTTGTACATCTTTTAGTTAATCAAGACTTTCTATTCAGCAATTTGACCTTTTGTTCAAAACAGGATTATCAGTTTTTTCGCCAGTTACCAAGGGCGACTCGCATGGTGAACATAATTGCAATAATTTGCAAAACACCATGGCAACCCACATTACAACTAGGTAAATACTGGTCTTTTGTGCTACATTGTTATTTTCAGAGATGCTGAAGTCAAAGAACGAATGACAAATGAACACAAAATTTATATTTGCTTTGTCTCAAAAGAGAAGAAAATTGATAACAAGAATTGGGGGGAAACCGACTACAGCTGTAATTTCTAACTTGATTAATTAGGATGGTAACAGTCCTTAACAGTATATTCAACAAACAGCCCTGACTTAGTCTCTCCACCCACCTCTCTCTCTTTCTACACTACTACCACTAACCCCCACCCCAGACAAATTTTTTCAGCTAGGAGAACAAACAACTCCATTTGCTCTTTTCTTCAACTTAATGGAATTCTTAATTACAGAATATTGTTCTCCTGCTCTTCATTACACTGAAAACTGAAAGTGAGAGAGAGAGAGAGAGGAGGAGGAGGAGGAGGAGGAAGACTGTGCCAAGCAGACAGGGTAGCTACAGTCATCCTCCCTGCCTTTGCTTTTTTGTCCGTAACAGACCTAAAGATGAGATGGCATTTTTTTGTAGGGCTTTTTTTCCCCCTCTTTTTAATATTAGCAGCTGTTGTACAGCAAATAATTAGGTAAACTAGTGCTCAAGTTCTCTCCTGGCAGCATAAATAAGACATGAAAGCTTAAGTCAAGTCATGATTAAAATCCAAATCAGGGTGGAAACAGCTGCTTAAAAAGAAAACAAAAATCTCTTAAAATGATCAGACTGGGTGGTTTCTAACAGAACACCTACTGTATTAAAACATTTTCCAATGAATAGAATTATAATACAGAATAAAGTAGTATTTTTAAACTTTCTTTCTTTACAATTTTAAGAAACTTACTGTTACAGTGCAGTTTAGAGTATAGGCTTCTAGTAAGACTCCAAAATCACAATAAAAACCAAATTTTCAGAAATATCTTGGAAATATAGAGAAATAATTTTGCCTAAGAAAAAAAAAATGCTGAAAACAATGTAATACATGTTACCAAGGGATGTCACATTAAATTTGCTATATTTTACTGGAACACAAGTTCTGTGCTGACTGAATGGATGAGAGCTTAATTTTCCTGATATCATCAATAAAAACAACTTATGCCTTTATACAGACCAAATCCTGTCATCAGAGGTATGCATAAGTTCCTCGTGAAACGCAATGGCACCCTTTACCAATAGATTTTCACATACAGAGTGGATGAGAAATACATTAAGCTCAAGAAGCCTGCAATCAGAAGCCAGGGTAATCCTCATCTCAGTTCCCTGTATGCACAAATCACGTGTCAATTTAAAGGGCCACATCTATATTTTAATTCTTTTTGAAGTACTGGATTGCCTTTACAATAAAAACAGGGTTTTCAAAGCGAAAAAGAGCTACTGCTGCATGCCTGTGTGCTGGGAACACTGGAGAGAGTATGCGGTAGAATGAAAGAGACCAAAACAAAGCGCTAAAGTCAACTGAACATGGGCCCAAGGTGCTGAAATGCACCATTGCCACTACACAGATTCATTCTCTGTGCTGCTGGACAAGTCACTTCCAGTTCATTGAATGGACCCACAAGCAATGAGCACCTCAGGAATCAGTTTAGACCCAACTGCAACCTGAAAGTTCTCCTACAGGCAGCTACTCACTACTATACACTGAAAAAACAGGTCCTTTGACCCACAAATTGGGCACCCAAACTTATGAAGACATTTGATGTTCATTCCTCTGTGCCTCATCTCTTTGACAAATAGAAATAATAACTGACCTGTCGCTTAACACACAGCTCTTGTAAAGATGATTTTTAAGAGCCACTTGATCCCACAGTAAGTGTGCCACAGAAAACTCCATGAGAAAATAAATAACCCTAGGCAAAGTTTCAGAGTGCATTCAATAAGGTAAAGAGCATCCACTATTCAATGGAGAGAAACAAATACAGACCAGCTGCTCATCTAACAAGTGCAGTCCCACCTGTACACACTGCAAAAAACACAGAATGGGATAACACCATACATAAATAACCTGCATTAAATTAAGTAAGCAGTATTTACTCTCTATCTTCAACTTTCAAATGTCCAACTCTGTAGTATCAGGACCTCTCTTCTATTTTTAATTTTTTTAAACATCTATTCTTCTTCAAAACAGGGTTTAAAGGAATACACAGATTTTGCTTCTTGAAACAAACAGAGTAGCCCAAAATAACTTTCTATCTTCTCTGAAAGCAATGCATTCTGCCCAGTATTTCCCAACAGGAGAGGCAGGAAAATATTTACGAATTTTCCCATGCTTTTCTTTTACTATTAAACCAATCACATTCCAATATAACTGCTTGGTTGTTGTCCCTGAATTTTCACAGGCAATCTTCACCCACACCAGCCTCCTCACGCTATTTCAAGTCTATCTGCCCAGCCAGGTGTTTATCCAGCAGATCACATATTTGAATACTCTAATTCAACCAATTCCACTCAATTCATCTTCCTTCCTTTTAGTTTCATCTACATCAACTAAGGTCCAGCTCCAGTCTCAGTGCCATGTTCTAGTCTCTTTCCCTCATCTACAGTCAATTCTTGCCAGCATTTTTGGGTTGGTTTCTTGGGTTTGTGGGGCTTTTTTTGGTTTTTTAGTTATTAATCATGCCTAGGCTCTTGCTCCACACTACAGTTATTCCTGAAGTTTTGTAAAATTATCAAATCTAGATGGATTTTCTCAGGATAACAAAAGACAACCAACAAAAAGGAGGAAAGAAGGATAAAATATCTACTCCTCTTCATAGCCAAATGTTAAAGACCTCAAAGCCATGGCATCTACATTTTGGGTGTGGCAAGGTCACCTGAACAACATTAACACTGCTTTTACTGCCATTTCTTAAAATAAGCAAGTGATTATAATTCAAGCATGCCTGTGGGCTTCAACTGAACTGATTTATACTACATCAGATTAATATACTCCTCTCCCTCACGACCTCACTAGGCAGGTTCATATACCAAGATGTCTACATTTAAACTGAACTTACTTTATTTGGAACTTTGATTTGGAATAATTAAACCAAATCTGTGGCATACTTTAGTCTGAGATAATAAACATATACTGCCCTACTTAACTCCACCTTAAATGAGACTTTTCTTCCTGCTACCATTAATTAAACTAAGTATCAAGCAAGACACCTGAAAATCTCAAAAAACCCTTTGCTAAGCATTATGTGATGGTCTGGCTTCCCCTGCTTGGCTTCTCCTCAGGTTTCTATTTTCGTAATTCCTCACCACACTTGCCCACAACTCTTTTTTTCAGTCTCCATAGGTTACTCTCAAACTTTGCCTTAGACCTGCACATTCTTTTTGAAAAAGAGAGCTCTTGTTCTGCCTCCCTACTGACTTTGACTTAATCTGCCTTTCCCACTACTGTCAGACTGGACAGTTCTTCACTTCTTCAGCAAGGACTGAGGGTCATATCAATCCCCATGCTAACAACAAATGCCTTCTGAGGAATATCTCCATACATGGCACACTATCTGCTCCAAAAGCAATCTGGAGATTGAGACAAAAGGTCAAAGGGAGATGGAATTTTGGGAGTTTATAGACTTTCTATCAATATTTAAGAATTTCAAAGGATTATAAACTGAGTGTGTCTGCTACTTGCTATAAAGAACAGATCTCCAACAGGCAAGTGAAGTCAGAAAGAAACAACAGCATTTCTGAAGAGCTGTGGATTAGTTGAAGACAGAATCTAAAAAATGTGTTATTTAATCTTGAAAAAATCTTAATCCATTTTAGGTTAAAATTTCAGCCAAGACTCAACCATAGACAAATTTGGCAAGGGAGACACCTAAAATGTGGCAATGATTGAAAATTTCAAAACTTAATTTTTCAAAACTTATACCCATGTAATATATGGTTAATATTATTAAAATCTGCTCTGGGGCTAGCATGAAGAAAAATAGATGGACAAGGGCTCAGGGAGATCAACAGCAGAAAGTGTGTGTGGGGGGGGGTGTTGTTTTTTTGAAAAACTCTTAAACTATTCTGGACATCAACTAAAGTAACCAGATGGACCTTTAAAAATTGATGCTCCTGTGTAAGCATTTTAAAAAAACCAAGTCAACAGAAATAAAGGCCTGTCATAAACCCACTGAACTAAAAAACATGAGAATGGGGAAGAGACTGACTGTCTTCTGTTGCTTCTGGTGACAGACACAGAAAGGAAAATAACACGACATCCTGTTGCAGTGATTTTTTTTTGTTTATTTTTAACCTAACACTCAAAATTTTTATTTAGTAAAGCACATTCAGTAAGAACAAGCTGCATAAAATCAGCAGATAAAGCATGATCCTTCATATGCATTATCGTTCTGTTTTTTATAAAGGTTAGTTTCTACCAAGACCTGCAAGGCCCTTAAAGCCAACAGCTCTATACTGAATTGGTATGGCCCAGGAGAGCATTCTTTCCAACTGCAAACTCTTCCGAGCAGAACAGGTTACTTGTTACATGCTGTCTGCTAGAAAAAAAACTTCCTGCTATGCTGTAGATTCTTTGAGCCGGCAGTAGACAATACCACACATGTTGCCCCAAGTCTCTAGAACTAGTATTTTCTAAAATCTAGAGAATATTTAATTAAAAAAATAAATCTGAATTTCATTATGACAGGTAAAGAAAAATTAAATGTCTGGAGTAGAAAACTGTGACTACTTAGAAACTAATGTTATGACCTCATTATATTTCATATGGATGAAAGAACAGTTCCAAACAACAGTTCCAAAGTCTTCTCTCTTAAGGTAAGGAAAATTACAAGCAAATTTTAACCTGCATGTATAAAATATAAGTATAAAAAACTAAGACTGGAAGTTGACAGCTGCTGACATAAATCAGAAGTTTCCCAAAGTAGAACACTAATAAGGAAAATTAGATATTAACTAAGAATGTAGAAACAAAACAATAATGTAATGGAAACAAAAATAGTTTACAGCAAAAAAACCAGAAATGCAACTTTTCCCTGCATTTTGGAAAAGCGCAGTAACAGCATAGTAGCAAATAAGGATGACAAATTATGTTCTGCTTTCCTAACAAGAAAATACTTAATAGGCCCTCAAAATTCAGCATATTCATAGAACAAATGCTGGAACTCAACAGTCCTATCAGAGCCAAGATGATGTTACTTGCTGAACTTGCCAACTCTTGAAGCTGCCTCAAAACACTGAGACCCAAAATCAACCAAAATGGCAAATTTCCTTGAAATAGTTACACAAGTAAATCAGAACAATCCACATAACAATTTCTATGTATCAGTCTAACATTAACCTGAGGAAAAACATCAGAAATACTGATATAGACTTTAAGTGATCAAGAATTTAAGAACAGGAATGGAATTAAAATCAGTCAATGACTTTAGACAGAAAAGCTGCAAACAGTTAATTTTTTTTTTTTTTAAGATCACAAGTTTGGTCATTTAATCTCTTGAATGACATTTGATTTACTTTCAAAGGACACCGCATCAAATTAGCATTGCACAGTGTTAATGAAGTACATGTGAAATGGATTAAGAGGTGCAATGTTGAAGCATCTCAAAAAAATCAATTGTCCATGAGACACAAAGTGATGACGGCCAAGTAAGCATTTGTCAATATGGAATGCTGGTGTTTCACAGCAAAAAAGGCTACACTCAACTCTTTTTACACCACTAATTAGTGGAAGAGGGGAATCAATTTAGACAAAATTCACAGATGACAAAAGCAGAACAGCAAATAATGATAAGCATGAAGAAATTGTTTTGGAAAACCTTGTTCATTTGACACAACATGCACATTAGTTCGTGAAACAAAAGCGACACACTGGGAATAAAGACTACAGTTCACACCTACGGAATGGAAATACTGTATGCCAGAAATTACCACCTGTAAAGGAGTCATGGCAGACAGGTTATTCAACATCAGCTTTAAAGGCAGATCTAGCAAGATGTGGAGACTGAATAGTGAAGAACTGGGTATGAGAAATTAGCTGCATTTCTCAAATGCATGGGTGAGAATGATACTGGAGCACACACAGTCCTGGTGGCAAGAGTCAAAAAAAAAAACAAAAAAAAAACAAAAAAAAAAAAAAAAAAAACAAAAAAAAAAAACAAAAAAAAAACCAAAAAAAAAAAAAAAAACAAAAACAACAACAACAAAAAAACAAACAAAAACCTGCCATGATGAAGAGCCATAAACCATGTCTGAAGGTGTTGAAAAATGAATAATAGCAACAGACCTCGAAGAGCAGTCTCTTACCATCACAAAAGGGGACTGAGAGGTGACCTGAGAAAAACAAGTAGGTATATTCATGGGAGAAAAACAACAGGCAGCACAGTGTTCTTAAATCTAGAGAAGAAAGGAATAACATCCGCCAGTGCTACGAAAACCTTGATGGATTGAAAACTGGCTCAGTGTCTGGGCCCAGCATGGTGACCAGTGGAACAGAACCTAGGTGGAGAGCAGAAAATAGCAGTGTAGCCCCAGGGTCCAGTCCCATTCATGATCTTCTACTGACAATGTGTGTCACAGAGCACAGGATACCCCTGGTGAGTTTGATGATGGCATACAACTGGTGAACCTGAACTGAACCTGAACCAGCAAAATGCTTTTGCCTCTCTCATCACACCCCGTGTTATCAGCAACAAGTCCTTTGGCCTGGTTGGCACAATTCTGCCTAGAGATGTCCAGCAGGGGAACATGGAGAAGGTTTTGGTAGAATATCTCTTCTCACCCTGCTTTACAAGAAATATGTAGGTGTGATGTCCACCTAAGCCAATCCAGATGTTTATGTACTGCAGGAAAAGGCTGATACACCCTCTGTTATGGGCTGATGCATGGCTCAGGGAAGATCATTATCCTCAGAATAAGTAACCTGCAGCAGAATGAAGATACCTACACCACTCCCTCATCACCCAGGTATTTGTTAACCAGAATAATTTAACTTGACTTCTCTGATCAGTTACCTCTAATCTCTTTGAAGTGAATCTTCCTCTCCTCAAACACCTATCTAAGGGTTTTTTTGGGTTTTTTTTTCCCTTGAAATTAGCTTTAGCACAATTCAGGTGTTATTAATTTCTCAAAAACTCAAGAAAACAGCAATATAGACAAATGGGAGAGGTCAGAGGATGCAAAAGGGGGGCAAACAAATTAAAAGCAAACACTAGCAACAATTCAGATTACTTAGCCTATATCTTCAGGGAAAAAATAATCATTTCCCAAATTTCATCAGACAGAATCAGTGTGTGTACATATATATATATTTTTATGTATTTACATATGTGACACATATCCACAAACACCCACATAAAATTAAAATTTCCTCCTTTTTTTGGATTTCTGTGGATGGAAATTCAAGTCAGGTCTAACACATCCTTAGAAAAACAGTGTGTGAAACTTTAAGCTGATACTCCAAATCGTTTTATTTCCTTTGGCGGTTTTCATTTGTTGGGTTTTGGTTGGGGTTTTTTTTATCGGGGGGGGGGGGGGGGGGGGGGGGGAATGTTGTAAATGGAATTAAAGATCACATACACACATAATGTATGGGTGTAATATGTAGAGAATACTTAATGTATGTTTTAAAAATATTTAAAGAAATATACTAAGTTAATAGGCCCCCTCTGTTACTATGGTAATAAGTATTTTGTAAGAGGATATAAACACATAAAAGGTGTTTTTACTTCATATTGATACTAATCCACTCTCTTATGTAATAAAACACACGAAGTAAAAGAAACTGAAAAACATAAGATTCTAACACTGAATGTGATTTCTTACAAAAAACTTTTTAGAGACCACATAATTTTCCATTTCGCTTTAAAGCTGCTGATTTTTAAGGCAGAATTTTCATATAACCCATGCACGAAAAACATAATTCTGGGCAGATAGCATATTCAAACATTACAGAAATAGTAAAACATATTAAAATATTACAGAAATAGTAAAAGTAAAAGATATAATATATTCATTATTATAAAGATCTTGGTTTAACTGGCAAACACGACAAAAAAGTTCCCTGAAAGTAGCACTTACAGTGAGAACACAACCATTCATAAACAGAATTACTAGTTAAACAAAGAAAACATATATATTGAGAAAATACATCTTGAGATGATCCCAGAAAAAAGACATGGATATCTCAACCTTCAGACCACTCCCAAAGGGATCAGCTGGCCTCTCTACCCCTGTGAAGTGTAGTGAATTCAATGCTAACCTCACCCATTTGCTATTGCATTTCATGTGGAAGACTAGTCCTTGATTTGCCACCAAGATAATTCAACCCAGAGTTTTCATCTCCTGCCTGTGGATACAGAATTTTTTTTCCCACAACCTATAAATCATAATGCATTTATTCTGCAACTCTATCACAGCAGAAAACACAAAAAGCAGAGCCTCAATTACGTGCATAAACTTTAACTGGTTCTTTGCAAAAGATCACACACTTGGGAGTTTAACAAGACTCTGGTCTTATACCAAACTATCAGATTTGATTTTCCTGTTTTCTATCCTCTGTTAATACATAAAAACTGCGCTGCACAGTTTCTTAATGAAATAATTTTGTCTGATCCTTCTACTTCCATGATGAAAATATTCAAGACAAAAATTGCAAGATGACAAAATCTTAATATGCAGTTTGGTAAAGTTCTAGTCAGTCCCTGAACAACACGTTTATCTATCCAGTAAAGCTTGTGTTAATGCGATGTAAGAGTTTGGCAAATTCAACTCTAATGGAGCATAAAAGTGCTTGTGCTTGAAAGTGAGATCATTTTTAAAAATTCAAAGCATGATCACTTTTCCCTTTTTTTGCAGGAACAATCTGATACAAGCAGCAAAGCTTAAATAAACTAGAAACATTTCAAATGATCCATAAAGGATTAATAAGCACTGCAGGAAGTCCTATAGGCTCAGCGTATACATTTTCCATCTTTTTCTCCTGCGACAGACATGACGTGAAATTCTAAACAGAACTCAAGTTTCAAAGTCACTGAATGTTAAGGTCTGCAGGTTTGATACCAGGGTAGAGTGGGGTCACCATCTTGGAATATTTAATTTAAATAGATAGCAAAAATATTGATTTTATTAGCATAATAAAGCTCCCAAATTACGGCCCTTCACAAAATTCTTTTTCTACTCACAAATAGTCGAATGGACAAAAGCAAGGCAAAAGTGGTAGTAGTAAGCTACAGGCCACTAATATAACAAGAACAAAATGACAGCTATTATTTTGGCAGAGATAATCTATGCTGAAACACAAAACACACGCACACAATTTCTTTCAATACAATTTTCTTGTCTTCCCACTGACTTCTATGATTACCACAGAAAGCAGGGTTCTAAACACATTTCTCAATTGAATCTTCAATCAATAACAGTAAAAACTTGAGAAGGGAGATATGGGAAAATGTATTATAGCATTAGTAAGTGTTTGCAAAACAGACTGAACTTCCCAATATGCATAAAAGTTGAAGGGAAAAAAATAAAATAAAAATACACCAGTAACAATTAACCCTATACCTTTACTTTACTGGAATTAGCAAAAAAAAAAGAGCTGAAACTCCAAAATTCAATCAGTAGCACAAATTGCCTCAAACCTCGTCCAAGTGATCAAATTATATAGTTACACCTTTTTTTTGCTTGTACCACAGCAAAAATAAGTACCACACTTGTAAATTAAGGAATACTTCTTAATTATCAAAAACCTTCAGATATTCATAGGCACTTTTTAAACCAAAAGGGTGACAATTTAACGAACTTACAGAAAGTAACAAAACTATCTAAGTAGAATCTACGTACTGGTGTAAGTAGCATGGTATAAAAGAGAAATACTAGAAAAGTAAGAATGAGACCCCTGCAGAAATCCAAAACGACAAAACTTCTGGTGAAGGTCAGCTTGACCCAAACAGACTCAATCTGCCAGCAAGAATCCAGACTGACTAACACTGATGTAGGAGAAAAGACAAATAATTCATATCAGAATTGAGAGTCCCTCATGTTGAAAGATGGAAAAGTTTAGCCTCTGCTAAGCTTATAAGGCTGTTTACCACCCAGGCTTTCTGTTCAGAGCCAAAACAATCAACAGCAGAAACTGTTTAGGTGACAGTTACATACAAATTGGAATAACTTCTTGCAGGAGTTGAAAATAGAAAAGATTCAGAAATGCAACAGACAAATAGAAAGTCATAAAAGAGCATAAATATAAAACCCAGCACAGATAATACTGGCCATATTGGGGAGGGGAGGATGGAGAAGAGATGTGAGAATGATAAACGTTAGCTCACAGTAAGAGACTGATGCTGAAAGGCAAAAATTATGCTAAAATAATACATTAATCAAAAGGAATAGTGAATGAAAAGAAAAAAAGCAGAGAGAAAAAAAAAACTGAACAAAGGGCTAAAAGAAATCATTTGTCTGTATAAAGGCAGCAGAGAGGCCTTGCTTGAAACGGTGTCTGCAATTCTGGGCACATTACTAAAACCAGACAGAAGAAACCAGTGTAAAGAACAGCAACAAAACCAGCTCTATACATAAAAAGAAGTATGATAGAGTAAATTTTTCCACGGTTATAAACATAACAGATACAGTGAAATAACATCACTTTCTGCTAACATTTGAAAATAAGGAAGAGCAGCTTTAGAGGAACAACAAGCATGGCACAAAGAGTATCTCAAAAAAGGGCAAATTTTGACTAGTGGAAAGATTTTTATTACAAATTCTCAGGATTAACAGAACAATAGAAGATTATTATCTGAAACTGAAAAATGTTTAATACAGTAGCAGCCTAAGTCTGATCATGTGCAGTGCTAAAAACAATCAACAAGCTATTCTGTACTTGAATATTGAGAAAACAGAAGATGAAAAGGATTTTGATAAATAGGTATGGCCTTTGTGTACCCATGAAAACCATGGCTCACTTAGGAGAACATCAGTGCCTGCTGATATTTACCCACCACTATCCTGGAAAAAGGAATAAAAAGAGTGCAAAAGGCAGTCCATGAAAATAGAAGTTGACAAAAGAAACCCTACAAATGTGGACAATACAGTATACAGATGATAAACTTCTTGTTTTGTTTATCTTTCTTTGCAATTCAAAATAGAATTGCAGTGAAGCTCCAAAGATGACAAAACCACAGCAGTGAAAAACAGAAATATTTTCAACTCTCTCAAATAGCCTTTGGATCTCCTTGACACAAAGTGCCAGACAGAAGTTGTATCTACAGGTGAAAATACTCCAGTTTTATCAGAAAAGTCTTCTGCTAACTACATAGTTGCATCTCTCACCAAAAGTTTTACTGGAAAAATTGTCTTGGAGGAAGTTCTTTCAATCATTAAGCATCCAGCTAATGTTAAGAGACTGAGTAAATCCCTTCATTAAATAAAACTCACAGTTAAGTATTTAGTCAGTCTATCTCATTGGCCTGCAATGACCTAACAAACATTAAAAAATTAACCATTTTGTCAGTATTTAAACCAAATTTGAACACTTTATTTCTCTTTATGTTCAAACTTGTTTTATCTTCAAAATACATTAGTTGAGGATGGTGGCAGTGCTACAGAAAGCAAGCAGTACTGCAGAAAGCAAGCTTTGGCTGCTGCAGTTTCCAACAGGACAGAACTGTACTTGCAACACCAGGGGAAAATGTCAGGCAAGACTATGAAACGTGTTATAGGTATGTTTTTCCACCTGCAACCACCCTCACCATTCCTGTGCAAATTAACTGGCCATTCAACCTTACAATCCAGTATAATAAGACGTAGAGAAAATGAATTTTTATTTGCATGGTTTAATTTCATTTCACAATGGAACCTCTTGTTTCCCATTTCAGCCTTTTTTCTCTCCTTTCCTGAAAATAATTCTGTCTTACAGCCACATGACAATTATTTACAATTGACCAAAAGAGAGGTAAGTTTAAAAGGTACATGGATGAGGGCTGAAGGGCAACAGAATTCAGACAGGATAGACTAATCACCTTAAAAAAACCCCAACTGCTTCAAACTATAACAATGACTTGCAAAAAATGGCTCTTCATCACATAGGATGAGACAGAAAGAGCTTCTAGGACTACCTTATGAGGAAACAAGTTATCTGTAAATTAATTTATTCATTTATTCAAGGAATGAATGATAATGCATTTATTTGGGTTTTACTGTGGAACTTCCACACGTAACTGTAGAATGTACTTTTGTTTTTCAGAACAGTATCCTTCCCATTACTCAGATAAAATCAAGAAGCAATTACAGAGGTGAAGTCTTTTATCTGTTTCAACAGTTGACTGATCTGGCTGTTTCATATAACTAAAAATGCAAAGCTGCTAGGTGTTCAAAGCAGAAATGTGTTTTGTCAAAGGCATTATTAACAATTAATAATCA
The DNA here is from genome assembly GCF_029207755.1 of Chamaea fasciata. NCBI lineage: Eukaryota > Metazoa > Chordata > Aves > Passeriformes > Sylviidae > Chamaea > Chamaea fasciata. Next base: position 103,515,677 of record NW_027094087.1, on the reverse strand, counting down.
TTACAGAGTGCCTTGTTTACCTGACCTTGTGTAAATTCAGCAGCCATGTAATTAGACCCATATTTTGCATATTTGTATATTTCCATGCATAGAATTTGACTCATTCACTCATCCATTAAAATTTGCTTGACAGACATAGATGGATAACCAGGGTACAATTTGTATTTACTGGATTACAGAAAATTGGCCAAACAACAAGTGAAGTTCAATGAAAGCATATTCTTGTCTTTCTCTTGCAAAAGACATAAAAGCAATAAAATATCTGAGGCTGGCCCCAAGGTTCTCTGAAGAAGCAGCAGAGTTTCATAATCTGATAGTTTTAATACAGCTTTGCTCTAGAAAAATGATGTTGAGTTAAAAAATAAAACTGGGAAGAAACAACATTAGGCCTACATCTTCCTTAAGGCAATGCAACAAAGAATTCTTCAATAGAAAGACCTCTTATAAAAGTTAACATATTTCTCCCATTTAATGACTTCCAAGTAACTTTCTAAGCAGCTGGAAGAATTATCTTACTACTCTCCTGTTTAGAAAAGTCTTAAAATTTTATGCTTTTTAAAGCATTAGCCACAATAATTAAATACTTCTATTAGATATGCTTAAATGTTTGAGAATAACAGAAAGGTATGGAAGATCCCGACTGAGCAGTCAGTATGGAAAGGAACAATACAGAACAGAAAGGGGAATGAAGGAATTTGTTTACCTCTGTGTGTGTGCTGGTATCTCATAAGATCAGACAACCTTTTCCAGCAAGATATTTTACAGATTGCTTATGAAGAAACTGACTTTCTCCCCAAAAGTCAAATTAGACATACACATTAAATATGTAACACATAAATTGTTTTAAACAACTTATATAATCCAAAGGGAATCTTTCCTAAGAGTTCCAAAACACTTAAGAGGCATAAAAAGCAAAACTCCTTTGTTAGTGTCACTATTCAGGCATACCTGGAATGTCCTAGTAACAACTAATGAAGTCTGTTAGAATTAATCTGAACAAACTGCCAAGACAATGGGAGAGGTACATCCCTGACAGTGTTCAAGGACAGGCTGGATGGGGCCCTGAGCAACCTGATCTAGTGGGTGACAGCCCTGCCCATAGCAGGGGAGCTGGAACTGGGTGATGTTTAAGGTCCCTTCCAACCCAAGCCTTCCAATGATTCTAGGAGCCTCCATTTTCTTTCACTAACTTATTTTAAGTATGTTGTGCTGCCTCTGAAGGTCTTTCCCATCAAAACACAGTTTTTAACAGTCTCCTAAGTGCTGTATCATGTTTGATCTGTTACAGATAGGTCAGTGGCTCACCACAAGGAGAAAGCTGGAAACCTTGCAGCTAAAGAGTTACCTATAATTAAAATTAGGGTGAAAAGAATGGGAAGGAAAGAGATGTGTCTAGATGCCTTTTGTCTTTAAAAACCAAAAATGGCCCGTAATCACACTGACCCCATCAATATGAGAGACTAAGCCTTGGTTATGATGGCTTCTCATGCACAGATCTGTGTCTAGAAAGATTTAAATTATATAGAACTATATGTATTTCTCATTATGAAAGCTTGTAAGGAAATTATCACTCCCTAGATAATTTTCCTTATTTTCACTACAGTCTCAGATGCCCCTCAAACAGGTATTTGCTACTCAAGCCTTTTTCTGAATGACATCTGATTGCTGGGTGGCACATTGCCACCAGCCTCATGCAGCCCTTCAGAAATGGACACAGGACGAACACTGAAAATATGACTTTGGAGAAATCCCTGACCATTTCTTAGCAGATAATACAGCCTTATTTTCTAAATCTTAGTGTGCCTGACTCACTCTTGTTGGGAAGCCTCCAAAGACAAATCAGAATATATAGAATTTAAATTATGAATTCTCTACAAGATATTTCAGTACCTTTTACTTCGGGCGCTGGGGGGGGAGAAAGGATGTTGGATCCTACAACCACCTTATGTTTCATCATACATGAAACTCTCTCAAGGGTCATATCACAGTTCAGTTTATTTCTGCTACTTAACTGATGGAGTTAAAAAAAAAAAAAAACCAAACAACAAAATCCTAACAAGGTGATCCCCAAAAGATGTCCCATTAAAGGAACAACTCAGTACAAATGGTGATCTCTTATCACAGAAAGAGAAAGAAATGCAAAAAGCAGTAGGAGGGAGGGGGAATTTGATTAATTGCTTCCTTCAAGAAAGCATAAAAACCACATGCAAATACTAAAGAATGGTGTGAGAAAGCATCATCAACACTGCATGAACTACTGGAATACTATCTAATATTTCTAAATAGTTGTACTAATCTTAATGATGTTATTCATAGATAGATAGATGGATGCACAGGTAGGTACACATGAAGAGAATTTCTACCAAATTCAAATTCTACGTTTAATCTTTGTGCTTGATAGGTGGTCAGTAATGGGCAGCTTGGCATCTGCTAGCTCTACTGCAAGATCATACAGCATGAATTGCCCCAGTATGAGAAAAAATATATTATCCAATAAAAATTATTACAGCAATTACATGCTCATTGCAGAAATCTGATGTCTTATTCTGCAACAGAACCCAGCAGATGCCATTTTGTGTCTCTGTATTTTGGGGGACCAGGGGGTTCTCTGTTTTTAAACAATTCTGTCCCCTTTGTAGTATAGTCAAATGTTGCTTTGGATATTAAATTGAGAATTTATCTTAAATGGAAACAAACAACTTCGCTAAAAATTAGACATTTATGACTTGCAAATTACAGATACTAATTATTTTCAGTATATACAATTATGATATTCTCAAGAGGTATTAATTTTGGGACAGATGTGCTTTCATCATGTAATTTGGAAATTAAGTTACACACTCACGTATGGGAACTCAGAAGTCTGAATATGTGTAAAGACAGGATTGATAGAAAGGAATTTTGTCTTGCTAATTTTCTCTCTCTCCCCACCCCCCACCTCTTTCTCTCTCTGATGAGAGCGAGTGTGGCCAGCAATCCTCACAGCTGGGTTGCCTTGTACTCAAAGGAATGGGGGCTGACTGCAGAGCTGATGAGGATACACCTCCACTTGACTCCACCTCCTGTTTTGTCCTTTCAGATAATTCTTTCAAATCCAGTAAATTCTAAAAATTTAAACAATTAAAGCATACCAACTATAAAATATGCACAACACTAAATACTTCACATTCAAGTCAGAGTGCAGAAATTAAGTGTTGCTAATGCAGACATCTTAAGAAACACATTATAAATACACATATTCCAAAATGAAGGTATTAATACAGGAACTTCCATCACATGAGGGTAAAAGGAATAATATTGTTAGGTTCACCAAATTTTCATTAGGTAAGGACAGCATATTATTACAAAAATGCTCTCCAACATATGCATGTATATAATCTTCTAAGATAGGTGGTTATAAGTGATTAATAGAAAAAAAAAATACAAGAAAAATGCCAGCTAAATCAATGTCTGGGATGATATTGCTGCAGAGTGGATGTATTAATTAGACAAATGTGTTTGGGACTTCATACTTTCCTTCTTTCTTATTTTCCACATTTCACCCGGAGACACCAATACAGAAAGGGAAAAGACAAGAGAAAAAAGTGTTGTTTTCTGGTGCAATATAAAAAACAAACTGACTTAAAACATCAGCATTTGGTTTGCACTGTTCCATAGGAGGTGGAAGGTACACATGCAAGGCATTCTGAGTATCTGCTACAATTCTGAGACTGAGATTATTATTTTTAGATGGAATTAGTTCAGCCACTGCATAAACATTCCTATCTGGAGACCTTTACTGATAGTCATGGATTTGTGATGTCTCTTGCAGATACCACTTACAAAGCTAATGGCTTTGTTCAGGAAAAAAGGAAAACATCTCCTCGTCAAATTCTGCACAGCCTTAATTTTCATGTAGAAATCTGGCACATCTTTAGAAGAGTTTAGAAATGTTTCTCTTGTACATTTATGGTTTCAACACCGAACACACTCTCCTAGACTGGAGATAGCTGGATAGCTGAAACTTCATACAGAGCAAAGTGAAGAAGACTGTCATTAAGCTGCTCTATGAGTTTTAGCAGGACTACAGACCTTTTTTTTTTTTTTTTTTTTGTCTCATGTTATAGGATGCTGCAGCTGCGGGCAGAGCGAAGACACAATAATCTTAAGTATGGCATGGAAACAGAGAGGGGAGGTTCATCTGTACCAACAAAAAGGCCTTTAAAACAGTGTGCCATCACAGAATGCACAGGACTAAAGCACAGGCAGAGCTGCCCTTTCACCAGGCTCAATTTACAAAAGAAACAGACAGTGCAAAATCCCCATGTTTGATACAATGAAAGAGATTAACTAATGACCAGTAAAATGTAGAAGTGAAGCCCATCAATAGATGCCATATGACGAAATGTTATCTGAAGACCAATCTAGCCAACCTGACTGGTAAGATTCCAGGATTCTTCACGAGACCAACACAACTGTCGTGGGTTTTGTAAAGAACATGTTATTCTATTCCATCTGGGTGGAGCAGAATTCCTTATCTTTGCCCAAATGGGTCAGTGTCCCTTATCAGATGGTGGAGTGCTACTTATCTCTCTTCATTGTTTCACTACTCCCATAGGAGTATCTTCTGCTAATGGACCATTAAGAGCTCATCAATGACATGACACATTACATTATACTACTGTAAGATGCCCCACACAGGGAGGAGGAGCCAAACCATCTTAACCTAGATAAAATGGAGCCACAGTCCCACTTGGTATCCAGTTTTCCACCAGATCCCTGGAGGAAGACCAGACCCATCTCACCATTACTGGACCCTTTTTCGTCAACGGGACCATCTCTACTCCAATAGAACCACATCTGCCACTCCAGGAGGGCTTACTTTGGACTGCTTCCAACACCCTGACCAACAGGCTGTCAGGTTGTATTTCTGATTCTGTCAGGGTTTTCTAGGATTTCTTGTTTGTTTGCGTGCTTATTCTTCTGTACTACAACATCTGTATATTTATACCCCTAGTAAAGAACTGCTATACCTACTCCCAAAATCTTTCCCTGACAGCCTTTATTTGCAAATTTATAATAATTTGGAAAAGGGGGGAGGGGCTTACATTTCAAGGGAGACCCCAACCCTCCCTGGCAGATACCTGTCTATCTAAACTAAGACAACAACACGTTACACTGGCCCAACAAGTGCTTTGAGGCACAGTTTCACTATCTGACTATACATACTGGAATAAGATTCTGCACTCAAACCACACTATCCCCCAAAGCACCATGCAAACTAGTTATTTGCTTAATGCCTGGGCATTAAGAAAAATAATGCACTTGTACATATCCACTGCAGGAAACACTGGTACTCTGCAGAAAAAAGGCCCTGTAGAGCTTGACTTGACATCTGAACAAGACATTGAAGCAAATCCAAAATCCCTGTATGAAATTATGTCTAATATAACAGTATTTGCTATTTCTTTCTGCAGTTGGGAACAGTTTCAATTAAGATGAAGTAACATGTCTTTTTAATCTCAGACGATCCAAAGCTTCACTGACTCTTAAAACTGTTCCTTTCAAACAAACCTGGAGAACACCAGGTTTCACAAGTCAGGAAGAGGAACAAATGTCAACTCTAACACAGCACAGGCTGCTAAAACTGACCATGGTGTTTCCTAGGATACAGGATATCATATAGAAAATTTGTTGCATTATAGCTGGTATTGCTTCTCTTGGCCACCATGGATGAAAAATTAGTAATTCCCCAGAAGTCTCAAGGGTCACCAGCTCAAGGGTCACTTTCCCTCTCCCACAGCAGATGAATGAGCACGTGAGGCAGAAGAGTTCAGCTAAATGGTGCTGCCCAGACTCATTACTCAAAGGTTTTTTCACATATACAAATTTAATTCCAAGAACCAAGCTAAAAAGTCTGAAGTACTACCCAGCTTGACGAGTTCAGTTCTCAAATACAGACGTACTCACCCATTTTTCCCTCACTGCACCAAATACTAAACACCAATGAGAACTAAACAGTTGCTGGATGAACTTAAAGTTTTTTAAATTATCTTGTAACTACAAAGCTTCCTTACGACAAGATTTTGAATACTAAAATAACTTCTGTTGAGGAACACCTTATTTGATTTTTCTGAGAGTGTTTTATCAAGAACTAGAAGAGTGACTGAACATTACTATAATTACTTTTGGCAACAGTAACTGCTTGAAACCAGAAAAAATGAAAATAATTCTTTTAACATCTAAGAGTAGGAGAAAAATAAACACCTGCAAAAGTCATTCCTAATATGCCAAAAGGAAAAGCAATTTGGGGCAAACATAGATGAAGTTTTCCATGTATGCCCTCCATTGCCTCCCAACCCCATGATTTTCTTATTCAATTATCTTCAGGAACGTGGACTATGAAAGACAGCATCAAACAAACTGTTTACCAAAAGAAGGCAAGTGAATGAAAGATATTTTCGTTTCCCAAATACTGTAAAATTTATTTTAAGTTTACTTTTGAACCTGAAGGAAAAATTCACGATAAAGACTGAGACTTTAGGACAGGTAACATAGATTTACTTCAGTTATTACTAAACAATCTATATTTTTTCCTTTCATATGCCCATTCAATTCTGAATTACCACAGATGATGCCACTTTAGGTTTTGGGTTTTTTCAAAAGGGCTTAAGGCAAGTAATCTTCACTTACTAGAACTGGCATTGGACCATGGATCTCCATACCAATAGTGACTTCTAAGAAAACATTTCTGATAAGCACATCACCTTTAGGTCATGAACATCAAGCAAACTTATTCCTTCGGAGGGAACTATGTCCAGAGAAAACCGTATTTTAACTCTGGTGGCCTGATGGATGCAAGGTGCTTGGGCACTAAGAATTCCTGGTTACACACACATCAACAGCATCAAGCATTCAAGCCCAACAGAACTTGTGCACTTGTGCAATCTCTTGACAAGCTGTCTCTATGAAAAGTTCTGTAGACTAATACTGACTCAGCCTGGTCTGGTATTTCAGTAATCGGTTGGTCCAAGTTACTATAGCATAAAGCATTAACTACATCAGAATTCCATGAGAACTGGTGGTTTTAAGACTCACTTTATTCCTTATTTAGATTACCTGGACTTTTCCTTCTTGTAATGTCTCTAATTATAGACTAGTGGGATAATTTTCCATCAAACCTTCAACTGAACATAAAAACCTAAAATAATTTAAAATGGCTCTCTAAAACTCCTGTAAAAAGAAGAAAGATGAATAACAATCCGTTCAAGACCAGTGATTTTTTTATAAACCCTCTTGTGATTCATTATTTGTTATTAAAATAGGCTCAAAAGCAGCAAATCCTCCAAATCTATATAGCTTCTGTAGCACTTGTGTTAATCCAAGGTATCCAAAGAAGGACACACTTGCTCACTTTCTCTCAAGCACCACCAGAAATGCCACTGTGGCAGATCTCTCCACAGGATGCACACATCTGCCCAAGATTTTAAATTCTTGGCTACAGAATCTCATAACAAATGCTGCTACTGGTACACCAAAGCTACACACTTTGTAGTCAGTTCAGACACACCGAGCAACAACTGCATCCCTCTACTGCAGCACAAACCTGCTCTCCAAGTGTTGCTGAAATTCATCATTACTTTGACCGGGGCAACAGATCAGTTCCAACAGAGTACCTTCAAAGACTGTGCTTTCTGTAATCCTCTGAAGACAGCAACATCTTGTTATTAGATGAGTGATTCAATCACCTAGGTAAACATTACACACTTGGTGGCAATCATAACCACGACCATATTTACCTCCAGGCACACTTCCTGTAACACGGTGTTCACAATACTGCCATTTATAAGCCTAAGCAGACAAATTATTGTGATAATAAGTCCTTACATTCCTGCATTCTGCCTACAGAGGAAATTACAAAGTTAGTTTTACTCTATTGAAGCAATCCACATTTCTTAGAACCTGATCCATGCGGTGGCCAGCCTGGGGAGCCTTTTCTACAAAGAGCTGACAGAGATATCTCGTGTCATTAAGCCTTCTCTGGCGAGGTACCAGACTGGAGACTAAGTACAGATTCTGCTTCTTTGCTTATGTTAACTCATTCTCAGTGGCTAAAATTTGGAGTGCACCGAGTCATACACAGCCTCTCTCCACCACCAGCAAGATGGATGCGTGTCCGTCATGGCTGGTAAAATCCAATGAGGAGAGTTAAACCCTTTGTAAAGACATATCGATCATTACTTTGAAACACTTCACTAAAAATCATATTGATGCTGGAAGCCTGAACCAAACAATTCCTTTACAGGGCAGATCATGGAGAAGTTGCAGTAATAGCGAATCGATTCCAGTTAACGGACTCGATGAGTGCTGTGACAAATAACTGCTTACTCATCCCCAAAATGCACTACACACTATGACCAAAAGGCCTTTCTTTTATTATTCAATAAACATTAATTATGACAGATGTATTACACTTTCATGCAGTAGAACACTGACTGCCCTGTTCGATAATCAAGATATTTCTAACTTGCTCCAAGTTGGAGCTCTAACTTGCTTTAACCAAAACTTGATTCCAAACAAAACTCATTTGTCATCTTCAATCAAGGAGCTGATCACAAAATACTGCTGTGGAGGGGAAGAGGAAACTCCTGATAATCTGGTGGCAAACTCCATCCTCTCCTTCAGGTTCCCAGCAACCTGTGAATGGAATCACATTACTGCTTTATCTTTCATTCCAATCGCTCTCAATTCTGCCGTGTCCTGGAAGCCTTCAGTACTGAAAATAAATATCTCTGTTTCCATATGTATAAACCAAAATGACAGTGGTACAAGTTCAAACTTGGAAAAGACACAGAAACCTATTTCCATACATACAGAAAGGAGTGAAAATAATCACTGGAGTTAATCTGAAGGGAGAGTCTAGCTATCTGATCCTGCCTATTACATCAGCTGGTGTCACAGTTCTGGCCCTAACTACTCTTCATCACGTGCCCACATAATTCTAGTACTATTAGCACAGCAATAAATAAAATATTGTACTATTACCACTATGAGACACCTTTCCCTCTCACCCAAGAGATTTCTTACCCTTACCTACCCCCCAAACAAAAACACCTCCAATGCATGACACCTGTGAGGACATGATTACAGAAGTCATCACCACCATCTACAATCATATTTTCACCTGTTTACATGGTGTACACCTGTGGGTTCTTGGCAATACACTTCACTGAGGTGTAGGAAATTTCGGGTTCAGAACAAGCCCTGTCATCTTTCTTCTCTTAAGGAAATATGCCACGCAATCCCAAAACCTGTGTGAATGCTATGGCCTCTTAGAATGTTACCTTATTTATAAATATTTTACCTTTTTAAGTGCACAAAATACTAATGCAAATCCCTTGAACATATATACAAGAGTCAGAACAGCAATATATATATATATATAAGTAATTCAAAGATCTTGAAGATGCTTTTATACTGCGACCTAACATGCAAGTGGTAGACTACCCCACCACAGGTAAGAAATGAGAAATTTTGAGGGCTATTGAACACAGAATTTTCACAGCTGAACAGTATAAAGTTATTTAGCAGCGTTCAATAGCCTTCAAACTCACTTCTGGCTGTGGGTTACAGTGGTCCAGTAGAAAAAGACTGAGAAGCAAAAATAGTGCAATACAGGTCGGACCAAGACATTTTCAGTATTTTTTAAAAACCCTTTCAAAGTTCACATAATTTTATGTGTTTTGAAAAACATACAGAGTTCTGCAGATGCCACACACTATTAATCAGACAGCATAGAAAGAGTATCTATATAAAAGCAGATCTCAGCCTATAAACATACTACTAACAATACTACAGGTGTATACATGTATTAAAAATCAAAAAATTAAAAACCTGCTGCTGCAGGGATATGAGCTTCCAAGTCCAACCAGTTCTGTATGAATTTTGTTACTGCTCAAATGGCATATGTAAGATATTGGGGGCTTTTATTCAATTCTTTTCAGTTGGCAAAACTAACACCTCAACAGCTGGGTAAGATATGGGATTCATTTTATTGTCATGAATACTGACTTTTACAGGGCTTTTTAAATGGAGATCTAAGAGTTGGCATTTGTTTACTAAGTGTTCAAAAATGAGCATTTGAATATTCCAGTGGGAAACACAAAACAGATTTCAAGGTAATAATTAGATCCACTTACTATAAACGAAATTACACCCTGCTTAAGCAAAAAAGTTGGTCAGTTTTTCCATTTATGCTTGCATATTTCAGCTTTTATCATTCCCCTAGCATGGATGTTTCATTGATGGCTGAGGGTAACACTTCAAAAATGAACTAGCTAAACAAACTTCCCAGCAGCACTTGACAGAGCTACACCTATTCTTCCCCATTTCCAAAGCAGTACAGAATTAATTACCAGTTCTATGGATCTATTGTAAGTATAATAGACTAAAGAGCTATCACAGACACATTTATTGTAAAAGCACAATCCCAAGAGTGTCTAGTAGAGGGCCAAAACGATTAACACAAATGCTTTGTCAGATCAAAGATAAAACCTGCACCGCCCAATTGAGGAATGAATTAGAACAGTGGGTTATCTTTCAAATTAACCAGGGCAGTTAGTGAGGAAAATTTCATGAAAGTGTAATTCTTAGCCTTTGTGAATCCACACAGCAGGCATTCTGCCAGCTGACAAGATGATGAAATTTTCATGCTTAAAAAAGCCCTCTTCATTTCCCAATTTAGATTAGCTAGCGTTTCTCTCTCTTTTCATCTATTTGCTCTTCTGAAGCAGAATTAAAAAAAAAAAAAAGCACACAACAGGATCAATCTCTCACAGAATAAATGCATTTCTGAGAAGAAATAAAATCTTTCCATGCCATTTTAAAATAGATTTACATTTAAGAGTAAGCTTATCAAAATTGATATTGTTAATACCATTAAGAAATCTGTAAATACCAGAGCAATGGTAGATGTTTTAGAAGTCAAATATAAAACATTTCAAAGTTTAATGGCAAAAAACAATTGCAGAAGCCGATATTTTCATATAAAGGCGAGTAATTGACAAAAACAATGGGATTGTAGCAGGCTCACAAAATTCTATTTATGCTCTTACATTGGCATCTTTTTAAAGGACTGTAGTATATCATGACTGTATTTATTTATTTAACACAGTTTCACGTGCCAAAAAGAGCGAGTAGATTTTCTACTTTTAGATTTTATGACACTTCCTCGGCCCCTAAATTTATACAGCCACATATAAAAGCATTTCAATAGACTAAAGGAAAAAACAAGTAACATCTTGAACACTTAAACACTCAAAAAAACCTGATTCAAAGCTCACTGAAAAAAAAGTACATTTATTTATCTCAGTGAGCTGTGGATCAGGCTGAAAGGCTCTTGATAGGGCTGTCTTCATAAAACACAGTTCATTATTTACAGGTTAAAGTACACGTTTTAAGTTTTTGTATTATGTACCATTTGATGAACATATAAACAAAATAACATCTAAAAAAAATTTTAAAGGAGTGACAATATATGTGACCCTTACAAATTGGTATTTCTGTGCCTTTCAGATGCAATTACTACAAAGGAGATTGTTTAATAAGAGGCTGAAAGTTTCATTAAATGTTTTGTTCAGACAGTTCTTTGCCATAATACTTCTGGGTGTGTCTTTATAGCTTATAGGATTACATACATTAGTGCAAACACCCATTTGATGAATTTCAACTCCAGCTGTTATACAGTCACTACAAGTACTGGATGAAAGGAATAAACTAAAAGTCTCAGCATCTGATTTTCTAGGAGCTAACAAGACAAAAAGTTTACTTGCCCAACTCCATGAAAATCCCGTTTGTAAAAAGAAATTTAATGTGCAATCTGGAAATTAATCACACATTTCCAGAGACTAAATGTATTCCCCAGTCAAAAAAAGTTTTAAACCTCATTATAGCTAACTAGTTTAAAAGTAAATTCTCAATACTAAAAAAACCCTGAAGCTCTTACTTACATGGACAAATAATTTCCTTTTTAATTATCTTAATTACCCAATATACCATGTAGTAAGATATTTAATAGATTTATATAAGCAAACTGCAATGTTCAATATTCAAACATTACAGTTTGGTTCACAGTTTGGTCTTAAAAGAAGACAAAACAACCAACCAAAATAAAAACAGAACAGCACAAAACATTACATCACTTTTTTTTCTTATCAGCAGAAAGAATTTCTCCTGCCCTTAAAGGCATCTTTTTTCAGACAAGTTTACTGTTGCATATCCTCTGCACACGTTTTGGAACACTTTATATGCCTGAAATTACTTAGCACATGCCACTGTCTATTAGCATTATGCACATACATTAAATCTAAAAAGCAATATTCATACAAAAAGAGTTGGTGTAAATACATTACTTAGACCCATTATTTAATAACACTTTAATATAACGATAATTTTGCAGACAGTTGGACTTTGCAATAAAGTAACATAAGATCTCACATTTTGGTGACTTCACCCATCCAAGTCATCTTTAACTTCAATGAACAATCCATCTCTACCTTGTGAAATAATGCTTGAATTTAAATAGCCTTAAAAGGTTTTGTGCTCCTTTTGATGCAGAGATATTCAAAAGAAGTATTTTTACCTTCAGAAATTATTATGCTTTCAGAAGTGGGTTTAGAAAACAATCAGCTATAATTACAATAAGAACTAGTACAGAAGAAAGATAACACAAAACATATACTTTAATACACTTACACTTAGTATTAAACCACAATAATAATTCCTTGTATTGTAACTGCTGTTTGCAAAAGAATTCTGTAATACTTAAGAAAACACACAACAAATTAGGTACATCATCCAAATTTGGTACAGGCCAAATTTTTAAAAACAATTTACTTTTTTGGGTGTATCAAAAGTTACAAGCACAGAAAGGTTCTGAATGTCTTCAAAATTTATGTCCATCCTGCAGCTGTGTAAGCAGGCAATGTTGGACAATCAAAACAAGCAGGCAGGCAATAGCATGAGATGCTATATGAAAATCTGACTAAAATATCTAAATGCCAATTCACAAAATATGATGCTTTAGCATAATAGAAATACAAAACATATTGATATAAGTTAAAAAGCATTGTGGGTTTTGTCCTAAGGTTGGACTGTGAGAAGATGGGAATTTAAAATACTACACCTTTTTTGCCCACAATGCCATACTAAGCCAACCACTACCACTGGCACTTCGGATTTCTTGCACTACCCCTCAAAAAAAGAGAATTATATAAATTTAATTAATTACCCATCTTTCTCCTCATTTTTTCCTTTCCCAATCATTACTAAGAAACATTCATAGTATTTCCTTTTCTACAGTCCTTCAAAGAATTTTTACAGAGCTGTATTTTGCTTTCCTTTTCACAATATAAGACAATATGTAGCAATTTGAGTTGAAGAAAGAGAATCATATTATAATTACATGAGAAACTGATATCTACATATTTGATAGGCTTCACAGATTTTCCTAAAAGCATTGAGATAATGCACTCTGGCTAAAAATCTGGAAAACAGAGAGCTATTTTATCTGTAATAATGCTGACACACAAATATGTAAATAAATCTATCTTGAGGCTGAACTGAGAAAACAAACATTCTAAATCAATTTTTCAATTCACTCATGGTTTTATTTTCAGGAAGTTGGGGGTTGATGCTTCATGCTACTAACTCACACTATACAAAAAAAAAAGGTAACATGACAGTCACTAAGAACTCAGCACTACTTCAAAGACTCATTTCATATGGCAGAGTATTTTCTACATACTTACACTGTAGTATTTTCTGAGGTAGCGTCTAATATCCAACAGTAACTTGTTGCTCATTTGAATCACATAGTTCAAAGGAGGCTCTTCACACTCTGTCTTGCTGCACCTTTTTAAGCTGGGTTCAATAAATCTCCCCTGAAAACAGACATGTAAAAACAGCACCATTATGACAGATGATGGAAACAGAAATTACCATAGGAGTTTAGATTTAATACATATCAATTCATATTATATATTATATCTATGTATATATATTATACATTATACATATCTATGTATTATATCTATTTAGATATAATACATATCTATATTTTTAAAAGTAACAGTCTTAAAGGGCTTATATGATCTGGGCCTCCCTTCTTCCCATCATGGTTGGCCACACCCATATGGGAAAACTGCAGAGCAGAGATATCTTCATTCTGTTCTTAAGGAAAGCTCTTTCAGAGAATACAGCACTATGTTAATTCAAAAAGAGATGCTGAGTATGAAAAAAAAAAAAAATCTCTGGACAGATCATGCTTCTCCATTTCCACCCCCCAAAAAACAGGTTTATTGTTTTATCAGAGAAAAACTTCAGCCACAGTCCACTGATCAGAACTTTGAAATCAACCTTATAGGTACTAATTATGAAATTGCCAACAGGGCTGTAGAGACAAACCTCATTAAAGAAAAATCACATTATCACTTCTATTTTCTCCATGTTCACAGAACAGCTCTTACAGTTTTGCACCATCTCTTTCCCTTATTTTCAAAACATTCTGAACACCTGACATTAAAAATTCAAGACCTGGAACTGTTGTGTGAACAGCTGAAATTAAGTTTGTGGGATTCTCACTAATGTAACACCAGTCTGGCAGGCTGGACAGTCATACAGCTTCCAGAAAACTTTCCTTCAAGGTAAGACTTAGCTGTTGTGAGCCATCTTGGCTAAACCCCCACTCACAATGCTAATTAATTCCAGGTGAAATAGAGGGAATTTTTGGCTTGGTTTCAGGATTTCTTCTGTTGCTTGGTGGTGGGGATATATTGTTCTTAAGGAGTTTGACATCCATTCCTCTCCAGTTAGCCCATCTGCAACTTGTCAAGTCTACATGCAATTAACTGTCTTATTTACAGCTGCAATGAACAAAAGTCAAGGATTCACGAAGTATCACTCAATTTGTGTGTCTTTTCCTCTTACTTGTTTCCAACAACCGCTTTATTTTGATTCAAAAAATGCAAAACATCTGCTGTTTGTCCAAATTAACTTAAAATAATTACTTTTAATTTAGATAAAAGATTTATTTGCTTTCAGTTTCAAGGTTTTCACTACTCTGAAGCTCACTAATTTGCTGATGACTAATATATACATAACATGCTGTAGAGTTAAATACTTGGCCTTATTTCAAGTTCTGATCCAAGGTCAGAGATACATTTTTTGGCAGAACTTCTCAACAAGAATGTACTCCTGTGACTTTTTATTCAATTCACAGAGACAGAAGGAAAGATAACATAGAAAAACCTTACTGTCAAGAAGGGAGGTGGGATGTAGCAAGATAAGCACGAGTTTAAAAAGCACTTTGTTCCAATTATTATGATTTAGGATAAAAGAACCTGCCATTGCTATATAAAAGTTTTATTAAATGGAGAACTGGAAGTTACTAAGGTGTTAAGATAAGGATTCCTTTAGAAGTAACAGCAACAATCATTCACGACTGTGGGCAAACAGATTAATGAAGCCATAAGATCTCACATGTTCTGCGAGACGACACAGCTGAAATGCAAAAATGGGAAAAATATGTCAGCACTATCCTATCAGCAATCATCTGCTCCAAGGCTATAAATAGCAGGAGGACTGAAACAATATGGTATCTTCTCCTACATCATATGAATCCTGTCTGAAAAGCTGTTTTCCCTACAAGCATTTTTTGCCCTCACCAGTGAACAGAAATGAAACAAAAAAACCAACTAACCGAACCATCAAAGACATTGTCATAAATATTTTCTGTTCCGCATTTGAGGCAGCAAAACTTGAATCTTTCACAATCCCTATATTTCTCCTCATCAGTGAGCTGAGCTGGGCCACCAACCAAGGCATCATTCTCATCTTTATGGTAATGGTGATGGACTCTGAATTGGGAGGGATCCAGTCCTATTAATAAGAAACAAAAATTTCAAAAGACTAAGAGGTCAACCATGCAAGCAGGCTTATTTTTCATATGCTTGGTGAAGCAGATTCAAAAGAAAGTTACAAAATGTAAATTCAGAAGCTGAAAAATCTCTCCTTTGCAAAACTTCCTCTATAAAACATAAATACATTCTACAATTTTTAACCATGAATAAAGGTTCACGAGACATGAAGAAATCATTTTACTTATCTTCTTACGCAAGATTGCTTTATAAATAAAACAAGCACACTGCATTATCATGGGAGTATGCAAGAGAACATTTTGTTTCTGAGGAAACCACTCCTAACGGATAGCTTTATTGTTATTTTCTTCTTAAGTTACACTGAAAATATTTCAATAAAAATGTGCATCATTATTAAGAAACGGTCTTTAAATCAAAATGGCACCATTAAAACCAAAAACAGAGAATAAAAACCCCATTAAAGAAACGCGGGTGCACTGCTATTACCAACTCCTTCAAGTCCGTACACAACTGCCAACTCTGATTTCAATGCAGTGGTCGATTTCATTTTGGCTCAGTGGTTAACAGCATGGAGGTTTCAATCTAATGCAGTGGTTAAAATTCAGCAGCAGCATTTAAAACCGCAGCGCTGGAGACAAAGTGCTTTATTTTTGATTGCCAGAACTCAAGATTTTAAACAAATAAATACACAAATGAGATCCCAGAAATACTGATTCAACCACAAATAAGTAAATAAGCAAGCAAGTACGAAGTTCACTGTTCTGGGAATAAGACTGCCAAAGTAAACTTAATAAAAATCCTCAAGTTTTGTCATCCTTTGTCATGTGCAACATTTTAAAAGTCCATGCATCTAATTTACAGGGGTTTTTTGTTAACTTTAGGAAAAAAAACATGTTGGGGAAAAAAAAACCTAATCGAATGAGCACGTAGGAGAAAACCTTCAGAAAACTCACTTTAGTAGTAGAACAAAAAGATCAGAGAAGCACTTTAAAAATATTTTTAACAGACATAAAGCCAAGTAACAGATTACCATGTATTAAACTACATCCTGTATAAATTTCAGTTTAAAAATGTAACAATTCCTATAAGAAACGTAACAAAGATTACAAATAGAAAGTGAAGCTTCACCTTATTATAACTGTACCGTGATACTTTAAGACAATGGTTAGGAACAATATTCAGGGAAACTACACAAATATTATTGCACTTAAAAAGCAGTTATGTTATACAGGCAGATATAGACTGTCTTTACATAAAAGATTTGTCTGATTTTAACACCACTATTCTGAATTTTTATGTTGCAGTCTCAAAACAAATTCAATCACAAGGGAAAATTCTACTGCCAAATAAGTTAATTTGATTCTTGATAGACTATGGGTTTCACTAAAATTTATTCAATCTTCCCAATTTTGTCAAAAGAAAAAAAATGTCAATGCATAAAGGTAACAAATTCACCTCCAGGAGGTTCCTAAACTTTTAATACAGTTCTCCACTATTCATTTAAAGAAAAAGCATACAAAGCAAAATACATTGCTAATAGCTTATTTTACATTTTAATACACATAGTATCCCCCCCAAAAGACTGTAGGGTTTTTTATTTGTTTGTTTGGGGGTTTTCTTTAGTTTTTTTGGTTTGGTTTTTTATGGGGTTTTTGGGTTTGTTTTTTTTTTTTTAACAAAAGGGTTGGTAATGTATCTGCAGCACATAGGTAGTAGATAGAAGAATTAGGAAAGGGAACTGGAGCTCAGTATTCAGATTCTGCAAAAAATCAAGTATGCAGTAGGTTGGATCTAAGTTAGCAGTGGTGAAAACAAAAATTCTCAGTTTACTCTGAGTTCAGAAGTGGAATGAAAAAACATCATTCCAACTTTCTGATACAGATACCTTTACAGTTCAGGTAGAAATCTTTGGTTGTTTCCCAAAAGTCAAATATGGAGCAAAGCGGCTCACTAAAAGCTAAAAGGAAACAAATTCTGGTCTTCAGGCAACTGCAGTTTTCCAACACTGAGTCAAAAACAGTGACAGTAAATATTGGTCATTTAATATTAATTTAAGAGAAAAAAGAATTCATTGTGAATTTAAATCACACCTATCTCTGAACTTTCTTAGCTGTTTTGGCTGGAAAAAACAACAACAAAAAATATTGTGCTGAACTGAGCATACATCTAAGGTTTGGTGTGCAAACAGCCATAGTGAAATAAAAGGGACTACAAATCGGGCTTTTATAGAACATGCCTACCTTAATTATCTTGTGGAATTGGGAACTATTTTTTCTATTATCTCCTTTCAGGAATAGTTAGTTGGTTCAATTGGTACCCTCTCAGACCAGGTCACACTGGTCACATTATTTTACTTGATACACAAAACAGAGGCTATCTAATCGGGTGGTGGAAGAAAAAAAAATAATATCTGGTTTTGGTAATTTTTAAATGAATAGGATGAGACTCATCAGTGAACTTCGAACTTTTTTTTTTCTTTTTTTTCTTTTTTTTTTTTTTTATCCTCATGGCATCAAGAAAAAATACAAATCAAAGGGACTCTGACTTACACTGACAGGAAAAAGTCTTCAGGGCTACATTAAATTACCTGCACCGGAGGTAAGCTTTATCACCTCACCGAAACTGCAAGGCTGGATGCAGGACTTTAAAGCACTGCAACATTACAAACGTGCTGATGAAAGCAGTATGACCAAACTAATTAATAGAACTAAATTCGGGGACTTGCTCCTGAATTATTTAAACCATTACTAACTGGCAGGCAAAACGGGTCACTCAAGAACCTGAAAAAACGGTCAGAGATTTGTACAAAACGCAGGATTTTAAAAGCAGCATTTCTGCGGATCGCTTGCGCCCTTCCTTCCCCCGCACTCCCGCGGGAACGGGGGCGCCGTGGGAGCGCCGCGGCCGCCGGGCAGCCGAGAGGGGGCCGGGGGCTGCTCCCGGGAGCTGTGCCCGGAGCTGTGCCCGGGGTTGTTAACGGGGCCGTTCCCGGAGGCCGTTCCCAGGGGCCGCATTCCAGCCGCAGGTGCTGGGGGCCGCGGGAGTTCCGCCCGCACCTTTCCCCAGGACCCGCGCGGGAGGGCGGGAATCGCCAGCCGGTGCTGCCACCCCGCGGCCGGCGCCGCGCACTGCAGCGGGGCCCGCGGGGCCGGGGCCGCCCGCCCGGCCGGGCTGTTCGTTTATTCATTCACATCGGTATTGCTTCTTTTATTCATTCATCTTAGCGTTTTTCCTTTTATTCATTCATATTTTCACTCTTTCCTTTATTCATTCGGAGCGCCCAACGCGCTTTAACGAGTCTCAGGTTCTGAGCAGGTCCGGAGCGTCTCAAAACACCCAGCCAGACCACAAACAACTAAGCTCACACGCTCTAAGGCTAGTTATTGTATTGTCATGAAGTTTCGTCATGACTTTAATCTTGATTTTCATCACTACACTCCCTACTGTGAGGAAAACCATAAAAAAGTCAAAACCTGAGGTAAATTCTGCACGCCACAAGGAGAGCAACCATCCTGGTTTCTATCTGCAGAGTCTGTCTGAGCAGCTGCTACACACTATATTAAAGACATGTAAACGATTCTCTAATAATATATATATATATATTTAAAAGACACTAAAAAACCAATATATTTAGTGCTGGTGGGTTTCCATACAAGAAGCAGCTAACACACAGCCACTGCATCAAAGCAGGGAGCAGTACTGGGAAGTGCCCCTAAGGAAAAGCCTCATCAGGACCCAGGAACGCCTCCCTACCATCAGCCTACCTGCCTAAGAAATGCCCAGTGGAAGCGATCTGCAGAGCACCACTGTGCACATCCCTCTGTAAGGCAGCAGAACACACCTCTTTAAGAACATCATGACATTGTCTAGGACAGCAGTCATCAACTTCCATCATTTGAAACAACAATACTATGTAGTAACAGCTACAAAAGTCCCACGGTTAAAGAACTCTGGTTCCGTAATGTCTGCTTGTTTCTGACAACACACAAATATGATGTAACTTTTCTTTGAGACAAGGAGCAGTACTTCACTTAGGTGTTAACAAAATACCCTTATTTGAAATACAGTAAGAGAATTGCTGTGGCATACAGTTCTTTCAATTTAAAAGCTAGAGATATTAAGGATGAAGTAAGGTCATTCAGGAGATTTAGGAAGATCAGATTCATTAAGATATAACTGATTAGATTGCACACTTTATTTAGTTTTACGAACTGAGACAATCCTCATCTTGTCACTGCATTTCCTCAGAAACTTCAAGATAAAGAGAGTGAATGCAGGAGTATGCCCATGAGGTTCTCATTTCTAGGAACAATGAATTTCCACCCCTCAAACACTAGGCAGACCTCCTACAATGCCCCAAAACAAAAGGCAGTTTTCAACTTGATTCCATAGCAAATCTATATGATATTTAAGGGTTCTCTGCAATTTTTAAGTTGTGTTATTTGCTCCTGTTCTTCATTGTCTAAAATAATTTGAAATTACTTGCTTTGAGCACAGACAGAACAAAGAACTTTCCAGCACTTTGATGTAAGCCAAGTTTCCCTAGCAGAGTTCAATTTTATCTACTCAGACTAGCAGGGTGACAGGAAACATTCACCTTATAAACATGCATTATTGTGGATTCTGTTAAACATGCAGCCAAGATCTTTCTTCTACAACCACTCTCCCAATACAGACACATATTCTCCGTAATACAATAAATCTGATTAGGGGAGGAAGACACACACAATGAGAACGCAACAGGATTTTGGTCCATAGATATGATGCTTATATATCCTTCAGAATGGGAAAACGTGCCCTTTTGCAACAAGATGGGAAAAACAATGGGAATTTAGATGTACATCATGATGAAAATACTAAGTAAAAAAGCCCAACTTAGCATCACAGATCAGTAAACAGTTTCCATATTTGCTTGTTTTAGCAAGCTGGACTCAAGTATCTTGTAGTCTTTTGTATCTTACAAAGGATTTTTGATTTCTATGAAAGAAAACCACTTGACTCTGCCTCCAGTACCATTTTAAAAACCCTGTAAGATAACTTCAGCTTGCAATGACTTATGCACAGCTCTGATCAAGTGCTGTATATGAAAACCTAAGCAGATCAGAAGTCTTTTTCAAGACCTGACTTTACCCTCAAGCTCAATTTAAGCTTTCCCAAGAAAATAAAGCTAGGGAAGGTGATAAAATTTTGACTGTACAGCAAGGTCAAACTGAACACACTTCAGATCTAAGACTGTAATATATACATACAGGTTTTTAGACTGACAATTGTGGACTATTAATAAACTCTCAGCTGCATGATGCTATTACAGACCATAAAAGAAATCTTCATCTGGAACATACTACAGTGCAAAAAGCAGCACAGGCATTTGCAAACAGTAGGTGTTATCAAGTGGCACAGAGTTCTTAAGATCTGGGTAGTTAATTTAGGTTTCTGAAGGGAGCCAGTCTTCTCTGAAAATCTAACCTGTTGTGAATAAGAGATCTGAATTTGAGCTTGACTCCACAAGACTAATAACCTTTGCCAAATAAAATAAACTAGCTTCAGAAATCGTTCCTCTCTTTTACCTAAAGGAAGTACAACTTTGCTGCCTATTTTAAACCCCTTCACCTAACCAAGAGTGCTTGACCTTTTCAGTCAGGCATACCACACAGTCAACTCTGACATCAAGGGAAAGTTGGATACCAAGGCCTTGCCACATAATAAACACGATGATTTGTGTGGTCAGCTTGCATGCGTGGAGCAGGGCTGATACCTCCTCAAAGCATGAGAGTTGCTGAGGACACATGGCAACATCAAATGCCCCCAAGAAATACCTTTGCTGACTCAGAAAAAGCAGAATTTCTGTCTTCAACCCCTTCTCAATAACCCAGAAATGGAGATAGAAAAAGCTGCATGTAACAAGGATTGTCTCGGGAGATTAAGATCCTTCATGGCTGTCATCCCCCATCCTGAGAAACAACAAGGCAGGACCTTTCTTGCACACACTCTAAGTACAATCTCCAAGCTAACCAGCTGTTAATAAGGGAGCTATAGAGAGGCAGTTACACACGTGAAGGGTCCTGAGGCAACCTGTGACCAGGTGATTTTTAATTGGCCAAATCTTGGATCTCGGCCTCCTTTACCTAAACACAAAGTTCTGATGACTAACTCTTCCTTTGAGCGTTCCAATATTCTGAACAAAGTGATTTCTGCAGGTCAGAACTTCCTGTAGACACAGGCATAGCACAGACAGATTATTAAACTGACACAGTGCAACTCTCTAACAAGTTCCCCTAGAGAAAAGGCAGTCTTGTCAAGAATTTCATAACCAGCAAAACTAACAACTTTTTCATGTCCTTCAGCAACAGTTTTAAAGATAATGAACTACATGTGGGATACAAAGCACTAAATTTCTGTTTATCAACTGGATCAGTCAAGTCTGTTGGTTAATCACTTCTGGGGAGGAAACAACATTAAAAGGAATATACACATAGAGCATAGCATTTTCAAGAAGAGAGACCCAATAGAAATGTTAACAAATTTTCAACCTTTCCATTTTCTCTAGTTAAGAAGTCTAGGGAATAGAGAAGAAAGAGGAAATCACAGTTGGGCAGAAAAATCTCCAATTCTCATTATGAGACACCTTTTAAAAGGACAAACAACTCTAACAAGAGCAATTCCCTGTTGCTCATTTGAATTAAACATATTGATTTCATGGATCACTAACATTAGTTAGATTTTTTAACAGCACTTCTTGGTTTTGGGTCCACTTAATTCCTTCATATGAAGCAGTTAAAACTGTTACTAAGATTTCATGTTTCTATTATCCAGTAAGTCAGTTGTAGCAACCAAGTTTTCACTTACATCCTAGTAAAAATTTATAATCTTTCATTGCAATTATCACTGTTTTTTTTCCTGGGAAGATGCCAGGGATGCCAGCATTTCTCTCTGAAAAAACGTTAGTTCAGACGCACACCCCAGAACTCCTTCAGTAACTTAAGAAAATCTCAAAGACGTGCAATAGTACTGTCATTTCTGAAAAGCAGATTTTTGCAACTCTGAACAAGGATTGTAATACTAAATTCATGTTAGTGATCACCTTCTGAAAAAACACTATTCAGCAGAAGTCATAAATACAATTAGAGTCCACGCTGCTTTCTACAGGCTGTGTAACACAAGCTATTTTTCAATATAAAAAGATTGATATGGAGGGAAGCATTTCTGTTGAGAAACATACATTAAAACCTCTCACTTTGGATCTTGCAATTCTTTAAATAAACTGAATTTAGAATACTTACCTAACCATGTTGCAATAAGAACAGAATCAATTCCCTCTATGGGCTCACATATTCTAGCAACTACTGGATGTATTTGCTGTGACAGGTAGTACTGAGTATCAATTGTAAGATTTTCTTGCTTTTTTAACTGTTCTGGAGCATATGCTCGCTGGCTGGCACTGAGATCTGATCCATCCTTAGGAGACACATACAAAACAAAGTGTGAAAAACGTCTATACAAAGAATTATGCTTCAAATATTATGCATTATTTTAATGCAAAATTGTTAGACACTCTTTTGGTTGATTTATTATGCATCCAATACAAATCCAACAGTAGTAAAAAAAACTGCATTGCTGATGCTGGCATCAACTAGCAAGTTCAAGAATGCAAAACCAGCTTGTATTATTGCAGCCTACACGTGCAAATCAGTACCAGTAGACAGAGTAAACAGTCCCATCTGTCAATTCTGAAATGCACAATGAAAACACATTGTAACCATCAGCCCAGTTAAAAATACACAGAGGGCACGCATTTTGGATTCACTTTGTACTAAACCAGCATTATCATTTTGCACAACAAGCAAATTCTAAGTCATGGATATCAAAGCTGTATCTATTTTGCTAGGAAATTTATATTCTTTAATTCTATAAAGAAGCAAATAGAATGAATGGTCAGAGAATGGACCTTCACTCATTGGTACAACAATAAATAACAGAGGCAACAGTGTTGATTTGGAAGAGGAAATTCTAAAATACTCAGAAATACTGAAAGAAATATATGGTGACATCTCAAGTCAAGAGAGAGCCACAACTTAGAGGTTAAAATATACATTAAATTCTTCTCCAACTTGAAAGAGGAAGATAAGAAGAAAATAATTTCATTTAGGAAGGTAATATTAAATTTTAAACAATATACATGGAGGAATTAAGCATCAGATGTAAGACAACAGTACTCTTGGAAAATATAATTCATTTAAATCTGTACAATTATAATCCCTGTCCTCAAATGCACTAAGAAATTTCCTTTTTAATGTGTGTCAAAAATCTTAGAGCAGAACTTAAAGCAGTATTTTAGCAAGATTCTGCAATAGACATAAACATTTATAGGAATGAGGGAGGGTGGGGAGAAGTACCACAACTGTTTTGGGGTTTTTTTTGCTAAGTACAGTCTCTTTTTTGATTTTTTTTTCAGCAAAATAAAACTAATGCATTAATACATGACACCTTCATTTTTTCATTTAAGACAAGCTACTGGTTTCAATAGGGTCAGCAACCATGGACTGAAAACCCATCACTAATAAAGACAGACTGCAAGCCATTGGTCCCTCCTACTCCTTTCAGACAACTTAGTATTCAGAACAAAATTAATTTAGGACTATTCAGCTCATCCAGCTGCTTTGCAAAAATAATTACAATGCAACTCCTTCAGCTCCCTTCTTTCAACAAGTATATTCTTCTCTTGTATTGTGCCACTGCTCAGCCGCACCCGTGGCCCAGCTCTCAAAAGTCTTGGCAGCTTTGGGATGCCAGGCTAAGAACTCTCAATTAAGTCAAACACAGTATCTTTCAGTTTGAAAATAATGAAGGAGCTGAAATAGTCACATTGTCAAGTTCATCAGCTTGCCCTAAAGGATCCCTTGGTCCACCTAACTCAACCTACACTTTTTCTTTTTGATTAACAGAACCGAAGTGGAGTATATATTTGTGAAATAGTGATGAGCATTCATAGGATAAACACCTGAAACCAGAGAGTGGCTCAAATTCCCCAGTCTGTACATCAGAGCTACTCCCAGATCCAATGACCATGAAATGAAGAGACTACAGGTTAAGACTGGAAATAACAATGACACTAGCCAACAACAACAATTATCTTTCCACAAATAGAAGGCTCTTTACCACCAGAATTTTCTTTTGCTAAAAACAGACACTAGGCATTTTCTTTAAAGTAAGTTCTACTTCAAACAGGAATGAATTCAAGGAGATTTTACCAGTCACTATATAGAAATATTTGCTGAGCTGATCACAATGCTTGATAAAACTAAATTCAGTACAGAAAACCGACTATTTTAAAACAGAAGACTACCTCACCAAAAATAAATGCCAGAACACATTTTCCCAGTAGCTGAGCTGGTTTTCTTTGCCGTATCTCAAAACAATACCTAGTATTTAGCTATGAAGAAAGACATTTTTACCTGACAAATGATATATGACACTGTGTCTCCTGCCTTCACCTTTCGGCCTCCATGAGAGTTTATCCACATGGCAACATGCACATGTGGCAAGGATTTTTTGTCAGGATAATCCTGGGGGTCTTTTGTCAATGCCTAAAATATCAAAGGGGAAAACAGAAACATAACTATGAGAAAAATCTATTACTTCAGTGACGGATAACTCAGAACTTTAAAAGACAAGATCACAGAGCAGCTATCTTCATCCTTCTAACCATTCACAAGTTCATGTGAAACACAAAGTAAGACAAAGACTGTAACAAATCTATTTGCCATATGTTAAGCCCTAGGTACCAGTCCTTCAAATTTTATAAATGTTATTATTAATGAAACAAAATGTTTTTACAATTACCATCTGAAAAATGTGTTAGCATTATAGACTAAATTGAAGATGATGATATTATACAAAATACAAAAATAGAGCCAGAGATTACCCTCTTACTCCTGTTCCATTAAGGTCATACAGTAAATCTTAATATTGTGTAGCTAAGTGTATCTAACAAGCTCTGTAGCAAGAGGATACAACTGAATTTAAATATTTCACTGTATCTCATACTACTGAGATTCCACAGTGAGTTTTCCATAAAATAAAATAAAATAAAATAAAATAAAATAAAATAAAATAAAATAAAATAAAATAAAATAAAATAAAATAAAATAAAATAAAATAAAATAAAATAAAATAAAATAAAATAAAATAAAATAAAATGCTACATTTAGATATTTACTGTCATCCCAATTCTTAGAAACAACTTCTACACTTGACCTAATAGTTAAATACATTTTTTTTCTGAAGTAGTAAAACAGAGTAACTTTAGGAATTTAAAGTGAACATTTTGCTATATATATCTTTTACTGGGACACTAAGTGCTCTTAGAAGATTTGCATCAGAACATTCTTTTTTTTAAGTCAATCATAAAATTCAATGATTTCTCTACACTCACCTGACAACCTGAACACATTTCTTAACTGATTAACACAGTCTTACAGAGCAGACAGATGTCCAGCTGGCAAAAAAAAGAGACTTTGGATGGACAGTTACTAAATCTATTCTATTAGAAGCATAAGAGGAGCATGAAATACCTAATACATGGGTGAAACACCCCCCCCAGCAGGAAAGGGGAGTCTCTGAAGCCAAAAACACATGTTTTATCATTGAACATTCACAAAAAAAAAAAAAAAAAAATCTCCAAACCACAATGCTTTTCCTAAAACTGCTGTAGACAAAGCAGAGTATTTTACTTCTTGTTGCAGGAAAGTTTTGAATGAGGGCTCAAAATGACTATTAGCTTGTTTATACAGAGCTTTCTAGGGAAATACTATGAGGGTTTTCTAGAAAACAGAGTATTTGATTCTTTTCCATTGCATTCTTCAGTTTATGCATTTCAAGCTTGAAATATAAAGTAACAGCTTAGGAGAAATGTCCTCCTTAAAGCATCAAGTCATTCTCAAAGTGCAGAATGAGCCTGGTAAACAGCAGGATGGGACAAGACACAAAGTTGTTTTTCTGAAGCCTCCAGCCCCAACAGGGCTTTCTTCCCTCATATTGTAGGATCTTCGCAGCATGTCCTGAACTATTCAGAACCTAATAAAACTCCTACTATTTCACAATATCCTAAGGATTAAAAAATATTTTTGTCAGCAGTCAATATAGTCAGGAACAGTGAAGTTTTTCTGAGACAGGAAAGAGCTGCAAGATCACTTACCTTGTTTATTTCAAACTGATTTGCTGGGATCTGACCACTGGCCACATTTTCTCCAATTTCTATAAGTCGCCTTTGAATATTTTCCACAATTATGTCTCGGGGCTGATCAGAAAGAATCTGACCAATTACATAGCTGCAAAAACAGTACAAAAATTAAGAAAAGCTTGGCACATGCAAAACCATTACAACAGCCACAATCTTCTCTTGCCCCAGATTTTCTCTAGACATTAAAGTGCCCAAGGATGAAGTATGATGAAAAATTTACAGAAATTTGCCAGTATATTTTTATGTTGTGTTTTATTTATTTACTTATTTTACTAAAAGCAAATTATTGCAAACAGTTCTAATGCTAAATAGTGATTTGGAATAGTTGAGTGCAACTTCCTATTTTCTGCTGCCCTATCATTTTTCCATTTATTATTCCATAGCAGGTATCTTAAGATGGGGGAGAAGAGAACATACCAAGTAAGCGAAGTCTTGCCTATTGCTGCAAAATGTGGTTGGAAGCTCTGCCAGCTGCAGAAGAGTTAGTCACTAAAGAACACTCTCCAACATTTGTATAGCTTTAATTACTAATACATTCCTAACTTGGAAAAATTTGCTTCTATTATGATGCATCTTTTCTTAGAAAATGCAAGTCTTAAGAACAGTAAGCAAGTGTGTGGTGTATTTTTACAGATGTGAAAAGTATTCATTTTTGGATACATTTGGACCATGAGCTGTTTAAGTTTTCAAGAGGCATTATACAATGAGTCAGCATCCAGATGACCACCTCTCCACTCTCTCTAATTTTCTTTCTATGGTGCTAAATGTATTACTTCTACTGAATTAAAGCATTAAAATGCCCTGTGCAATGACAATTAATAAACA
Source organism: Chamaea fasciata (assembly GCF_029207755.1). Lineage (NCBI taxonomy): Eukaryota > Metazoa > Chordata > Aves > Passeriformes > Sylviidae > Chamaea > Chamaea fasciata. The sequence continues at coordinate 103,487,699 of NW_027094087.1, read as the reverse complement.
GTCAATCCAGTATTCATCCTAATGAAGTATCAAAGGAGTCTCATGGCAAAAGGAAAGAGAAGCGGTCTTGGGGAAAGGGATCACCTCTTCAGGCTGCACCCAGTGCACTTCCAGCTTTTTTAGAGGGTGCTGAAAGTGCTGACTACCAGCTTCATAACCCATCTATGAAATAAAATATCTGACCTAGAACCTACAACCACAAATATCCTGACAGCATCTACCATCTTCACAAGATTTCAGCTCTGGTTTGTTAAATGGCATTTACAACACTGTGACAATTCAGAGGCACAGCTTCCACAGCAGATGCAAAACCAGATAGTGAAATAAGGAGACATTTGGACTTACCCAGCTATAAGGTGTTACCAATACCAGAAGGTAACATTTCCCATCTCCTAAAAAAATCAGCTAAATCCTAACACTGATGTTAGTTACCAATCTGTGATCTTCAGGAAACACAGTATCAAATGGTTAGGAGTCATGTACTATTTAAAACAGAGCAAAGAAGACAATGTCACAAAGAAACTTACTTTCCAGTCTGTTTAGCAAGATCACACCAGTCTCTCCGGACTATATCCAGCCCTTTTAGTTCTTGTTTAGTTACATATTTCCCATCTCCTGTTGGTTCCACAGTCAGAGCAGCATATTTCTTCTTCTTTAACAATAGCAAGGACTTAAAAATTCCATCAATATCAATTTCCAGCAATTTGTACAGCTTGTTCACTTCACTTTTGATCTGCAAATTAAAAAACATTAAAAACAAATGCAACAATTTACCTATGGACAAATTCAAGTTCCATATCTATATGCATTGTTTGTAAGTTTTAAAACAAGTTACACACTGTGTATTTGCATACACATTTTAAAGACTAGTCAGATATCATTAACTGATTACATAATAGTAACTACGAGCTACTATTAAAATTAAGGTTCACCCATTGATTTTTTCAGTATCTACAGCTTGGTCCATCTAACTCCTTAACAAAATTTTGAAAGAAAACATGGAATTGAAGGGACCTTGGAGATAACTGACTCCAGCTCATTTTACCAGAACAGCTAGTTCTAGTTCCATCTAACCTCTCACATAAATTAAGCAAACAAGGGATTTCATAGCACAGACCTACTTACTAGGCAAAGACAAGAGATGATCACTTAAGACAGAAAATGCAAATAGCCTTATAGAAAAGCGACCTTGCAAAGGAATATTTCCTTCTTCCCACTCTGACCCTAAACCAGGGAGGGGAAAAGAACTATGACTGCAGACCAGAGCTCTGTGTATGCATGTTCAGGAAAAACAGGCAAGTTTCTTTTACTCTTTCCCACAATATACCTACCTGCTCTATAGCCTGATTTCCTAGAAAGAAAAAGGTGCTGTTTTTCTACACACAGGCTACGTTTTCTCCATATACAAAAGCTTCAAATGGCACTGAGACATTGTCTTAATACAGTACCAAGTATCTCTTACCTCTGTTCTAAGGGGGCAGAAGTGCAACAGCTCAAAACAGCGTGAACCTTTAAGGACAAACTTCAGTTCCAGTACACATTTACCCACCTAGTGGCTTGGCTAAAAGTTTCCCACTTGCTTTTTTCTTTTTACTTTCTTCATATGTTTTCACGTCACATTCTTCAACAGAGTGTCTGCATATGCCAGGTGTCCTGTTTTACTCTTTACCTTCTTTCCTCTACAACTTACTTTCCCTGTTGATTTTCAGTATCCATAATCGCTCTTAGCACCAACTATGAACTATCCTTTTCTCATGTCTCACTGAAGTTTGATATAGATTCAAGTTCTTTGCCATCTAACAGATACCCTCACCAAGAACAGGACCTTCAGCATAAAATCTCACGTTTCCCACCCAGCTTTGAACTCAGATTACCATTTTAACCAAAAGTTTCCTTACAAACTTTTCATTTTTGTGTATACATATATGTATGTACTTAGTTTATCACACTTAGATGTCTGTTTTTTTCTATTGCAGGAATTACCATTATTTTGATATCCCCTGTATATTTCTAAGTTTTGAAGGACATCATGAGGCAAAAATCATTTTGCTAGGAAGTTCATATTTTCTTTCTTACAACAGTCAAACAATTCCTCTGAACATTTTTCTGCAATTTTAATTTTCAGTTTTTCTTTTTTACAGCATGCAAACCAAGTGCTCAAAACCCAACAACAGTTCAGTACTGAATGTACTGGCAAATCTGATTCACAAGGATGCACAGAAAATGAGAAAAAAACTTCTGCTAAGTAATGACTAAAAAGGGTATCGATATAAATAATGGAGGGCTAAGGGTGGGAGAGAACACACACATTAGATGGGGGAATTCAGAAAGCACATGAAAGGATTTTCTCCAATAAAAAACCAAAATTAATCTCTTGGAGGGATGCTTCATTGCTCAAGACTACCCATAAATTCACACTTTACCTCACAACAGTGGTACACTCACTAACTGCTCTCCCTGTAATTGTTTGCATTAAAGCTGTGTGTTTTCCATACAGCCCACATTAAAGCAAAAGTGTAGCAAAAGCAATGTAAATATTCCTCACCTCTGAACATAAAATTTTGGGAAAGAAATTATTATGCAGTGGAGCAGAGACATTTCTTGAGAGCATTCCTCATCAAAACAGACAATTCTTTAACCTGTTTTTTTTTAATAGGAATCACTCGAAACAAGGAAAATGTAAATGATCAAAGTGTTTACAAAAAAAGCAACTGTCACTTTCTTGAGGAATAAACAAACAATAAACATGTGAAATGAGACAGATATGAATCACTTATTTCTGCCACAGAAAGGATATTGAAAGCCACAACATCTGCAATTTTGATGCTAGGTTTGACTGTGCTGGTTTACAGAGATAAATTTATTCACTTTTACAGTTTTTATATGTTGTATTTGATTTTAATCAAAACATGTCTTTCTGTCTTTTTTTTTAATTAAAAAACCAACCTCAACTGATATGTAATACAGAAGTACAATGGATTAAAAAAGCTTAAGATTTTACTCTCAATAAACAGCTGACAAGTTCAAACACATACCTATTCTCTCAGAAAACCTGACTCTAATTCAGAAGTATTTAACCTATTATGCTTATCCTGCCAGATTTCATGGAATTTATTATTAACAATCTTCTGTAATATTTAGCCACCAAATGGAGCACAGGGGCAAAAATTAAACCAGAATGAAACCACACACACAAGACTGGAGTAAGACTGAACTTTCCTATACACTACTGTGTATACACTTGAAATTCTACATAATCTCCTATGTGGAAAACAAAAAAAAAGACTGCTTTCTACCATGTCAGCAGCCCTCCTGCTACTCAGTTATGACATCAAGATATTATCCCATTTTCTGCTCCTGAATGCATCTACTTCTAAATGTACCCACTAGCATGAAGGTAGAAGTATTCTAAAAAACCCCAGAACCACTCTCTGCCTTAAAATCAAATTACTTTTGTTTAATACTATACTGAATATGTCTATGCTTTCTTTGGTTTTTTTTAGAGATTCCATAGCTCTCATTTTCATCACAATTTCTTCCATCTTTCAAAAATAGCTTCTCTTATATCTTTTCTTTAGAAAGTTCTGAAACATTTCTCACTTTTCTTCCACTATTTCAGAGAGTCACAAAACTTGCACATCATTGACTGCCAGTTCCTAATCAATCAGATCTCTTCTGTATCTGTATACCATGGAAATTAATATTTGAACTTACCACTGGAAATCTGATAACATATTGAGTGTCATACAAATTACATAATTAAACAAAACTAAACTGAGAAATATCCCTTGTGGGGGGAAAAAAAAAAAAAAAAAAAAAAACCACCAAACTGTTCCTGTTGTAATTGAAGTTTATGTGGAGGAGAAATTGTAACTTATGTTTTGGTGCAGCAAATATTGAGATAATCTCCTGCTACCTCAGGATTAATAAAAAAATCTTTTTTTTTTTTTTTGCAATGAAATGTTTAGTTTAATCACTTTTAAAACTGCATAGAATAGCAACACCTGAAAAAGGGCACTCTGAGATTTTACTCCTTCATAGGTTCCATACATTGTGAAGTTCTTTCTCATCCATATTCTCTGCTTGTGCCACGGAATCGTCTCTTAATACCATCTGCTCCACTCAGAGTAACAACACAGACCTATGTAGGAAATCTTCAGAAAGGAAAAGTTCCTTACCTTATTCCCCAGCTTGAAGACCTCATCCAAATTGGTGCTATTAGTGTTTATCATAATGGAATCTGTGTCTCCATAAATCACTTCAAGGTTCATCTAAATGAAAAAAATTGCTTTGAAAAACAAAAAAGAACCACTCCATCTTCTACAAGTCCCACATAACATTCAAAGTTCAAAAATATAATTATCTATATACTACTCCTTAAACACTAAAAAGTATACCAGTAAGAAAATAAAAAATAGTTACCGATAGGTCTGTACATTTCATTAAAACCTATTCGAATGTAAAGAGAATAAAGAAACTCCAGCCACTGATATGTTAAAAAGACCACCGTCCAGTTGTGTACATAATATATGTAGGTAAAATTTTACTAAATGAATACTAGAAAAATAAGTCAGTGAACAAGTCTGATCTTGAGAAACAGCAGGAACTCTGATCAGAAATAACTCTGGACTGCTAAAGACACAAGAAGATCACTTCCACAAGACTGCTGGACAAATTCAGTGACAAGGCAGTCAGCTAAAATGTTTGAAAGGTAATACCACAGTCAGGTATCCCAACCCATTTGCAGCCATCACAATACTACTGGGGGGGAAAAAAAAAAAAAAGAAAAAAAAAGAAAAAAATACTTAGATTCTGTATTTCAAACCAATCTGTGAAAGCACTGGCTAGTGGATGACAGCAACTGAGAATACCACAGCACTGTCCAGATTAGGCTGCTCTTCTTCACTCTTTCAGATTATGCAGAAGGGTTCATATTTCCATCTTCCCTCTCCCATCTTTTAACTTCTCCTAATCCAACCACTTGCGTTTGTCCTCCCCTGGGCAGCAGATCTTTCAGGGAATGCTCCTTTTGGATAAGGATCTAGGTAATATCACCCACAAGTTTTATCTTCTCAGGTTCTACTGAACAATTACACCCAGAGATGAACACAAACATTTACTGAACCCCTTCTCTTTGACTGACACTCTGCCTCTCACATCACTTCTGATTCTGATCCTTGTAACAATTTAAATGCCCTACTTGGAGAAGACTGTATTCAAACACCAGCCATGCTTCCATAATACTCTGGATAACAGAGCAAATTCTAGACAAACCGAGGAACATAAAGTCTGAGGTGCACACAAAAGGAGTAGCAAAAAAAAGGTGAAAATAAAAATTGCCAACACTTGTAAATGTCACAACAAGAACAAAAAAATTGGCAGATGTATCTAATTGCATAAGATTAATTTTAAAAAAAAATTAAAACCTGACATTTTTAGTGGTGGAAAACCAAGGCAGCTGTAAAACTGCAACATGGCTATGTCCATGTTAAACTCCACAGAGTCAAAAAACCACCCTGTGACAGAGTTTAAAGGATGCCAAAAAATAAACCATAATAAACCACTAGAACACATGGTATAACAGGTCTATGAGTAAACTCTAATTAGCACTGTTGCTAATTTGCTTGAAACAGTCCCACATAGGCTTCAAGCAGGGTCCAGATCATATCTGTGGTAGGAAAAGAAAAAAAGCTATAATCCATCAGGAAGGATTACATTTGTAAACCAGGCATCCTAAGAAGTGATTTCAGGTCTGTTTGGGTTACAGTTCTCCTAGAATAAAAAAATTTCACCAGGTGTGCTCTTTAAGTGTTGTTGTTTAATGAAAATGCTCAGCATTACCTTCTGCACCATCTCCTTGGTATGCATCAAAATCTAAAATAAAAAAAAAATTCGAAGATTAGCGTATGATATAATTACAGGCTAACACATGCAAACATACCCATTAGGTTGCTAACTCCAAATGCTCTCACCTTTCAAAACAAAGCAAACCACCTCTCTCCTGGCAACACACAGTCACCTCAATACTCCTATTACATGAGTAAATTCTTGTTTGACCTTGTATTAATGCTATTATTAACTCCCCTAAAACAAGATTAAAACAAATCTCAAAATTGCATGTGCATGCACACATTCTACCTTAAGAAAAAAAGAACACTGAATCAAATGGCTTAAACACAACCTAATCAGCAAGTGCCAGAATTAAGTCTCTTTCAGTAATTTAGGTCAGTGGTTGCCTTTATATCCATCATCTTATCTCTTGATGTCACTGAAGTTTTTCCCAAAAACATCCTGTCTTATTCAGTCCAGCCTGGATGGTGCTCACATAAGACGACTTAGTCAAAACATTGAATACCCTTGTAACAATCTCAAAATGGGTCATCAAAAAGAAAACTCCTTATGGAAACCAGAACTGGGACAAAGAGCTGGGATAAAGACACAATCTACCCTTGATTCAGTGGGCAAATCTGCATGTAACCAGGCTTGATACTCAACCAAGAATGCATCCCAAGTTCCCCAAATGCTCTGAAATAGCACCTCTCTGAACCTGAGAAATAGCTAAAGAGACCTCATGTGAGTAGGCTCCTGCTTCCACCTCTAATAGTGCTCAGCACTATTAGTGGAGGGTGGGAAGAGCACATCATCTGAAGCCACAGGTACAGCTGAAGCACAGAAAAGGGACAATCAAATGAGCTTAATGAAAAAAAATGTGTAGCTGCAGCAGCAGGAAGAGCTTGGTGAATTCTGCACAGCTGCATGAGAACCAACATCTGGTCCATTCCTTCAGTCACTTGGCCACATTTCCACTGTACTCCCCACGTTCCTTCTTATCAACATCCTGCTGCTCTGGCACACTGCTCCAGTTTCCACTTCCCTGGTTTCAGTCCTTTCCACTGCCACTCAGCATAAACACGTTTTTCTTCAGCTAACCCTGCTAGTCATATATATGTATACTTTAAATTTTCTTGAGGATTGATTTGTTACAGCAATGATAGACCACAGTCTGTTAGGTGAACCCAAACAATCTGGAACTCTAAAGACAGTCGGGCAACACACTATTTCAACAGCTTATATCAAATTTAGTAACTTAGCCTCAGTTTTACAATTTTTCACGTTAAATTGCAATACACCTTGGCCATATTTGCCAAAAGGTAGAATTAAGACTTGCAGTCAAGAAGCCAGTGACAGGGAGCTGAGCAGTAGAAATCAGCAAAGATGAGGAAAGAGAATGGACAAACAGGCAAGAGTTGTCCATGCCCAGTGGGAATAAGATCACGTTCAGGGAAATCTCATTGCTTTCATAGGGCCAAGGAGTCTATAATAAAGCCACGAGTCTTGACTATTGTGATGCTGACTACTGCTATCCCAGCAAGGAATTCTGAAACAGGTGAAATCTCCACCTCCACGCAACAGCACACAAACAGGATGACAACACTGCCATTCCTCAAGACTAATGGCAAGTTTCTTTAGTATTTCAGAACCTTTATGCAACCACAGCGCAAGTATGATGGGTTTTGTCTGCAACTATGCACTGAAAGTATTCCCCTCAAGGCACTTAAAGACAGGTTCAGTTCCAAACTATGATGTAACTCTGACACAGTTGAACTCACAGTGCATGTCCTTATCAGGGTTATTCCCCATGCAATATGGATATCCACGGATTTACACTCTGGGTCAAGTTCAAAACATCCAGTTGATTTAACGACCATCCACTAGTGCTGCAAACTAGGCACTCAGACAATGTGATGCCTGAACTCTGGTGAAGTCCAAAACTGCAGAAAGCTCAGTTGTCCTGAGTCTTCTTTCTAGAACAAGAAAACTGTGAGCCTTCACTGCAGGTTCCTGCTAGGCTGTACCTGTCACTGGCATCAGACACACACAATTGCATTTTAATTGGAAGCTTAAAAAGAAGGTATTCCACTCCTATTCATCTCCTAGTGAGTGATTCAGACATTCAACCCCACCACCTTCCTATGGAGTTTTGAAATTATTCTAAAGACATATCACTGGTACATGATATCAAATTTCATATAAAGTAGTCAAAATTCCAACATATTCACCACCTCACAACCCTTCCTCTCACTTATTAAGTAACTCCTACAGAGAAAGGTTATACCTCTCCTTTAGTACTCCAAAAGCAAACGGGAGTCCCTGAAACAAAATTGAAAAATTAGACCAAAATGAAGAGTTTATACTGAAAAGACAGGAAGGCCTATCAATTTTCCTTGATAATCTCTGGCATTTTCTACTTCACTCTCTGAAATAATTCTATAAATAATGAGAAAGATAACTTTTTTTTAAAAAATACAAGGAATACCCCCTGCCACAAAAATTGTCTGGCTGTGCAAAAACCATTTCTCAATTGACCCTGAGGACAGCAGTGGGTGTAGGTAATCACAACAAGAGGGTCACAGACAAGTTGGCTTCATCAAGTGACTGGCATATGCTAGTGCCACCCATTCTGACAGGAGATCACTTGTAAGTGCCAATAGCTACAAAACAGAAGGTTAAAAAGTATTGCTAAAATCATTAATAAGGCAGTCAGTAGTTATCTGATTTCACAGCAACACCTGCATATTTATCCTCTCATTACCAATTGGATGATGGAATTTCTTCAAGCACATTTCAAAAATCTGCCAATTACAAGTGTAGAAAAAAAATAAACTTTGTAGTTAATTTTTCCCTTAACAAAGTACAGCTGTTGAGAATAATTGTTCAAGATCTTACCCTGTAATGTCAACTGCAGCAGAACAAAGAGTATTTAATTAGCAAATCTATCCAGTAATTCAACACCTATTATATAAAATGCCTTCGTGATTTTATTCAGGATAATTTGCTAAGAGGGTTATTACTGACATTCAGATGAAATTTAAAATTCCTACGCAAGTCGAGTCATAATAGCAGTAATGATCCCCCCAATCAGGAGATACTGTGTCACACAAGGTTCTTTAGCAATGCAGCAGCCCATTTCCTGACTTCTTAATTCCTGGGCTCAGCTCAGTGAGAGCCCTTCATGCCAATATTTCAGTCAGCAATACATCCTTAATGGGACTCTATTATAATACCTAGAATAAAAGTGACTTTTTTTTTTTTTGGTTAAAGAGAATGACAGCTCTGCTATCATATCAATCCTGAGCAGTTTCTCAGAAATGCACAGCAGAGGAAGGGAGGTGGGAAGACAGAAGAAAGAAGGAAGAGAATAGGGAAAATGGTATTGGGTAGTTTCCTTTAGCAAATAATACTGCACTGCTTATGAGAGCTGGATTGTCTCCTATTCCAAGTAGGAAGAATTAATTGCCTGGCAACCCATCTGTACAGCCATGCCCCCTCCCCCCAGCAAACATATACTTCTAAAAACCTGTGAGCTTCTCAGTACAGTGAACATCCGTGAAACTCATAACTTTTTTTTTCTTGTAAAAGCAAGACTAGCAACACATTCTCTCACCCATGAACTGCAAGTCAATATAAACTTAAAGATTGTAATTGCACACAAGCTCTCATCAAACTACAAAATTCCCTGTTCTAATCCTACCCCAACTCACTAATTGCTCAATTACATGAGGTGGTGATTTAAAGACAGGGAATGATTAACAATAAATAAATTTAAAAAGAACAGCTTTACTATTATTTATTATCAAGTATTTTTGAAGACTCTATTTAAAAACCTCTGAAGAGTACCTTCTGATGAGAGCATGCTTCTGTGGACACAAGCTAAGATACAAGAGTTACAACCAATAAGATGGGATACAAAACTAATATGCTGATGCAAAGATTTCTCCTGTAAACACACATTTTCTGCAAAATCCTGGGGTCACAGATGTGAAGGAACAGAAGGGAAGACTTAAAAACAGACAGAAAAGAATGAGCACAATCATTACGAAAACATTGTACCAGAGAAGCATACACAAAAAAAAAACCCCAAACCAACAAACAAACTAACCCAACCCACACCACTCCCTGTGCACTCATTCTGTACAAGGAGAAAAACAAGCAGCCTTAAGGACTTGTAAAGAACTGTATTTTTAAAAACTATCTGTATTTATCTAGAGTAGACCTGATACATTTTTCCATCTCATTTATTTACTTCCGCAACTATATAGTAAGGAAATAATTCTGTCACCTGCCTTAGTAATTCATATTAGCTATTCCTTCCCATGGGGCAGAGGAATAAGTGAGCTGGGAAAACTGTGTTCCAGTAACACTACTCACTAATCTAAGTATTTCTGAACCTCTGTATTTCTGTAACCTATTCATTAGCTTTGCTAGGACTTTGTCGCAAGTAGACTTTAGCACTGATAAACTACAGTCACAGGATGCTGTAAAAAGATTTTATTAAGGAGGATTTTCAGAAAAGGTTTCTACTGCCGGACAAAAAGGCATATATGCCCTAAGCACGAGTGAAAGAAAGATGGAGGCCTTGTTTGCCACAGAGAATGAAGAATCACAATTCAGTCTTTTTATCAGAGAACGGACTTGATTTAGAAAAGTTTTGGGTGATTAGATTCAAGTAGTTAATAAGTTCGTTTGTTTCAAAGAGCTTTTACTGAGTATTTGCTGTACTTAGAAAATACATTCAAAATTACATTTCTCCAAAATGTATACTCTTAAGAAACATTAACAGCATGAGAAATACACCCTGAACTGCCAAAGTTTTCCATTCTATGTTGTTTTGGTTTTATTTTGCTTCAGAAATGCTGAAATTAACTGTTCATACTCCACCCAGCAAAGCTGACAGACAGTAATACAACTTTCACAGCTTCTGTATATAACAGCAGCACTGGATGGTGCACCAAAACCTAAGGAAGAATGGTTCCAAGGGCTGAAGCAGTGTACACAAAGATCCAGTGACATATGCTTGCGTGCCAAGAAAAGGTAGAATCCTTTGCCTCACAAACAACAGAAGACACACAAAAAAGGCAGCAACAGAAATGTGCTGAATACAAAAAAAAATTACGTGTACCTTTATCACATTTTGATAAGAAATGCAAAGACGACAATAAAACACATGATGATGATGATGATGATGATGCAAACCAAATTAAAATCTGAAGACAATGCTTCCTTGGTGCCAGAAACAATTATATCCTTAAAAATCTACAGTACTTCTATTTCAAGTATTTTTGCTGAGCTTTGCTGAAGAGAATGGGAGAACCAGAATTGTTTTCTTATTAAGTTGTGAAGCTGTTGATTTTTCTACACAATAGATTAAAAACCATGCTATACTAAAGCAAATTTTGCCTATTTTGGAAAGGGTTATTTTGGTCTTAGGATGAAAGAACGAACAATGAAACATACTCTTAAAAGCACTGAACAAAAGTTAAAAAACCCACAAACAAAAACAAAACAAAAAACCAAGCAGGCAAAAGAAACAAACAAAAAAACCCCAAAAAAACAAAAAACAAAACAAACCTATATGCACAAAAACTCTGTGCTGGAAATGATTTTACAGTCTCAGAAACAGAGAAACAGAGTGCTCAACAATGAAGTTGAACACTTGAGTGCATAGAAGGTAACTGACCTGGCCCGGACCCACATCCCAGAAGTCTTCTGTGTTCCCAGGAGCAGCAGAAATACAATGCCCATGTGATAACTAGCTGTGAAAAATATTAGCACAGCCCAGGCATTTCCTAACCCTCTAGAGAAACGAAACACAGTTCCTAGAGAAGCATCAGGGCTCACATCCCACCCATGGAGTTATTTTCTTACTAACTCCTTCAAAACTGAACACCTAAAACAAATGAAGGAACAGGGATCCCTGTTTCACTTAATGAAGAAACAAGATCAACACCATCTATAACACCTTGAAGAATGTGGTACTCAAAAGAATCTTGGCTCATTAACTTTTCTGATTCTTTTTTTATTCCAAAGCATAAAATAGGTTTGTGCTTGATGAACATTTTGTACTTAACTGTAAGATGCAAAGTTGGCTTTGCTTAATAAGATGACTGCAAATGTATCAAATGCTAACTGTATCACAAACCACTTCTAATTAAGAAAGAATATGACAAGCATCATTTACTATTTCCTAATAAAACCAAAACATGTGTTTAATTTTTCAATATTTAAATGCATATGGACAAGTATATTCTCTTTAGAGAAAACAACAGCATTTGTTTCAGTAGAATGAACAAACATTTAGACAGGAAAGCTTTGCTTTGCTTTGTTTCCTAAACTGAACAGGTTTAACACATTCAGCAAAATACAGTCTTTCACTAGAAAAAAAGAAATTACAAGAACAATAAAGAATTGAAATTAATTAATAATTAATGAAGGTTTCCTTCTTAGACAAGTAGGAATCCAGTCAAGGTTTAAAACCATAGCACAGAAATTTTCCTCTGAATAACAGCAAAATCAGCTCCAGAGTACAGAATAACAACCATACCATCCTCCACATCAGGTTTAAACCTACAGTGCTAAAAGTTATCTTTCAATATATAAGCATGTCTCTCAATCTTGACATGACAGAAATGGAAGTACTGTCCCATCTCCAAGAAAAGTTACTTTCACAGCCAAATAAATAGAAGCCCTGGAGAAATCAGGGAGTATGTCTCAGAATCAGCAGAGAAGACTTTTTTTCAAAAACATGAAGTATGTCTATAAAGCAGTAAAAGAAATAAAACTAATACTCCAAAGACTAAACATTTTTTAAGCAGCAGATAAACTCAGTGCACTATCTGAGATTCAAAAAAAACCTCCCTGAGATTCAAATCTTCCTCCCCTTTGTTTTTTGGGGTTTTTTTAATACAAAGCAAAAAAATGGAATTAAAACTTTTCTAAGATTGTTCTGGTCAGCATCTTTCAAGTAATAACTTGTGTGCTTGAAGAAAAAGGAAGGCCTGGGAGAACACAATCAAGTGCTAAAGAGAAAAACAGATGCAGAACACACTTGCACTACCTGATGAGTATTCTTAAAAGAAAAAGGTGAACAACACAGCCTTTTTCTTCAAGAACCATGGGCATTTTGCAATAGCTACACTAAACAGAACAAGGCAATCTCTGACTAGGTACAGGTAATATCCACTGAAAATGATCCAGACATTTTATGGGAGATAAGACGACACGGTAGTCTTGGTAATGAATAGATTCTGTGTGGATGTTGCGTCCATCAAAAAATCTTTATAAGTGGTTTGAACTGCTTTAAAACTGTTCTTTCATTATGACTAAGTGATTGTCTATCAAAGCAACATTTATGCAAATTCAGAAAAGCATTTTAGCCTCTAATTAGCCTCCAAAGAAAGTTCTCTTACCTAATTTCTTAAATGTCATGCAGGATTTTCATAAAGCATATAATTTTGTTTCATTAAATTAGATATATTTAGACAACACGACAGGTGTTTTTATAAAGTTAAACAATACTTATTCATCCTCCGTGGCTGCAGCTGGTGTCGGCACCAAGAATTGCTTGGACATGGAAGGATCCATTTGCCTAAATGGGGCAAAATTATCTGTGCCAACAGGCTTTCCCAGGCTGGTCAGAGAGCCTTGAACCAGCACTGAAAGGGGCAGGAGTGCATGACCATGCTGGCAAACAAAGGGTGGGATATGTGAGCAGAAAGGACCATGTAACCAAAAGCATGGGGGCCTCCTCCAGCATACCCATGTGAATAACAGAGTGCTTCCAGCGCAGTGTTACAGACAAAGCTCTTGCACTTCAAAATAATCTGCTTCAGATCTGACAGATTGTGAGCCTCAATGACTAAGCAAGAAGTTCCTGTACATTCAGCTTCCCAGCCATACTGGGATGTTCAAGGTTCCACCAAAGCTACTCAAATGCAAAAGATGAGAGATCAAGTGTATAAGAATGCCTAGAGGGTTCACAACTGTACTTTAAAAAAACAAACAAACAAACAAAAACCCCCTCCATTTTAATTTTTCATTTACCCTCAGAGTAATAATAAAAATAATTATGATATGTTTCCACAATATGTTACTTATGCAGGCTATTTTACAAATACTTATGGACTTTCCTCCTCTCTGCTGTCAGCCTGGAACACCACACCCTGCCACTCTGTCTTACACTGCATCTGAATCTTCAGTCCCACAAACCTTGTTGGGATACTTCCTCCATGCCTTCAGACACAGCTCTGTGTGCAGATTTCTCATCACTTTTAGCTGTGTGGTAAAAGCCTTCTTAGGTGGTGCCAGGGACAAAAAAAAAACCTTATGAGGAGCCAACAGAGGTCAATTGTTCTGTTCAGCCTGGAGGAGACTGAGGGGAGACCTCACTGCAGGTACAACTTCCTCCTAAGGGGAAGAGCAGGGGCAGGCACTGATCTCTGCTCTGTGGTGACAGTGACAGGACCCAAGGACATGGCCTGAAGCTGTGTCAGGTGAGGTTTAGGTTGAATATCATGAAAATATTTTTCACCCAGACAGTGGTTGGACACTGGAGCAGGCTCCCCAGGGCAGTGGTCACAGCATCAGCCTGACAGAGCTCAAGATGCATTTGGACAATGCTCTCAGGCACAGGGTGTGACTCTCGGGGTGTCCTGCACAGGGCCTGGAGCGGTACTCGATGATCCCAATGGGTCCCTCCCAACTCAGCCTATTCCGTGATTCTGTGAAACTGTTTCAGCTCTACATAGCACACTTCACATTTCCTGCTTCAGGCAGGACCTAGGGATTGCTCCAAAGATTTAAAAAATACAATGAGGAACATGCATGGTTAATAGCATGAAGTCTCAGTCATACTTCTGATTTGTTCAGTGTGACTTCTTTACAGCACTTGAGGAAGCTGGATTGGATACAGATGGAAAGAGCTCCTGACAGTCTGTCAGAGTCAGACAGTCTTTTTAGATTATCTCTTAAAAATGAGCTTCCTGAATTCCCTAGATATGTCTGACAAGAAAACCAACAACCAACCAAAGCCCAAGACAGAGCTCCTCAGGACATGAAAGACTCTCCTAGAACGAAGTCATCATTTACAAGGCATGTCAGAAATAAAATCTACTAGCCAACCAAACGACTCTAAGATGTATAATGTAAAAATAACATTTTTTTAAAAGGCTCATTTAAGCTTTTTAACTATTTTTAAACTAACTACAAAAGAAAATTACTAGTTAACAATCCTAAATTGCTTGTTAAATAGGGCTTGCAACTCTCAGTCAGGAATAGGAACTGCAGGGTGGGTTGGGGTGACTTTGTCTTCCAGGTATTTCCTGTAAGGATGTACAGGAATAAAAGGGTCCATGTTATTGGAAGCTACTGCCTATCCACAGACTTTCACCACACCACATACATCATAATCACCTAAGAGCTAAGGATGGAACCACATTTGATGTCAGAGAGCTCCTGCAGAAACAGAAATACATTCCATGACACAATTTTGGGAGTACTCCAATTGAGAAAAGATGAGCTTCAAGTAAAAGCAAATTCCTGAAAGGGACCACCTTATTATCAGCCTTTAGGATTTCAGCAGCTAGTGGTCACTTGGTTAATTACCTAAAATTGTAGTTTAGGGCATTTTTAATACCATTTGTAGTCTGTCTCATAACCCAGGACACTTGTACTGTTTTTAAAAATGGAACGAGGTTAGTGGCTTATCAATGCATCCAGTTACAATTTTCAGGACTATGAACTTATGCAAAGAAATTATAATTTCAGAAGTTTCTTTTATGTATTAGTCTGTTGTTAAGCACAACACGTACAGCCCACCCAGTTCAGTATTTAGAGGTTTGAAATTAACAGCGGTATGACTTCATTACTAATGAAGCCAAGTTACAAAGCTGTCATTGTACAATCCCACAGGACATGTATTTGTTTATTACTTGTAAAGAATATGGAAATTTGAAGACTAAGAAAACAGACAAATGTATTTAACCTTTCAGCATGACCCTCTAGGAATCCAATCCAAATACTGACTTTTAGCCACATAACAGATTAAAGTAGCGGAGTTTTGCCACTCATTCAATCCACATAAATCACATAAAAAGATACTGCTCAACAGGAATACATTTCTATTCTAATGATGGAAAAACCTTAATTACAAATGCAACTTAAGCATGCTACCTCCATAAATCCATTACTACAAGAGAGGCATGCTGATTATTTTTTAAATCTTTAATTTGTCATTTAGACCTACTGTTATCTCATTTGTAAAGAATTCAAAATACATTTGCACAAAACTAGATTTCTAAAACATTAACAATGTTTATAAATGTCTCACTTATTTCCCTACAATTTGACAGGATTGATTTCGTGCTACATACTCCAACTCAATCAATCTTCGACTTTAGAAATTTTCATTTAAATTCTTCATCCCACAAATTCTGTTAAAAGAAAGAACATCACAACCTAAAGGTTTTGTTTAATCTAAAAACATAGCTAATAAGCTTTCCTACTACTTATTACAGGAGTTTGAATTGTTAATAAAAAACTCAGCTTTCACTCATATGCCAAGGAAACCTTCTTTCAAAGCTCTCTCTTGCTCTCACTTTTCAGTTAAAGTAGAAGGCACCAGCACTGATTAACATTATTGTCACACCAGTCATTCAATATCCTCATTAGAATTATATCTGAAATGAGACCTGCAGGGCCCTGAGTTTTAGTGCCAACATAATAATCCAGCCACAAGCACTGGTGGACAGTGGCTTGATTTCATCCACTGCTACTACAAATGTTGCTAAGCTCCTTTTTAATGCCCTTAGACAACTACAGGTGCCTAAAATAACAAACAAACAAACCAACCCCCAAAACAGAAGCAAAGATAGGGATATGTTGTAGGAATAAAAATCCCTGTAAGAATTTGCTAGTATTTTAAGGCCTGCCTTAAATTAGGATTTAAAAATAGACTTAATCACGAAACCACAAGCTGGCTGAGGTTGGAAGGGACCTCTGGAGGTCATCTGGTCCAGCTCCCCAGGTCAGGCAGGAATTGTCCAGGGCCATTCCTGACACCTTTGAGCATCTCCAATGATGGAGACTCCACACATTCTCTGGGCGAGCAGTGACAGGTCTCAGTCACGCTCACAGTAAAAAAGTATTTCCTGATGTTCAGATGGATCTTCCTCTGTGCCTCAGTAAAAAAAGAAAACCAAACCAACCCACCAAACACACACAAAAATCTATTATTAAAGCGACACAAATGCCATGAAAAAAGCCCATTCATATTCCCTTGAGAGGGCTGAAGAATGTCGAGTACCCATTAAAAAAAGAGAAAAAAAATCAAGAATACTGAACTTTTTGCACACTAAAAAATACATTAACTCTTCTGGGTAAAAAAAAAAAAAAATCAACACCAAAACCCACCTGCCCACTGACTTCCAGGACACTGAAGACATATTGCTACTTTCTGAAATAGGTAAAACTACTTTTGGTAAGTCTTGATAAGCTGTGAAACAGGAGTCTTTAAAGCATTTTCCCAAGAAATATATATGAAAGATGGCTGATAAGAGAAGCCTGTTCTCTTGTGCAGGTCATGTTCTTTTCTGAGACACAGTACCCCAGGTACCTTATGTTTACGAACCTGGAAATTTATTTTGACCCTACGTATACATAGAATTATAGGAAGATATTTAATTTTCAAAGTCAAGAACCAACCACAAGAACAACCACAATTTGACCAAGATTAATGAAAAACTTACCCTAATATATGATCTAGAATGGATATCACTGCATCCTTCTCTGGCTTATGGGCTTGTGATATTGGCATCTACCATCTTAAAAGGCTGACGTGAACCTTGACAGTTCTCTCTTTGGCCATCACTGTATAGTTGTTCAGACTAATTCCATTTAATTATAATGGATCAACTGTCCCATTCACCTGAACTGCTATGATTTTTTTTCTGTTTAAGTTCTGCCTTTTCAGGAGCACTTGCTCTCCTGCAATCCATCACGTAAGAAACTGTCAAAAAGCTGAAATATGGCAAATTCTAAGTATTTGAATATTTATTTGATTAAAGTATAGAAGATTATCCTTATTTGGCTAAAGTACAGAAGATTATCCAGTAGAAGAGAAAGGTAATTAACATCTAATTTCAAAGCTTTTCAAATGAGCCTCATCCCAACCACAGTAAGAGATCTACACTAAAGAAGTTTCTCATTTTCATTCAAAAAGGCACACCTGGCAGACCAACAGTAACCGTAGGAAAGAGAAAACAGAAGACAAAGAGGCATTCAGATCAAGCAAAAAACACATTCCCCACTTTCTTCCACATGTGCTTGCAGTCCTATCATCGACTAAGTAACACCTGACTAAATGAGGTACGCTCACCCTAACAGAGAGAGGTAATTTAACAGGTTAGATAGAGGAGAAAAGATATTTAAATTGCCTGGAAGCTGAGAAATAAAAACAATTTACAAAGTCTGTATCATACAAACTTTTAGAGCGATTCTGAAAACGGTTTGCCAAGACTGCTGGTGGTTAAATTTTCAAGCTTTAAAACAAAATGATTATGCAGGTTATTTTTCAACAATGGCAAAGCCAAATCTCCAGGCTAAGCTGGTGATTTACAATGGACCCATCTTTGAACAGGTTACAAAATTCTCACCACTGACACAAATGCCATTTGCAGCTGGGACTTCTGCAAAAGATGTTGCCTACTTGGAGAGATCTGCTGTCTCTGGTACTAAACATTTAAATTTCCATATACTTCAAGCCCCCTCTTCTCCTTCTCCTTCCTGCTGCAGAAGTTACCATAAGCAAAAGAAAAGGAAAAAGACCAAAGACTTCTACAGGATCCTTCAAGGACATGACAAGTTTTTCAAGTATCTTGGTAATAAAAGGAAATGGTCCATTTATTAGAAGAAAATACCAAAAAAGTTGTTACCAATACAGAAATTCTACATGATTAGAACAGAAAAAAATATTGGCTAGTAATGAGTCTTCAAAAACTGGGTAAACTAACATGGACTGAAAAATCAGTTTGATTTTTTTTTTTCAGTAGGCTCAAGTCAGCCTACTGAAAAAGCAATAATCCAGGAAAAACAGAAAAGTCTTTATCAAAGGATGACATTTCACAAAAACCACCTCTGATCTCAACAGTGAGCAATATTTGAGGGGCTTATGAGGCAAATCTTCCATACTAATGCTTCCCTATAGGGAAAACAGAGACAGCTAAATCCAAGAAACACAGATGTCCCACGAATCCAAGTCAGTAGTTCCCAGTGAACACCTGGAGGGAGGAGGTTACATTTTAAGATAAGATGTCCCTCACCCCCCGTTTCCACCAAAATAATAGATGTATCCTGGAGCAGAAGCAGCTTCGGAAAAATACTCCAATTGCTGCTCCTGCTGCGGAGACAGGAATTTATGATGGGCTGTGGGAAGCACCCCACTGGCCTCAACTCTGAAACACCAATGAGGGCTGCACCACCAAGGACTTGCACACCGTGAGGGACTGCCAAGCATACCATAATGCAAGAACACCAAATTACAATCTTAATCTTGCTTCCAAGCCCTGTATTTTCAGCCCTCAGCATAGATGGTTCTTCCCCCACAGAAAGCATTACGTGTCAAAAGGTTCATAGACTTGGCTCGCTGATTGATTCCTAGTCTGATTTGTAAGGCTAATTAAGACATGGCCAAACTGTGTCCATATCTTACTTAACATTGGTGTTCAAGCAAGTATCACACAATCTGATTAAAATTGACTAAAATGTCTTACTTCAGTAATCACTTAGACAGAATGAATTTTACATTAGCAGGATCAAGCACACGTCAGGCCTCAGTGGAAATGAAAAGGGCTTATAGTAATAGGATTTATAAATCCACCACATTAGGTTAATGGCTAAATGATTTACATGTAACTTTTCCCCCTCCTCCTCACCCTTCAACTCACACACAAAAAAAATTCCTATATTTGGCACTTTTAACGACAAGTGTCAAGGCAAAAACAGACGTTCTTTTTAATTAGCTGAAAATTAAAAGCCACAAGTGATCCTTCATTAACTCTTTCACTGCAGAAATAATGAATTAGATTTTTATAAAGCCAGAATTCTTGAAGACCCTAATGAACCTTTTCAAACAACCACAACGAGTTATCTACATGTGCATAATGAGCCTCAAATGGTTTGAGCCAATAAATATGCAACTGATAAAGTGAGATCCTTATTCCTTATAAAATTGTCAGTAATGGGAGTTCTTCATGTGACTATTTTCAATTGCAGAGAAGACTCTAAAAGCCCTTGCTCTTTCTCAGCCAGTAATTCAATCCAACAGTTAGCAGCAGTTACTAATGACACTGGAATATAGATGGCTTAAAGCCAACCCTGCCTCTTCACAAGTGCTGGAATGTCCTACACCATGTGGTAAACCAGGTGCTTTGTTTTGTTCTTTTGGCAGCTGAAGCTTTCATTTTCTGGAGATTTGAAAACAAAGTCGTTCAGCTGAGCCCCTGCAGCAGCAGTCACTTGCATCTGCTTCATGCACTGGATACAAGCACAGAATTAGTTCATCTGCAAGTTCTACCTGTCTCCCATCTCTCTCAAAAGCTAATACTAGGTCAGGTGGGAGAGTGAAAGCTCAAGCTAAACGCATACCACCCTTTTTTTAGCAAAATTAATTAAAAATTTTCGGTTAACAAGGTCCACATTTCTCAATGATACAGTGCTTTGCATTTTCAGGTCACTGGACAGACATTAATAAATGAATCCAACACCAGGATTAAGGTTAACTGCCAAGACCATATGTTTTAACATAATTTATCATGCATCTACCTATTGTCACCAAGCAGTTACTTTATCACAACCTCACTTTCCTTACGTGGCATTAGGAGAACTGACAGCCAGTGGAGCAGCACCCCTCCTCTCCTTTTTAGCCCACCTTAGGAACACAGTGTCCCCTCCACATCCAAAGTACCAAAAAGCCTGTGTTTATGGATATCAGTCTGCTTCTCTGTTCCAAACAAGGACTGTGTTAGATGAAAGCACCTCAGAAGGAAGCTGCCTGTTTTCCAGCCCTGGCCTGGGGGCACGACAATAGCAGCAGCAGAGCCTGTCCCTGGTCCTCTCCTCTCCCCTGGCCGTCAGAGTATCAGGTTCACATTCTTTCCCCACAAACACTTGTCCCGTGTCACACAAAAGAGTGACCAACAAACCTGATACAGGGCCGTTAAATTCAGACAGCAAGGCACCACACAATGACCTTTAGAAGAACGATATTAACAGGTGGCTGGTGTCTAATACAAATAATTATATTACACTTTAGCAGCATGGACCAAAGTGGAAACACATTGTCTTGTCATCAGCAATTGAATAAGTCAAAGTAATGTTACCAGAATATCCTTTTAACATTCCCGTTACCTCCCCAACTACAGAGAACACCTCCTGTGGCAGAGCTCCCAACTACGTCACAAGGTATTTCACATGAAAATTTCACCAGGGTGTCTGACATTTCCCTCTCTAAGCAAAACAGGAACCTCCCTGCCAGCCTCTGGAGAATCACACAAGGAAATTCAAGCACTGCTTATGAATTTACCTTGTCTTTCCTCTTGGAAGCGGTCCACTGGAAACACATCCCTCCTTCAATCAAAAAGAAGCAGATAAAATAAGCTCAGCAAAGTCCTTCAAAACTCGTAAGAAAAACGAGTACAAGTGATCAAACTAATTGCCCCTGCTCACTAATTGGTCTTCCAACATCAATCACCTCAAGTTAGCAAGTTTTCATCAACCTTTAACCCCGAGACCAGTCACTGTTTTGACAGGATGGGCAGCTGTGGCAAACAGCCGCAACATTTTGGGACAGACGGCGATTCCTGACCACATCTACGGCCAGACTGCACCTTGCAGGGTGCAGAGGGGCCCTGGCAGGGCGTGCAGAGCCCAGCACATGCCACTGGCAGCCCCGGCTGCAGACCCGGGCCAAGCACCAGATCAGTTTCCTGTCAGCTGCGACATGGCCGACACTTAAGCTGCTTAAAGGTTTCTCATTCTTCACTTTAGAAAGGGGAGGGCAGGTTCAAGGACACTCCAGCCTGTCTAGAGTAGAGCAGGGAGAAAGCTAGGAAATCACACCTCAAAACAATAGGGTTAAGTGGTAACATCCAGCTCAACCATCTACACAGAGATGGATGGTGAAAGGACTTGGAGATGCAACAAAAACCTGCCTACAGAGAAATACACTGAAGAAAAACACTACTTAATCTTCCATGTAGTGGTGAAAGTCACTTCAGCTCCTACAGCAACAAGCCACAAGCAGTGCATGCATTAGGGAGCTGCCAGCAAACTACTCATGTGGGCTGAAAGAGCAGTGAAGGGAGGAATAAATGGAGCACTGGCACAGACCATGTAGACCACTACACGTGGCCAGAGCATCCTGATAGTCCCAGAACAACAACCCTCCCCTTTTCTCCCTCACAGGGAAAAGCAGGTGCTTGCTTCCCCCACAGAAATAGGCCCTTCCATTTGGTCTAGCCAGAACACAAGCCAGAGTCTGGGTAGCAAATCCCGGGTTTGTACTCTGAGAAGACAGTTTGGAGCAGCGAGGTGGATGCTGCTGGCTGGCACCTGTACCATCCTGGTGTTCAGCAGCAGCCTGTTCTCTCCTCCTGCATCCCCTCCCCACCTACCCTGAACACCTACCACACACCAAACATCTCACTATCGGTCAAACAGGTGGGAGAGTTGTCTTCTCTCAACAGCTTTGGTAACGTAACTCCAGGCTTCCACCTTTATCTATAACCAACATGGTATTCAACTTGGAAGCCTTAGAAACGAGATCAGTGGTTATGGCAAATTTGGGAAGTGACAAGGAAGATGAAACATGGATGTTTTGACAGTAGAGACACTTTGGGGAGAAGAGGAGGGAAGAAGAGACAGAAAAAAACATTAAAAACAGAATTTACTAGGAAGGCAAGTGAACAAGAGACAAAAGGCAGTTGTACAAGGCACCTCCAGCGTTTTTAAACACGTAAAATCACATAAGCCCTGCTCCAAAGGTCTTTCCTCCGCTACAAAAAAATCCCTCCCTGAAGAGTCATAGAATGATTTGGGTTGGAAGGGACCTTGAAGATCATTTACATCCAACCCCAAGTATCATACAGCATCCAGAATACCAGATACTACAGGGGCATGACTAAATTACCCTATAATAATATGCTTATAGATGGGTCAATGCATCATTTCAAGAGTAACTTCTTGGTACATTAAGGTAAAAGAAAAGGTGAGAAGCAGAAAGAGGAAAACAAATATAATTAGAAAAACTTATTTTCTCAATATTAACTATGTGACACTTGGGGTAAGAGAGCCCTTTCTTTTCTTTTTTTCTGAGCCGTGCTCAGTCACTCAGGCCTGGTATAATCTACCCAGGCCACTCTGGGTTTCTAACTACTTGAGACTTTCTTATAGGCTCAGGCACTGGTATTAACAATGCTTTGATGACACCAGGAAATGCCTCTGACCACCCACTATATCCAGAGTAGCCGCATCGGGACAACAGAGTCTTTAGCCATGGCACAGAATTCAGCCACCAGCACCACAGGGTCCCCTTCTTGCAATTCACCTTCTTCACAAGGACATACCTGCTATCCAAAAAAACCTTGGACCATTCCAATAGCAAAAGCCCTCAAGTCTCCAGTGTATACTTCAAAAATGTTCCCCAGCTAGTATAAGAAAACTCATCTAAACAGGCTGCAGTCCAACCTCCCTTCTGGTCCCAACCTCCTATTTCACTCAAGAGCCTTAAAAACTGGCAACTTGCAGTGAGCATTAAAACACTAAAAGCTGCAGGAATTACTAATATAAAGATACTTCTGTTTACTACGTTAGGAATTTTTCTGTTTAAAAATTTTATTTAATCCCATTAAAAACTAATGGCACATAGTACTATCCAGAAACCAGAAAACATAAAAGCATACACAGTTTATTAGCATTTTCAGAGGTGATTATAGCAGAGGGAATTTGATCCCTCCTAGGCACAAGTATGATTTGAGGAAAGACAAACTGATGATCAGAGTTATAACTATAAAATAAACAGTAAAACAGTTCAAGATTGAACTAAGACAAGGGAAACATCACTTTTTCCTTGCAAATGCTTTACACAGATGTACACTACAGCAAAGCAAACTCAAGATATCAGATCATGCACACACAGGTAGGAATTACCTGAAATCTTTCATAAACATTTCATATATAAACAAAGAAACCCCCCTGCATTAAATAAGGAAAATAACGAAAAGTCCAAATTAATTATTGAACACTAATTTTTAAGTACCAATATTTTTATGTTATGCCAAATGAGTAATACACACTTAGTCTCTTGCCAACCACACATGACTTGTTATAACTGCATAGAATTACCTTTATGAAAGGCATCCAATTCATTAAAATTTTATCCAAAACATGTCACATAAATTACAGTATTTCGGTGTGGCATAGGACTGCAGTGATTCCTTATTGACCTTCCACCATCACACGTGGGCCATAAAATTTAACTAAATAGAGTCTACTTCTAACTTCAGGTTGAGTGACAGCATAATTTTTAGAAGCAAAGTATGAGACCTTGATTTAACACAAATTATGGGAAATCCACCATCACCTCCATGCAACTCCTTTGCCATGAAGTTAAGAACTGAAACATGGCCCATTTATGCTGCCAACTCTGAATCTGTACCAGCAAACACAAACTGATTATCCAAGAGGATTGGTACCACAGTGAGGAAGAAAGAGAAGGAAGAGATGCATTAGAGATACCAAATTGATTCACACATGTTTTGGACATCAGACATCTACATAATTTTGGATCTTGGTCCCTCTGACTGGCAGTGGTCTCTGTGTCACAGCAGGAAGGCCAAAAAGCACAACTGCTTCAAGACTTTCTGGAGTAAAACTGATGCAGCCTGTAGACTGCTGCATCACAGAATGGTCCACTAAGAAATCCAGTCCAGCCCCCTAAAACATACATCATATAATCCTACTCGTAAGGATGGATATCTCACTATTTTTCAGGTAAGATGAAGTTGGGTTATCTTGGTTTTAGGTTTGTTTTTTTTACAACTTCACTGGCCATGACTGACAATTTGAGATAGATATTTGCTCCTCATTGAGCCTCATTTCAGGGCACTTCTCACTACTGCCTTAAAAATAATTCATGCTTCAAAGTGAACTCCTGGGGAAAAATGTATTTTGTTGGCTCAGAACAGTATTGTCACGATGGCTGCTCGATTATTCCCTTGAGGCAGACAGACTAAGTAGGAGGCTTTATCATTATTCAAGCAGATGGGTTATTATACATATGACACCAACAATTTTAGTAGATTCAAACACAGAAACTTGGTTTCAAGGCTAAAATATCAAAGTGAATCCACTCCTGAGGAGTCCTCTACGTTATCAAAAAGGCACACTTTACAGGTACCTTTAAAATCATCACATCTACAGTGCAATGATTTAACTAAGTATTCTTATTTTTCCTTCCTTACAGAAAAAAAGTAAACAAAACAGCCACTTAGGTTTCTCTATATCATCACTGGTTGCACATAAATGAAGTTGCAGTGCCCTGTACTTTTACATTTGCAAACTCTTGCCTGAAGAGTAACAGTTTTGTGAAAGTCACAAGGATTGTTATTTCTGCACTCTTGGTCTTTTTTATTCTGGGGAACTACAATCTCCTAAAATGGAGAATTAAATGTCATAACTGTAAATACTGAAGAATGGAACAACAACAACAACAACAAAAAAATCCCTAAAAAGTAGGTTTAACACCTTAGCTTAAAATACCAAAGAGAATTCCTGTCTCCAGGACTATCCCTACAAAGCTGATCCAATGCTAGTGCGTCAGTGTTAAAAGTCGTTATAATGTCTCCACATACTCAAGATTCTGACTTGTAAACTGATACTGCTCAAAGAGGTCAAAACTTGCAGCTACAAAGAAACATCCACTGTAAAATTCCACAGATATTTCCAATAAAACAATACTAAGCAGCCTACCATTCAAAGTAATTATCCAGCTTTATCACTTGAAACACTGTGACATCTTTAAAATTCACACAAGGCATGGCCATTCACAAATACACTCCTGCAAACCTTCTCAATCTCTAAGTAACTAAGTGACAGAGAAAATCAGGGATATGTAGTGGTTACCATTTTTTATTCCTGGAAACAGCATTTCCTGGGACGGAATAAATACCTGACCTGCTGTGTGCAGTTGCTGAAAGATGGTCCTAAATAAAGATTTACATGCTGGCTGTAAAGAGGGACTTAGAACAGTATCAGAACTCAGATCAAGACACTTAAAATCTGAAGATTCAGATGAACCTTGTCCTGAAGGCATTTTTGAGAGTAACAAAAGGTGCACATTGGCACTGCTTAGTCATACTATTCCACAGTTCCACCTCTGTACTTTTGCCTTTTTCCACTCAGGAAAGTCATCTGCATCTGTAATTTCTGATATAAATTCTACCATCTTAAATATGTGCTTAGGAATTAAATAGGTATTCATTAATAAAGTGTTTTACATACTAGGCAATATTAATCTGCTCAATTTATTATTTCTTCTATGAGATGCTTGTAGGCTGATGTAAGCTATATTATACTACACCAGCAGCACAAAATGCATTAACAACTTAAAAGTGAAATTCCTATGGGGCCTAGAAATTCCCATCACTCTAAATTTTCCATTTTAACAAAATCACAACTTATGTTCAAAATAAGAAATCAATGTGTATGCTAGGTATTCAGTCTATTCTAGGAAAATGAGAGATGACCTTCATTCCAGTAGCAACTGGCTTACACTGTCCAGCTATGCATACAAAGGCATTCTGTGTTTGCTTTGATGGCCTGCACATGCCAGGGGTTGATGTCATTGATAGACTGACATCGCTGTGCTCTCACACAAAAACTTTATTAGCATAACAGAAGATCTGAAAGTGTGCTATCCCACTTTCTAAATATCCTCCCCATCTGCTGCTGGGTGACATATGCAGATCTCCTTCCCTTGCCTATTTGCTAGAACGATGCAGAACTCCACGGGAAGGGTCTCGTCGCATCTGTCTTGGGAGCAAGGCTATTGTTTCTGAGATAATTACTCTGTCCTTGTTGAGTTGCAGCAGTAATTGAGAACAAAATCACCTAATAAGCCAAGTTACCTAGTAATATAGCACATTATAACAGCAATGATTGCATATAAACTTTGAACCCCCTTTAGCGCCAATTAATTTCAAGAGCATTAGCACCAACAGTAAACGAATACGAAGCAGTTTAACTAATTAAAGCTTACTACGTAATAGGCTTGCAGCTTCAATTATCATTTTTCATGTTAGTCATCTGAAACTGTAATGATATGTACCAGCTGGAAAACATGTGCCTAGTCCCACAGCAACAGGTAAATGGAGCAGTTTTGAAACTATGTCATGCACTTTCCTAGGAAAAGTGCTAACTAAGCCTTATCAACAGAGACAAACAGCAGATGGCAACAAATGTGCCAAGAGACATTTCATCCTCCAGGAAGAGTTCAACACAAGGCATCAGCAAAAAAGGAGCAGAGTTGGAAGCACAACTCCCAAAGATCTTACCCAGCTGCTCTCTTCTGTAGAAAAAAGAATGAAGAAAAAAACACCCCAAACGCAAAATCAAAACCCAGACCTAGTTAGGCAGTGATTCTCACCCTCATGTACAGACTTCATGTGTAATCCAGCTACGTTTCTTTCCCAGAAAGTCCAGTATTAGGTGCAGCTCAGTAATGCTTCTGAAGCCCTTTTCCCCCAAGAGATGCTTCCTTCTCAGCTCCCAGCGAACAAAAATTTGCTTCAATCTTGACATTGACTCTCAAGTTTGGCTTAGAGAGTTCAATAAATTGTTGCTATTTTAATTGTACGTACAGAAGAGGACTAATTATCCAATCTTTTTTGAATTCTTGCACGCTTTTGGACTCAATGAATGGAATCACAAAGTTGCTTATCCTTTAGTGTGATGCAGTATTTCTCTTTACCAGTTCTGAGCATCCAGTGTTTCCAGGTTATTTTTGTGACTTGAAGACCCATAGCTATCTTCTCTAGATAACTTTATTCTTGACTTTTAACTTCTTGACACACTGACTGAACTAAGCACAGAGGTAAAAGTAATTTTAATGTTTTCAGGTTCACATTTTAACTTTGAGACACTGCAGTTATCAGAGAAGCTGCTAGCATTTTTGGACAATTAATCTCTTTTTGAACTATCCCATCAACAATTCTACATCTCCCTTTGTTCCATTCCTATCCCCAAGCAAGCACACACCAAGAAACACATTCGAGTACTGGTTTGGGAAGCAAGAATGGAAAACAGGAAAGAGGAAAACAGAAGTAAAATAACAAAAAGAAAACCAACTATTTCCATATAAGAAAATCTATCTGCAGCTCGTGCTACTTTTTTTCTAAACACTAAGGACAGTAAACTTAATATTCAAGGACCTATGCCCATTTCATTTTAAAAGCAAAACATGTAAAGGAGTTTTTCCATTATGCATATGCATATTGGCTCTGGTTTTCCCAAATTCCATCTCTCCCAATATTCATTGTAACAGCTCAGAACCTCAGAGAGCATCAAGTCTTCCTTCCAGGGAACGAGTATAGGTGGTCTCTTTGTGGTGGGTAACTGTAGTTCTAAAACAACCACTGGCCATGACACAAATACCAAAAATTAAAGACAAAACCCACTAACTCTATATTATGCAAAGCATTCAGAAAGTTGGTTGGGTTTTTTTTCCAAAGTTAAGAAAAACTCACTGAGCCATAACAAACCCATTAACAATGCCTGCTTCCAACACCATATGTCCAAAGAGATTAAATGATGAAAGGAGCATCTTGTTTACATAAAACTGCTTTATGCTGTTACATTTATATAAAAACCTTTATACTCAAGAGCTATATAGTGAGTCTGTGATGGTCTATGTACAACACAAACTATTAATAAACTCCTAACCACAGTTCTTCTCAGCGAGAGGGGCTGACAGACAGTCACAGAACAGACTTTCCCCAAGTTAAGATGGAAAAGGCCAGGGACAAATACTAAGTCAGTACTGATACTTGATAATTGTGATAATCTACTACCACACATGCCTGACATGCTCTTCAAAGCAAAGAGGAGCTGCTTGGCTTAGCAGGGAGGCTATCCCCTATTATGCAGACCAGCTGAGCCAAAAGCTATGCAGTACTGTATGGAATAACAGAAGGATCATTTCTGGAATAGTCAAATAAATGCCACTTCATACTGCTTTACCATCAGATCTCCTCTGGAAGATCTATTACTTTTTTCCATATTAAGGAAAAAAAAATCGAAAGGGGAGAAAAGTAAAGCAAGAGCTATGTGAAGAAGGAAATACCTGACTTTAAATGTGCTAATAGAATAAACATCAGACAATAAAAAATTATTCCTAGAGTGAAAATTAATAAAAAGGAGATTGGCACAGCTGCACAGTCCAAAATTGGCACTGATTTTCAGAGAAGGAATAGGATCCCTCAAACTCTTACTAAATGGCTCAGGAATCCCTGGCAAAAAATCAAACAGTTTCTTAAAAAAAAATTGCTGTAATTTAACAGAGTATTTATAACAGAGCAAAGTGACACAAGCTTACACTCCAGGCTGAAAATTGAGACAGACAAACAAAAGCCACAGCTAATTAATCTTTCCTTGGTCACCATGTCAGAAGCTCATCCTTCTAAAGAAAACCCAGAACTACATGAGCTGCTCATATATGAAAGAAATTTTCATCATTATTTTCTTCAAGTTCAAGATCTACCACCAAAATACAGGATGGCAGAAGGTCAGCATACTGAAGGAGGGTGAGAGGAAAGAGAAGGGTTTTTTCTTTAATGGAGTTAAAAAAAAAAGAAAAAGTGGTTATCTTCCACAGAAGCCTAAGAGCAATCAAATCATTATAAATGCCACCAGATCGCTCTAAAATACAACTATCTCTGGGCCAAAGAAGGAACTACTTTCATTAAGAAATTACTAGGAAATAAAAGGAAAGCATCTGCCCTGCACCCCATCGGGCTTCAATTCCAAACACTCTATGACCAGCTGAAGAGCTAGCATTCAAATTGGGAGGAAAATTTCACGTGTGTCAGCTTTTCCTTAAATTTTTTAGAATCAGTGGGAAGTTTCTCACTGTAGGAGTATCATAGCTAATTCAATTTATACATATACATATGTTAGCATAATACACTCTTAAAAAGTGGCAGCTTTCATAATCTACCCTTGATTCAGCAAGACATTTTTATTCCAGGATGAAGTGTTTCAGTTCCCTAAATTCAGCCCAATCTTGTTACAAGTCAGAACTATTGTTCTGTGATTTACATAAAAGCATTTCCACTGAACTAAGCAGCAACTGACAGATTGGGTAAATGGGTTCCAGATAACATTTAAATAGCTGTGCTAATTACACCACACAGAGATAGGAACATGATCCCTTACTCAAATCCTCAGAGTAACCATCCAGAACACTGTAGAGAAAAGATCTAATAGTGCAAGTCATAAGACAGCATGTAAAGGAATTTTAAAAAACCCAAACATTCTGCATAAAGGAGGTAATCTCAACTGATTAGATGCCACAATGATCTTCTCACAATCTTTTAGAAGAGAGAAGTAGTTAATAACTTCACAGATTTCCTCCAATCCTTTCACCAGGAAGGAATAGTGAACAGTTTCTAAGTCATTACTGCTCTGTCATCCTGGACCACTGCCAAGAATGTAGAACTTCAGGACACCTGTCAATTAACTCATTCCTACTGAAGGCAGACTCATCTTCCAAAACTATTAAAAAATAGCGATCACAAAAGCAGTCAGACCAAACACTGCCAAATTAAAATTAGGAGTGACTTCTGGAAGGACAACAGCCTTCAACAACAACAACAAAA
Organism: Chamaea fasciata; assembly: GCF_029207755.1. Taxonomy (NCBI): domain Eukaryota; kingdom Metazoa; phylum Chordata; class Aves; order Passeriformes; family Sylviidae; genus Chamaea; species Chamaea fasciata. The sequence goes on along the minus strand of NW_027094087.1, from coordinate 103,456,935 downwards.
TCCATCAAGAGGTGTGTCTCTGCTGAAGTGACTATATACATGCTCTGGAAGGCGAACTACATGATGTAACAGACCTGTTTCCATCCCTACCATCTGTGGCACACAGTCATACATACAAAAATGACTGGCCACCTAATGGACAATTGTGTGCAAGAGTCAGATCTGAAGCTTTTCTCTAATCAAAGCTTTCTGCAGGGGTTCTCAGTCTAAGTACAGGCTTCTCATTGATTTTCCTTTATCCCCAGGATGAACTACTTCTAACTCTAAGTTGAAAAATATGAAGCTATGCATTGAACCAAAAAACCCAGGTACAACACATATTAAAATATCAAAGCAGAGGTGCAATTACGATTGAAAGCAGCCAAAAGATTTCTGAGCAAATACAAAAATGGTATTTACCTAAGTTCAAAGATAATACTGTGTTCTGAGGGAGATGGGGAGGAAAGGGAAGAAATTAATATAGTCACATGAAAAGCAAAACATTAGCTGTCATTGACTTAAATCTCATTTGTTCAAAAATCAAAGGGCACGACCAAGGAAGTTCTAGATTCAACAAGTATAATTCCAAGCAGAACAAAATGAACCAGAAGACTGCATACACTCCAGGACAGGACCAAGACATTCCTATGGTTTTTTATCACTCTTCTACCTGCTAATTTCAAATTCCTGCACAAAGCCTGTGACAGTTTAATATTCCAGAAAAAATTAAAAGCATCAAGGAAGAAAACTGGAAAGAAATTTTTAGTGTGCTAAGTGTGGTATAGCCTAATAAAATGGCCGTGCACACAGAACAAGTCAGAGAACCAAACAAGTCAGAAGGGCAAAGCAGCCCAAGCATAGAGCCCTTACTTTAGAGAGGCTACCCTTCTGCCTGGCAACTGTTCTGCAGATTCACTTTCCTCAGATTTAAGAAAAAAAAGTGTTTGCACCTCAAGGTTTCCTCTATGCTTACCCAGTCATTCCAGGAAGTATGACCCTGAACTTCATCAAAGGAGATTATTACACTGTCCTGCTTTTCTGGTAACTTCCAAAGTTCAAACATGTGAATTTCTGCTCTGTTTCATAAACTAGGCAAGTAATTTGAAAGAAAGCATTAACACTTTTTGCCTTTTTTTTTTTAAACCAAGGCTTATCAATCATCAGAATCCGAATTTTGCAAGTTCCTCCAGTCTCATGTAACTACCAAGACTAGCACAAGCTCACAGAGAAATGACTGCCAGGTACTAAACCCTGCAGTAGGGTTCAAATGATGCCCCATCAATTCCACATTTTTGATGAGCACTGCTTGATAAGCAAATCATTTCGGTGACCCATGTGGGAACCACTTCCCACCCCCAACAACATAAAAAACTATTTCTTGCTCTTTCTAAAGGCTGCCACTTAAAATATTTGAAAACAAAGGATTAACAGGAAATGTAAAGGGAAATGGGTATTTTAAAATTTTTTTTTTTATTAATCCAGGTGTTGAAATAGGATTTTATGGAGCAACTATTCCTAGTGGTTCAAATTAGCAAAAATGAGTATCAAATTGTAAAACAGGTATCAACACATATAATTTAATCCTTCTCTCTGAAACCTTACCTGTATTTGATAAAAGGCATAGTCTGAAGCTAAAGACAACACAAACACCAGCAACATCTCCTGCACTGCATCATGTATAACTGCTGGAAGGAAAGCCAACAGAGGGTAAGCATAATGCTGGTGTCTCAGTCACTGATCAAGCTCTCAAATTTGGGGGATTTATTTCATCCAGCTTTGACACTGCTCTCTTTCTACTACCAAGGGAGTCAGAACAAATTACCTTAGGCTGTATGCCTGACTTACAACCCTCCTTGCTTATGTTAAGAGAACAGGTGTGCCTCAGCTTGTTAAACTACACCTACTTCTCTGGAGTCCTTTGTTCCAACCAGAATTCTTGACGCTGCCCACCAAGATCTCCTAGATCCTTACAAGGTAATTATACCTGCAGCAGTAGAGACAGTCCATCTTTCTCATATAAATAAATGTCTTAAACTCCTTCATCTGTCTCATAAGTATATTTCAGTGCTGAAAATAGCATAAGCTGTTAAGGCTTATCTTCTAAATTAAGCCAATGAATCTTGGCACAAGCACAGTGAAAGGACACAACATGCAAGAGACCACACAACCTGATCTATACAGCAAAACCTGCATCCAAAGTACCCAAACATTATTTTTTCAGTTCTGAAACCGAAACAGCCTGGTAAGAACAAATATCGCTGCTGACATATCTTCATTCCAGTTTTCTTCCCTTCAAATGACAAGTTTCATCGATTGGATCTTGCTGACCTTGACGATGAATCTCAGTGGGAATTAAAGGAACTTCTAAACCGATGGTTATAAACAAACTTTGGTTTGAAGGAATCTCTGGAAATCATTTAACCCAACCTCTGGCCCCATACAGGGCTAGGCCTGTCTGCTGCAAGGCTGTGCATCTCTGGGAAGAGTCTGGCTTCTTCTACACATCCCCTGTTAGGTTGTTGAAGATCATAGTTAATAATTTAAATCTTTTTTTTCCAGGATGAAGGAATTCCAGCTTTCAGCCTCTTCCTACATGTCAAAGTAGGATCATCACCATCCTGAAACCACTACCTGAAAAACACAGACCTAGCAGGCTCAAGTGGGTATTTACCCAAGAGGAAAAAGAACAGATCATTTCACTGGGGATGGAACTAAAAGCTTCTAATAGAATTTGTGGTGAAAAAGTCAGCTTTCGCACAGTGGGCAAGATTCCCAGGAAATATATGAAAATTTTTGATTATGAGATCAAGGTGTCATATTTTTGAAGGACAGTATGAATATTTATTTAAGTCTCATGGGAGACAGACACTTCAGTTAGACTTCTTCTATCCTCTTAGGAATAGTGCTTGAAAATGAGAATTATTTTTAACTCCTGTTTGAAGTATCTTTTATTTTGAAAACTTTATTATCATCTAGGTATCCAAACCCAGGGTTTCTAGAACAAGCCAACATCCTATTTGAGATAAATGCATGATGCAAATGAGTGAGGCAATAAGATGCTAAAGAACAACTTCTACGGAAGTCTCAAAACCCCAAGTATTCTTTGACAAGCTACTAATAAACTAAGAAAATGCATACTGCCAAGACATGTAGTACTAACAAATATACTGGCCGGGTTAGAACATTAAAGCATCAGTTAGCATTTGTATTCTTCTAACCTTAACAGGGGAGTTTGCAAAAGAAATGTGTTTGAAAACAGAACAAGGCAATTTTAAAATGGTGGTGTGATGCTGTTAAAGCTCTCAACCTTCATAGTGAAGCACCTGTGCTACTGTGCCTCCCTTTTATAAGGCATCTCTGTGAGAGAACCATGAAGGATCTCTGTTAATCCCTGCAATATTCTAGACAAGTTTAAAGAATTTCTTTAGTAATTCTGAAGCTGAAGCAAGGCAGACTTTGGAGGGTGCAGGATTCAAGAGCATTCCCCAATACTTTATTGAACACCTGAGAGTCTTTCCTGTTATCACTGGATATGGTGAGACATTTCTACCTCTCCTAACCTTGAGATATCAGCTCTCTACCCAACACATACAGCTTCTAAAAGAGGACATACTGTTACAGCTCAGATACAAAGAATGTTCCAGAGATCCTGCTCTTCCCCAGTACTCTGTTTCTCAGTTTTTCCACAATTCTGCGCGAGGAATATCTTGTTGTTACCTAGTCAGCCTGGTTAAGATACGATGCCAGGAAAAAATCTGTGGCTTTTGGCAGGACAGAAAAAAAATACAAGATGGGAAACCATAAAAAAAATCCAAAGTACAAAAGAAAGGAAACAGCAACCAAAGAAAACTTCCATATGTTATCATATGAACAGTAACCCCACAGGTTCACAGTCAGGTATGAGCTTAAAAATGGCTGGTCATGCCTGATCCCTTACATCTCACTCTGGGACTGCCCCCACTTTCCAACCTCCTCCTCTCCACCAGCTCTCAGAGCACACAGTGAGACACTGAGCCATTGATCCAACTGAAATCAATTTGGTTTTCCTCTGGAGTTAGTTTTCAACTCGGATCACTAGGCTGATCTAACTCACCATGGGGCCATGCAATTGCTATAACCCATCCACAGAAATCAGCAGTCAGGAAGTGAGAGGCACCACACCTCTTGTAAGAGCACAATCTTAAAATAAGCAGTAAAAAACAATAATAAAAAAAAGTCTCTCTATTCTTCTGACTTGCTATACAATCAATCTGAATCTGATCAATCTTCTTAAACATTTCTTGGTGAATGCCCATTAAATAAAACCTTTCTGTCCAGAGAAGAAAAAAATACCAACATGCCATCCAAAATAAAATAAAATAATTTTTTTCCCTTCTCACTAATTTCCTCCTCACCCAAAATATTCTGGCCATTCTTCTTAATTGAAATGTTTCATTTCATCTCTTTGGAGATGCTAAAGTCTGTGTTAGACCAGATGTCATCTCCTGCACTTGACTACCAATATTATTTCAACAAATGTGAAGATGCTCCATAATTTCTCTAGTACTTGGTACTCAGTTCACATATCCAGATTGTATGCAGCCTCTCCTTGTCAACTCTAACTTGTTTAGGATATCAGCATGCAGAATAACATACATAGCTTTTTCACAGGCTCACAGTCGCACACACAATGATAAATTTAACAACAGTGACAAATGATTTAACCCCAACAGTTCCTATTTTGGGACAATGCAGCAATTTAGCACTATTTCTCCCAAGATTTAGGGTTGCCATTTTTATATTTAAAAGCAATTAGAAACTCTTTGCCTAGCCTTTTGCCACCAAGTTCCACATCTTCCAAAACTGTTATATTGATGTTGCATGCTCTGTTTAAATATAGATGGCACACTTTTAACAAGACATTAGGAGGCTCCTTTCCCTCTTTCTTCCACAGTACAACATGGAAGAAACCAGGAGCCTGCCAATTGCCCCATTCACGTGACAACTCTTGCAGACTGTAAAACCAATGCTTTAGGTGCAATCAAGAGAAAGCAGCTGATGATCATTTTCCTTGGATGAACAAGACTTAAAAAAAAAAGAAATGCCTGGATTTCTTTACAGATCATAATTACAGTAGACAGCCATTAACCTGCTTACCTACCCTTAATTTTTTTTAAATGAGCTCATCTTTCTCCACTTCATTTTTCTCCTCCCTCATCCATTCTTCTCCCAGACTGCAGCAATAACATGCTTTTATTCTTTCCTTTTGACTGCCAGGGCCTTAAACTAATTATTAATTGAGAATGTATCTAAAGGATCTGAATGAGAAAGTTGGAATTAACCCAATTGCCTCTTTCCCCCTTTTATTTTGCATATTTGAACACTAGGTCTACCTGTCAGCACTGCTGAAAAGAGCAGATGTGTTGTTTTCCTTCCAAAGGCGAGTTTGCTTGGGCAAAAATATGCAACAGCAAAAAACAACACAGAAAAGAAGCAAATACCTGGAAAAGGCCTCAGCATTGAGTGAAAGCCATTAGCAAGCAAGCTGTCTACAGTTTATTCTCTCAACAACTTTGCTGTCCTGTAGGAGAATCCTGCAGCACACGGCATCCTGCATTTAGGAAACCAGACAACTGACACTTCATCAAAAGGCTTGTCCTTTAGACAGGCTAGAACGGCATGACCCGGCACTGCCTGCTGCTGCAGAGCTGGCTGCTTCTACAGCTCCGACTCATCTTCTTTCCAGTTGTTAAATTACATTAAAGGACAGCTAAAAATACATTAAATATTTTCCTATTACTTTTCCATGCAAGCAACTGCTATAGTTACAACGAGAGTAATGTCCAGGCAAAGGCTGAGTAACATGGGGGGGTGGAGGGGAAAGTCCAGGAATCCCTCTAACACATTCTTGATCAATGGTTTGCAAATGTAAATTTTTTTTTTTTATTTCTTTTGCTGAACTGAGGCATTTCTTATAGGTAAAAGAGAAAAATATTTACATTTGCCAAAACGGTCAAGCAGATCTGAGCTATAGTTTTAACTCGCTTCCACCCCAAATTTTTGTCTTTTTCTTCTTCCAAAACACAAAAGAACTTCGCAGTCTACCAGTGACACCTAAATGCTGACAAATTCACACTGATATGCCCCTGCTAAAGATCACCCACACATGAAAAACAAGGAAGACCCGCTCGAAAAACCCGAGGATCGACGTTTAAACACGGAGGCAAAAATGAGCGTTAATTGATTAAGGATCTCCAGGTCTCTATCGCCATCTAGCGAACCCTGCCCGCCATTGTCGCACTGTCCCCTCGAACGCGTTCCCTGGAACCATAGACAGGATAAACTCTGCTGGATCCAGCCTGCCCATGGCCAGCGATGTAAGCCTTTGCTACCTTTCTATTCCCTGGCTGAAGGAAAATAAAAATAAAAATCAGGCACTGGCCCGTATCTCCCTACAGCTGACTGAAAAGAACTGAGCTTTTATGGATTACGCTGTCATAGAATTGTAGGTTTGGGTTGCAAGGGACCCTAAGGATCATCTGCTATGATCTGGCTTTTTAAAAATGGCCTTTCTACACCGTATTTAATACTTCTGCCATCAAAATGAAGTGAACATGTCAAGTTCTATTACAGTTCAGAAGTTCAGTAATACAGTCACACACAAGTTTTTATAACAGCATTGTGTAATTCCAAGTATTTTTAGTCACCATGAGGAAGCCCATGGCAGCTCCACTGCTTTTACTGCACCAGCATCTCCAAACCGCAAAGAGAAGTTAGGAGTCCAGGAGGGGTGGCACTCAGCACTTGGCACCAGGTGCTTTAATCTTCCCACAGCTTCAGTGGAAAGGTTGCCAGTCACACACTTGAAAAGCGTCAATTTACAGGACTCATCAAAACTCATTCTCAGCTACACTAAAACTTAATGCTAGGATGAGCTTTAACAACTTCAACATGAAATACATATTTCTCACTTTCAATTATTCTGCTAAGCCTTATGATTGAACTGTAATTGTGTTAGTGCAAATATTAAGTTCAGTTTTCATCCCACACAGTATTTTTCCCACTTAGACTTCTACAAGCCTACCTGCATTTACTCAGGTGCCCTTGACAACAGTTAAAAAAAAAAAAGGTATTAATTGCAGATCATCAGAAAAGGCCGTTTAAATTTAGACCATAAATTTTCCATAATAGTTACTTTTTAATTAACCTTTTCCCATAGAGAACCCAAACCTCCAGATACTTAACATTTACTTCTTTTATATTAGAACTGAGTGGTAAGAGGAAACCTATGAATAGAAAGACTAATATAAAAATGTAAAGTAATGTTTTTCCAGATCAGATATTTCAACTTAGAAAAAAAATAAACCAACAAAAACCCTAAAAATAATTTTTAAAAAGTCTCACAAACAGAAAACTAAGGTGTCCTCGTGTCATCTTCTGTGGCAAAAACTCAAATGTGTGCAAAGGCTTGGAAGAAGCCAGCACAGGTCCAGCACCACCAGAATTTAAGAGGTAAGAAATCCTTTCCCACCAAAGATCAGCTATGTAAGAGAAGCCATCTCTAATTACTCCCTAGCACATTCTGCAGCACTTATTTAGGATTTCCCCATTTCACCATCACTCTGGAACATAAAGCAGGAACACGAGAATTTCAGGTAGTTATCTCATAACTGATACATTACAGACAAATGAGAGTAAACCACATGGAAACAAAAAGTATTTCTCCATCTTAACAGAGGCCAAAAGCTTAAGTATCCATAGAATACCAGGTTTGTGGCAGGTGGTCCATATGACATATGGACATCATTAAAAAAACTCAAAGAAAAAAGTAGAATCCATTACTTTTAAAACACACTAGTAAATGGAAAGCTGTGATACTCAGCTGCTTTGCATGCCAATCTCATAGTCAACATGACGTTGAATCTTACATCAACAAACGCAATACCTTATTAAAGGAAATACTAACTTCTGAATTCAGATGGCTACGTGGCACATTTGCAATTACCAAACTGGGAAATTATTTCTGAGTTAAACAGATATGCAAGGTCAAACATAACTGCTTACATAAACTGGGAAGACAGCAAACATGGAGTTCTCTCTAGAGAACTCTTTAGCTAAGAAAATAATTAAAAACAAAGATGTGGTACCAGAAATTAAACACCTCCATGCAATTGAGTTGGGCATTGTGAAATGGGTGTGGCCTCACATCACAGGGAGGAGGAGCCTGTCAACAGGGATGTGACCTCATCCATCTCCCCGATCAACCAAAAGCCTGAGCAGCCATCCTGACAACTGCTCCTGGCACCTTTGCAGACTCCTACTTGGTATTCTCTCTTATAGGGAACTAATATCAAACATCATTATGTTTTAATACAATGAATGTATACCAGTGGTATGTTTTGGATCATTTAAGATTATTTTTCCCACAGGGACAAAGCTGATGGGGTCTGTATTGAGCTACTATCCTAATCAACAGCAAGAGTAGTTTTGCCTATGAAGTCAAGAGCAACTCTTAAAATAAAATCTGAGGGTAATGAGAAACTTTATTTTAAGGAACAAACAGTTTCTGAAAATAAGCCCGGATACCTAATCCATTGCCTCCATGATTAATTAGCCCTATCACAAACTTTAGGGTTTCAGGAAGTCTTATCAGGCCACAGGACAGCCTGGCTACAAGCAAACTCATCCAAAGGTGAAGCATACCACCAAATCAAACCCATCAAGCACAACTGGAAATTCATGGAAAATGTGAAGGCAGCCTTGATTTTTTTGTTGTTGTCACCACAACCTGGTCCATTGAAACCAAATCGTTACACAGTATAAGAAAGATAAACTTAAGAGTTCTGAAACCAAAAGCAGGTTCAAGAACAAAACCATTCTTGTATTCAGTGAAAAAAAGCAGGTGGCTTAAATTCAGCCTTTTTACATGTGTGTAAAATGTCTCATGACTTACCTCTCTCCCTTTATGTGTCACCAAGGCAGCCAAAGGCTTGGCATAGAATCTGCTGTAGGAAAATCCCAGGCAGCCATACATGCTGTTAGCAGTGAGTTTCAAAGCTTTCTGTCTGATATCATACTGAAAAGAAACACAACCAGAAAAATGATCCAACCACAGCCATCAGGGAACAGAACTTAATGCTCACAATTACATTCACAGCTTTTTTATACAGTCTGCAGCAGTGATGGGCTACAAATAAAGCACATTACAATCACTGCTCACTACTAATCATCCCTATTCTACAAGGCTGATCAGGGCACTTAAGGGGAGAAGCGGGAAAAATCAACGGAGTTCTATGAAACACACCTGTAAATAGAGGTCAGGATTTAAATCTGGCTGTTTCATTAACTGCTTAACTTGGCGTCTTCTCTCCACCAGTTTCCTGATTTCTTTAGGCAAAATTCCCATTTCCAGAGATGGGTCTGGAAGCTCTGGAATTTCTTCCTCTTCTTCAACCTGTGAAATGATCACTGCTGCTTATCATTTTATTGCTTGAAGATTAGATTTTAATGCATTAAGTGAAAAGCTTGGGGGGAGAAAAACCCAAAACCATACATCTTGTGCCAATTCCTGCAGAGCACCCAAAGCACAGTGTAGAACAAGCATGAGAGGTTTTTTTGTTTAACTCTATTACTTTGCCCCTGCTGGGGGACAGGGCCTAAGTCTGTTTCACTATTGGAGAAACACAAAGAAGATATGGACCAGTAGCAGGAAGGTTTTTATTTTTTATTTGTGTGTGTATATATGTGTGTATATATATTAAAAAATCCAGATAACATGCACACATTCTCATTATTAGGTATATATAGATAAATACAAAAATATAAAGAAAAGTACACACACAGCAATTCTTTCTGTGCTGAAAAATCCATCCCTTTTTCATCATCCCATAAGTACTTTTGGTGTTCAGACCTGTCAAAAGGAGCACCTGCTCTGAGGAACTGATACTTTGAATGATACAACTGACAAAAGTGAAATCGAGCACAGCAGTAGAACAAAAACTCCACCCCAAGCAACTCTTGATTATAGCAAAACAACATAGCAGAAAGGACACCTTCTTAGCATGACTGAAGAAATGGTTGATCAGCAAAAATGGAAAGGTATTTCAAGCACAATGAAAGTGACAGAAATGTACAAAAGAAGGGCAATATAGATGCGGTGGGGTTGGCAAGTTTAGTAAAGCAGTCTGAGGAGAACTCTAACAAGAAATTACACCAAAGCCTGATTAAACATCATACAGTGAGAGAAATCAAAATTAGCTGCTTCAGGTTGAAGCACACTTCAGAAAGCAGGGAAAATCCAAAGACAGCTTGAAGGAACTTACTGACAGAATTCCACATACTTGTCTCCTCATTTCTGCTATGGTGTTCATATTTCAGCTGCTACAGGACTAACTAACTCCAACCTGTGAGCTGATACCAGTTAAAAACAAAAGCCTCTGATTTAACCTTTAGACCTGACCAGCTCAATGCTTCAGTTTATAGCACAGCTCCACCAAAAGGGTTTCAGCACAGTTGAGGAAATGAGAATCCCCAGCCATGGATAAGCCAGAGCCAACACAGCTGTTCATAAAGCAGTGCATCCAACTGTACCTTCAGGAGGTTTTTCAGTTATGTTTAACATAGTTTTAACAGCATGACTTTCTGTGAAGCTGGTGCCACAGCTCACACAGTCACAACATCACCCACCCAAGTCACACACAATCTTCCCGATGTCTAATAAGGCTTGAGCTCACAATTGTATTCTCTCCTATAGAAAGCATGAGACTTTTGCCTACCTCCATCAGGTATATTTGCATTGATTCCTTTACAACTTAACTTCAGGAAGCCTCAATCAAGCTAGGATGAAACTAGTAAAGGGGCTCAGGAATTCCTAGGGAGGATGGCTGAAAAGGGTCAGAGTCTCAGTAAAAATCTTGTTTCATGAGGATACCAAGATTAGATGGGAGAGAACTTACCAAGATTCTATAACAGTATTACAGAAAGGAAGGTGACAAGACACAAAATACTCCAAAAAGTCCTAACCCACAAATTAATATGGTACATCTTTAAACAAGAATCACTTTTTACGTGTGAAAGGGGACAAAAAAAAAAAACAAACAACAACAGTGAAAAGTAACAGTTTCTTAAGGAGCTGATTCACAGAAAACACTCTGAAGTTAAGGCTGTAATTTAAGCCACAAGTTAAAGCATGCAAACCTCTGCCCTTTTCTGTGCTTCTGATGACAGTCGCTGCACTGTGGTAAAGCAGATGTTGAACTCCTGGATAATAGATGGGTACAAGCTGTTGAAGTCGAGAAGCAAAATAAACTTGTCATAAAAACCTAAAACAGAGTTTAAAACAAAAGTCATAATTACTCAAGTCTCCCAAAGGACTTCACACAACTCCTCCATTAATATTTAAGTGACAGTAATACATTGTACCACATTTCCAAAATCTAAAATCCCTTCAAGCAGCTGTTGAGATGCACCACTGCCCTTTACAGAAAGCTGTCAGAAGTGGAACGATCCAACCCCATTAACTCACCAGAGTTGAACAGATAGCTTCTGTGTTACTATAGGACACTTGTACAGTTTTCCCCACATAGAGGAGAAACTGAAAGAAAACTTACGTGTCCATTAGAAAATTATACATAAATATACAGTCCTAATTCCTCAAAAAAAGCAATTCCACAATCAATGCTGGGAATTTTGTTGTATGCAACAAGATTCCCCTCACAACCACAACACCAAACTTCCACAAACACAGATTTCCCACAGCAATCTCTCTGTATTAATATAACCTACCTGTCTCTAACTTTATTTAAGAAAGAAAATTGCAACATCTTACCGACTTTGGGATCCAAGACTAAGCCCCCAGCATATGCTGCTTTCTTTTTCCCTATCTTTGATTTATTCTGATCTTCAAAATCTTCATCTTCATCCACCTACATTTGGCATTTAAAAAAGTCATTATCTAGTCTTTAAGATTTCTGTAACGTTAGAGGAGTTATTTTTGGCAAGTCAAATATAAATTTGGGAGTCAATGCACAACTCCTCTTAAAATATACGCAAAATATGGTGTTTTCATAATGATCCTAACTAAAGCTCTCTACATGTCAAAACAGCATTCAAACCAACTCTGACAGGAAAAAACTGCTAACAAGAGACTACAAAGACCTTAAAGCATTGTTATCATTCAACATGGCACCAGAAGGCCTTTTCCAACTGGCTGTAAAAGGCCACACTATGAAAAAAATCAACTCGTGACCCAGAAGTGGTATGATTGTCCAATTAATGGCTGGGCTTGAATATAAATAATAAAAACATTACTTCTGACCTAAAGAATATTCTGGCGTTTGTTATGTTGTACTAAGAATTCTTCTCCCAGTTGTTCAATTCTATTCTGAATCATTTAGAATTCCAGCGCTACTTTGATGCAACAATACAATCAACAAAAATTATTGCTTTCAAGTTTGCTGTTGAACTTACTTAAAACTAAAAAGCAAAATATAGTGAAACGCAAATACTTTCTCAAATTTTAATTTGTTCACTAACAAACATCTGGATATTTCTATAATTATTATTTTATTATTATACAAAGGTGTTTTTTAAATATCTTTCAATATTTCATCCATATAACAATTTTTCTTGAAATACTGTTCATCAAAATAACTAAATGCAGATATTAACACAGATTGTCTTCTTCACTGTTTTCCCACACAGACAAGTACTTAGCTTACTTTAATTTTAAGCCAACAGAACAACTGAGTTTTTATAGATCTGTGATGCAATGGAAAAGCTGTTACATTGTCCCACTCTCATTATCAATTCCAAACAAAACAATGTTTTAATTAAGCATATGCTGTACCATTAAGTTATATCTGAGTTATGTTTGGGGTTCTTTGTGTTCCCACAGAACAGTAAACATGCAAAAGATGAAAGAATGTTTTTTTCCTTTTTTTAAATGAAAAATTCTTGGGAAGAAAAAAACTGGACCCACCAGCTTCTGTGGAGGCTTTTTGAAAACTTGTTTGTCTGGCACTATGTAATCCTTCTCATGAAAGGCATGAAGCAGCAGGAACTCATTTCGTTCAGATCGTCCGCCCATCAATGTCCTCGACTAAAGAGGGGGTGAAAAGGGAACTCAAAGTAAAGCACAGAAAACACTGACAGCAAAACAGACTAATGACCTCCAACCATTTCACTTCACCTAGTATTACTATTATTCTGTATCATCACTGTGCACAGAACTCAAATGTGACATTTTTAGGGAAGTTTTACATTATTACTTGATTAGAACATTGAACTCTCCTACTCTTAACAGCCAAAAATTTAGAGCATAGTGCATTCTAAATCAGTGTTTAGAAATTAAACCCAGCAAATCAAACACAGAAAACATGGAACTGTTTGGGGAGAGACAGTGGAGAGGAGTGGAAAGTAATAAAAATGTACCATGACATTCCCAGAGATGTTTGTTATCTGAAGAGCCAGTGGCAGAACATTCAGCTCACACATGACCTGGAGAATGAATTTGGCATCTGTCCAGGTGTTTTCCAGCAGGAACAGTAAGCGAGGAGAATCACTGGGGAAAGAAGGGGCATGGCCCAGCAAAGATCTCAAAAATCAATCTCCAATGTACTCTGTAGAGTTTAGACCTATGTGCTGTACAGAACCACAGTAGCTGTAGCACACAATTGATGACTTTTAGAGCAAGGTCTTGTAATTGAAAAACCACCCCAAAACTCAGGCTTGCATCTCCTGTTAGTGTGTCTACACCAATGTTCCCCCAAATCAATTTGCTTCATACATAATAAGCCACCAGTAGCCACCACAAATAGTTCGAAACATTATTGTATAACGTTAAGACGGTATTTAACTTTTCAAATCCCAGTATGCTAAGTCAGCATCCCCATGACAAATCAAGTAAGCAAAAGTAAAATGTGTGTCAAGGAACCAGCTCCTCTGCTCTCCAGAGAAGGATTAAAACCCCCAATCAGCAACATACCTGTACATATTTCGAATTTCCTCTGGTAGAATTGTTACCTTCTCTGTTTTCAAAATCTGATGAACCAGTTCAGGCAAATGGTAACTTTTGCAACGAATTAGTTCTTTAGCAGAAATTTCTACATCACAGATCATTCGACCACAGGCAGCATTCCTTTCCGCAAACCCTCCTCGGCCCTTCATCATATTACATAAGGAGAGAAAACCCAAATGAAATGAAACACACAAACATTAACCAAAAACATCTACCCACAATATATGTTTACAGGACTCAGTCAAGTCAGTAGGTGAATCAGTTGGTCACTAAGTACTCAAATACTCTATTAAATACCACTAATACTAAAGGACTTATAATTATGCCCCAAAAGAACCCATGGTATCTTTCAGTGTATGCAGATATTGAGAAACAGTTAACTTTCACTGCCAGTTATACCTTAACTCTTAAACTGTCATGCTTTTTTTCTTCAATCATTAGAATAGCTCCAACAAGAACCTGCATGTGGATTTTGTCTTTCCTTCAAGGATACTTTTTGTGTCAATGACAGCAGGATGAGAACCACACAGAAATACCCAACTTGGCCTCTAGGAAGGACAGGAATAGGCAAGAACACAGCCATATTCAACACTTCAATACTCCAAGCTTCACACATTGTCCTCTGAACAAATATGTAATAAGACTTACAGAATTATTATCTTAGCAGCTCTCTATGAGATGATTCACCCATCAATCCAAATTGCTTCTTCTCATTTTACAGTTTCAGCAGACAAAGACAGTTACAGTAAAGACTACTGCAATTAATCTGTCATTACTGCCATCTAGTTGAGATAAGTAAACTAAATTAGCCTAACTTGAAAATCAGTTTATCCTATTACTGTAATAAAAGTCATATAAACACTCATAATTTCTGATCTGGGACCCACGAAATTCAGTATGACCAACAGTCAAAATACATCAGTGTCACATTTACAATTCCTCAGAAAAACTAATTTATTTTTAATCACAGGCAACATAAAGGGGCTTAAAAGACTTAAGCAATCTTATTACCCCAAGCTTTGGCATATTAGATCTCCTCAGTCGACCTATCTTGGACCAGTGAGGGACTTTGCACAAATTAATTCTTTGAAGCAGCACTTCCAGATCAAATCCATAAATATTATGACCCTTGAAGTAGAAAAAATAACAAAGAAGGTTACAACAAATGCAAATTGAAAGACTTACTTTCACACACTCAGTATTCCTTTGCCCTTTGTGATTTTTTCCAACTAATTGATGGCATTATCTCTCTTGTAGAAAGCACTTTCTAAGAGAACGTTCATCAACAGCACTCATTAGTCTTAACACTAACAACGCTGTTCAACAGAATACCAAAATCAGCTGTATAACTGGCTCATAGCACATACAATACAGCTTCATGCTTTGATACCAGAGCTTAGGATTTAAAGCTTTCCAGAAAAATCCACAACATTCTCCATTGAGCATATAAATTAGAGCTAAGAGTAATTCCTTTTCTCTCCATCTGTGAAAGTCACAATAGTGGCATCAAAATACTGTAATTTTTTTCCTTTGATCCTTCAACAGGAACAGCTGTTAAATCTGGGTAGGAACACCTTGCAAGCAATATTTACATATCAAAGCACTCCAGCACTATTTTAAACAGTGGTAACTACATTGATGACACTGGTCTGTACCCTCAGCTGAAAGCAAAATGCTACCCTGAGGAACATGAGCCAGCCACCAGGAACTGTAGGTCCACTCCAGCAGGTACCTCTGTGCAGTGCAAGACTGTGCTATAGAAGCAGCTCCTTAAAATGGGAGCAGCATTTCAACAGCACTAATTAAAACAGCTGCAAATTAAACCACACTAACACAGCTCTGCTGTTTCCAGGATAGGAGCTCTCACACCCCAGCTCTTGGCATCTTCAGTTTTAAGCCACTGGTTGCAGTGTTCCTTCTGATTCCTTGCCACAGCCACCAGGAAGCTCATGTCATAGGGCAAACACTGGATACCAGCTGCAGTGAGCTGGAAACACCAGGCACTGACTGCTCATTTCATCATATTCCCATCACTTAATTATTTGTATCTACCTACAGAAGTCAGGTAAATACATACAACCTAACAAGTTGTATGTAATCAACCTCAGACTTAAAACCAACTTCAAATTGTCTTCAGAACTGTATTATGTGAAAGTCAGAACTGTTAATTAAACATAGCAAAAAAAAACCAAGAAAATGAGTAATTATAATAAACCCTCAGCTGGTAAAACAGTAGAAAACATTAGAATGCTTATCGCTAAACTTCGCTCGGATCTCGTGGATTTATATAGATGGTTACTTTATTTATAGCATAAACAGAAATTATACGAGCATCTGAACTGCAACAGAATCTTAAGTACACCAAGAGTTCCCATTTCTCTAGAAAATCAGAGTTTTTTTGTTGTGTATTGTCTTTCTGAGTAAAGAAAAAAAAACAAACTTGTTTCAGATATTGTGAAAATACTGCCTATTTTAGCTATTATAGGAAATAATAGTATGTATAAAATGCTGTCAGGGAAAATTCTGTATCATCTTTGTATCAAAATATACCTGCTGTCTCATAAGCAAACTCAATTCATAAGGTAGTCTAAGACAAGCATTAAAAAGCCTATAAGGGGACAAAAGAACAAAGCTGACCAACTGACAGTATACTTTAACTCTCAAAGTCTCAGAACTACTCACCACAACAACATCTGGGTCAATTTTGTGAATCTTCGCAAGGAAAAACCCCAGCAGTGTTCTCTCTGTTGCAGCAATTTCTATTTTAGCATTCTAAAAGGAGCAAGAGAGCACCTGATTTCAATGACCCAATAAGTTTAAAATGGAAGCCTCTCCTCTCCCCTGCTAGTTACAAGACAATAACAAAGCACCACAGAGTTCTACTGTTTCCTTCTGTAATGCAAGGATTTTTTTTCTCACTCCCGTAGACATTGGAAAGCTTTTCTTAGAGGCTTTTTCCCATTCTACTTTTGAATGCAGGTGTCTAGTGATATTTTAAGAGCCTTGTAAGAATCAAGCACACCAGGAAAACGCTCCATATGCATCCTTCACTCACAGATTTTAAAATCACACAGAAACAGAGGAAAAACAAAAATAGGTTACTTTATTATTCTGTCAGCTCTACCACCACCCTTTAGAAGGACATCTTCTAAATTCTGACAGACTTTACTCTGCAAGAAAAGAAGAAACAAATTCTCCCTGTTTACTACGAGTGCAGAGTCAGGTATAATGAAAATTAACCACAATTTTAGCCTCTTTTCAAAATCCTTCCAACTTTCCTAACAGCCCATCTACTTTAAGAGCACAATTAGCAGCAGTACTGAGTCTCACAGAGCACACAACACTTTTTTACAAGCAACACAGAATAAATACCTGGATTTAAGTTTGCAGAGTGGAAAACTAACTAAATAATCATTCCATTCCTTTGACTATTTCTCTTCACCACTTACCAAAAGCACCACAAAGTTCATATTCTACAAGGTACTGTAATCAGAAGGGTAACAAATTGAAATTACCTTCTTTTTAACGGCTTCTTTGAAGTCATAAGGAAAAATGCAATCACTCGGTTTGGAAACAGCTGCAAAAAGTGGTATTTGTACTTATATACAAGTTCCTGATTGTGCCCTCCCCATAAGCACCCATTCACAACAAAGTCAGCTGAGAAAACTGGCCTCTAATTCTTAAACACCAGCTTTAAGTGAATACTGTCTTGAAGATAACTAAGTAATTACTAAAGCAATTAACCAATCTGAATCAGTCATGTTTGAGGTTATCACTGGACATTAAAACTATGGGCCACAGCTCCTGAAGAACTTCCTCTCACAAGCATTCAACACCTCATCACTTTCCGTCAGGGTCTGAATCTCAAGGTTTAGCTGATATTACTCCAATGACACTGCTGCAAGATTTTTTTCCCTTAAGAAAATTTGTTTATAAATACTTCCATTTAGAAGAGCTGAGCAGAAAAATAACTAAAGTGACAGTAAATAAACTGTCTAAATTAACAGGCAGAGAAAGATGGAGTAAAACCAATAAAAATTATGGGAAACTGTATAGAGCAGGGTTACTTGGCATCATCTCAAACTAAATTTTTTTTAATTAAGTCTTGGATAAAAAGTCAGTAACCAGTGAAGTTAAAAATGGGGAGAAAAGGCTGTCCAGGAGTTGAAATTTTGTCAGTTGTCTATTTTAGGCCATTATTGTGTAGCAACAGAAAGATATAAAAATTTTAAAAAAGAAATTAATATAACCCCCACATACAACCAAAAGCCAAAACAGAACAAAAAAAAAAAAAAAAAAACCAAACAAAAAAACCCCCCACTGAATTAATGATTTTTCTACTCAAACTGTTCCAAGTACATACCACAAAAGTGTGTTTGAAAAGGAGGCTGAGGTGGAGCTTTATCCAAAGGAAATTTCTGATGAACCAGAGCTGCAAGAGCCACAACCTATACCAAGGAGACACAGAACAAACAACTCATAAGCACAAATAAGCATGACTACTATCCATACTGATTTCTTCCATCCTTTTTTTTTTTTAAGAGTTCCTCATCTCTTTTCTCTTGTTTCTCCAACAGATATTTCTTACATTAATTCCAACTACAAATAGTTGAAAAGAAGAAAGTTATCAATTGATCTCAAGGAAAATAAAATAGTTCTTGCTCCTAAAGGATTATAAATTTGAGAGGAAAAATAATTCACTCTGGAAAAATTCTACTTTTATCAGTTTTTGTTCTGAATCTGACCAGACCCCAGAGTGTAAAGGATTCCCTATGGAGGGCAGGGGAGGTGTTAGCAGGGCAGAGAAGCCTTGCCTCAGGAAGGGCTGCCCCTAAGCAAGCAGTCAACACTGCCAAGGAGCCAAGAGATTTAATGTTTGGAAGCCAGTAGCTTTAATGATGCATTTGATTCCTTTGCTGGCAGGATGGCTTTGCTGGCTCCCCAGACACTGATCAGGAAAACCCAACAGAAAACAAAGCAAAAAGACTTTAAAGCATCTTCCCAAGTCAAGTCCTGTTGGTACCTTGTGTATGTTCCATTACTTTGGCCAGAAACAACATATTTTCCATACTTCCACCAAAAAAATTTAAATTCAGCATCAGGAATAATTCTGCTTGAAATATTTGCCAACCTATTAGTCTTAAATTCAATTAACCAGAAACAACTATCCTATACTATTTGTAAATATTGCATCTCTTCCAACGTTTATGAGAGTTATGTTAAAAAAAAAAAAAAAAGTGCCTAAGTACATATTGTGGTCTGCAGTCCACAACTGAGAGTGGACCCCTACATCTCTCCTTTCTGAGGAAAGATCTTACAGCAGAATTGCAGGTACTCTAAGATCAAGAGCAAATTTTTAAAATTAGTTTTATTAGCAAAAAAGCCTGGTCATTTTACCTATAACCTATGATTACCTCTAAATTAATTAATTAATTAAAACTAATTAATAAATTAATAAACTAATCCATTAACAGCTGTGCTGAGACAGTCTCATATAGCTCTTATAGCTATGAGGCATAACAGAAAAAACAGAAGGCTTGAAAACACACACAGGATCCACTGTGTAAACATTCTCACCAAGCAGGCCCCCCAGCCCAGAGTGAGACCGCAGTAAAAATTTCTTTGAAAAGCCCAGAGCAGAGAAACTTTCCAATAGTAAACACATTTAAACAGGTTTTATGAGGTTCTTCCAAGCCTTAAGAAACTTTTAGTACATGCAAAACAAAACAAAACTAAACCAAAATTAGAATAGATGAGTTACCTCATTCTGGTGAGTCTTTGGGTTCTGAATGGTCTTCATGCTGAAGGACATGACCACCAGAGGAGGAGGAGGAGAAAGATCTTTAGCTACATTCACCAAGCCAGGCTTCATGACCACAGCCTCCACTTTACACCAGCTGACTGGCTGATTTGAAGGCTCTGAGGAAACAACACAAACCACCTCCATTCTTCTGGGAACCACAGACAAGGCTTCTCTGATGGCACTGCTGCACAGAGCACATCCTTTAAACGTCTGGCCCTGGTGGGATAGTCCAAGACCCACACTAATCCTGCCCAATTTTTGGTAACTCCCTGGGCCCACTTCCAGGTCAGCAGGAGCTCTTCAACACCAAATAAGAAAGAGAAGATTTGGATCAAGGTCTGCATAACCCAAAAAAATACTTCAGGAAGCTTTACATAGAGTCATCCATCCTGGTATCAGTTCTGCCAGTGACAGCAAGCTGCTGAAGAGCAGAACCCCCCTGGTGTCAACATTCATACAGTCAGTTCTACACTGGAAGTCCCCCAGGAGACTGCAGTAACAGATGTATCTTTTCTCCAGCATGATCAACATCCCTATGTTCATGGGAATATGCAGCACACATTGAATAAAGGGCTTTTACCAAGCCAAAATAAAGCAGCATGACCACCTGTGAGTGCTGCACGCCATTCACGAGGCAGAAAGGATTTAAAACTAAAACAGCTCCACACCACAAACTTTTCCAAGTGTCAGGAAAAAATAAATAAAAACCTAATTCACAAACAAAAACCCCCATATAGCAGCTGTTTCTTCTTAAAAATAGATATTTGCAGAAAAAAAAAAAACCAAATTAAGTTATCAAGAGCAGAAAGATGAGTCGTTTTCAAGTCAAGTAAGTTTTGCTCCATATACACGGCATTAGGGTATGCATCAAACAGCACCTGCTAGGCAGTGCACAGTTCCCTCTCACAGGCATTCAAAGTTATAACCTCATCTGTACAGTGCACAACTTTATATGGATAGCTGTCACTCCAAAAAAGGAGGAATAAGTTACAATTTGTACTAGATAATGAAAATTAAACCAATAAGTTGCAAGGTTAATGTACAAAATGATAATTCATCCATACAATTTACATTTCCCCTCCCTCCCCAATCTATAATTATATGTGTTTCCTGGTAACCAGGTATTTCACATGCAAACCACCATACGTGGATTTTTTATTTCCAGCCAGCAGGGTCCTTTGATCTTCTGATTCATCAAGAGAAGTTCCAGGCTAGAGGTGTTGGTTCCAAAGACATGTGAGAATGTTTGTCCCTTCAGATCTTGGGGAAGCCGAGGGTAATCAGCCTAACAAGTAACAGGGAGCAGTGAGTCATTTCACCCCACAGAAGTCTTCAGGGTTGACACACCATATTCAGACAGCACCTTAACAAAACTACACAGTACTGAAATCACCATCATTCCCCGCAAGCAAAGCCCTAACCCACAATACCTTACAGTAATTGAGGAAATCACACTATAGGCTCCACTTAAAAATCAGGACAGTAAAGTAAAAACACACTGAAGTTTAAACTCTTCATCCACACTGGATACATCAGCCAAGACTACACTGTTCAATGACCATTTTAATACAGAAACGCCTCACGTTGTAAACTTAGATAAAAAGCAAGTTATGGTATTTTATCAGAATAATTATACTCACTGAATATTTAATTTCTAGGTATTCAGATTTTGCTGGTACATCCGGAATCTCAAAAGCGTAGTATTTTTCCACTTTCTATATAAAACAAAGGTATTATATTTTCAGTATCTCCCAACTGAATATTCATTCTGTCCAATACAATGCTTAAGAAAAAAAGGCCAGGCGAAACACACATTTCAAACATCATTGGCTTGATCATGTATTACCAATTCTGTAACTCATTACAACCAGCCAAAGACACTAAGAATATTTTAGTGCCTGTTTTTAATCTCTAGATGTTTTCTTAGCATTAAGAGTTTCTACAGAATTGACTTTCAAATATACAAACCACTACCAAAAAACCCATCTGGTAGTTAGGCAAACTCAGAAATATTCTTTAAATTCACAGGTTTCAGACATGCTCATGAGAATTGGTGGTTGCAGATCACTGTAAAATCCCAAAAAGGCTGAGATGGAAAGGGATTTCCACGTACTGTCTAGTCCAGCTGCCTGCTCAGAGCTGGGTCAATCACAGTGGGTTGCTCAGGGCTCTCTCCAGTCAGATAAGAATATCCCTAAGGATGGAGACTCCAAAGCCTCTCCAAGCAACCTGTGCCATTGCTTGATCTCCATTACAGTAAGGGAGTGGTTCATGTTCTGATAAATTTCATGTGTTTCAAATGGTATCTGTTGCTCTTGCTCTCCACTGGGCACCAGCAAGAAGTCTGCCAGAGTCATCTTCACTCATGCTCATCAAATGTTTATGAACAATTAAGATTTGCACTGCCAATCCCTCACCCTGAACCTTCTCTTCTCCAGGCTGAGCAGTCCAAAGTTTCTCAGCCTCTCCTCACATGACAGATGCTCCAGGCTCTGTAATTATCTTTGTGGTCCTATTCTGGATTTGTTCCAGCAGCACACATTATTCCTCACACAGAGGAGCTCAGCACTCCACAGGTGCTCACCAGGGCTGCAAAGGGGAAAGGACCAACTCTTGACACTTGCGGGTAATGCCCATGGCAGTCTTTTCCCCAAGAGTACATGGTTGGCTCTTGTCCAACCTCAAGTGTCCCAAGATGAGGAGGTCCTTCCCTCCAAGGCTGCTTTCCAGCCAGTCAGCCACCATCATCTACTAATGCCTGAGGTTATTCCAGGACCATTTCCTTTTTCTAGTATTTGATGGGATTCCTGTAGGTCATAAGATATATCTGGCCTGTGGAAATTCCTCTGACAGCACATCCATCTGGCATATCAGCCCCTCCTGCTTTTGCACTGCCTGCAGACTTGCTCTGTGTGTGCTCTGTGCAACCATCCAAATCGTTATGGATGCTCGGCAGCACTGGATCTAGTATCAACCCTTGGGGTGCACCTCTAGGGACTGGCCTCCACCTGGATTTTGTGCCAGTGATCACAACACTTTGAGGCCAGTAGGGCAGCTGGTTTTCAGTCCACCCCTCTGCCCACTTCACTAGCCCCCGCTCCATCAGCTTTTCTGTGAGGATGCTATGGTAGGCAGCGTTGACAGCCTTACTAAAGTTAAGATAAACAACAGTCACTGCTCTCCTCTTGTCCACCAAACCAGCCCATCTCCTCCCAGAAGGCTACCAGCTTGGTGAAGCATCATTTTCTCTCTGTGAATCCACACCAAACACTCCCAAGCACCTTCTGACACTGGCCAGCTCCCTCTGCACACAGAGGTGCAGCCCATCAGATGGCACGTGCCTTTATCTGTACAGTTTGTTTAAATGTGGCCTAACCTGATCCTCCTCCTCTGAGAACAAGTCTTCTATGCTTCAGGCTTTCCTTCTGGTCTCTTGGGCATCAGAGATTGCTAAAGCAGGACTAAGCAGTAAGGACCAAGGTGAAGAAGACAGGCAATATCACAACTCATCCCATGACCTCTGTCTCCACACCTCCTGTCCCTGCCAGCACACTTTTCTCCTAGTCTACAGTAGCCTTTCCTACTGGTTTATTTCTCCCTCACCAGACCCAACTCCAGGTGGGATTTGGCTTTCCTTTCTCCACCATGATGTCCTTTCCATTAGTCCATCCTCTAATCCTGACTAGCTCTTTGCCCACCCTCAAGCAGGGCTCCCTGCATTCCCATTGCTCTGATACGCAAAAGGGCTTCCCCCTCCTTGCTATCCCAGCCTGTCTTAACCACATCCCACATGTCCATGATCCCAGTCAGATTGCATCCCTGTAACTGCACATAACTCCTCCCTTCACACTGCAGGCTTTTGTGTACCAGCACTCCAGAGAGGAACCCAAGAGAGATGATTTTCCAACCATCTGCCAGCTTTTATCGCATGCTTACAGCAGATCATTTCTGTGACGCTACTGTATTTTTCACTTTAAGTGACTTAGGTTTTACTAGAAAGTAGTCAAGTTTGTTTATGTATCTCTAAGACAGTTCAAGAAGTCTGAAGTTCAGTACAACTTTAGAAAAATAAGTATCACTTCTGCTTTCTTCAAGAACAATAACAATTTTCTACACCACAGCTTGTCAGTTTCTAAGAATAGCTGCCTTCATTTTCCAAATTATTACAATATCCTGTGCAACAGTGCTCTGGCACCTGCTGAAATGCCATGCTCTACCATGTCATATGTGTGTTCTGCCCTGTAGTGCTTTACAAACCATCTGCACCACTGTCACATACTATTGTTATTATACTATGTCGTAACTATGCTAGCACATTACTTTACTACAGGAATTCCTAAAGGTACCTTAAATTAAAAATCCCATTTCTCACAGGACAACACACCATGTTCACCACTTTATACACAAGACTCAGCATAACATACCACTAGAGACAGTTTAATAAGAAAAAGCAAAACCACCATAAATGGGAATAAAATTTACAAATTAACAAAATACATACACAGTTAGGCAAACTTGAAGTTATTTGGTTTGGGGGGGGTTGGATGGCTGGGGTTTTTTTCCTTAAATTAACAGCATCAGCAAGTTCCCTCAGGGTGCTACAAGAAGCAGTTACTTCAAGTACTACTGCAGTTGTAAGGCTGAAAACCCCGGGCAGCAGACAAGAGGGACCTCTGCTATAAATAGGAAGCAGACAAATCCAAAAACTACTATGGCATCAACAGTTTCATGGACACAGAAGTGTAACATAACTTAAAAGAAGAGCACCACTATGAAGCCAGATCAGCATCGCAAATTACCATGCAAATGTAGATCTGAACTGCTGAGCCACAGCAGCACCTAACATAACACAAGCAGATCAGAGCTGTAACATATTAGATGGCAATGCACTGCTTTTAGCACATCTCACTGGTGCTCCCCCTCCTTTTTTTTTTTTTTAATTTAAGGGGAAAAAAAAATGCCTCTCAGGCTTCCAACAAGTTCTTGTTGCAAACGCAAAATGAACATAGTATAAAAATAGTCTGCTGTAGTGTTTCATCTGCGTTATTCCACAGAGCTCAGCTCAATTACACCAGCGTCTGGTCATAACTCAGTGAATGAATGCTTGCTGCAGAATAATCTGCCCTTCAAGTGGCCCTTCAGAGAGCAGAAATGAGCAGCAGTGATTAGCTGCTAAGTTCCTAAGTGGAGTAAGGCTGCTTTCAAATTGATTTGTGAAGACTTGCTAACTTGGCAGCAGTGCAACCCATTGAAGCTACAATTAGCAGCAGGTGCAGCAGGAAATGATATGGCTTAAGTGTGTTCAAAGGGACAAAGTTGGGTGCTGGCAAGGCCAAGAGTACAGAGAACAACCTGTCTCAGTGTCTCCACATCATCACAGAAAGGGGTATTCTCAATAAAAGAACTCTGGGTGCATGGCAGGGATGCCAGTAACCTTCCTGATTTCCAGCTAATGATGGAAGAGGAGTGGTTTTCAGTTTCACTGTACTATGCAAACACTGAGACTTCATGTTACTCTGAATGCATTGCTCACAAGCCTCACCTGAGCAACGCAGCCATTAGTTTGTTTGAAATCTTTTAAGACACCAACCCTTGACAACACAGCACTGAACCACTGGGTGCACATCACAGAGCAGGGGAGATCTACTAAAGCACATTAGCTCTTTACCACAGAGGATCACAACTGGGTAAAGGTCACTTCTTTGGAGCATTCGTTTAGGTGAGTGCCACAAACCAATTCCAGAGCCCTGCGCAGCCCTATGGACACACAGATGCAAGGGCTGATAACAACACCTTGTCTCTGGTGGTATGAGTACCATAAAAAGGAGGTTGATGACTCCTTGTGAAAAACAGGCTCAGGTATATAACCAGGCAAATTCAGGTATCTCAGGGAAGAACAGAAGAAAAGGAGGGCACAGTAATGGAACAACCCCATTACTTCTACAATTACCTTGCAGAGAGTCCAAAGCCTCCCTGCTGCAGAGGCATAAACCTGGCCAGATTTGGTGCCACTTGTTCAGAGTCAATTTTGTGTAATCTGGAGTACCTGAGTTACTGTAATACGATCTTTGAATAATCCTCCAAAGACCCCCACTAACAGGCCTGCTCTACCATCCTGTCTTTTCTCCTACCTCCCATATTACTACTGCCATACCTTCCTACTATCTCCAATTCTCACTAAACCCCTTCTGTCAAAATTAGCAGAAAATTACACAAACAAAATAAAGCTGGATAGCTTTTATCCTTTTACTGAAACTCAGTTTACTTAAGAATTCAACATAACTTGAACTCTTACTGTTCAGAAACAATTCTGATAGGTTATTTCAGAGCTTCCCAGCCCCAACTACCCTGCCTAATTTATTCATGAATTAAAAATTACAAATTCATTCTTTTGCTAAAACTGTCCTTTAAAGAAGCTCTCTTGCTGCTCATCCCCTTTTAATGTTTCTAGAGAGCAAACAGGTCTTCTCATTATTGTTCAATTACTAGCTAAAAAAAATTAAAAGCTCTTTCACAGTCATCTCTGGTATAACTGATTCTCCTTTTATCTCACCCTTCTAATTGCCATCTTTTGTACCTGTAGTCACTTGAGTTAATCTTTCCTCATGAGGGTGACCAAGTGTTATAATATTTAAGGGAAAAATCTCAACAGTGTCTTGGTGCTCCCACTTCCCTACTCCTGTGCTACATCCAGGGACTCCACATGTACTGTAGCCATGAACCCAGACAACACATTTGGGTCTTCTGCCCTGAGTTATGTGTAAGCTCAGTATAAATTTCACAGGTTTTACCTTGATTTTTAAGAGCCATCTTTGAACATTCAACTACATTACTCTATTACCTCATTCACATTATTCTCACTTGGCACACCATGGAAAAGATGGAGGTTTCCCAAGATTCTGTAAGCAGATCGGCATCTTTTTGGAGACCTTTCTCCCTCTTTTTTTTTAGAGTACAAGTGTTTTTATCCTCTTTTAATGAAAAATTGTTCTTCTTTGAATTCTCGCCCTCATTCCTGAAAGGATTTTTCTACAGTGAACTATCAGCAACTTGGTTTTTACCTATTGTTAAATTTACTCCTTTCAGAGTAAATTTATTACTGATCCCACATGTAATTATGTTATAATCAAGTACACATGAAAAATAACAGAAAACTGAAAAACCTAAATTTACACCAGAGTTTTGAGAGAGGAAACAAGCCAGTGCCAAAAAAAAAAAAAAAAAGGTTTTACAAAGTACTAATGTCACATCCATTTTTCCTGAACTCTGTAAATAACACACTGAGCTACAAGTTGCTGAAAAAATGTCATGCCTTGCATGACTTCTGCTATTTGAGAAACACTGCCCACATTTTCACTTTAACAACTTTAACTTTCAGAATGACTCTAGCTAGCTTTGGATGACCTCCTTAAAATCTTTCCAACCTGAATTACGACACAAACTGTTTTTATTTTCCCTCATTTACATATTGTTAAATTCCATTCTTCCTGTGTTTTTACTTATCATCTCACTTGCTGATTAACTATTCAGGAATGAATCCTGTGAAATCACAAGACTGCCAGAATGGAGAAAGTTACAACTAATGAAAATCAGCTTTGCCAGACTAATGACATGTTACTTCACAAAATATAAACTTTTCTGAGGTCTTCAGTCAGAACAGATTTTTCCCCTGACTTGAATATTTCCCACATTCCCCCACCCAAGCTTCCCACCTCTGCCCTCCCCTGTAAAAGACAAGTGCTCTACATAAATGGACAATAAAGTTCTGACATTAGCAAACTAATTCAGTCCAAATCTGTATTATCCGCAGTATCAGCTCTTTTTCTGCCGACTCATGACAAGTGTATTAATTTATGTGCATTCCAGGTTCCATTACAGCAATACTGTGTTTGCCCAAAGTCATTTTAAAGATTTGTTGAGCAAAGAGAGCACAGCAAAATAACACTTTTAAGACTGTTGCCCATAACTCTAAGCACAGAACAGCTTTCAAGACTGAATGATAGTCCTCACTTGTTACCTCCTGCATAGCCACACTATGACAATCCACCCTCTGAACAGCATGCACTCTAAAAAGATAAATCTGTGAAGGTGAGAAGAAGGATGAGACATGCCAAGAGATAAAGTTCAGTGAGATATCTGGTCAAATGCAAAGACAGTGTAATCCCAGGGTACTGATTTATCTGCTGGACAACACAATGTTTCATTTTAAACTTGGACAGCATGAGCTGATACTAAGGCTTTATGTATCAGAACTTGCATCTGTTCCGCATTCTCAAAAACAGCTCAGCAAGCCAGTCTGACGCTCAACCCAGGTTTAAAGAAGCTAATGAGCAAGTACTTGCAAAAGCATTGTTTAAACTTCTGGTGGAACCAACATGTTGCAGATTTACCACTCTTAAAGGAATATAGGTATTTTGGATGGTTTTTACAAGCAGGTTCAATTACACATGTCAGGAGTTATATATTTGCATTTTGGCACAACCCCCCTCCCTGGACAGTATTTTAACAGCCTCCCCACCTTACAAACCAAAATAAGAGAAAATGACCAAATAGGATGCTTGCAAACAAACCTTGGATTTGAACTTCATGATCTTGTACTTTGGTGAAATGCTGTCATTAAATTCCTTGAAAACACTCATTATAGTTACTGGAGTCTCTGTCTCTTTACCAGTAGATAGGCTGATTTCCTCAAAAACACAAGTGACGTTTTACAAATTAACAAAAATGCCAGAGGACATGACAATAAGTTGAATTTTACTTTGCTATTATGAATCATGTATCTCTTTTTTTCGGAAAAACTAAAGTGCAATCAGCCAAGATTTTTAAAATGTTTAAAAAGCAGTAAGTTTTCTTACTTTTCTTAAGTAATTCTTCAAGACCACTTTATTTGCTAAGCAGCAAGTCTAAGGGTAAAAATTTGTCTGCAATTGTTAGGGTCAAGGAAGTCACAGGGCTCTACTCTGCAGCTCACATGGGGTATATTGTGTACACATTGTCTTTAACATTACCACCTACATCAGACAACACTGGCATCCAACAGCTTCCATAAACACACTGCTAAACTCATAACCTGCCATAACCAGAATGAAAGGTACTTATGTTTGATGTGCTTAAAAGTCACACTTACTGTTTCACGTGGCAGCAGATAAACAGTTCTCTCAATATTTTTCACTGTCACACAACAGCTGACATAGGTGGTTGCAGATTCAATCCAAACTTTGCCAAACAAAAATACCACACCTAAGGGAGAAGGGCAAAGAATTCAAAATGCAATTTTAAAATCCACCATTTCTAATCTTGCTTGAAGCAGCTTGTAATGTATTCTTGCACTGAAACACAACCATTTCTGTGTTAGGTGCTTGAACAACAAATCTTTCCGATGTATCAGCACATTCTAAATTGTTTCAAACACCAGCTTTACCAACAGACACCTGTGTCATTCTTCATGTCTCTACCTCCATTGCTATAGTAACACCTGGTATGTAAAATTCAAAATGGCATTACACAGCCAGTCTCCAAATTCTATTCAGATATTCCATTGCTGCCTATTTTAGTTTGATAATCCCGAGAGAGAGGGAGGAAGGAGAGAGATGTCAGTGAAAGCTGAACATTATCAGAATGCCTATACTGTCAATCAAGCCTCTAACGTGTGTTATCTACAGTTTTTCACTCTTCAGCTAGACCAGTACAATTAACTCCTCTTCCCTACACTTCAGTACCATGAGATCAAGACTCTATTATAAATAAAATCTGTAAAAATGCATTCTGAAGACAACTAGAAGCTGATCAGCTTTCAAGAGACTATTTTTAACAAATGAGGACACCAAAAGGTGCATGACATTCCTAGGAATCCTGGGTGCCAAGACAGCAGTTGTAACCAAGGGAGACACTCAGAAAGATTATACAGAGCAGGACTAGTAGCAACTGACTTCACTGTGGACAATGTCATTACAGTACACACACATCTCTGAGCCCAGAGAACTTGGCAATAGCACAAAATGCTGCAAACTGCTCATCAAATTATGTTAAACTTTAAAATTACATGGTACCAAGCCACCCAACTGTCACAAACAGTTTCAAATTACAAGCACAAAAAACTCTCTAGTACGACTCAGAAACCTGGCTTTACCAGGTTCCCCTCAAGCTCCAAATAATTTGCAATTTGATTATATGAAGGACACTCTTCCTACAGCATACTACTATGGATGAAAACAGAAATATCCATGCTGAGACTGTCTCAGAAAGAGGGTTTCATGCATACAAGATTTTGGAACCTGCATTTCTCCTTGGCCTGGCAATGCATGAACAAGTCCTTGGTTAAGAGTTATAATTTATCTTCGCCAGATCTATCAGACATAAAGGCACCTTTCTTACTGCATTAGATCAAAGATAAATCAGTGAAGATGCACTAAGATGGATGACAGAGTCAAAGTGACAGACTATGAGAAATCACTTTCTGAGTGCCTGGAATAGATGTGAACAAGAATACTTTTGTCAAGGACAGAGAATGCTGCTGTTTTGAAGATGATGAGAGCAAGGATCCGAGTTTCAGCTGCACAAAGTATCTTAAGAAATTTTAATACAGAGGCAATCTTGAAGATCTAGACAGTTTGAATAGGAGTATTGAGAAAGAGCTCCAATTGCAGACCTAAGTGACAGGGAAGATGAAGTTCTTGTCCCCAGCAATCTTTTACTTTTTTGTTAAGGGATAAAAAAAAAACCACCTCAGATAGGTTTGTATCACAAAGAAAGATGAACCTGTGAGAGAGATCACAAAACAGTAGCTGACTGCTTGAACAGCTGGAAATATTAAGAGCATGGAGTAGTTAATCTGTCAGAGGAGTACATATAAGCAGGGGAGGTAGAAAGAAGGATACATGAGCCAGTAGAAGACAGGGTAAAAAAGCTGTCTGGATTGCAAAGACAAACTTCTATCAACTCTAGCACTGAAAAACAAGCGGTCTTAATAAACAGACTTCACAGAATCAAATCTAAAATGGAAGGAACCTTTTGATATCCAGTTGAACACTGACACACACACTACCATCCCCACAGACAGTAAAAGCTGAACTAACTTCCAAGAGTTTTCAGAGACATTTCATTAAAAAAAAAAAATAAATCAATGGAGGGAAATCAGGCCATATCCCCTGCAAGACTGTAGAAAGAATAAAGAAAGAAAAAATATGAATAAAGCTTATAAATCAAAGCCTGTGAAAAGAAAGATCATGCTACTAAATGAACCAAGAGGTAAGCAAGTCAAAACACATGGAGAATGTCTTGCAAAGGGGAAAAAAATAAGGGCAGGTTTTATTCATTATTTCTTTAAAACGTTAACAGGATCACAATTCTCGAGTTCTCTGCCTAAGACCATAAAGGGAATTATGAAAAGTAAGCTTCCAAAAAATCATTAAGTTTGAAAAGTCTTATGATTATGCTATAGTATTTACTCTTCAGGCAATGCATTTGACATCACAGCAAATGAGGCATAAACAAAGATCATGAACATGTTAAACAAAAAGCAATATCAAAATTTTCCCTTCTACATTACTAATTGAAAACAGGTGCAGTCTTTATTATTCAATCCTGAAAAAGTCATAATGAGAAAAGAACACTCCTTGCATGCGAGGAACAGAAATCCTTTCATAATTATGTTCCATTCAGCAATCACTGACTTAAAAGACAAAAAAAAGGAAAAATAACAATAGTGGGTTCTTTAAAAGTAGCAATTTTATATTAGAGCCATTGATTTCATCAAGATATCTATGATTATTACCACTCCCATCACCAAGCTGTTCAGCCCAGCACAGTCTCATATTTAAGTTTAGCATCCCAACTCACAACAAAAGGTGTTAACAAAGAAATGTATGTGACTCAATGCTTACAGCTTCAACTGAAAAAAACTCCAACATGTGAAAGAACCTTCTGGTAAATACACATGAAGCAAACTAGAAACCCAAGATCCTAAAGCTGATGATGAAATGAGGGGATAGATGGGAAGTGCTCAGAACAGATGTGAACACAAATTGTTTTGTCAGAGCTGAGATCAGAATTAGGCAATTTGAAGACTGTGAGAGCTGGGATTCACACTTCAACTGCACAGAGTATCTTACCAATTCAAAGACAATCTTTAAGATTTAGATAGTTTGCATTAGGGGATAAGAAATACAAGACAGACCTCATATCTTTCAGACCACCTTCCTCCCTTGACAGACACACCTTTCCTTTGTATAAAACCATGCAACTGCTATAGTACAGGCTTTTTATTCATCCACGTGAATTTTGAGTTACTTTTCCAAAAACAAGACAGCATGCTCAGTTGTTGCATCACTGAGCAAGAAATTAACAACCTCAGCTTGCTCCTGGGGTATACAAAATTTTAAGGAGGACAATGAGTCATCAGCACTGAACAGTGCTAGTAAGTCCCTTTTACTTCCCTACCTCTATACTAGGCCAGGAGATGACATTCTTCTCCCAGTCACAATGCCCTGCTCTGCAGACAGAGGTACAGAAAAACAAGGGATGAATATCTCAGAGCACAGAGACACAGGGTACCTGGATGTAATTTAATGAAGTCTGAAAACCCCAGTTTTTAAAAAAGAAAATCTGAACAAAAAGATTAGCATTTTCTGCCTTTAACTGAACATTACCTGGCTGACTGAACTGATCTTCATAAGCATCCAGCCAATAAAATCTTAAGACTTGATCATCACTTTCCCCCTTCACAAGTGGAAGGAGGCTGGGGTCCAGCTGAACTTCTGCTGCTGCTAGATCAGCTTCGTCCTCATCAATTCTGTCCCAACATGAGAGACCTGGGAGAGAACAACTTCTGCAGGTTTTGCAGAAGGATAAAAAACCAATTAAAACTGTGCCTTTGCTAGAATCACCATTTTGCTTTTTTCCAGGCCTAGATTCTCACCCTTTTTGTTTTACTTTCCACTACTAAGCAACATTCCCAGCAGCTGGGTTTCCTCAGGTTTCTTCTGAAAAGAGGGATGGAGTGACAAAGGCAGGAACTGACATTTAAGTATGGCTCTTGATACACCACACACAGGCTTTAAAAGTCAGTCACCTGCAATTTCAGCCTTGGTCAATTCAAGTCTTTACGTATCAAATATATCCATCCATCCATACAAGTTGCTTAGTGGGAACAATGGATTATTTCAACAAAACTACATTTTCAGTCACTAGATTATTAGGTCTTTTTCATCATACAATTGTTTTACAGTTTGAAATATTTTGCTATGGAAACATATGATTCAAGATCTTTCCAAACAATGAGGAAAAATAAAAGCCAACGAGAGAAAAGCCCTGCTTTTTTCCTATTTCTAAAGACATAGCTGTTCATCATTACTTTTAGCAGCAAAACTTTTACCTACATCTATTATGAAAAATTTTCAGATTCACTTTATTATAAGCATTGTTAGAAATTCCTTGGTTTTGCTTACTGACATCACAGTTCACTATTCAACACCTACATTGAGCCACCTCAGTGTGCTGAAATATATGTCACATGCTAGATCCCAAAAACATCAAATATTTTTCAATTATGCAGCATCAGCATGTTACTATTCTTAATGTAACTGTGAAAAAAAAAATTGCATAGCATTATTACCATTCTGATACATCACAATTATCCCTTGGGCAAAGACAAATATGAAGCTAAATCTAAGGTTTATGGAAATTGAGAGTCTTCTAAGTGGAAGCAAAAAAGAGAAGAAAAAGAGATTCTTACAAGATAGATGTCTCTTTCTTCTCTGATTCCAGCTGCTCTGTCTCTTTCTTCTCAATTTCATCATCTCTTTTCAAGCTTTCAGCTGTCTCAGGTATAGTTTCCGCATGCTCTGCTTCCATAGGTTCATCAAAGTCCACCTCATCAAAATCCATCATTCCCTGATCATCATCTGCAAGTGCTGCAGATAGAACTAAACGCTTGAATCATTAAAATGACACGCTGCATACTACAGCAGCATGCAGAGATAGCACACTATAAGCATGACCATAATATACAGCATTAAGATGGCTTAAATGTGATACTCAGTTTCTATATATATTTTATATATATAGTATAATTCAACAAGTGTTTTAACGCTACTATATCATATCGAAAGAGTTTCCAGAATTGGGTTTTGATTTACTCTTGATACCTTTAGTAGCTTTCTCTCCGACTGCCTTCGCTGTTCCCTCATTTTCTATAGGTTTTTGCACATGCTTGGTGTCCTCATTTTCAGAGACGCTGACAGACTTTGCTGTGTAATTGGGATGTTTAGGATGAAATGAAGCTGGAGGAAGAGTTTCCTTTCTGACATGAGCAGGAGCTTTCTTCGATACAGGGGCGATTACCTGAAAAACATTTCCAGCATGAGTTAAAAATAATCTTGTAAGAGCAAAGAAGAAAAAAAACAAACAAAACCTTTCACTTGTTATTTGCAGATCTAGTAACCAGGGCTAGAGGAAAAGTTCCATATATTTTGCACCATAATCCTGTCTTACTCCATCTCTTTTTTCCAATTGCTTCTAGTTTCAAACACAACTGTTAAGGTAACTAGCAGTGGTGATTATTTTCAACATAAAAGTTGATGTCACACAAGGTTTCACAAATCAGATGTATCTACACTACTCCATTTTCTTTCTACAGATCATTACCAACTATGTCATTGTATTTCCAGCTATAAAGTCCTTTCCATTTACCAGAACTCCTAACAAAATGCTAGCCTTCCATCCTTAGCAGTCCATCCTCCTTTCACTCCAAAATGTTCCACTAGGGCAAACTCCTGTCCATAGCTTCAATTTTCCATTTGTTTCCCATTTCTGCAAATGATTGGTCTCTTATCCTTTTCCACACTCCTTATTTCACCTCCCATCCTTCTCTCCTTACCACAAGGGTCTTTTCTACTCTTTGGAACAGACACAGAGCAGAAACTCACCTTTGGTGATGCACTAAACATCCTAACAACAGTTTCACCTGTCAAATGTAACAGCTACAAACCCCTACTATCCCACATACACAAAACTAATTGTACTCTTTAAGCGTTCACATGAAAGAGAATGTAGAAAAAAGCACAAAGTTACTCTGTAACATTGCTATGGAAGTTAAGGAGAAAAGTTAATTTCCAGGAGGAGAAATAAAAGTAAACAGTACTCAACAAAAACACAGATTAGTGCTTATTAATACTGAGAACATTTTTCTTTTCCCCTTTACCTTAGAAGTTTGGGACTTCACAGAGAAAGGATTGAGTGGTACTCCAGCAGATCTCTTCCTTTTCAGCATTATAATTGGTGGTGGACTTAGCTGAACTGTCTGAATATTGCAAGAACAGAGAAAGTGACAAAAGGAAAAGCTGTTTAGTGTTTTCTTTTGCCTTGGTTAGTAACATTTTCCATCAAGGAGAAAGAGAGACACCAATATTTTTGGCTGATAAAGAAAACACCTCCTGATACGAAACCCAGCCCCATAAAATAATGTTACCTGAGCAATCAGCCCATGAAGACACACACTGGATTTTCTAGGGGAGGAAACAATCTGAGAAAAACTGTCATCAATAAGTGAAACAGTTTTCAAACAGTGGGAATTTCAATAGCTAACCATGCCTTTATTGCACAAGTATCAGAATGACTTGTGCCGTTTTTCATGTCTGTTGAAGCAGTAGTATTGAACACACATGCCTCATGAAAGGCAGAAGTGCTCTTTCAGCACTGTTCCACTAGAGGAAAACACATTTTAACTTACTTACATGTACAGATATTTTTTTACTTAACCTTATCGACAGCTAACAACAAAAGAAATTTTATAAAACAAACAACAAAACAAAAAAAATCAGTAGCTAACTAGTATTTAAGTAAATAGAAGCCATAGTGTAATTATTAACATTATTTTCCCTAATCAATGTTCTACAAATTTGACAGCATTAAAATGCATTTCTTTAATGATACTGGAGGGGGAGAGGCAGGGGGGTTATAGTCATGGCAGGTTTTATAGCCTCAAGCAGATGTCATAGGGAGGAGCAAAATAATAAGAGCACAAAACTAAGAGAATAACTTTACATTGGGACATCCTATACCCTTTACTACACTGAAAAAAACAAGCTAAGCTTATTATGATTCATCATAGTCCACCTCAGTATCTCACCACTACAACAGTTTCAGCATTTACATGTGAGCAATCGTTCTGGTTTCAAGAAATCTGGCTAAAAGGGCATTAGGTACTTGAGACAGTCCAACCCTGTCACAGCAGCCATCCTGCACTCCTACCCCCAAGGGAGCGTTAACCTGGTTCTCTGCAGCAAAACGTGGGAAGCAGGAGGGGAGGCAGGCAGAGGTTCAGGTTACATCACCTGCTGAAACATTCTTGCTCCCTCAGCTCCTCCCAGAACCCACAGAGGTCAGATGGAGATGTCCTACAGTTCCCTGGTCGAGGCGTGGTGACAGATACACAGCACACAGCTCAGAGGCAGCCAAAGTCCTCTTTCACTCCACAGTGACTAAAACCTTGAAGGCTGCCTTAGCACAGGCTCCACACCATCTTAATATAAACTGTCTGTAATCAGGTCATAGAGGTATTGCCTTATCAAGCAAGGCAGTCATGCAACATCTGCACAGTGGAGACAACAGGCAGACACACACACACATAGAATAGACCAGTGAGATGTGCTATGGATGAAATCTGTCTTAGATTGTCTAGTTTCACAAAAATATGTGTTTTCTTGGTATGTTCCATGACAAATTAAGGATTAAGGTTGTTTCCAACAGATTTTATTGACATACTTACTTCAGCACTAATATCTTGAAGAATATCCCCAAGTAAATCATCCTTGGACAGGTCCACAGTTTTCTGTAAGGTAAGATCAGCCAAACAGTTTTCAGTTATATGTGCAAACTCAATCAGGAGAACAGCAGGAAATGACTAGAGGATTTCCACAAAACACACACAACGCTTTCAGAAATGCTCCATACACAAGAGATCATAATAGAAGTTTGTCTCGCTAGACACACAAAACTAAAATGAGCCTTTGGTTTACTCCACTCCCACTAAAACTGTGAACAAGTAAGAAATACTTAAATTCAAAAATGTAAAAACTTACATCTGCGTTTTTCTTCCCAGCACTGGCCATAAACATAGATTTAATTGTGTTCGGCTTTGACACCACAGATTTTTTCACGTTCTTTTTATCAATTGTAGATGTTTTGCCACCTTTTCCTACCAAAACAAAAAATGAAAAATTGTGAACTTTATGTAAGAAAAGTGCAATGTTTACAGGTCCAGTTATTAGCAAGGACAGACAGCCAAGGTAGTCTACTTCTTCTACCTTTATACTTCTGGCTGAAATGAAGCCTAGTCATCTTTCAGCTTTGTAGCAGCTGTCATGCACACACAAAAAATGAAAGACCCTCTCATCACCCTGTCTTTCCTAGTCATGTCAGAGATGCCTTTTGCATACTCCAGAAAAAGGACAGACACTTCATAGGAAAACATCTCCAGGGAAAAAAAAAAAGAAAATAAATAAATAAATAAATAAATAAATAAATAAATTAATAATAATAATAATAATAATAATAATAATAATAATAATAATAATAATAATAATAATAATAAAAGAGTGTCCAGGAGTTTGGCACTAGGCTTGCATTCTCAGCATCAGACTCAGTCTCTCAGTTTGCCACCAGATTCCATAAAAAAGCTGAGAAAATCATATGATCCTAGATTCTTACAAGCATGCAAGTATTTTAGTGATCAGGAGAGACCACACATCTTTCAGGCACTGGCTTTGAACACCAAGACTCCTCCCAGATGCATTTGTTCTAGAAGTGAATCCCCACTCCACAGAAGACTGTGAACAGCAGTGCCCCAGTCATGCTGAAGCAGTTAACAGTGATGTGACCTCAATTTGTGACCCTCCATCCTCTACATCACCAGGGCTGAACAAAATCCACAGGCACAGAATGACAGAGCTTCAAGTAATCTGTCATTTGGCCATATTTACCACATATACTGATGACAGGAAGTTGCCCATTTTGAGTACCTTTTAAAAGACCCTGGCAGACATTCTTCAGTGGTCACATGCAAGTTACCTTTCTTATTGGAACTAAGAGCATCATCATCCAGATCTTCATCAAAGATTTCCCTTCCATCTTCTACGTAACCTATCCCGTCTGTAGAAAAAATGTTTTAAAATTGCAGTTTAAATTCTGTCTTCTGATATTCCTGTTTCTTTAACATATTTACTTTTCCCCCTTTAATATAGAGCAAAAGTTTACAAAAGCAAGTATTAAAAACTACAGCACTCTCAGCTGTATCTTCTATTACACTAAATATGTTCTTACATGTTTAATGAGAAATTATCAATAACAGTACTTTTTTTTGAAAAATTGTAACACTGATAACTAGAAATAAAATTTCAAGCACAGGTCTTCGCAGAAAAATATTTTCACTACCATCATAACAGACTAGTATGAGAACAGTGCAAAGATTAAATTCCATTCAAAGATTGCCTTTCTCTTGTCTCCTGAAACAAATTTTAAGAATGTACTAACAATAACTTACTTCAAAGCATGAACATTATCAAGCCTAATTGAGTTATAACACAAGAACCAAAATAACTCTCCAAATTAGTCTTAAACTTACCATCATCAACAATCCAGTCATCATCCTGACGGTCTCTGACCATCTTGGAGTATTCATCCTCATCTATTTCATCATAAACGCCTGTGAACTCCTCAACCTACAGTTAAAGTATACTGAGGATTAACAGTTTCCATATCATCAATCTGCAGGGCATCAGTCAGAATACAAAAGTTCCCAAGAATGCATGGAAGGTGCCTACACTGCTGCAATGTTCACAACTAGTAAGCATGGTTATTAAGGAGGGGGTTTTTTGGCAGTGATAAAAGACAAGTTATCGATTTTTTAAATTATCACAGTATACTGAAACTCAAAATCTACTGAAGCACTGGCAGAGATTTCATTTGAAATTTACTTGCTTTATTGCTCATTTCATATTACCAAAAAAATCTTTAAAAAAGGGACTTCTGGCCTTGGCTCTACTCTCAAACATCAGTCTGAGCTCAATAAAAAGGAAAGGGATTTGATGTACCCAAGTAGAGTGCTCAGAGAAAATTTGCATGTTAATGATCTACGGACTTCTGGTTTCTTTACATTTATTCACCTCAATGAGGAAGTCACTTCCTGTTGGCATCACCCTTGGACAATGTTACAGTATCAATCTTACACTGCCAGATTTCAGTTCCACCACTTAAATTTTAGTCTCTTTATGGAAACACAGCATAGCAGTATTAATGGATTTCAGTCATGTACAGCTCTGAAATTAAAGTTTAAAATCATTCAAGATTAAAAAAAAAAAAAAGTACTTCCTATCATAACATTAATTATTTGATTTTAAAAATTGGTCCTACCCTGTGGCATAGTTCTCAAGCAATGTCAAACATTTTAGACTTGCAGTTAAAAAAACTGGGTTAGTTTTGAAAACAAAAAGAAACAAATTATATTAGAAAGCAGAAAACTACATTCAGAAAAACATACACTATTAAAAATAAAAAAGCTGATCTGAAGGCTTATTTTGTTTCCCATAACTTTTACAATAAATGGTGATTAAGCTTCTCAGCTCACATTCGCTTTTAATTAAGAAGAAAA
Organism: Chamaea fasciata; assembly: GCF_029207755.1. NCBI lineage: Eukaryota > Metazoa > Chordata > Aves > Passeriformes > Sylviidae > Chamaea > Chamaea fasciata. The sequence goes on along the minus strand of NW_027094087.1, from coordinate 103,417,512 downwards.
TATTTTTCACCTCATATTTTAATTTTTCTCCAGCTTTAGCTTTTTTCAGACGTTCAAGTGCTTCTTGCTGGCCTCTTCTACTCTTCCTCTCACGTCTAGAACGTGATGCTGCAAAGCTTCCAGACTCACTCATCGCTGCAAATAATCAAAACCAAGAGAAATTAATTTAACAATGAGCTGTTAGCTTTGGTACTTAAGTATTCAGTGATGTATTAATAGATGACTGCAGTTTTTCTTTAAACCAAAACCTACTTGGCTAAAAGCAGAGTCACAGATGGCTCTTCCCAAGTCAATTCTGGAATGATACTGAAGGCATGGCCTGACAGGGAGCTCGAACAGCCCTCTCATGCCAGCCCACATTCAGTGCGAAGCTACCACCCAGACTCCCAAAGCACCTCTCAAATCTCAACAGCCTTTTCCTGTAAGAGATCCCCGCCACCCCTTCCATGGGAATTTCCAGCTCCTTTTATTTTGCACGTCTCCATGACAACTCAGGAATACCAGACCTAGAGAAGGCCTACACGGCTACAAAGCATCGATGTTTTTAGGCGGCTTCACCATGCTTGAATGTGACCAGACTGAGACAAGCTAGTGATCCACTTGACACTAGTGACAGCTGACACCCCACTTCCCCTTCCAAATGCTCTCCCCAGCAAGGTGCTTTCTACTTCTCCTGACCTTTTTTCTTTAACTTGGGGGAGGAACACTTATCTGACCACAGGGAACAAATGGAACCCAATCCAACTTATAAAAGCAAACAAACAGCCCAGGGACAAGGCTGCGGGTTCAGTGTGAGGAGCTGAATACCCCGTGCAGGGAGAGGAGACCCAAGGCTGGCCGGGCGGCCAGAGGAGCAGGGCAGTGCCCTCCTGGTAGCAGCAGGACATTGTGAATAGAGTTGCACCTCGGCGGCGTAGCTCAGATAAGTCCGGATTTGTCCTGCTAGGGGCTGGGGTAAAAGGGGCATTGACACCGCCTGCTGTCCCACGGGAGAGAACTGCAAAGACGGACCGCTTTGGGCGCGTTTATCTTCTGTCAATCCTTCGCCTTTACTGCACGCCAGCGGCTCAGGCAACGCGCTCCTCTGGGACAAGCCCGTCTCCAGCCCCAGCCGGGACCACCCGCGCCCACCGCTGTCCCCTGGGCTGAGAGGGCTCCCATCGGGGACGCGACCCGGGAGAGCCAGCCCACCCTGTGGGGCTCCACCGCCGGCGCGGGGCCGCGCGGCCCGAGCCCGTTTCCCGGGCGGATCCCCCGTTCCGCACAGGGTCCCGCCGCCGGCGCGGCCCCGCCGGGCCCCCGCGAGGCCCCCACGCCGTCCGCCCCCACCGCCCGCCGCGCACGCGCGCTCCCGCGCCCGGTGCGCGCGCGCTCGCCCCCGCCGGCGCCGCTGCCCGGTCGCCCCCCGCCTGACAGCGAAACGCCGGCACCCGCGAGGGACGGGGACGGGCGGGAGGACAAGGACGGGAGCCCCGGCCGCCCCGCCGCCCCCGGGTCTCACCGTCCCGACCCCGGGCGCCGCTCTCGGCCATGGCGCTCGCGCCAAAGGCTCCCGAAAGTGGCGCGAGACGGGAGCCCCGCGCGCCGCCGCCGGGGCCGCATCCAATCAGCGGGGGCGGGGGCGGGGCCGGCCCGGGCGCGGAGGGAGCGCGGCCCGCGGGAGGGGCCCGGCCCCGTCCCGCCCCCGCGGGGCCCGCAGCGGGAGCGGGGCCCGGCGCCGGGCGGAGCCGCTTCCTGCCTGCGGCCTGCGCCGCCGCGCCGCGCCGCGCCTGGGCTGGGCTCGCCGCTGCGGCCGCGGCTTTGCGGGCGTTCCTTTGGCGCCAGGGCCCGCGGTTTGCCGCGGGTTGCGTCTGACGGATCTGAGCAGGGCTCCGTCTGCTGCAGGGGCACATAGCCCGTACCGGTCCGGTGCCGCAGTTAGGGCAAAGCCATGTTTAAATGCCTCGTCATAAATATATCACGTCCAAACGTCATGTATAAAATACATCTCCTGAGCTGGGGGGAGGCGGTCGTTGATGCCAGATGGATAACGCTGGAGGGTGAGGGTGAAAGATCACCTGCAGCGACGTTCTCAGCGAGAGAAACGGAGATCTCCCACACTTTTCCATCGACCTGTAACCCCTGAAGGTCGAATAGTGATCGTGACGCAACTAATATAGGTATGATGCTCTATCACAAGTTTCAGGAACAACTTCAGTGAATGAGTCCCTGGAATCTGAAAGAGGCAGATAGTGGCTGGCCAGCTTAGTGACAAAATATATTTAAATATATGTGTGTGTGTTCACTATAAATGTATTTTATATAATTATAATTATGTAATTGTAATATCTAATTGTAATTATATAAACACATACAGTTTTTAATATACTTTTTTTTTTTTTAAGAGTAGATTTAGACTGGATTTCTGATATCTGAACAGGCCAAGTGTATGGAAGGCTCTGAGAAAAGACTCACCAGACTTGTCCTTGCATACCCCTGACTTGGTCAGGGTGGAGAGGTGGGGTATGTTCTCTTCATTTTGATGCTACAGAGATACCTTCACTCAAATGTGTCAAGAGTACTTACACAACAGCCTTCAGCTGAGGAGCATGGACTGTGTCCAGAAAATTACATATTTCAGCTTCAAGCATAGATGTGAAAAGGTTTTAAAAGTATTAATTTAGACAACTGAAGCTTTACAAGCTCTCTTCTAAAAGGGTTCAGATCTGTCTGTGTATGCATTCAGAAACCCAGGGAAACTGATGGGGTTTCTCCACAGATTAACCTCGGTATTTTGTCCAAACACATTAGGGCTGGCCAGTCATTACTAAAAATCCTACCACCATCATTTGTAGAATTTTGTTGAGAAGCATTTACTGCTCGTGCAAATATGCAGGCACTGACTCCAGCTTCTTGCAAAGGCAGGTGGCACCACAGGGCTCTCTCCTTATGGCTGATATGCTGTTGCAGAAATGTGAACTAATATTTGGTCTGAATATACTGATTGTTTTCAACTATCTGGAGGAGAGAATTTATATGGTTCTGAAAATTCAAATTAGTTTCCTTCCTTCTCCTTTGCATTGGTAAGAGAAATAAAAAAAACCTCCCAATTCTCCAAACTTGCATACCCAGGTGCTAGTACATCATTATCCCACTGCTGGCCCTAGGCTTAGGTGGAAGCAGAAGAATGACTCAGCCTCCTGTGGCAGCTTCCTGGTGCCAAAAGAGGCTGGACACTGACAGTCAGAGTGCCCATTGCCAGGGAGAATGAGACCCCTCTCAGCAATACCTAGTTAATAAGCCAGCTTAGCTGTAGCAAACTGCATCCTTGGAAACACTGACAGCCACAATGAGAATGCCTCTCTGATCTGCTGTCCTGGTTTCCACTGCAATCAAGTTCATTTTCTTCCTAGTAACTGGTACAGGGCTGTGTTTTGGATTCTGGAAATAATAACGCTGATAACACACTGATGTTTTGGTTGTTGCTGGGCAGTGTTTGCACTGAGTCAAGGGCTTTTCAGCTTCTCACCCCACCCTGCCAGCACAGAGGCTGCAGGGCACAAAGAGCTGGGAGGGGGCACAGCCAGGACAGCAGATCCCAGCTGATATTCCATACCATAAGATGCTGTACCCAATATATAAACTAGAGGGAAACTGGCCAGAGGCCACTGCTCAGGAACTCTCTGAGCATGAGTCAGTGGGTGGTGAGCAATTGCACTATGCATCACTTACTCTGTATATTCTAATTATTGTTGTTCTTCTTTTCTCTTCCTTTTTTCTCCTATTAAAGTTTTTGTTTCAACCCTGTCTTGGTTTGGGAAGACGGGTATCTGCCAGGTAAAATTACAATCAGAGGCTTTTTGGCAAAGATTTGGGAAATAGGAATAGCAGTTCTTTACTGGTATGTAATACAAAGCAAACAAACACACACAAAAAAAAACCCCACCAAACAACTACAGCATTAATAACAAACGACAACAGTACCAAGAACCTTGAGGGCTTTGTTTCACAAAACCCAGGGCAGTTTGGTTTCCGTGTCCCTGCAGGATCCTCAGAGCACCAAGCTGAAACAGTGGAAAAGTCCCGGGCTGGTAGCTGGGATGGCAGGGTGTCCCGACAGGCAGGGGCAGGATGTCCTGGCAGCGCAGGGGGTGCAGGGTCACACTGTAGCAAGAGGAGCAGCGCTGAAGAAGCCGAAGGCGAGGCAGTGCCTGGACCAGCTCCCGCGGGTGGCAGAGAAAACTTAGGATTCAGGCCGAACCGGTGATAGTAGATTTCTCAGGACTGGATCCCTTTGGCCACAGTGAAACTCTTCCAGCCAGCAACAGCCGTTCTCTCTCTCCCTGAACGCCGGAAAAAGAAAAGCCCGCAGCTGCCTTAAGCTTTGTCTTTTACCTGCGTTATCTCCCCCTTCCAATTTTGTCCACCTCTTTGTTTCGGTTAAGTACTCTCAAGTATCCAACACTTGGTCTCCTTGGTAACTTGTGGGGAAAAAATTCTTTAGAGAAAGAAGGAACGAACCTAACCCCCAACAAACCCCCATATTTTACTTTGAGTTTTCCCCCTAGTTCTCTCCCACATCCCACTCGGGGCAGGTGGGAGAGTGAATGAGTGAGTGGCTGTGGGCTGTTTAGCTGCCTGGCAGGTTAAACCAACAACATCTACACACAGCCTCTCCTTCACAGGAGTGTGACACTGCTTTACTTCTTTTTTTAAACACATGCGAAAAACAAGATCACATCACCAAGAATGATGTGGATTCAAAATCAGAAGTTACTCAATTTTTAAGCTACAATACATAAACATTTATTAAATAGCAATATCTCTAAATTCTTCAGTTTGATTAAAAATAGAATGCCACCACATATCACAGATACCTAGCCTTCACATGCTTTGGGTTTTTGAATTGGCTGGATTTTAATGTTTTTAATTAAAATTAAACAATACTCTTTGTCAGCTGTCATGTGAACAGTGGCATGTTTGTCATTCAGGTGATGCCACGATTTGAGCCGGTACACAGTGATACAGTTAATTTCCCAAACGGAAGTTGTTGCCATAGCTCCACTGTGGGACAGCACAGATCAAACAAAAGACTTTTTCATGGATGCTAGTTCAATCCTGACATTCATCTCTGGCTGTAACAAGAATGCATCTGTTTCCCACAGCACAGCATAACAAGCATATTTAAATGCTGCAGGGGGGAAAAAGTAAAAGGTGGGAGGAGCAAGGGATAGGCTTTGCTTTGGGAAGGGGAAATAACCCAGCAAGATTTGGGACTTTCTCTCCTAAAGGCTTTATCACAGCAGATTGCTTTGAGCTGATCTTTAACCTCCCTTTGGACAACCATACAAGAACAACTTGGCATGACCTTTGCTCAGTTGTCTTTTAAGAACAAGAAGTGGGAATTCTGGTGGTTCAGAGCCAACAAAATTCCCTCGAGGCAAGTGTGATAGCTGCAGAGAGAAGTGCAAGACAAGCATAGTAACGAAGATGGTAGGCAGCAAAAAACACAGTATGGAGGAAGAAACTCAGGAAACTCAGAAAACTCACAGATTTCAACACAAGGTGAAAAGATGTATTTTTTGTTTTGTTTTCTCTGAACCGTAATTTAAATATGTAAGTTAATAATAGTAAATACTGTAAACTCATTGCAAGTGTTCCAAGGCAATGTAAACTGTAGTTTACATTAGCATAGGAAAGTACAAATGGAGTATAGTATCAAAACTAATTTAAATGGACAAAATAATTACTGTATTGAGGATTATTTTTCTCTTCCTTTTAATGACTAGAGTGTGCTTGATCTGCTGCAAAAACAGTAGGACAAGTTAAAACTCTCAGATTCTGACATTACATATTAAGCTTATGGTAGGTAATGCTTTTGATGATGGAAAAAAAATCTGTTAAAACTAGGAGTGGTGGTACAAAAACAATGCCAGTAAATCATGAATGACAGCAAGATAGCAAATTCACCTGTACTATGTCCACCTCAAAATGCTTAAACATTATTGCATTGCTGTTAAGTACAGACTGTGGAGAATTGTGTATGTGTGCATGCTACTCAAGATATCAGTGTACATGTTCTATGTGTATGTTTCCTACAAACATGGAGTATTTCATTATCTTACTTTAAATCCTTGCATTGGTCTGAATTAATGCACATTATCCCTAAATTAACTTAAAGTTTTTCCTTCTAATTTCATCCAGTTCTGACCACTTCTGCAGCTGCTTACTAAACTCTGCTATGCATGTGACATTTCAACAAGAATTATTTAACTGTTTGGGGGACTAAACTCCTAAAGAATCACAGATTTCATAAATTAAAAATAAAAGAAATCTCAAATTCTTACTTTACAAGACATCTTTGCTTTCAAAACTCTTCACATATAGTAAATTGATAGATGTATGAAAAGACAGATGCTTCTCCTTGTGTTTATCAATAATGATAATGCAGACATTTATGTTTAAAAGGTAAATTCCTTGCTTAACGGGCCTCTAAATGCCTTTTGTTCCCTTCACAGCTCTTTTTTATTTCCTACCTGAGTTACTTGCTATCAACAGGATGAAAAGAATAAAGTTGTTATTAGGATGTTAAGGCTTAGAAATAAAAATGTGAAATAGAAAAAAGAACACACATTAATTTCCATTACAACAGAAAAAGTCTATGGAATGAACATTCAGAGACACTTTTTTTTTTTTTCTTTCTTAAACAAACACCATTCAATTCTGATTGCAGTTTAATTACAGCAAATCCTAGTAACTGGACCAGAATTGGTGGAATTATGCTAACTGGAACAGAGAGCAGAATCTCATCACCTGCTTGCCTAATACAATATTCCTATTCAAGCCTAGAAGAAAAGTACAAAATATTATAATGTACATTAAATAGGGAAGACAAGTGAAAGCAAACTCACAGAAAATGAGCCCTCACATAATTATAACGTCTAAGAATTAAGTCTGATGCCAATGGTATTCAAGAGCATGCAGTTATTGCCACAGCATGAAAGTCTCTGTTTTAACTACTTTCAGCACTCTCTCTTTACAATTGCACAAAAATGAACAATTAATATATAAGCAGAACATTATTGCAGAGAGGCTGTTACATTTCAAGACCTGGCTGAAGATCAAATGTGCTTCCAAGGGTGAATACTCTCAGCATTCACTATTTGACATCCCTTTGGCCGAAAGGAAAACAGCATCATGAGGTGCCGCAAAGTCTTCTGACAGCTCTGGTGCTGGACTAGTGCTGGAGAAGGCTGTGCTCACCCTGTGGGGAAACAGCAAGGGCCAAGTGCTCCCTGCACTAGGGGAGCCTGGCAGGAAGCTGGGCCCTTTTCCCCCATCCTGAGGACTGCGATCAGGGCAGCCTGGAGATGAGAGTCAGGATCAGCCAGGACAAGTCCACGGTGATGAGACTGGTCTCAAAACAAACCAGAAACATGACTCAGGGTCAGGTCAGGTGATGGTAACCTGGCTCAGATGCAGCCTAATGATTACCAGGCAAGCTGTAGAATGATCTGGGTTTGAAGAAACCTTAAAGGTGATCTAGTTCCAGCCCTTGTGTCACAGGCAGGGACACCTTCCACTAGATGAGATTGCTCAAAGCCCAATTCAGTCTGGCATTGAACACTTCCACTGGGGGGGAATCACCAAACAAGTCCATTGAACAAGGCAGGTTCCAGGTCAGGGTAGGGAGCCAGGGCACAGCTGTGGCTGATTTGTATGGAGATCAGCACTCCTCCAGCTCAGCTCCAGCAAGGACCAACAGCACAGGCCAGAACTCAGAGCCCAAAGCTGGCAGGAGACCCAGGTGAGGCTTGGCCAGGACTGTCAGTGCCCTCACAGCCTTGACCGCAATTCCCATTCCCCACAAACAAGGTGTGTCCTCACCTTGAGAGCTCAGAAAGGGGAGAGGGATCTAGTTGATGCAGGTTGTCAGTGGATAACTTTATGGACACTCAGCCAGGGCAGGGAAAATGGCCTGGAAAGGGGCCACAGCAGATGGAACTAGAGGGTAGCAGAAACCCTACAGACCAGCCCCAAAGGACTGCCAGGTGGATTCTGAGAGGAGGTTCACTCAGGAACTGGGGGTGGACAGCCCAGTACATGAGGACACCAAAGCCAGTCAGGCTGATGGCACAGAAGGAATTGGAATTGCAGAAGATCCCACACAGCCATGGGCCAGGTCCCACTGTGCTCAGCTCAGGACTTAGGAAGGCCTGATCTAGCTGTCAGGGTGTAGCAAGGGGCAGCTGCTCCATGAGGACAAGGAGACAATGACATGATATGGCTGGTGGGGGTGGGGGACTTGACACCCAGGGCTACATCCCACAGACCTAGGGTGAGCTGTCAGGCGCAGCCAAGAGTCCAGATCATCATACAAGATTTTGGACCTGCCTCATCACCACAGGCAAGGTAGAAACACAAGTCAGGTCAGGCCTGGTGGTGGTGTCTCCTTGTGTGTTGCTGTTCCAGTGGCATCTGATCTTGCTTTCCAACACTAGCAAGTCACAAATTTTTAATTCTTTTCAAGTCCAGCTTTTGATTCTTCCTGTGGACACTAGCAGGAAAGTAATTTCGAACCTGAGAGAAAAGGTCTTTCCAGTTAAGTTTGATACTTGATCTACTTTAGGCAAAATGGAAGAAACTATTACAGTAAGGCATTCAGATAATAACTAATAAAAACTATACTAGCTCCCAGATAGCCATTTTACAGTGCATAGAGTAGGTGTTTTGCTTCAAATAAAGCGTGTATCTTTACCCAGACTATGAAACTCTCCAGTTATTAAGTTTTTGGTACCCAAAATATTAATGAGAGCCCCTAACAATCACTCAAATGCAGTTTACAATATGATTTCTTATGTTTCACTTGGCAGGTTTGCATTTGGAATAGTATGAGAAAAAAGCTGTAAAGGCACTTGTGTGAAACATTGACAAAGGGAAAGATAAAAGTTGACAGGAACAGTGAAGGGAAAAAAAAAAGTATTGGAGACTTGAAATCCTGGAAAAATAGCATGACAGAATACTGATGTTCAGTCCAAGAAGTTTGAAATTGAGCTGGTGGAAAAGGAAAGCGCCAGAGAGATTGAAAATGGATAGAAGTGAGTGCAATACAAATATGTTCAAGAAAGGTAGTCTTAGCTTTGTGTGGATTTAAGGAGATTGGAGTGTTTATCTGGAAAGCCAGAAGAAGAGAAAGAGGGATAGAAGGGCTAACAACACAGTTTAAATGTAAATAGTAAAGAGATTTTTCTTAAATTATATTTTATCTGTAACGATAAGAAGGAGGGCAGAGAATATGAATCATTTAAACAAAGTTTATACTGAGATATATAAAGCAGAGAGATCTGTAGCATTCAGCATTGTATTTCTTGTAGCAGTAAAGTTGCAGCTGTAGTCCTGTGCTTGCACCAGTCTGTAAGAAATCTACAGAGAGCCCAAATTAAAGCAGGGAGGATAATGGAGAGATTATAACATGTGACCTATGAGAAATTATTGCAGCTGGGACATCTTAGTCTAGAAAAGTCAAGAGATGTAACGAAAGTGCCAACCTGCCTGCTGAATGTCAGCTTTCTGCTTTAAATCCTCAAACTATTGTTTCAAAATCTTAACCACAGTAGTCATACAAAAGCCAAGGAGAGTAAATCTGTTCTCTGTGTCCAGTAGCAAAAGCAAACAGTGGCAGTAATTTGCAGCAATGGAGGTTCAGGTTAAACATATAGAAAAACTTTCCAGTAAGAGCAAACAGTGTTAAGAGTGGATTAAATTGATAATTTGAGTTCTGGGAAGGGAAGGACCATCAGAGGTTAGCTAATCTAAGTGCCTTCTAACCTCTGAGCATCCATCAATAAAATGTCACTGCTGAGAATCCCTCAAATCCCTCAACTTTCCTAACAACATTTAGTCAATTTAATTAGTTTTAATTGATAATTAAAATCAGCAAGGACAATCTAATAACGGAACCGTCTGACTGAACATTTCCCACACTCAGTGACCATCTCTCTGACTCAGGAGGAATGAAATTAAGACAGATGCCCTCTTGGTCAAAACCCAACCATGATTTCTCACTGTTTGCCTCAGAAGTGCTTATAAAAGTAGTTCATGAAAGAGCAAGAACAAGAAGAACCTCTCCCAAAGTGGGTAACCCCACTTAGTCAAAACAGTGCTACAAAGCACAGACGAATGGCATCACCAAAGGCCACTATTTTCAAGAATTTGTGTATTTCAGATGATTTACATGTAAACCATATCAGAATTAACATGACATTTTTAGTTAAACTCTTACATAAAGAATGACTAATTTGATTCTATACAGGTATCCTGAGAACATAGATTTTATTAAAATTTTATTATCCCATCTTCACTATGGGATTGTGGAAAGAACCAGGTATAAAATAATGCTGTACCAAATACCATGGGTTTACTCTTCATAATTTATGGACTGTCATTGCATCCAGAAAAACTTTGTGGATTAAATCTGCATACATTTTATAAGACTATTTAAGAAATAGTAAATATTTTTGATTTATTCTGACAAAAAGAGGATAGTTTATAAGCATTGTGCATTCCACTAGAATGATGAACTGCTCTTAAAAATTAATTAAAGCTACAGTATCAGCCAACATTACATGGAAGCAGGAAAATGATTGCTGTTGGAGGCAATGAAAACCTATAGGCTGTAGTTTAATTCAAATCTTTCATTCTCTACCTTTTTTTTCCCACCTACACAGGAGGGAAAAAATCAACCATTGTGGGGTTCTAATCTCAGCCTAAAAATGTATGATTTAACTAATTGATCATCTCAGCAACAGGATATCTTTCTCTGCAGTTTTTGACTATTAATTCTAGCATGTCTAGAATTAGCATGACATTGATAGATACGTAGATACATAAATACAGGGATTCATGCACACATATATACATACATAGAAGCACAGTATTTTAGTAAATCTGCTCCAGACATAAACCATTCCTTCATCTTACAAAGTCTTGCACTTGACCTTATGAAATCTTACAGTTGAAACCTTCAGTATCCAAAATATATCAATTGAAGCAAAATTTATTAAAGCTCATGGGTTAAATATTCAGTAATTTATTCTATTATGTTTTCTTGTAGATGCTTGGCTTTGAAGTAAAACACTATTTAACCACACATCTTTTTCAGAGTTTCCTGATGACTTTTGAAGAAATTATGTGAGGGTCTGCTTGTCTTCATTTTGACTCAATTATAAGTCAGAAGACTTTTCCAGCCTCTCTCGGGCAAAGATTATTTTAAATGCAGCTTCTGCTGTGCTAACTGGTGCTTGAGATCCATGAAGCTCAGAGAGGAATCATACTTTTAGTCTGAGAAATGAGAGGACTTAAATGTAACATCTAAACATTTTTAATTTTTTTTTAATAATTAAATTGTTGCAGTTTGAGAACTGAAGTTCAGTATAAAAAAAACCCCAAACCACTATGTATCAGGTGGAACCTTCCTAACAACTGAGGTTTTTCCCTGTTTGGTGCCTATTCAATTCAGACCTTGAAATTAGTGGTAGGAGGATTGGGATCATGGTTTCCTGGCTTGTTTGCCTGTAATTTATACACCCTGGGATAAGAGTTTTATGCATCAGATGTCTGTTCAACCCAAGCAGCTGTTGCAAAGAGCTCAGTCGTTAAAGTCCACGGTGATGTGGCCCTGTTGCTTGTGAAGAAATGGCAGGAGGCTGCCCAGGAGACCATGATCAGCCTGGCACAGGATATTGGTTACAGAAAAGAAATTAGAGTGTGAATCTCCCCATTCATGACTCTTGCTCCACTGTTCTTTTAAAAGCTAGGTGACTTGTAAAGATTCACAGAGGACCATCTGTTGAGCTTTTCCAATCAAACTGAATTTGTATTTATTTATTTTAGAGAGTAAAGAAGACACACTCCAGATTTTGAAAGCTCATGTAGCCCCAACAGCTAGAAGATGCAGTTTAGGATACCTTATTCAAGATATCCAATATGTTGACTAAGATTTCTTGACAAATTCCATTTGGACAGACGTGACAGACCCTACATCGTTCTCTCTGCCATTATTTCAGCTTCCTCTCTCTCTTGTAATGAGGCACACAATATTTTTTTTCATGCTCTTCAAACAGAAGGACAGAATACATAAAGTATTTACCAGAGATGAAAATTAAATAAGCAGCATGAAAAGTATTCCACTTCCACTTTGAAATTCTGGCCCAGCTTAGATAGGTGATAACACTACCACAAGAGAGACATCATTCTGTAATGTTACATGTATATGGAAAAACCTATCTGCAGAGAAGATGAATCAAAATGCAGCTGGAGTCAATAGCACACTCTCAGCATGAAAGCAAAGATGAAATTCGGCCTTTCATACTCAAAAGAAATAGAAAGCAAAGGAATTTACATTTCCAGTATATTGGCAATCATCCAACTTCAAGAAAGTCTGCTTTCCTTTCATCTCTATTTCCATGCACCTGCCTGGTCAGGGAGGGCTGGACATGGATATATGCATACCTGGTGCTACTCCTTCAGGACACCAGCACCAACCTCTGAAGAGCTGGCATATGTGGCTGCCTTTATATAAGGGCTGCCTGCTACCTTTGGCTGCTCCAGTCCTAGTATTGCTCATCTGTGCTGTCCAAATATTCTTCTAACAGCGTAACACTCCTGCAAATATTTTTCCTAAGAAAATGAGCTACAAATTTCAGGCCGAGTGCTGCATTAATCATGGTTTAATCATTTCCCTTGAGTATGCTTTCCATAATGTGTGAGTAGTTCTTGCAGAATCACTGATAAAGGAACATACTTAATAAGGAAAAGATTCAGCTGTGAGATTCACTTAGTTTGGCTACTTGTTTTTCTTGCTTTCTCACCTCTTTTGACATGCATTTTCCTTTTTTCTTGACAGCTGTCTCATTCTTTCTTTTGACATTCTCTTTTTTTTCTACTTTCCTTCTCATCTCCTCTTATTTACTTATATACCCCTTTCACCTAGTTCATACATTTTTGTATTACTCTTGGTTTTCTTTGAAGATGTGCAAAAGATAAATACCTTTGAAATTTGGGTCTCAAGGGGAAAGACCCTGAGGCACAATTCTCTTGTAACTCCTCACAGGTCTGGATGGCCTTAGATGCTCGTGTCCTCTGGTGAAGTCTGATTTTTAAAAATGTACAGTGCCCACTAAGCTAAGTGTTACTGAAATCCACTTTCTTGATTCTGTCAAGGTTAATAATAGCTTATGGAGCTTCTCTGTCCTAAAAATTTTTGGCTTTATATTATCTTGGTCATATTCTCCTGCTATTTAAGGGTAAGAAGGATGGTAATTTCACTTCAGCAGTGTAGAAGCTACAGTTGTGTGTGTTGAAGCAGCTTGTACAGCACAACCGAAGATGTAGTCGTGGCTCCTGGGCAGGTGTCAGCCAGGTTCCATGTGACGGGTCTGGGAGCTCTGAATTTGCCTATGATTAGAAGCATTTTGCTGCATTTAGAGAGCTGCTACCATAACAGACGTGTTCTTCATCCATCTCTCGACAGAACAGAACGGCGCTTTTGCCAAAACTGTTATAAAGATTTCACTAAAAGGCAATTAATTTCTCCAGCCCCAAGAATTTGGTACTCCCAGCGCCGTGCTCCTCCCCGGGGCGGGGAGCGGGCGGTCGCTCCCGGGCAGCTCAGCGGTGCAGGCGCCCCGGGAGCGCGGCGCGGCAGGCGGGAGCTGTCCGGTCAGCACCGCCCGCCTCCGGCTGCTTCTGAGCCAGCCAAACCTCACCGCGGCTCGCCCTGAGCGGCTGCCGAGGCCGCCCGGCCCGGCTATGCCGCGGCGCCCGGGGTCGGGGCGGACACACGATGCGGCTCCTGGTGCGGCGCTGCCTCCCAAGGGCCCCGCGCCGCTCCGGCACTGCCCGCGCCTGCCGCGCTCGGAACGCGGTTCGGGATTTGAGCCAGCAGTGTCCTGGGGCCAACAGGGCAGTGGGATCCCGGGGTGCATTAGGGAGAGCACTGCCAGCAGGTCAGGGAGGTGATCCTGCCCCTGCGCTCAGCCCCGGTGAGATGAGTGTATCTGGAGTGCTGTGGCCAGTTCTGGGCTCCTCAGCACAAGAGAGACATGGAGATCCTGGAGCGGGTCCAGTGGATGGCAACAAATATGATTAAGGGACTGGAGCATCTCTTTAACAAGGAAAAGCTGAGGAAGTTGGGCCCGTTCAGCGTCTACAAGAGACGACTGAGAGGGAACCTCATTAATGTGTATAAATATCTAAAGAGAGGGCGCCAAGAGGACGGAGCCTTTTGAAGATTCCTCTCGGGGTTGCCAGGCTTAGGACAAGAGGCAACGGGCGGAAACTGATGCACAGGAAATTCTACCTGAACATGAGGAAGAACTTCTTTACTGTGCAGGTGACCGGTCCGTGGAACAGATTGCCCAGAGAAGTTGTGCGGTCTCCCTCACGGGAGATGTTCAAGAACCTTCTGTTCCCAGTCCTGTGCCATGTGCTGTGGCACGGCCCCGTTCGAGCCGGGCGGTCGGAGCCGGTGACTCCGCGCTCCCCTCCAGCCTCGCCCGGTCCGGCCTCCTGAGACTCGCGGGGGCGGGGCCCGCCCGCGGAGCCGCCGCGGGCAGCGCGCGGTGGCGCGGCGGGGCAGTAGCCAACCAGGAGCTCGCATGCAAATGAGCCTGTCCCGCCCTCCGCGCGCGGAGCGGGGCGGGGCCCGCCGGTTGCCGTGGCGACGCGAGCGGCCGAGCCCCCGGGCGGCTCCCGGGGAGACCCCCCGCGCCGGGCGGGCCCGGGCGGCGGCCATGCCAGTGCGTGCGGCCGGTGCTGAGTCAGGAACAGGCATCCCCAAATCCCCCTCCGGGACCATGGAGGAGCTGGAACACACCTGCCCACAGCCGCGCCTGGTGAGTCGGGCCCGGCCGCGGCCCACCCGCTCGAGCCGCCCCGGGTGCTGCCGGGCCGCCGGGCCGGGGGCGAGGGAGGGAGCCCTCGGGCGGCCGGTGCCGCCTCACGGCGGGTCCCTTTGTGCAACGCCAGGGAAAGGGCGAGCGGAGACTGTCCGAGGTGGGCTGTGCCGTGCCGTGCTGTGCCGGAACTCGGGGCAGTGCGGTGACAGCCGGGGAGGATTCCTGGTCTGCCCGTTAGAAGCCCGCATCCCCCGCGCTCCCGGCGGGTCCTGGCGCGCCCGGGCACCGCGCGGCTGCCGCATGTGTGCGGGTGGCGGGAGACGTGTGGTGGCCAAGCCGTGTCACGGTCTGAAAAGCTGCCTGTTTCCAGTAGCGAATGCACAGGAGCGGCCCGCGCTCCAAGGAGCCGGTGGCGGGGAGCGATGGCCGGTCCCAGCCTCTCCCGCTGGGAATGGCCCCCCCCGCGTTCCTCAGTTCCCCTGCCCTGCGGGCCGGCTCTCGGACGGGTTACCGCGCCCAGGAATGGCAAATCCCGCTTTTCTCAACTTTTAAGAGTCCGGTGAGGAGTTGCCGGTTCGATTCAGGATGTGTAAGGAAGAAGAAAGTCCCGGAGAGCTGCGGCTTTTGGGGGGACAGGAGAATGCGGGAGGGCCGGGAGAAGGACACTTAAAGTAACTGCTCTGATGTTCTTTGCTTAAAGACTCCCTCAGACCGCGTAGGCAGCTTTACAAGGCAGCTGTACCCCATGAGTTCAGGTTCTGAGAGTTGTCCTTCTTTTCATGTGGTCATTTAAAATATTTCGAGTGTCTCCTTGCTTCTTATTTAAATCTGTTATTATTCCCACCAGGAAAGATCTTTCCTTACCCCAGCGTGGTATACACCATTGGTGAGGTGGTAGAAAGTTAATAATAACAATACATAATTGCAATCACGGAATTGTGGAGGCAGTATCAAGATGTGAAAATGCATGTTGTATGCAACAGTTTAGTACTGGAAATTAGATCATTTAACACCAGAACTCAGTTGCAGTGCTAATTAAAACATATTTAAACATCAAACTTCAGTAATTAAATTCAACACTATAGTTGAGACATTGTTCTGATATTACAAAAAATAGCAACAGTCATTGGAGCTGACCTGAATTAATGTTTTCTTCTTGCTCATGTTATAATTGGATTCAGCTTTAAAGAAGACTGTTAATTTGTTCATGGAAGGCTTTTGGAACTGTTTGAATACAGAAAGTTAGCTCAGGTGTAGTTACTGCAGTGTGTTCGTACAGCCTGTCTAAGATTTCTCTGTCGAAAGCTCAGGTATAACAACCTGTTTGAATATATTACTCTGTGTAGTCTAACATTTTAAAAGATTTTAAATAAAGGAGTGACAATATGATACCAGTATTTACAGTATCATGCATTCTGGTATCATTTCTGTGGGAATTGGAGTGACAGAGTACATGAATGAAGCATGAATTCATTATAATGTTTTGGATCTTCCTGAGTACCAATAACGGACAATGGAGACGTTTTAAATAAATGTTTGTGGAAAGTGTGCCCTTATGAAGTGATACCTCATCAGATCTATGTAACTTTCAGGCTAAGAAAAAAGTTGCCTGGTGCAGTATAATGCAATCCACTGAACTCAGAGCATAAGGAGTGAGGCAAACAAGTGTAGTCAGCAGTGTCTGGGGTGAGAAGAATTAAGGGCAGCTGTTCTGAAGAGTTAAAGTGAATCACCCCTTGACAGACAGTCTGATAACATGGACATCAGGTTCCTATCAGACAGCTTTTAAGATCTTCAGTACTCGGTAGGATCTCATCCTTTGAAGGCAGCATGTGCAGTGGTGGGCCAATAACCCTGTCACCTGGATTATTACTGTAAAGGAAAGAGGGTGTCTCGGATAACAGTTTAGTATTGTTTGGACCTCAGGATGGTACCTCAGGATGGCTTTGGTACCTCAGAATGATATAACTGCTAGTAAGTCTGTGATAATTACAGATGGCTTTTTAATGCTGTTCATTGGGTCTCACACATCTCTGAAATTAGTTATCTGGGCTTTCAGGTTGTATATAGGCTAAGTTGTAGGAAGCAGTTTTTTCTTGAGAAATCACCTCAAATTTTAGAAAGTAGAAAAAAGAGCTTGGGTCTTTTCTGAAACTGTTGTTGTCCTTTCCATTGAAACAGGAATTATTTCTTTAAAACTGTGAATATTTTTAATGGATATCTGCCATTAGACCTCTGATTTTAGGTTATGAAGTCTGCTAGCTTGTCAGGAACTGTTCCATTAGGACTAAAGAACCTGTGTCCTTCAAAGATCAGGAAATCAGGGGACATTGAAGGCAATTCTAGGATAAGTTTCAATGTACATTGAAACCTGATGTTTTCCAGTGCCTGGTGCTGTTGTGATTATAAATTGCTGTTAATTTTTTCCCAAGACACTCTGTGCATTTTCTTAACCCGCTGGAACATTAATGAGCATTTGTGTTGCTTCAGTCAATTCCTCTGCTCCATCTCTGACTTAATCTTTGCCTTCTTTATGTTCTCAACTTCCATGTACCTTAATGCCAGGAAAATATCTCTGAGTGACCCCACACATCTTGGTCTCAATGCACAAAAGAGAAACAAGCTCATCAGAATCACAGGTTTTATTCATAGTGGTGATTTTAGGAGTTTTGTAGCCAAGAAGATAAAACCTCACAAATAGCGTTTCTCCAATCCTGGTTTGCATCCTTTTGCATTTATCCTTTTTCTCATCCAGACCAAACTACTGTGTTAGGCCACTTTGTCATCTGCTGCAGTCACGTTCATATTTTAAGCCTCAGAATGAGCATGGTTTGGTCATGGGAGCTTTCACTGTTTCCAGTGGGATAAGCATGACCTCTGGTCATACCATGCCACACATTCATGGTATGGCAGTTGTCCCTGGATAACTTTCAGTGAGCTGCAGAGTACTGCTGGGTTGTGGATCTCAGCCTGGGAATCCTGCCCTTAGGGTTTGCCTGTGTGCATCAGTACTACAATGGAAAGCTCTTAGTTTGACTGAGAGATACCAGGGCAGGAAATAAAAAAGAGGAAATACAAAACCTTGTGAAATGATTTGCCTTTTTTTTTTTTTAATAATTTATTTATGTCACTTGGGATCAAGAGTTTGACTTTGGTGCCACATGTGTAGCTCCTTGAAGGATTGGTGTGTCCTTTGAAAATTACTAACCCTCACCTGAAAGAAACAGCCATTTCAGCACACTTTGTTCAGGAAGACAGTTCCATGCAACATCTTTCATAAAAGAAAACAATGGCAATTTATAAGGGCAGTGCTGCAGATAAAGCAAACCCAAATTGAAACTTACTTGAAAACAAACTTCAGAATGTACTCCTTGGTCTCATCTTTCCCTTGAACATGCTGAGAGCTTCTTTTCCTTGTATTTCATGTCTCTGTCATCCAACACAGTCATCAATGGAAACATCGGGGAAAGCAAAGTGCTCTTAGGACCTGGGAACCAATGTCTCACTTTCAAAACTGTCAGAGCCTAACTTAGGGTTAGATAAGTTGAGAGAATGCAGGGCAATGCAACTTACATTTCCATCACAGTACTTAATTCAAGAAACCAGATAAGCAGAAACCCACCTGAATTACCTGGGGTGAACTTACAATTATTACAGGGGAGAAGAGGGAGTAGACTGGTGGGTATGTGGTTGGTTTGGCCTGTGCTCACAGGGGCATCAGTGGGTAGAGGGCAAGGCAGGAGAAATTAAGCAGCAGTTTTCATTAATTTAAAATTAATCTATCTTTAAGATGATGTAAAGAAGCAGGTAAGTGCTTTTTGTTCTGTCTGCTCTGCCCTAGACAGTGCAAATACTGGGCTCTTCAAGGATACTTGACATGCCTACTGCCCTTGGATATCTGTTCTCAGGCAGCTGAAGCTGGCCAGCTCTCATTTCTTGTGCAGGAAGTGGCACTGGGGCCCTGTGTGGAAGTACCCAAATAGTTCATTGCGGGCTTTTTTCCACCATCATTGCATGGACAGGCTAGCTGGACACTTTGTCCCTCCATATGGCAGATGAAGCATGTTTTGCCAAGGCACTGCGAGTGTCACGGCCATTTGAGGCTCACCCTTGCAATCCCAGCACTGCTCCAAAGGCCAGGTTTACTTCTCTAGTGTTGGGAGATTCAGAACTACAGGCTTTTACAGATCAACAGGAATTAGGTATTAAGTATCTTGGGGCCACTGAATCTACAGTGCTTGGAGAATGAGACTAAAGTACAGCTGAATATGACTTCTCACATAATTTTAGGTATCAGCTGCTTTAGCCATTTTGTTTATTTTCTTGATTTTTTTAGAAAAATGAGAGCATGTTAATTCAAATTTTTTTCCAATTATTCAAGTACATTCGGAAAACTGTTTTTTTTTATTGAAGAGTAGAGGAGAAAATTTTAGTGTTTGTACACACTGGAGCTGTATAATGCTTCAAGCAGTTCACTCTGCTTCTTTAGACAATTTGTTGTTGCTGCTGCTAAGTGATGAACTCAAACAACAAAATCTGAAATAATTGCTAGGAAAGTGTGCATGTATTGGATTCCTGTATTTTCATCCCTTCATATTTACAAAGAATGTTTTAAGAGGTTCTGATGCAACCCCTAGAATCATTTCAGTATTTTATTTCCATGGGCTTTCATAGATTTTCATATTCATCTTTCCTATATCACTGGAAGGCAATTTTAATCAGAGGAGCCAATGATTAATGTAAGGAGGGTTTATTGTGGTTAAAAAGTGTCCCATGCATCTGTTTCTCTCTCACGTGATGTTATGACAGGGGGTCTGCCATCTGTTTACTTTAATGTGGAATTAAGCATAAATAAATATGTAAATAGCCTTACATTTAAGGAACCCAAAATTACGTTATTTGACTAAATATTTATTTGGTCCTCTAGAAGTTCGGGTTTTGCTCTGGATTAATTTTCATTTTTATAAATGTTGGCTACTATATAAAACCACAAACCCATAAAAATGTGCCAAGTGAGGTTTGTGCTTGGAGACATGTAGCAATTTTTGCTGCACTTTAAAGAAATAGATTTTCCGTAGACATGAAATATCTGCTTAGATTTCCCCATATTACGTCAGGACATGCAGTTTATATACATTCTGAAATGCTATAGTGCTGGAAAAACACCATGCAATACATATTTGTCACATGCACAGAGCTACAGATCTTTTCAGGAATCAGAAATTACTCTAAAATACAGGGAGAAAACATTACATACTAAATACTGCATTCTGTGCTTGCAAATGCAGTGATATTTTAGAAACAGGTTTTATTAGGAGAATATTACCAGCTTCTTAAATTGTGCTGTTATCATTACTACAAAGGTTTGTATCATATCTTTAGAAAGGAGTGGAAAAACACTGTAAATAGATTCTCTCTGCTCCCTCCTCAGGAACATAGACAACATTATATTATAACATATGTGTAAGATGTGAAAAGAACTCAGCACATGCATGGATGTCGAGCAGAAGAAATACAGAATTAGGAGGCAAATACTGACTACATAGGCAGGAATATGTGTAGTGTGTACTCACACATCCACAATCATACACAAACACTCAGTACAGCCAGAACTGTCTATCCCAGTGTGTCCTTTGTTTCCATGTGATCTGCATTCCTGTTTTACACACATACAAACAGATGGTGTAAGGTGAAAACCTCTTGAGAAAGGCACTGGATGAATCAGGGATCTTGTAAAAAAGCCCATTGCCCTCCCTATGGGTAAACAGATCTTCCCAGAATTTTTCTGCTGACAGCTGAGGAACTGCAGAATGTGTTTCCTGTGCAAGAGGAAAAAAAGGTTTGGGGTTTCTTTGCTTTTGCTCGTTCTGAGTAATGGTTTATACAAAATGCTGTCCTACTTCTGACATGAAATAATTGATGAATGTAAAGTATCTCTGTAAAGAAGCACAAGTAGAGATTGATTATTGGGCCAAATTCACCCAATAGTTTAACTGCATAACTGAGTTGCTTTCAGGGGATGAACCCTTGCCTGTGTTAAAGCAGAGTTGGGTTCTTTTAGCGATATATCAGGTAAATTTGCAAATGACACAAAGTGGGGTGGGAGTGTTGATCTCCTTGAGGGCAGCAAGGGTCTACAGAGGGACCTGGACAGACTCATCAATGGGATGAGGACAGGAGCTCTATAAGGGAAAGTGCCTGGTCCTGCACTTAACTCATAACAGCCCCATGCTAATTCCAGGCTGGAGGCAGAGTCACTTGAGAGCTGCCCAGCAGAAAGGAGCTTGGGGTGCTGGTCACCAGCCAGCTGAGCATGAGCCAGCTGTGCCCAGGTGGCCAAGAAGGCCAATGGCGCCTGGCCTGTGTCAGCAATAGTGTGGCCAGCAGGACCACGGCAGTGATTGTCACCCTTACTCAACACTGGTGAGGCCATGCTGTGAGTACTGTGTCCAGCCAGTTCTGGGCCCCTCACTTCAGAAAGATACTGAGGTGCTGGAGTGTGTCCAGAGAAGGGCAGCAAGGGTCATGGAGGGTCTGGTATGTATCCTGTGAGGAATGGCAGAGGGAGCTGTGTTTGTGTAGTCCTGAGGAGGCTCAGGAAGAAGCTCACTGCTCTCTACAAGTGCCTGAAAGAACAGTGTAGTCAAGTGAGAGCCAGTCTCCTCTGTTGTGCATGCAGTGAGTGCCCCAGAGGAAATGGCCTTAAACTGAGACAGAGGAGATTCAGATTAGATATTAGAAAAATTTTTTTCAGTGTTATCATGGTCAGACATTGGAATAGGTTGCCCAGGAATGTGGAGTCACCATCCCTGAAGGTGCTCAAGAGGCATCTGGATCTGGCACTGGGTGATGTGTTTTGGTGGTTTAGGGCTTACAGTGGTAGTGCTGGGTTAACAGTTGGACTGGATGATCTCAAAGCTCTTTTCCAACCTTCATCATTCTGTGATTCTATACAGTAATGTACAAGTAAAAAGAATGCATAATAGACATTCAGAACACAGGAGTTGATGTTATTCCCACTGAATTGATCAGTAAAACACAGAGTGGCATTAGAGCAGTGGTTACACGTTTTTGGTCTGTTAACCATGGCCAACCTTCAGCATTACTCCTGGGCCAGCAAGCACTTGCCACTGGGCATTGAGTTGCAAATGCCCCATGGTGGTGCAGGCTGATGATTGGCAACTGGTGCCCCTTTGTAGGGGCCACAGGCTTCTTTGTCCTGGAATGCCGTGCATCTTTCCTCAGTGCTGGGATATCTGACAACTTGCCAGTCTGTAGCCATCGGGACAGAAGAACATCCAGGCTCAGGAGCTTCACAGTGCCCTGGCTGCAGTTTGGTGTTTCAGTGAGTCCTGCCTGGATCACTGGCACACAGAGCTCCTTCCAGCCATGCCAGGGGGGCGGGCTCAGGTGGATGGGTTGTCAAGGGTTGCATTTTGCTTCCAGCTGGTGTTCCTGGAGGTTGAGGTGCTTCATTGGCTGCTCTTTCACTTGAACTCTGCTTGACTTGGGGCTCACCCTTACCTCTGGGATGGTTTTGTTTTCTAAATAACGTGTTCCAGTTCAGTCAAAAGTCATGGCTGTCATGCAGGAGTCTTGTCATAAAATTCTTTGGCCTTTTGCAAATATTAGATTAGATTACATAATAGTTGTTCTAGTTTCATAATCTATGAATCTCTACATATATATATATCATTATACTTCTTCAAAAGGCAGTGAAAGCTGCTTTTCTTCTGCAGTATCTTCAATTTGTAATTGCATCTTGCACTTAATTACTGACTTAATACTTATGATGAGCAAAGTATATTTGAGTGAAGATAAAGCCCTGAAAGAGCAACAAAGATAATTTGAAATGCTTGCAAACAGAATGCTGAAGTTACTGTTCTTATAAGGTTGGTTTGCAATATTTTTAGTTTACATCCACCTCCCTGAGTCAGCAGAACTGTGAGAAAACAGGCTAGACTTTTTTGATCCCAGCATTGATATTAGAACTGTTTGTAAAAAGTTTACCAGGGTACCACCACCAGTGACATGCAATTGCAGCTTAAATGCTCATAAATTTACCTGTTTGGATCAAGGTTACTGACCCAAACGAAACAAGTAGGAGACAGCATGGTTTTCCTTTTCGACAGTGTTTGCTCCCTGAACCTCTAAGGGAAGACCTTGGTAGTCCTTAACACAGCCTTTCCACTTACAAGAAGCGTTCATACCTCAGAAACTTGGCACATACTTACTTTTCAGTAGTTTTGATAGGCGTTTTTCTTAAATATTCCTTGAAACTGACATCAGCATTTCCTGCTCTGTAATTATTATTTCCCAACATCAGGAGCAGGTTCCCAAGATAATCGTTTCTCATATAGGTAGACCCTACCCATGTGATTTGTTCCAGTGAAATCACTTCTCTGTTTTAAATACTGCCTCTAAGACAAAAGGTGGTTACAGCATCAGACCTCCCACAGAATTTCCCTGCCAGTTTATTCCTTTCATAAGCACAGGCCCAGCCTGCTTTATCAAATGTTGCCTCTGTAGCTGTACTGGTTCATGGTCTGAAATTTCATTGACCTTTGTTGATGCCAAAATCTTAGATGACAGTAGAACTTTACCATGAAGAGGAGACCAGGCACTGTAGTTGCATGAATTAAAAAAAAAAAACAAACCAACAAAACCAAAACCAAACAGTAGCTTCTTCCATTACCTGTGTTTCATACTGTCACCCTGCAGCAGAGTTATAAAGGCAGGTGCACTCTGGCTTGGCTGGGTCTACGTTTGCCTACTTGAAAGAATGTTTCTGTCTTCCTTGCTGCTGTGTAAAAAACCCAGCCCAACTACCAAACATACAGAAAGAAAGCAAACAATAATACAGCAGGCAGTAAACAAAAGAAAAGGTGTGGAGGTGCTTGTGTTCTTGATCTGTTATTTCAGTGGTAGGACTCCTCTTCCTCTACAAATCACCGACTTTCCTTTTAATCATTAGAAACACAAGCATGAGTGTTTTAACATTACATTCCAACATTATTCTTATGCCCAGGAGACTGAAGAGTGATAATAAAAGGGCAGCATCATCATACACCTGAAAATAAGGTGTGTCTAGCTGTCATGTAAGGTTTCCTCATGAAGTGTCCTGGCCCCAGAACCAGCTCAGGGCTACCAGCCACACTGTGCTCTCTTCTCTGGGCTGCTGTCTCACCCTAAAGAGCCGTGGGTTCCGTTTCTGGTGCAATGTATGGAACTGTGAGGCGCTTGCTGGGAAAGCCCCCATCATCTACCTTCCATCTTTTAATGTCCTTGAACATCATTCAGTTCTTTTGCAAAATTCCTAGAAAGCAAATAAGACACTATTTAAACTTCTCATAGAATGAACAGTTGCTAATATGCAAGGGTTACTAAATATGATGGTTTCCCATACCTTCATTTTACTGAATGCTGCGTCTTCATTTTCAGGAAATAAGACTCTTACTGCTATCATCTTTTGAATTAAATATCATTAATAAGTCCTAGTATTACAATGACTTCTCCATTTGTGACATGTGATAAGCTTTCTCTCACATATTACTTACTACAGGTTGGTGCAGGTCTCAGGAGCTTACCTTGGTCCAAAATACAAGAGTAATTTCACTTGGTTGACTAATTGCAAAACGTAAATGCCTAGAATATAAGGAAGGCAGAGATGAGGGGAAAATCTATCAGAGAAAGACAGAAGTGCAAAGTCTTTGTCTAATCATCTGATTATTGGCAAAACTTAGCAAACTTCCAAAAGAAGTTTAATGGATTAACCGAAATGAAAACCCTGCTGTATAAATGACTTGCTGTTTTCTCACAATTCTAATCATTGCCATCAGGAAACTGGAAAGAATACAAGTCATTATGTACAAACTGAAAAGGTTTGATAAAGTATTTCCAGGTTTTAATAATATCTTGAAATATTTTCTCTAACGGGCTTACATACAAACCAAATAGTCTCATTTTCCTCATAAGATGTTTTTGTTAAGCTTAGCAATAATTTTTCTAGGACAGATGAAGTAGTAGTGAGTAGTCATTTGGAAGCTATTGCTATAGATTTCCTTTTATCTGTCAGCACATGGTGTTTATGCTTTTCTCTGTATGGCTTTGACAGAATATGGCTGATTTTAATCTATTGCATTTGGTATATTTTCATATCCAGTAACTGAGAGGTCAGAGAATAAAGGGAATATTGACAGGTCTGGTTCTAAGCGCTGATCTGTAAAGTGAGCTTTAATGACAAACGTATATAAACGCTGGACCAATGGGAAGCTGATAGAAGTTGTTCTCCAGTGAGCAGAGACTGAAAGAAAAATCTCAGTGTTGCAAAGGTGGTTACAGGGATGAAAAGCACCACTGTGTTTGCCTGGGGGGAAAAAGAGATCTTCCTGCAAACCAGGCCTATTTTCTTCAAATAACCTCCAAGGAAACAAGCTCTGCCAAGCTAGGAGCTGATTACCACTTGCAGGCCTCAGACCATAGCCATTATTGTTTTAACATTTCTGCCTTCCTCTTTATCTCGGCAGGAACCAGGCTGTATGGGCTGCCATGGAACTTGACCTTGCTTGGAGATAAAAAGACAGATTAGCACCCAGAAATAGCAAAGCCAGAAGCAAAAAGACAGTATTTAGAAAATAAAGGAAAGAGCTGGCACTGTATGATTATGTGTAATGTTCTACACTGTGCAGTGTGGGTGGCCTGATGAACAGTTTCCCTCCATGAAACCCAGACAGAAACTTGGCCTTGGTCATAGTTTCTCCATTTTTAACCTTGTCTGTGCAGAGATGCTGTGATTTTCATGATGAGGATGCTAATGATGATGATTTCCTTTAACATTTGAGAGTATGGGGAAAAAATAAGGAAAGAAAAATGGAAAGGATAAAAAGGAAACCTGCATAAAATTATATTACTTGCAGTAAATGAAATGAATAGCAAATCAGCAGAAAGACCTGGATATGAGTCTTTAAGTCTTTGTTGTTGTTTTGCTACTGTCCTCTGAGCTTTCCATGCAACAAACCAGTGAGCCCAGAGATCAGCAACAATTAGGCATGACATGCCCTAAAGTGTCTCAGGGATGCTAAAGAATGCTATATGCTCAGTGATTAATCATTCAGCATCAAAAATCTGAAGAAACAGTGTAAAGGCAAAAAGGGATGCTGTTATGATCATCCATGGGTACTCAAACTGGTGTGACACCTGTGCATCAAATGGTCACTGTCAAAACCCAACCAAGCCACAGCTGCACAACTGCACAGCCATGAACTCCCCATTAAATCATGGTGGAGGCTAAGCGACAGATTTCCTTTGGCTTTTCCCAACCACCACTTCATCTCAAAAACAAAGCAAACCAAAACTCAGCTGTTTTCGTAAAAATTTCAAGCCAAAAGCTGTAGAAGTGTGTTTTTTTCTTATCAGACCATATGGCAGATAATAAATATCTGAGGGTCTGATGGCTGATAACTTCCTACATAGACATGGGCAGAAAATACAAATTCAGTAATCAAGTTTCTGACAGATAACACCACGTCAGTCTTCACACATCCTCACACTGTCTCATATCTTTAGGTTATAAGCTCCTCAGAGCAAGTACCCTTGTGGTGGTGCTCTGATCAGAGTTAGAGTATTTTAGTACTATTACAGAATGTGTCAGACCAGAAAGGAGTTGTGGCTGAGTCAGCTCTTGGTAAATGGAACTTAAGGTTGCATCCTTGCCTTTATTCTGGATGGCTCCTTAAAATTATAGGAGATTCTGACTAAAACCACAACATCCTCTACTCCCAATTAACTGTACTGATGCCAGTGGTAGGAAGGGTGCTTGTTAAGAGGTAGCTCATTTGCAGCATTCTAGGTCCCAGTTAGTTTTCCCAGCTGTTCCAGGTAAGAGAATACATTTTTCCTCAGCCTTCAGTGTCACTGAGAGGGGTTAAGCTGCTCACAACCATCCAACCTGACTTTGTTCTGCAAACAGAAAAATTGTGTGCCTTCACCCACCTCAAAGATAACCAAGCTTCTCTAACAGAGACAAAAAATTCAGTTACATGACACATTTTAAAAGGTTTATTTTCCTCACCATTCTCCCTTGTGTGAATTATGTGACCAAAAAGCAAAAATCCCCAGAGAACAAACCAGCATGAAGTCTGGCTACAGCATTCTTCCACAATTAAATGGTTCTTCTGTAACTGCCTGGTGGTGAAGATAAATTTACTTTCTTTGTGCTTTTTCCTCTTCCAGACTCTGACGGCCCCTGCTCCGTTTGCAGATGAAACAAGCTGTCAGTGCCAGGCCCCCCATGAGAAGTTAACCATTGCACAGGCCCGCCGGGGAACACCAGGTATGTGGAGAGAGCCACATCCACAGGATCCTGGGCACTCCCAAAGCACTGCTTCTTCCATACAAACTTCAATTAATGCTATTTGTGCCTTCTACTCAAAAGCAAAAGCCTAATGTCTGGTGCTATCATGTAATGGAGAAGAAACCAGCAGCTACAGAACCATTATGGTTCTATTGGAGAAACAGCAAGAGAAAACATTTCAAGTTAGAGTTTGATGTTTTTGTGGATGTTGGCTGGAAGGAAGGCTTGCCAGCCCACTTCAGCCAGCCTGAAAATTATGTTATGTAGTAGGTACTTTCTGGATTCTCATCTCATGCTGCCTCTGTATTCTGGAACACTCTTGTTTCAGTGATGTTCTTGTTGACCACATCAGACCTTCAGAGGCCTTAAAGGTTACTTGCCAGTTTCTTTATCTGGGCATCTGTGATTGGACTGGGGAAGCAGGATGATTTCACATGAAGTCCCAAAAGCATCCTTCAGGCCTCCCGTATTTTAAGAGGTTATTTTTTAAAAGTTTCTGTTTACTTATTCTACTTATTTAAAATTAGCTTTTAAAGTATATACACACTATAGGAGCAAGCTGCAGCTTTCCAGTCAGCTGTGCAAGGTACAGTGTTCTCCCATGGACCCCTAGATGTCCTGACTGCAGAGGCATCTCTCTGCTGTCACTGAAACACAGTCCATGGAGGTTTGAGCTCTGTTGCTTTCATCTCCCCTGTGCTTTGGCTTGGAGGTGGCAAAGCATATCATTTGAGAAGGCAAGCCCTTTTTCAATCTGGAGGCCGCTGCTGAAGGTGCTGTACAGAAAGAGTTATAAGGGTGATAGCATGAGAAAAAGAAGTTACAGGCTCATTAGAGAGAAGAGCTTGGGGAAAGTCTGGAAAAAGTGAAGTAAAAGGTTTACACAGAAAAGGAAAGCAATAGATTTTTATAGCAGTAAGCAGTGGAAAAAGTCAAGTCAAGAGGGGAGGAAAGGGAGATGATGGGAAAAAATCCATAAGGCATATCTGATTAGAGAGGGAGAGAGAAAAGAACAAGACATATGGTGGAACTCTGAATGAGGCAGGAAGATGACATTTTTGCTAAATTAAAATATGGGCATGATGGATTATAACAAATAGGGTAAATCTGAGGGAAACCAGCAGAAAGTAGAAAGAGTGAGTAATGTGCAGTATCAAAAACTGCAGGTTCACCTGTGGTGCTTTTGAATATCAGAACTGGGGTAAATCTGTGCAATCATCTGATCTGGGAACAAAATGCCATCCAGTAAAATTAAGTGCAACTTGTTTGGGATCTGAAAAATCACTGTTGTGTTTCTTTCTCCACAGTTGACAGACCTGTCAGAGTGTATGCAGATGGAATTTTTGACCTCTTCCATGCCGGCCATGCTAGAGCTCTTATGCAAGCCAAAACTCTATTCCCAAATAGCTACTTATTAGTAGGAGGTAAGATCAGAGTTATTTATTGCACTGGATTTTTGCTTCACTATCAGCCAGTTATTGCTGTGCTCCCACCCCCAGCTGTTTATACACTATGACTTGAATGCTACTTTCACTCAGGGGTTTTCTGTAGGTGATTTGCCTTGAATTACATCTTACAATTGCATCAATTAAACTAAAAGTCAAATTCTGCCCTCAGCAGCACAGGCACAATTCCCATTCTAGTTAAAGCAGGTGCCTGCATGGCCCTGAGCTTAAAATAGCTCCATATGAATAATTTAGCTTTTTCAGTTATTTACTCGAAATTGGTCAAAGATGGAAATGAGTGAATGAGAACAACCATTATTTATTTCTGGCTCATTGGTCCCTTTGCTAGCCAGGCACAGACCGTGACCTCTGCCTGCCAGGTCCAGACCCAGCCTTCAGCATCATCACAGAAGCTAAGTCTGGCCCATTGTCATTGAAGACACAAATGTAGGTCATGAGTGGAATGTAATTTCAGTTCACAGGTATCCCCAGGCAGGTTACTTTCTTAATTTTTTTCTTTTTTTTGCTATGAATATCTTCTTTTCTTGCTGTATGCCTGGCTAACAGCTGTTCAGCAGTTGGCCTGTGCCAGAGGAGTCACTGGAGGGTGGCTCTTTCCTGCCTAGTTGGCTGTGCAAGCCCTGCTCTCATGAAGCCTCATAAATGTGCAGTTTGGTTCCATTTTCCTTGCACCTCCAGGGTTGAGATATTCCTCGCAGAAACATTTCACAGCAACCTTCATTCATCTGCTCAAATGCTTTACAGTGAACATGAGTGCAACCTTCAGGTACTATAAGGTGCATTATTTTGCATATTTGTCCCAAATATTTGAGGGGGAGGGGGGAGAAAGACCCAACGCAGAGGAAAAACAAAATCTCCTTAAAAATTTTAAATAAAATAAAATAAAATAAAAACTAAACGTTTTTTAGTTTTCCTCAAGTTTATGATATGTGGCAATTCCTGTGGAGCTTCCTGTAAGGTAAAGGCCAAGTCCCTTTGTTAGGAAGGAAACATTAAGGATTCTCTGGTTTCCTGCTGAGCCAGACGCCTTGCAGAAGAAGCACGTGGAAATACAAGACTGTGAGCTTAAAAAGAACGCAAGTTATGTATGTTTTATTGTTGTTTTTAAAGGATTAGGGTTTGCCCCAGATAAGGAAAGGAGCTTTGGGGCAAAAGCCTGGCTCCTTTGAAATTCATGGCATAGCTTCACTTTGCCTTATTTTTGGCATGAAGGACAAAGCAGCCAGCACTCATCAGCACCTTCTCCCGGCAAGGCACTGTGTGTTAGCATGTTTAAAAAATGGACACCTTCCCACACCACATACAATTTGTGCTGCAAAAGCACCAGTGTTGTATTTCCTTGTGGGCATCACAACCAACCCCTTCTATTTCTTCTTGTGAAGACAGTTATTTGGACCTAAATTTTCTTCTTTTAAATGGACATTTATACCTTCCCAAATCAGTCATTAGAGCAGGATGACAGATTCAAAAGAAGTACAAAGGAAGGTATTGTGTCTGCATTGTACGTGAACAAATAGTAATCAGAAAATAAAATCAAACCTTTCTTCAGAATTCAAGCAAAAATTACTGTTTTCCAATAATTTTGGTAGACCTTTTCTTTCGGGAGAGGGTAGCCTAAAGATGTCATAAAGGCTGTAAATAAATACAAATACAGTCTCTGAAGGGATCTTTCTCCTGAAAATGCTTTGATCACCATTAAATTTCTTGTCAGCAGGCATCAAAACTGTCATAATAGGACAGAGTAGCATTTTGCTTGCTGAAATTCATATGTATGTTATTACCTGGCTTTGAATTTTGCACAAGCTTCAGGGCTATCTAAGCCTTCCTACATTTTTCTTACTTTGAAAGTCCTTAATGACCATCACAGCAAGAACATCCATTTCAGATCTCAAAAAAGACTGCATCTTTGCCAGCACCTTGCCTGATAGGTTGATGTTTTCAAATTAGAAAGAAGCAGCAGCTGTAGGGCTGCTCTCACACTTCACTGCGGCACTGGTAATGTTGCATTTATCATTTGTCAAGTACATTTACAGACAAAGATCCAAAGGCACAGGTTTGACCTGTGGTGAAGGACAACCACTGGCAACTCAGCTATAAGTGGGTATCACATTATTCTGTGTGAGGTGTCAGATGACTGTTGTAGCTGTAATGTTGGACAGAGGTGGTTGTGGAGAAGGTCACTGTTTTTTACACAATGTTACGTGGGTAGAAAGATAATGGCAAACTTTTACAGTCCTCTGGTAATGTGGGTGTTTCTGCCCCTCATTTTAAAAGCAATGTGACAAAGTATTGGTACCTCCAGAGTTAAAGGTGAGGATTTCTGGACCTTTGACTCTGCACATTTCACTAGAGCATGTGGCTTCTCCCAGTGCTTTCCTTAGGGCTTTCTTCAGCCACATTCCATTTGAACGTGGCACAAGCCTTGCTTCTCTTTCCGTAAAACCTGCTGAACTCAAAGCTGAGCTCGGAGACAGATTCCTATAAAGTTTTCTAAAACTTGTTTTCCGTCAGGGTTTATTTGATGAGAAACTGTCCCACTGTGATTTTGAGCTTCGTTGGCAAATTCACCTTTTAGAGTGTTGTTTACATAAAAATAAAAAGCAGGAAGTGGAGGCCCAGAGAGGCTGAAGGGTCTCCATCTTTGGAAACCCAACTGGACATGGCCCTGAGCAACTTGCAGTTGACTCTGCTGGGAGGAGGTGATGTCGAGTGGTTTTCCTGCCTCGACCATTTTGTGATAACCTGAAGTTAGGGAGCATGCTGTGATTGTCCACACTGTGTTCTTTGATTGGTTTTAAAGCATTGGCTATCACCCCTGAAATATCACAGCCCATGAAATCCCCACTTAAAAGTGGGATTGGTTTACCCTAGCATGTAAAGGATATCCCCTGAGGTGTCTTACAATATCCTACTTGGCCTCTGGCTGCATCTCCAGAAAGAGAAGGTTCTCTCATTATTACACAGTTGTATCTGCTCCAAGCAGAACTCTTAGATGCCCTGGAACACCCCAAAAATTGCTAAGCTAATCATTAAGTGCTTAATGGATTTATCTAGGAATAATCAACTCCTGGTCATGCTAATTTTACTGAATGTGGAGCCATTTTGCTCATATTTCTATATTTTAGTTTGCAGTGATGATTTAACTCATAAATTCAAAGGCTTCACTGTGATGAGTGAAACTGAGCGATATGAAGCCCTCAGACACTGTCGTTATGTGGATGAGGTCATCAGAGATGCACCCTGGACACTGACACCTGAGTTCCTTGAAAAACATAAGGTACATTTCTCCCTTGATCTCTCCCTTCCCCTTTACAGACTGACAGTTGAGAATGAGCAAGTCTGAAATTCTGTTAGGTGGAACAAATTATTGAATTCAGTTAATTCATCTGAAATTAGGTACATAGCATTCCTTACCTCCATCTCTGTAAGAAAGCATTATGTTTATTTTGCCTTTTTTTTTCTCAATATGCTGAGATGATTTCTCTACTGGGATTTTTGAAGGGTAAAATAACACTGAAAAAAATTACTGATAAATTGACTTTCAGAAAAGGAGATGGTAAACCAGGAAAGTTGTCACCTGGTGACTGAAGTCCTGAATTAAAGGTGTGTTTCTTATTAATGGCAACAGGTGCAATATGTAAAAATACCACGTGCCCTCTGAAAGGCAGGATGGAGTGTTTTACATGCTACTGATTGCTTTGCAACACATATGAATGTTAACAAAAGCATAATTAAGTAAGATGTATTTTAGTTGTCTACATCACTGGCTGACAAAATGACAGCATGACAGTACTAGGTATACGTGTATATATGCACGGCCCTAAGGACCCAAAATCAATTATCCTCCATGTTTTTAAAAGCCAAGGCTTCACCACTTGCTTTTGCAGTAGGAATAAAAGCAGGAGCCTGTGCCTTGGGTTTTGTACTCCATATCACACTGAGCCAGTCAGAGTGATGTGGCAGTAGCAGTGCTTTTGGAGACATTTCTGTTTTTTCATAATTGATCATACAACACAGCAGTTGCAGGCCCAAATCTAGTACAATACACTAGGTGATGGCTTTAGGATGAGAATGTCAAAACCAAGTTAGCTGAAATAAGAAAAGAGAGAACTCTCTGTAACAATCCCCCAGTGAACCAAAATTTGGTGATGGTGGGATGTGATTCTTCTGTTCACTGACAGATTGACTTTGTAGCGCATGATGACATCCCGTACTCTTCCGCTGGATCGGACGACGTATACAAACACATAAAGGAGGCAGGTAAGGGCAACTTCACATTTTTAGCACCTTTCTTTTCAGCCTCAGCTGAAATTCTTTTCCTGCCTTTTAACCACAACTGCTGGGAGAGAAGCAGTAGAGATGATATCACATTGTATTACACCCTAATGGTAGGTACTGCTGACTTGAGCAGAAAGAAAACCTCAGAGGACTTCCTTGGCTGAATTCCTGCCATAACCCCAAGGAAACCATTCAGATCTAGCACAAAATAGTCCCATCTGCATTTTTAAAACAATTTTATAGTGCTTGACTAAGACTTTTGAATGGATGAAAATGAGTTCAGTTCCCACATCAGCCCAGCCAACTTTAGTCAGTTTTTGATAACCACAAACTGATATCTCCTTGATACATCCCAGTCTTGAATATGGGCAAGCACAGGTGACCTTCAGGAGTCGTTAGGATCCACTTGCACTGAGGGTTCTTTTCATTACATTGGCAGAGGGTTTAAATCAGTATCAGAGTAATTAATTTGCCATGACAGTTTTAACAATTTGGTTGACTACCATATTACATTGTACAGGAAGATGCTGAACTCATTAGGAGTTTGTCTCTCTTCAGTTCAAGGAAGATGAATTAAATTTG
The DNA here is from genome assembly GCF_029207755.1 of Chamaea fasciata. Classification (NCBI taxonomy): domain Eukaryota; kingdom Metazoa; phylum Chordata; class Aves; order Passeriformes; family Sylviidae; genus Chamaea; species Chamaea fasciata. Next base: position 103,383,958 of record NW_027094087.1, on the reverse strand, counting down.
AGGAAATAAGGTTGAGCCACTCATTGCCAGTAGTAGCTGTCCTAACACGGTGAACCGAGCAAGGAGGAGGAACAAATGGCATCCTTCTTCTGCTGCTCCCTGGAGGTGCTGCTTTGAGCCCTGGCAAATCCAGCCTCTCTGTTCTGCATAGACATTTATATTGGAGGCTTGAAAAAATTCCAGAGCAATCTGCTTGATGATAATGTGCCATGAAAAGTGACCTTCTCAAACTATACGACAGCTATAGACCAGGTGTTGACCTGAGCTGAAGGAATAAGCTTTTTATAGCTGCAGTTCTTGATCTTTTTCCACTTGTGAACCTCCCTGTGGTATCAGACTCACAACCCTCCTCTGGGAATGACTGTTCTATAGTTTCAGAGCCAACGCCAGCTTCCTTCAGTAGACAGTGAAAAAAGGCCCCTCTGGTAAGAATGGGTCACCAAGGGACATACTGCACACGTATTGGGCAGGCAGCTGTTCTGCTTTTCTTCTGTAAGGTGCTGAATGCGCAGGACAACACGACAGGAGCTCTTGGTGTCACTGGATCATGACCAGACTTGGTGTGAGAGGGCCCAAAGCTGGCACACCCTTCTCTGCTGTGGTTTGACACAGGCACAGTGCACACATGATGAGAAACTCAAACTTTGCAGAAGAGAGTACGGACTCGCAGCTCCACGGACTTGTGGTCCGTTGTGTCTGTCACCACCAGATACCAGAGAAAGCATCCTGAGTCTTGTATGGCTGAATTTTCTACATATAAACTGGGAATAATGTTAACTTATTTGTGATGAGTTTTGAGATCTAGTGCTGTAATAGTCCCTAATGCTCCAGAGCAGCATTATTACAATAATGAATTTCCCCTTTCTCCTAGGGGTTTTGTTTTAAATAGACCAGTGCTGTTGATGCATTTGCACATTTTTCCATAGTTCCAGTACTCCCATTTTCCCACATCAGGTTGTTGGAGAGCAGAAAAGCAGATGGGAACCAGGGAGCTCCTTGGGTAGATTCTCACAGGCTCCCAATTCCCCACTACCTTCAGTGGATGGGAAGGTGTATGGGCAATGGTGAGCTGGGTAACAGTGCACTGACTAAAACTGGGCACATCTGGGAACAATTAGCTTGGAAAACATGGATCAGTCCAACACATGAAGCAGATGAAAGGAAAGTCAGTGTCTAAGGGTCATGTCTACCTACCATTCCACTTTCAGCTTAACAAAGGTGTGGTTTGGATTTTGTCCATGTGTTCTTGTAACTCCTATCTATAAAGGTTTCTGGCTTAAAGTGGGTTTCACTGCTTCCAAAAATAGTTTCCTGAGTGACTGCTGCAAGCCTGAAAAGCAGTGATCAGGGAAACATGTCTGCTCATGATTAAAGTAATCTATTTTTTTAGAGGAGTATTAATTAGAGATCAGAAAGAAAAAATATCACATAGTATTTAGTCACAAGAGGCTGGTAAGCTTCTTGATTCCTTCTCTGAGTCTTTTTCCAACCCTGTAAAATTAGGTACCAATGCCTGCTTACTTTAAGTGAATGTCTGAAGATTATTTGCCAGGAGCTATAACACTTTTTTTTAAGACAAAGCACTACTTTCTTTTCTCAAACCATTTTCTCTCACTTTCATCAACAGCTTCATGTTGCAATTACATATAAGTGAGAGTAGTAATTTTTTTGTAGCCCTAAATAACTACTAAACCAAAATGTGCTTGCACTCTGTTACTTTTGCATCTGTGAATTGCATTAACAGTTCAGGTGCTCCAGCCTTGGTGAGGAGTAATTGAAAAGCCACATATATCTCAATTGTGTTGAGGAAAATACAAGCAGTATTGATAAATGGCCAGTTTTTTGGGGACTGATTTGTCAGAGCAGGGAGGATGGTTACGCAGCCACTGGCACGGCTGGATGGACATGAAACACTACCATTACCCTTCATCTTCCTGTTACAAAACACTGGCACCTCCAGGGTGTTTTCCAGTTACTGTAATGCATCTTTTTCCTGGCTTTGTCAAGGCCAAAGCTAGTCTCTTCTACTCAGCAGAACGGAGACTGTCAGATGGTACAACACAGGAGTGGAAATAAAGGAGAGCAGCAAACGTCCCTGCTCCTTTATATAACACGAAATAAGGGCTGTGCTTATGGAAAGAACTGCTGATTGAATTGGCCACAGCTGTGAAGCTTGGCCTTCCTGGCTCAGGAGCCCCTGCTAGTCTAATACCTTCCACATCACAGCTGACACTGTACAGGGGGCAATTTTTAGTCTTTCTAAAGACTTGAGAAAATAACAAGTAGTATAGCAACCTTGACTTCCCCAAACTCACACAGAAACAATAGCAGAGAATGAGGAATAAGGCAGAATTGCAAGCCTCTTACCTTTGTCAGGCATTTTTGTGCTCATCCTCAGCTATCTGCCACAGTGCCTGATCCTGCCAAGCTTTATCAAGCAGGCTTTCTTTTCCCACTTTGCTCAGGAATGTTTGTACCTACGCAGAGAACCGAAGGTATCTCCACCTCGGATATCATCACACGGATCGTCCGGGACTACGACGTGTACGCCCGGCGCAACCTCCAGCGGGGATACACTGCCAAAGAGCTGAATGTCAGTTTCATCAATGTGAGTGCACTCATCTGCGTTTGCTCCTCAAACACACTCTCCTAGCATCCTGAATGTAAAGTAAAGGTTAAGAAATTATATCTTCCTCCTGCTGCTTTTAAAATAGCTGTAAAGAACTTAATGTAAAAGAAACTGGTAAGCTGAGGGTAGTTTTAATTGCTTCTATTAATTAGCTGCTTTGTTTCCATCTTACGCTTTTAACAAAGCTGCTGCTACTCTTTTAGCTGTCAGTGACAATGACACACTAGGTAGGAGCCCACCCTCCCACCAGAGGCTGCTCAACCATTCACCCAACACATGATTTCTTTCTATATTCCTATTCCAAGAAGGCAGCCCAGAGAGCATGGATTTTGACATCCAATGTGATAGGATTAAAACAAAACAACAAAAAAACAAACAAACAAAAAAAACCCCACAAAAAACGAAAACAAAAAAACCACTAACAAAGCCAATCACAGAGCAGTGAGATTAATAGGGAAAGCTAAAATGGTTTTCAAAAGACAAGGAAGTCAGCTCAGAAGCTGGTACATAAATGATGATGCTGTAGAACTCAGAAGCCACAATGGCAAGAGAGTCATGTGAAAGGATAGGTCAGATTATTAATCTTCCACATACAGACCTGCCCCTCCAATGAGAAATAAACACTTTACGGAAATTAGACTTCACCTTCCTTCGTTTTCTGTTTCATGTCTTGACTTAAGACCTCAAGATAACCCACAAAACTGAAATCTCTGCTGTGACTGACATTGCTCACAATAGAACTTCTCACCTCCCTCCCTGGAGCTTGGAAACCCCCTTGTGAAGGACTGAATTGTGTCATTTCATTAGAGTTTATCTCTTCCTCATTTTGAAGTCTGGCAGATAAACCCCAGATCACAGGGCATAAATATTTATTTCACTGTGCTTTCTTTTGAAGTCTTCTACACCTTTAAAAAATCCTGCTTGTAAGTACTCCACTCAGAAGGATCACTATTTCAAATATCCATTAAAATAAGGCATGCTGGATGGCTTGGAGATTCTCAAATTTATGCTTTAACAGCTGTGAGGTTAAGATACTGTTGCATAAGTTATGCTTGCCCCCATCTCAGACACTGATGTCTCCTGAAGAACCTCCTGACATCTGATGGTTTAGCTTACAGTAATTTAAATGCAGAAATACTGATTTGCACCAGAGACTGTTTGTCTCAAAATTAAATTCCCAGGATTTCACAAGAGCAGTGGTCTTGTTTGCAGAAGATCACTGATTTCCTCATTACAGGGCTGATCACCCTTCATAGGTACAGAGGGAGTTGGGTTTCTTTGGATCTTGGTGATGTTGTTTGTGCTTGTGGCTTGCAAAGACAAGTTCTTTTAGTGATTTGTGAGCTAGACTTAACCCCACTTCAGTACTTATTTTATAAGTAAATTCAAGTAGCCATTAAATGGAATTAACAGTAAATTAAAAGCCAGTACCGATCTGTGCTTCTACACAGACCACCACACCTTCGAAAAGCACAGTCTTGCTTATTCACCTGTACCAAAAATTTGTGGAGCATGCAAGCATTTCAGGACAAAAGCTCTTTAATCCTGAAGTATGTCAGAAGCTTTTGCCAGGAGCTCCCTGGTATTATCTTCTCTCTTTCTCTCTCCCTCTCTCTCTCTGTGAGATTTAGCAATTAGGAGTTGCTCTCTTTTCTGTGAAGTTTGCTGGCCACAAGCCACTGGCCTACACACATCTGTGTTGCAGCCAGAAGCTCCTGTATTAGCCAGGCTCAGAACTCATGAGAGTTTTCCTTCTGCTCTGCAGAAATCCACCCAAAGACACATTTTGGTCCAAGTTAATATCCAGGCTGGCAAGTCAGCAGCATTTGGTAGGAAACATAGGGAGATTTGCCTTTTGCCTACTGTTAAGTTTGAGCTGTTAATTTCTCACTCCTATCCTTCACAAGACTCCTATCAATTTCAAAGTGCATTCAGTTTGAAAATACAAAAAGATTCATGTTGTGGATTAAACACAGTAATGACACAAGAAGTCTTTTCAATATGTACCTTCTGCACTTCATCCCACAAATGTTAAACTTGCATTTATAAAAATAACATGGGAATAGCTAATCAAGGCCATATGTATTGGAATGCATTAATGCAGTTTTTTATACTTCTTCTCAACTGTCTGTGCCTATTTATTTCCAAGTTTTTTAATTAATCTTTGACCACATTTCTAAAACAGGAGAAAAAATATCGCTTTCAAAACCAAGTGGACAAAATGAAAGAAAAAGTCAAGAATGTGGAGGAAAAGTCAAAAGAATTTGTTTACAAGGTGGAAGAGAAGAGCCATGACCTCATTCAGAAATGGGAAGAAAAGTCCAGGGAATTTATTGGCAACTTTTTAGAGCTGTTTGGACCTGATGGAGCTTGGGTAGGTATTCTGCCATCTCAGGAAGTCTGAGTGTTTTTATTTCTCCTCTCTAACACAGGTCAAGAGCAGACACTATTGCTGCAGTCATTGTCTTGAAAGCCAGCACAGCAGGATAATGGCAAACCTGGCTGCTGAAGCCATTAATGCATACCAGTACTGCAACAGAAGGATTTGCTGCTTGTGGTTGTTGCTTGTTTGGGATAATACCTGTATTTTGTGAAGGTGTGATGCTGAACATAATACTGCATTCATCAGAGCTGCATCACAGCACCACACAGGCAAACAGGCCAGTCCAGTCTATTGGCCCTGTTAGCATTAAATGCAACCACTCCAACATCAGGGATATACACTGGAGGTAGTGAGGAAAAGCAGGACCATTGAAAAGGTTTTCAGTAGTTCTCATCATGGTCTATATTCAGCAGTAGAAGATTATAATTTTCTAACTTCATAAACTTTTGATATAAAGTTCTAAGTAATGATTTTACGTGTCAAGTTCAGGCTCATCCTACTGACAGCAGGGAAGGCTCAGGTGGGACTGAAGCACTTGCAAAGCTCTCCTTGGTATGTGCTGGCTTCACAGAGCCATTTGCTAGAGGTTTCCAAGTGCCTTGGAAAGGCAGTTCAGAATCTGCAACAGCATCTTTCTGGAGAGAAACCTGCTCAAACCAAACTCATGCACTGAGTGGTAAGTTGGTGATACTTCAGAGCCCCAAAAGAGTCCTGGCCCCCATCTGTCAGTTCTCATAGCTTGCCAAACCTCAAGAAGCTTTGTTTGCTTGTATGACTTTGCTTTGCTGCATTGAAACCAGTAACAAAGCTTAAATTGAACGTAGAATTTATCTGTGTTGGGATGAAAGCCCAGTCCCTCCAGTGCAGGCACCATCTCAGACACGCTGCTGTGGTTGTAAGCTCTGAGAGAAAAAGGCACCTTCTGTTGGAAGGAACTCAGCAGATATTTTGTTTGTAAACACATAGGAAGAGTCACAGAGCTTTTGTGAATTAAGTAGCTCACATCAGTGCTGTCTCACAACTCAGTGCTACCAAGTCATGCAGTGTGTGCCTCTTACTGGAGTTCTCATCTTTGCATTGACTTGCCATGTTTATTACCACTCAGTTGAGAAAAACCTAAAATTAGGTTGTGAAGGCTTCAGAACAGAGACTGTGTCATTTTACAGCTTCTTCTGTCCATGCAAAGGCAGTGACCACTGAACAACAGAGGCCCCAGGCACATGAACAGCTTATTTAACAGTTTGTTCATTGACACTGCCATCTTCCTGGGCGAGGGCAAGAAAGGTAACTCTTCTGATGAAATGCCCAGGTTTACCTGCATTGTCCACATCTACATGAAGCTTTCTCTGTGAGTTGTTGCCCATAGAGCTTGGTGTGTGTTCCCCATGTGCAATGGTCCTTTGGCCATATGTGCTGAATAACTAAAGCTGATGCTAACAGAACACATGAAATCCACAGGAGGTGAGCTGAGTTTAGCTGTGCAGAGAGAGGAAAAGAATTCAAAAGTATTGATCCTATTTCCTGCCTCTACCCACTCAACACTGCACACTAATGGCATTTTTAAAAACCTTTGCTGATAAAACATTTTACTAGTTCAAGTAAGGAAAAGGTGCTCTGCAAAGGTCTTTTAAAATCTAGAAACTCATTTCCTAAATAAGTGTTTGCCTACAGTGTAGGAAGTCTGGTGCAATCACAGGGACCTTTGCTAGAACAAGAGGAGTGAAATCCCTTCACAGTGTTGTAGGAAAAGCATCAGTGACAGCAAGCTGAGAGGTGGTGTAGCTTTTTTAAAATCAGTTTGAGCCTTGGCAACAGGAAAGACTTTTAAAATAATGATAACTTACTATTAGTGTCAGAACTGTTATTAATGTTAATTTGCCTTATCACTGTTAGTTAGAAGTTGCTTTTAATGTTGACATTAAAAGTACAGGAATCGTTATGGGCATGCTGGATTCCTAGATCAGTAATTTGCATGCCATTAATATGCTATTATTATTTCACAAATAATTATTATAATATACTTTATGCTAGCATCAATTTTCTAAAAGTAAGGGCCATGTAACACACAAAAAATGCCTGTTTGTGAAGGAGGTCAAAATGTCAGTTTTCAAATGTCTAGATGTCTATAATTCATTGGCAGTTTTGCCCACCTGTGCAATGCCCTGCACATATGTTTTCTGCAAGAGAGTCACAGAGAGGTCAGAAACAATGATTAGTGTGGCATTAAACTTTTCTGTGATGTGAAACAGGACCATCACACAGACTGGCATGCAGGGCCTGATGGCAGAAACACCACTCCAGGGTGCAGGTGTCCATTCCAGCTCCCCTCAGACATGTACAAGCCGGCACCTACAAGTGAGGTCAGTGGAGAGAAAGCACAGATCACAGGGCAGGGTTTCTGTGCCAGTGTCTCTCAGAAATGTCCCTTCAGATGAGGTGTCCCTTCAAGGGGCTGGCTTCCCCTGCTCAGCACACACGGGCACTTGGGGAAGGTTGCCTCCCAAGCAGCTGCATCATCTCAGACATCAGCAGGGGCTCAGGTAAGACAGGTTGCAGCTGGAACCTGGGGATAGTGTTTAGGCCACACCACCTGTCACTGGCCTGGACCTAAAATGGCCTTGGAACAATCAGCAGATCAAAAGCAGAAGCCTTCTTTAACACCCAGCTGGCACTTGCTTTGTAAAGCAAAGGGGTACCAACATGCACGCAGTAAAATTCAGAAAAAGGCAAAATATTTTTTCCCAATAGTGAGTTTGCAAAAAACAAACCCTAAACTGGTTGGGTGTACCTGAACTTGCTTGAGTCAAGGCTTTGAAATTATTTCCCTACCTCTGGTAAAGGATCACGGTGCATCCAGCCTTGTCTAACCCTCCAACACTCCAAGGAAGCCATTAACACTTTTTGTTCTACTTCAGCACCCAATGGCCCAAAGAGCTCCTTGCCTGCAAAGGGCATGGCTTACTGACCCTGCTAGGGCACAGCTGGAGAGAAAGAGGTGTTGTGAGGCAGTGAATGACACCTCCTCCTCCTGCAGAGCTGTGGTTTTAGCCAGCAGCCTGGTGGGTCCAGCACTAAAGGCAGGAGGCATTGCAGAAGGGCTGGGCACTTGCCCTGCTGCAGGTGTGACTGCATCAGTTCATTCAAGTAACAAACTCTTCACTGAAGGCCTGAGAAGCAGGAGTCCTACAGCCTGGCTCAGGGACTTAGCAGGAAGGTGGGATTCCCCTTTCCATCCCTGGCCTCTGTGACTAAGGCACAGTCAAGTACTCGCTGCCACAGGGGATGGTGCAGGCTGGGGCACCTGGATGTCCTCCAGCACTGCTACCACATCACCACAAAGCACCACTGTGCCACTGAGTTGTCTGAAGTGACAGAAGGAAGTCAAAGTTTTTTGACTGGCCAGGAAAAAGATATTTCATATCAAACATGGGGCATTTTTTGTTGGGGATTATCTTCAGTGAGAGGGTCAAACAAGCCAACAGTACCTCACATTTCTGTGATCTAAAGAGAAATTTTGCACCCCTACCACTGAATTGCAAACACGCTCTGGGGCTTTGCCAGCCCTGGTGACATCCTTGCAGCTCTCAGGTGCAGAAATCCTCCCCCATCCAAATGCTTCCTGGCACCCTCTATCAGGAGCAACCACCATCTGCTAACTATTGATATTTTAGGAAGCGTTGACTAATCTGGACCTAGCAGTAGTGCAGGGGTAGGTTACACACATGGGGTTTTATGCACGAGAGCCTTGCTAAGTGTAGCTCCAGGCAAGAACTGTTCTGCCGTTCTGCACTGTGGCAACATCCAGGCTCTAAAACTAAGTCAATAGAGGCAAATGTGATGAAGATGTAAATTAGGAGAGTGATCTCACAAAGGAACAGCTAAATTCAGTATTTGTGCTTGATTTTTAAGCCCTGGGATTTAGCAAACACCCAGAAACCTGAGGGGGAAACCAACATCTGCCTCTCTGCTGGCAGGGAATACTGAGCTTCCAAGAGAAGGAGAGAGAGCAAGATGGGCAGCCAGATACTCTGTGTCAGCACAGAGCAGAGTCACTGCAGAGGGAAGGGGAATAGGAACAAGATGGAAACTTGGCTGAGATGAAGTTTGCAGATGGCCAGACAGGCAAACCCTTACATTCTGCACAAGTATTTTCCTCTCATAGACCTGAGTGGTAACTTAACTGTTTTGGGGCTGGATCTTCCTTTCAGCCGAGCATCACCTGTGACACAACTGCCAGTTCTCCAGCCAAGATTGAGACTTGCTCCCCACCCCCAAGAGGAGCAGCAGGGTACTCGGATTTGGCCTTTTCCATGTGAAGCCTGCAGCAGCTGCACAGCACCTTCCACGTCTTCCATAACCAGCGTGACGCAAGGCCACATTGCTGCTAATGAGTAGAGGCACTTGCCTTGGTGTAGCAAATTGCTTGGCTGCAGAGGTGTCTCTTTCCCCCCACCAGCTCTGGCAGGCCTGCACTCATCTTTACAAAGCAAAAGTGACAATAAAGCTCCAAGCAGAACACAGAGCCTGCAAGTGTTTTCTCTTTTCAACAGACACCTGAATTCTTACATTCCCACCCTCAGTTTATGGATTTGGGTCTTGCCTGCTCCAGGGAGCTGGGGAAGTGGCTGCCAGTATTTAGCAGGCACCAGGCTGTCTCCCTTGAGAAGGGACAGAGGAGTAAAGGCTGGGAAAGCCAGGAAGCTCAGGAGGAGAGGGGTGGTCCTTCCCAACAGTCTAGAAGGGTTGTGGGAACTAGGAATGTTGGGTGTTCAGGCAGAAAACTGACCTTTGGAGGCAAGAGTGTGCCCAACACGTACAAAAACGATGAAGGGAGTCCCCCATGTGTGGCTCAGGCTGGTACACACGGTGTTCTCACACTTGGGGTGGCCCAGCTGAAGTAAAAACTTGCATGCAAGGACCAGGTTATCATGAGCACAGCGAGGGCAAACCAGCCATGCCCCAGGGCTCTGGCTGCCTGCTCACTCCCCAGTGAGAGGCACAGTGCAGCCCCTGCCTGCCCACAGCCTTGCCCTCTGTGCCCTACTCAAAGAACATCTTTTCACTTTGCTTTTGCAGAAGCAGATGTTCCAGGAACGAAGTGGCCGAATGCTCCAGGCTTTTTCTCCCCGGCAGAGCCCCAACAGCAGTCCTACACGAGGCCGCTCTCCATCCCGTTCTCCATCTCCACCCTGGGTCATCAATAAGACCTCCCCTCCCTCTTCTCCAAAAGCTGCCTCTGCCTCCCTCAGCAGCATGAGCGAGGGAGATGAGGATGAGAAATAAAATACCTATTTTTTTAACCATGAGACAGAAGAACAAGCTATGAACTCAACCACTGGATGGGGAGAAGCGTGAGGAACACCAGGGGTATCGCTGACAGCAGAGATCGTGCTCTGGAAGATGTCAAAAATGAACTGGAGCACAGCAAGGGAGATCTCAGGAAGAGCTTATCCCATCCCCATTCCCTCACGGTGCCGGAGGCCCAGCCAGCAGCATTTGCCAGGCACAGCCCGGGGGACTGACAGAAAAACACACCCATGTGCAAGTTCCTGCCCCTGTCTCGCTGCTTTCCAGCTGCTGCTCCAGGCCAGGCCCCTGGGAGCTCTGCACCGAAGGGGGCTGGCAGGAGGAGCTCAGCTGGCTCCTGATCCGGACCCAGCACACAGGAAGTGCTGGCTTCAGCCTGCAGAGAGAAGATGCAGTTGGACCCTGCTGACCTTGAGCTCTTCTGGCACATGAAGGAATGGCATTGCTGCAGCAAATATATTGAGAAACGGGGAATAAAGTTGGATTTTCCTTTTGAATAACATCTGCCCCATAGCCCAAATCTGAAAGTGCACTGAAATGAAGAGCTCTCCAGGCAAGTTGGTGGAAATCCATTGAACATATTCAGTGCTGTTTGTTGACCAAGCCTCTGTGTGGGGCATATGTGAAGAGTCGGGCTTCTTGCTTTATCAAATCACTCTCCATGTTTCTAGTGCCTGAACAGCTGCCTAATCACTTCTGGTTTGCTCCCTGGCTTTGCACTTTGAAGGCAAGAAAGTAAATGAAAAGACAGGCAAGAAAGTAAATGAAAAGACAGCCCTAGCTGGAATGTGTGATGTAGGAAATGAGACAGTTTGAAGATGCTGATGGTTTTTACTGGTAAATTATAAAAATATCCCAAGGCCTTGGGATGCGGCCTCCTAGGATAACCTGCTGCTCCCAGCTATGTATCAGCAAATGACAAGCAAACAGTGCTGTTGTCACATGGTTCTCAGCCAGTTAAACAAACTTCTTATCAAACTCTAAACAAGATGTGTTCACAGACACACTGCCCCTGCAGAGGATCCCATGGCATTTCCTCTACACAAATATGGAGGGGAAAAAAAATGGAAAAAAACAAAGGAAATTATTTAAACAGGATTAGGCACAGCTATTTTCTTTCTCCATCCATGACATGTGTACAGCCCCAAGCAGAAACAGAGGGTAGCACAGGTGAAGCTGTCCCCTCAGTGCTGATCTTCCTAGTTGGCAAAGCCAGTCCAGCCTGACATCTGGTTCCATGTTCAGTCCCTCAGCTGGCACCTGCTGGAGGTGGCTGCAGGAGCTGGCAGGATTCCTGAGCCCTGGGGCTGCTCTGCCCCACAGCTGCAGGAAAGCCCCAGCGCTGTGGTGGGGCTGTGCCACTGACACCATTTTGCACCCAAGCTTGCCTGGCACAGCTGCCTCTGCACACAGGCACATTTGAGGCTCTCCAGCCCAGCAGCAGCCTCAGTGCCAGGCCAGCAGGTCAAGGCTGCTACTGCCCCTGTCTCATAGGCAGCCTGCTGGGCACAGCCTCAGGCAGCCCAGGAAGGGGGCTGCAGCTGCAGAATCTCTCCTGTGCCACTGCTGCCTGGAATTGTAAACCCAGCAGGACACACTGGCTGCTGTGGGCAGCACCTGCTGGTTCCCTGCACAGACAGTGCTGGGGTAGGGATGGCTCCACGTCGCTCTTGGGAATAAACGGAGGGACCAAGATGCCATAGCATGTGGGGTGGTTGTGCTTGCTGGCAGCAGCACCCCCACAGCTGCTGTCCTAACCTACCTGGGTGACCTGGCTGGTAGGTAGACTCCTTTCCAGATACTCTTCTGGGCCAGTAAATTACAGACCTTGGTACCAGGCACCAAATAAGCTCTACATTCTGCTCACTCCCTAGTGCTTTCATCCCTCCTCCACCATGAGGTAACTGATTTTTCTTTGGGAACATTTTGCCAGACACTTCTCAGACTCCCACAAGACCAAGTACGCAGCATCTCGTGCACTTTGTTCTCTGGAGTCAAGCTAGTTCCTTCACAGAGCTGCAAAAACAGGTGAGCAGGAAATAGGGTGGAATGTGTAAAGCTGCAGCTACTCCAGCTGCCGCCAGCTGTGCGTCCCACGGGACGATGCAATTGAGACCTTTCTCAGCCTTAGGCAACCTGTGACTGTAATTTCATACCTGGGATGCACTTGTTAGTTTTTCTGATCCTTTGCAAGTCTTAAGTCTTCCCATCACAAACCACTCCGCCACCACAGGAACTGCCTGCTTCTACTGGTGCTGTTGATAGATGAGCCATGTCCAAATGCAATGGAGGTGGGCAAGGATTCCTTCTTCTTGGCTTTTACTGGGGTTTTTTTGTTCATTTTATTTTCCTAGCACTTACTTTTCAGCAGCCCTTGCTCAGTGGTTTGAGTGGAGACAGCACCACGACTTGTAAATGGGAACTAGAGGAAAACTCACCAGTGACCTGTTCTTAACAGAAGCTGTTTCTCAGGGTCATAGGTGGCTACCCAGCAACAAAGCCATATTCTGTACCAGGTGTCTTGTTTGCATTTAGCATATCACTAAGCTGAAGCCTTTGCCCTGCTGGTACGTTCACGTGCTGTCTCCAGCAAACCAGAATCTCATGGTGTCTGGACATGTGGAAGGCAATTTTGCACTTCTGAGTCATGGTTGGATTTTCCTTTTCACAAGTGTTGCTTTAATTTAGTCCTATTTATCAGCCAAACTCCACATGAACAATAAAGTGTATGACAGACACAGCTGCCTCTCCCCTTCATTTTACTGCATCTTTGGACACATGAACACAACCTGCAGAGAAAATCCCACTGACGGCACAGTGCCTGTCATCCCCATCCCTGGTAGCCCAGGGCTTTTTATGCCCCCACAAAGCCACAAGAGCAGCTCTGTCAGCATGCCCAAAATGCTGCTGCTTGAGTTCTGCTGCTCTCTGCACAAACAGAATCACGTCTCCTTGCCTTTACCTTGCAGCCAGAAAAATGGGTGAAGGTGGTGAAGTGCTGTCCCAGCTGGAAAGGTGCAGCATTAGACATCAGCAAGTCTGATACCTTCTTTACCCTGTCCCCAGCACAGTGGGATCAGGAGCCACTATTTTAATTCTTCAAAGTGGAAGAAAGAAACGGTGCCTTTGCAGCTGTTCTGGTTCCACTGCTGAAAACCATCCCCAGCAGAGAGTTGCTCTTGTGGGTGCCAAGATGATTTATGGCTGTGCCACGTGGAAAACTGCAGCAGCAAACATGAGCCACAGGGACAAATCCTGACACTGGCTTTTGGACTTGACTCTTCCTTGAACCAAGTCGGTCTGGTGTACCAATATTCCTGCTTTGCTCTTTCCCACTTGTCCTTTCTGCAAGAAGTCAGTACTTGCAGCAGCTCTAAAGATATTCAACAGTCCTGCCTCAGACAGGGAGAAGCGAATGGAGGCTCAGGACTTCCTAGCCAAGATATTTTTAATTGCAGAATAAGCAAATTTCAAAGTCATTGAGCATAGGAGAGAAACTATTTAATGGCACAGAGTCCACACCAAAATACTCCCAGATAATACAAGGTTACCTGTATCACCTGAGATGGATTTGGGTCTGTTTTCAGCAGAGCCTTGGTACCACTTGGGAGATCCATAAGGAACGTTCCTGGGAGTGAGCTTAGTGTGCAGTGCAGCCCAGAGGGGACCCTTGTTTTGGTTCATGGCAAACCCCTCAGGAACAAGGCAGCCCCTGAACCAACACCAGGCCTGTCAGCTCAGCAGGAAGGAAGGGTTTGATGCCACAGTAAATTTTCTTGTAAAGGATACCAAACCATGGAAAGTCTCCTGTGTCATAGCACATAACTCCCCAACCTTCTCACAAAACAGCTGAAAATGAGGCAGAAAATGGAGCCAGGGCTCTGCCTCTTGCATGGAGATCCTTTCAAGTATCAAACCATCTTAAGAACTCCTGATTGGATTTTGACAAGAGATTGCTTTCCTCTCAAAACACAACACGTGTCCCGCAAGCACATGCACACTGGTATTTTCTGCCCTTTTCTTTGCAAAGGGAAGGCCCTTTCCTGGTGGAAGGAAGGGCAACATTAACATTTCTAATCCAAATGGAAATCAAGGCCACTGCTTCATAGCTCTGCCTGAGGGAAGAGGAGACAGATACAGACTGAAATAAAAATAACGGAAAGCCTTGGACATGCACTTTCACTGTGCTAATTGGGAAGTGTGGGACTGAGACTCCAGCAAAATCTGAGGTTCTTCCCAGGACAAGTGTTTGCCAGATCTCCCTGTGGAATGCAGCAGGCTCCCATGTTACAGCCAGTTCCTCAGACAGGAGACCTGAACTACCCTGCCCCAGCAGTTATTCATGGTCAGTTCAAACAGTTCTTTCCCACCTGGTACCTCCCATTCCCTTTCAGACACTCTCTCCAACAGCATCAATCCGTGCTTCAACAGCGGATAGGGGAACTGTAAGTTCTGAGCCAGGTGAGGCAGTTCTGCCTTTCACACAAACACAATTTAATTTTTTAAATGTTTAACAGGATTAATCAAGACAAAAACGTTCCATTATCTCAAAACAATTATTCCTGTGCCTAAGCACATGACAGCAGGAACGCTCAAAGGGAAAATCCTCCTTGGTGGCACCAACCAGGCTGCATGTGCACAGCAAGTCTCACACACATTTCAAATTCTAGAAACAGCTTTGATAGAATAAATTATGTCCTCTTCAGCACATTTTGTGGTATTTTTTTACTGTATTCCTGTGACTCTCTAATCATATTTCTCTACAAACACTGGTTTTCCATAAAATAAAGTGACTGTGAACTGCAAAGGCATCATCTGCTCAGTAAGAGCAGATTAATTATAACCTGCTCTTTACAAGTCACCAGCTCTGATTACCAACAGGGGATGTTATTTTAATGTTCTACACACCATACTGGGCTCCAGCTTTTTCATTTCAATCCTAACACATTAACCAGTGGGGATCCAGTTACTTTGCTACTTGGCCATACTTGAGATAGTTTATATCATCACTTTAAAAGTTAATGAGCTTCATTTTTACCAGTGTCCTAAGCTTACACTTCTATGGTACGTCATTAAAAGCCAAATGCCAAAACAAAATGGGAAACTATCCCTTGGGGGAAATTTTCATTTGTTCCGCTTATCCCCCCTTGGTTATCTAAAAGGCCTCTCACAAATGAGTGCATTTATTCCAGAAAAGAACCAACCTAACATTTTAAATACTCATATTGTTCACATGTGAACAAAACTGCATAAAGCCCTATCCTGTGTAAGAACTAACAAAATTGCCCCAGAATAGCAGGTTCCAAATTAAATAGAATTCAAAAAGCATCACAAATCTTGGGTGGTTTGTTTTAATTTCCTTTTTCCTCCTCAAGAGAACCTTTTCTTCAAATGACCCCACAGCACAAACCTGTATCACTGCCACAGGGAGAACATGAAGAACTGTCAGACAACACACAAGCTCACAGTTTGTATCTCTTGAAGAAACAGAAGAAAAAATAATGCTATGAGGTCAACCACCTCTATTCTGACACCTTTAAGTTTCCACTTTGGAAAGTCAAATCAATTTGTCATTAAGAATGTAGAGCTGAACCACACAGGAGCTAATTAAAACCCAGCCATTATGCAATGAGTGGTGGTGGTACCATGTCATCAGCAGAACTGGCTCCAGCCATTCTGACCCGAATGAAATTGCACCCACAGAGATATCTTGCACCCAAGATACCTTCTTGCATGTTTCACCCAACTGTTTACCAAGAACCCAAAGTTGAGATTCATGACATATTTGAGCACTAACCACAAGACAAAATGCATTCCAAAAGACCAGAACAAAGCCTAACTAGAGTCTCTTCACCCATCACAAATGGCTATTTGTGAAACAGGTGGTAAGTGGCAGCCTTGTCCAGTACAACACGCAGGACCCAGCAGTTTTAGCAGGCAGTTTCCATGTGCTGCATCACATTGACCACACACGCCCATTCACTGCAGGGACACCTGGATCTGAAAACCAAGAAGGAAGAATTGTTTCCCTGGGGGGAAATCTTAACCTTTAGTGCAACAACAGACAGAAACTACCACACAGCTGTGACTCACACCTGGCACACAGAGAGCCAGGTTCCTTTACCTCAGCGCAAACCTGACCATGCCTTGCGTGTTGGACCTCCACCACCCCAAGGACCCCATATCAACCATTCCATGTCTACAAAGAGATTTATTGACCAGAGGGAGAAGAGCCAACTGGATCAGGCAGGGGAGGTGCTATGGGGCAGCCTTGCACACCCACAGTCTGCCAGGACTGCCAGCTTCCACAACACATTAATGAAACTCCTCCGAAAGCTTCCAAACACCAAAACAGTCAACATGTGACCTAGAATACGGGCAGAACTGAAGCTTTCTTCTGAAAATGATCTTTTAAATCAGTGTATTGCAGGTACTGACACATTTATTAATTTCAGGAAAAGAATCCACAGTGGTGGATCACAAGGGGAATCTTTTACAATGTTCAAATGCTGGCTCCAGCTGCACACTGGCAGAAGCACAGCGATGTGCCTGCTGCCTTTGAACTAGGAGACACATGAGGGGAGTAGCTTGGGCCAAAGAAATACAAAATTAAGCAAGTCACCAAGATGCAAGAGGACTTTGGGATTGCTGTGACACGATTTTTAAATGGCTGCTGCTCTTAGACAACACACAGCAGGCATTATTTACTACACGCTGTGTAACTCCCAGAGAAGATGGTACAAAAGCTTAAAGTAAAAACAGCCTCTGAGCTGGATCATGAATATAAACTGATCTGACATTAAAAAAAGTTTATTTTTTCCTGTCAAGCATGCCTGACACGTTTTATATGTCTCACTTCATTTAAAAACTGCCTACTGCAAGAGTTCCTTCCACTGAAAACAACAAATTGAAGCACTGAGTAAGTCTACAGCCATCTAAAAAAGGCATGAATTGTATAACGAGAAACTGATCCCTTACTACAAATTGTTCTCCCACATATGCCTGTGTCCTAAAGCCATAAATCTTCATTATACTGCTGCTGCAACTGTTTGCTTTATCTTCTACAGGCAGCAACTGTCAAATATGCGGTACATGCTGACACATTTTGCAATTTTGAGCTACTTACTTAATTAGCTACTCAGCTCCTGTGAATACCCCGTCACAGCAAATGGTAAGCAGTGAGAAAGTACAACACAGATTTCTTCTCAGCTGAAGTTTTAAAATAAATTCTTCATCTGAAAGAAAATTATCTCAGTTCCAGCAAAATTCTGGCCATCTGGAGCCTCATTTATTACTTAATAAGAAAGCTAACGAGCCAAACAAGACGGGTCCCCAAGCATTTTCCTGCTCTGGAATTGCTTGGTAACAAACTTGGATTTTTTTCATTTTCTTGAATAGCTTAGGAATGCATATAAAACTTCATGAAACGCTGAAGAAATTTCAAGGTAGAAGCCTTGGGTGTTATGTATCTGTTTCTAACAGCTATTTTGGCTGTCAAGAATAATCTGAGAATTAGCTTTTGGGAGGTTTATACAGCAGAAAAAAACCCCAAACCCAAAAGCTGCTCATATGCTAAAATTCCTCTTGAGCTCCCAAGTGCAGCTCTCTGAAGGTGTCCCTCTGTAGCATTTGAGAAATTGACCTTGGACTGCCAAATCACAAACTGAGCTCCATAGTGGGTGAAACCAAACGAGTCCCTTAAAAATGTCAACATGTAGTTTTTATGTCCTTTTATTTGTCAATCAGGGAAAGAAAAAAGGAAAATAAGAGAGTACACACAAGTCAAATACACAGGCAATGGACTAGACACAAGACAAGTTACAGAAGATTCAAAAATAAATTTAAAACATTGCCAAGTAATCTCATGACAAATTACCTTCTCACTCCTCCATTACAGGGTCAGTAGACTCAATCGATGCCACCTCAGAGGAAAGGCACCACGGGACCACTTTCCCTCATGGAGGCCAAGTGCAACTCAGAGCAGCTCACCAGGACGAGCTGCCCTGTACCTGACTTTGGGAACAAAGGGACTTCATTTCCACCCACATGGCAAACTCATCACCCCCCAGTGCAGGGTCAGCACACCCTCCTGTGAGGTGAGCCAGCCTGCAGGTCCCTGAGGACAATCCCTGTCAGTGCCAAGAGCATCGAGGGCACTGCCTGGAAACTGCCTCTGCCTGATGTGATCTACAGAGGGCATGGATTTCAAAGGACTGTGTCCAACACCTCTTGGCAGTGTTCAATTCAAAGGAAAAATTCAATAAAGCAATTGACACCAGAAGGACAATGTCAGAATTATCATACACTCATCAATCCTTCTAGTACTACATGAAAACCCCTCCAGATTTAGGAAGCAAACAAGTTCTCTATGCTGATTTCTGAGGACTTCTAAGGCAACATAATACTGCAATTAAAGCACATGAACTTTAAATTTTCTTTTTTATTTTTAATTAGAAAGCCACTTCAGTTACACAAATCTTCATGGTTTCAAATTAATATCAACAGCCTGAGTCCTGATCCTGAGAACAGATTCATTTAAGTGGCATTCTTCTCATACACTGTTGACTTGTGCAAGTATTTGCAAGACTCAGCTCTGAAGTCACTACACAGTTTATAGCTACGTTCCTCATTTGTGGACAAACTCAACCTCTGAAGTCAGTAACACACTGTTCTGCCACGTGCCATCACATTCTCTTAACTTCAGCAAAAACACATTTACATATGTTCATCCATAGGCAGGTGTGTATGCCAGGAAGAAGCAAGGAAGAGCTACCAAAAACCACAGCAACCCGGAAACAAGCCAGGAAAGGGAACACGGTGCAATGGGGCATGGTTATCCTCAAGATAAATACTAACACTGAACATTTAGGCTGTTTCCTACAGAATTATTTTCATTAATCTTGAGCACTTTTGCAGCGCCTCACGCACACGGATCTAGAGGTACCTATTAATAATGTGAGGAGGGAGGAAACCTCTTCCATGTCAATGAGGTCAAGATATCACCTTAAGCATTACATCTGGGTGGAGGTGAACAGGAAATTGCACTAAAGATCACTCTTGCTCACTTCTTGGAGAAAATGAACAGCTGTTTCAAAGCAAATGCTACTGAGGACAAAGAAAAGAATGCTACCCAGTTGCAGCAGTAAATGTAGCCTTTCATAGCCAAAAAGTTGCCTGAGTTTTCCAAGAACACTACAATTAATATCCATATTCTTTAAGCATGTGCCAATGGACCTGCTTTAAACACTGCCCAAGAGGTAGCACTGACTGCAGGAGGACAAAGACTCCCTCTGCACTCTCCTAAGTCATCACAGTCAATTACAGGCAAAGACTGCACCTGAGTTGCAAAAGAAGCGTTTTGGCATCTTCTGAATATTTCTCATCAGGTGCAGACTCTGGAAGACCCCTTATTGCCTCGAAACAAAGCCTAGAAAAGCAGGGAGCACAAATATGTACATGATTTGGAGAGACTTCTATATCTATTAATATTAAACTAGGCAGGGGATTAATAAAATTACATTCAGGACACATCAGAAAAATGCACAATGGACAAAAAACAAACTATTTGTTACACTATGACATACAGAAGTTGTTTGTAAATTCTCAGGAAGAATCAAGGAGCAAACATCTCTCGTTCAGTTTGTTAATCACTAAACACAACAGGTAAGGAACATTTTCACTGAAAACATTTTTTGTATTTGTGTGTCCTGTAAGTCAAGACAAGCAGATTGCAATGACATCAGCAGGCCATAACGCTGAAATTCATAATAAGGAAATATACTTTTGTATCATCAGAAAGTTTGGAATTAACAGCCCCAAGATATTAAAACATAGTTATAAGAGATTCTAATCAAAGGTAGAAGTAACTGAAAAAAAAGAGTATCTGTAGTTAAACCAGTCAGGTACATTAAAAACCTGGCCATGCTCATTTTTCAGGCACAGCCACTGAAAAACCCTCTCCTAATTGCAGCAGCTGCTCCTGCTTGCTAAAACAGTTTTCAGACTAATACTCCCTATGTAGAAACGTGGCATAAGGACAATGAGTGGAGAACAATGGATGGCACACCTGAGATTGCCATTAAAGCACAGGCTGCCTGGACTAGGTTAGAGAGAAGGAAAGTTGCTCCACCCTGCTGCTTTGAGGTGTTTGAACAAGCTCAGGGCTCTTAGAAATGGGCATCATTTCAGGGGAGTTCAGTTTTCAAGTACTGGAGCACTCCAGTCCTGAAAGTCAGACAGTTGTTTTAGTGCATCAAGACGTGACATCACTCATACACCATAATGTCCTCCACGGTATCTTCAGCTTTTGTTCACAGTTTCCATGGTTCACTCCCCATGGCTCCTGTGGCCTATATTCACCTCACGAAAACAAGTCCCATATGTCAGCATCCTTCCTTCGCCTTCTGTTCCCTCTCCTCCTCATGTATAAGGAGACAGCCAAAAACAAGTACCAGGTCAGGATTTACTACTTCAAAATACAATGTCTAACAAAAGCTGAAACTCAAGTTTCTTATGCAGGTTACCTTATTCCTTGGAATGTTTTGGGTAATGTTCTATAAAAAACTGACCACATGCAACTGAGGAAATACTAGTTTCATCACAGATTTCTATCTTTAAGCAAACTCTCCTCTGCAATTACTATAAAACATACACAACTTGAAATAATTCTAAAAACAGTAGGAAGTTACAGGTGGGGGCAGAAGATAAATGACTAAATTTTAGAGTAGATGTGACTTGCAACCAGTGTTTCAGGCAAACCATTCCCCTGGTTTCACCCCAGCAGCACAGCTGTATTGCTTGAACAGCACAAGCTGTCCTTGCAGCAGTGCTGGGAAGTCGCTGCTTTGGAGCCACACACTTCACAGCCTCACCGTGCCCTGCCATGATCCTCCAGCCAGGCCAATCCAGTGTGGTTTGGGAATGGGAGGGCCCCATCAGCCCCCTCCTCTTCCTGCCTGCTGGCAGCGGGGGCTGAGGGCAGCACTGCCCAGCTGCCCAGTGGGGACAGCCTTCAGCAGCTGCTCTGCAGGGAAGGGCAGCAGCCCATGGAGACAAGGATCCGGCGCTCCCAGCTGATCCCAGTCCCTGTGTGTGGGAACAGCCACGGGACGAGCCCTGCGAGCTCATCCACTGCCCACACCAGGTCAGGAACTCACTGCAGCAGGCAAGGCAAGAACTTCCGACTCCTCAGAAATGGGGCTCTATGGAGTTTATTGCTCAAAGCACTTTATAATCCTTCAATGAAATGTGCTATGAAGTGCAAAGTACTATTGGTAAGTCAAACTAAGATTCTTTTTCTTTTTTTAAAATACCTAGGAATTTCTCAGCATTTCCCTAGTAAATCAGTTCTTTATAAAAATAAATACGGGGAGGACAAAAGGGACAGTTCCCCCACAATTTTAGTAAACAAGTTTCATTTTTCCATGCTAAAATCTCTATTATCTTTCCAAAAAATATCAAAACACCTAAGAGAAATTGAGGGTGCATCAGAGCTGCTTACAACTCATCTACTTTATTGCCACAACTAATGTATCACCAGAACTTCTAAATTTCACAGGTTTTTCTGAAAGGCCAAAGTATCAGAAACAGCATTTGGCAAAGACTTTGTAAAGAACAGTTTTCTAATAGTCAGCAATGACCCTTACAATAAATTTAAGGGGAAAATACTTGGGATTTTTTCATCTTTGATATTTTTAAACTTAAACCAGGTACCGGCCACATTTTGTCCCTCCCATTTCTACTGCATTTCCAGTTTCATGTACTTAGACCAACAACACGTTCCAGAAGCTGGTGTACAACACCTTTATATACACTACAAATTCAGATTACCAGACTGTAGTCAGACATTGAATGTATAAATAACTTTGCAAACTATTTACAGGTTTTATACTAATCAGATTTCAAGCAACCAACACTCTTAAGGCAAATTCATTTGTATGACTGGCTGTCTGGCCTCTCAGTATTTCTCTCCTCTCTCCAATCCCCCTAAAATGATAGGCAAATAGGAAATTGAATTACCTCTGCGCCATACAAACAGAATTTCTTGTACGGAGAGATCATCTAACTACTTAGGAGCTTTCCTCAAAACAAGGAAAAATGCACAGAAATGCATTTCTGTGTCAAGAAAATCGTTAAGGTGCATACCAAGAAGTGGAAGTCCTACCGTCTTATAACAACACAACTTTTGTATGCACATGACAAATGGGTTTGGGAATTTGGAGAAAGCATCAGTTTAAAGCTGCACAACCCTTTTTAGAACTAGGCATTTATAAACTCACTAGAGATAAGATCTGAAGAGCTCAAAGGGATTTTCTCTTAGGGGTGACACTGTGCAATACAAAATGCCGCAAACAGTGGATTTTTGAAGCACACGTTTAACTACATTAGAATTTTTCTCTTACACCATATTGCTGTGCAAGATACTATTCACCACTTTAAGGGATTCTGCACATCTCACCAATCCTTATGTTGGAATAAGAATTGGCCACTTCAAATAGTATCTTTTTGTTACAACTTTGTTGTGTTCCTAAGTGCAATCACAGTGCGATCCCTTTTGTCAATGCACGACTGAAGCAACCAAGCATATTCTGGTGAAGTACACAGGATTCACATACCAAACGTGCTCAGTGCCTTCCTTTAAGTCCCAATCATCACTTTGTTCTTAGTATTTTTCAATGCCCTGATTAGGTCTTTGTTTGGAAGTAATTAGCTACTGTGGTTTGAAGGATTTTGGAACAAAGCAGAGACTTTATACTGAATGCAGAGGTCATCTCCAACCGAGACAAAAGGTGGAAAACTATCGATTAGCTTTATATTTAGAAGCATCCCTTGGTTCACTGCTAGGATTGCTCCAGTCATCTGCTTCAGGTGTGGTCTTGTAGTGCCGCCATGCTGACTTATTAAAAACGGGAAGTCTTTCAAATGATTCACTTGAAAGGGCCTATGGAAAAACAAAAGCAAAGGTT
This sequence comes from Chamaea fasciata, assembly GCF_029207755.1. Taxonomy (NCBI): domain Eukaryota; kingdom Metazoa; phylum Chordata; class Aves; order Passeriformes; family Sylviidae; genus Chamaea; species Chamaea fasciata. The sequence goes on along the minus strand of NW_027094087.1, from coordinate 103,360,674 downwards.
AGGTATCATTGGAAATACAAGAGCAAGGTGATACTCTGTGGAGTTCTACAGTTACAATTTCTGTGCCCGAAGACTGTCGCAGTTATCCCAGAGTTACAGGTCACAGCACTACTTTGAAAGTACTTGAGCTGTGATTAGTAGCTCTAGTTATATTCAAAGTCCCAGTCAAAGGTAAAAGAAAATAACAGCATTGAAAAATATTTCCTTTCTTTCCAGGGAGTGGTGTCTACACAGATACCAAGAAAAAGGTGTTTGGTCAGAAACATTTTAGTGAGATTTGTCGCTGACATAGGAGCAGACAGCTACTCCCAACATTTCCCCTCCCAACACACTTGGGCTCTGCCAGCACACTGACCTGTGGGGGCTGACCCAGTTCAGTGTCCTGGGACACCTTTTTCCTCTGAGAAAGGCCAGACCATTTTCCTCCACACACACACACACACGCAGAGGATCAAACCCATCAGAAGCAGAGGAGTCCACAACTCACTTGCTACATACAGCAAGGCACAGTGACAGTGCAAAGCCACAAGCTATACGCTCTGCTGTTTAAACTCCCTGATGGAATTCAAGCAGTGTCAGCCTTTAGCCCCTGAGTAGCCTGGGCTTTCCCAGAAAATGACAACAGGATCAATACAGTCTATAGCATCAAGAACTACATAGAATAAAACATATTTACTAGTCAGGAGCTGGCCAACAGTCTTCTCATTTCTATTGTGGCCAAAACTTAAAATCAAAAAGCATTAACCAAAATTATCTCTCATTACAGTTCTTGCAAGATTCACCACTTATGACAGATTAACAAAATGCAACAATCCAAGACAGGACCGAAAAGAAATCAAAGCAAACAAACTAGTATTACTGCCAGATGTAACCTTGGGGTTTAGGATTTTATGTAACTGATTTAGGTAAAAATGTCAAAGATAGCAAAAAAAATTTTGAAAACAAGCTGCAGAGTGAAAAGAACCTGTTAAAAACAACCTGCACTACATTACCAGTTTATAAAAGGGTGAAATTTATACCTTCAAATAAATAACAGCATCTGAACCCACGCCTTCCATTGAGTAGAGTTTAAGGTCACCTTGAAAGTACCTCGCATACAGACGAGAAATTGGCAATCCATAGCCAAACCCAGCCTGCAAAAACAAGAGAAAAAAAAGGAAAAACATGATGAAAAGTTAAAAAAAATGCAACAGATCTCTGCATTAGTTTAAAAAAGACAGGATGTCTAAATTTGTGTCAAATTCTTTTTGAAGCTTTCCTTTATTTCTCAGCTTATACTCTTAGGTCATATTCAGCCTTTTGAGCAAACTCCTTGTTTCCTGTACATTAGCTTTTAGTACAAAAAGGGCTGAGTCCTTTGCTAGAACTCCCTTGCCCATTTGCATTTTCTCAGAGGCAGCTAGGTGCAGCATACCATACATGCTGCCTGCAACCAGCAAAGCAAACCAATGCTCTACGCAGTTTCCTTGCTGCGACGACCATTGCTGCAGTATTGCATTCTTTCTTTGGTAAGAATCAGAGTTTTGACAGAATATTTTTTCTCCTGCAAGCCTATGATTATTATCTCAAATGTCCCCACACTTAGGAGACTACACAAGAAAGCCAGAGACAACTCTTGTCTACCTCATCTAGGTCACACTATGAAGTGACTGCTGATGCCACAGAGATCAGCAGAGTCCTGCAGAGGAACACACACACTAATACAAGGCAAATTACCCTCTCTGTTTAACAAAAGATCAGCATTCCACAGCACTGAAGGATCTCCTGAGGACTGACACACAGTACAGTCCACACAACTTTCAAAGCATAATGGACTTGATGGGTATGAAGTTTAGATTTAAATTGACAAAACTAATATTCATAACCATGCCTGCAACAAGATCAATCACTTGGCACCTCTTCCAACTCTCTCCTGTAAAAAAACCTTCCAAGTCTCTCTCACTGGAGGCAGGGAATAAGATTTTGCTCAACACATGGCTCTTTTCAGATGACTGGCCAAGTGCTGACAACCACAGTGGTTGGCCATGCACTCAAATCCCACCTGAATTTTTCAGGACTATCCAGTGCAATAAAGGAACTATTCCAAACACACAAACATTTGGAAAAGAACTCAAACACGAATACAAGGCAAGGTAGTAGCGGTGGACTATGAAAAAAATAAGACACTTGTAGCTTTCAGAAAACCAATAAATTCATTTCACAATATTTCTACAAAAGCAACCTGACAGAAAAGTGACAAACATGCCCTGAATTTTATAAACAAAGATGTAAAATGATACAAAAAAGAGAATGCTAAGAAGAAGGATTTGCATGCATTATGTACAGCTAATATGTGGTATCACTTCATAGGAAATCCCTTGAGGGAAAAGTGAACATTAAAAAACTTGTACTAAATTATCCATCACAAATTCTCTTGCTGTCATCTACTACGATATCTTTTGGACTTTTTTGCCTTGTTTTTACAGAATTCTAAATTTAGTATTAAATTGGTTAATAGTTGTTCATTCAGTTCTTCTGAGCAAAATGAGAAACAAATGCCAAATATGCCCTCTTCACACACTGTTTGTCATAGTTATTAGTGTCCATTAACAGAGTTAAAACAGTTGCTTAGCTGCACTTCTCCCAATGTCATGTTTTAAATTTCTCAAAGAGAAATTTCATCTCCCACTAGAGATATATGCATCACTTTCAAACGCCTGGCCTTGAAATTTCAGAGATTTCTTTCTTAACCTCTAAAAAATTGATTTGACTGTCTTACAAAAAAACTAGAATAATGTCAAAAGCTGACTTCCTTTTCTGGAGACTGGACAATAAATACATTACAGTAATTATAAAGCACAGCGACCAAAAAGCAACTTGTGGACAGTCCATACCCCAAGGACCAGCTCAAGTAAAGGGCAGTATCAAACAATACTGAAAACACTTTATACTTTCTTCAGTCCAGAACTACCCCTCCTTAAAATTCTCTTTGTCTCCTGTTCCTTTATGCTCTGTGCTAGCCCACATCACTATTTCATACAGCCCTCTTTCAAACATTTCCTGTCAGCCTCTGTGTGCTCTGCCTTTAGGGTGCTTTCCAAACCAGGTAACTTACAAGAAATACAGAGACAAGAGACTCCAGATGAGTACCTTGTGAAAGCCTGGCCTTGCAAGGGTCTATTTTGCAAAAGACAATTAACAAGAGGGGTTTACTACATAGATCTCGACAGTGCTTGACCTAGAGGAGAGAACAGTTCCTGATAGCAAATCTGCCTTGAGAAAGGAAAGCTCCTTAGGACAAACTTATCATTAAATGTTATGGTATGCATTAAACAAATAGGAAGTTATTACATTTCTGTGTTACTAGCATCAACAGATTTAAATTAAAACTAATTTAAGCCACGTTTCTGCCGCTATAAACAAATGCTGTTAGAGAAAATCATTAAATTCCCTAAGAAAACCTACTGTCATTAAACATGACCATGTGTTTTAATGTATACTCTATGTGCAGTGCAGATGAACCCAAGACCTGCTAGAATCTGAATGCTGCCATGGAAACAAGGTTTCTCAGCAGTATTTAAACATTTGCAAAGACAGGGAGCAAAAATTTTCCCCGATCATCAGAAGGATAACCCTCTTCCACTGCCCAAATTCCATGAATGTTTCATAAATTAGACAGGGGATCATATCACAAGGGGAAGAAATGTTAGAACAGAAAAATATGTCTATTTACACTGCAGCCCAGCTTAGCTTAGAATATCACCTAAGTCGAGGATGACACACTACCAACCTTCTGCAGCACTGTAATTCTTTAGTGGTTTGGTCTTCGGCAGTAAGCAATAAAGAAACTCCTTCTGTATGGGCATCAAAGAGTATTTATGTGGAACCTTTCTGCTGAACCTTCTAGACTGACATATACAAAGCATTCCATAATTCTTTTTATAACTGGATCTGGTGTACAACACATAACTTGTCAAACTTCACTGCTAAGTCCTTGTGCCTGTTAGTGGCAAGATATGGCATAGACTCACAGTTTGTGACTTTTTTCTTTCTGCACACACATATAAAGAACAGAGCTGAACAGCTTTTCTCAACATTCAGTCGTGTGCAGGCATTGGTCAGACTCACAGGGCAAAAGCTGCCAGACTCACAAGAGAGGGGGATCCTTTGTAAGTCTGACTACAGTGGCACAGAGTGGGAAAGGAAAATAAAGCCTGAAAATGGAATACAGAAGAAGAATACCAAGAATAAATGCCACAGAATCAAAGCAAGCAGTTTGGAAGATGAGGAAGTAAACAAAGCAATGCATTGCTAAAGATGCACCGAAAAAAGAAAAAGGAATAGTGTCAGCCCTAAGATGAACACATTTGACAATCAGAGCTACAAAGGAAGAGACAGTTTAATAGTGAATACAACCAGTAATCAAGGTATAAGTTTATCCTGAGAACAAGTTTCAGGAAATCCTTGTAGACTGATACGGTAAATTGCTGATCAAAAGTGAGACAGAACAAAGGCAGATTATGCATCAAGAGAGATTCTGCCATTTGTGACAAAGAAAAAAAGCTTGTATTTGAATTACAGCCTGTTCTCTCTCACTCACCACATTGAAGAAGATTTTCTATGAAAAAGCAGAAGTTTGAGACACAAGACTGAGACGTGCTGTAGAGGTAAGAGCTGTGGAAGATCAGTACCAAGTCAGAGCAGACACAGGACTGGGTTTCACACCTCCCACAGTGCAAAGGGATGCAATGCACTGCCATGCCACTATGGTACCCACTGTGGACTGAGGCAGCAACATAAAGACTTTCTGCTCATAAGCTAAGAGGAAATTTATTACATCTGAGTCACTCTGAACTGATTTTACCCTCAGTTTACTGTTAAATATTTATATCCAAAATAGTCACATGGACAAGAGAGAACAGCTCCAAGCTGTGCCAGGGAGGCTCAGGCTGGACATCAGGAAGAATTTCTTCACTGAAAGGATTGTCAAGAATTGAAACTGGCTGGCCAGGGAAGCACTGGAGTCAGTCACCATCCCTGGAAGCATCCAGGAAACAGCTGGACATGGCACTTAGTGCTGTGGTTTAATTCACAGGGTGGTGTTTGCTCAAAGGCTGGACTCCATCTTGGGAAGTCACTTCCATTCTTAACGATCCTGTGATTCCATACTCTGCCCCACATTCTATTATCCATCTGAAGGCACTTGAAGCACAGAAGTATCAATAGGGGAGGAAAAAACCCAATCACTTAGAACATACTAGATGAGAATGCTCCTAAGCAGGGAAAGGAAATTTCTTAGAGAATCAATTTCTCAACAGGCTTAGAGATAAAGAACTGCATCAGAAGCAACAGAGATGAGAAGAGGCAAAGTGCAGTATCTGTATTAATTCACTTACTGAAAACCAGTGAAGTGGAACAGTAGCTATACCATTTTTATCACAATGAGCCAATATGCAACTTAGTAAAACAATTTAGAAATAGTATTAAAATACCATTAAATAAAATATTAAAATATTTTTCTAAAATCATGCTTGCAAAAAGAATCGACACATTCAACACTGAAATAATTTCCCTGACTAAAAGAAACTACGGGGAATTATTTTTTATTTGAAATATGGCCCTGATACATCTCAGAAAGGAGTATCATATAAGACATTTCCAATTAAATAGGAATATACCAAATATGTTCATAGCACATGCAGGTTTGGGAATATTTTTTGATGTGTTTTTACAGTCCGTAACTTACAGAAAAATGATCCTCAAGCTTCAGCATAAGCTTATGCATTGCCAGAAGGTGCTTCTCAAGTGCTGTGAGCAGTGTGGCCCACCTTTTTAATCCATTTATGATAGGAAACTTAGACTAACAGTAATTTATACACCAAAGAGGAGCTCATTAGGTCATTCACCTGCTCAGTAATATAGCACTAAAGATTCTGCCCATTAACCTGTGAAAATACTGTGCTTATGCAGATTTTTTATGCTTGTTTCCAAGAATGTAATGTCAAGACAAAGCAAAGTAATATTCTATTCTGTAGACTAAGTGAGGATAAAAGAATTCATTTTCTCCTGTTCCACCTGGATAAACTTGCTAATGATAAACCTTTTCCTCAATGGAAAACCTGATCCAGCAGATTGCAGTGAAGGGAAATGTAAAATCATAGTGGTGCAAAGGGACATTTAAACACATATTGCAATTGCTTACCAAAGGCACAGCCCTCGAGGGCTCCAGACTGGGCCTGGGTGCTGTTGAGTACATGTAGTTAAACAATCTGTCTATTTTTCTTAGAGGTACACCTCCACCTTGGTCACTTATCTAAGGAATGAAAATTGAAGAGTTTTAAACACGAGGTTCAGACAAAAACCCACAAAACATCAAGAAGCATTATCTAAATTACTTTAGAAATACTAAACGAGCAGTTAGGGGCTTTGGGGTTGTCTGGTTTGGTGAAAAGAAGGCTGAGAATGACCTTGCCATGGTCTACAGCTTCCTGAGAAGGGGAACTGGGGAGGGAGGTGCTGATCTCATCTCCCTGGATCCCATGATGGGACATGTGGGAAGAGTTCAAAGCTGCAACATCAGGGGAGGTTTAGAGTGGACATCAGGAAGCATTTCTGGATGGGAAGGGCAGTGAAAGAGCAGAACAGGTTTCCTGGAGAGATGGTCAATGGCCCTAGTCTGTCAGTGACCAAGATGCATTTGGACACTGCCCCAACAAACGTGCTTTGACTACTGTCAGCCCTGAAGTGGTCAGGCCGTTGGACAAATGTTCCTTGTAGGTCCTTCCCAAATGAAAATATTCTGTTCTAATGAACATAAAGCAAGTGACACAATAATTAATTAGCTTTTACAAATTAAAAGTCATATTACTCTAAACCTAGTGGGTTTGCAAGCTGTGTATTTTTTTTTAGCCATTTACCTTAATAGATAGATCTTCTTTCCCCAAAGTGACTAAGGTTTTGATCGATGGATAGGCTTCTTTCTTACCTTCATGCAATTCCACTGTAGCTCTCATTGAATTCTGGAGATAAAAGAAAATACAGTCTCTTTGATTCTAACTTTAACATTTAAGCTTTTAATGGCAAGTTAGAACTTGAAATTATTTTGCAGCATCTGCTCTGTCCTAGAGTTGTGTACAAGGTAGAAAAGGCTGTATTTAACACAAATTCAAGTGCCATCTAGTCAGTGAATTGCCCAGTTAAATGTTTACATTACAGCTTGTTATCCATAACTTTTATCTATTTTATATAGTCAGAGAAAAGAAACCAAGACTTTTTTTTTCCTGTGTGAAATCAAGGAAATATATCCACAGGATGAGAACACCCTTCACCTCCATCATGCAGTACACCAACAGTGATGTTCACCACAGAAAGCTAATTTTAATTCTCAACCTGGGTCACATAATGTTTAAGTTACCATCTGTCAGTCTGACTTCATGTTAACAGAGTTTCCACTGCCAGTCCCTCACAGTTCTTTACAGCTACAACTTACTGGCTTCAGCCTGTCTCATGACTTGTACCAAAAAGATACTCACATGTACCGTGCAAATTCTCATCTGTTCTGCCCCTAAACTAATGCTACAAGTGCCAAAAATGGGAGAAGACATTAATGAACATAGCTGCCAAATGTCAGAAATCAAACCCCAAAACCCAGTACTTTAAAAAAGTTTCTCTCTGGCCAAATACAAGTTTTCCCCTCAATTTCTGGTGTTCAGCTGCACCACTTAGAGAGCTAGTCTGTTCTTTCAAACCATGTAACAGCTCTCACATGTTCCATTTTCACTCTCGTTCCAATTATTCAGAAAACACAAAACGGAAACAAAGCATGTCATCTACACTATTCAAAGATACAGGGCCTGCCTTCACAATAAAGACACTGATCCTAACCAGTCCTCAAATATCCAATAAAGAAGCAAGCTCATAAAAACTGCAAGGTTATGAATATTCCATCACTGCAAAACCAGACTGTCGTGAGTGTTCTAAGTTAATAAAAAAAGCTACAAAAGCACAACAGAAGTGGGAAACCAGGCAGTTTTTATGTACACAAGGTCATAAGAGAGGGGCTTTAGTCTGGCTTTTAAACAAGCAAAACTCTAAAACTTAAGAATAAGCTTAAGAAAGGAAAAGTGAAATAACATTTAAGAGCTGTAACTGAAAGGAATCTCAGTTTCAAGAGTAATAGGGTTGCAAAACCCTCACAAATATTTAACAAGTGCAACCTACCTTGAATAATTCAAATAGCATATGAAACAAATGAGAAGGTACATAGACTACTTGAATAGGCTTGTTTGGAGCTTTAGCTAAAAAAAAAAGATAAATAAAAATGTCAAATCATTTTTCTTCAAAACAGTATTTTATAGCATTGCCCTTTACTAAAATAACATGAACATGTAGGCATAGACAAGTATGTAAGCATGACTTCTAATTTTCCCAGAGCAAAATTAGTTCCATGAAGTAAAAACATAAATTTTAGTCGCTGCTAACACCTGAAAGAACACATTATAATTGTGATCTTCAAATCCATCCAGTCAGCAGACTTTGTTTAGATACGAAACTTCACTAAACAGTGGTTGGTTTCATACAACAGTATATGTTAACCAAGAAAACTTTCCTACTTAAGTGGGAAACTTTCACATGCTCACATACTATTTAAGCACAATACCTGCTGCACAAAAAGATTCTTAAACTAAAGAAAAACCCACTGTTTAAACATTCTAAAAAACAACTACATATTTTCCCTTCATTAAAACACACAAAATGTAAGTATTCATAAAAATTTTCAGATATACTTCAAACAATTATCACAGCTTCCATATTCCAAACCATCACTGAATTAATGGTCCACTCCTGTCCCACTGTGAGTGTTTCAGCAGAGTCAGAGCCCCCTCAGCAGAGGGTTTGGCACAACTCTGAATGCCAGAGTGCTCATTGATTGATTGGGCAGGAAATAATACAGCTGCATTTATTACATTCCAGGACGGTTTTGGGGCTGAAGATGAAGTCATCCCTGAACATTCAAATATCTACTGGCATTAAATTATGCAGTCACAGAGAGTCAGACTGAGCAGCAGTTCAGACTGAAGGGAAGTCTCAAACTGTCTGCTTCATAAATTCCAGGAAGATATAAATATACACTGAACATGACTGGAGTCAACTTCATTCCTTTTGGCACTGAGGGCTGGTAATAATCCCAGTCATTATTTTAAGTGACATGGTACTGAAAACTCCTAAGAAAAGGAGAAGACCCAAACAATGCTCTGCAAGGCAGCTTGATATTTTATTCTGTTGATTTTGTCAGTCCATACGCCCATTCCTTTATGCCTCACTGAAACCAAGGCAAACTGACTCACACTTGTTTGAGGCACAGGGATAGAAAACGAGTTATTGTTGCTTTTGGGAGGTAATTGAAAAGTTGCTTTCCTCATATTGATAATAAGCTGCTTTAAAGGAAACACGTCATTCTCTTTCACTTTTTTTTTTTTTTAGCTCCAGCAACTTGGTTTCTCTTTTCACTTCTGCCTTCAGATGAATTTTGCATTGACTGATTCCTCCGCTGCAACACTCAGTACTTTTATCTCTAGAATCACTCAGTTTAAAAGGGGAAGGTCGAGTCCTTTGGTTTTGGGAGAGATGGGTGGCAATGCATCACTGCTGACAGTATCACCTTGCGTAGAGAAATATTTCTACACCACTCAGTAGTACTTTGAGCAACACATATTCCATGTATCACTCTCCCATTGAGTGTTACCTATTTCTGAGACTTTTGCAATTCTGCTGAAGTTTGGAACCATCTTAGTCTTATGTTTGGCTGCTGTCCAAAGTCTGGGAAATGATCACTTAGGAATTTTTAAAAAAAAACCAAAAAAATAAGCTCCCTTTTGTCAATAAAATAATGAACAAAAAGCACTCAATAAGCTGACAAGGCCTGTCTCATCAGTTTTGTGTCATCCAATTTTCGTCTCTGCAATCAACTTGAAACAGATTTTCATGTGAGAAGCTTATGACAGAATTTAAAGCATAGATTACCTAATAAAAATCGCAGTTTTGCCATCTTACACAGAAGGGCTCACAACTGTGTTGAGAGTGCCAGTGGAATTCATGGGTTTATAAGCATACTTCAGAATGAAACAAGTTTCAGTTCTGTTAGAAGATTAGAAGGCAGGCAGAAGGTTTCCTTCTCAGTTACAAGGAGTCTTGATTTATTTTCTTTAAAGTGATAGTGAATTTAGCAGATAGAACTCTGCATTCACCATAAAGAAGTACACATCATGATAAACTATAATTCAGGTGCCCATGTAGACGCATTAGAACAAAAGTAACTGCATAGTTCAAATTATAACTTAAAATTAATTAACAAAACTAGGAATCACAGACACCAGAAATACATTTTCTTGCGTACATCAGTTAAATAATTTCATAATTACCATTGAATTCTTCAACTTCCAGATCAGGTGCCACTGTATAGTACTGCTCACATAACATCTTAGCTGTTTCATAAGCATCTACAAAACAATAGAACAAACACTGATTTATCAAAATCTTCTAGCAATGACCAGCAGTGTTCATCCTCCCTGTGAAAGACCACAAATGGAACACTCACTTTGAGCTCTAGTTTACAAACATGAAGCTGGTATCCAATCTAATCCCTTTTTCTCTGTACACTCATAGCCCAGTTGTCAGGAAAGGGAAAACACTGTCTAAAGCTCTACAAAGAAAAGCACATTACTGGAGAAAAGCTATTTTCTTCTTTGTTTGGGGCTTAAAAACCAGAAGAATATAATCTTAGGCTGACCATAAAAATCTATGTATTTTTTATTTTCTAATGACAATTTAATACTTGTTCTTTCCATCTCAAGAAAAAAAAAAAAAGGATGACATTGCAGCTATAAAACACAATACTGTTTACAATACTTAATTTTCAAGGTTTTTTTGGGGAAAAGCTGGATAAGATTCTTCATTCCTTCCCACTGAACCAAAAATTACTCCCCCTGAAAATACCTCCTCATAGCCGAAATCAGGCTTTATGTATTGTTGAAGCACAGGTAGAATATTTAAGTTACCCTTTGTCACTAGAGGTGCCCCCTAAGGTTCAATACTGGGCAATATTATTTAACTTATCCATCAGTGACTTGCAGGAAGGGGCAGAGGCCTCCTCAGGGAGTTCACTGATGGCACTGAGCTGGCAGGAGTGGCTGACACCCCCAGAGCTGTGCAGCCCTTCGGAAGGGCCTTGCCAGGCTGGAGAGATGGGCACAGGAATGGTCTGAAATTCAGCAAAGGCCAATGCAGGGTCCTGCACCGGGGAGGGACAACCCCAGGCACCAGCACAGGCTGGGGGCCGACCTGCTGGAGCAGCTCTGCAGAGAAGGGCCTGGGGCTGCTGCTGGACAATGAGCTGTCCATGAGCCAGCAGTGCCCTGGGGGCCAAGAGGGCAATGGGGTCCTGGGGTGCATTAGGGAGAGCATTGCCAGCAGGTCAGGGAGGTGATCCTGCCCCTCCACTCATCCCCAGGAAGGCAGGTCTGGAGTCCTGTGCCTTGTCTCAGGACAAGAGAGACCTGGAGATCCTGGAGTGGGTCCAGTGGAGCACAACAAATATGATTAAGGGACTGGAGCATCTCTCTTACAAAGAGAGACTGAGGGAGCTGAGCCTGTTCAGCCCTTAGGAGAGAAAGCTGGGAGGGGACCTGATCAATGCCTAAAAATATCTGAGGAGGAGGTGCCAAGAGGATGGAGCCTTTTGGAGGCTCTTTTCTGTGATGCTGAGCAATAGGACCAGAGGCAGAAACTGATGCACAGGAAGTTGCAGCTGAACACAAGGAAGAATTTCTTCCCTGTGCAGTGAACGAGCGCTGGCGCAGATTGCCCAGAGGGTGTGGAATCTCCTTCACTGGAGATGTTCAAGAACCACCTGGGCAGAATCCTGTGCCATTTGCTCTGGGATGACCCTGCTTGAGCAGGGAGGGATGCTGGACCACATGATTTGCTGTGCTCCCTTCCAACCTGACCCATTCTGTAATTCTGTATTTGAAAGATTTCTTACTGGTTTCTTAGCAAATCTGGGTTAAACAGTCTGAGTGCAGTCTAACATTTAACCTTCCTCTAAAAGCCGACTCTTTGGCAGAGTCCTAAGACTCTGGAAGAGACTGTGGAGTTCAAAGCATGCTTCATGGTATGGATTGAGATTAAACACCAGTAACAGTGAGGGATCTATTGGTAAATCTCAAATTTGGCTCCATGAAAAAACCTGAATTCGCTGTCAGCTCAGAAGTCTTATTGCAGGACAGTCAGTGAGACAGAGATAGCCACCTCAGGCAGCACAAACACAACACTTGGTGTAGCTGCTTGAAGGAAGAAAGAAGTGGCTGTTTAAATCATTTCTTCATTGTCTGAAGGGCATACAGGGCTTATAGCAGCCACATAGAGTACCAAAATCAACATTTTAACTGATAAACTGCTCAGAATGCTGCCTGTGAACCAGAACACTTGGGAGCTAGCACAGCATACAGAACATAAATTAACCCCTCCAACAATTCTACAAGGAAAAGGCCTCAATCGCCTTGACTCCCTGACAGGACTACGCAGCCCATGTCTTCATGAACATTTCATTTCTTTGAAAAGCAACTCTGGACACTGTTTGTTATGCCCTTGTTTGGTCAGTGTTGTGTATGATCTACTTTAGCTACTTGCTTGAAAACTGGACTTAGCACCTTCTGACACTATGCACTCCCCTGACCAGGGCAACAACTGTGAATCCGATGAACAAAATTGATTCAAATATTGCTATTAGAAGGCAAAGCTAAATAAACAATATGGCTGTAACATATAAAATGCTGAGGCCAAAGTGGAGCAAGGTCAATCAAAAGGAAAAAAAAAAAGCTGCTGAAAAAGGCTACCCTAGGAGCCAAGAAGGGCTACAAAAAAAGCTGTTACAGAACTGTAAAAAGCATTACAAAGTGAGTTATCATCCAGGTCGGACTTTGAGATAAGAAAGGCTTCTCTCTCTCTCAGCCTTTGGTGAAGTGAAAGTGAAGGGGACATTCTTCCCCCATTGCGGTAGCACAAAGAGCAGTAAAGGACAGAGCCTGGAATTCTCTCCTACAGCAAGACCTGCATTTTTCTATTTGCAAATAGATACACCCAGAGTGTAAACCTTCCATGGAGAAGTTCTTGAAGCAGCCAGCATTGCCTCATGCCTCCTTGCTAGCATTCTGAAAGCATGTAAACATTAACAACACACAGCAAACAGGACTTCCAGTGTGACTGTGCCTGGTCAGTCAGGTACAACCATCACATCCATGTCTTCTGCAGGAGACAAAACAAGCTGTGGTATAATCAGATGACAGAGGAAAGTGGAGTTTCACTGGCATATCTGTACACCTGGGGACATTTTACTGAAGGGCCTAGCTAAACAAAATTAAACAAAAATGGAAATTTCACTTAGTCTCAGTTTTCTGTAATACCAGCACGTGATACAAAAGCAGTACATGAGAACCTGCTTCTAAGTATTTCAGGAAGAAAACATCTAAAGTTTAACAAAACATTTAGACACTTCATCTGATACTTAAAAGTACAGATTAAGGCTATTAAAAATCAAATTGTTTTCTTAGTTCTGTTAACAGACCAAAAATTTTTCTCTTCTCAATAATGAAGACATTAGAAAGTGTCAACAAGCCCAGGGCTTTATTGTGAGCAGAACTTACATTTAACAAAATAAGAAAAAAAGAAATGGATTTAAATCACCTTCAGTTTCTTCTATCTCATTAAAATATTTCTGAATATTTTAAGTTGGGGGATTTCAGTAACAAAAATATTAACTTCATCTTACCTTTAACCACCTCTGCCACATCACAATTAGGATCAATACTTCCAATGTGCTTGGGATGAGCAGGATTAATATCTCCACCAAACAGCAGTGCTAAAATAAAAAAGAAATGGTAGTAAATTATTTATTACCCTTGAGGCAGGCCAGAAAGTTTGAACCTGATGGTATCTGAGATTTACTGGATACTGCATCATTTTGTAAAAAGTGTACTCCAGCAAATTGCCAGAATCCTTGTTTAAGAAGACTACTTGTCTGACTGCTCATCTTCCCTTTTTTTTATTTTCAGTTTTTACAGTTAAGACTAGCCAGCATTCATGATGTAGGAGGGTTAAGGTGAAAACCTGCATTTCAAAGCAGATTATCAAGAATTAAATAAAATTAAAATGTAAAACACTTCATTCCTACTGTTAGGCCAGAACAGAAGCACTCACAATGAAAACATTAGAGTAAAAAGGTGTGTGGAACTGTAAGGCATCACTAAAAGCCTTTTACACTCACCTAAGCTGCAATTTCACAGAGGTCTCACTCACTCACTCAACTCTCTCCCTGGATCTCAGTAGTATGATTCCCTCTCCCTCTTTGTACAATGGTCTGGTACTCATCAGACCCTTCATCAAGAGTTTAAAGACGACTCTCAAAGAAGTAGAAAGGTTTTGTACTTCATTTCAGGAGTGATTTTCTGCCATTTTAGCAAGTTAGTGAGCTCTGACATGAAGCAGGTGCAGCATGAGGTGAGCAGAAGTCTAGATCTGAAAGCTTTTCCTACCCTGGGCACAGCAAGCTCCCACACTGGGCACTGTGTCCTGCAGAACAGTGCAGTAGGAAACAGCCTGCCAGGAATGTAGGAACAGAAATGCAAACTATGTAAAAACTTGAGTTTGCAGTCTGCTTTCCAATTACCTTTTTCTTCAGTGCTTCAAGATTAATATTTGCCATCACAGACAGACCACTAACACTGCTAATACACAGACATTACACAAGGTTAACTAAACTTAAGGCATCTACAAGCAGTTTTAAGCTCCAACCAGTAAAAGAGGAGGAGCCATAGGAAAAGCTAGTTCAGTTCAATGAATCAAGTTTAGTATTTTAGAATTAGTGCAAATTATGCTAGCACTCAGCCCAAGAATTCTATTAGGACAATGTCTGTACTCTATTGCCAGAACTCCTCTATGGCTAAGAAAGCCTTTTAATTTGGTGTTATGTTTAGGTTCTGCCCAGGTGCAAGTAAAGAAAAAGCTGTACATTTATCTCATTTTGTATGCTTTGCCACATTCAAGTTACCTGTACACACACAGCAAGGCATTTGTTAGTCACATGACAGGTTACTGGAAAGACACAGCTTGTAGTGAAACTCCAGCATCCGCATTATCTGTAGCGTACAACAATTTCTAAGAGCTCAGAAAAGAATACTGAGCAGAGAATGAGGCTCTAGAGCTAAAAGGCACAACACACTAAAACAGATCAGAAGACTGTCCTTAACTTTACTCAGATCACTTTCTGCATGGTTGCACATACTGGTTAATAGGAGCTGTGCAAGTAACTCCCTTCACTCTGCAATACGAATATAAAAAAGTGAGGTTATTAGTAACAACAAATGAAACAGAACCTAATGACAAAAGATGACTAATTCCAGAATTTATCCATAAATAGGAAAAAGGAAGAAAGGAAAGACAAGAGATATAATTTAAAATTTCAGTTAGAAATACTCAACCTCTTTAGAAGGCAAGAAAGTTTAGATAACTTGCTGGAAAAAACAGTATGTATAGTACCTAACCTATTCAAACTTTACAGCATCTTTGCATTTCATTATGATAAATAAATATGAGCTCTACAAACTATGTTGAAAGCTTTGTGAGCAGGAAGACACAGCTACTCTACTACTACCTAAAACTACTTCATGTATCACTTCACATACCACCTCGGCCAACAAGACTAAAAAGCGACAGCCACACCAACAAAGACTGACAATTCTAAAAGAAAGCACACTAGTGTTTTGGATTCATTTCTGATCATTGCAAAGTACCAAATTAACTAGTTGCCAGTATACCTTTTGCCATAATTAGCACAGAATAGTCGTGAGTACAGAAAAAAAAATACAAAACAAAGCTTCACCTTCAGGTTTAGGAGCAATAACTAAGGAGTTTTCAAAGAAGAGGAAAGCAATTACTTACTGTGCTGGTTAATAAGCATACGGAAAGAGATGCGGTTGGTGTAGAATCTATCTAGAAAATACTGGATGTTACTGCTTACAAATGGATCAAAGCCGTATTTCTCCTTGTATTCAATCACCCCTTGCGCCATGGTTGGAACCACGTCATTGTGTCTGTTCCTGACTTTAATTAAAACATCTAAAAAGCTGCAGGAAACAAAATTAGGAGCAGGTCGTTAGAAATAAAATTAAACTCAACAACAGCATAACCATATTATCTGTTTACTATGCCTCCCAGTAAATAACAAAGTATCAGAGGGAAAATACAAAAATACAGCACCTAAACAAGCCAATTTAAAGAAAAGTATTTTATCAACTTATCACTCACAAGATCTGTGAAGCATTTAGAGTCCCAAATTAAGTTATTCCTCTCCCAAATATTCCTTGAAATTAAATCAATCTCTCTTCAACATTGATGGATAGCAAAAGATTCTCTTTCACTGCCATCATATGCACTACTGTAACTGTCATCCCCTGCAACTTCTAACAGTAGCTGGGAGATTGGAAAAGAAACTCAGGAAAAAACAACCTGACCACCCTATATCATTTCCTTGGAAAAGTTTGTGTTTTCTTCCCAGCACTTCAACCCATGCAGTGAACTCTGAATTTCCTTCACCTGGCCTCCGTTGGGCTTAGTTAGGATGTCAGGACAGGTAATTGTGTGACTCCTGTTCAGTTTCCTCTGACACCACTGGATGGCAGACCGAATACAACAGAGCTCTCCTCCGGAGCCCGGCAACTTTTAGGAAAACACTCCACTTCTTTTAACAAGTATTTCCTTTGAAATAGCATGGAGGAGTTCTATTTCTCCTGCCAAGGCAGCTCAACACCTATGATCTTCAATGTGCTCATCCTTTTTTCCCCCACATGCAAACCCATACGTACTTGAAATATCAATTATTAATAGCTTTCTAAAGCGGAAACATGGAAAATCATTACTACTCAACTCTGATATATTCTCCAGTATTAAATTAATGTTAATACCACAATGTTTATGTAATGCTGTTTTAGAAAGTGCAAATGGTGAAATGCAGCTTTCCAAAGAAAACAGAGCTGGAGGACTTGTTCAGCTATGTCTGCATCTGCAACTCTACAGATCCTTTTCCAAAAAAAAAAATCAACAGAACATTCTTTGTAGATTTATAACGAACACTGAAAAGAAATGTATTAATTATTTTTATCAAAAGTAGAATATACACCAGCTAATAAAAGAATCACAGAAATCATTGAAAGGTCATCTAGGTCCAATTCCCCTGTAAATGAGCAAAGGAAAGAACAAAGACCATTGGTCAACACATTTAAATCAGATGTTTTCTTCCTTTTCAGCACCACTTAGGCAAGACAGAATGTTTTTTAATACCATTCTTAACAAGTGATACACTTTTAAAATAATTTCTCCCACTCTACACGGCCAGCTGCAAAGGAATGTAGGATTCCTTTTTACTAGTTTTTTCCTTATCCTAAGTCTAGCTACGAGTTTTTGCCTGTGTGTTAACAAACAGTTCAGCAATCTTTCAACACTACTCTGTTGCATAGAAAATGGGGAAGTTTTAACTGCCTAATTCCCCATTCTAAATACTATCAAGGTACATAACGACTGTTCTCTTACTCACTGGTCTTGCTGACTGGGCAGCTTAGAATATTTAAAGCTTAAAAAGGTTTATAGACCTTTAATGCTTCTTGAGTCTTGACTCTGTGTGATCTGTTACCTCTGAGAGGTGATGTTAGAGACTGTTGCCTGGCTGTACTTGTGCTGCTTCTCTGTTTCTGAGCAACAAGACCCTAGTGAAGAGCAGAGCTGGAAGCAAAGTTCGCAGTTACATCTGAAATAGAACTGACAGCACTCTCTCCTAACTGTTGTTTGCTCTGCTGTTTGTTTTTAAATACCTCCACTTTCCACAATATACACCTGATGCCAAGAGGGCAAACTGTTCACAGATATCCCACTACCAAAGTGCTTAAATGCACACAGCATGCCAAAGGGCAAAGGGCTTAGGTTTATCTGCTACAGACCGGCAAAATCATAGCTGAAGCTTGTCAGCTTATAACTAAATATGTAATAAAGGAATGCCTCATTATTGCACTATGACAAGACTCCTGTTCCATCTTCCAAGATAACTGAACTCACTCACACATTTCCATCAAGCAGATGCTTTTAAAGGAGCAAACACAAGAATAGAGGCACATTTCAAAGTAGCAGAGCAGAAATCAGAACACATCTCCTTAATCTTAACACTCATTCCTTACAGTCCCTCTATCTGCTATACCCCTGAAAGCCACAAAGCTTTTACTGTACTCAAACTGTGGGAAACCATATTAAAGAATTTTTCAACTGCTTATGGGATTAACTGGGAATACTCCAAAACAGCTCTGAAAATTGTGTTTACCAATTATTTTTTTGTCCACAATTCTATTTTCAAAACCACGAAGAATAAATAATGCAGTTGGTTTGACAAATTAGAAATTATTAATAAGAAGCTACTTCAGTTAAGTGAGCTTCTGTGGTTTCTGTATTAACAGAAGAATACTTAAGGCATTACCACAGGTGTTAAGTAAACGAAGGCTAAAAAATTTTACAAACACAGGAAATAACTTGTGTTGTGAGATTCATTAATTAACTTCCTAATAACCTGTATATATTACTCTATTTTGATCTATCATTACAGTGCAAGAAAACAAGGATAAAAAAGTCATATAAAGACAAAAGGAATTTTTTTAGTCTCTCTTATGGATAGTATTACCTGAAAGATGACAAACACAAAAGTGATGAGTAAAAACCCTTTTATATGCAACAAATGCAATGATTTGGGTTTTTTCTGATTGGCTGCTCTTTTTTGAATCAGTGCTTGCTGGCAGCTGAGTATCACCAGAAAGAGGTAAGAGTTCACACTCTGAAAGATTTCTCTACTAGAAAGTGTATCTACTCCAAAGTTCAAAACTAATTAAAGCAGCATTTCACATTATGTAAAAGTAACAAAGTGGTACCTCTTTAATCAGATATACTCCACTGTTTACTTAGCTCAAACTGCTTACAGAACCACTATTTTAACTGCAATGCTGCAGAAAGGAAGGCTCCTTGTTTACCAAGTTCCTCATGAGTGTTATCTCAGACATGCTGATGGCCTCAGCGGCTCCCAGCTCCAGGACACTCCCCCACACACCCTCCCTTGAGAAGGCTACAAAGAGAGAAATCAGCAAAGAAACTCGAGGGTGTAGAGGCTGCACTAAGTGTCCTTTGAGAGCACATGTGAACAGCATGTTTTACAAACCCTTCAATTATGGAAACACAGCTTCAACCTCTGTGTTTACTGGAGTGTGACATCTTAGGAAATTTCCAACACTTCTGCCAGCTTGCACCCTTCACCAAACGTGGACACCTTATCTTAGGGCTCCTGTTATCACTCTGTTTGGCAGAACTGCAGAAAAACTTCCACCTGACCTCTCCACAGCTCAAAAAAGGTAATTATGTTATCAAAAAGGTAAAAGTAACCTGCCATTTGGCAAATGCCCATACTACTGACAGTGACAATAATGTGGCAATGCTGCAGTGAGGCTTCATAAGGCCTGCTAGCCAATAGAAAGCAACAGAGAAACTGAAATGCTTCATTAGAACAATGCCAAGGGGAAAAAAACCCTCTTCAAAGGATTTTGTCCAATGTTCATGAAAAGGTAACAGTGATGAACATTCATCTGCCCTTCCACTAGGAGCAGAGAAAAACTGGGCCACTCAGAAAAACATCAACTTCAGTTTAGTCTCTGCACCTACTCCTATAACCACTCGCCCTCTCCATTGCAGGGGCACTGCTGCCTTTGTTGGCCACACACTGTAACATTTTAGGGACCACAGAGCTGAACGCGGGCTCTTCTTCCACTACATCCATTTCCCAATTCATTTCATTGTGTGGCTTCATACACAGCTGCGCCAGTACATGGATGACATCTATAATACTGTGACACTAATATAGAAAATGGTTTCCTCAGAAAGAGACAAACTCTGAGAATACCAGAGCAGGCTCCCCACACAAGCAGCGATAAAACCACAAATAGTCAGGGGACAGTTTTCTGTCCAGCTGATGAAAGCATTGCACCATTTTAGAAAACAGTAGTTGAAGAACTACTGCCAACATTGATAGAGTACATCTGTGGATATCCACCCTCCTTGAAGGAGCTCCCCTTCCCTCCTCTGCTACTGTTACCCTGATTAGCCAGAACAGAAACTGAAGTCCACCTCAGCTGAGGAAGTCCAACAAGGCACTCTCTAATTTCCAAAAATCAACTGCTCTTTTATTCTTCATGTTTTTGAGTGTCTGAGGTGGATACCATGTTCAGCTCCAAAGAGAAGCTGCAGGGATGGTACTGGAACAAAAGCACTTCCACACAGGCAAGACTGGCATCTTGTGACACTGATTAAGCTAAAGGAAGAAGAGATGGGGGCCATCATGAAATGCCTAAATCACCTGATGGCCCACAGGCCTCGGACAAGGATGGGCATTTGATGACCAAAGGATACAAGGTTGGGTCTGCTGTTCTACAAGCCATACATGCTGTAACATTAAGATGTAAAATGTGCTGTTCTGCAGCATGTTCCACACAGGAACAGGAGAGGGGAAAGGAGCCAAGAGATGAAGCTGCTCCAACCCCTTGTTAGAGGATGCTCTTGGCAAGGTACTCAGCAATACCCCACAGATACTGCCTGCACAAGAAAACCTTTGGTCCAAAGGACCAGACATACCTTATAACCTTCCAGGTTTTTCTTTAAGCAAACCAATCTGGTTGAAGAAAAGAACTATTCCTATTTATGCATCCCTAAAGACACTTGAAATCCCAGACAGTGGCTCAAATTCCATATGTGCCAACAGAAAAGAAAACTTTTATGCAAACTTAAATGGACTCAGAAATTAGGGGGGTTTCCCCACTGAAAGCAGCTCATTTAACTACCAGCATTCCTGATACTTTCTGACCATAAGACATAAAAGTAGGATAAGGCTAGGTAGCAGCAACATGGGATACTGACACAGGAGTTGAGAAATTTGTTAGATTTATCTGTGGGTTATTATAAGATAAATATGGACATAGTTAAGAGTGTTTTTGAAAGACATAGTTTGCAAAGAATATTATAAAAATTCTAGTTACACCTCAATATGCAATTAAATGGCATGGCCTTCAATAAGTTAGGAAGAGATGACAACCCAGAACAGGAAAGTAAATCTGAATTTCTAATCTTAGATAGCCTATCCAATACTGCCAAAAAGAACGAATCTGCTCTTTAATCAGATAGTACATTTTTAATGTCTTTTCACAGATGCAGTATAGAAGACAACTCCTGCTATCTAAGATCCTAGCTGAACTTCACCTTAATACGTAGCAATAAATTCCTTAATGCATCCTTATTATATGTACTTAATTACACAGAATACAATAATTGCAAGATTTCAAAGCTTTTAACAAACAGTTATCCTGAACGATATTGATATTTGCTTCATTATGAAATATTTGTTCTACCATACTCATATAGAGCATCATAAACGATATTTGCAGTTGCCACGGAACAATATCAGGAATGTCATATCCATATGGCAGAATCAGATAATTCATGTGTTAATTATGAGACTCTAAAAATAGCTCTCCAAGAGAACTACTCATTAGCCTTTACAAATATATATTTATTATACTGTGATCTACCATGAGCCTCTGTAGTTCATTAAAAGCTGAAATTCAGTTACCTAAATACAGGTCACCAAAGATGGTTTTAGAAGCTACATAACCACCTTGCCTCAACCCACACATCCAGGACATTACAGGCTTAAGAGGACCTGTGCCAAGCTCACTCAGGTGTTTGGGACAGCTCACGCCATCTCAAAGGCAACAGACACCTAAGTTTTGGTAACTTAATTCCATAAAGGAAAGCCTGCAGATAAACTAGTCACAAACAGAAATTCCTGTGTCATCAGCAAACGGTAAATACAGAATCAGAAAATGTAACAGCTAGAGGCGGTTGAAAAATTAATTTATCCTTACAGAATAAGCACACCTAGAATGCCACTAAAAACTATCTAATGTATTTATAAAAGCTTTTAAAATGGGATGCTCTACAGCCTTCAGTCTGTTCTCATTAATATTACAATCTTTACTTTTTGCCCTGCACACATTCTCAGCTTCAATATAAACCATACATTTTTTAATTCTCCACTTCTTCAACTAGAGCAACCAATTATCCTTTATTATAGTGACCTTATTTTTTTGGCACACGCAGACTTCCAGTGTCTCCAGTATCTTTTTTTGCCAGTCTAAACAAATGCCTTCAGCATTACTCAGAAGTGGAACTATCCAAGTCTCTAAATCTTGTTCCTTTCACATCAGTACTGTCCATGAGTGTTTTAATTTCTTAAAAGGTAGTACCCAGAACTGCAGGCAGCATTCCAGCATAGTACTCACTCTGAGTAAATGGTTACTTTCTCCTTGTTCAATAGCACTACAATTCAGTCAGTCTGTAATCCTTATGGCTCCTTCTACAGCTCTGCCATGCAGGTAACTTCATATTCCTGCACTTGAGCTTCTCCTACATGTATTGGTTGAAACACAAAAGCTAAAGTGTTAAGATCTCAGATAACATGCCCACAACCAATAGAGTACAACATTTGAAATACAGCATCTCCCAAAGCCCTTATTAAACCTAATGTAACATCACGGTTAATGTATCTGAAGTTTGCTAACAGCCACACACTGCTTTTGCACAGCACAGGCCACACGCTGCACAAACACAGCAAGATGTTTTATGAAACCCTCTATAAAGCACTGCTTGACCATGCAGGATTTCAGACCTTAAAAAGAAATCCAAAAGACAAACTACACTAAGCAAGCTAATTAATGGAATAAAAAACCTGCAAGAAGTGATATCCTGAAACAAAGTTGACTGCTATAGGTACAGAGTAACAACAGATCCTGGTGTTGGAGGCGGGAGGTGTGTGTTTTCCTTGTTTTGTTTTCAAGTCTCTGATGTGCATGTTCCACTTGCTGTTCTTACATGTGGGTCTCTTCTCTGTTTTATGTATACACATTTCAAGGAAACATCCTAATGGCAATTTCAATATGATTTTGCTGATAAAGAAAATTGGCTAAGTTTTCCTTTCTTCTCAAGTAATGTTATTCAGTAAGGTAGGTGAACACCACTAATTCAAGTCCATTAAAAAGCTTTAAGATAAAAACAATGACTGACACATTAGAATGCCTTCAAACCAAAAAAGAACTATCAAACTATTAACGTGTTAACATACCCTATACACAACAGAGGACTAAGCTCACTGTATACTAAAATGACATTTTAGTCTTAGGTATCTGATATGCAATTATAGTCTCACACCAACGTTGTCTTCTCAATACCGCCTTGGAGGAAGCATTTAATGCCATTTCTTAAACTACTGGTCTGCATAAATACAAAATATATTGTCCAAAAGCACTTAGATACCTACATTCTACTTCAGATTACAATTCTGGCTTTCACCATAAATATTCTACCTTACAAATAAGGTAACTGTTTTCCTATAGTACAAAACCACTTGGTGTTTGAGACAATTATTTTAAAATGGACTGTTAGAAAAAAATAAATTACTCACTCATCCAGAACATGAGGATCCTCAGGACTTTTATTTTCGTATTCTAAAAGCTCAAGGAAACTCTGCATGTACCTGAAATAAGCAAAAATTATAAGAAGAGAATTAAAATACTTAAACGTGAAATAATTTCAAATTTCTTTAATTTTAAGACTACAGGGTCATGTAAAAGTAATAGATGCACAGTACACAGTCCTCTGCAAAGACTAAAAGTAAGTGGGATGCTGCAACAAAGGGAAAGAAAGCAACTTCAATATATTAAGTTAAAAAGTATTACTTACAACCTTACAGTCTGCAATTCAGGAAACTAGCTATATAAATCAAACGGAAGTTAACAGAAGCAAAACCCCTCCACAGGTACGTCTGTAATTTCAGGTAGTTTGTCCCTGTATTTTGATTGTTCCGCTCACCCACTCTGTACAGATGTTAGTTTGTTCCCACATCCCTCAGAGAGAAATCCAACTTCTCTTTCAAAACAAAGCTCAGGGGAACACTCCCCAAAAGGCACAGTAACAGGACTGCACCAAGCTGGTCCTACCAGAGTACTCCAGGAGCGCACACCCATTCACACACTCCCACAGCTCCCCTGCGTGACACAGCCCTCTGTTTCACAAAATCCCTCTTACACAACACAGCTGTCTCCTGCTCAGACATTTGGTTCACGTGAGATTAACCAAGGCTTAGAGCCCCAGAGGTACCACAGAGAACCCAAATCAAAACCCCTCACCATGAAGGTGGCCAGCCTGCTCTGTAGGACACTGGCCCAACACCAGTATAAATTCTGCCACCTCACACAGAGCACTGCGTCTCAGGGCGGGGTATCACCCCTGGAGTAGATGCATTCAGCAGCACAGATGGAGCTTCAAGGACTACAGAACCAGGACCTATTTCCTGAGGTCAATCACACACCGTATCAATCACACACATAAAAGGGAGAGTTCCAAGGTTACCCTCCCTGCACTCCTGGTTAAAACACAGACACTCAAACGACAATATCAACACTGATCAGACGTTAATGAGATGTGTGTGTCAACAGCTCCAACTCCCAGCAGTAGTGAAAGAGACAGATGAAAAACCAAACAAAACTTTCTTGCACACAGAAAACAACTAATTGAAAGGTCCAAACAGCTAAAGCGAACACAAGAGAGAAAAGATAACCAAACAGCCTACACAAGGAAACAGCTAAACAGGTAACCAAGCCTGTCCCTTTTCAGCAGCAGCTACCCAGTGTATTAGGTCAGTTCAACAAAATGACCTGTGCATAAGCTCTTTTGGTAGCAGTTCTATGTTAAGACCAGCTTAATAAGGATATGAAACTTCACCCTGCATCTTCAAGCTACAGTGAAGCTTAGGACAGCACTGTTGTCTATGTGACTCCCTCTACAACATGCCACTTTCCCCACCCTCATTTCAAGCTGCAGGCACAGGTGACTGACATTCCTCAGGGACACAGATATTTTCAACACCATCAGCACAGGAACACCAGCTACTGTGCCTCAGTGCATTTGTGCCCTCCTGCAAACACCAGGAACCATTAGAGAAATCCCCCAAAATTTTGTCACTTACAAGTAGGGCATGCAGCTCATACCTCTAGTACTGCTTATTTTAAAAGATGTTATTTTATGCTGCTAAGAGATGGCACCGGTTCACAACCATCACACTCTGAACTTGGCTGATTCACAATGCAACAAGTAAATCATGATCGTGCTCACTCAAAGAGGCACATGTTCTTCAGCCCCCATCTGTCATCATATAGTACCATGAAACTCCTGGTGCTGAAAGGCACCACCACACTTGAGAAGCAACACAACAGGTTGTTTTTAATACAGAGCTCCTACCATAAATGTCAAGCATCACCAATCTCGTGCAGACACAAAGATAAAACAGCAGTGAATGCTGCTGGTACTGAAGGTAGCTGATACCTGATTTTCGTACTGTGTGGATTTGACTGGTTGCCTGCCATTACTGGAGAAATTATGGAAACAGGCAGTGCTTTTCCTTTAGAGTTCTCTCCTTCTGATTCTAAAGTAAAGAAAATACTACTTTAGAAGTTAAGTCCATTAGCAAAAGCACTGTATCCAGCAAGTTAGCTCAGAGAAAAGGTGAACTTCAAACCTAAGTTACTCAATTTCTTCCAAGCCTGTGTCTAAACCAAGCTAGAAAAAAGAGTCACTTCATGTCAAATGACCTTAATCCACCGCTCAGTGCCTACCACTGTACATCACCCAGGCTGGGATGTTGTTACACCTGTGTCTTAAGCCTCTGAATAAAAACTCGGAGCTGCAAATGCTGAACAACTTTTTCTTTTATGCTGCTGTGATTTCCAGTTTGTACACCAGATTCAGCCCTCCATCCCACTCCCTCTCCCCCAAACAGCTCAAAATTAAAGAAATTAAGAAAAAACATGTTTAAAATGAAATTCATAACTCTGGTCTTAATGACCACGACCATTACACTCTGAGGACAGGTGAGCAGCCAGCAATACAGTTCATTCCTGTAAAAGTGTGTGTGAAAAAGCCATTTCCTTTTCATACAATCCATCTACTTCCTTGCATTTTCTTTGAATTGTAGGTGCAGAGAGGGATAAATGAAGGTGGTAAGAACAGGATTTATCAAACAATGAAAAGCAAGACCTTGTGATGTTTAAACATAATTCACACACAATTACCAGCCAGAAAGAACAAAAGAAAAAAAAAAGTACCACAATAATGCATGAATTGCTGTATCACTAATAAATCAATACAACTATACAAAATACAAATACATAAAAAATCCAGCATTAAAAAAAGAGAAAAAAATCTAGCATGAAAAAAAAGAGAATGTCAGTTATATTTTGTTATATTTGGTGAGTCATCAAAAGCAGAAATCAAAGTCTGTGCCCTTCAAACATATTGTCTTTCTGGTGTTTAATTTTTTATCACAATACACTACAATTGGGCAAGCTCTTTGGTTTCAAGCACCCTTTTGCCTTGTTCTTGTATTAATTGCTGCCATGTAGATTGAATTCTTGTTAGTCTGCCAAATGCAAGAATTTTAGAATGGCACATTTCATACATGAAAGCACTGCAAAAGCCCATAATGTCAGCTCTGGGTTTTCTTTTCTTAAAAAATTCATGCAAGATACTTCTGTTTTTCCCTGATGTGTATTTCACTAAGATTTTCCTTTACAATCATACAAAATACACAAAATGATTAAACAAATCTCCATGGTAACACAATCTTGTTAGCATAGTCTCAATGTAGAAAATAGAGGAAAAAAAACAATTATTGATCCCCAAACTGTACGTATTTCTCTAATGAGTCTTTCCCAAGAGACAAATGGAAGTTTATAGTATTTTCTAAGGAAAAGCACGAAAGAAAAGAAGAGAAATTTGTCGAGGGCTAAATAAAATGTGAATTTTTCATATAACTGAGTAACATACTGTGCAAAGCTCACGCTTACTTCTGATATTTTATAAGCTCTGACCTTATCCATCGTAAGGTTTTCTTGTAACTACTTTCCCCCATCACACTAGTGACCATTCTTTATTAAACAATTCTGCCACATGTTCAGTATCCTACCTGCACTTTAGCTATAGTGCCCTCTCAAAGCTGGCCCAAAAAAGGCCCACTTCTCTGGATCAAGCCAGTTGCCCATTGATTTTGAAAAGCTGAAAACAAGGTGCTGCTTGTTGATCTGCCTGCTATTTGGAATCATTGCAGTTCACAGCCAGAACATACTGAGTCACTTCATTCCTTCCCTGCTCCTTGCAAAAGACACACAAATTAAGCTATGAACTCAAACTAGGACAGAGATGATGTTTTCCCTTTACTGAAATGCAAAACTATTATTCTTGGTTTGTTCAGAGTTCACTCTCTGCGTAATGCCAGCTTTATTCAGGAAAGTGCAGCTGAGCAGTACAAAGGAAGGACAGTGGCCTTGCCTCTCCTCCTTGCTGCACACATCAGGCTGAGGAGCCCAGAAAGGAAGGAGAAAAAACCAACAGAGCACCTTTCCCAAGAGCAATCACGCAATCAGCTGTAAAATCTGATAGGCAGCGAAGCACAGGAAGCAAAGTGCCTCCAGCAGGGCCATGGGATGGATTGGAGGAGGAGAGAACAGGCCTTGCCTGCAGCAGGAGGACAAAACCAGGATAAAACCAGGCTGCCTCCCCAGGGAACCCTAAGGCGTGAGAAAACTGACACAATCCAGAATTTCTGATGGCTGGAAGCAGAGAGGATTGATGGGAAAGGATCCATGCTGTACTGTAGGCAGGGCTGAGTTCTTACTCCTCTATTTACAGAGCCACTTCAATTTAAAAGTCTAATATAACCAATCTTGAAGATTAGGACCTTTTTGTATTAATTTTTGGCACGCTGGCATTAAGGAATAGATTGGGAACTCAAAGCTCCCGCTAATTTGGAGTCTCACCAAAAGCACATAAAAACGTAAGTTTTCTAGTATAAAGTCATAGTGAAAATGAAACAAACACGCTTGTGACTATATAAATTACTGAATATTGGCAAATAAATATATTAAAGTGAATAAGGAATTAAACATCTTGCTCACTTATGCCAAATATACAACAGTTTTTTCTTGCCTGTTAATGAACTACCAAGCTTTCTCAAACTATGGCATAGCAAAAACAAAGTATCATGAAATCTGACACTCAAAAAAAGATTTTCTTAATGTAGTTTTGAAGTGCATCAAGAAGAGGTTTTTTCCATTTTGTAAGCTCACAAAACAGCTTAACGGCTAAATTTATATTTATCTCTTCTACTACATAAAATTCAGGAATCTCACTCTGGGTATCTCTAAACTTTAGGTTAGGAAACTATCAACGTGTTTCAAAACCTGCCATCAGCCTAGCTGCATAATAGTCAAGATCATCCACACTGAAGTTAATAAAACTTTTGGTTTGGTGTTTTTAAAAGATGAATTCAGAAGTAAATTTTGCCTAAGGTTCATCATCAGGACTTACAAACTACAGGTCAATGTTTAATTAAGCAATTTAAAACCTCTGAACAGAAAAATAAGAACTAAGCTCTTTAAAGTCCACACCTATGATCAGGGGGCGAAAATGCTACAATTACTTTTCTTGTTTTTGACGTAAGATGATAAAAATATTCTCGCGTCATCTCCATGAAGATACTACTTTCCACAGAAACTCTTAGGTTATCAAAAAGAAGAAAATTAGAAGAAAATTATGGAAAACACTTTGATTTCAAACTTCCATCTCTGGGCTTGATGTCCATTCCAACTTCTTCAGCACATTACAGTCTGGTATTTGACCTGCAGCCGTGATAGTGCAAATCACATTGTCATATAACACTTGATACTGCTTTTTTTCTTTGGCTTTCTGTGGGTTTTTTTCCTTTTTTTTAATCAGTAGTATCTATTGTGGCCACAGAAATCATCACGGGTCCTCAAACCTCTTCAACAAAAACTGTGAAGGGGCCCTCCACTCTGAACACCCACTCAGTTCCTTTGCCAGACACATCCAAATGTTGCTCAGCTCTGTATCAGCAGAGCAGAAGCACAAGCCACAGCACAGACATTTGGACTAGAAGCATGACGCTGCAGCCACTACAGAAAAATTATTTCCTTTTCTTCATTTACCTATTTGTCCACGTTTCATTAAAGACAGTTTCACAACTCAACCAGATTAGAAAAGCCTAAAAGGCCTGGATATTATCTACTCTTCTCTACAAGCCTAACAACTTCCTGTGACACCAGACAGACAAGCCCTCAAACCTTGCAAGCTGCCACTTCACCACAAAGTGATTGTGTGGCTCCACAGCATTTACACTCACTTGAAGCACTTCATCACTACACTCGAAGTGGTCATCAAGACATCCATTGCTATCTTGCAAAGACAAACACAATGACACATATTCTAATTTATATTTTCTGAGGCTAAAGCTTGATAAATAGGAGACCCAAGGCAACAGTCAACAGTCAGCACAGAGGCTCTTGGCCCAAGGGCTATGACTGAATTTAACAAAAGCCTACAACATTAGCTACTTTTACAGTCAAACAAGCTGCTACTTCAGCAGGGACTTCAGTTGTCTACTGCAAAAATATTTTTACAAAAAGTCCTTGGAAAAGTATTAACAGGTAAATGGACAAAAAATATCCCATGAACAATGACTTCTTTGTGCTTAATACATCCAAGGCAGCAGTCTGTAAATCTCACCGAACATGCAATTAGGCTAGAAATTAATTACTATGGAAAAGATGGCAGAACTTTGGATCACTTTTGATCCACGCTAGTTATTACAATGGAGAATGTTGTTTACACCAGATTTTTGACCCATTCCATAACTTCCACTGACCACCAGGCTATGTTTTTCAAGATTTAGCAGTGAGAAAAACAGATGAGGTTTTAATTTTCTCTCAGTATTTTTGACAAAGGAAGAAAAAGGAGAAAGAGCAGCTGGCTGTTTCAAGAAGCCATGAGTGCAATACAGTAAGGCATGTTTAAAAAGCTTGCTCTTGGAAGTTACAAACTCATTTTTATTACCTGGGAGACAACAGTATGTTTTTACTAACTTACAGGATGAACAAATCCTTAGCTAGGATCCAGGTTAGAGTACATACTCAAGATTAGACAGAAGAAAATGAAACCTCATTTGACAAGACACAATTCAAGGCAGGAAACTGAGTGATTCAGAAGAATTCAATGATTCTCTGTCGCAAGCAAAACAACACAATGTTAATTTTACAATAACTTTTCAATCCATTTTTTTGAAACTTACCAACTCTGCACCAGCCCAACCGAAGGCCTGTTGAGTAAATTATCAGGCAGCAGATTGACCTCCCTCATGGTGTTTGCCAGGCGCACAGGAAGCTCCTTCCGCAAGAACATGTACGACGTCTTCTCGCAGGCATTGTCACGACCTACCAGAAAAAAGGAAAAACAGGTGCCCCATTGCAGCAGACTAAGTTTTAGACTTCCTAATGAAGCTTTTTTTTTTAGAAGCTTTAAAAAAAACCACTTGTGAAAATAAAAAGTTTTAAAAGAATTTCAGTACTCTTCTTTACTTTCCTCTCACTCACGCGACATTTTAAACTTTCACCTTCCTAGAATTTAACCCTTTTTGTCTGCCGTTCTTCCACATTTCACATCATCTCACCTTCTCTTCCAAAAACAAAAATCTCTCATCACAGAAATAAAATTCATCAAGTACCAAAGACTTGATATTATCTGGAAATAAGACCACAAAATACTAGCTTTTGTCTATACAACTTTTATACTAAAGTGAGCATTTAAAAAGTAAATGCTGCACACATAAGGGAGGGTAAGGAGTGAAAACAAAAGGACAAAACAATGACAGCAGTTTGCTGATATTTCATGTCACAAGTTCTTCAACCTTTAGTATTTTAGTATCTTTAACATTTGAGCTGCACAGACCATCATCCCTGCCAGGATCGGCCTGTAAGATTCCCACCAGAGACCTGGAAGGAAAGTCCAGTGCTTATCACCACATTTTCATTGGGAAAGGCCCCAGCTAAGATTATCTTTAACTTTCACTTTCAAAACACATTTTTATCTAGGCTAGTATTTTGAAAATAGAACATTTAAAAAAAAAAAAAAAAAAAAAAAAAAAAACCACAACCATACAGTCAGAAAGCAAATAAATGGATCCAGCAAAATGACAATACCTTCCTGCAGACCTAGCGGTAACAGCATTCTCTGAAGCCATCCTGTACAAATCAACAAACTGACATGACTAAGAGCAATCTTAAGCTAAGGTAGTTACTAAAGATACCTATGAAACTTTATCTACAAATATTTAAAAGCACAAGATATTAAGCCACTTGCCCGAGTAGTTTAGATGAAAGATCAGATTTAACACTCTTTTGTATTTTGCATCATTTAACAAGTGGGGAAAGTCCCATCATAACTAATTTCTAAAGAATCCAGGTAAATTAGATTTTTTTTAAAAGTCCATGTTTAACTTGTAATGAAGAGCCAGGATTCTGCTTTCATCTAGAAAGAGAGCAAAGGTCTTTTGTGATGATAACCAGTTCAACCATCTGCAAAATTTCTGAGTGAAGGCATAATGTAACAGCTATAAATTATGTTCAAGCAAACCAGAAAGTGTTAAAAGCACTGCTAGGCACATAATCACTGAGATTTGCAATTTGCAAGATTCAAGCACAATGAAACCAGCACAATCAAGGAGATACTTTTTATGACAGTCCCATTATAATCACAGAGTTTTCACCTTCTTTGCATAGGTAACGTGCATTGATGGATTAGTTCCCAAACCCTAACATTAGCTTGGGGAATATGCAGGAAGGATTAGGATTTCCTTTTTTTTCTTGCTCATTTAGATATCATCAGTCTGGGGCTCATTAAATTCTGATAGTGCTACCAATTCCATTACAGTTTTTTCCAGTAAGCATTTGGACCTATTGCTGGCATTTTCACATCTCAATTACAAATACACACATCCTGTCAAAATTAGAGAAAGGAAACAAGACATTACTTTGTTTTCTGTGAAGCACAGTAATGATTTCAGAGTTCAAACCTTACAGTAAATCAGACAGCAATTCACCTACAACAGAGGACAGATACTTGTTTGTTCACAAGTCACTGTACACAGCAGGTCTTTAAAGATTGAGGCTGGACAGCAGGAAAGACTCTGACTCAGCTCAGCTGGGAAACCTCTCAGAGCAAAGACAACAACTGGTTTGTCCCGAGAGTGACTGAGAGCAAGTGCAGTGATTCTCTAGGTGATAAAAAGCAACAGGAATGAAAGACAGCCCATACAGAAAACTAGAAAATTATGAACAAGACCCAAAGCCCATGGGTTTGTGCAAGGCATACAGAAAGTGCTACAGGCAAGCAGAACTGGCTGAAGAGACCCTCATCCCCTCCTCCCAATGCAAGGGCACATCTCCATTCACCCTATGTCACCCCAGCAGCCCTGAGCCATCTCTTTGCCCTGTTGTACAGTTCCATTTTAGGTACAGAGCCCTTCAGGGTCCCTTTGTATGTTCAGTGTAGGAGAGGAAAGGAAGCTCTGGTGTAAGACTTCCCAGCCCACAAGCTTGCTTCAGCACAAGTTCAACTCATCTGCTTGGTTTGGGGCACATGGTCCTCGTTCCAGCTCCTTAGCTGCGGTCAGTTTATCTGAGAGCCGCCACAGAGCTGCTGCAGCATTTAGCATCAGGGCAGCTCCCTGCCAGACAGCACACGCATGGCAAGAGGGAATGGCCACCCACCAGGAGCAGCAGTAATTAATATCCTCCAGCTCACAAAGCAAAAGCAAACTGTGTCCTAACATGGCTCCTTGGCTGCTGTTCCTCACTGCAACACCTGTACAACCGCATCCATCACAAGAAGGGACATCAGACTAAGTTAAAAAAATCCTTTAGTCTGTATGTTAGGTATTTTCTTAATATAATTTATTATAAATTATATGATAGTTGCATGTATGATAAAGTAAGTCAAAGTTGTAAAGGTATTTCCAGAAATATAAAGATATATTCTAATAAGCTGCAGGGAGACTTCTCAATGTTTAGCCATGTTTAGCATGTTTACAGTCAGTTTAATTTTTTTTCGAAGGCTAGCTTTAATTTTGATCTAGTCATTCCATCTGTTTTTCCAAACATACAGCAATCTTTCTTGATTTTGTTCTGACTCTATCTGGGTCAATACACATTGCCAGCATCGGGATATTGTCTTAAACAGCACTGGCTAAAGCCAGTCTAAATCTATTCATTTCAGTTCAAAGGAATTTGAAATCACTCTCTCAGGGCTAAAGTGCAAGTTAAGTTTTTGAATAATCCCTCCTTGATTTACACTACAACTCTTAGTAAGTTTCTCAAGAACACAAACACACGAAACAATGACCTGTTTACCTTCGTATGAATTCAAACATTAGAAAGAAAAGTCATCCCAGGCCCTAGTGGAAACTACACTGCCCCAGGCATCAAGGGCTGGATTTAGCTTTATTTCCAAAAATTTAAACTCCTTAAAAGTATGCTTTTAAGAAACTGAAAATGGAAAGACTAGCACACTCAAAGTGAAACACTACTTATCCACAAATCCAAGAAGTAAAATAAGGCATCTCATGATATACAGGGTGCAAAATTTTGCACACAGCACCACCATTTGTTTCCCACTGTCAGTAAAACAGCAATATCTGATTGCAACTGAACACTAAATCAGTTTTATAGCCTTAAGTGGAATAATTGTGCAGACCAAATTCTTAAGTCAGGCATTGAAACAAGTTTCTTTCAACAAGTATCACATTAAGGCAACAAAAAGAACAAACCAGACAGGATACAACCTCTTTGTTACAGGTCTGCTCTGCTGCAGGGAACAAAGCAATCCCATGCTATTCTTCCTGGTAGAAAACAACACTACAAAGTAATTAAGTTTTCTAAGGGATTAGGAGTTAATTCAGGGTCAAGAGGCTAGATTATCTTCAGAGTTTAACTCTTAATGAAGTTACACTTTCAAGCTGATTAAAAAACTAAGATCATACCTACAGCGCCTGCAACTTAACCCAGAATTTGATCCAACAGGATGAAGGAAAAGCACACATAAAATATCCCACTCTCCTGGTAAACTACACCAACTTTTGAGCATCTTCTAAAAGCATAGGTGGATGCAACAGAAATCAAGATAACAATCAGTCTGTGACACAGAAATGACTGAATCTGATGGATTTACCTAGGAAGAAATAAATAAATGACACAGCAATACTCTCCAAGACCTCACAGTTCACTGCAGATGAGGCAGCAGTAACCTTGTCCATCAATAACCAAACAAGCATTAGACTCAAACTGCACAAGATTCAACTCTTAATCTGCAGAAACTCTGTAAAAGAGAGGAATCTGATCTGATTTAGGCATGGCTTTTACTAGTGAAGGTAGACATCTGCCCAAAATGACTCTGAGCCAGCTGATTCAGTCTCTGAAATGAGATTAGACTGAGCACAGCCTAAGAGCCTTTGTAACCCTAATTCTCTCATGACCCAAGGGGAAGCAAGTGACCACCGAATATTATGTTAACCACTTGCAAAGAGAAAGCAGTGCAAATTTGCACAGGGAAACAAGCAAAAAGTGGAAACTCTGAAGCAAGTCAGAGTTTGCAAAAACACAGCACAGACGGCATAAATTAAGTTACACAATAATAGCTACTTTGATAGAAAGATGACAATAAAAAGCAAGATATTTGTGAGGGAACTAATCCTCAAGCTATTACTATTGTATGCATAGCTAGTACAAAAACTGAAAGAAATGTCAAGTGTCACCAGGGTTTAAAAAACGGAACTGTTTAATAAATGTTCTACCACCTTCAATGTTCTGAATAGTCTTACCTGTCTGGGCTCATCAGTTACCCGATATAAAAGTCACACAGAATAGCGTATTTGTGGCCTCCTCTCTGCCACTTTCAAACCTTCAGCTCAAAACTGGCACCAAAGAGAAAGTGAGATGCCAATCTTGATGCTATTTTGTTTAAAAACAAGTCAATGTAATGAACTGACAACAGACACAGCCTTCAACATCGTGAAAATAAGAAAACACATCAGTCAAACAAAGATCTAAGCAGCAATCACCTGGACTTTACATCAAACTAAGGTTAGTGAAGAATATTCTGTGGACCACCTTCAGTGTCTCAGCCTTAGACATGGCAGACGCAGGGTTTGTAAAAGTACGGTGGGAGTGGTACCTGTAAAAACACAGCTGCACTTGGAATGGTCACTGCTCAGGAGAGTGAATCGTGGTGGATTTGCTCATGCAGTGAAATGTGATACACCTGAAAAATGATGTGACTGCCACAGCACAAGTTTAAGTTGAAAATCTAAGTAAATTTACACGGTAAAATTTAAAAAGTTCACCCAGAAGATGACATTTAATGTTAAATCGATTTTCCCGACATGAAAAAGTGTTACATGTTTCCACCAAAAATTAATCATACCATTTATTCAACTAGATGGGCATCAGAGAGAGAAAAAAACTTAAGAAAAACATACCAATAAAACATGACCCAGAACCTTTAAGGTAGCACAGGCAAGAGCAGACTTGAATGCATTAGCACTTCTAAATGTAATGTCATCAGAAGGAAGAAGATGAAAAGTGAAATGTTTCGGGGTTATGCACCAATGTTATCACCTTCCATACAAAGGAAACTCAGGAAACAGACTTCTACTCTCAGTTTTCTCTACCATACTCTTCTTCTCTCTGGATTCGACTCTACTCTAACATTTACTCATCTCCTCTGTTTCTCACTCTTACCTTTTCCTCCACAGTGCTAAGAAATGGAAAACAAATTTGACAACTCTTCCAAAGCTTCACTTAGACACAACTTCTGTTCTGGTTCCTGCAACAAGAGGCACGAATAATGCAGAGGCTTTTCACACACATGCAGCAGGCCCTGATCCAATTCTGGCCAATTCTACAAACTGCCAGAGCAATACTGCACTGTCCAAGATTCACGTTACAAAAGGATTAGTTCCATACAGAAGGCTCTGCACAAACCTCATTTTGCTGCAGAAGAGGGCAGAAATGCAGAATGAGACCATGAACTCTGGTGCCAAGGCTCTCAGTTCAGCTGCCAGATTCCCACATCCATGAATACCCATTTAAGAACAGGCTCCAGCAACAGTCCTTCACAATGATGGTCAAAGTCACCTAGTTCAAAAGCCTGATACAACTGCCACGTCCACAGGTTGTCACTGGACTGCCAAGGTCACATCATAAAAGCATCAGTAGTTTCTGAATATTAACTCATCTGTCAGAGGAAGCAGGAAAAGAAGAAGCAAAGTGCTCTTTTCAGTCTTTGCACTGCAGGCAGAGGTCTAGCTCTCTCCATTAACTATGTACCAAACAGCAGAGACAGACACTGTACTACTTACAGACTCCAAAGCAAAGTCTCACCTGTTGTATTACAGAGACAAGGGACTTGATCCAAAATCCATAAAAACAAGATCAGAAACTACTACTATTGCTTTTAGATGGGGCAAAATAAAGGAAGGAAGACAGGAAAGTGATCAACCATATCTACTCTCTTCTCTTGAGCTTCTAGAATATTTCACAGCTCTTGTACAGGCAAACAAAACAAAGTGAAGCAGAAGGATTAATAAATCTTCAAAAGAATATGCAAAAATCAATGCATCAGAGCAGACTGAGCAAAAGCTGAAATAACTTGCTGTTAAAGGTAGGAAAACAGAACTTAAGAAGAACAGTTGAATTTCAGTGATTATACACTATTTCAGAAATGTGGGCTATTTATTAAAAGACAAAAAAGCTATGCTTGCATAGTCCCAATAAATGTGGCTACAAAACAAAACCCAGCAAAACAAGTCTGAGTTTAAAATCATTCCTATTACCCAATGGAAATGATTATACTTTCAGCATACTCTCTAGATATTTATCTCACCAAGCACTAAAAACACCAATGCCACAAAAAGCATACAGGGTTTGTTTGCCTGCTACCAGACAGGGCTTTGTAAAACCCACTGATGATGATGAAGCAAGTGGAAAGGGAACACACAGAATATAATGGGAGATGTTGACTCTTGTTGACACTCACTCCCCACCGCAGTCTGCATCTAAGAAATCTGTATTTTGAAACTGGACCTACCAGGCTGTGCTACAGGACAGCAACCACAGCCTGCACAGCTGTTCTGACACAGGGACCCTACACACAGAGGATCTGAAATTTAAGAATCCAAACCACAATACCTCAGGTATTCAGACTCTAAAAAGAGTCTCAGGATTAAGCTTTAGCCCAAGTTCCATTACTGCTCTCTAAGGCTACTTCCACCGGCCCTTGCAATTGTTTCATGCAAGTGTCCTGTTTGAAGGGCATGCTTCCACTTGGCACATTAAGAGATTGGTTCTATGTCAGTACAAAACCAGAGAAATTCTAAAGTTTCAAAAACTGAAAGTTGAAGAAACAGAAACAAAATATAGTTTTTAGATCTTACTGAACTACAATAAATTTATCACTTTTATGAAGTCAATTAAGTTCTGTCAAACAACTACTGCCAGAAAACCAGCCTAAAAGCCAAAGGACCTGAAGTCTGCAAATAATCTTTAACAAATCCTTGTTCCTCTGCTTCAGCCCAGCTCCCATGACCAGCTGGGCCCTTTCAGCCTAGGGGAAAGTACACTGACAGGGGATTATGTTCATATTTGGTTTATGTTCACAGATGAGGGAACTCAGTTATTACCTCTGTATGGCCATTGATTTGCACTCTGCCATTTCACTGCCAAGTGCAATCCAAACTAGGAAGCTCACATGTTATTTAGCTTTCCAGTTACATTTTCCAACAGTCACATGACATAGCATATGGAAAAAACAAGGGCTGAAATACTGAAACACTTGAGCTTAACAAACCATTTTCAATTTATGCATTCAAGAACTCTTTGCAGAGCAACTGCAATGCCCACTTTCTGCTCCAGAGGAAAATTTCAGCACAGCATTCACTCAGGAGAATACATTAGCTTATACCCTGTTGTCTGAATGACCAGATCAAAACCCATTCATAATCAAGGTCTAGACTTTTGAATTTAAAAACTTAAAAAATAAATAGAATTACTCTTAAATTTGTATACAGAAAAAAATTGCTTATCTCCACTTATTTCCAAAACCCCTAAGAGTGAGCTGGTTTATGTCTTATGGGTATTAATTACTATGCCCACATTAAGGAGTATCACTGGCATCAAGAAAAAGTTCATGTTTTCATATAAGTGCAGGTAAAGAAAAATGTCAGCTGGCTGTCCTTAGCACAGCAGGACAGCTCAACATGGAGTGAATCATTACATTTACTATCATATTAGCTATACACTAATTTAATAATAATAATAATAATTAATAATAATAATAATAATAATAATTAACCTGTCAATTCCAGTAAGCCTGTTTCAAGTAAATGCTGCTCTGTATGAAACTGACTGTGCTGGAAAGCAGCTTAACTTACTGCTGATCTGGAACAGATCAACAGGAGGAATTAACAGATGCACAATGCTCTGCAATCATTAATTTTAACTCCTACAGCCACAGCCTTCCTGTCACAGAAAAGACCCAAGTGAAGACACGTCTGCCCCTCTCAAGAGGAATGGATTATCAGATAACCACTTGTCAAAGCTGCAAACCACTGTGTACTGTTAAACAGAACAACGTCAATTAAAATAAATTTTTTGAATTTTTAAGATAGGCTTCCCTGTTCTTAAACTAATGTTTAGCTGCTTACCACTCACCTCTAACAAAATAACCTTTTGAGTATTTTAACGCATTTGCCCAGAGTAATCAGAAGTATCTATGAAGTCTAATGCAGAGGCACCCAACTAGTTACCCACAGGCTGTGTTATTTTTAGACATACAGACCCAACCAAGGCTGTCTTTCCTTTGAGCAGTTTGGGAGTAGGCTGAGATCAGGTGAATCATTTCGGCAGCAAAGCTTGGTCTCGCCATTATCACAGGCACTGCCCACAGAAAACGACAGGCAAAGAGCCAAAAAGTTCTCAGGAGAAACCACAGCTTGATCAGGTTCTTGATCTTGAACCATCTGTGCAACCCTAGTCCTTCCCCAGGCAGGCACAAGGGGCTTCTAAAGGAGACAAACAGAGCCAGAACAAGGTGGCTCTGCAGCTGTACCAGCCCCCCTTCCCCCAGCCCTGCCGAGGCCTGAGCAGGAGCGGCCGGAGCAGCACAGGGGGCACAGCAGCCCCTCCACTGCCAGGGGCTCTGTGCCTTTCACACAGGACACCCTGCACAGAACAATTCTGCTGTTCTGCTCTGCTGAGATGCAAAACTGTAAAACAAATTTAATTTTTTTTTTTAATGTAGATGAGGCTTAAAGTACCAAGCCAAAGAAACCTTATTCCCCTTCTGATGCTCTGATCAGCTTCCGTTACAACAAACTGACCAGAAAAGACTCAGTTGTGCTTTTTGGGTCTTATAATCACCTTTCCTCCCCAAAAGAGGTAAAAATCTATCTCACACTGAAGATTATAATTAGATGTTCCAAATTTTTAACACTCTCCCTAAGCTCTCACAACTTTGACAACTTCCTTCCTAACCTTTATGAAAAACTTCCATAATTCTCTCTAACCATTCCAGAAAAATACAAATCCCCGCTTTATCCTCTAGTTCCTGACAACCTGCCAAAGCAAAAGCTATTCCAAATCCCCGGCATAAATAAAATTAACATTTAGGAGCAAAGACTCACACAGTTAAAACCAATTACATAAAAGTACTCCCAATACCACATGCTCCAGTTTCCCTTTCACTGAGGTGAAATGTATTAGACTGTTAAACATCTTGTTTCAAAACACTTTTGATAATTAACAAACCACATTATAAAAAAGATGAGAGGATTCCTCTATGTCATTGCTAGTTATCAGAGTTCGCAGTCTATAAAAATCTCTCAGAAAAGCACTAAAAAAGGACTAAACCAAACAAGTAGCAGTAAAAATGTAAATTATTTTTAGCAAAAAAAAATTTGCCTCTCTCTCTATTCACAGTCTTAAACCTAACTCTGAAAAACACCAATTATAATTTGCCCAAGCCTACTATTTTAATTAATTAAGCCAGTGAAAATATTTATAATACTGTGTTACTTTTTTTTATATTGACTACAAGCAGAAAATAACAGAACAAAAACGTGAGAGAATGTCACATTTACACAGAAAGGTTTAAAGGAAACAAGAGCCAATAAAATAGCCTCTTATAGCACACAAAGCAGCAGAAAAAGGAGAACCATACCTCAAAGAGTCACAGTTCAGTGCTCTAATTCATCCTTTCAACCTAATATTTCCAAAAAGAAAAATTACATTTAACTGACACCAGAAAAACACAAACCCCCAAACATTATTCAAAGGATAAGTAGCAGCCTGTGAAATATTTCAGCGGTTCTGAGAAAAAGGCAGCTTTTTAAAAAGGCCATTATATTAAGCATGACAGGCAACAAGAAAAGCTTTTCTAATATAGTGAGTGTGGAATTAGATAAAACAATTCCTAAATGGATGCCTAAATTTATGATGTATTATGCTGATGTGAGTTAAGAGGGGCTGGAGACACACCACTCACTCTTCACACCACAGTGCTGCGAAGATCAGTGACTGCTAGTGCAGTGTAGAGTATTTCTGAGTTGTTCTTTATCAGGATCTGTGTGAGCTGCTGCTGGGACCACTTTTCCTCCCAGAGCCCCCAGGGGCTGTGCCCTGGAGCTGTAACTCCTGGGTGGCACAGTCGTGTTTGGGCTGTGGCTGAGCAACCTGCACACCATGGAGGCTCCTCTTTCTCCTGCCCTCAGCCCCTGCCCCAGCAGCGAGGGCTGGGGGTGGGTCACAGGCTGGGTGGGGACAGAGCAGGACAGCTAAGCTGGACAAAGGGATGTTCTGTATGACGTGGTGCTGTGCCCAGCAATAACAAACTGCTTGGCTTTGTCCCCCAAGATGTCCATCACACAGTGACTGGCTGGGCACAGCTCCGCTCCTGGGGGGTGCTGAGTGCCTGCCTGTGCATCACTTGTTCCTCTTCCTCTTTGCTTTACTTCTTCAACTCTCTTGTTCTCAACACATAAGTTTTCTCATTTTTGCCCTCCTTTTTCTCTCCCCATGACAGGACAGTGGGGGGTGGAAGAAGGGGAGCAAGCACCTGGGTGGGTGCTGAGCTGCTGGATGGGGTCAACCCACTGTAACACTGAACATTGGGTATAACAACCTTACCCTGAAGTTACTCCATTATTTTGTACATTGAGCTTTGTTTGTTTTTAATTAAGAATGTCACATGGGGCTGTGCCCAACTTCATAAAAAGGGAGGTACAGCACCTATTGCTACTGCCTTAGCACACACCAAATCAGACTAGGCCAACACAATCTATTGTCTCTTTACTACCTTATCATCTCTTGCTGCTTATGTATGTATCACTTCATTATTAGCTCCATCTCTTTTACGGCTACTTCAGTCCAGCTGATTTAACTCTAATGTCCTCCTCTTCCTTTCCCCTGAAAGACAAGGGTTGTGTTTTCCCCCTTCCCAAGCCCTGGGGCCATCCTCATGGGTTATTCCCATGAAGCCCAGAAGCAGCAGCAGTGCTGCACCAGGACACACACATTTGCAGAACACAACACACAGA
Source organism: Chamaea fasciata (assembly GCF_029207755.1). Classification (NCBI taxonomy): domain Eukaryota; kingdom Metazoa; phylum Chordata; class Aves; order Passeriformes; family Sylviidae; genus Chamaea; species Chamaea fasciata. The sequence continues at coordinate 103,318,964 of NW_027094087.1, read as the reverse complement.
ACTGACTGACTCCCATTGGAACCCACTAAACTAAGAGGATCCAGACAGATTTCAGCTTACCTAAAATTTAGGTCAGGGGAGTTGTGATTTCCCTTATGTTTCTGGATATAATCAATCTTTCTCTAAAGACCAAAGCAAAGATGAAGTCAACAGTCTTTATCATAATGTACTTACTTTCACCAAGTAAATGTTTCACTTCAGCATTCTCCCCAACTACTATAAATTATCTCAACATCTTTTTATCTGCTTTTCTGCCCCATGACTTTTCACCTTGGCTGTTACTTGTACTGCAACCCAAGACAGATGTCCTTGCTTCCAGCTTTCATATGTTTTTTAATCAACAGTATTTCTGGAAATCATAACACTGCTCCACTTCTTTCTTATCTTTTGTCTGCATGAGAATTGCTCTTTCTCAAACTGACAGATCATCTTTTACTCCTGCTTATTTCTTGGGAGAGACCCTATCAGCCTTTTTTCTTGGCTTGTAGAAGTTACACTATTTTTAAATCACTGGCTGTCAGCTCTTCCATTCTGGAAAAGGAATGCTACCAAACTCAGGTTCATTTTATTCAAAATTTAATTTCAGATTTTCAAGCGCCTCATTAGTTTAAATCTGTTCTAAAGAAGGCATTTCCACAGTTTCTACCAGCTATAAGAAAAACATGTCCCAAACATTCTTAGCTGTTCAAGAGCTACAAATCCTATCTTTTTGTCCCTCTGGAAAGAAGCTTCCCAAGCCCTCAATTCTGTCCAGCACCATTCTCCACGGCCTCTGCTGCCTCCTAAAAAGAAATTAACAAACCCACTGGCATTGTTCATTGCTTCGTGCAGATGGGGATGTCCTCTTGCCCGCTCTCTTTCACCCAAGCATTCAGCTGTGTGCTTACACACCAAACCACCTTCAGGGAACACAGAACAAGCTCAAGCATGCAGACATGTCCATATGCAGGGAAGGATCATTCCCTCCCCAGCATCCCAAGGCAGAAAACTGCCCAGCTCCTCTCATCAATCCATAGACAAACAGAACACAGATTGAGACATCTTCCGCTGTTTTGGAAACAAAACTCAAGCAATTCCACCAGCTGAAGGATGCTCACTTGGAAACTACTAGCCTATGCTTACAGCCAAGAGTGGCCAGCCAAACCACCAACAGAAAGCAGGATTTTCAGTGCTTAGGCTTTAGGAGGAAGAAAAAAAATTACCTTGGTGATCCAGTATGATCATCTACAGCAATTTATGGAAATTGTACTGTAACTATACTAAAATACTGAATTTAGAATATATAAAGTCTCAATTACTCACAGAAATTAAGCATTCCTTTATTGAATAATCAGCCTGTAAAAGTGGCTGGTACGGATAATTCTGTAAATGAAATGTATCACAATGCAGGATCACACAGCACTCTCACACAAATATCTCTATCATACCACAGTTCAATAGTGACTGCTGAACAAAGTTACCTAGCCACAGTGACTCTTCCAGACCTTCAAAACAATCAATCTTAGGCCTTATAAAACCCTTCAATATTATATATAGTATTGGAACATCACTGCCTGCCAGCAACTGGCAGCTGTAAACAGGAACAAGTTATAAATAACAGGGGCATCAAAAAGGCTTCCAGCTTACTTGCAGTGCTACAGCCCATTCAAAGAAAACTCTTTTTCATGTTCTGAAACGCAAACTTTATTCATACCCAGATCTAGGAAATGAAGGACTGAACATGGAAAACTGGTAACTGCAAAAGAATTCAAGAACAAAAGCAGGCAGACAATCCAGCTTGCCCATAAAGCTGTCACTGGTAGCCTTTCAAGGTAAAAACTAAACAGCAGTAAAACAATTTTATTCCAATGTTCCACAAAACTCCTAAAGGGATTCTATTTAAAGCTCTAGAAGACATATTTGAAGAACAATACTGAAAATTCTGGAAAAGCAACCAAAGTTAATTCCATGGTATTTTCATAAGGCTTAAAATAGCTCGTTTAATGTATTTATCTTTACAAAATCAAGAAAGATACCTCCACCAATATTTTCACTCTGTGATATATAATGTACATATATCACAGAGTGAAAATATTCCAGGCATCAAAGGATCCCAACCTACAAAAAAAAAAAAAAAAGCTCTAATGAAAGTGCTGGATGGAAGCTGAAGCCAGTCAGATGAAAATAAAAGACAGTAATGTCTGGCTAGCATTCATCTTCCTGATCCCACTCAGTGGTCAACATTTGTGCTAACAGGGTATTTTTGTTTTGAAGATGCATTTAAATCAAGTCTAAGGTTTAAAGGACAATGCACGGAAAGCAGCAGAAAAAGCACAGCCACAACCATTAAATAGCAGGTAATTATTTAATATCTTTTAGCCCTAAACTTTGCAAGTGCTATAGATGCACAGTCTCTCCACTAATGTTCCGTTAAAAAAAATCCAAACCAATAAAAATCTTCCAATATCTTTTTGTGTACAAAAATCTTCCAAAAGCCATTGTTCATGAGATTAATAATTATATTTGGAGACAAGGCAGGCTTTGATCTCTACTTTCCTAGCCCCACATGTTGTTGCTCAAATTCTATCTGCCAGCTACCTCTCCAGTGGCAGGATTTCAGCTCAGATCCATGCCTCTACCAAGAAGGCAACATGAAGCATAAACACCTTGCAAAACCCCAATCTAATACTGCTCCTACAAATGGCAGCAACCAACAGGAATGCTGATACCTGTTTGCTCTTCAGATCATTTTGGAAGAGGCCTACATGTTTTCCCCAAGACAGGTGAGTTTAATAGGAACCACATAAACTAAATTTCATACCAAAAACTGTATTTAAAATATGAGAAGGATCTATTGATGATGTATTCCTCCAGATATGCCCCAGGGCACAACAGTTCCATGCACTCATGGTGATTATCTGCTGCATGCTCAGCTGTTCTCTGTACAGTAAAATTACTAAATTACAACCTTTATGGTATTTTTCAATGCCACTAACTGCAGCAGTCACCACAAATATTTTGATTATAACCTACAAAATCGGGATCTCCTAAGTCACATTCCACAACAAGAAATCACTGTGATCTTCTGTCTTCAGCACAAGGATTTTTTTTTAATCCAAACTCATCAGTAACTCTGTGCTACATGAACACTAATATATGTCATGTTCAAAGAGCTAACAAAAAAACAAGTTTAACCCCTTAGGTACACAATTCATCCAAAGCATTTCATTTGAAACATGAAACAAAAAGGGCTAAAATATAGCTGGGTACAACTGGCCGAGACAGCTTCAGTAGTACACAAACCACAAAAACAGATGATTGATGTTTCTAACAAAACACACCTCAGGTCTCAGACACTTGGTCAGCTGAGCAGCAGCAGGGAGAGGATTACATTGAGTACAGTCTCCTTCACAACACAGCACTAGCACAGCCTCAAATGACTCTTTCCTGCACGATCAAAGGATTACACCATTTATACTTCATTCATCTCTTCATTTGTGCTTAATTACATGTAACCTCTGCAGCATAACCATTCATTTGACAAAACATTTGTCAGTGACTTTGCTGAAAATGGAGGTGCCCTGCTGATGTAAGGCAGCAGCCGTGAGGAGCTGCCAGCTGGGACAGGGTTCAGCTCCCCCCAGGCTGCCTCACGCCAAGGACAGGCTGCAGGGCTGGCACCAGCAGCTCATGACTCTGGGAATCTTTTTTAAATGCTAAGACACTCCTAGAAAAGCAACTCTACTTTCCTCAAACAAACAGGTGACTACTTCCCCAGGCAAGGGATTGACCAATTGGTTACTCATCTGTGTGGTTGCTGAGTAAGTATTGCGTATTTTGGATTAACCTGTCATTGTTTAAGGCCCACCTTACACACAAGACAAAATTGAGATGTTCTATCAATATGAAACTCCAAAATTTTTTTTCTCAGTCCAGCCCCCAAAATGTACAAAGATCCATGGACCCTGAATGTTAGATGATATCTTGACTTACAAGTTCATTTCAAAAAAGATATCTTAGTAATTAATTTAGTCTGGGTCATTAAGGTATGCCTGCACTTGGAAATCTACCAAAACCACTTCCAGAGGAACTACTGAAGTTTGGAAGTACATAGCTCAATCCAATTGGTAGGCTTTGTATTTTTTTTTTTTCAGAGCAGAACAATGATCGAGGCCTGGATAAACCTGGAGTGAGCATTAGCAAGGTCAAAATTTGTTTATATTGAAACACAGAAGGTCATTCTTTTGCAAAGGAACGAGATTGCACAAGAAGGTTGGGAAATGCACTTCCTAACAAAAGAAATGCCTGGACAGAATCCAGGAGTGTGCAAACAGAAAGTGTACACACAGAAAGAAAGGAAAAGCTGCACAGTATGAGCGCTCAGACTTCCTGACACAGAGGTCCCAAGCCCAGGGCACAGTAACCTCTGACACACTCACAGCAGCTGCAGCTCAACAGAACACGGACACAAACAGGACCCAGCTACAAACACCAAACCAGAATCACTGCTTTAACTACTTCCTGCTGGTTTGTTTCACAGCTTTTTAGTACTAGCAAGCTAATTTAAACAAACTGTCACTTACAATGGTTTAAATAGCTGAATTAAGCAGAGAAAGTTTTAAAATAAATATCATTAATTCATATCACTGGAAAGGAATAGAGACTCTACAGCCTCACTATGCACATAACTGTGTTACATACAACTCACACCGACAGACAGTAATTTTAAAAAGCCCAAGCTGTACCTCAATACACATAGCCACCAACTATCTTTGAAGAGACTCTTCAGACCAGAAGAAATACAAAGTTCCTCTTTCCCGGCTCACCAGAATTTCACAAATTTGTAAGTCAACTTAGTCTAAACCAATATAACCAATATAAAAAAGGACATAAGGAACACATTGTAGTTTTCACTACTGTCAGAAATTAAGTCGAAAAACTTTCTTAACATAAATCCAAATCACAGTAAGTGCAAATTTCACATGAGAAATGTACACCAGACAACAAAATCAGCCAGCCATGAGAGGGTTACGCACACATTTCCTCTGGGCTTACTCTTCTTCAACATTTGTTTGAAGTTCAATCACATTTTTGCAAAACAAGCACTACATTCAAGTAGCACAGTTAAAAGGATCATTTCTCTTGAAGAAAGACACTAAATATCCTCTTATAAGCTGACCACAAACCAGTGTCTTCTTCCCATCAAACATTCTTACAAATGACCAAACACAACTGAACTGCATCTTGAGTATCGTGCTCCTTATGCCTGACATGTTTGCTCTCTCGAATACCTGTATCCTGCAGCACCAGAAAATTCTTTTTTGGCTAACTCAGATATAAGTAACACAGTTCCCTGACATGGTGCAGATTGTCCAGGCCTTCCACACCTCAACTGGGAAAACTTTTGCACTATCACTCATATTTTGATGCCAATTTTTCCTCTAGGCCTATGAAGACTTCAGCTGAACTTGAAATTACCCAAAGCCGTAAACATTTAAGACCATGTACATTAGTAACTACATTTGGTTTAATCTATCGGCTTAAACTGCTGTAACTTTCCTGCTTGAGTTTTCCCAAATAAATACAGACATTAAAGAGTAAGTAAGTGGAGATGTTAAGTGGCCCATAAACTTATTAAGATCAAGGTGATAGGTTTAGCAAGGTTGATACAACATAAACCTACTAATTTTAGAAACTCCTGGTGACCTTCCAAGACTAAACCATACCTTTTTTTTTTCTTCAGAGGTTTTAAATGTCAATGACTAGATAGCTTCCCGTCAGTCCTAAGACATGAAGACCCTAAAATACACAGCCACACACACAGAAGATTCCAATGACACATCCAGTGACAACTGGAGCACATCTAAAGAATAAGGCTGACCAGGCTGTAATGTCCTGTTCTCACTCTGTTCATTTCCAGTAACATAAGCCAGGCTTAAAATCGTAAAATAAAACTACTTCTTCTGCAGAATTACAAAACCATAAAGTAATATAGGCACTAGAATGTTAAAACAAATGCAGCCTTATGAAAAGGCTGACAAGAAGAGATGTCCAAAGGCAAAGAGTCATGCAGGGTAACACAGAACTGTAGAAATCCTTACCAAAAAGCAAAGTTTTGTCTGAACATCCAAGGTGTTAAAGCAAATCCTGAAATCTTCACACCTCTTTAGTCACGACTGAAAAGACTCACAAATACCAACACTTTCCCAGCAATTTACAAACCCAACTTTCACACAGGCAAAGGCGATACAACTTGTTTAGCACCAGGGCTAAAATAAAGATATTCTACGTTTTAGGCCATTGCTCTTGCCAGAACAGAAAGACACAGCGCAAGAAGCACCAGTGCTAGAGAAGCAGCACAGGAAGGGGTGAGGAAGAGGCAAAAAACTCAGGTGAGTGGAGACCAGAGAAAGAAAGCACAGCTTCTAGTCAGGTTCTCCTCTAAGCTGAGACAAGGGGTTTCGTTGGGTTTTTTTTAATGGTACAAAATCCTGTCCCACTGAGACGATATGTCAAGCTCATTACTGGATTTCTGTACTTACAGCATTCTTTCACTAATACCATTGCCATAATTGTGCAATTGTATTCACTACTTTTAATCACTTTCTGGCTGAACACTGGCTCATTTTTGTCCTTTTGTACCCTTACTGTAAGAGTGGAATGAAGGAACACTCTGTTAAGCTTCACGACGTTACACACGGCCTTTACATTCACTCTACCAGCAATATTTATATGACAATAAAATCTCAAAAACTCTCATGTCAGAGAGCAAGAGTCAAATAGCCTGCGATAAAGATACGGGTTTATCGTTATCTAGACGGAAGCATGTTTTTTAACAGCAACACAAGCCACTTTTGGATTTCATTCCAGGGCTTCTGAAAAGAAAAATACTATTTATCATCACAACATTTCCTGAAGTGCTCCTGAATTTTACACAGACAGGTCTCCAATACAAGCGCAGTTAAGAGTTTACGCCTTTAAGTAAGCTTTAAGTAAGCCGATCTCTGCACGGCAGATTTAAATTTTCACGCTCAAGACCATTAACTTACTCTCTCCTTCACGCGCTAAGCTCACGAAACGTCAGGTCAGGAATCCTTGTTTTGATCCGCATCCCCACCCGTGCCCGGGGATAAAGCAAGAAGCAGAGGCAAGTCCGCCTCTCCTGGCCCCTCGGCGAGGCGAGCAGCGCCTGTTTGCTGCCGCCGGCTGCCGACACCGCGCCGGGCCCCGGGGGTGCCAGCGCCGGGCCCCGGGGGTGCCAGCGCCGGGCCCCGGGGGTGCCAGCGCCGGGCCCCGGGGGTGCCAGCGCCGGGCCCCGGGGGTGCCAGCGCCGGGCCCCGGGGGTGCCAGCGCCGGGCCCCGGGGGTGCCAGCGCCGGGCCCCGGGGGTGCCAGCGCCGGGCCCCGGGGGTGCCAGCGCCGGGCCCCGGGGGTGCCAGCGCCGGGCCCCGGGGGTGCCAGCGCCGGGCCCCGGGGGTGCCAGCGCCGGGCCCCGGGGGTGCCAGCGCCGGGCCCCGGGGGTGCCAGCGCCGGGCCCCGGGGGTGCCAGCGCCGGGCCCCGGGGGTGCCAGCGCCGGGCCCCGGGGGTGCCAGCGCCGGGCCCCGGGGGTGCCAGCGCCGGGCCTGCGGGGCCGGGCCCCGGCCGCGCTGCCGATGCGGGCCGAGGAGCCGCGGCCGAGGAGCGGGGCCTGCACGCCGGCCTCCGCCGCCGCTCCCCGGGAGAGCCGCGGCGACCCCCACATCCCCTCACGCCGCGGCCCCGGCACTCACCGAAGTCGAGGAACTGCTTGATGGAGAGGGGCGAGGGGGAGAAGCGCGAGTAGTACTCGATCTGCTTGGGGATGGGGTTCTTGAGCAGCGCCCCGCACAGCCGCATGGCGCGGCCCGCCCGGCTCCGCTGAGCTCCCGCCGGCGGCGGCTCCTGCCCGGGCGCGGCCGCTCCGCGCCGCCCGTCGCGCTCCGCGGCCCGGCCCGGCCCGGCGGGAGGGGCGAGCGCCGCGCCCGCTCCGCGCACGCGCACGTCGGGGCACGGGGCGGGGCGGGAGCGTGAGGGGAGCGGGTTGGCGTGGGGAGTGCGGGGGGCGCCCGGCCCGGCCTCGGGGCCGCCGTCACTGCCCTCAGGCAGGCCGGACAAAACCTCTGGGGTCATCGAGTCCAGCCTAGGACCGAACACCCCCCTGCCAACTACACCGCGGCGCTCAGCGGCGCGTCCAGTCTTGCCTTAAACACCTCCGAGGACCGTGACTCCACCACCCCGTGGTCCACAAAAATCGGATTCGTGACCAATATGTAATACCCTCGAGGGAGATATTATTTTATTTCAGGGTTGCGCAAGGTTGGGTGCTCAGTGGTGTTCCATTAATCAAGCGCACCAACTATCAACACTTTTTACTAACTGGAGATTTTAGCAAACAAAAGAATGAGTGATTATTAGCCGCAAGTTATATAGCTCTCTCATTAATCAGTGTTTTTCTGTTGGTTAGTGATTCTCTCACCTGTCATGCTAATTAGCCCTCTCTTCTGGTACAGTGGGTTTCCGAGGTTGGTGGTCAGTGGTCCCAGTCTCTCCCTGCCAGAATTACCTCTTACCCAGCTGGAGCTGATTTCATCACAATTGCTGAGTTGGCTTTATTAATTTCTCCTTAATATTGGGAGTTCTGCCAGATGTCCTTGTGGCCCGTAAATTCTGCATTCTTTGTGTCCACTATCAGTGAGCATCCTTCTCCCCAAGCGTTGTTAACCTCCCTCTACATCTGCGATCATCACAGCATATCAAGCCCTAAACCTTAACAAGGCAATTCTACCAACAAGTTATTTTGCTGACGGCTGGACATCACTTAGAGCTCCCTTGCTAACTAACTGCTGCGTTTCACAGACTAAATGTCCCCCTTATTGGTTAAGCTTGAACATATACAAAGATCAAACATCAAAGAACATCCTTTCTTGAGCAAATTTTACATATTCCTCATTTTGCAACACCTTGGCAGTCCACTCCATTATCTAATCCCCCCTTCTGTGAAGAAATTCCTCCTGATGTTCAGCCTAGCCCTCCGGTGGCAGTTTAAGACTATGGCCTCACGTCCTGTTGCTGGTTGTCTGGGAGAAGAGCCCGATCCCCACCTGGCTGCACCCTCTGATCAGGTTTCATATGGACCAGTTTGTTAACTGGTTTGTCTCAGCTGGTCCATAGGACCGTGCCTTCCCAGCTGACTTCCAGCCAAAACACAGCCCTCGGGTATCCAGCGGGTATACAGCAGGTGTGAGGCTGGCAGAACAAAGTTCACTACATGTGATAGTAGTTGAAATTTTCTGAAAAAGTCTCATTTTTATCTGAGAAAGCATCTGAATACTATTAAAGTTAATTTTGATGACTAGACTCAAAAGTGAAGCCAGGTATCGGAGAATCAAAATGTATCACTGAATGCAGTCACTGACTGGTTTTTGGTATGACATGGTTTCAGTACATTTAAGACAAATAACTGGTGACCAATTCCTTATTTTTCTCCAGTGAATTCAATGTAAACTTCAGCAGGTACATGATAGCATTACTCTATTTTGCCTTGCAAAAGAAACCAGCACTCTTCAGTTACTGGAAGTCTCTCCATCCTTTCTGTCATGATTGTCCTTACAGAATTTGAGACAGAGAAATCCTGACCTAATGTACAAAATAACTGTAAAGCATTTTAAAATCACTTCAATTGCAGCTTATAGGAATGACTGGCTTGAAGAGGCATGTCATGTAATCAAGACTGACAAAATGAAACATCTACTGTAATTCTGAAGCTTTTTTGGCAGGTGAGGAAAAGTGTTTTAAAACTTTTGTTATATACTCATCAGGACTTGATTGTGATTCATTTAGAGCATAACTCTGAAATCAGTTCCAGAATTATCTGGCAGAAAACAATATCTTTTTTTTGTTAAAGAGAGAAAAACATTTTCCACATTAAGATGAAATTAGCAACTTCAAAGGATGATTCATTATCAACATTTAAGCCGTTTGATTTTATGTCTCTTTCATATTTTTAAGTAATTCTAATGCAATTTCAGCTTCAAAAAGTAGCAAGACAACAGTTAATTACTGAGTTGTCTTTCTAAACACAAAATCATTTTTGCAATATAAAGCATCACAGCATCTTTTTTTTCTTTTTGGAAATTTCTTGAACCTGTGTTAGCCAACCCATGTGAAAAATTGAAATTGTCTTTGTCTATGGTGATACAGACTAAAACCACAATGAGGACATGCACAAAGTCACTGCAAAGCAGAGGTGTGCTCTTCTCATCAGACAGACTCCCAGTAGCTTCTCTCAACTCTGGAGAAATTGATGACATAACCAACAGATCAAATTCTCCAAAAACTGTTCAAGTACACACTTTGGAGACATTCAAATCCCAGACCCACCCAGCAGCTCTTCATGGCCTTGTGCTTAAGAAGACTGCAAGACTTGCTTGAGTGAACATAAAATGCACGTGGGAAAGACTATAGTTTTGCCAATGCAAGAGAGCAGCAAGCACACACATAAACCTAGTTCTTAAACAATCTGCGTAAATAAAGAGAAGCTAGTGGCATAAACCATGCAAAATACAAAATGTCACTGGGATCAATAGAATTAAATGATAAGCTGCTTTGCTTTTTGGACCAGTTGGATTTCTCATACCTCCTACCTGCCTTCTTTATGTATTTCAGAACATATCTGGTGCAGAAAAGCTCCCTGAACTCGCTCTCTAAGAGCCCACCTGCATCTTTATTTACATGTTAAAAAACTTCTACAGGCATGCAGGCAAGAAATTATTTACCCCTTAAGAAAATTTAATTTTAACATTGATAATGCCTAAGACTGCTGAATTTCTCTGGTGTTTTTATCATCTCTCTTTTACTGAGAGTATTATTTTCATATTGTCCAGTTAGATTCCAATCTGGAATAAGTAGAATTAACCAAGGGGTCAAAGATGACCCACTTTTACATGGCCATTTAGTAGCCAGAACAACTTAGTCCTTTGTTCAGTTAAAATCTGTGAGCAGGCAGGTAACTGGAAACCTCAGCACCTGTAAGGGAATTAGGGTCTTGGTATGAACATTTGCCAGAACCCTGCACTGGGTACATAATGCCTGTGGTGTCCTGGCCCAGAGAGCACCACCCAGCACCGCTGCCCCTGGCTTGCTCCCTGGGAGCCCCAGATACATCATAGAATCAGTTTTTATTGGGCCATTACTGGGACAAAGGAGACGGATAATTAAAACTGAGTAAACAATCTTGCCTTAATAATTTTTCTTGGATTTTTGTGTTGCAGTTTGTATAAAATCAATGTTTCTGACTCACAAACCACAGAAACTTTGAGAGGGAAAAGCAACAATATCAGGTTTTGCTGCAGAGTGATTCCCTTAAACAGAGGAATTGATGTAGAGAATATTTGCAAAAGCAAAGCTTTTTGGTGTCTCCTACCCTCAGAAATTTCAAACACTGATTTTTGACCACTGGATTCAGTGCCAGTACTTAAAAATTGGCCTCCCCTGGGTTTGTGTCTTAGCTATGATGGGAGGGAAGTGTCTGTGTACCCTAATGCCAGAGTGTTCATGGAAGAGCCTTTGCTGCTCCTTGTATGGAACTTGTCTTTATATGTTAATTCAGTGCAGCCAGGGCGATAAATAAGAGACCTTTCTATGACTAGTAACCAGATAATTAAGTCACCAAAAAATAAAATTCTCCCTGAGTTTGAGTTTTCTTAGCACTTAGTTAAAAATAGAAATTCACTCCTACAGAAATTTGTAGCCAAACTTGATATGGAGATTTGAAAAGATGCATTTTTGTTACATTTACAGATCTTGTTCTTTCTGGAGCTTTATGTTACATGCACTTGTTTTCAGGGATCAAAGGTTTTGCATGTAGTATTTCACTCAATTAACATTTATTCACAGCGAAAATTTCAGACCTTTAAAACACCAGAGCTATAGTCTCCTTAACAAAGCTTGTTTTATTTCACTGCAGAATATGTAGTAGGTCTATAAATTAACTGCAGGGGATTCAGCATAATGAACTCCTTTGTATGGATGTGAGAGGAGGGGAAAAGGAATGCTAAACTTAATCCAAGAAAACACAGTTATTAGTGTTTTCTAGACACTTTGACTTTGTAGAATTCACAGTATATTTTTTTTTTTACCAAAAATAAACCTATATTGAAGTTAATATAACCCCTATTTCTCAAAGTTCAGAAGCACTCATTGAGAATGGGGATAGTACAATTGAAACAGGAACAATAATAATAACTGATAACAGTTATTTGGAGAAAATTTACACAGAAAATTATAGTCCCAAAGTACCTCTTACAAGATGACAGAAAAATCAGCACAGAACAGGAAAATCTAGTATAGGGTGATGTTTCATACAAATTTCTGCTCTTCACAGTACTAATATTTGTCGATAACCCCACTGTATTTTCCTACCTGGCATTATATGCTCTCAAGGGTAGATTCAAGTAGTGAATCAAAGGCACACTGGGAACACATGGTGTGAGAAAGGGATAACGCTCTTTACTGAAGCTTTCCTAAACTTCAAAAAGGATCTGGTTTTATTTTTAATAATTTATCACTTCCTAGTATATGTGCATTCCAGTGGGTAACTTTGGAAGGACTGTTACTCACACTGTTCAGATAGTTCTTGTACTTGGGAATATACATGTAGTATTGTACCTTGTCGCTACCATAATCTACATTTTCAGCCATTCTTGTCTATTGCCCAAGGAAAAAAATGTTTTTCACCAAGTTTTTTGCCAGCAAAAGCTGGTAGTCACTGCATTTAGTGTTTCTCACCCTAGTTAGATGACCAGCAGAGTTCAGCAGTCTTCCTAAGGGAATCATCTAGAAATATCAAAGATTGCACTCAGCAAATCTAAGAGCTGGGAAGTTGAAGAAAGGATTCACTCTCTTTGTAACCAAAAATACCATGGCTTGTCAAATGGTTTATCTGGTTCAGAGGTGTTAGATTTTTTTAGATTATGAACTCCACAATTTCTTCAATTGCAGAGCTGTCCTCTGTAATTTGCTTTAAATTAAAGCTGGTGCCCCCATGGAGCCGATGTTGGGTCTCTGTCCGAGGACACCATCTGTGTGTCCAGCATTAATGGACAGACCTACGTTACTCTCTAATAGCAAAAAAACCTTTCATGTCTAAAGAAAAACTAATAGCTTTTTTTTTCTATTGAAACTGTTAAGGCATGCAGGAGAGAAAACACTTGCCAGTGAGATAACAGAGAGTAAATGCAGGGAAAAAGAATTTAGCAGTATCCTTATTGCCATGGTATTTTGTCCTGCCTTTTCCATAGGACAACGATTGGAACCCGTGAGGCAGACCTATGGCTGAGTGGCACAGAACCACACCAGAGCAACCCCTATGAGAGTGTCTTGGTGCTTCCTTTACCATTCAAACATACAAAAAACCTCACAGCAAGGTCCTAACTTGCATCTAAAATGTGCAAAACTGCACCTAACCAGCAGTCCTACAGCAGCTACAGGTACCTACAAGTGCACTTGTAGCAAGGATTTACAATTTATCTTCTTTTCCAGAAACAGCTTTAAAGAACACCAGCTGAGGAAGAGTCACTGGTTCATAAGAAACACAACTTTGGGGTTTATACTAGGTCCTTTAAAATGTGATTGGCAATATACTTTGAGGAGAAGGACAGAGCAAGTTTGGCATTAGTAGGAGAGGAGTGTCTGTGAAAGATTTTTTTTTTCTTTCCTTCCCTTGCTAGGGAGTCTTCCAGGGGAAAACTCAAAACTTTATTTCAGATTGAATAACCATAACCACACCCTGATATACCTTTACCTTTGGAGAATATAATCTCAGTACCTTTTGGTTTGCAAAACTGAAATTTGCAGCGGTCTTGTGAGGAAAAAGCTGAAAAGGAGTTGACCTTGCTACATGAAGTTTATCCTGCAGCAGGAGAAGTTCTCATATCCTTGGATAAATGGAATAAGATCTACCATTTAAGGAGCAGGATTCTGTCACCTTTCTCTGAAAAATTTCACATGGAGGTAGAAATGCACTTTTTGTTCATTTTGCATAGCAGATTTGTTTTCCATGCACTCAAATCTTCAAGAAGAAACCGCTCTTTTTGTTTGAAAAACACCATAATCTCACAGGAAGTTGTTCCCATCTCTGCTGATACTTGACACCCTATCTAGCAGGCTGAAAGATTGGATAAGCAGGCATCCCAGGACTTTGACAGCTCTGCCATATAGATTGTCCTGAAACTCGGGGGTTTTTTTTATTTCACTGCAACCCATGAGGTGAGAACTAAAGCTTCCAGGAAGCACCATGGTTTTTATAGAAACATCAAAACATTATTTGAGAATCCACCAATTTCACTGGATTCCTTAAATAAAACAGCATAAAAGTTCAGCTCCTGTAACAACTGGGAAGAGGAGCTGTCATGCTTGTCATTGTGGAACTTTCTGAATGTTAAAAATCTTTCAGAGTATAATTCCTGCTCCCGAGCTGCACTTTCCAGAGGAACCTGTGTGCCAAGAGACAAGTTAATAAAAAAAATCTGAGTCCAAATACACACTTTGTAATGAATCATCAGCCATTTTCCTCTCAAAAACCAACCAACTAAACAATATTAGGGAAGCACAAGTGCATTTTCTGATTGCCTCCTCTTCCAGATCTTGGCAGTAGAAAATGTGTTGAGAAGAGCCGCTGTTCCAATAGCAACTCTGCCCTTAGAGAACAGTGATGCATCACTTTGTTCCTGTGCATTGATCAATCTCCTTTTTACCCCATTATATTTCCTTGTATCTCATGCACCAAATGCTAGAAGTTTTATAATTCACTATCATATCAAGCGCTTTTCTGAAATCAATAAACATTACATGCACTAAAATAATTTTATATAACACACAGGCAATTGCAGTGGGTTTGGTTATCACATTTGTCTGACCTGATATGTTTTATTAACCTACAGTTCTTACTGTTCATTGGGCTTTTTCACTCTGTAGATTTACACAAGAATTGGTGGGTATTTTAGTTTTTATTTAAGACCATGTAAAGTTTAAACAAATTATTGTAGTTTCTCCATTTTTTTTGTTAAAAACATTTTCCTGCACTTGTTCAATCAATAAGCTTTTATTATTCCCATTTGCATATTCTCCTTTTATTTGGTACTGACTTGAAAGTGCACAGAAAGGAAACTGAACTAGTTTATATAGCTCAAGTTAAACATCATATTTAACCTTTTTCTGACATCCTGGACCTGTTGCTGATACTGTTTTTTGCTGGATTCTGGGGTTTCTCTTCCCTGTAAACAGCAATACATACTTTGCTTGATTTTCTGTAATAGTGTGCACACTGTAGCTTGTACGCTGGTCTAGATGAGAAAATAGGCAAATACAGTGTTATGTCTATGTACACTGACATAGCAAATTAGGCCTAACCTAAACAGAAAACTTGTCAGGGTTATAATAGCACTAGTTTTGGGTTAGAGATAAGCTTTTCTACTAGGTATTGTACAGGAGTTCTTGCATCATGACTCTAATTTCCAGTTTCTCTTAAAAAGGTGGAGTCACATCAGGATGCAATTGTGGTTTTTCAAGCCCGTGCCTGTAGTGGAGCTCAATACCGATGCCAAACAAGAATCTATTTTAATTTGTCTTTAAGTACACAGTACAATGGAGAATTAAATGCATCATGTTCATGTGTCATATCCATGCACCTGATCCTGGTAAATGCAGTAGGCTCCATTCAGGCTTCTTCAAGTAGCCTTGAAGGCCTGCTGCCAACAGCTGGTGACTTCTCCAGAAGCACCATTTGGCAAGATATCCTGTGTCTCTATGCAGAGCCTCCTTAAAGGTGATGACTGAAAAATACTGTAATTTAGCAAGATAAGCAAATAAATAGTTTTTTCAACTGTTCTACCTACAAAACATAACATGCATCTTATTATGAAAATTATTATGCAAATTATTTTCATGATCTGTGGGAAAGCATAGCACGACTTCATGGGTGGGAAGAAAACTTTTGCTCTGGTGTTTGCTTGCAGATGAGTGCTTTGAGATAACAGGAGTAATAAAATGCTCTTCTTAGGTGAAAAATGGATTCTGTGCAGATTCCTGTCAACCTGGAAGTTTTACTTTCTCTGTGTTGCAACATTACTCAAGCCTGCAAGTTTGTTGTAGGATGGATTAGCTTTGAAAGATAAGATAAGGATATCAACGTGGACGTGGATAAGAATGGAATTACTCATGATCCAAAGTCATCTTTACACTTCATTAAGCAACTGAATGCTAAACAAGAGGTTGTCACACTCGAATGAACAACAACATTACCACATTTGTGTAGTTCAATGCCCTTCTTCTCAGCTGAAGCTTGGAGTGCTGTGTGATGGACACACTGAAAAGCACAATGAAGAGCACAGATAATTTTTATCTTTAATGTTGCTGAATGCTTGACTTTAGAAGCCATTTCCAGTTGTGCTCAGCAGATGTTTGCCAGCTCTTAACCACTTGACGAGTATTGACTTCTGGAAGTTTGATCTTACACATGTGTAATGAATGGGAATTAAATACAAGATGACTTTTCTAAGTGAGAGGAAAGGAAAAGAGGGTCCATCAAGTGCACTCATGGCTGAACCTGCATCATAATCAAGCCCAGATATCTCTACCCTATACCTCAAAGGGACTCTGTCTTGTGTGTGCTACAGCTGCTGCCCGTGGTAGAGCACAACTATTGAGTCTCACATTTGCAGATAAAGTAAAGTGTCAAATTTGAGCTGGACTTCTTTCTGCAGAAACACCTTCACCCCACACACACTCCCCTCTTGTGGATATCATCTTTACTTCCAAATTCTCTACCCTCCTCTCCAAGGTCAGGGGTTCAGGGAATGGGGGCTGGAATCAGTCCAGAGACACCTTGTCTCTGTCACTGCTTCCTTCTCACACTCTTCCTCTGCTCCAGTCTGGGGTCACTCCCACAGGAAACAATCCTCCATGAATTTCTCTGATTTGAGTCTTTTTCATCGGGTGCAGTTCCTCACCAACTCCTCCAGCATGGGTCCCTTCCACAGAGTTCAGTCCATCAGGAGCAGGCTGCTCCATTGTGGATCCCCCAAGGGGTCGCAAATCCTGCCAGCAAACCTGCTCCAGCGCAGGTTTTGCTCTCCACAGGATCTGCCAGGAGCCTGCTCCAGCTTCCCACAGGGTCACAGCCTTCTTTGGGTGTCCACCTGCTCTGGCATGGGATCCTGCAGGTAGATCTCTGCTCCATCATCGTGTTCCATGGGCTAAAGGGGGATAGCTGATCCACTGTGGTCTGCCGGGGAATCTCTGCCTGGAGCACCTCCTTTCCCTTCTTCACTGACCTTGGTGTGTGTGCAGGGCTGTTTCTCTCGTGTTATCCTTCCTCCATCTGCAATTGCTGTTGTCCCCTGAGTGTCGCCCTGATCTTTTTCAGCCTTCTGATGTTTGCATTTTTGTAGTGGAGCTTCTCACTGATTGTAATATAAACAAAGTGATTGTTTTCAGATTCCTCTCTGGAGGAGGGACAACTGATGGACTTCTAGTTCGACCAGTGGGGTCAGAGAGGTGGCAACCTCATTCTCCAATCCCTGGTCGTTGTCCAGAATCTATATAAATCGAGGTAGAGAAATAAACGCCCTCTTTTTGCTCTGACAACGTGACTGTGTGAGTGTTGTTCTTTTCGTGTCCATCTAGTGACACCAGAGCAGGTTTTTCCCCCTGTTCTTACAAATGTCACCTCAGTGACACTCCCAGTGCTGCTGATGGGCTCATCCTGGAGCCGGCTGGCCCTGGCTCAGCTGGACATGGGGGAAGCTTCTCGTAGCTTTTTATATCGGAAGCTCACAGCAGCTCTCCCACTACAGAATCCTTGCCATGCAGACCCAATACACTGGCCATATAAATGATATCACAGAGGCTTCTTTTTCTTTTAGTAAAATACAGACATTCCACTCAATCTTTATGGCTTGATGTAGGTTCACACAGAGACAAAGACAAATGTGAGGCATGTCTGTATAAGGATGTGCGTTTCCAGTGTGTGGGGGCATAGTGCACTTAAAACATTCGGCTCAATACAGCTCTGTATTCTGCCTTGCCACACTGAACAAATCAAAGGTAGCTCCTAAGAATAGCAATCATGATATATAAAAACAGATTAATACCTCTCTTGGGAAACTATTTCAAGGAAGCTAAGGAGCTGAGACAGTTCTGAGAAAGAGTCTACATTCTGACTCCAGTCAAAAGTCACTCAGCTGTCTTGCTGATGCTAAGGCTTAAGAATCGAAGGGCACCCAGCAGTTAATGACTTTGGATAAGCCAGTCCTGAGTTGTCATGGTGTGCTGTCTGCAATGGATGGACTTTGTAATGCCACCTAAATTTGAACCTCAGGTCCAGCAAATGGAAAGTACAGTTGATGTCTGTATCAGGCTCACACCTTGCCACAAGCATTTCAGCTGCAGCAAGGGGCTGCCCAATGTTCCCCAATCCCTTTCCCGGGTATGTTTCCTTGCCCAGCTGAGGCATTAACCCAGCCCCAGGCTATGCCACCTTAGGGAGTGGAGAAACGGAGAAGTGGTCCTACTTCCTGCTCGTTATCAAAAACAATGGAGAGAAGTTACAGATCCTCTCTAGAGCTGCAAAGGAACCAGAGGGGTTGTAGGGCCACTCCTTTCAGCATGAGACTTGTTCAGCCACGTTATAGGATCTCATCTACTGTAAATACAGCAATAGCTCTCTGATTCTCCATTGCTGACATTGAGTTCATTGAAATCAGCAAACTGTAAAGCAGATTTAGGAATGTGACACCAGCTACTACTTTCAAAGGACAGTCAGAATTACTTCAACTGAAAAATGGCATGGTCTTCTCCACCAGCTACCACCTAAATTTCCTTTTCTTGAGAAGATTACAGGTGTCTTATGATAAATCCTTTTGGGAGACACTACATCTCAATACAAGGCAGCATCAGCACCAGTCCTTTATGAATCAAGGTTTTCACTGAACTGATTAGAAAACCTTTATTGCACAGTAGAGCAATCAAGACAAGTACACACCCATT
The DNA here is from genome assembly GCF_029207755.1 of Chamaea fasciata. Taxonomy (NCBI): domain Eukaryota; kingdom Metazoa; phylum Chordata; class Aves; order Passeriformes; family Sylviidae; genus Chamaea; species Chamaea fasciata. Next base: position 103,299,923 of record NW_027094087.1, on the reverse strand, counting down.
TTAAAAACAAAAATAAACAACCTTTGTAATCTTATGACTGTAAACACTTGTTTTATTGAGTGACTTACCTTCCCCCTATGGAGCAAAGCAGCTATTGCATCAAAGAGTCAGTCATTTAGTCAGAACAGCAAACACTGGCATTACCACGAGAAAGAAGAGTATTATAACCTTTAAAGCAGCCTGATATAACTACACCTCCTGCTACCTTTCCAACTGGCATTGTAGCACAAGGGGAGGTTAGCCACCACTCTCTGAAAGTACAGAGGGCACATCCAGCTGGTACAGAGCTTGGACTAGCGTTACTTCATAAGAGGAAGACAGAGATTACCCCAAACAAATAAGAGAACTAAAACCAAAGCATCTCCATGTTATTTTCAAATATGATGTTGCATTACAAATAACGTGAATGTAATTGCAAATAAAAGCAGGTTGGGTGAGGCAGGGAACATCTTGCCAACTGATATTTGCAGGACTTGGCTTGAAAGTAGCCCAGAGTGGTCCAGCTCTGGTGTCATGACACCAGAGCAGATTTACTTCAAGCTCCCTTCTTTGTTAATGGAGGCACTTAGAACCAGCTACAATCGTTTTGCTTAGCTTTAATCATTAATCAAAGGCAAGTAAAATGCAGTGAAGGAAAGCAAATGTACATTTCATTGCACAAATAAAAGCAGGTATTTGAAAAACAAGACAGGTTACCATGGCTAATTTGGGGGAAAGGAGGTGATGAAGAGGGAGGAGAGGATCTTAGAAGGCAAAACTTTGCTTCATTGGGGAATTTCATTCACTGCAGAGATTCCTGAGTTTTTACTTCACCTGAGCAAAAAATGTCATCGTGTCTGCTGAAGGTGGCTTGACTTGTTGCAGTATGGGATTAGGCTGTTTGAGCTGTGAGATTTTAGTCACCCAAGTGCTGGAAACGTTTCTGAAACTGCCTCCCCAAGTCTCTTCCCTTTAGCAGCACTAATTCTACTGCGTCACTGCAGTCTAGCTTCCTCAGCAATATACTGCTGCAAGCCTGTCTTATTTGCAAGGAGCACATCAGCACTGAAGGCAAACCTCGCTGGCAAGGCTGACAGTGTGGTCCTCTGGAAAAAGAAGGATCTGATGAGGGAGAGAGTCCAGGCTGACCTGCCTTTCACATTCTTACTTTGCAAGTGTTTTCATAACCATCAGTCCTAAAAACTGAAAGTGAGATCCAAAAGAAGAATTAGGAAGGGGGAGAGAAAACAGGTTTCACTGATTGCTAGATTTGTAGATTATGGCTATTGGTAAAAACGACAGCACCTCTAGTCGATGGGGTACAGGCTCAAAGGCTATTAATGCACTACAAGTAAAATGATTTGGGGATCTGAAAAGAGAAAAATCACAGTGTGAGATTTAAATCCTACTTTGTATTTTGAAAGCCGTCGTTTCAAGAGGGAGAAGTCCAACGCCCCATTCACATGCTAATTCACTTGTTTCAACAAACTGGTATTCTCCTTCACCTCTTCACATTAGCATGAAATGAGAAGCTTGAATCTGCATTTTTCAAAAGACAACCAGGTTTCAAAATTTCCAAAATGCAACTATTCAAAGATGGTTCATACATGCTAAATGCCAGAGTATTGTAAATGCAATACTCATTTGCCTCCTGCATCCAGAATGTAATTTCCATTTTTATTTTAATCGCTAGTGATCCATTGTTCCAAGTTTCTTTAAATAAATGTCCCCCACTGCTGCCCATAGCTTCTGCAGAAACAATTTTGAATATTTTGCAGGCAAAAATAGCAGATGTGTTGAAATTTATGCCATTCCTCTCCAGAGTAGATGACTGATGAAATGCATATATCCAGGCCTGTGGAAATATGAGCCAGAAATAAATAGCAAATGAGATTATCCTTAAATTGATTTCTCTTCAGTACATTCTGATTAACCAGCAAATCAAAGATTTTTTTTTTTTCCAGCTGCTCCACAAAGATCACATTTTTCATTCTCTGCATGTGTAGCTTCTGGTATGTAAGTGCTTCTTTCAGTTATCTGAGGGCTTTTCTGCTCTGCTGTCCAAATAGATTGGTCTTCTTCCTTGGTCTGAATTTTCAAACGGTAGATTCTAATATTGTCTTTGTTCTCCTCAAAAGATTCTACCACAAAATTTGTTCAGATCTGTTACAGCCTGTTACAAAACCAGCAGTCTTGCTGTAAGCATTCTGGTGCACTTGGTCCTTCTCAAAGTGTTAACACATCCCACAGGACAATATGTCTGAGCCAGTGGGACATTTTCTATCACTAGACTATTTCAGAAATCAAACCCAGTGTGTTTATCTGATAGACCAGCTGTGATACAGTCAGCAGTTACTTCAAGTACTCTGCTGCTGCTGTCATGATGAGCTGTCCAGCCTGAACTTCATAATGTCCCAAAATACCCAGAGCCAGTGTTCTAATCTGCCCTAATAATAATTTACCCCCCCATGTTAATGGCAAGTATGACACCAGTCTATGTGTCACACGAAGAGCAATATTATGCCTTTACCTTTGCTCTGGTGCAAATGTGCAGCTAACTTTCAGATGCTAAACAGCAGCCCAGATGTTCAGCTGCCTGTGACCCAAGGTTTGCCTTTGCTGTAGCATAGTTGTGATGCCTTGGTTGAGTCTTGCTTAGAACATTCTTGTCTAGCTGCAAGAAAGAGTGTCAGCTAATGCCATGTGAAAGTTACTTCAAAGGGAGAAGTGAAACTGTAAAGCAGTAACAGTCAGCTGGAAAATACTGAGGAGGGGCAAAATTGCAACACCCTCAAAAAGAAGACAGACACTCAGCACACAGCAGCTTGGCCAGACAAGGGATCATGGTCCTCTCCAGAGTCATAGAAATGAACACTTCCTCCCAACCAACGGCTGCCTGCCTGCACGGTAATACTTATAATAATTAGCCAAAGTAGCCTGTATTTCAGAACTTAGGTCACAATCAATACTTGAGTACTACTTAGCTGAATAGCCTCTTAGTTGTACCTGTGTAATGTATATCTTAGTTGATACAAATACTTGCTGTGTGTTTCTAAACCTTGCCATCTTTTAGCATAGGAGAAGGTGCCCAAGGGGAGATGACCCATTGAGGAAAGGCTGCAGGCGTGAGCACTAGTCCTGGCTCTCTCTCTCTCTCCTCTCCCTCTGTCCCTGCTTCACTTCTTCTTGCCACACAGTCACACTGCATGGCCTAAAATTACCAGATACCACCAACTAAAACAGAGCTGGATAGCATGCATCACTAGATAATATTGCTGTCTAACAGAAGGGGTTGCTGTGAAGACCTTTTTTCCATGACCAAGTGGTATCAACAGGCCCTCTCTATCCGTATTTAAAGAGAGATTAAACTAGGGCATTAACATTCTGACAGGGCTTCTTTAATCAGAAGAAAGAAAGAATCAGTTTTCACTAGAGGGCACACAGAGCTTGGATTTTATACATCCTGTTCCAAACCAGAATGATAAGGTGAAAGGTGAAAACCAACAAGGTTGAAAACAGCTACACTGTGTGACTGAATTCTCCTAAAGCCAAATTGCAGCAGCATGCCTTTAAAATGCTTCAACCCCTTGGCATCATTGGCTATAGGGTAGGGTAGGGGGTTATGTTTCTTCTCTGTATGAAATAGAATTTTTCCTGTGTCCGTCAACACTGGGAAGAACAAATCCCTGGAACTGTCCTGAGTGGTACTTCATAGAGAGGCAAGGAGAAAGGAGGGAAGAAAAGGATCACAAAGCAGGCATGTTCTTAGTGATCAGTGCTAAAATTCTCCACAAGCTTTAAATTAAAAAGAAACAACAAATAACTCATAGTATAGAGATCACTGACAGATAAATTCAAGAACTCCTCCTACATGAAGACTGAGAGAAATTTCCCATTAAGTATCAGGAACAGTATCTCCACATAAATTTGGCCACTGAAGTTGCGCCATAGGGCTGTGTCTGTACAGTGCAGGGGTTTGCTTTGAGGACTTGGTATTTCCAATTGTTCACATTTTGGACTAGCTTGAAGCTGGTCCCGTGGGCAGGAATGGCCTGCTGGCAGCTGGGGAGTTCTAGGTGCTGGAGCACATCTCTCCCTGTAGTTTCCCACAGTAGGAATCCTGCTGGAGTGCTTGGAGGTCAGCCCCCCTGGGGCAGCCCAAGGCATAATTAGAAACACGATTAGGAGGTTTGCTTCACGGCCACTAATCCAATTTCAACCATTACTGTAGACACAATCAGAGAGACAAGCTGTAAAAATGCATCCCTGAGGAGTTGTTTGCTTTGTGCCAGGCGGGGAGTGGACTTCAACATAAGCTGGAGAACGAGCCCAAGGTCCCGGGCCACGGTGTCTTCATGTCTCCACGTGGAGGGCAGGGTTCAAGAGCTGAATGTGTATACAGCCTCACATACCATTAACTTTCTTGTGCTGACAAGGATGGAGTTCAAAGCAAAACGTACACTAGGAGTAAATTCACTGAATTTGTGATTGTTGCAACACAGGAGCAGGGTGCACTGAAGGAGATGGAGTGTCCACCTGGCAGGACTAATAGAGTAGGATCTAAGCAAGAATTGAGAATGGCATGAATCACCTGCTTTGATTTACATTTTTTGTCTACAGAGATGGTTAAAAGGCAAACAAGCCTTGATTCTTACTGTTTATAGTATTGGTGATAGCAATCTTAAGTCCTATTGGGGAGTGCAGGTGAAAAGATGGAAGTGGTAAAAGTATTCTGTAAAAATTGTTCTTTCAAATCAGTACCCAGGAGGGGCTGCACCATGCATTATTTCCTCCCAGATAAATCCCAGATCCCCCTAACCTTCCAGATGTATGACTGCTGCTGGAGCAGCAGCCAGGGTTGTATCACTGCCTGCAGAAACAACACGTCCTCCAATATCAAAGACGTCAATATTACTTAACTGAAGGCAAAGAAATCAAGCTTTGTGTGCTAATAACTAACTGTAAGCCTGCCAGTGAGGGCAGGAAGCTGCAATAAAAATATGATACACACAGAGCCAGCCTGCACACGGAAGAATTGTGTGTCCTGTTGATCCCTTTTTCGGGCTTACCTAGAACAGAGGCCAGACAAAATTTAGAGAATAAAAAGTGGATATATTAAAGGAAGGGCCTTCAAGTACATTAAGGGCAGACAAAGCCTCCCCAAGGGGCTACACCCAAAATGGACGACTGGTCACGAGTTTTCACACTTTTATAAGTTTTGTCCATTTGTATATCGGGGATTAATCTTCCAATTACAGCTTCAGGTCGTGGAGTCATACATCCCCAGTTTGCTCTCCCCCTTTGTTTATACATTTCGGGGCTTGAGACAGGAAGGTGTCCTTGATTTCCAGGCCTAGAGACGAATTGTTTTGTCTGACCAAAATGTGAAGACAGTGGGTAGCGCTCTATATGGAGCTTAGAGTTATACCCTAAAGAATTACAGAGTTGCAAATATACGAGAAGCACTCAAGCTGAAAAGCTGCGGCGCCGCGGTGGGGAGGGCTCTGGGCGCCGGCAGCGCGGTGAGCTGTCTCAGTGTGCCATCTAGTGACTGCGGGCTGGGCACCGGGCGGGCAGCGCCTGCGGGCGCGGATCCCTCGCCTCTCCGCTTGGCAGGACAGCTGTGCGCCCCAGATGTCGGGCCGAATGCTTCAGCCGGCAGTGGCGGGTGATCCGGTCATTGGAGAAGGTAAGAGAGGATGGGCTCAGCATATAGAGACCTTAACCTTAGGTGGAGTCCCTGGGCAGTCCACAGGGAGATTCGCTCTGTGATCTGTGACATAACTTACGCTGTGGCTGCTGCAGTGAATTCCTCATCTGGGAAGAAATGTGGAAACAAAGTGGAGGGGCGGAAGGGACGGGGTGGAGGTGTGACACAATTATTTAATTACGTTTCTTTTTTGTTTTTCTAACAGGGGCAGGAAATACAGTGATTTTGACTTCATTAGCAGAATTAAGTTTCTTCTCACGGTATGGTACTGAAACCCCTGGAGAGACTGTGGAATAGAAAGAAATTAAATGGGGGTGAACTGGCACAAACAAATTCAGCCTCTTTTGCTAGCCTGGTGACAGTGTTCTGGAATCTCAGAGGCTAATGATACTAATCATCTCTCGCTGCAATTTTTTTTAGTGCAACACGATTGCAGGGGTTTCTTCATCCAGCTTCAGGTGGCAGAAGAGCACAGAAAGAAGATAAGAAAACTTAAAGTAATTAATCATGTGATTTTAAAGAAAAAATAACAGCAAGCTGACAGTTACACTTGTCTCACCTCTCTTTGGGAGAGAGTTTCAACAGGATTCAACTAACACGGAGGAAAAGTACTGATAGCAAGTGTCATCCCAGCTACAACTGTTTACAGAGAGGATTTTCTGTAGTGTCAAGGAAATCTGTTTAGTCTGTTAGTAGAAATCCTGCTTGAGGATGGGATAAGGTCAGTAATATTAGCCAAATCCTATTAAACTAATAAAGGATTCAGATCACTTCCACAAAAAAAGCCATTCAAAGAGAGGGTTTAAGTGTAGAAAATTAAGAATGATAAATCTAAATTAATTCCTTTTAACCTCTCTCCATTTATCAGCATTCTTTTCCTTCAGGGAGAGACAGACTAAAGTTGATGATGGGTTGCTGGCAAAAGACTAGCATTGTCTCTTTTTTAATGCTACAAAAGCAATTCAAAATCCCACTAAAATCAGTACAAGAACAATTTTAATTCGTTCTCTTGCAATGGATTCATGAATGCAGCTTTGCTGAAGAAGCTGTACAACACAACACAAGTGAGGCTCACCTGAGAACTGGTTCCTTGTGGCTGCTGCTGGTTGCTGCCTTGCAATGTGACAAGCCACTTTGGCTGTTCAGGATCTGGGCAAAACACACACCTCCCTGTGGCCTTCCAAGGGATGCTGTCTGCTGGGCCAGCACTAAACAACAGGGCAATTTATATTAAAAGCAGAGAATGGCTTGAGACTACTATCAGCTTCCAGAAGCCATCTGGTTTTCTGACACGTAATTATATTGACAGCAAAGACCATCTTAACCTCACAGTTACTCTCCTGGGGGCTCAGAGCTGCCTTGGGCCCCATGCAGGCAGCCAAACAAGGTAGCGCCTCACAAGGGGACTTGGGCAGACATCCCCCATTTCAGTGAGGGCCATCTTCCCCAGGTGGTCTGGGGCAGGAGACTGTGATCCTTGGGCCTGCAATAAGGGAATTTTAAAGGGAGAAAGGAGCATGAAAGAGAAGGTTCCCTAGTAGAAAGCAGCATATAACCAAAAAGATAAGAGACAAAGAAAACGATTGGTTAAGCTTTATCCCCTTAACATCATTCCCAGGCAGGCAACAGGCAGGACTTGGTCTGCCAGATGATCTGAAGGCTTTGATCTTCCTTGCTTGTACAGTGTAGGCTCTTCAGCAACTCCCAAGGCAGCTGGCACTGCAGAAAAAATTATCTCCAAGTTGCCAGGTGTGTCTTTTGTACCACAGTAGCTGCTCAGTAAGAGCCAGGGTGAAGTGGCCAACATTACTTCACCAGAACTTGAAATTCAATGTTTTTTTAAAAGTAGAAGCTAAGGTACGTGGGGAAAACAACTAGCTTCAGGAAAATAAGCAATCACCTCCAATCTAAATCATGAGTGTTAGTGTATTAGTTCCTCTCAGTCAATTGACCATGCTCTCTTTACCACATCAAATACAAGCAGTGTGGGGGAATGCTCAACACAGGAGGGGGAAAAGAAGATGGTCTTACAGCTCTGCATGTTTGACTTAGGAGATATTGCCCATAACCAAAGCAACCAGATCAGAGGTGAACAATTTCTTTTGAAGCACAGAAGCCACAGCAGCTGATGTCATGAACAAAAGTAGGCAGAACAGAAACAGAGCAATATAAAAAGGAATATGAGACTTGCAGCCCAGAATTTCACAAGCAATAGTAGTTCATCAGCAATGAGCTATAAAAAGCAAAACTGACCAAGAAAGGGAGTTATCTGCTTGCATGAAAATGCAAATCCGTGCCACCTCTGTGTGCAGTTCTGACAGTGTGAATGGGCATGGACACAAACCACAAATGCTTCCTCTGTGAAAGAAGAAAAGCAAACTCAATTTACATTCATCAAAAAATGCATTGAGAAGAGAAAGCTGCAAACAATTATGGTACTGGAAATGTTCAAAACACGTTACCTAAGTCAGAGATACTATTCCAGTAAGGGAATTCCCAAGAGCTGACTCACAAGTACCTGGAACACAATTCCTATCTCAGTGCAAACAGTTGCCATAGATATCTGTAGACAAGTGAGAAGACAGAGCTGCCCAGAAAGAACAACATTCCCGTCCCAGAGCTTCTCGAGGCAGCCTCTCAGCCTAAAGAATGCTGCTTGACAAAGCTTTGGGAGATTAGATGCCATCTCAATCTTCCCTACCTTTGATGGCTTTCTTTTTTTGTGGGAGGCTCTGCTTGGAGGTCTTAGGAGTTTAAAGGCAACGCTGTGAGAAACAGCAAAGAAAAGCTCCGCGTGCCAGCTGTAGGCAAGCAGAATTACATACCACACTCTGCCACTGCTCCCCTGGCTGAAACTGGACCTCTGGCAGGCTGTCTGCTCTCATGGAAAGGGCTCTTCTCCTTGTCAGTACCTGTCAAGTCACACCCTGCTTGTCAAAAGCCACAGCACACTCACACCAAGACTAACACCTGGGTGGAGTTGGCTACCAGAGATTAAAGTCACTCCTCTGCTTTTGGAGCCCTGTGGTGACAGGTCACTAATGTGCTGAGTTTTCCTAGTACCATGCTCTAAGATACAAGGGTAGCATCATTTGCCAGAGGAAGTACCTAGTTTATACCACCTACTGTTATCCAATAATACAGAATCACAGTCTATATTGAGTTGAAAGGGACCCACAAAGATCATCAAGTCCAACTCTTAGTTAATTGGCCCATACAAAGTTCAAAGCCACAACCTTGGCATTATTAGCATCATGCTCTGACCAACTGAGCTATGTCAGGGTGTTAGAATTCAGGGCTGTTGAAACTAAGGTAGAAAATTTGTGTTTTCCAACTACATTTGTTTTACTCATGTACATATCAGCTTTCCTAATTAATTGTCCTACCTGGAAATCCTTTCTTATTAAGTACTACAGGGCATTCACACTCCTAGGAATGTCCTGAAGTATCAGAACATGGATGTCCTGAGGGCTTGCATTTGAAATTTTGCAGAACTCAGGTTAAAGTCCTAATCAGTTTATCGTCTTCCTTTAGGGAAAATAGAAACAAGGAATTCTAGGAAAGTCTGCGCTAACAGGAGGAAGAAAGAAGTAAATCACATTTCAAAATAAATACCAACAATCCTGTAAGATAATAGTTTAATTTTTCAAAATTATCATAAAAAGTATAACTCTGTGGAGAAACAATCTAAGTAAATACAAGAACACCTTACACAGCAGGTACCAATCCTGAAAGAAGAGTAATAGAACTCTGGAGAAACCAAGCACACCACTTTCATGCCAAGGAAATTAGCCATTCAACCATTAGCCTTTACATAGGTTTTGATGTTATACCATGTGTTAATTATTTCCAAATCACAAGTGCAAACACTCATCCTGATTGGAAAATTAGCAGATTTCAAACTCAGGTAATTTCACCCTAATGAGGAACTTGTTGAACTGAATTTAACAATTAGTTCACACCCTTTGCTGGCTGGGTATGACAAGGCTACAGGGAGACACTGAAACTCAAAACTCACCTTTTTTCAATAACTGGCAATAAAAGATTAATATAAATTCAAAAACTGTTGCCATGCTGCTTCTAGTCCCTGCTTTGGCTCTTAAGGCAGGAATTTGCCATGGATGATAGATGAGCAGGTGCTGCCTATACTGAACTGTCCCTTTTGCTAGGTACCAAGCCTCAGCAAAATGGATTTCACAGTTTAAGAGAGTTAAACTTCTGATTTATCGGTCAATATGCACAACACGTGGGTAGAGATAACAAGCTGAGGTGCTCACCACCCTTGATAAGGCACCAGAGCAGCCAGGGCTGGCTGGGCTCCTTCAGCCGAGGGAAGGGTTGTCTTCTGTAGCTGCTTGGAGAGGGCTGAGCCTTGACATTGCTCTGCTGCTGTTACTGGGCTACTTGGTTTTGCTTCTGCAGTTTTGAATGTTTTTTGTGTTGTTTTTTTCCTCGCTGAGAACCTTTGAGCTGCTAATTGTGTCAATCCTCTTCCCCTTAGCAGCAACCTTCCCTTTCTCCCTATGGCTCTCCTCGGCAGCACTTTCTCACAGCTTAGCAGTTGTCCAAGATGTCTGCACCAATTTCAGCCTGTGTGGAAACTGTTCCTTAGTTTCCAGATGACATCTGTGATCTGATGCCTGAATCTCTAGAGGGGAGACTGACACTTTTCAGCTGCTAAATTGCATTAAAGAAAACAAAAGTAATTTTATCCTACCACTAGTTCTCTACATATGCTGTGATCCTACCTGGATGAGGGATGTTGGGCAGTTAGGTCTTTAGAGAATGGGTCCTAGGTGTAGTTGCAAAGTGAAAAAACACCAGAAAATGAAAAGGAAATTGTCTTTGGACAATTCCCTCTCCTTAGAACTGACAAAAACTGTCCAAATTATTGTCAAAATTTGTCTGATTTCTCCCACAAAAATGTAAAGGCTGTTGAATTAAATCTTCTAAACATCTTTAGAAATGTTTCTTCTAAACACTGAAAAATCCAGTTTTTCAGTGCACTTTCCACAGCAGGGATTCCTTTTCCTTGTTTGAAATAAAATAAAGGCTATTCTGAGACTTAAGCAGCACACCAACTGCTCAATTATTTCTCAGGAAGTGGCATCAGTATAGGTGTAACAAATTTCTTTTGCATGCAAAGAAATGGCAACAAATAGAGAAATGGGGGGGGGGGGGGAAGAAAGAAAAAATATTCTGCAAAAATAGGTTTTGAGCTCTTTCAATCTAACGCTTTGATTTTCTTTATATTGTCAACCAGCACAATGTAGAGACATAGTCTTCTAGATTTCCCTACTTTGGTTCCCTTTTGCTAAAACAAAGATGAACATGCTGATTCAGACAACTGTTAGAATCACCTAGCTAGCACTTTGTAGGGGATCTAAAGCAGTTAAGAGGTCAGTACATTATCTAACCCTTTTCCCCAAAAAGCTGTGTCTTAAAAATAGTCATCCATTTTACCTGGGAGCCAAGAAGGTGCAAGTAGATTCATGAGCTGTCCTGAAGGAACATGTAAATGGCTGTCAGCAAAAGCAGCAGACTTTTTTTGAAAGGATAAGAAACCAAATGCTTTAAATTATTCAAATTGTTGAATAGGTGGAGTTGTTGCAACAGACGTATTCCAGCACTTGCATTAGGTGTATAGCAAATGCTGTCTTCTCTGTTATCCATGAGTCTTCAGGGCTTCTCTACTGCTTACCTATGCCCTAACTTGTCCAATTTACCATTGATTGTATTCCAACAGAATCACAGGATATGCTGAGGTGGAAGAGACACATCAGGATCATCAACTCCAGCTCCTGGTCCTGGACAGGATATCCCCAAGAATCACACCCTGTGGCTGATAGCATTGTCCAAACACTTCTTCAACTCTATCAGGCTGGTGCTGTAAGCCCTTCTCTGGGGAGCCTATTCCAGTGCCCAACCACCCTTTGGGTGAAGAACCTTTTCTTGATATCCAACCTAAACCTCCCCTGACTCAGCTTCAGGCCATTCTATTGGGTCCTCTCACTGGTCACAACAAAGAAGACATCAGTGTCCCTCCTCTTCCCCTCATGAGGAAGTTATACCTGCAGTGAGGTCCCCCCTCAGTCTTCTCCAGGCTGAACAGACCAAGTGACCGCAGCTGCTCCTCACTCGGCTTCCCCTCAAGGCCCTTCACCACCCCTGGGGCCTCCTTTGGACACTCTCTAACAGCTCAGTAATGTTACCCAAATTCTTCCCCCTGCTCCATTTCTGGGAACCACAGGATCACGACTATCGCTGTGGGTATTTTTTCTGTGGTTTGTCTTCGGAAACAGACATTGCATAGGAAGTCAGCTCTAGCTGTCCTACGTGGACATGGCAGGCATGAGCCTACACCCTTGCACATCCTCCCTGATGGGTACCCACATGGTTTTTTTTCTCAAGCAAGGGAGGACAAGGCAGAGGCAAGTGTGAGGGTGAAGGAGCAGACAGGACGATTGGAGGGTGGAATGTAGGGATAAGAAGCTCTATAGACAACAGAGCACCCTCTTAACTCCTGAAACAAATCCCTTGGGCATTAAGTCATGAGGCCTTTGGTGAGAGGCCAGAGAGATGAGAAACACAAAGGCATGGCAAAGCTTGCCTTTCAAGGAGGTCTGCTGAGAGAACCTCTTCAAGGTTCCAGCCACTGCCCATGCTGCAGACAACAGGAACCCACACGACAGTGTTCTGAAACAGGAGGGACTCAGCTAATGCTGCTTTAAAATTAACAGCTTAGAGGACGGGTGGAAAAGAAGATCGTGGTGCAGCTTCTGTTTACCAACCCACTCCTGCAGCATTACAAGGTGTTAGAGATTTCCCCCCCTTGTGTGTGGGCTATATACCCCTACCTGACACTCCAGGAGATTTCATGGCCAGCGTTCACCCTCCTGCCTGCAATTTTAGCACATGGACACCCAAAGCACATGACTCATCTTTTCCCACGTTCTAATGAATTACTTCCACGTGCCTGAAGCCTCTTAACCCTCAATCACACCTCTCTGTGTATGCTTATCTCTGTTTAATATTGTTAATCACAAAAAACACTGATAATATTACCTTAACCCTTCCTCACACGATAATCCCAGGCAAACACAGCATAAAGGTTATGCAGTCACCCTAACACTTATTACTTTACTACAGCTGTATAAAACAAGTTGTGAAATTTATCTTCTAGCTCTTGTCAACTGTTTTCAAATACTTCAATCACAAACACGTAGTTGAAAGTGACCTGAAAGAGATGATTATCAGAACTGAGACTGGAGGAATTTCCAGCTCTGTTTTGTTTTTCCAGCCCCAGACTGATGAAGGTCCAGCTTGGAGGTGGTGACTTGCAATGTTTTCATTTCAAGAGTACCTGAATAAAGTATCCTGCAATGGAGGCCATCTGTTTCCAGGCACCTGAATTAGGCAGGACACAGCTATTGGTTTGAGCCAGAGGAGAGCAATAAAATCTTAATAAAAAAACAAAAAGTAAAACAAAAATTGTAACAATAAGGCCCACACATTCTGCTACAGTCACATGGGCTGTAACTCAGGAAAGTTCTTAGGCACGTACTTAAGAAAATGTATGTCTAATTTTGCTCTGAAAAGGCTTCTGTGTAAGTAAGTGAAGTTTGGAATGAGATCTCCGTGACTGTACGGAGTAAACAGATTTGCTGCCAAATCCCAAGTCTGATTGACAATCACCACAGCACACCTTATTGCTGAAGTATGTCAGATGAAGGTCACAACCAGTACTAAATAACTATCCAAAAACATAACAGCTAGCAATACCTGTAGCTAAATCAGGCCCACACTGATGTTTATAAGATATATTTAACAGGCACTGCGGAGACATGACAGATACCAGCCCAACAGCGATGAGTGAAGACTTTTGCTGTGCCCCAGCAGCCTCCTCTGGACCTACAGACACCACTTCTTACGCACTCCATTGGTTTTCAAATGCACTCTCCATGCTACAGCACAAGGGTCTGCTTTTCCATGCCACAGATCCCACCCATCAAAGCATTTCCTTGCAGAACCACTACAGAAAACACAAAGATGCCTTACCAACTCAAAATATTTTATTTTCCAATTTTGAAGCTGATTGAACTTGCAGCCAACCATTCCCAATGCTGTTATGAAATTCAGTATTGCTAATGTTAAAATACATTAAGAAGATTTCTCATGTTAAGAGTAAGTTAGCTGATCCCAGTTAATTCTGATGCACTCACTCTAATGCAGAGTATAAATTATTTTTCAAGGGAGAAGTGCAGATTCTCTCAAATTAATGCAGTTCAAAAATCTGTATTAATTTCCCAGACTACCTACTTTAAAAAAAAAAAAAAGATTAAATATAAAAATTGTGTCAACCATTTCAAAACAAAAATAATTCAAGTTTTCTGCTCTAATGGAATCCTTTAGTTGTTTAAGAAAATATTGTTTCTAACCTCAATCAGAAAGAAGAAAACATTTTGTTTAAGTCAGCCCCAATTTCTTCTTCAGGTGGTTCACTAGTTGTTTTCAGAATATTTCATTTCCCACCAACTCCCAAACGGAATGCAATGTTTTAATTCAATGTAAGCAAAAAATAAAGCCCCACTGTGTGTTGGAGTGGGTCCAGAGAAGGGCCACAAAAATGATGAGAGGGCTGGAGCACTTCAGCCTATGAAGACAGGCTGAGGGAGATGTGACTGTTCAGCCTGGAGAAGGGAAGGCTCTGGGAAGAGGCCACCTTATTGTGGCCTTCCGGTACCTAAGGGGGACTACAAGAAAGATGGGGACACCCTTTCAAGCAGGGCCTGTTACAACAGGACAAGGGATAAGGGTTTTAAACTACAGGAGGGTCGATTTAGACTAGATATAAGGAAGAAATTTTTTAAGTGAGAGACATAAAATAATGGAATGGGTGGCCCAGAGAGGTGGCAGGTGCTCCATCCCTGGAAACATTCAAGGCCAGACTGGATGGAGTTCTGAGCAACCTGATCTAGGTGAGAATGTCCTGCTCACTGCAGGGCCTTGGACTAGATGACCTTTAAAGGTCTCTTCCAACCCTAAGTATACAGTGACTCCATCTGCCTAGCTTTGTCCTCTTGCCCTTCTCTGGACACACTCCAGCCCCTCAATGCCCTTTTCGTCATGAGGGGCTCAAACCTGAACAAAAGATTCCAGGTGTGGCCTCCCCAGTGGGACAATCCTGCCCTGGTCCTGCTGGCCACACTATTGCTGACACAGACCAGGTGCCATTGGCCTTCTTGGCCACCTGGGGACACGCTGGCTTGTGTTCAGCTGGCTGGTGACCAGCACCCCAATAGTCCTCTCAGTCACTGTTAGTGCAAGGATCCTGAGTATCATTATCCCCTTTTACCAAGCAGAGAACCAAAGCACCATGTAACACCATAGACCAGTGGCAGAAGACATCCCAGACTCAGCTCCTACTTTCCTTTTCCAGGCTGGTGACAGAGAACCTGCTGTCCACAGGAAGAACACCTGACATATGTACAAACAGTAACTGAGTATTTACCAATTTAGGAGGTGAATTGCCAAGGATCATTGTTTCTGTAGATGGAGAGCCCACATAGGTTTGGGGATTTCAGAACAAACACACAAAACTGTATTTACTGATCAGAATTAGCTATGGTGAGCTCATGGTGACACCTTAAGTTTTAACTTTCTTGTTTTTCAGATTCTGTGCTGCCTAACTGTGTAGTTCTGAGCCTCATATTAAGTGCCAGTGAACTCCCTTCACAGAGTAGGTAGACAAAACAAATCCTTTTCCTGTTGAAGACCAAGGACAACTTTCAGGCCCGAAAGTACAAACAACAGTGGACTGAAGGGAGGAACAAGAAGGATGAGACCTCACAACTTGAGGCTGTAAATTGGACAATTAAACCCCAATATTGGCCAAAACTTAAAAAAATGTAAGACTTCATGACCAGTCGGGCATTTTGTGACCATTCTCAGTCCACCTAGGGTGTAGCCCTGGCCAGGCCCTCTTCTGCCCAAGGTGTATCCTAGAGGCCTTTGAATAAATACCTATTTTATTCTCTAACTCTATCCAGTCTCTGTTTCAGGTCAGCCTTCCCAAGGCATCGATGGTATAGAGTGAGAGATGATCTATTGTAATGGAGGAAGCATGAAAAAATGCTGTGTTGGACATGTGACAGCAATCCAGGGTGAAATGAGATTTTTAAAAGTCAAAAAAGATTAAAAACAATTACTCTGAATTAACTCTAAATCATTGCCATTCTAATAGCTAAAAAAAAAAAAAATAAAATCATATGGTAAGAGAGTTTGGCACCATCAAGTTCCCAGTAACAGTATAAAATGGTATAAAATCTTAGTAAATTACATGGTGTGAAAACACTCACAGCATGCATACATTGCTGGAGAATCAACAGGATTATCTTTACTGGTCCTTTCAGTACTTCAGCTCACAGGCATTTATGCCAGAAGTTGTTCCAACATGGGCAGTGCCTATTTTTGGTGCGAGAATATGAAAGTGCCTCAAGCTGATCTTACAGCTCCTGCATAACAGGAGCACAGGAGGCTTCTAAACCTTTGGCAATCCATCTTCAACAACTGCACCATTCAGGATAATCTTAGGAGTCTCCTTCTTGTCCCCAGGTTCTTCAGCCACACACTCTGGAGGCTCTAGGTCATGGTATTTTCTCCGATAGACAACCCTTGAGACTACAGTTATCAGAAACATTTCCATGATGAGCAGCTGCTGGGCTATATCTGCCAAAAAAAGAAGAAGGGAGACAAAGAAAAGTCCCCAAAAGGGGAAATTATGATCAGACAAGAAATGAGAAATTGGCTTATTAATTTTCATGTGTGCAAAAGGAACAAACTCTATCATCCTGTCCCCATGTCTCTCACACTCAGCAATGACATCAGTTACAGAATTCCAGTATTGCCCATCAATAAATGTGCAATAAATTATGCATCCAAAACACAAGTGATTTAACAGTAATTATGCAGGTTGATTTCTTTTGCTCTCATTTCTGATTCCAGGAGTTCTCATTATCAAGTTGTTCTCTATGACCATGACAGCTATAAAACTTTTCTTCCTGTTTTTAAACTAAAAAATGACATTCTCCAAAAGCTAGTGATACCATGAAATTTGTATTTTGGGAAAACACCAGAGATTGCCATTAGCAACACTGAACTGGTACTTTTATAAGTAAATGAAGAACATTCTCCCCCCAAAAAAACTTACATGATCCTCTTGCTTTAGAGGAGAGTGGTGGAGCACAGGGAATGATTTTTTGTGTAGCGAATATGTTGATAATAGTGGTCTGCAGCTGGTTCAGAATGACAATAAACTGCACCAGAAAGGGAAAACAAATGCCTTAGCTACCAGAAAGGGGTTTATAGTTCACACAACAATTCTGCTTTCATACCAGAACCTCTTATGCCTCATTCCTCCTTGCTTGGCCTCTCTTTCCCCCCATCTACCCAGCAGGGTGCCTGCCATTCTGCAGATTTCATCTTAAGGTCAGGATGATATTGCTCTGAATAGGAGTATTAAATTAATCCTGGACTTGAAAAATATTTCTTCTCAGCCCTTCATTTGGGAGATACATTATATACAGACCTCCCTGCAGGGATTTCAAATACTACTGAGTTCTGAATAATAGGTAACAAGGTTTAAAAAATGCCGGTTAATTTGACTCATGAGCTTAAGTTCTTCCTTAATCAAAGAAAGACTCAAAGAACATTTTTCCTGTTGTCTCCTCTTTTTGTCACAGCAGGGAGATGTTGTAGTCCCCAAATGATATGAGACTGGATTCTTTGCCAGAAGGTACAAGGGACTCTCCACAGCTTGAGTTCAGCAACCACCACTTGCTCATCACATTATATTGAGCCAAACCTTCGCTGCCATGGAGTTTTCCAGGTGCCCCTCCAGCTGCTGGAACTGCCTGAGTCCAAGCCCTCACATCAGCAGTTTGCCATTCCAAACCTGAATTCACCCTAACACAGCTCTGCAGGTGTGACCATCCTGTTTACTGCCTTTATAAGTGCTTAATGATTTACCTAACCTCAGTGCCCCAGCTTTGATGTACGTGCTGTTCAAGAAGGACACATATCCAAGGATTCCGCTGGATTCTATTCAGAGTGATGTGGAAGAGGATGGTCTTGTCCCTGTGCCTTTTCAGTCTAACCGATGGTTCTGTTCCTTACTATTTAATGATTCACAGCCAGTATTTTCACTATTATCTAATTCTGAAGTGCAGAATGGCCAAAAAATACTGTTAAAACAGCACATTGTGGAATGCTGAAACAGTTCAAACAACAGCCGCCTGCACAATGCAACATATCCTCTCTGAGGTACACACCAGCATTTTAACATTGCATTTCAGGATACCACATCTACAAAGCTTCCTTCAAGCCCCACAGAAAGTGCTGTTGTGATTTCAGTGTTCTGAAGATAAATAGGTTTTACATGGCTTTCATATCTCCAGCACTCCTGGGAGACTAGAGGTAAATTGGCTCAAAGTGAAACTGAATAGGAGCCAAGGAGAGTGCTTCAAAGGGATGCAGCTTTAATCAGGTAAAAATATGGCTTTGCACAGTGTATTTAATGGGAAAAAATACCATAAATTTTCAACAAAGGAGCAAGAACTGGAGAGGCAAAATAGTATCAACAGTTAAGAGAAACTCTTACCAGAAATATTAAAGTTCTCACCTGATAAAGAGCAAACTTTGGGATAATGTTCTTACACTTAAGGAGAATCCTGACTTTTCGAAACATGATTCCTACTGCCCACAGAGCAAAAAGGGTGAGGGCACCAACGAAGCAGCTGATCCACAGTGCAGGTCCTTTGGGAGACAACTGAGAAGCAAATCACACAACCTTATCCAACCTTACTTTAGAGTTTCCAGGAAGAAGTTGTGAACTGGATGATGTTAAAATGCCTTTTTCTACCTCCATGAAAGCTGGGGGCAGCAGCATTTGCCAGGTTTTGCATGGGGAAACTGCCCAGTACCAACTGGAGTGTTGGCACAGGCTCTCCTCCTGCAGGCACCAACACAGAGATGTGTTCAGCCTGGGGAGGTGCCAAGTGACACAACCCCTCAATGTTGCAATTGCCAGCCAGAGAGTGTGTGCCTTTTCAGAGAACCCAGCAGCACCTGGCAATGCTCAACAGCTCATGAGAGCATGTTCAGCCTGACGTCTCAGGTGGGTCATTCATTTTATAACATGAACAACAACAAAAATTCTACTTTTAGTCTGAGTTATCCAAGAGCTGCCTAATCATTATGAGATACAGATTTCTCCATCATCTTGCAGGTTACATGGTACAAAGCAGAAGTACAGCACTATCTTTTTATTTTACACAGATATAAAAATCACCATGACTTGATGAAAAACATAGAATTAGGCTTCCTGTTAACATGCCAGTACATACACTTGTTTCTTAAGGTTGTACTTTACAAAACAGGGCAGATACATCCCACAGGGCAACTTGCAGTCCTGATATTCTAATCATACAAGGTGGGAGATGTATTGGAGCATAATCTGCTGCCCAACCCTCCCTGATGCCCAATTTCTTTCCAAGAGAGTCGAGGAAGCCAGAAATTATATGCTTCAGGGTCTCAAAGGAATACAGTAAGGATTCATTTGGAAGTGGGCCCAGATTTCACAGTTTAGTTGTAGGCTAAGGTAGTTACATCCACCCTAAAACTTAAGGATTTTGAGAACCATCTCTGATTAAAATAGTTACTTACATTATTAAGGGCGTAATTGCCATTAGTCCAAAGCACTATTGATAAAAATACAAGCACAGGCCGAAAGACAGCAAACTGAAAGGTGCCCAGCTTCAGCCAAAAGAGGGTTTGCCTGGCCAAAAAAATAAAATAGAGTAAATTAGATAGGCCAAGATCTTATTAGCAACCTTAATAACATTTTCTGGATACTGTCAACTGCAAAACTTTTCCACTCCTGTAGCATGTGGCTAAAGTCTGGGGAGGAACAGTTTCAAGATTAGAAAATATTTCCAAGAATTTCCCAATGTTTATTTAATAAAGTCTCTACAAAAATAGTACTTTTCCTGCTCTGCAGCAAGTACGTACTAACCAAAGCTGGGCAAAACATGATGTCTTTCTCTGCCCTGAAGCCAGCCAGGGAGACAGCAGCTGCATAACCGGTTTCTGAACAATGATGCCATTTGCTCTTGCCTTGTTGCCTTGTTATTTCAGTTCTCCCATGAAATTGGACAAATCAGTCTGTTCAACCACTTCCTAGTCCTGTGGTAGGTCAAGAAAGGGAATCACACAGTCCTGGGTGAAAGGACTGGTAGTTTTTCAGGCATCATGAACAGTACCATGTATGCATCAGGGTTTGCTCCTCTGTAGTCTAACAGAACAAAGGAACAGTCTCTCACTCGGCAAATTGCACAAGGCCAGCAGGACAGCTCAGGATTCCTGCACTTCTGCCAGTATGAAGTGGGTCCAGAACACACCTGTAACTTGGCCAGAGAGCACTAAAGGCCTCCAGGAAAGGGGCAGATGAACTTTCTAACAGAGGCCATGAAAGCTGACTGACCTGAACTCTCCTGCAGCTTTCACAGGAGAAGTTGCAGCTGCTACAGCTGCCTTGTTTAGTCTGTCACCATGCATTATTTCCCATATTTTCAGTGGTTTTTTTTTCACTGGAGTTCCTTGGGCCCTTGACACTGCCATCAGAGGTGTCTCATAGACAACAGGCTGCCATTTAGTGGGCTAAAGGATATAGCCATGAACCAGGAATTATAGGAATCGCTCCATGAATGTAGCTAATAACCACAAGATTATCAACAGCACAAACACATGTGGAAAGACCTGCAATGGGCCAGCCACTCAGTGTGTGCCTCTTCAAAGATTTATTATTCCCAGAGGGCTGTAAAGAATAATACATGTGACAAACAGTGCAGTCACTGCAATGCCACGAGTTGTTTCCCTTGTTAACATGGGCCTGTCTTTACTAATCACCAGATCTCTTCTGCCACACCTCTCCCTATGGCATGAATTGTTACATTGCCTCACCTGTACCTTGTTATTTTCCCCAGGACTGCCGATTTTTTTTTTTTTTTTTTAATAATTAATCCCTCCCTTGGGGTAGCTCCCTGTTTCCCCATAAGATACATATGGAAGAAACATGAGGAACATGACATTTCTCTCATATAGCTTGCCAATATCTTTTTTTTTAAAAGGTACCCTGCAATGGGAAAAGGCTAGAGGTTAGAAGTAGAGAGCAGGTGGGTTTCCCTGTGGTGCAGACACTGAAGAAGGAGGCCTAAGCCCCCTGCACAGCAAAAAGCCTTTTTTAATTTTAAACAGACAGCTGTCATTCCTGCCAGCAGTAGTAGGCACTGCCTAGATCCTGAAATGACCCCATATAAACTGACATCATCCTGCAGAAGCTGCCACTGGGCTGAACAACAGCAAGGCAGAGTAGGGGATCCTCTCCCAAGCTCCCAGCTACTACAACCTATACAGAGGGTAACAGACATGGGAAGAAAAACAGATGAAGGTGCATTGTTGGTTGGTTTACTACCTCTTCTTCTTCATATCCCCTCCATGTAAATATTTAGTGTTACTCTATTAAAATAAAATGGTGGAAACTGAAGTTTAAATTCTAATACCAAATGAGGCAGTTCAAGGAAAAGATATTGTAATAAAAAATTAGAATTTTTGAAAATGCATCAGAAACCACTATACTGCGTTCTGTTTGATGCTTTTCTTTAAACAGATTGTACACTACCCTAGGACCCTTTGACACTAAAGTCCACACTCTCATAGAAAAGTGTCTTTTGTAAGTTTAGTCCCCCAGACTTTGCTTACAATGAGAGAAACAGTCTCATGCTCTATGGCAGTAGGAAAGCTCAGGGAAATACACAAGGCTTCCAGGCTGTGGACTGGTGTATAAATGACATGGTGACACTAACCAGAGGAGGAGCTCCACCAGGAAATGCTCAAAGGAGGACAGGTTTATGTTACAGTATGTTGGCTCCTGTAGCTCTCCATCCTGACCCCACTTCTCAAAGAAGCTTTACTACTATGTTTAGAAGAAGAAAACTTCTGCTTTTGCCTCACCAGACAATGCCACTTCATTGAGAACAAAGCTTTACAAGAATTACATCTACTTTATGTTCTAAACAATATTTTATTCTCAAGTAAAGTCAAAATCAGAATGAAACGTTTCAATTTTATCAAAGTGAGAAAATTTCTATCAAGAGAGCCTCCATTTGACAATTCTGCTTGTGAAAAATACCCATTCTCAAGATATTTGTTCCCTTCTGGAATGAAAATAAACTGAAACATCAATTATTAGGTTTTCTAGAGTAGAAATTTCTCCTCCCACACACCTCTGCATTATAGATACAAAATAA
The DNA here is from genome assembly GCF_029207755.1 of Chamaea fasciata. Taxonomy (NCBI): domain Eukaryota; kingdom Metazoa; phylum Chordata; class Aves; order Passeriformes; family Sylviidae; genus Chamaea; species Chamaea fasciata. Next base: position 103,277,870 of record NW_027094087.1, on the reverse strand, counting down.
ATTAGTGGTGATGTACAGTCTCAAAGTGATGATGCTGTTTAAAAGAGACAGCTTGAGATGGCCTGAGACTGACTTTTGGGAAGCTTTGCTATAACCCTGGCCCTGCCAAGCTGGCTGACTTCCAGCAGCCATTTTCAAGCTGGGAAATCTGAAAGGGGGACTCACCTGGTGATGGGCACACGAGGGAGGCAGAGGCAGCAGCAGCAGCAGGGGCCGGTGCTGATGGTGAAGCGACCATTTTCAAACCTCCTTAGGAGCACCTTCTGGCCTCCACACTCTTTAATCATCATCATCAGGAACTTGTGGATAACTATGGCAAAAAATCTAGGAGAGGAACAGAATTCCAGCTGAAGCTTGCCTGTGTGTCTCATATGCCTGTGCAGGCCAGTGCCACCTTCTGTACAGGGTTTTTACAGCTTATGCTTGGCAATCAACAAAAATTCACAGCTCCATCTGTGAGACACCTTCTGCTTTCTATCACCTTGGAGGACCAGAATGGCCCTAACCTCACTGAAAGAGGAATAAACTGAGGCACAGAGCAGGGGTGGAATTTCCCAAAACCGCTCTGCTGGCTGGTGGCAGGGTCAGTATTAAAGCACAGGCTTTCCTGACCCCAGTCATTTTGGCTGTATTTTTCCATAAGCTATCTAGTTCTGGCTAGTCCAAACGTTTTAGAACAGGTCCTCTTCCTCCTCAAACATGGCTTTGAACCAACAAACATGGCTAGGTTCACATAAATAGCTATCACTGAATATGCTGGCCCAGGCAGGGTGTGGTTCCTCTGCAGACAAAGCAGCGACTGCTGCAACCCCACCTCTCCCTCCTTCCCCAGCTGCACATTGTCAACCCTACCCAGGAACTACAGATTATGCCACCAAACATGGAAATCCAATCAATAAAAGAGGTCCTTTTCTGCACTGCCTGCAGCTTGGGCAAGGGAGAAAGGGGAATTTAAACATGCTTGAAGTGCCACAGGACTGGGTTGCTGGAAGTTTCTGGCAATCTGCACTACCTGCAAACACTGCTGCATGCCAACAGGGTTCTCTGTTACTGTGTCGTCCCTTCTCTTCTACTCATCTCCAGATGTGGAGTGCTCAGGGCCACGGCACACCCCTACTTGGTCCTGCCCACTAGGGCTGTGCCATCACCTCCAGAAAGCAGGGACCACATTTCTCCCTTCTTCTCTGTGCATGCCAGAGCTGTCATGCTCACACAAAAAGTGCTTTTATCAGGACAACTGTGGAACATTTTTACATTGATATACTCATTGGGGGCTCACTTAGCATCATTAATAATGGACCTCCAAAGGCTCATCATAAGTAAAAGTGCAGGGAAGAAGTCACAGACCAGACTCTCGTTCCACATGACATGCAGAGAGAGGAAAGACAGACTACTGCTCCAAAGAGACTGTCAATCCAAGGAATAAATTACATGCGAGTCACAGATCCTTCATACTGACGTTCCCACACTGGGGGACTGCAGCACTGGGAACTGTTTCAGCATTTTCCACCTCCCAGGAAAGAGCTGCCAAGGGATTTTAACTCAAACAAAAAAATTACTGAATTGTTAAATTTATAGAATGACTGTGTTACCAAGAGCAGCAGATGTTTAAAGGGAAGAAATGCAGAGTTTGGAGCAACACCTAGAAAGAAACAGAATACTCACATTCCTGCTGTGAAATCTGTAAACATTGTTGAGCGAGGAACCCACATGCCAATACATGAAGTAGTAGAGATCACCTACAGAGAAAAGGAAGGTTGTATGAAGGGCAGAGATAAATCTCATGTAGCTTCTGTGGATTTTCAGGGAAGCACTATTTTCAACATTGAATTTTATCTTGTTTCTATGCTAACTTACTGGAGCTGCAGCATTAATCCAAATTATGATTGATCTTTTGGAGGAGGGGATTTTCCTGTAGATGTAGACTGCTTCCTCTATAAACACCAGAATGGCAATGAGCGTCATCAGAGTCAAGATTGCAAAGAGAAATCTCCCTGGTAGGTCAAGGCCTGCAGAGAGAGAGAGAGAAAAGAAAACAGACAGTTCTGGTTTATTTCATAAGCCTTTCAGACATTAATGTAACAGCACCATCTCTGAAGGTGATGCAATTCACCTGCAAATATTCCTGCAAATACTTGCATTCATCCCTAGTTACACAGGCAGAGACCACTGACTCCACAGAACCATACAAATACTGAAGTTCATGACTAAATCTTTCCAGGATCCACAGACAGCAGGCAGGAAGAATACGCCTTCACCTGTTTAAATCATTTTACAACCGTTCCTTTCAGAAAGGGGACTTCCAGGACAAATATCCTTAGGTGAATGTAAAGATGTAGCAGAAATGAATACATAATCTGGGAACTTTTCTGGACAGGCTACAAGCAAACATGTATTCACTCCGTATTAGTTGTCTGCTTCCATCATATGTTCATAGGCATGTTACATGTAACTTCCCTAGGCAGGCAAACCTAGAAACTCGGTGGAATTGTGTAGGGCATGCAAACAATGTAAGGAAAGGCCCCTGATATACCAAGCCTGAGATAAAACCTGGTGTCTTCACCAGAATCTTTTTTGCTCCTCCCTTAAAGCTGCATATGGATATCAACATTTACCCATAGGTGATAGGTTTTATGTCTCCATTGACACTGGGTATGGATATCAGTTTAACCCACAACTGATGGCTGAAGTGCATTTTCTCCCAAGGGATGTGTTTCCAGAGACAAAAAAAGGCACTGCACTGGAGCCATGCTTAATTTAGGAGAAGTTCATGTTCATCATCAGTACTAACTCCTGCCGGACCCGCAGCCTATCCAAAGGGAAAGCAGAGCCTCTGCCCCAGCCTCTTTAACCTAACATGCTTCAAAAAACCCCAGCACTTCCAGACTTGGCTGCAGGCGGGGCAGTGCAGGTCTCAGTGGACATCTCCACTCCTTAAATCTCACCGGACGGAGCCTGAGACCCGGCGCAGCTCCAGGGGCCGGTTCAGCGCTCGGTTCGCAGGTCCAGGGCGGCCCCGGCGCTCCAGCCCGACCGCCCCGTTCTGTGACATCCCCCCGGCCCTGGGCTGGGGCCGTGCTCTGCTCTCACCCTGCCCCGAAGCCAGCTCGGCCCCCAGACAGGCGGAGGATCGGCCGGGAGAGCTGGATGCCGGCCTCTGCTCGGGGATTTCCTCGCCGGGGAATGAACGGCGAAGGGGCACGCAGGGACAGGGACAAAGGGACGGGCAGGGACAGGGGCACAGGCAGGGACAGGGGTGCAGGCAGGGACAGGGGCATAGCCAGGGACAGAGACACGGGCAGGGACAGGGGTACAGGCAGAGCAGGGAGAGCCCCCGACATCCCGTCGCGGGCGGCCGCCGAGGGCGCTGCCGGGCAGGGGCCGCTCCCGGGTGTCCGGCGGGCGCAGGCACCCCCCGGCAGCGGGCAGCCCCCTCTCCTCCCGCCCCACACTTACTCCGGAGAAGCTCCTCCGAGTAGGGCGGCTCTCTGGCGTCGCAGGACGGGTGCAGGGTCCCGTTCGCCTCGCCCTCCATGGCTGCGCGGCCGCCGGCCCCCGGCGCGGTGCCCTGGCGATGCCGGGGGCTGGGGACGGGCGGCGGGGTCTGTTCGTGCCCGGCCGCCGGTCCCTGGCGAGTGCGGGCGGCGATGCGCGGCGCGGTGCCGGCGGCCGGGCCCGGTTAATGATTACCCCGAGCAGGGGCGGGCGGGCGGCGCAGGGAGCGAGCCCGCACTGCCTCCCGGCGCTGGCGGCCCCGGCACGGGCAGCGCCGAGCCCGGGGCAGCGCCGAGCCCGGGGCAGCGCCGAGCCCGGAGCAGCGCCGAGCCCACCCTGCCCGCCGCGGACCGCGCTGCTCCCGGCTGTTCCCCGTGTCTCTGCCCGGCCTCGGTGCAGCTGCTTGCGGAACCCAGCCGGCCCTCCCCAGGCCCATATTCACAGCCCCACGGTGTCGGGGCACCTCGAGTCGGGTCTCGGCAGCCGAGGCCAAACTGGAACCGGCCGGGGGGCGAGCGGGCGGGATCCCCAGGGCCGTGTCCGCCTTCCCTCCAGCCCCTGGGCACGGGCGGAAAGCTGCTCGGTCAATGGGGCAGGAGTTTGAGGGACTTTTCATGGAGCCCTTCACCAAAGGCTTTCAGATCATCTTAGCTGCAAGGAAGTGAGACGCTGAAGGAGAACACAGTGAAGGTAGGAATATACCGAGAGATTCTCCACTTTCCCACACGTTTTCTCTGGAAGGATTCGTTCTGGAGCCTGAGTATTTTCAGACTGTTTCCAGAAAAAGAGAATGAGCAGTGAAATGATGGAATTTGGTGACCCACCAAGTTGTTCGCGATACTCAGGGTGAAAGCTGGCTAACCCTAATGGTTACAGCGCTGAGTGACAAAACGACAGGGACACGCTGTAACGATGAGCATAGGGTGGTGTCCGGGGAAGGAGGACAGTCCTAATTACCTATGCAGTGATAAGCGATTGCCACTCATAAAAAAGATCCTGGGGGCACAGTGGACAGTCTTCAGAAATGACAGCAAGAATCAGCATAGGACAAAATGCAAAGGTCTACGAAAAATTTATTGATAAATAAAGGAGGACACAAACCAGCTAAAATCCATATGGGAAGCCTCCCTTCACCATGGTGGTGTTCTAGAAAGCTGAACAAATTGAACTGGGGAGGTGAGGAGTTTAGGGACATTTTTAAGCACCAAGGGCCCTTGTGGTAAGGGCTGTCATCTTGCAGTGTTCACAGGATTTCCAAAGGTTTTGTGTGAAGGACGGGCCGGACACTGAATCGCTGCCAGCAGAAACATAAGGATGCAGGGGAGCACTGGACTGCTCCCTGTCTAACACCAGCAGGTACCCAACTGAGAGGTGGCAGCATTAGGGAGCAAGACAGACGAGGCTACTGTCAGGAGAGTTTGGTTACAGATCAAAGCAATTATTTTGAGTGCTCCTTGGCACTGCTGACATTGTTTTCACTGCATTGAGAGGTGAGGAGGAAAGCCTTCCAGTTTTACCAGAAGGGACGCAACAGTAAGTGGCTGTTGGGATGTGGTATCTGCCCAATTTTCACAGTCTGCCCAGAGCATTCTCCATCCAGCACATCTGCTGCTGCTCAGCTGCAGAAACATACAGGCAAAATCCATGAAACCGTTTCAGCTTATTTTCTATTTGAAAGTCTGTTTTCTCATCCTGAAGAAACAGTTGCTAGCAGAGAGGGAAATGACCTTAAAAAGACCATTCATTTTCTACACTGTTTGCTTGATTTTTTTTAACCAACTGTTTTTAGGTGGTCACATATTCCAAAATGTGACCAAAAGCTCATTAGGATTGCTGAGATTTAAAGATGGCCCAAGGCCTTTGAATGTTCTTCCTGAGCAGACACAACAGGATTCCCATCTGTTGCTGTTTTGGTTGCCAGCTCCTTGTATTCCCTGAAAGCTAAAAATAAAAACCCCTTACCTGTGAATTCCTTTTTTTGAATGAGGCAGGTTTGGCAATGCTTGTGTTAAAGACATTCATACACTAAGTATAAGATTCCTCGAACTCAATAGCAGTTTTGGATTTGACAGTCATATTTAAGCCATTCAGAAATACCAGTTTGGAACAAATACTGCAGCAGACACTGAACATGGCATTAGAGAGTTTCCTGTCTCAAATCTATAGAAAATTAACAGGCTAAGGTTTAGAGGTTAGGGATTAATTCCCACCTGCTGCTGTAGGGATCCATCCAACTCTCTTCTCCTACTGGAGCATCTCATGCAAAATAGAGTCTAAAAAGAGAACCACAGACCTACTGTGATTCCCTTTTGTTAGAAACACCATTTGCCATTTTTGGGTCAAACACTGAACCCACTTCCTTAAAAGCTGCCATATATCCTGGGGGGAGTATGCATCACCTCTTCCTCACACTATGGACTGTGTCTTGGCAACAATATTTGCCTGACAGTGTTTAAATGTAATAAAGCAAACTGAGGAATGTGCCCTAATCCCTCAGTCACCACAGCCAGACGTCTGCTGCTCTGTGCACACTTTCTTAGACCAGGCTCTTCAGGAGTGCCCTCTCTGCTCTGCCCTCTAAGCCAAATGCTGTGTCTCTACATCAACAATGAATCCTTCAAATTCCCATAAGCCTGAGCATGTTTTCCTCCCAGCTGCACTGTTTCAGTTTTTGGTTTAACCTTTTGGTTCAATACATTGTATTTTCCATGAAAAATCAACCAACCAAACCCCAAAGCCATGTTCAGCACTAGGAGAGTATATATAAATGGATCACCTATCCATTTAGATGCATCAAAAGATTGTCACAGGTCCTCAGAATAAAAACCACCTCTGAACACAGTTCCCTGCCTCTGTTGACCATGAGCTTTCAAATCCTTCATGGTTCAGCCCCCTTCCAGACACTGCACAGCTCAGACTTTTTTCTTCTCAAGACACCTTTGCTTCTACTTTGCCCCTTTGCTTCTACTTGTGTTCATCTTTTAAAGAGCACTGCAGATGCTTATCTTTCTTCCATTTTTATGAGGACTTTCATTTTCACCTGCCTCACTGCAGGGGTTACTGGGTCCTCTTAGCTCGGTGGAACAGGTTGGCTGTTGTGATCATTGCCCCACGGCATGTGGTCTAGAGGAGCTGATGCCATCTGTGGTGTCTCCCTGAAGGAGGAATACTGGCTTTCATAAGGTGACTCAGCCCCTCTACCCCATGGTGGTGGACCAAGTCTATAGACAAAAACCTGATGTCAGCCCTGGCTCTGAAACTGAACAGCAGGAGATCCTGCAGGTTATCTCACGGGACAAACTCAAAGCTCCATTGCACAGGATACATAGGATAGGCTATTGCATTTTGGTTGTAAGAAGTGCAGCAGACATAAGCATCATGAGTGCAGATGGGGAAGATGGGAAATGGAACCCATTTCTACAATCATTCTGTCTGGGAAAGACATTTAAGATGATCGAGTTCAACCACAAACCTAACACTGCAAACAGTTCTGAGGCAAGGTTAACTCACCTCCTGGCAGGTACACAACCTTCGAAATCCTTACGTTCCTTTAGTCTGTGAAAATGTACATTACCTGGAGAAGGTTCCAGCTGATTCTGAAAGGGCCCCAACAACTGTGAACTCCAGGGACAGATACCAATATGTGGAGCAGCTGCATTCGCTAAGTGAGGTTAAAAAACAAGGTAGGCATTTCAGGTTCAGTTGTAGAAAGTAAAGGATTTGAGCTGTAGATGAACATACTCCAGAGGTGCCAGAAGGAAAGGTTACTACACCTACCTGATTCTCTTCTGCTGACAGTTCTGGTCATGGACCTCCAATCACATAGATAAATCAGCCAGTTTGACAGAGACAAATGATTTGAACTGTTTAACCTCCTCCCACTGCATTTGCTTAAGACAATTTGGAGGCTAAGTGATACAGAGCAGTGAGCTGAATCACACCTGAAAGAGCCTAACACTCATTTATGGGAGAGGCAATTATCCTTTTAAGTACTGTTGCTGGATTTGAAATGCTCCATTTGTACACTCATTTCATGAAAAAGGAGGTAGAGCTTCAACAGTACCTCTGCTAGAGTGTAGACACAGGGAGCACTATAAAAGTACTTGCAGCTAGGATTATATGAAAGGATGTGGTCTATGCTGATGCAAGAAACTCATAATGTCAGTAAAAACTTGTGTAAAGGAGTCTTTAAACTTGGATTAATATTTTAATACGATGAAAACAACTGGTTCTTCAGTCATTTTTCCCTGTGGTGGACAGAAATCAAAAAGAAATAAATATAAAGAAAAGGAACATTCACAGAGAGGAAAGAAAAAATGGAAAATTAGAGGAAAAATAATACTAACTGATGATTTAAAATAATGCCAAAACCTAGACTTAATTCATTCACTCTCAGGAAGAGAGGTATCTCCAATTCCCTTTAGAAGAAATTTAGATTTCCTCTGTGTGCTCTGCCAAAACAAAGTTATGCTTTAGTCAAGCATGAAGCACTAGATGAAAATTCAGAGGAACTGGGAGAAATTACAGGGAAGGAAACCAACTTTTTGAATTTTTGTCCTGTTCAGCATAGTTCAAGCTACCAGGACAAATTTGTGCTGGAAAAATAAGTCATCAGTTTTCAGTGTTACAGGGGACTGTACATCACATTTCTCCCAAGTTTGGATACCCAGATAAGAAACCAGAAAGTCAGCTAAAATTGTTCAGATTTCAAAGGAATTAACATGTTTAATAATTAAATTAAATCCTGTTTTTCAGCTATAGCATAGTATACAGTTAGGCTTACATGCAAGACAGCCTTTTCCACTATAAATCTGTTGATTTTTCACCAGCCACCAGTAATAAACTACCCATTTCATGAAAGGTGGGTCGTGAATGTAAGAAAAGGAACATCTATATCACTATAAGAGAGATGAATAAGGGGATTTGCATCTTATCTGGATCATGACAGCAACTATAAAAATAAATAGTTACAGTCACGACAATGAAATAAATTAAGATAACAAAACTGAATTGTAATTTTAGTGCTTATTCAGGTGGACAAATTTCTACATTAAAAAGAATATCAGGTGTGCCAGAAGCTTTCATGCTCTTAAGAGGAAAGCTTAGACAAAGACTCTTATCAGTACAGAAGCAATAAAAGAGAAAAGAGAGAGGCTTTCATCAAATCTGAGGCTAACAGGTTTGATTTTATCTTACTTCTGAAGCAGCAGATCAGTTTCTGGCAGTCAGTAAAGGGGAGAAATACAGAGACAGAATCAAACTATTAATTTTTAATGTATTGTTACACTTTCCTCCAGTTATGAGTAATTATTTGCCCTTTTAAAGTAACTTAGGAGCAATTGCCTGTGTCAGTAGAATAACAGAAAGGGAATTCACAGTACTTCATAGTAGAACAAAGAGCTGAAAGAACCTTATAAAATTAGGACCCCAAACCGGCAGTAAGGGGGGTAGCCAACAATCAGCATCCTGAGGGAGAGTAGAGGAAGGGAGTGCATTTTCCCTGCCATTGCTCTGATAAAGTACACATATTTGATTGCAGAGCTTTTCAGCAATGGAAGAAGTTTTTCCCCAAAGGAGTGTTGATGAGCAGTAAGACAAATATGCCTTAAGGACCAGGTAAATGCCACTCTGAGAGCATCTCATATGTATCCAAGGGCACTGATGGGCAAAGACAAACCTCACAGATCTTGAGTATCAAAAGGAATAGACAAGGATTAAGAAGTTTTGTCTCTAGGGTGAATTTCTGTAGATTTTTCCTTTCCAGTCCTGATTTATAACCCCCAACTTCTAGTGCAGGGCTGTCAGGAATTTTGAGGTTTTGTGTCAAAAATGCCAGTTCATCTGAAGGGAGGCTTCTGAGAAGAGGGGTGATTTTTAAAAGATTTATTGTCAGGAAGCTATTTTGTAACTTTGGTTTATGTAAAAACATTTCAGCTTGACATTTCCTACAGGAATTGTTTTGCGTCTGCTGTTCAAAGCAAATTTTGAAATATGAAATTTTTGAAAATCATTAAAATAAAAAAGTAATGTAAATAAAAATGTAATGCTTCAAAGTGAGGAAATTACACACAAATCCATTTTTAAAAAAAAAAAAAAAGTCAATTTCTGCTTTTCAGCTTGATTCAGGATACCAGACCTTAGGAAAAGCTGAGGACCTCCTTATGGAATAGGGTTTGCAGAGCCAAAACCATGCTGGAGATCATGGATTAGGGCAGTTTCCTGGAGGGGAGAGCAGGGGTCTCTACAGAAGTTGCCGATGTTAATCTGACTGGGGCATCTCAGGCTCTCTGCCCTTAATGACTCAGACTGATTTTTTCACAACAGTCAGGTGCTGGGCAGGACACATCATGCATTTCTTCCAACAGGTCATAACATGACAGAAATGTTCTCTGCTCTCTTTGTACTGCTGTTACTGGGAAGGAAAAAAAAAAAACCAACAAAAAAAACCCACCCCAAAACAAACCCAAAACCAGAACATGCACACACAACTGCAAAACTGTTATATAATATTATAATTAAAATATAGTAATATAATTTAAAACCCAAACCACAACATGCTCCAAAACTAGGAATATACTGTTTTGTGGAGTAAGCAGAGCACCCACCAGCAAGAAAGGAGAAAAGAACACACATGTATGCATGCAAAATACTGCCAATGTGGACTTTAGTCACCATGGCAGTGAGACTGCCTGTGCCAGCAGCCTGGGCACGGGTGAAATCCTGCACTGTCTACCTACAAAATCAGTGCTATAGTCTGAAACTGTACTTTTTACCTTTATATAAAGACAGCCTGTGAAAAAAACTGAAGTTCCTACTTGTTTTTTTACCCTCCAAGTAATTAGTAGAAGTTTTATTTTGAAAGTAACAGTCAGGAAAAAGGATGTTTTCATTTTGTTGCTGTTTGAAAGCCACCTCAGTGGTAGCTCTTGCTGCATGCATGGGAAATTCGTGGTTTAGAAAACACTGAAAAGCCACAGGCAGTGTCTGAGTTTGTAGTGAACTGTGAAGGTGAAAGAAGAACACAAACATCCACATTCAATTTTGTATTTTTGTCCTGTAGTCCATACACAAACAGAGTCAAATGGAGAGGTGAATAGGTTTGGTAGGGAAGCAAGAGCACCTGAAGCAGAGTTTGGCTGGAAAGAAAACACAAATTATGCTTCAGATAAACATCAGGCACACATTTGTAATAGCTCAAAGATGCACTGTCTGCAGATAAAAACTGGAAGCTAGGCTTTAGACAAACACCTAAACTGTGCAGGGATAGCTGCATGGTCTGGGATGTTATGAAATAACACACAGGTCAAAGTAAACCGGAAAATTATGAAACTTGTTAGCAAGAGAAAGGCTGCATGACTGAAGGGCTCCACGGCTGTCTCTAGTGCATCTCCCTGTCTTTGTGCAAATGCTGTCTGTGCCTCTGATCCGTGTGTTGAGGAAATGTGCCCCAGACATAAAACTGCAAGTCCAGGGGCAGCTCTTGTCTTGAGGCCAGGGGTTCCCCCACTCGAGGGCTTAGATATCTTGCTAAATTGTTTGTGTTTCTGCAGAAAAGGAAAAAAGAACATCCTGAAACACTAATTTGAAACAGGCCCCGTAGCCGCTTTCTGCACACCCCTGGAGGTTTTTGGAACATCTAACAACCTGTGGCAACCCCTGAGGGGTTTTCCCTTCTGGAATTGGTGTGTCTGGTGTACCTGCGGTGTCATCCCCGGGGGTTCCACTGACTCTCCCCCAGCTCACAGAGACAGGCAGGGGAAACTCAGGCTGCCAGAGGGAAACAAGGCATTGAAGAAAGCAACTGGGTCCTTCCCAAGGGAATGGCCATTTCTTGTGATTTCCAGTATAAAACAGCTAAATACTCAAATTGTGCTGATACTGCCTTGATAATGAATAACCTGTACCACTCTGGGGGTTTATGATACTGTTCTCTTAAAATGTTTTGTTTCCATTGTATCTTCATTTGGACAGAAATAGGGGTCTTGTGAATACAGTGAAGGAGATTCATGGTAGCTGTGGTATCTCTTTAGTTTTGGCAAGAACTATTTTGGAAGTCAAGCAGCCTGAGTTTGAGCTTTTTCATCTGTGCAATGGCAGAAGTGCACTTGCATGGAGGAAAGGTCCCTCCAGAGATGGATGCAGGAGGACAAGAAACATGAACATTTCTTGGTCAGCACACAAATAGACAAGAGAATTCTTCTGATGCTTGTCCTATTTGGAATTGTATAGTTTTTCAATAATACTTTAAAAAGTGGCAACAAAATTCAAATGTTTGTCTTTGCTGTTATGATTTATTCCAAAGTATAAGGTTAAAGGCCTCGTTTGCAGAGGGAGTCTGGATAGCTCTATTATCTGGCATTTGTATTAGCCAGAAGACTGGTTCAGATCAGCTTGCTCCTTGAGCGTAATGAACCATAAATTACTAAAAATAATCACATCCTATCAGCAGCTGTCACATCATCTTAGCAGCTGTCAGGGGGTACAGCTAGAAATTTGTGACTCTCCAAAGAGCAAAATGGAATCTGGAGTAATATAAAAAGTCATCACCAAACAATTGTAAGAATTAGTACACATCAGCCTTAAAAAATAAACAAAGAGCATCATATAATGAACATATGTTTATACTTAGAAGTTTCATTTTCTCTGCACTTCTGCCCCCTCAATCCTTTGAATGGAATCTGATAGCCATGCTTCATTTTTAATGCTTCAAGAGAATATGCTGCAAAAATTCCACCTTCTCCTTATGCAGCTCTGCCTAAGCAGCACAGACATACTCCTGACAGCGTTAATTCTCATGATCCATTGATATGGAAGATTACAAATTAAACAAATTTGCAAAGACCTGCCAGAGATGAAAAGCAATTTGAAGTGGAATAGGGTTCTAATGAGTATTGTCATCTACTATGTACATATCTTGATTTTATCTTGAGTGCAGTTTTCTTCTACTCCTGGCACACATTCATCCTGCTTACTTCAAAGTGTTCATTTGTCATCCCCTTCCATCTGGAGTAAACACGTAGGCACACACCACAGCCATCCTGAATGGAGACACAAGCTCCTGAGTGACTGTGGATTTGGGCTCCTGTTTGCAGAAGTCTGCAGAGCAGGACTTTCAGGACATCACACCTGGCATAACTCAGGAGTGGTTTCTTTGGCAAAGGCTCATTGCCCATTTCATTAGGTGAAACTCAGAGCCTGTCTTCCCATAAGGAAGCAAAAGCAGTATCTTTCAGTAGACAGCTTGGAAGGTCCTAATTGTGTCTTTCAAGCTGAAATAGAAATTCCAGCTCCAGATGTAAGATTTTTGGCACTCCTGCATTTCCAGAAGGTCCACACTGACCTAGTGGAAGACTGAGGCAACAAAGAAACATTGGGGTGACTCACCTTTGGCTTGGGTCCACCTTGCACATCCCACTTGTGCTCCCTCTGTAAGGAAGGCTGGCACAGAAGGAGAGATCTGTGGGATGTTTCTAGTGAGGACTGGCACCTTGAGCGTGCAGGACTTGCTTTGGGCTCTCACCCACAGCCAGCAGCTGACATTTAGTAGGAGACCAGCCCCATCTCTACGGGCTACTCTGAAGGCAGCAAGCTGATTTCCATGGCACTTCTGCCAGAATGAGGACAGCTGCAGTGGCATATCCCAGATGCCCACCCTGTCTGACTACCAGCAAAACCTCTTTTCATGCCTGTCTCAGGACACTACTCTCCTAATGCAAATGCACGTACTGGATCAAAGTGAATTTCATCAGCATCTGTTTCAGGAAGGAAGGAGATTATTTAGGGCCACTAGGAACTGCACTGCTGGGCACTTTCTCCTTATTTCTTGAACCATTTTCAAAACAGCTGTTACTTATTCCTCTTACATTTCATCTATATTCCAGAGTTCCTGAGGGGAAAAAAATCATTATACAGAGATTGTTAAAAAAATAGGAAAGAGAAAGAAAAACAGATGTTTTGCATGTTAGTGAGGCAAAGTTGTAGGAAGTGATAATGTTATTAGCCTGACTTGATAAAACTGGGAAAAAAGAGGAGAGCTCTCAGGTGTAAGAACCATCAGAGGCAGCGGTGTGACATGGCTCACGCTGTAACCTTAGGCACAACTAAGCATGAAAGGCAGAAGAAATTTTAACATACCATGAGCTGGACTATAGAGAGATCTTTTCAACACATCTTTCCCATGTCTTGACAAATTCATTAAATATTTCCAGATACTTCTTGCATCCCTGATAGCCTGTTTCTCTCGTCACCTCGTCATTATGTTATTTTTCTTAGAATATATTTCTGTTTCACAAGAGACATTGTTCATGTTAATGTGTAAGTTGCAGGGTGTGTGGTCTATCTGAGACCCAAGCCAGCTTCTCTACTCTTGCTTGGCAGTTCCCATGGCAGCATCTGTTATCTCTCCCTTAGTCTAACATCTCTCTGATTTATCTCTACTTGCCTCTTCTATTATCTCCTCTTGCTACCAATTTCCTCTTTTCTAGCATCTGACAAGTTGACTAGCACCTTCTTATAGCAACTATCACAGCTCCCCCAGCATCCTGCAGCCCTTGCTGACAGCTGAATAATACGGTACCTGTCTCAGTTCAGAAATGTCACTCCTGCATAATAATTTTCCAAGAAAAATTTCTCTGATGCCCTTTGTTTCTTTTCCCTCTCTCTCTCAATTCTACCTAGTCAGTTTACAGCTTCTCTGATATTTACTCTCCACCAATTCATTCTGACTTTGTAAGTGGAAGGAAGAATTTGAGTAAGTTCTGCCCGAATGCTGAGCTGTAGGGTAGGGAGGAGGTGTTCAAATCTCACGACAGAAAATTATTACCTTGTCTGACTGACAGGTAATACTTAGGGGCCAATTTCTACAGTGCAAACATTTGCATGGCCAGAAAGTAATTTGTATAAACATTTGTCAACTATTGCTTGGAGTTTACTATGACTGAAAACATTCATGACAGTAAAGTTAATTCAGTGCGATGCTTGCAAAAAGCCACACTGTTATCTCAGTAGAAAAAAACAGAAGCCTCAAAATATTTAGTATTGAGGATATTTATTAAATTATTTTAATAATTGGAATTTTTCTTGAAGTTTTATTTTCTGAAAAAATCTCAGCTTTCACTCAAAATTAAAGTCCAATTTTAAAGATGTTTTTGTCCAAAAAATATTGAAAATACTATCTATATTCTAAGGAAAAAACAAACACACACAACCAAAAAAATTAACATAATACTGTAAAAGGGGTATATATACCTATACATGTATGAATATGTGTATGTATTAAAATCTCACTGTTGTCTGAAATAGGCTTTTATCAGATTAGTTCAATAAAGTAGAATACTGAAGAAAATGTATTCAAACAAAAAGCATATTTTAATAATTCTGGGCTATTTTTGCAACACTTGACAAAGCTGTTTCCTTTTTAAAAGTCAGGTATAATGCCTCATGTTCAAAAATAGACATAGAGCACAGCATTGTTACATATTCAGCACGGTTCCCAAATGCACATGTACTCCTGGTCCTTGCAGTTCTGGAAGAAGGGGCGTCTCCCTTGCCTTCACAGCTCCCACTGCCACTGGTGGCCTTTGTGGAAGCTGTTTCTATCCCACTGGAAATCTATTGCCCTGTATAAAACTGTGTGGAGCTGAGTGTTCCCCTGAGAAAACAGAACCAGGAACCACTTCAGGAGATCAAAACCAAGCCTGTGCCCAGGAAACTCACTGATTTCATGTCCTAGTGCCCGTTCTCTACCCAGCCCCTGTGCAGGATACCCAGAGAACAGCAAGTGATGCAGTCTTGAAGAAAAACCTCCTTGTCATGCTGGATTTCACAGAATTACAGAGTGGCTGAGGGCTTTGAGAACAGACAGCATCCTCAGAGAGAATCTGTTCTGCTCCCCTGCTCAGGGCAGGGGCACTGAGAGCAGGTTGCTCCAGGTGTGTCCAGCAAGGCTGAAGACAGAAAAACCAGAAGACAAATGTTAGAGAAAGGCAGGGTTCAGGCATTGCACTTGTGAGAATGTGAGTTCCACTGAGACTGGAAGATGGCGTTGTTCTCCTGAAAAGTTTTCATTTAAAAAAATACGTGGCATTTATGATGACAAAATCACTAAGTAAAAAGTTCTAACTGCATGTACTCTCCATTCACTTCTACAATTATTCATTCTTTTCTTTCATTCCTCAGAATACCAGTATAATTTTTGTCTTGTTCTCCTTTTCATAAAAAAATAACCAAACAAAACAACAGAATAACATCCACAATTTTGTAAAGAAATTGACCTTTGATCCTATTCCCTTGCATATTATTTTTGTAAGAGCCAGCCATAAATCAACCTGCCACTGCATTTTTTCTTTTCAGTGAAGTGGTAAAAAGTGGAGTTCTCTGTAGCCAGAAATGTAGTTGTGTAGACATAAATATTGTATCCTCAGCCATCCTAAAAATACTTATCTCAAGATGTGTCTCCGTGTCTTTCAGAGCAATAACTGTAGCGACTGAGAATGGGATGGGGGAGCTTAAATGTGATGAGCAATCACTCATTTATTCCCAGCACATGCAATGCACTTCAGAAAAACCCCAGTGGTCATAACATAAGGGACACTGTCACATACTGGAGAACCTTTAAAGCCGTTAAAATTGAAATACAAACCATTAAAGCTGTTCAGGTATTTTTTAACTTCCTGTTTAAGACACAGATGCTGAGGATGGCAGTTGTGATATTCTGTCTGATGTCTAGCAAAGGGCTGTGCTTTCAGGCTGCCTCCTCTGTAGGAATAAGTAAAATCAACACAAGCTGAGCAAGTTTGCTTTTTTGTTTGTTTGTTTGTTTTGTTTTTGTGATGCTGTGATTTATAATATTCATGCTAGGTAATTTGATTAGGATGGTAAACACCTTCTACACATGAAATAGTTTCACAGTCTCCCTTTTGCAGCAAAAGGATTTTTATTTGATACCAAAAAAAATAAATAAACAGCTTAACATGTGGGGTAGAGTCGAAGATCAGGAGGTGTTTGGTAAAGGAGGACCAGTCTGTGCCCTGTGCAGGAGGAAAGGGCCAGACCCAGAGAGGAGGCAGAGCTGAGGCAGAGCAGGAGTGAAGGAGGAGTTGGCTGGACAGCCTGGCACTGGCACTGCAGCTGCTACACAGAGCTTGCAAATAAAGAGCTTTTGTTTTTGCAGCCAGTTGAGGAACTGGATGTGATTTTTACGGGTAAGCTGTAAAAAATCCTATACACAGGAGTGTCTTTTCCCACAGAACAATACGGTTTATAAATGACTCGAGAGCCACAGATAAAAAGAATGTGAGACATGCAAGGTGCACCATACATAGTGTGTTTCTGAAAGATAAGCAGTAAAGCTGGAGACAAAGGATCAGATGGATACCCAGTAAAGTGATTTGTTCTTACAAACTGTCTGGAGGAAATCAAGATTGTAAATTTAGGATCAGTATCTTTTCATGTGGATCTGCTGAGAATGGCTTTTGCTTATGCAGCACTGCCCAAGTTCATCATGTAGACAAGAGGTTTTCAAAGGCTGCTGGACTCCTTTGGCACATCACTTCTTTAAGTCTCTTACAATCACAATGAAAACTGTCACACAGCATGGAGAAAATTCCCTGCATCAGGTATTATTCTTCACAAGAAAGCTATACTGTAGTTTAAATTAGCTAGGTGCTTCTGACCCCCTATTTAAAATGTGTTTGCACTGACATCCCAAGAAAAGAGTTTCGTTATTTAATTGCACTGTCTGTGCCAATGCTTTCAGCTAAACCCATTTGGAGTTGGACCTTTTAATAGAAAGTGACAATTTAAGTTGCCATGATAGCAGCATAAATGGTGCTTAAAGTCATTATTAACCTGATGCTGCAGTTGGCTCCAAACCAGTTTATTAAAGCAAAATCAAGGTGCAGGGAGGAGGGGAAGAGGAAATTAAGGGATGAATCATTAATTCCTTCGGTATTCGCTGTAACAACAGTCGCTAAAAACGAATTTGCCTGTGTGAGGGAGACAATGAATAATCCCATCCTCATTTTGCCTTAAGCAACATCCCTCGCGGAGGAATCGGCCCCTCGGGTTTGAGCTTTCCCATGGGATGGTGTCCTGCTCTCCTCGCCCACTGCCATGGCCCACAGGGTGGGCATTTGTCATGGGTTTTGTAAAGAGCATATTATTCTATTCCATCTGGGTGGAGCAGAATTGCTTATCTTTGCTCAAATGGGTCAGTGTCCCTTATCAGATGGTGGAGTGCTACTTATCTCTCCATTGTTTCACTACTTCCATGGGAATGTCTTCTGCTAATGGACCATTAAGAGCTCATCAATGACATGACACATTACAGTGCACTATTGTAAGCTGCTCCACACAGGGAGGAGGAACCAAACCATCTTAACCTACATAAAAAGCAGCCACAGTCCCACTCGGTATCCAGTTTTTTTCCACCAGATCCCTGGAGGAAGACCGGACCCATCTCACCATTACTGGACCCTTCAATGGGACCATCTCTACTCCAACAGAACCACATCTGCCACTCCAGGAGGGCTTACTTTGGACTGCTTCCAACACCCTGACCAACAGGGTGTCAGGTTGTATTTCTGACTCTGTCAGGGTTTTCTAGGATTTCTTGTTTGTTTATTTGTTTGCTTATTCTTCTGTACTATAACATCTGTATTTTTATATCCCTAGTAAAGGACTGTTATACCTATTCCCAAAATCTTTGCCTGACAGCCTTTTAATTGCAAATTTATAATAATTTAGAAAAGGAGGAAAGGGGCTTACATTTTAAGGGAGACTCCAACCCTCCCTAGCAGATACCTGTCTATCTAAACCGAGACAGCATTTTCGGGTTTTGTTCGGCTCCGGGAGTTTGGCAGGACGCCAGTCACACTGAGTCTGAGCAAGAGGTTTTGGCGCAGGTCCCCCTCCCGTGGCTGCCAGGACAGATCCTCCTGTTTAATTTCGTCCCGGGCGAAGGCAGCTGATGCCGGGAGGGGCCAACGCTCCCCCTGCCCGCGGGGCTCCTCCTGGGGGGGCCCTCCGAGACCCCCAGGGCTCTGGTCGCCCGGGGAAGCCGCTTTGCCGGCAGGGCGACACGGGCTCCGGGGGCACAGCGGGCTGAGCAGGGCGCCGCAGGCTGAGGGGCACACAGGGATGAGCACGGTGCCATAGGCTGAGGGGCACACAGGGATGAGCACGGCGCCGCAGGCTGAGGGGCACACAGGGCTGAGCAGGGTGCCATAGGCTGAGGGGCACACAGGGATGAGCACGGTGCCGCAGGCTTAGGGGCACACAGGGGTGAGCAGGGTGCCATAGGCTGAGGGGCACACAGGGCTGAGCAGGGTGCCATAGGCTGAGGGGGCACACAGGGGTGAGCAGGGTGCCATAGGCTGAGGGGCACACAGGGGTGAGCAGGGTGCCGCAGGCTTAGGGGCACACAGGGGTGAGCAGGGTGCCACAGGCTGAGGGGCACACAGGGGTGAGCAGGGTGCCGCAGGCTGAGGGGCACACAGGGGTGAGCAGGGTGCCATAGGCTGAGGGGCACACAGGGGTGAGCAGGGTGCCGCAGGCTTAGGGGCACACAGGGGTGAGCAGGGTGCCACAGGCTGAGGGGCACACAGGGGTGAGCAGGGTGCCATAGGCTGAGGGGCACACAGGGGTGAGCAGGGTGCCGCAGGCTGAGGGGCACACAGGGGTGAGCAGGGTGCCGCAGGCTGAGGGGCACACAGGGGTGAGCACGGTGCCGCAGGCTGAGGGGCACACAGGGGTGAGCAGGGTGCCGCAGGCTCCGGGGGCACAGCGGGCTGAGCAGGGTGCCGCAGGCTGAGGGGCACACAGGGATGAGCACGGTGCCGCAGGCTCCGGGGGCACAGCGGGCTGAGCAGGGCCCCTGAGGCTGAAGGGCACAGCGGGCTGAGCAGGGTGCCGCAGGCTGAGGGGCACAGCGGGCTGAGCAGGGTGCCGCAGGCTGAGGGGCACAGCGGGCTGAGCAGGGTGCCGCAGGCTGAGGGGCACAGCGGACTGAGCAGGGCCCCTGAGGCTGAGGGGCACAGCGGGCTGAGCAGGGCCCCTGAGGCTGAGGGGCACAGCGGGCTGAGCAGGGCCCCTCGCGGCGCGGCCCCGCTCGGGGCTCGGCGGAGCCGCTCCCTGCCCGCGGGCCCGGCCTTGGCCGGCACCGCCACCTGCCGAGCGCGGGCAGCCAGCGGCCGCAGAGCCGGGGGCGAGGGCGGCGCCGGGGGGGAGCAGGCTTTTGCCGTGGAGCGGCTCGGCTGGGTGCTGCCGCAGAGGGGCTGGGAAGGTGACTCTGGGAGAGCTGCAGCAGGCAGCCTTTCCAGCTCCACCGGAGCCGTTCCCTCCTCTCGCCCCTTCTGGCTCTTGCTGGCCTCAAAGAGGAACGCCACAGATCAGGAGCACCGCAAGTTTTCGAGGCACACATCAGCTGGGAAAGCTGCCCAGCCTCCCTCTCGTTTGGAGACATCACTCACCACCTCTCCCCGAAGCTCTCAAAGTGTGTGTTTGGGGCTCAAACCCGCTCGCTGCAGCCGGGAGCACCCCACTCTCATGGGGCCTCCTCTGTGGTCACAGAAGAGGAAAAGACGTGCCATCATTTGGTTGGTCAGCAGAACTTAATTTGATCTTGGCCCGGCCAACCAAAAACCAAAAGGAAACGCTGTGATTTCTGCCCCTTGAACTTGGCAGCCCCAAGAGGGAACAGGACTCCTAATATTGGTTCCTAATATTGGTCCCTAGTATTGGTCCCACTAACAGGATCCCTGATTTAAGACTCACAAGCCTCTTAGTACTAATAAGCTAAGCACCGGCAGATCTGATAAGGCTTTGGATACAATAATTTACTCCCTCGTGCAATGGGGAAGAAAAGCCCACCTGCAGGGAAGCAGCAAGGTGTGCTGGCACAGGGTTCAGTGGTTGAGATGGTATCCCCAGCACTGCCAGGGTGATCTTGCACCCCAGGAGGGACCCTGGGCATCCAAACATGCAAAAGCCACCAGGGTGGCTAAAGGATGGACGTGATGCCCTCAGCATTGATTCTCTCCTTTAGAGGTGCTCTTCTGATTGCTATAGGCAGAGCCATCAGGACTAGTTGCATGTTACCTGCCATTTGCATTACAGCTCGTTGTATGCTCTTCCAAAAACTATAAATAAATAAATAAAGAAGAAGGAGAACAAGTGTTATTTTTAGGCACTTGGATCTCTATGAGGCTGCTCTGTAATCTGGAATCCCTTTCAAGTTTCAGAGTCAAGATCACATTAATTTAGTTTTCTTTTAAGTAAGAGCTGTGTCATACTGAAGAGACATCACTTGCCAAATATTTTTATCTTTCAAGCCCTGGTGTATTTCACAGGTGGATGTGTCTTCTGGGGGATATCACTTGTCCCACTTGTATTTATTTGAAAGCAGATGGTAAATCAAGTCCTTCCCCTCCCTGAGAAGCCTGGGATGGTCCTGCATGTACAGGGCTTTCTCTTCGCTTTAATGGTCTTCTGCATGCGGAAATGCGAGGCAGCTGGTGCTTAGCTGCTGGTGCACCCATCCCAGCCTCCTCGTCTCCATGATGCAAGAAGGGAATCGCTTTTTATCCAGTCCTTTCTCTAACTGACCTCTTGCAAGTGGCCAGGCTGGTACCTGGGTTCCATTTCATTGTCTTCAGCTCATTTCTGTGGGAGTTCAACTGGTTGGGATGGACAGTGAGCCTGTCAGTGAGTGTTAACAAAGAAGGCATCAAGTTAAGGCCTTGGGAAACAAGATGTTAAGAAAGAAAACATGTAGTTAGGTTATGGTGAGGAGAATGGGATCATGGGAAAGGTTATGTAAATATGTTCATGCCAAATAAGGTTATGTTATCTTGTTTATGATTGGTTAACAATATTTACATATAAGGCAATGCTTTGAGTTCTTGTTGTTCAGTGATTCCCTGCCCTCAGATCGCACTGTATATATTGTTGTGTTCACCCCATTGTCGGGGTATTTGAGGGTTGTCCTATACTGTGTATGGATCATGCTTTTGTTTGCTCCTTTATTAAAGTTATTTTTTGGATAGTCCTCATTATTCCCATCCCCATTTCATTCTGCCACTCCCGGCTGGTCTGGTCTCGGAGTTGCCCACTGCCGGTGACACATTTCAAAAGCTCCCAATGAAGCAAAGAAGTATCTACTAAGAAAAAGAGCTGCTGCTCAGCCACTCTTGCCAGCCCAGCAGCCATTCCACCATCCAGCCAGAGCCAGAGGAGGAGAGGGGGCTGACTCCATCCCTGTGTGCAGTTGTCAGGGGGCCCCATGACCCAGCACAAGCTGGAACTCCCGGAAAGTGTCCAAATTGGGATTCTGCTTGCCTGCCTTGCCAGAGCAGGTGCTTAATATCCAAGCTGTGGGGAAGGATTTGGTCTGCATTTGCAGGTAAAGCTACCTGGCCTCAGTGGCATAGATCCATCATCCCCCAGCCTCATGCAAGAGCCAATCCTTCATTCTTGCCAGGATTCTCTTCAGGCTTGCACAGAAATCCTGCCACAGGACACTTGCAGCACAGGCTGTTTGTCTTTCTGCAGCAGTCAGCTTCTTCTGATCCTTTCCAAGCTCTGTGCCTGCGCATGTGATGTATCTGAACTTGTGGTGGCAGCCCTGAGCCCCGAGCTGCTCTACCGAGAGGGTCAGGACACCTCTTGCTCTGCAGTGACCATGAGATGGTATCACTATCCTGGCTTGCCAGAGTCTTTTTGTGAGGTGTTTGTTGTACTACAGGAAGATCTTTTGCATGGCAATACAGGGCTGTGGGGTGTTTTCTCCTGCATCCACATTAAGTTTATTGTGATACTGGTCAATTGTCCAGTGTGGTGACAGCTTTGGGTGCTGCTGCAAAGGAGCTTAGTGAGTCTGGACAAGTGTTGGCATTGCTCTGACTGCCCACAGAGAATTCACATTGCTTCATGCCAGAAAGTTTTCAGCAAAACTGCTGCATTAAAAGCCTAAGAAGTAAGGAAACTAAAGTGCTCCCTTTGTAGGGTCATGATAGATAGGCAAAGTGGTGTTAATGATACCACAATGACATTTAAAAATAGAGTAAATATATAAAGTATGTATTAATTTTCCTGGTTTCAAGCACTTCTTTATTCTTAGCATTCTCTGCCTCTGCCAGTCAATTGACTGGCTGTAACATCTCAGCTTCTGTACCTGTGAATGCTTGTTGATTATGATTCATGCTTTCTAATGGATACAATGCTGGCATTCTTTGTTTTCCTGGGCTGTGTCAAACAAAATATGTCCTAAGTTTTCTTAGAGCTAACTTTACAGTATCATATTTAACATAAAAGCGCTTGAGAAATTTTTTCTCATGCCAGTGCAAGAGAAAAATCAAGTCTGTGTTGTATCCTTTTTTTTTGTCTGTCATGAAGTGTCTTTTCATCTGTACTTGTTTCCAAGCACACCATCATGTGTAGATTCCCCTCAGGACCTGTGTAGCACCTGGGATCCCAAGACAATCAATCACACGAGGCTTTTGAGCCTGGATGTGAGCAACTGAACTAGAACCAAGAAATCTAAATAGGACAAGGCAGGACTTTCAGACCCTGCCTGACACTGTGCTTGTAGGCTGTTCTTTGAGCTTCTAGCCAACCTATTAGACTTTAGTTTAAAAATCTCAAAATGTGGCTCTCTGCTTCCCAGGGCCGGAACACCTCTACGGTCCCAGCTGGAAAGACTCTTGTCAGGGCTGGTGCTTTGTGTTGGCCTTTGATTACAGAGCACAAGTTTTTCCGTCAAAAACCTTATTTCAAGCACTTGGCTCCTCAGCCCCTGACCAGCATGGGTGCATTGGCCTCTCAGGGCAGTGGGCCTGACAGACAATCCTCAGACAGGAGGCAAGGAGAGCAAGCACCGCAATGGAAGTCACCCGTCTGAAGCTGTTGACACCCCACCCTTGGCTCCACAGCGGAGCTGGTTAAAGTGAACCATCAACGCAGGTTAAACCACAGCAGAAAATAAGGTGAGAGGCAGAGCAGGGGTGAGCAGTGGTGGTACATGGTACTCAGCTCTGGAGGGTTGTCCTGTCACACCAGGGACAGCCCCGGACATGACCCTGCACTACCACAGCCCTGGAGGAGCTTGTTCAAAGCTAGGGCATAACTGCTCTAACTATAATATAGGATATGTTTGTTGTGTTTAACTCCTTTTATGTTCCCTTCTTTACTTGGTCCCAGCAGCTGTAATTCTTTATCCTGATTATCCTGATTTTGCCTGGGCTTGTGTTGAGATGATTCTCAATTTTTTGTCTTCAATGGGACACTAACTTTTTTTTTCCAGATTTGTGGATTTCCAGTAAATATTACAGAAGTCTGTGCGGTACATGGCCTCTGAACCACCTGTATTGTAGTTTTTAAATGCTCTTGGCCTATAACATTCTTGATTGTCACAGGTCTGGAAAAAAACATCCCCAGCCTTATTTAATAATTATGCTTCTTTTAGAAAACAATAAACTATCAAAACATTTGCCTTTTCTGCATCAGCACTTTTAGGAAACCAAATCAATCAATACCCTCTTCAAACTTCTCAAAAACCAAAGGAAAGGTTTTTGTTTGTATCAACAACCCCTTCTTTGCTCTTGACCCCTCTGCTCACTTCCTTATTGATTCCAGCCAGCCCCTCCTTGGTCAATTTTCTGTCCTGTTAATGTATTATTTGTACTTTCTATTTATGATACATTATTTAATTTTAATTACTACTTTAACAAGCCAGGGAACAGCATTAAGCAGCTATCCAGCTGCTTGTTTTCCTAATTAGTGACACAGCCTTTGGCTTGCAAAGTAAGGCTGTCAAAGAACTCTCAGGTTGGCATCCAGGCTCTGGGTACCTTGGCTACTGTGTCCCAGTGAGGGTTGCAGGCACCTGGGCAAGTTGAGGATTCTTCAGCAGAGCAGTGAGGCTCCCACAGCTATGGAAATCCAAAAGGAAGAAGGGGAGATCCTGGAGGAGGGGGGCCTTGCTACTGTGCAGGAGCCTAGAGCTGGTAACTGCTCCTGGCCCTTCCTCACAGATGAATGATGCAGCCAGAATGATGCATTTCTTCTCCAGCCCTGAATGTCTCTGGTACTCAATGTACAATTCCTGATTAGTGGTTGAGGAACATAAAGTAGTTGGAGAAAACAAAAAACCAAACCAAATGAAAGGGAGATTGCTGGCTCTGCAGTGTGACAGATTCTTACTGTGAAGAGTTGCCCAATGCCAGTGGGGCTGAATCACTGAGACGAGAAGTCAGTATTTCCTAAAGGTACCAGTGAGAGTGAACTAACTGGTTTAAACGTCCTCAAGGTATCTGTGTCTCCTCCCTTGGAAGGCAGGAGCAGACAGAGGGCAGTGACACCCAGCAGCACCTCTGCCACTCACGGGACCAGTGGGCTGGCACTGGGTGACATCCTGCTGTCAACGCACAGACCATTGCCACAGGAGCTCCCACTGCCCAGCTGGATTTAAGGGGGCTGTAGCCATCGGAGAGCACTGGGGAAAACGGCCACAAGCCCTCGGCACCCCCAGCCGGCCCCCACAGGGAGCAGCAGGCGGAGAAGCTGGGCAGGGCAGTGAGGCCCAGCTCAGGCATCCTCCCTGCGGAGCTGCATGGCGCTCACCCATCCCAGCGGGAACGGGGTGGGGGGAGCTGGGCTCCTGCTGAGGCTCACATGGCAAAACAGGCACCGGGAAACATTTATTCAGTCCCAGCAACAGCAGTGCCCCTCACTTGTTTCAAGGTCAGCTGGGGCGTTTTGGGAAAGTGTAGCAGCACTTGGTATGTAATCACCTTGCAGAAAAACACAAAGGCATTATCAGAAGTTTATCAGATGTGAATTCTTTAATATAAAACCAGGCATTAAAATGGATTTTGAAGACCTGCCATCCCTTTCACTTTTGCAGACTTCCAGGCAAAGGGACGTTTCAGCCACAGCAGGGACTGAATGCCCCCCGCCCCAGTGATACACAAAATGAGCCGAAGAGCAGAAGGGAAGTTAAAGTGCAGTGGAGCTGCAGATGACCGTGTCCCTCAGAACAAGGCTCCATCTCAGAACTAGCATCAAATAGACTAAACGTTTATTAAAAGGAAAATATTTTTAATTTTATTTTTTCACGTTATTATCAAGTACACAATTACAATAATGTCACACATCCCTATATGGTTCTATGTATTTTGTTTTTTTCTTTTGTCTTTTTTACAAAGTGTACAGAGGGAAGGACATATACAATATTTAACAGGGTATTTTCTACAGAACAATAATTTATATTATGTCCTTGTAAAAATCTGTACCTTTTTTAAACATTAAACTGAAACATCCATTTTATAGCATTTGCTAAGCAAATTATTTAAGAATTAAAACTAACCTGTAACTAATGTCAGTACATTAACAATAACTATAATTTCATTTTCTCTTTATACAGACAAATACATTTTACAAAATCCACTTGACCAAACCCTTAATTATTAAAAAAAAGTTTCAACATTGTGCTTTAAAAAAAAAAAAAGAAGAAAAAAAAAAGTGTGTATGATTCCAGGCTACGTAAGAGAAAGAAAATGCGTAAAATTGTGTTCTTTGTCTTTCAGCTTATTTAAAAAAATAAAGTTCAAAATGGCTAAAATCCTCAGCGCTACTATGGGAATTTATGCAGATTTTGTACACTTTCCAGGTTTCCAGTTAGAAAATGCTCGAACATAAGAGAGGGAAAAAAAGTAGTCACAGGCAGGTATTTTGCAAGAAGCGAGTGGGAATCTCTGCTGGGTGTTACTGCATCTGGTTTGGCATCAGCAGGCAATGGACACTACGGCCATGTAGGAAATCCACTGGCTTCAGCGGGGATTTCAAGGAAGGCACAATGCAGCACAGCCAGGAATTACACGCTAAGGGTCACGGCCCGCGAGTAGCAATATTACACAAGAGCACACCTGGCAAGTCTGGGGGCACTGCAAGCAGGCAAAGAAAGGAAAAAGCATCCTACAACACAGGCAGTGACATGGATTGGATTCTCCTGAACTGCACACTACAGACAAGTTCAGCTTACAGTGAGACAGGAGGGATGAGCAGTAGGGGCACAGCTCAGTAACAAGACAAAATACAAAAGGCCTAGAAGATGCACATCCAAAAAGGAAACCTTTGTCCCTCTATCACCCTAGACTTGAAACCATCACTAAAATTCCTGTTTGATTTCAACTGGAAGTTCACCTGCCTAGAAACAGGAATTAACGCTGGCCCAGTCTCTGAAGCCTTTCCATTAGTGAATTGTTGGTTACAAATCTATCCTAATCTGGCAGGCAGCCGGGATTGGCTTCTGCAATTCATCATCAAACAGTGGCTGGGGTGGGAATCTGAGCAAAAGGAGTAGGGCCAGGTCCTAAAATCTGGCCTGTAATTAAAATGGCTTGGGTGTTTTTGCTCCAAGGTTGTTAAAGCACATGACTTTGTGCTCAGTACATTTACACTGCAATTAGCAAATGATATGGAGCTACTTTAGAGTAGTCTTCAGGTGGCAAAATTGCATCTAATAATTGTAATATTCTCCCAGTTGTTTATAAACAGATTAAAAGAACTGGGTTAATTCTGGATACTGTACTAATTAATAAACAGCAGCTGAACACAGCTACTAATAGCTCAGGAAAAACATTTAACATAGTAACAGAACTGCATCTATCCTAAGTCACTTTTCTTATTAAGAATATCTATTTTACAGTGTCTCTACTCCTTATAAATCCATCTGCTTCGCTCCCTTCCCTTAAGCTCTCACTGTAAATATCTGGTTTCCAAAATCGAGGCACCTCTTGGTCTTAAATTTTATTCTAAAACAACTAACAATAAAAATGTGACTTGAACCACAAACTGCTCTTTCAAAGAAATACCAACATACATAAAAGCATAAAGTTTGAGGTACGTTTACCAGCACATACAGACAGTTGTGATCTATTGTTAACTCTGCAAATGGAACAAGAGTATTTTACGTTTCCAACATTTAAGACAGGAGTAAAGCAGAAAAAACCCAACTCTTTTGTAACACACAAAACCTTTCAAAGACAAAGAAGCACAGAACAATAAATGTAATATTTGCGCATACTTTTAAATTTGCCCAGGAAAGATAAAAACCGCCCCAAACCATTTTTTAAAATATTTTTCTCTCTGAAACCAGAATGAAAACACGAAATGACACTTGTAACTCCTCAACTGGAAAATAGTTTACCTGCCACGAAGTCTGTATAGTTAAACAGGACAATCAGGTGGGCTCTAGTGACTTTACTGTCAACATGACAATTCCCCATTTTATACACACCTCTGACAATTTTATCAAGAGAAATTTCGTATTTTTAAAATTCACGACAAAACTGCATTAACATGGACACTGTGAGTATCAACGAGGTCAGTAAGATAAATATACTTAAATAAACTATTACGGTTGAAAAATTCAGTAAGAGACAGGGTTTACTTTATTAAATGCAACTTTATTGTTGCCATCTTTTCTTCATTTATTAAACAAACTGAATAGAATTCAGAACACGCTATTGAACAAAAGGTATAAAAGTCAACTACAAGCAATAATCCTATTTTTATACAGCAATAAATCAAATGCACAGTATTTTTTTTTTGTTGGGTTTTTTTTGTGTGTGTGTGATCGCAGGTGATTGGCTTTAAAATAAGCTAACTGCCTGAAAGGCAAATTTCCTTTATAATTCCAGCCATAAGTCTGTGAAAGAGACTTTAAGGCAGCCCAACATCTTTATGATGTCGCATAATGTGCTGGTTCTTCTCTGAAGGCCTTCGGAAACCTTTCTTGCAATACTCACACCGGTGAGGGTAGTCTTTTGTGTGAATGGAAATCACGTGCCGTTTGAAGCCTGAGGCGTCTGTAGTGCTATACTCACAGTACTCACACTGATAAACTTTCCTGCCACTGTGTGTTTTCATGTGTTTTTTCAGCTCATTTTGTTGCCTAAAACCCTTTCTACATCTCTTGCACCTGAATGGAAGATCCTTTGTGTGAACTGAGAGTATGTGACGACTCAGAATGAATGGATCTGCAATTTTAAAGTCACAATGTCTGCACTGGTGCAATTTTTTACCTTTGTGAGCGGCCACGTGTTTTTTCAGTTCCGAAGGCCTGTGAAAGCCTTTATCACACATATCACACTTATGAGGATAGTCTTTTGTGTGGACTGAAATAATGTGTCGTTTCAGATCACTCGAGTTTGAGCTCTTATGGTCACAATGCAAACACTGATGTGTTTTACTTTCTTGATGCATAAGTGTATGCTGCTGTAGCTCTTTGGTATCTGAAAAAGTCTGGAAACAAATGTCGCACTTGAGCGGTGTTTCCTTACTGTGTTTAGTCTTTACGTGGGTTTTCAAGTTGGAAGAGTCGGCGGATCGGTATTCGCAGTACTGGCACTGGTAGGGCTTCTCACCAGTGTGGATCCGCATGTGCTTCTTCAGCTCCGACGGGTGGCGAAAGCCTTTGCCGCACTCCACGCAAATGTGAGGAAAGTTCTTGCTGTGGACAGCCAAAAGGTGGTGACTCAGTAACCCTTGTTCTGCTGTCTCGTAATCGCAGAATTTGCACTTGTGCATTTTATTAACTCCTTTGTCCCTGTGCACCATCTTGTGAGTAAATAAAGTTCCTGCGTGAGAGAAGGTTTTCCCACACTCATCGCATTCAAGAAGCTTTTCTGTTTTGTTGGTCAGCTTATGACTCTCCAAGTGGTTATGTAAACTTATTTTTTTATTCGTAGTGTAATCACAGTCTGTGCATCTGTATTTCTTCTTAGTAAGAAGGTGCTCCGGGTGGTTTTTCATGTGCCTTTTCAAGAAACCTCTGGATTTAAATTTCTTTCCACAAATCATGCAGGGGTAGACTGTCAATGGATGACCATCGGGGCCAATGATTATTGCTGAAAAATGACAGAAAACCCTTTATCAATATTATTATACAACAATACTGCACTTCAATAAATGTCAGATGTTAACAATAAGATGTACTGTTGAAAGATGGGATCCATACATTTTACTACACAATAAACAAGCTTGTTACTGAGTTAGGCAGAAGAAACTGAGGGAATCACCACTTTCACTCATTTTCATTACTAAGAGAAAGAAAACACTGGTTTTTGATGGAGACAACCAAAGATATTCTTCACCTCAAATAATTCTATTTTGAAGAATTCTGACTGAGTTCACACATTAAATACATGCAGAAACCAATGGCTGGTGCAAAAAACAGCAGCCAACTTGTTAAACTGAGTATCATCTAGTAAGCAAAGCACATAATCTTCTCTTGACCCTCCACAAATCTGTAGATAAAGTTTCATCTGGCAGTTTAATCACTTACCACTGACTACAATTTAGAAGTCCCCAAACTAACACCTCCTTCTTATGCCATCTGTCACAGCTACAATCTGAAGAGGTACCAAGCAGGAATCAATAAGAACATGTTTCACATACACAAACCTTTGGAAATTATTTGCACTCCTCTATCACCCTGATTTGTTTACACTGAATTTGCCTTGGCTCGTTAAAAAAGCTGTCTTGTCCAAAAATGTTTTATAAGGATAACTGACTAGCTGGAAATAGAAAAGGCCAACTTTAATTTCCACGGTTTACTAACTCAAGCTAAACAAAACAACTCCTACAGTTAAGTCACAATTTGGAAAGAAACTTTTAGTATTATTTAAGGTAAGGCTGCTGAAGAAAGAAGTTGTGTTTTTTCAACTTTATCAAACCAAATAAATATTCTGACCATAACACAATAACAGCAGAAACCAAATAATGCCACAGAACACTTCTGTTCTTACAGATGAAAGGAAAAAGGCACAAACATCAAGGCAATTCTATTCTACCATTAGAACAGGAAAGAGTGTAGAAGTTACACTAGAGAACATTAATATACATCGTTCAGACTTACCAGTTACCTACTGAGCTGATATAATGAAATGCATTGTTCTATATATTTTCAATCAAGGCAAAAAAGGGTTTTAAAAAGGCAGTATTACCGAACACCATTTACCTAACACCACCTTTTAAAAACTTATATTAAACATTAAAACAAATGTGGCAAGTTAAATATACAGCTTTTTAAACTTTTGCTATGATACTTTTTCCTGTGTCAGAGATGGCTTCCTTTAAAAGACCTGCCACAATCCAAACCACCCATGTATTTAAAATTTTTAAAATAAAACAAGCACTCATTTATAAAGCAGAAGTGTTGTCAATCAAGTAATTCCCCAAATCCCTCTTTTTACAAGACATTCCACGTGCACCTGTTTATGGGCAAGTGCCTGGATGAACGAGAGCCAGGCACCACACACTCACCTGTCTGATACTGTCTGGACTCAGGTCTCCTCTTCTTCTTTGGTTTTTGCTTGGCCAGTCTCCCAAGCCCAGATGACTCATCTATGTGCAAAAGAGCACTTGCAGTGCCATTCCGGCTTTCGATGCCATCGTTATTATTACCTACCAAGGTAAGTTAAAAAGTTACCTACCAGCACTGCAGGTAATTTGAGCACAAATTCTACAGTGGTAGCAATAGAAATGATAAACTATTATCTGGACATTTAATCAAACTGTTATCATGTACAGCATAAGCTGCAAAATGTCTCACCATGTAACTTAGGAATTATGTTTGGTATTATGAGTTTTAGCTTTGTTAACCTAATTTTACAGGAGTACATAATGTACAGGAATGAATGGCTTTTCATTACACAGAGAATTCTCCTTCAAATGTAGGATTTTTTGAATCTCTTTGGTTGCTGATTATACCCAGAACGTTTAAGATTAGTAAATAATAGCATGTCACAGTATTTACTGTGCCTGATTTTCTTCTCAGTCCTGAAATACATTTGTGTGTGAGCTCACACTCATTTCTGTATGTCTGAATTCAACTGACTGAAGTTTGTCACACACCAAGTTTCTGAACTGGAGCTGCGGTCAAAGAATCCTTCTGAACAGCCCATGAAGTGGCAAACAAAGTACACTACTTACTATTTATACATCTGATGCTTTAGCACTTACAAATTCTTTCTACTGGGAACAAAGATCATGCTCAGTGTTGTATAACAGAAAGAAGGAAAGTCTTTGCCTCACAGAGCTTTGAGTTTAATACACAAATGTCATCACTGTATGTGAAACAAACATGAAAATTACAAATACATTCAAGAAGGTATTTACTGGCAATCAGCTTAACATTGGTGATTTAAGGGCATAAGTAAACTTTCAGCAAGAAATTTTGTAGTCAGGTATTTACTCGAATCAATAAAAGCCAACATTTTTTGCTGAAAACAAAGCACAAATATGACAGGAAGACTCAAGTGGAAGAATGTACAAGATGCTCAATAGCTGTTCCTTTCTTAGAGTGCTGAGAATTATATATGTGATTAATGTAAGGAGACTCAGAGCCAGGCACATGTGCAGAGCTTGAAGATTCTCATCTATGTGCTAGCTCAAGTGTTCCTCTGCCATTTTCAGGCCTTCATGCTTAATTTCTCCCTGTCCCCACCATCTCTCACCCTGCATGCTAGGTTGCTTACTGCTGATAATGCAACCACTCCACTGTTTCCCATATTCCTAAATTCTCCTTTCAACTCCATCTCACTGTTTTTGACACATTCTGCTCAATTTTCTCCATCTCCTCCAAAATCACTCAATGTTTAGTATCCAACTTGTTTCAAGTTCACTTAATTTCATTTTTAATGCCCACTCAGACTGGCTTATGTCCTTTCCTTCTCACTCAAACTGGGCTCACCAGTATATGGCCTAAGATAAGGCTTTGGGTGCACTACCATCCATCCCCTAAGCAACTTTTAAAAGAAACTTTACACTAGTTAAACACACTTTAGAAGTGTTTTACACTTTTTAACACTGCTCCCTGAAATCTTGCCCTTCCTAACTTACGTCCAAGATTCCAGCCCCCACAGTATTCCCAGCACAATTGTCTGCTGGCACCATCACCACAATCCACATCATGCAGACATGTAACTTTTGTCCTCTACTCCACTATTTCTTTTGTTTTGTTCAGAAGGAGAAAGGGACAACACAGAAACATTTTTTCAGATGAGAAAAGACAGAAACATTTTTTTCAGATGAAATTCGTGTCTTAAGCTTACAAAAGTTTGGGACACCAGTTTGTGCACCAATTGGTGTTCACATGCCAGTGATGAAGAGAAAATGGCTCTGCATGCTGGAAATACTCTAAAAGTTCTGCTACATTCTTAATATCTCCTTCCAACTTCCTTTAATTAATCAATTAATTATTGCCATTAGTGAAATTACATATTTATATGATTGTTCTAGAAAGTACTGAAATCAAGCTAGAGCTCAGTATTGCTTTTCACTGCTACACTGGATCTAATGTACTCCCATTTGCCTTCTTTTTTTGCCCACCCACACCCCCCCTCCAAAATATTCAGTTCTACTCCCAAGCCAGCTCTCACTGTGTCCTAAAACTCTGAGGAACAGATGTACTTGGGAATAAATTTTTTAGCTGGAAGCTCACGTATTTCCCCTTTCACATCATGAAAATAGGAAGGAAAATGCCTGTTAAATAGGAGCAAGAAGAAGCCTGCCTTACAACTTCCCTCTTCCTTTCTTTTTAAAGCTCATTATGATAAGAAACCATTCTTCAACTAAAACTCTAAAACAAACACCAAAGCACAAAAACTCTAGAGACTACCCTCCACAAACCAATCCCTGAAACTTTGCTGCAGTGTCACCAAGAATAATTCTTCTGACTATTACTTACCATAAGCTGCTGCCCAAGCTATGGGCATGAAAGTTTTAATTTCGGTGTCATCGATTTGCTGTTCATGGGCAGCTGCGGCATCCTCCTCTCCTACAATCACTTCCATATAAACCTCGTCAGCTATTTCTGCAACATCTAAGAGAAAAAAGAAGTTAAAAAAAATAAAATAGGAATGCTGCACTGCTGAAAGTGAAAATTCCTGCTCCCAAAGGAAAGCCACCTACTTACTTAAGTCTTCGTCTTCATGCTGAGAATCATTTACAGTCATGTAGACCATTTTCTCCCTTGGAATACGAATACTGCTATTCTGATCGAGCAATCCAACTGCGTGGTCATTCTCTGGCTCGCTCTCCACAATGTCTACTGTGCCCCCTGATCAGGAAGACCAGAGCAAAATATTTTCAATACACTTGACCAAAATCTATGCCAAACCACAAAAATTTGGAAGTTTGTCAACTCTTTAGCATTAGACTCACAGGTCTTTACAGACCACTTGAGAGAAACCACAGTCTCATGCAAAATTGCAAGTGTCAGGTTGGAGTATTCTCAAACAAGCGTCTTTTACCTAAATCGTCTTCTCCAGGATCTGCTTTGAATATATAGACCTTGATGACTTCTGGACAAATGCCATCCACTTTACAAGAGCCACTTTCTGACTCTGCTTCCATGGTAATTTCAGCAGAACCTTCGTGTTCTATCTTACCAGCATCATCCACTACAAAAACAAGTTATTACAATTACCCAGTCATATGCAGATAGACATAGATGAAAGACTTTATTAGTTTATAACTCGTATTTGGAAGTAGTTCACAATTATGAAAATTTTAAATTATAAATTTTTTTACTAAAAACAATAAAAGTTGTGATAAAGAACCTACCCATTAATATTTTTTTTCAGATCCTTGAAAACAGGGACAATAAACACTAAAATAAATTCAAGCTGTTATCTCCTAGTTAAGGTGGAAGTGCAAGAATGCTGCAGTGACAGAACTAGAAGCATGAGCACCACACCAGGCAATGCTAATAAGGAAACTGTGATCTGCATCAAGATGATGGTAGAAAGAAAGTACACATCAGTAGTTCACTCCGTGGGATAATTTCACTTATTCTCAGTTTTAATTGCTTTCTCCTTCACAACTAATAAGCTATTAATTGTTCTTTCCAAAAGCATTATCTGTTGCTGAACCCTGTCCCTGATGCAAGCGGTACTACTGCTGCCTGTCAGACCTGCAAAGCATTGGTACTGATGCTTTTCCAGCTGCCAGAAGAAACCTGAAAGGCAACTCCAGGAAGAAACTTCCACTTTGCTCCTGCCCTCCACAGCCACGGGATGGAGCACAGCACGAGTGCTCTCCGGCCACTGCAATGCTGGGAACCTGTCCTGGTGCCATTCCCTTCCTGCTGCAGCCCTGAGCACTCCCAAGCTTTGCGCTCCCACCTCCAGAAGGACACCACACCACGCTCCAGCCTGAACTGCTGAAACTTGCCCAGAATCCCACAGAGCCATGGCTGACAGCCAGCTTTACGAGGAACACACTTGGATTTTTGAGGCATACTGTACATGGGCACCTCCCCCGCATCTTACTTTACCAAGAACAGGTTTTCAAGAAAAAAACCCAGTAAGTTTGCATTCACAAAAATCAAATCCAGCATCTGAAGATCTTTGGAGAATCTTCCAATTTTCAGAAGCCCCAGATGTTTCTTCAGTGTTGAGATTATTTAAGAATTCTTAATGTGACAGAATACTTATGTAATTTGTGAGTTTACTGTCACTCCCTAAGAGTCAGGCATGACTTCAGTTCATGACAGAGACACGGAATTTATACTAATAGAAGTCTAAGAACTGTCCTATAAATGGTGAAGAATTTTAAACTACCATGCCTAGCACATACCAAATACTTCACAAAGTACGCTTACTTCAGTCATTGAACTACCCTCACAAATAAATCATAGCTTTACTACTCACTAACAGCATTCTTAAATTTATTTCAATACATATTTTAAAAAAAGCTCAAAATGTTATTACTATTATTTTCCTGCCATGAAGTCAATAAATTAGTCTTTGAATTAGATAAACTATCACATGTTCTGTCTCACATATCAAACACAACTGTATTTCAGTACAATTTCTCAATCAGGCATCATTACTCACAAAAATAAGAATAACATTAAATTATAAAGCACTAACATAAATTAGTCTGTCTCCCTCCTTACCAAAAGAACAGCAGAAGAAACATTAAATACTTGAATGCCAAGACCCTGATCAGTGGCCACCACACAGTTTCAAGCACTAGGATGTTCAAAAAATTACTTTGTGTCACAGGACAACATAACGTCTTGTGGCTGAACCCCAAAGCATTTAAAGTAAAAACCTTAAGATGTTCTTTTGAATCCTATTAACAACGTAGCTCCACAGTGTGTATATTCAGTTACTAACAGACTTCCCTGACTTCTTTGTCATATCCGTGGTATACCAAATGTCACTGGAACTCTGATGAAAAAGAAAGTTTGTTTTTGTTCCTACACTACATTTATGTAGCTGTTCTCCCTTAACTTGGCTGTTGCCAGTGTCAGGCACATGTACTTGGAAGGCTTTCAGAGCAGTGTGGGCTGACTTTACACCTCTGAAGCCAAAAGGGAAGACTGCCACCAAGATCAACTGACGGCTGGAACATACCCACAAGGAAGGAAAATCACGGCTAAGCCAACCAAACCTATGTGCATGATGTGAAATAGGCCCATTTCTTTTAACCAAACCAGACTTTTTTACTTCCATTTACATATGGAAGTATCCCTTCACAACTTTCACACAACCAAAGAATTCTAGGTCTTAGTAACATGCTCTATTAATACTTTGAAATAGTTCTCCAAGATTCTAAGTATTATTTATCCAACATAATAAAAAAAAAGTTATAAAATTTTGAGCTTGTTTATTCCTGAATTCCCTTTATATTCAGCATTGTTTTAAAAATGTAACAACTGGTTTAAATATTTTTTAATGGAGCCATTGAAC
The DNA here is from genome assembly GCF_029207755.1 of Chamaea fasciata. Classification (NCBI taxonomy): domain Eukaryota; kingdom Metazoa; phylum Chordata; class Aves; order Passeriformes; family Sylviidae; genus Chamaea; species Chamaea fasciata. Next base: position 103,241,613 of record NW_027094087.1, on the reverse strand, counting down.
TGTAAGGAAATTGATACGTAGGAGGCATGAGGCCAACTTTTCTCATCCAAAAGGAAAAATACTCACTCTTGACAGGTGGTAATACTTTAAAAACTGAAGCCTCTGATGGGCTTGAAAAGCAGTAATATTTGCAGTATAGTAACAAACAGGTAACAGGCTGAAAAATAGGGTGGAAAGAAAAAGATACTAAAGAAGACAAAAATCAAAGGAAGAGACAAACAAGGTGAAAGAGAATGGGTATCTATCACAGAAAGTACCATTTCCAAGGTAATTTGTCCTATGGCTACACAAGCATTTATTTATACTGCTTCACCGGCAGCATTTTATGAAATTTACTTTCTATTTAACATTTGCCTAAAGTTTCTGCATTCTCCATGTGTCTCAGTCTCACAATGAGAGAAAATGATATCCAGAAATACTTGATAGATCAATGTTTGAAGTTGGAACTCTGATGATATTAATTTTTCATCTGAATTCATAGCCCATCAAGGGGTCCCACAAATTACCATTCATGGCTGATATTCTTTCATATTGCTCCTCTTTGACATTAGCAAAAAAAAACCCCAAAACCCCCCAACCAAACAAAAAAGAGTACTTAAATTAGTTAAGCTTCTAAGACACCACTTCCTTTTAAGTGGAAGCCCTGAGCATTACTAAACTAATCACAAGTCACATGCTAGAAAAAACTTCAGGCTAGCATTACTCCAGTGCTGTCACACCTTGTGCCGCCATTTTATCATATATGAACCAGACACTAAAAACTTTAAATGTCTGCTTTTTTCCCTCCTATACTAGCTGGCAGCTTTCACTTAGTAAACAAGTGGATACAAAGTAAATCTCAAAGTCAAAAAGAAAAACAAACCAAAACCCAGAAAAATTACTGGACACAGTATTATTTTACATGAATTGCAAGAATGCAGTCTATGGTTAGTTTGCCAAAATTCTTCACAGACTTCACTGATTAGAGCAGCCTGCTCTTTGCATACTGTGAGCTGCAAGAAATAAATAAGCATGTGCTTCTCCAATGTTGCAATAATTGCTTCCATACAAAGATAATTCTAGAATTGTAATGAAGAGCACAAACAGATGAGAAAGGTGTCACACAACATGAAAGCCGTGGCATATTTAAAACCTGTGTAGTTAGCACTTACAGAGAAATCAACAGAAAGACCAACAGGTAAAAAAAATGAATAAAGAATAAAGTAAAGAAATAAAAGATACAGGCAACAACAGATACTGTGTGATCTATCCCAATGACAGCATTTCTTAGAAAGTACTAAATTTAATTTAAGAAATCATTTAATAAATTAGTAACAGCCAAAGAACAATTATCTCCAGTATCTCTACCCTTCTATTAAAACACATCCAACGGCACTTTTGGGACAGATCAAGCTCCTGTGCTTTGAAAATAAACTCCATATTTAAAACCCTGTCGAGGTTAGTTTCCCCACACAAAAGCATAAACATCAGACCAAGATCCTGATTTGCTTCAACATCTTTTATTTAACCATGATACATGCACTTTCCCCAAGAAGTGGCTTTTAGGTTTTTTTATATCAAATATTTGAGGGATAGGAAGATAAAGACTTTGCACTCTTGCAGTGATTTATTCCTAATTAAAAAATGCAAACATAACTGCCTTTATTTTTAATGAATGACATAACTTTTAAAACTTATTCTGTCCTACCATTTCTCCTCTATGTGGGATCTAATGAGGAAAATGAAAGGATTGTAAAAAATAAAATTCACTTAAACACAAAGACGCCTTCCATCTTTTTCAAGTACCCACCGCTTATTGCTAAGAAACACACCAAAACAAACAACCTGAAGAAAAGTTTATCTACACCAGTTAAACAGATCTTAAAAATGTGTCAACGGAGCAATTAGACAAGAATCATCTATTTTGTCAGACTTTATGCACCCAAATGGTTCTCTCTGCTGGTAAAAAAATGTCTATCATGGGATGCTTATCTGCTTACAAAATAAACAACCCTATTTATGCCTTAACTATAAAGGCCATTACCAACTATTCTCTCTAAAACAGATTAAAAGCATTCTGTTTTCCCCTGCCTTTGTTCAGTTACTTGTGACAGAAACATCTACTTCGCTCAAGAGCAGACAATTCCTAGTCCACTGTAGAAGCTATTTTTACCATACTTATTTCTTGAATGACAAAGCAGGTTTCCTATGAAAACAGTTAACCTATGAGAACAGAGAAATCTGCTCTATTTTGAATTTAATCCATTGCCTTTACACGTGAGTATATCCTATGCATCTAAAGGTCCTTCCAGGGTAGTAATCTAGCAGAGGTGTAATTTCTGAGCTTACAGCTGGGATCCAACACTTGTCATTCTTGTCCTCTGCCCCTAGCACACAAACCAGACTAGCTATGAGACATCACCCAGCCCGAGGTAACTCCTCTTTCCAACACCTCTGAGGGCAACCAACCTCCTGAGCAGCCTGAGCTGCGACAACTGTTGGTGCCACTCCAGTGGTCAGACAGAGGCATGACAGCAAGTTCTATCTCAGAGAAAGAAAAATGAGATTGGTCCATCAGACCCATTGCTTTCAACTTAAACATCCAACAAGGGTGAAAAAAGACTGATTTTCATATTCATAGGCCTAGGTGAAACCTTTCTCTCTCTGTGAGTTACCCTGGGTTCACGCATTCCTGTAATGAAAAGTGTTAATTCAGATAAAACAAACCAGACACATGTCCATCTCAGAGAAAAGCAACGGGATGGATGGATGGATGCATGGATGGATGGATGGATGGATGGATACAACACAGCTCCCATATCTGCAAATATTTAAATTCTTAAAGCTGCAGTTTAAGCCTTGTGAGGCTGCCCTCCACTCTTTCCAGACTCTTGTGCCTCACTATTTTTATTGAAATAAGAGTATATCAGGATACAACTGTTCTTACAGAATCAGTAAATGGCAGAGGATGTGTCTATCTTTGCCAAACAGAATGAAACCAGACAAAAAAAATCATCAATTTCTATCTTGTTGCCAGGTGCAGGGCACTGTTTTCCTTAGTAAATGTAGAATGTTTGTTTTATTTTGACAAACACCTGTTAACCTCACCACTAGTGTTTCACTTATGGAGAAATGGTTCTCCAAGCTACCAAATAATTAGTACCAGTGTGAGTCACAGCACAATTTATACTTTCCTCACCCAACTCATGGCTGGTTATGGAATATTTAAAAGGAAAAAAAAATAAATTAAAAAAAAAAATTATCAAACCTCCTTTCATCTTTTTCAAGCCACTAACGGGTAGGTTTGCATTCTTAGTTGAATGAATATCTGATTCTGCTCTGTTGTAAGTGCCCCAATTCTACCATGCAACAAATATGAATCTTGAGGGCAAAAACAAAGTATCCAAGAAAAAAATTAAGTACATCTAAAAGTAACTGGTGATATAAAGCTGTGCCAAGAAACATTACCTTGAAAATGAAGATAGCAAAGACATATTAATGCCAAAGCTAAATTAAATCTAATTGGGAAAAGAAGTACTAAAATACTGAGCTCACTGAAGCAGAGTCACAGAATGAAACCCACAGGAACTGTACTCTTAAAAGACAAACCAGCCTGAAACCAAGAAAGAAGGTAGAAACACAACATTTAAAAAATGTACACACAGATTATTCATTTCAAATCACATATTTTTCAGGAAAAAGCTAAGAAAATGATCTTAAGATAATATATGTATACTCAGCTCATTCGGAACAAAGCTGGAAACGCTTAAAGAGAGCCACAAAATAGGAAAAAGCAAAAAGATTTTGCCAATAGCTTCCACTGAAGAAAACAGATGGAGAAACCTACGACAGAAAGAACACCAAGTGACATCCCCTGCTTTTCAAGTGCCTATCTGAAAGAAGGCAAAGGCATTCTGAAGAACACAGTCTAGCTCACAGATCTGGGAAGCAGTAACATTTGGCTACTGAAATGGCAGACAAGATTACATTCCAACATCTGCCCCTGCAGTTCAGGGAGGTTTGCCAGAATCTAACACAAATTTACAAGTTAGGATGAAAAACCCAGAACTGGATTGGCTGATGTTACTACCTTTTGAAAACTAACTTCAACTGAAGAACTGAGACAGGCTTCAGATCAATGAACACATACACTGCTGATGCACACAAACAAAAAAAATTAATACAAATCATATTTTTGATACAACAAAGAGACTGTTTGGCAAGACAGTCTTTACTTGATGGAAAAGCACCAGACTCTGCCTTCACAACCAGAAGAACTTGTTATGCAGGCTTTAAACACAGTAGGTGGTAGTAGGGACTTCCCTCTAAAATGAACTGTAGAACATTAAACACAAATAGAATGCATATTTTGTAGTGTAACCATTATTTTAAATGCTGGCTTATTTAAGGTTCTGAATCTAAACAAAGTACATTGCAAGAGACATTTAATAATAAATAAAGTTTGAAACTGCAGAAATACGTGACTAAAAATGGAGAATACCCCAGCAAAAGTGAACAACTGAATTTCTGAGCTTCCTGCCACTCACCACCTGTTGACAACTGGTGTATCTAAGAAGCCTTCCCAGCTAGATGGGGATCATCCAAAACAGCCTCTACCAAGACATTGTGTCCTTGTTCAGCCACTGCCAGCCGTGAACAGGACACACCCCCAGCCCTCTTGGTGCACTTCCACCGGCACGGTGTGCCCAGCGCCTCGTGGCTGCAGCCCCAGAGCCCTGCTCTGCTGCAGGGAAACCTCCACAGGAGGAGTGAGCACAGACAGGAGCAACCATGCCTTGGAGAGCTGCACTCAGGGATATGGAAGGGGGAAGGTCACCACCAGAATCAGGCCTCAATTATCCATAGGCACATTATCCACTTTGTGGTCTAACCATGCAGCAGGTTCAGAAGCATTTGAGCTGCTTTCATCTGATTTAACTTGGGTCCAGAATCAGAAAGTTTTATCTGTACCACACTAGACAAGAGTGCATTTATCAGTCTGGATCAATGTAATTTCAGAACAGATCCCCTGACCTATTTCACCTCAGTACAGTCCTGAAGTTTAATTTACAGTATTTTGTGTGATCCATATTTTGCATTATCCCATTTCATTGTTTTCCCAGATAATAGAGAATTAACTGTACCTCATATAAACTCAAAACATGGCTGCAACAAGGTTACTCAAGGAACTCAAGAGATGATAAATTAAGAAATGCAGTGATCCTAGGTAAGGAGAAGCAACATTAAAATTTGTAAGTACAGAATATAAAATTAAAACAAATTATACATTTCAAAAATGTGTCCAAAAGTAAAGAAGGGGGAAAAAAGGGGGAGGGAGGAAAGGAAAAAAAAAAAAAAAGGCAACTGAAGCACAGCACGAAGTACACCTCATCGATGGAATCATTTAACACCACACAAAACTGAAGTGCCTGAAATGGCAATTAAACAAACCAGCCTAACAAGGCTTTTCTATTTCTACAATAAATAAATGTTCAGCATGACACTGTGATGTTCCTAAGTGCTGCACTGAGTAATCACTATACTAAGTAACATACTTAGAGTAAACTCTAGTTCACACAAATGTATATCCTCAGTAGAAAAAGGACTGATGATATGCTCTTTTTTTCTCCACCCTCTATTTAAGCCTTTTGAAATGTGATTCAAATAGATTGTGTCACTGCTCCTAAGGCAGATTAAGACATTCACTTCTCAATTATGAGCAGCAATAGCTACTCTTTTTGTTAGATGCATACCCCTGTCCTTTGCTTAATCAAGAGAAAACACATCCTAACAGCAAAAAAACCCATACTGCTGTCTGCATCCAAAAATAAATGGAGTGCAAGAGGTGGGGGCTTAGCAAAAAAACAAGACAAGGACTGGATTTTCAGAAACCACGTTTTTTTACTCTTTCTTTTCCATTAAATATTTTTGTTTCTTTAATGTCCTGGTAGTCATCTTAGCAACCTCCACGCATAAGCATTTTTAGACATCATCACATTAATTTTTTTTCAGTTCTTATTAAGTATATGGCATTGGGTTTACTGGCATTCTTACTCCTTTGTTCATATGCTAAAAATTGCTACAGAAATAACTTATAATCAGGCATGCATTTGCCAGTGTTTCTCTCCATTAGCTTCACCAGAACTTTCAGCTGGTACACGTTCCTAAAAACATGTGAGTACATTTGTGAGATCTGCATTTCAATAAAAAACACAGAAACTCTGCTTTGGGTATTGTCTTAAGCCCTCCCTCAGACATTTCAAGCCCATATTAAAAGAACTTGGATGGCTTTACCCAAACACTTACAGGAAATCATAAGGTAATCATCACAGTTGCCTTTCTCATCTTGATGTTCCACAGGGATTCCATTGGCATCGATCACTGCCTCTGATGCACAGTCTGCCACCAAGACTTCCTCAGAAACAACATCTGTTCCCAGAGTATCTGTGACAATATCTGCTTCTTCAATGTTATCATGAACTACATGTTCTACGTGTCCAACTTCAGGTACATGCATTGACTCGGTTGTCAGTACATGCTCTGGTATAGACATTGTCTCTGCCGTTATGTCAGAAGCTAGAACATCATCTGGGACAGTGCAATGAGCCAAGGAAACCTCCTCAGCTACGTCTGTGTCCAGCACCTGCTCAGGAATAATGACTGTCTCAGAGACATCTGGCTCGTCCATGATGTCTGGGCACTGAACATCCTCGATAACAACATCCTCAATGACATCCTGGATGACTACGGAGTCTGGGTCATCGGGAACAAAATTGTGCACAGTTATATCTGAGTCCACTACATCTGAAACAAACACTGTCTCCTGTACTTCCACAACAATCTGATCCCCATCCATATGTGCTGCATCAGCTCCTGAAAAACACAATCAAAACGGCACTTGAATTGTAAAACTGTTTCACATGAGGTGGTTAATAATTGAAATTACTTCTGTTTCACTTCAACTTTTACACTATGCTCCACTTTAGTAAAACAGGCATAACAGTATATGAACCATTAAGATAGATAGATAAAGCAAGTCATCAGAGACGCTAACATAATTAAAATGAACAAGATTTTGTCTCCTAGAAAAGATTTGCAATTTTTAGACTCTCCCCCAATACCCAAACAACTATCACTTGACTGAAAGAACAGTAGCTCATTCATATTGCTGAGTAATAAAAACAATCCAAACTCAAAAGCAACTACTCTATACAAAAGCATTGATGCAGCACAGCACTTCTAAGCAAATGCAGAATAAACAATAGTCAATTGCATCTAATGTGAACACTCTTATCTACAAATTATCTCCTTACAGACCTGTTGGATCAAAAAATGCATTTGGCTCATGTGGCTGCAATTCAAGCCCATCTTCATCCATGGCCTTTAACTCTCATCAGTCACAGTGTCTGCAGAAGATAAAGAAGAAAGGTTATTTCACTTGTGTTAGGTGAAGAAGGGTGCCTCTGTCTGTGTACCAAAAAAACTGAAATTTTGGGTGCATGGAAGCTAACACACAGCACCTCATGACTTTAAGATGCATCAGATTTCACTCAGGGTCCCTCAGTCTGGGATTCCAGCAATACTGCCCTGGATGACCAAACACACACTGTCTGAACTAGGGTATGAGGCCCAACACTCAGGGCCCATTTCTTCAAACCCTATGGCTTCACAAACACAGAAGCAGCTCATGAAGGAATGTGAAAATACTATTTCCTTATTATCTTTAAAAAAAAAAAAAAAAAAAAAAAAAAGAGAGAGAGAGAGAGAGAAATTAAGACAAAGCCCAGACATACACCTACTCAAGAAACTCAAGTCCCTATTGGATGGAGAGGAATATAGAACTGTCAAATTATTAAGGCTCAATATGATAGGTTAAACATGGAGAGCTCATTATCTGAAATGCACACCAGTTCTCATGTCCTCATGTTCATTCTTGGACAGTCAGGAAGAGTTCACTTTATGTCACTTCAGGAACTGAAATCATCAATGTAAACTGCTTCCAGAGCATAACATCAAATGTTTTCAAACCTAGATCTATAAATATTTTCAAAACTCTTGCCCTAAGAAAAAGGACCATTAGTGTCATGAGTTAGTTCTCAAAAATTACCATATGTCATGTTCCACCAAAATTTTTGAACAGAACGTCAACATTTCAATGCATAATGATGAGGATTTCAATCTTCTTAATGAAAGAACCAAACAAGACCATGAAGTTAAAATACTTGCAAAAATGTGAAACTGCAATCGAAATTCTGCTGCTTACATATGTGCATTACAGCTGGATAAGGCAAACCTAGCTGGGTAAAATGCAGTCAAACATAAACTTGTACTATTCCTTTGCACTTAAGTCCAACTACTTTCCTACACTGAGACAGAGCAAGAGGCAACAGAATGTTACTTCATGTTGCTGCTTGTATTTCTGTACAAGTGGAAGATGTTATTTTTCTTCCTCCAAACATTTCTCACAGTCACAGGCAGAAAGCACCCCATTTCTGTGATACTTTCACAAAAGACATACAAAACATGAAGATTCTACCCAAGGTTTCCATAAGAATCATAACCTTTCCAAATTACATCAAATAACATTGACATTCGTTAAGTCTTTATTGGGGAAACTGCTATACAATAGAAAAAAAAAAAAAACCTAGTCCAAAACACAAATCTAAACCCCTAATCTAGAACAAGCATTTTCTAAACTTGCCCCACTTTTTAGCTCAAATTTTCTTGACTCTCCACCTCTGGAACTCTCCCCTGGGGTGTTGTCCAGCCTCCAGTGCAGTCACTCGAGCCTTGTATTTTACAGAAGTTGAGGGAGAAATATATCCAGACATAGAACTGGAAGAAAAATAATGGAACACTAATTATTTTCCAAGGTGTTCTGTATTTGTGCGATGCTCAGCTGGAAGGCCTCTGTATTTTAAAGACAGCTGTGCTAACAAGCCACTGTGGCATTCAACTGGACATAAATCACCTCCCAGTTATTCCGACTGTCAAGCACTCCCACCGGAAGTGCCCACTATTAAGAGGAACCGCTCTTCACCCAAGGCTTTTTTTCAGAACTATGATCAGAAGGAAAGTGTTTCTCAGCCCCAGATGTAAGAAACAGCTTGACTGATGGCAATCAACTTCTGCCATGCCAGAGAAACAAGAACAGAGTAACAAAATCCCATACAGTAATTCCAGCAAGAATTATTCATACCCAAATTGCTTTCCTTCCATCTATTTGGTATACACCCAACGAGTCTAACAATGTCCTTCCTATTTATCTTGTTGTATTTTCTGTGTTGCCTTCACTGTTTAGTTTCTTGTCTTCTGTTGCTTCTTTTCCGACTTTTGGTGCGCCTGCACCAATATTATGTTCATGACCTCACCTGCTCATTTCATCCCTCCAGCTTCTAACTACAGTACACCCCCCTCATTCACACACACCTCTGCTACCCACCAATTTGTAGCAAAGATTGTATCAGCAATTAGGAGGGGGAAGTTTTTTGGTAGGAGGCAAAGGAGTACTAAGGGTTGGCAGAAATAAAACTGCCTCTCTCCTCAGACAACACACACATAAGAAGATGGAACTCTCTGTCAAGCGCTCTGGGAAAAGTTCAGATGCCCTTTGTGGCAGTGCTTTTGAGGGCTGTGTTATCACACACATCAGCCTGTGATCTGCTGTGACCTGACCAGCCTGAAGTGTCAGTTCACCACCAGCTACTGGAAGAACTGGCATTCGTTTTCTCTGCTTCCTGCTTTCACCACCCACCTGACCAACACTCCACCACAAATTCCTACTTCTTATGATTCATGCCTGTACTTTCTCTATCCTATCCACTCCCTAAATTCCTCCCTTCACTAAGTGAGGCACTCTTTCTCTGTCCTTCTGTCTATCCTCTTCACCCATGAGACGCAGAGGTCTCCATCACTACTTCCCAGCTTCTTGTAAGTGCCCACTAACACCATCTCTTCCCTGTTTTTCTTGCTGTTGCCTGGATTTCAGGCAACAGATGCTAAACCCTAAATGTCCCTGTGGTGTTCAGGAGGTGCAGTTTCACAGCAGTAACAGCCCAGCACACTCTCCACCTGCAACTGCCTAACTCTGGCCTCTTCTGTACTGGTCAGGTCTTCTCACCTACACTGACAAAATGTGCTCAAAACAAAGGCTCAGGCTCCAACAAACCAAAGACACTTCCTGGGCACACGGGCTTTTATGTCTGAGCCTTAAAAAGGCAACCAACATTTGCTTTGGTGCTTGTTCCAGAGTAGAAAGCAACTTCAATACTTTCACTCAGTGAATCTCTTACTAAATAATATTTCTCATAATGTGCTTTAGCATAGAGACCCAGTCAACACATCAAATGCACACCAACTCCTACCCCTGTGCAGGACCATGTGGAGTTTCAAAGTGCTCCACAAGGGCACAGGCCCCATATCCACAGAAATTTGCTGCAAGAAGACCAAAAGAGGACGTAGGCACTTAAAACAGAAATAATGGAACTATCTGAAATAAGAAGAATGTCCTAATCAGAATCTGCAGCCCAAAAAGGCATAAAGTAATTTGTCTATGGTTGAGGTCAAAAAATACAAAAAGATTCCCGAAATCACTTCAGGGTTTGAGCATTCAAACCAGGAGATAAGAAAACACTGTTTCTTCCTGCTTGCTCCTCTGAGCAGAGGGTGAGCACAGGGGCACAAGATGAAGCCACACAAAGGTAGGAACAGCACAGGGCTCTGTACCTGCAACAGCAGCTCCGTGACACCAGAAATACCAGAGCTGCTTCTTGCAAGCACCACAGAGAAGATCTTCAATTCCCTGGCAAGCACCCCAAGCTCTAGCTCTGTGGTACCATAAAGGCTTGGAAGCAATTCCAGCTCCTCACTTTCCTGCAAGATTTCAAGAAGGACAGAGACTCCTCTCAGTCCTTCCAAAACATTCTAGCTGACACTTACCTCAGGACCCAGTTCTGGCATCAAAGCCAACTGAATCAATTTTTCAGTTCCAGCTTGGGAACCCAAACTCTCAAAGAAAAGCACGTGCCCAGCCATGCCCCTACATTTAGTCCTCCTCAACTATGTGGGTCTTTGTTCAAATCTCAGGAATTCTGGTAACACTCTTCTACCACTGTGATACAAAAAAAACGGAGGCACCCAGAATCAGGTTTTATAACCTCTGAAAAGAACTAAACATCTACACCTTTTACATGTCTTGGATCCATGACAGCTTCACGTGGATCAAGAACTAATACAACTTTGCAATACACTTAATTCTGTCCATACAGTTAGTTTTTACAAACTGATCTTTACCTATTTACTCAGAGACATGGAAGGTTTTAGCTTTATGAAAGTCAAGGTAACATTTTCAAGTGGAAGGACAGATGGAAAATTACATATTTATGGAGGAAATGGTATTACTGTATTAGCAATAATCTTTCAAAACAAAAATGATTGTGAGAACAATCAGCCAAGAGAAGTAACGCAGACAGTGCACTAGTCCTGCCACATTACGGATCCTTGACTCAACAGACCTAGCAAGGTAATCAAGATAAAATATAAAGAAATAGACGAGCTGTCACGTTTTAAAGAAGGAGCAACTTTAAAAATAGAGCTCCTTAAAAGAGATTTAATATTCCACAGAAACTGTTTCTCTGCTCTTACCAAAAAGAAAAAAAAAAAAAAAAAAAAAAAGAAAAAAGAAAAAGAAAAAGGAGAAAAAAGGGGAAACTTCAGAAAAGCCATCCCTGTGAAAAAGAAATATACAACATAGCCACTTGCCTACTCCTAATTTGCAATACGGCCACAAACCAAATATCCAGGCAGCAAAACTCTTACAAATCAAGGCATAAACCAGCAAAATTCCCCAAGCGCAAGTGCTGGCCCCTACCCACGCTGGGATGACTTAGTGCACAGCCACAACCATGTTCCCGTGGTGCCTTGCTACATCCCATTAAAAACTGCGGCACGCCTGGCATGTCCCAATTGGGTCAGAGCCCCGAGCCACCGCCGGGCTCCCGAGGCGGCTCCGGGCTCAGTCCCCGCCACCGCTGCAGTGTCACAACTCGCCCGACGTGACCCACTTGTGGGGAACACGCACACATACTGCTCGCAGTGGCACACACAACGAAAGGCAAAATAAAAAAAAAAAGAAAAAAAGAAAAATTACACTCCTATAGGAGTTAATTCCTGCCTTGAAAATAACCCCCGTTATTATAAGGTGGAAGCGCAAGAATAAAAACGATGTTACAAATGTAACAATGCGATCGTTCAGCTGCTAATTTCTTGACGCATCTCCCTCGGTTTTGGCAGGAAAATCAGTGCTGCTGTTTTCATTGCAATTCCGTAAAAAAAGCCCTCAAGTCATTCCCGTCTTTGTTGTAGTTCAGTGGTGGGGTATCTGCAAAAGCCGACTAAAAAAAAAAGGGTCTGCTCCAGATTTCACTGGGGTGTTGTGCACCAGACGACAGTAATTCCAAAGGAAACAAGGTAATTCTTAACGAAACCTAAATTAGGGAAATGACCGATCCCAGGCGCACCTTTGAACCAGCACCAAGGGGGCCCCAAGGAGATTATGGGGCGGCTTACGGGGCGAGTGGGCGAAGGCGGCTGCGGGAGAGCTCCCGGCGCTGCCGAGCCCGCGCCGCCCGAACCCCCGGCGGGCGGAGAGCAAGGAGATGGCGGGGCAGGGGAGGACCCGGCCGGGAGCCCCGGCGCGGCCGCGCAGGAAGCCGCCGCGGGCCGGAGCGCGCCTCGCTCCGCTGCGCCTGGCAGCGTGGCAGCGGGAGGCGGGGAGGGTGTGGAGGCTGCGGGCGGTCCCTGCCGGAGCCCCGAGGCTCCCCCGCCCCGCCCGGCCCGACCCGGCCCAGCCCGACCCGGCCCGCGCGGGGCCCCGGCTGTGCGAGCGATTAATTCAAGATGGCGCCGGCGCCCTCCGCCCCCCCCCCGCGCGCGCCGCCATTTTGTCTCCTCCTCCAGACACCTCCGAACCCCCCCCGGCCGGGCCCGCGGCCCCTCACCGGCCCCACTCGCCTCCCCCCGGGCCCGCGGCCACCCACCTCCGCTCCGCGTTCCTCACGCCACCTCCCCCGCCACCCCGGGCCGCGCCGGGCGTGCGGGACCCGCCGGCGCAGAGCCCGCGGCCCGCTCCTGTGGCGGAGCCCTGGCGCGGCCTAGCTGCGGCCTCCTCGCGGCCTGCGCCGCGGCCTGTGCGGGCAGGGGGAGGCCCGGGCCGGGCGGGCGCCAGGGCCCGGCCCGCGGCTCTTACCGTGCGGGTGGCGGGCGGCGGCGCTCGCTCGGCGCGGCCTCTCTCAGCGCGACTGGGCCGAGCGCGGCGGCGGCGGCGGCGGCTGCGGCGGGGCGGGCGGGCGGGCGGGAGGGGAGGGAGGGGCCGAGCTCGGAGCTGAGTGGAAGCGGCCAAGCTCCCCGGGCCGGGCCCGCCGTCAGCACGTCACGTCACTGCCCGAGAGAGCCCAGGAGCAGGCGGAAGGGAGCGCGCCGCCACCGCCGCCTCGGGCCGCCCGCCCGCCCGCGGGGGCCGGTGCGGCCGAGTGGGCCGGGGGCCTGTGCGGGGCAGGCGAGGCGGCGGTCGGGGCGGCGGGGCGGGGGCGGCGCGGCGGCGCTCGGTCCCGCGCCTCCTCCTGCCGCCGCCTCCGCCGCTGCTCGGCCGCGCTGCGGCGCCCGGGGCTCGGCGTGCGCCCGCGGAGCGCAGCGGTGCCCCGGGACCCCCTCCCCGCCCGACCCCTCCATGCCGGCAGAGCCCCCCCGCGCGCCGCCGGGCCCGCGGCCCGGGTCGGCTCCGGAGTGCGGGCCCGAGGCTGCGCGCCCCCGCCGCGGGCTGGGACTCGGCTCCGCGCGGCGGGGAGTGGGTTTTAGGGTGCGGGTTTTTAGGGTGCGGGGACTCCGTTCTGGGGCGGCCGAGGGCCGGGGTGACTTGGGTGGCGCCGGGTCAGCCCGGCGCGGGGCGCGGCTGCCGGCGGGAATTGCTGGGATCAACAAGGACGGCGGAAGGCAGCCGGTGCGGTGCCGGACCGCGGGTCCCCGCGTAGAACACGGACCGGTGGCTCCGCGGGGGCCAGTGGCACTCGCGTAACAGCAGTACCGGCTGGGAGGGTGGTCGCATATGGTGGACTGTGGAAAATTGGAAATAATTTGGCATTGAAACCTAAGGCCTGTCTAGAGGTGTTTTTTCATGCTTGTCGTAAAAGTTAATAAGATTTTTTTTTTTTTTTTAGGAGAGAGTTGCTTTTGATCCATGGAAGATGCACCCTAAAGTTTCCAAGGAATTAGAAATTAAGTGGGTAACCTCATGGATGTGAGGAGGTACCTCCATATTGGTTGCATAATTGAGAGTTCAGGCCTCGAGGAGGTTTCTTCAAGAGGCCTTTTTAACGTTTAAGGAAACTGGAAGGAAATTGGCTGTTGCACTTATCAAATGATGCAAACGTGACTTATCTGGGTGAGAACAGCAAATGTGTAGTGTTTATTTTGCCAATTAGCCTCTAGTTCGGCTTTGACTCCAATTTTACACACTAGTCTTTTCTATCTTAACATGCAGGCATAAAATGTAAGTTGGGCAATGCTTGGAGTTTATTTCAGTACAGTGTTTGATAAACATGCACCCTGCAAACTTTAACTGTGTGTAGTGGGTTGACCCTGGCTGGATGCCAGGCACCCACCAGAGCTGATCTGTCCTTTGCCTTCTCAGCTGGACAGGGAAGAGAAAACATGACAAAGGTTCATGAGTTGAGATAAGGACCAGGGGAGATCACTCAACAAATACCTAAGGGCACACAGACTCGAATTGGGGGTATTAATTTATTACCAACAAAATCAGAGCAGGATAATGAGAAGTAAAAGAAATCATAAAAAACACATCCCCCCCCCCCCCCTTTCTTCCCAAGCTCTACCTCCTTTCCCCCAGCAGTGCAGGGAGATGGGAATGGGAGTTATGATCAATTCATCCCAGGCTTTTTCTGCCTAGTCAGGGTGAGGACTCCTTCCCCTTCTCCAGCCTGGGGTCCTTCCCACAGGAGACCGTTCTCAGGTAACTTCTCTAGCATGAGTTCACCCCACAGGCAACAGTTCTCCACAAACAACTGCAAGGTGGGTCACACTGCACACAGGGGGTGCAGTTCTTCAGGCACAGCCTGCTCCAGTGTGGGTCCCCCAAAGGGTCACAAGTCCTACCAGGAAACCTGCTGCAGTGTGGGCTCCTCTTGCCATGGAGTCTCTTCCACCATGGGCCTCCCATGGACTCAAAGCTTTCTCTCAGGCATCCACCTGTTCCAGCTTGTGTCTCCTCCATGGGCTGCAGGGGCACAGCTGCTTCACTAGGGGCTGTGCCAGGGGCTGCAGGGGAATCTTGGTTTTGGTGGCTGGGGCACCTCCTTGCCCTCCTTCTGCATGACCTTGGTGTCAGAGCTGTTCCTCTCATATGTTCTCACCCTGCTTTTCTCTGCCTGCAATTACACCTGCACAAAAGACCTTTTTTTTTTTTTTCCCCCCTTCTCAAACATGCTATCACAGAGATGTTCCCACCATTCCTGTTGGGCTCGGCCTTGGCCAGCAGCAGGTCCATGCTGGAGCTGGCTGGCATTTGCTCTGCTGGACATGGAGGAAGCTTTCAGTGGCTTCTCACAGAAGCCACCTCTGTAGCACCCCTGCTACCAAGACCTACCTGCATTAACCCAAAACACCATGAGACTGAGAACAGAATGGGAACAATAATGATTAAAAAATTTATTTAATTCCATGGAGGTTACAGTAAAATTTTTGTAGACTCAGCCCAGACCTGAGGTTCAGGAAGGGGTCCTAAAATACTGACCTTCACAAGGTTTTTTGAGCTTGGTCATACATGTGATATTAATGTAAAATACTCTTAACTAAGTATTTTTTGCCAGGATGGAAGAGGTTAAGTGAAAGAACAGAGAAAGATGATGGTTAGTTTATAATCAACAACAAAGTAACTCTAGTATAGATAAGTAAAAAATTGGAAAAAATATTTCTTTGTCCTTATATTTGAATTTAAGACTCTGAATTTCTTTGAAATGGTGGAACATGTTTCCCATAGAGATTGTGAAGCCTCTGGATTTGGAGATACTCAAAACCCAACTGGACACAGCCTTAAGCAACCTGCTGTAGGTGACCCTGCTCTGAGCAGGAGGGCTGGGGAAGACAGTCTGCAGAAGGACCTTCCAGCTTGAATGACTGTACGATTTCTACGCCAGCTCTCCAACAAAGTGCAGAGAAAATTCCAGTGAACAGCACAATATCCTGTAAGGTCTTTGGTTCCAAGGACGTTATATTCAATTTTTTGTTCAGATAGGCAATGGAAATCCTGAATGCAGGGCACATTGCCCCAAAGGGTTCAGCATAGCCAGTTGTCATGTTATTGCAGGAGAAGAGCTTCAGAAAACTTCAATGCCACTAAAAGGCAAATGGCTGGATGTTTTGCAAGACCTGAATCCCAGCTTTTTGACTGCCTGACCATTCATCCTGTCTGTATATAACTGTTTCACATTTACCCCCTTGTTCTTCAGCACTTGGTAGCAAGATCCCAGTATATTTTGAGTCTTCTGTGTAATTTTTGTCTTGATGGAGCCATTACCTCAGTGTTTTCTCCAGCCGCTCTGGTTTCCAATAGCCACAGACACCCTGGTGTGATCAGAAACAGGGTAACTCCCATGGGTGCAGCTGTCAGGAGGGAAGCTGTGTTTGCAGCTGATATTCACAGCCCTTTCTGCTCCCACAGTCAACAGAGGTATCCGAGGACAGAACGCACTTGAAAACTGCAGGTACCATAGGTGTGCTGGCACCGCTTTGGAACAACATAGCTTAACTTACCTGCAGAAATGTTTTTGTAGCTTGCACTTTCTGGAATTCAGTAGGCAAAGGATAAAACTATATTGTAAGCAATAGGATTTCTGACCTTGACTGGGGGCTAGGTTGTGTAAGATTTGGTACACCAGAGAGAGAATAGAGCTTGTAAAAAGTTTATAAAAAAGAAAAAGGCCTTACAAAACTTACAAAAGTTTATAGCTCAGTTGTTCTCAGAACAGTGAACAGAGCCCTTGCAGTCCAACTCTAATTTTACTTGTGATCTACTGTTTCTTCGTATTTTTCTGTAGAGTTTGTTTTGGTGCCACTCAGGAGTAGGTACTGTTCTATATCTTGTTCCTCACAAAAGCAAATTAAGTCAGTGGCTTTTGCTGAGTGTCCTCTTAAAGTCACACTTGAACTTAGCAGTCATTGAGTTAGTTCTGGAGATACCTGCTGCTAATTTCATACTTGGACATGTATTTATCACAATAGCTATTACAATGTAGTGATTAGGTTCCATCTCAGTAATCTAAAAAGCAGTTACTGTCTCTATCGAATCATGAAAAATGGCTAACAGCTCCAAGTCAGTATGGCTGATGTTTTCATCCATCTCACTGATAATTTACTTGTCAATAAATTATAAAAAATTATAATTAGCCATTTTCAGTCACAGTTCCTTTCAACTTGTGTGTAAATTAGATCCTTTTCCAGGTACTGGCAACATGCATAGCAAACACCATTGTGCTGAGTAACACTCCCAGATTTCTCAGCTGTAGCTCCTCTATTGCCAAGCCCCAGGTTATAAGAGAGTAACTTGAGTTTTGTCAGCTTTCTGGTGGCCAGTTTGAAGGTCTTTAAGTAGACATGTGTTTGCTTCTTCACCTGTGAAATAGATGAAATAGAGTTATTTTACCCTCCAGTTATGTGATCCTGTTTCAATAACCATTTTTTGATCTTGACAAACCCCTCAGCTGGTGATGAGGGTTCACAGTGATGTTGGCTACGTCACTGTACAGTAAACATGAACCTGCTGAAGTTATCTTTTCTGAAGTTATGTTTTTCCTATGCAACCACAGTGATGGAGGTTGGATAGGAAAGAAAGTGAAGGGGGATTGTTCTAATTTCTCCCAGAACAGTCCTCTGTTAATATATTCTCACGGAAATTCTGGAATAATTTTTCTGTCTTCTAGCTTCTGTTTTAAACTTGTCTATAAAAAGGAAATTCTGCCGTTTTACCCAAGGATCTAATGTTCCATAATGTTCTCTTTAGAATGTTAATAATATTGCAAGTGCACCAATATTTACCTGCAGTCATTGGACTAAAATGGAAGGAGGAAGGAGGATTAACAAGATTGCTCCTAGCAGTGGTATAAAGGTCTACTTCATGACTGTAGTAGCTGCTGACTTTCATGCATAGTGTGTTCAGGAGAGTTACACTGAAAAGGAATCCATGTAAAAAAATGTCCCAAAATGAAGGAAGTATGAGGGATAAGCGTCTTTCTATTGATAGTTTGATCTGCAGGTCCAGATAACCTCCGAGTCTTAAAATTGAGATCAACAAAGGAGAAGCTGTCAGACCAAAAGTAAGACCTCATAAGATGTTTCTGGTCACTGATCAGTAGGA
Organism: Chamaea fasciata; assembly: GCF_029207755.1. Classification (NCBI taxonomy): domain Eukaryota; kingdom Metazoa; phylum Chordata; class Aves; order Passeriformes; family Sylviidae; genus Chamaea; species Chamaea fasciata. The sequence goes on along the minus strand of NW_027094087.1, from coordinate 103,223,210 downwards.
GATGCCTAGTGAGAAGTAAAAGTATAGGGAAATGTAGAGTTATGTGCTTTCAAATGCACTCCTGCTTGCCTTTGTCAGCAGAGGAGGGAGCTGGTTCATTTATAACAATAAATCTCAAAAGGCTTGAGCCACTTCAGAAAGGGTGATACCAGCCAGTGCCCATTTGCCTGAGTTGGGTAATAAGCTGGCTGTCATGTTAAAGTCAGTTCTTTCAAAATAATGGAAAAGAAAACATGAGATTTCTTTCATGATGAATAAAAGGTACCAGTAGTACCAGTAAGTGTGGCTTAGGGAAAAATGATCTTGGCAGACACACCAAACTTCATTACTTGAGTAGGTAAGAAGCTTCAACACAACATTGATTGTGTAGATGGAGCAGACTTGGGTAAGGTGCTTCATACTACACACACCAAGTCTCCCTTCCTTTCAGTATCATTAAATGGCTTAAAAGCTGATGGACTGACAGTTGTGAAGAAATACATAACATTGCAGAAATAACCAAACAATTGGATTGTTCAAAGAGGTGGAACCTTAATTATGGCCCAACACTTCCATCGTGGTCTGGAAGTCATCACAGAGTCATTCCTGTTTTTATTTGTGGCTGTGAAAAGTTGCTGAAATAAGTACATACAGATGATGAGGAAAAGACAAAAACCCAGAAACATCACACAGACTGGATTACTTTGTAAATGGAACCATTTAAATAAGTTATGTCTTAATCTGTCCAAGTGCAAAATTAAGTGTCTAGGATTAATGAATGCAAATCATGTACCTAGAGGATGTTTCTGAATCCTGGAAAGCAGAAACTTCAGAAAAGATTAAAGGAACATTAGGAGGTGTCACAAGACACCTCAAAAAGAGCCTCATACACATGGGACGAAAAGGGCTGGTGCTGTTTGGGGATGCTCACACAGGAGTAGGTAGTAGAAATAAGGTGAGTTTGTATCTGCTGGGTCATGTTTTTTAAAGAGACCAGAAACTGTAGAGGCTACAAAGAATTTGGATGCTTAAAAAGCCTTTAGCAGTTTAATACCAACAAGAACAAAAAATGTACACATGAATTATATAGTGTCGCTGTAGGACACAAAAGACTCCAAATATTTCAGAAGGCAAAGAGCATAGAAGAGAAGGCTTTATTGTCCAAATTCTTACTACCCTTAATAAAGTGTTTCAATACAGACTTAACATAATTGGTGAATAGGAATGGCACCTCTCTAATTCCATTGGTTAAGCTAGAGAAACAACAAACACCACCTGGACAAAGATTGTTTTGAGAAAGGATAGTTGTTTGCCAAGATTGTTTTGAGAAAACTCTTTCTTGAGAAATTTTTCTTTGGGAAAAAGCAGCTGCTAGCAGGCTAAACATCTCTCAGGCCCACAATGTAGTGCTTTCTTGGTAATAGAAATTCAGTGTGAAGAGAGACATGGATAGCTGGAGTTTAAACAAGATAGATTCAAACAAACAAACAAACAAAAAACCCAACAAAAAACCAAAAACAAAAAAAAAAGACTTGGCTTCCTAAATGATAAATGGAGATCAACCACAAGCAAAACATAATGGACAGGATGAGTCTTCGTCCCCTCAATGCCTTCACCTCCAGATTGGATGGCACTTCCCGGCATTTCTGCCCAAGTCCTTTGGTTCACAAAGGAGTGAAATTTAATGGTTTATGCCATAGAGAAATTTGTATTAGGCCATCTTTTACAATCCTCCCCTGCCCTTTCACAAGTGGAAGCAGATAGAGGTATCTAGAAGAATATAGTTTCATGGAGTCCTATTTTTTACTAGACTGATGATTTCTATCTAAAAATAGTTTCAAGTAATTTTTTTGCTCTGTCAAGACATGCCCAGGCCTAGTTACTCGTAGTAGCAGATTTTTTTTGGCCATTTTGTAGTCTTTGTAGCGCTGTTTGGGATTTCTCAAGAATTGTCCAGACATTAATTTGTGTTTGTAAGTGAAACTACTGTAATTATCCAATACAAACCTGTGGAGACAGTTAATTCTGTAAAGTCCTCTACTCCATGTCCATGCTGAGGTGCTTGCTCTCAGACAGCAATGCCTGTTTCTCCCCTCTTTTCATTCTAGGATATTAAAGAATTGATATTTCCAGATATTGCCAAGCCTTTAATGGCAGACTGACGCCCTATTTTTGGTTGGTTTTGCTGCTAGTTTACAAAGGGGTCTTTCCCTGGCCACCACAAGCACATACTGCCATCACTAGTCCTTCATTATCTCTTAGCAACCATTTGGTCCTTCACAAAAAATGTCCAGGCTAGATGGTCTCAAGAGTTTCCATGCAAGACCAGTGAAGAATGGGCTGTGACCCACAGAAGGAAATGCAGCAGGAATTATTGAATCACAGCCTCCTTGCCTAAAATAGCTCTGAAAAGAAGGTTCCTTAACTCCTCTCACCTGGGGCAAAAATCACGGTGAGAAAAGAGTTGCTGGAACCTCCCAAAGCAGCACTGGTTATTGCTGTCTGCTGTGACAGAGGCACGTGGTCACACGTAAAATCTCAGTGGATGAAGCAGAACCCCTTGAAATTCCCTACAGAAAAGTGAAGACAGGCCAAGTTACCTGGAATTCTCAGGGTGTTTCATCCACAGTATGAAGTGTTGCACCATGTTATGGCCAAGCAACCAACATCATAGAATTAAGCAAAATCACAGCACAGGAGAGGTGCAGTCAGACCAAAAGAACATGAGGTGCTCCAAGCTGTGAAGTGATGTTGTGAGGAGTTTGGGCTTGGCATTCATGCTGGACAGGGGAATGAGAGGCCTACATGAGTAATCTTTCTGGTGGGTAGGAGATCCCAAGACTCTGAAATAGCCCGGGTCTCAATCAGTGTATGTGATCCATAGGCTCCAACTGGCTACTGCTTTATAACCTTGCATTCCTCTCCAAAGGCTTGGTTCACAGAATCACACAATGGTTTGGGTTGGAAGAGCCCTTAAAAATCAACTAGATGCAACCTCCTCTGTAGTGAAGTGCCCTTTCACTACACCAGGTTGTGGCAAGCTGGTCGCAAGTAGAGGCTTCCCAGTTCCCCAGCCTTCTCTGTTAGTTATCTGCCTTGTTGAAGACATAGGACTCCAAGAGAGTCACCTGCCGTGTCCCCCGGCTTCAGCAATTGCCAGTCCTGGGTTTGCTGCAAGACCTGCTCCCACCAGGCAGTATCCTCACCATGGAGCTCGAGCATGAGACTGCTGCAGCTTGGTGTGCTGCTCATCTCCGTCCCCTGGGAGCCTGTGAAGGGGCTGTGACCCATCCATCTGCACTTTTCCGATTACTGCTGGTGTTCAGGGTGCTCCCTGAGAGAGCTGAAGAAAAACTGACTTGTTGTCGGCAGGAAGCTTCATACAGTTTCTGGGAAGCAGGGCTTGGAAAGGGGCCCAGGCTGTCACAGTGCCTGTGTTGGGAAGCATCTGGCCTGATGTCTGTCTGAACAAATGGCTGCCCACTGAGACAGGCACGTTACAGCCAACACTACACATGCAGACAAAGCCACCAACTCACTTCAGCCCATGATGCCTGGGGAGAGAAGTGCCATATGCACTTGTCTCCAATTCTAGGGTGAATTTAGACAACCAGAGTTGGGATGCACACTGAACTGCCCATGCATACAGGCAGCCACAGTGCTTGGGAGCCAAAGGCTTGAGGGCAAAGAAAGATGAATGAAGCTGTAAGAAATACTTCCTTTGATAAGGAAACTAGTTGCAATGAATGAAGTAATGAAACAAAGATTGACCTTTACAATTGTGTTAGTACACAGAATTCTTTTGAAAAAATTGACATTAAAAATGCTCATTAAATAAAGCAAAAACATCTTTCAAAGAAGGTTTTCATGGCATTATAACACATAGTTTTACCAAGCCTCAACATAGACATTCCTGCGATCTGTGTAACCCTGAAAAATAAGGTATTGGAGGAATATCTGTAAAACAAGTATGGCAATGTTCTTTTGGAGAAATTTCTTCATGATAAGGCTGGAATATTGGATAGCAAAGGAGTGGGAAATAAACAAACCAAACAGTGAAACATGATCAGAAAATCTTATTTGTTGCTTGGGGTCTGAAAACTGTATTTGAACCTAAACTTTCTAATGGTTCCTACTTATAAAAAAGAGTATTTAAAAAATGTGTTCACATATACCAGGCTGATGCCCGACTGACATGTTTTTTATTCCAATATTATCATCTATCTTAGGGAACTGTGTCCCATGGTGTTGAGACCCAGAAGAGGAAAGCAAGGCTCTTGTGTTTGGTCTGTCTGTGCTGTGCCACACAGGATAGTTGTAGATGAAGATCAGAAGAGGGTCCAGATATTCAGTCTCTGTCTTTTCTCTTTCGGTTATACAAAGTCAGTAGGTTCGAACTGACCTAAAATGTTTAAATAAGTGAAAATGTTGTAAGGCCAGTATGAAATCTCTACAGCTGCATATATCTCAGATAAACTCTCTACTTTAAAATACCAGCAATGTGCAGCATAGTGTCACTTACTTTGAAGTTGTCTGACATTTTGCATTGTACAGGTTTTCAGTTGCTCGTAAAACTTTGCCAGCTTTCACAAGTCTGAAATTTTCCCTAAGGGGTGTTGGCCTCAAACTGAATTTTTTGTGAAGACTCCAGACACAGTTTTTTCAGCTGCCTCAATCAAAATGTAGATTATTTGCCCTTGTAGAGAAAAGAAGGGAAAAAAAAGAGGAAAGAGAGAAAAGAAAAGGAAAGAAAAAGAAGAAAGAGAGAAAAGAAAGAAAAAAAGAAAGGAAAAGAAGAAAAAGAAAGAAAGAAGAAAAAGTAAAAAGTAAAAAAAAAAAAAGAAAAAAGAAAGGAAAAGAAGAGTAGGAAAGAAAATGAAGAAAGAAGAAGAAAAAAAGAAAAAAAAAGGAAAGATAAAACAAAAGGAAAGAAAAGAAGAAATGGGAAAAGCAAGAGAAGAGTTTGGGTTTGTTTTTTTTGTTGTTGTTGTTTCTTTCTTTAATTGAAAAGCTAAATAAAAATAGTTGAATACAGATCTTACATTTAAACAGCAGGGTGCTCCTTGTGTTGAGCAGGAGTCCCTTGCATCCTGTGGAGAACTGGTAAGTTATTTGTCTGCATTAAAATCTCTGACATGTCTTGGTTTTCAAATATTCAATAAACTTCTTAATAATTAGTTGTATTTAGTTGTTAAAGGAAGGCTTTCACAGGCAATTTTATTTCTAGTGCTTCCTGATCAAGTGCTGTGCAAGCTTAGAGGAATTTTTAATTAGGTAGGATCGTTAATTATTTATTCTACAATTTCAAATAACATCTCTTAGCTTGAACTCTCATTGGTTAGGACATAAAAAAATTCCATGATTTCCTCCATAATTCTGTAAGCTCACATTTCAGTTACCTTATTTGCCCAAGAATCAAAGATGCAGCCTAGAGTTGTTGGTGAGTCCATGTAACAAAGCTAAAGGACTGGTAAATGTTCAACCTGATACATTGTTAGAAGTCAGCAGGGATGGATCTTGAAAAAGAAAGGGTAGAGAAGATTCTAAGTGTAAAGAGTTCTTTTTCTCGACTGATAGGCTTGTAGATGGCTTCGAGGGTTATCTGCTTTGGTGACTGTATAAACCCTGTGCTTTGAAATAGAAACAGCCCCTCCCTGTTTCTCTAGGAAATCGTTTAACCAGAGAACAGGACATTACAAACCAAACCATTACACTGAGGGACCAACCTTTTGGGGAGCTTTAATGGGACAACACTGATTTTTAGTGTTTGTGAGTTCAAAGCTGTGTTATTTGGTCTCCTTCCAGCAAAACTCTTCTGCAGCGACATAGACTGTACTCCCTTTGAATGGATGGGAACTGGTGATCAGCTTCTACCTGGAGCAGCTTTCCCCAGTCCATAAAGCAGCGAGGTTGCTCTGGAATGTACCGAGTCCACTTTCCTGTGATGTGTCAAAACAGACACCTTCCCATAAGGCTCAAAATGCTTTCAAAGACAAAATGTCAGGTTTTAACTGCAAAAATAAATTCCCAGCATGAACACACGGCTTGGTAGAACAGCAACAGTGCGAAGTAGCAAGGAATTTAAAGGAGGAATTTAGCTTTCAGAAAAATGGGAGTAATTCAAGATCGCAGTTTCCAAAACACTTAAAGTGCAAGCTCACCTGCAAGTGAACAGTGGTCCCAGCAGTGTTCACAGGACAATTGGTGTGCCTGAAGCACACAAGTGCATGGTTTTACAGGGCTGTACCCGTGTTTGCTGGCTCGGTGTATTCAACGTGTGCTAACAGACAATGAGGCAGGAGGCAAGAAGCCAAAACCATATGGAGAATATGTGAATGATTGTGATTGCTGTGGAAAGACTAATTACACCCCCATACCTCTTTCTGGTGTGAAGTATGACTCCATCTTAGATTTTTAAAGGATTAAGCTGTATACAATTCCTGCCAACACAATAAATGGGGAACAATTTAAAGAAATAAAAATATTTGTTGCTAAATTTTGTTATCAACAGCATTTTGGCTGTAGCCAAGAAAAAGTACAAAAAATTATTCTATTTCTGTATGCCCAGTGCTAGTCACCAGGTTAAAAAAGCTGTTTTAATGAAAACTTGCAAAAGCTGAGACTTAACTCTGTTGTGTGGTAGTTAGGATGATGTTGCAAATGAAGTATTTTGAGATACATAATAGATTACCTAATCAAATAGATGATTAAGCAAAACCAGGAAGAGAAATGAGTTCAGAGAACCCCGAGGCGCATTTGTAGGAGAAAACACTTTTCAGGTCTTCATTGAACACCAAATAAACGAAAATAACTGAACATAGAGTAATGTTTGGCAGGGGAAGGGGCTTTTTAAATAACATAATGAATCCAGTCTAGTATGTTGGAGTTCTTTACAAATGCCCACACAGAGGCTAAAAAGGAGAGCTGGTGCTGTGATTCATTTGAATCCTTAGGATTGTGTAACATGAGACTTAATTAAGTGAATCTTGATTTCCCCCCCCCCAACTATACTGAAATATTAAAAAAAGTATACTAGACTTTGCAAAGAAACTGCTTAAACTGAGAAGTTTGTGTTTTAGAAATGCATAGTCTGCAATTTCTTAATGAAGCCTTCCTCAACACAATATTATGTATATTAGCATTACTTCAACTAAAATATTTCAACAGTATTAATCTTTGTTTGAGCACAGTGTTCTAGTTCCTTGTTTTATAAAAGACATTAAGGAATATGTATTTATTTAAATATTTGAGGTATTTCCTTGCACGAAATGTCTGTTCCTTGGTAACAAAATTCTCTTGCTAATTTGTTCTTTCTTCATTGCATATATAGTGCCCATGTTAGGAGACTTGTTAGTTTGGTTTTTAATCCTTTCAGGGTGAGAAAGAATTTATTTACATACTTGTATCACTTACAGTTTTTGACTGTTACAGCTGCTGTGTTATTCACCATAAACCAAAATTTCAGTAAAAATGGTTATTCTAGCTGGGTTTTTAGTCTGGAAAAGTATGCAACATGCACTTTTCTACACCACTGGGATGGACTGGAGATGTGTGGAACATTCGATGAGCTTTACAGAAACAAAAGCAGCAAGACGAAGCCAGAGCACTTTAGTAATTTTAACACTATGATGAGTGAAGATCAGCCATTAAGCCAAACTGTGCCAAAAGAATTGCGTCAGTGGAAGAACTGATGAATAAGGAGTGGTGTCCACAGGTCAGGTGGTCAGGGAAAGGCAACTGGACGTGGTGGAGGTCCATGGGCCGTGCCACGGCCGGGAGGGGGCGGGAGCTGGGAACGGCAGTCGGGGCTGCGGGTGGTGAAGGGAGGGCAGGTTTGAAACTTGATCAATGTTTAACCCCAGCCTGGCAGCAAGAAGTGACCCAGAACGGCAGGGGCGGCGGAGCTGGGACTTTACACTGGCAGAAGCAGTGATGGGAAACGGGGCCGGGACAGAAGTTTACACCTTTCCTGTGGGCAGTCTGGAGGCTCATCCACATGACTCAGCATGCAAAAGGAACAGGAACCCTTTCTGCAGCAGTGAGCTAGAAGGAAGCACTTTTTAAAGTACTACAAAACGAATGCAACAAAAACATACTTTTAAAATGGTTTGGGAATTCGTGTATACTAGGAACAAATCAGCTAAGGTGTTAACTGAAAGTTCTTTTCTTCACCCTTTCAGAACAAAATCTGGTATTTGGGTGGAAATGGCTCAGAAATAACTGACACAACACTTCAACTTTGTACGATTCCACAAGATATCTACATGTACCCAACTCATTTGAAATGCAAATGCACACCTCTGTTCAGGTATCTAAATATGACCTAAAAAGGGTAAAAAACCAAAATCACTCTGAAGCAAATCCTTGATAAAGTGAGAAAGCTCACAATGCATCTGTCACTATTTTCATCCTGGCCAAGAAAATCAAAATTTTCAACTTCCTTAGCTGTACATGATATTGCTTTCTCTTGTCACTCAACATCTCAGCATGACAGTTCAGTGACTGAGGAGGGGGTGGTACACAGATCAGCACACGGTGCATTTGTACTTACACTGTTCACATGTGGCTCTCCAATGCTGCAGAGACATATTCCACGTATCCAGCAGTCTCAAAATCCTATTGCTCATCACTCATGTCAGCAGTCAAAGCTTTTCATTAGATGAAATTTAACATTTTGGTGGCAGAAAAAGAACCCTGTGTGTGATCTACCCCCCAGGCCCTCATCCTGGTCTGACAGGATATACAGCACAGTGTAGAAAGAAGTGATCCTTGAGAAAGCCTCCCCCTGCCTGGAAAAGCCACTGGGAAAGCAGGTCGATGCACAACTTTGGCAAGATTATGGCACTGGTGTTCTTTAAATTACAGATCGAGACACACACAATCTCGAAAACATCTGAATGTTTAAAAATGTCTGTGGGTGCTTAACCAGTTTCTCAGAAGCTTTTCCACATGTGTTTCATCAGACCCACAGGTGCAGTGCACTGAGAAAGGACCCTTGCACTAAATTTCACCTTGGAGCTGTTGCCATCCAAGGTCTCTGCTGTGGCTTTGATTCTCTTTCATGCTCACCCTCATGCCACCAGACTAGGTAAGGCTTAAGTTTATCCAAGTTCCTAGAATTCAGTTACAGAAAGGAGGGGCCAAAGCATGGAAGATGCAATCCTTGAAACAGACACATTTAAGATTGTAGATTGGTCAAGTACCTGGAGAGTCAGAGAACTACAGCTGACTCTTGCTTTTAAAATGGAAATGCACTATTCAAAAATTAATGTATTTACTCTCAACACCATGTGAGGTAGTACTTTACAAATGGAAAAACTGAGTACAGGAATGCAGACAGAATAAGGGAACACAATACAGTGCAAAATCAGGAACAAAATGCAAGCTGTTTCATCAAAGTCCAATTTGATGAGTGAAATCCTATTTACCTTTAGAAAGCCCTTGAAGACATTGAACAAAACCAAAACCAAGCTTTGAAAACACACAGTACTTTGTACCAAAATATATTAAGTAGCACGACTTGCTAAACAGTACATAAACCAGCTAGAACTATGTATATTAGTAAAAATGAAGAAGTGAAATCTAAATGGATTAAAGTATTAGCACCCTACAGTAAGTTTATTACATTATGTTTTATCCTGAGGCACGTGATTCAGACTAGCTAAACAAAACTGGTTTTACACCATTTTTCCTCATCCTATTCACAATTCCACCACTACTACACTGCCCCCACCCCAAATCATTCCTTTCTACAGCCTCTTCCCAGTATTTTATATTTACTCAACATAATTTTGAAGTAGTTTACTCCTAGTATATAAAGAACTCCCAGGTCACCCCCACAGAGTTCCATGATGACAAAGTTACATTCCAACTAATCACATTCTTTTCATAAATACATACTAAAACAGGCAAAAATCAGTACTGCCAGTTCAGATCCAGTTTACTTGTGGTTTTTCTTTGGGGATTTAAGAAAGCATGTAGTAATATCAGAAATGACAAATTCAAGTCAGTCAATATTGCCATCCTAATTACAAAGTGTAATACTTTAGAATCCTAAAATCAGAACCAGAGAAACAAAGGAATAAAGTTTTTTGTTGGTAACAGTTGTCTAAACAAAACAAATTGTGCAGAAAAGGTACTAGTCTTCCAAGAAGAGTTTGGTTGCTTGCTTTTAATTCTTGTACTTGAACAATCACTGCAGTCTTTTGTTACTCAGAGAAACTGTATGAATTAATGAAAATAAGCAATATTTTATTTCAATACCAGATTTATGGTTTGTGTGTTACACTGGGGCTGGTTTGACTGATATTAAACAGATATGTCTGAAACAAAGTAACATAAATTAGACATGCCATGAGACATGTACAATTAATTTCTACTAAAATGTGGATAATGAAACCCACTTCTATGCCAATTCTTTTACACTTTTAATGGTGATAGTGACTAGTATTTTAGTAAGAGGGTAAAATTCAATAAAACACACGAGGACAGCCATACAACTCGAAGATACTGTTTGCACAGCTTCCAATTCCACTGTGAAAATACACCCCCTCCAAAATAGAAATAGGCACTTCATCTTTAAAAATGAAGCACTCTTTTGTTCTTCAGTCATCATCAACAGTTGGCTTGATTGTCACTCCTCTTCTGATCTGACCCCAACCAATTAAACTGCAAAAAAAAAAAAAAAAAGTTTTATTACTTTTAATAGTAGTCAGAAATATCCTGTATAAGTCAACATTCTTCTGTCCTCCCTATGCCTTCAGTTCTTACATTCTGAATTTTCTACACTTGTCTCCCACCCAAGACATCCTACAAGAACTAAACCTGCTTAGTGGAAACACTGAACAGAAAAGGGCGAAGGACAGAGGACATCTATAACCACCTAAGGGTGTATTCCTGGACAGAAGCTGAAAACCTGAAAATACTGTAACTTATGTTGTACTGTTGGATGGTAAATCTATGCACAGCTTGATCTCTTTCCCCTGGGTCTGAAGTGTTGCATTACTTTCAAAGAGAAATGAAAGTTCAGTAAGATTACAAACAGCTGTAACTCTCAATGAACAGTAATTGTAACTCTCAATGAACTGGGTAAGTGCTGCTATTTATATTCAGGAAAATGAAGGTCTTTTTTATAGGCCACTATTGCCTCAGAAAAATATGCTTGTAATAAGAAATTCAGAATACATTCATCTCCACAGTCAGCAGGTATTTCATATTATTAGTAAGACTGTGTTCAAAACCTTTCCAGTTTCTGGTGAGAAACCACACGTGCATCTCAATTTACCTTGCTAAGCAGTAGAGCCTGTCTTGGGACACCACAAAAGGAACTGAAGTTTATCAGAGCAGCACTTCCAACTTTTTAGTACCCTACTCACTGGTCATAACTTGACCATCTTTGAATTCACTGATCCTTAGAATCACTGATGTATCCCATTTGCTGTTTTACCTCTCTCAATGCCTCTGTTTATTTCCTTTTTATTTCATACCTCTTTGTAGTCTTGCTTTATGAACTTTCTTCTGTATTTTCAGTACTCCATTATCTCAGGCTGCAAGTTCCTTTTCACAGTACCAACTGTGTATTATCATTACTACAATTAGACTTTATTATGCTGGTTTTCCCAGATTGCCTTTCCCTTTTCTCAACTTTCAGTTTCCTTACATTGTCTTTATCTTTTTAATACAGCATAGGAAATCAACTTGTCAATAACTATCTTTACAGCAGGCTGCCACTATTTGCCCACCTCATAATCCAGAGACAGGTGGGCTTTTGGGCAAAATTTGGTCAAGTTTTTTAACTGGGAAGGAATCTACAGAAGCAACAAAAGACACATTACAATTTGCACAGGCTATCAGTCTACAGCTTAAAAAAAGAAAAAAAAAAAAAAAAGCATAATTTCTAATATAGTTTCTTCTCTTCCTTCTGCTTTACCTGACCTAATTCGGGTCCTGCCTTTTTTTTTTTCCTCCTGTTCAAGACATGTTATCTTTTGCCTTGGGTTTTTTTTCAGAGAATAATCTCTTCCCTAATCTGTCATCTTGCTCTGAGACAGCAAGCACTAAATTTCTGTCTACATTTCCTTGTCATCTGAAAAAGAAACATGCATCCATGGATATTTAAAGCTTGGTTCCCTTCCATACAGTACAGAATTCTTGTAAAAATGGCTGCACTCTCTCATACTACAAGGGCTCTGCAGAGCTAACAAATCTAAATACTCTTATGTTCTTATCAATCCAGTCTTATGAAACACGTGACAGGTACAGTATGTGTAATCAGCTAAAGAGAGTCTAGCACTGTGATAAAATGAATCACCACCCAATTCTGTTCATTATTTTCAGCCTCCAGATGCTTCTGTGCAGTCAGACATTTTGTATTTGTAATTTGAATGGGTCAATCCAGTTGAGGCTCTATTCTTTCCTCTGTGCTTGTAGTACATAAAACACTCAAATATCCCTTCTCTATTGCCCTCCTGTTACTTCCAGGTTGCACTAGAAATCGCATGCAGTTCCACAGGTAAAAAACCACTGAGGCGTGCATAAAGATGGATATTTGGCTTAACATTATGAGAATTTCCCAACCCCTCTGCCAAGATTCCCTACAGAGCTCAATTTACAGCTTGGCAGTTTGGGCAACAAACAGGAACCTCAGGTGTTTCCTTGTCTGTTAACTAATAGGTACCCTCCTGCTCATAGTGTTTGTTTAAAAAAGGGATAGCAATGAAATGAAGCATTCCACAACTATGGTGCCAATGTGTCAGGAGAATCCAGAAGAATTTTTAAAGCAGACATACACTAACCTATTCTAGTACAAAATCCAATCCAAGTATTTTTTTGTTAACAATGTAGCAACCAGGTACTCTACCAACTTGGCACCAACTTACCGCCAGTGTTTCTCAACTCTTCGACTCAGAGCAATTTTTTCTCCCACTTCTGTGCACACAGGGTTAGTTAGCACAATCTTCCCCAGATCAGCCTTGACAGCACTGACTCTCCCTCCAGTAGACAAGGATCCTATGTTTACCATTAGAACTTCATTCTTCGATAATTTTTGCACCTGAAGACAGACATACAGAACTCTGAAATATAAGTTTTAGTACTAAAAAACAAATAGCACAGACAGTACCAAGTATCTGCTGTTACCTTCTTGCCACAAAAAAAGATACAGCTGAGAAATACTAAAAATATACACACACAAACTATGGGCAGCAGTGTCAGCAGATAAAAGTTTTATATGCAAAAGCACAAATACATAAAGATGTTGTACATGTAGTTCTGAGGTTCTTGGTATGATGAACTTTCTTGGGATTTACCTACATTTTCTATAAACTATACTGATGATTTCATATAATATATTAAAACCACAAACAGTCAGAGATATTGTTACAAACTCTGATGTTATACAGATTATTTACAAGGATGGTGTATTCTCATTTCCATTATACCTACAATTAAAAAAAAGGCAAAAATAAAATATTTCACAGGATAAGAGAGCACTGAAGCATTTTGCTCACTGTTGCATGAAGCAGTCTATAGATTTAAATGCTAACAGGGGAATTATGATCTTTTAGTAGATTCATGTAAAACAGATCATGTTACACAAGTTTGTGCTGGGCCTCAAGTTCAGTTTTTTTTCAATCAGAGTATTTCAAAAATACTTCAGAGTTTAAAAAATTCTTCAGTGAAAAAAACCTACAAAAAGCATGTCAGTAGGAGGTAGACCAGTACCACTGTAAAACTAATTATTGCACAAATGAATAGGATGATAGCAAAAGAAAACAACTACCAGCATGTTTAGAAAAATACCTAACATGACACATAAATACTTCATGCTACTTTAAACTACTAACATGAATTTCTACTCCTCTGAAAACCATTCTACAGTATTAAACAAGCAGGTAAGTTTTGAGACAAGCTTATATCAACACTGAGATAAAATTTCTACATACCATCAAAGAAATTATTCATTAATGAAAATTAGCACAGGAAGCAAAATCAGGAAAAACAAAAGAAGGGGCACAGACCTTTGCAGCTTTCTTGTCTCCTTCCGTGCGCACACCCAGGAGCCGTCTCAGCAGGAAGTAGGAGATTTCCAGCTCTGTGAAGATTTCTGGCAGTGCCCCAACTGCACCAAGAACCTGGCCCACCATGCGGTCAGCCCGGCACAGAGTGGGATCAATCTTAGTGCCAACACCTACAACACAACAAGGGGAGTCAGAAGGAGTAACGGGAAGGCAGATGCCATTTTTATGTGCTAAAATATTTGAAGATGATCTAAAAACACACAGGATGTATGGGAATTCCCTATTACCTGCACTTTCAGAATGTCAGCAAGACTTTGAGCTCTGTCTAAACAGATGAAGAAATATTCTGCTGTTAAAACTGGTACACTTAACAGTGCAAGCTGATCTGCATTGGCCAGTGACATTCACAAAACTTATTTAATCTTAAATATCCATTTTTCACTACCAACCCCCTCTCTCTCTACATACATGAATTATCTAAAATTGCTCATGCTATTTTTGTTAATTACACTGACATTCATTGTTGAATGAAACCAAGTGTTTTCAATAAGCATGAAGAAATTAAACTTTTCATAAGAGAATATTCTTACCTATAAGGCCTCCTGGAGCAGCATACTGTAGATCATTGTGTTCAGCAAAGAGAGACACAATTTTGGAGAAGATTGGCTTGCACATGAGTTTGCCTTCACTGTCCTTGGACACAATACCAGGCCGCACCTCGATTTCCTGGCCCACCTAATGACAGAAGCGACGAAGTGTTTAACGGGTTATTTCACAGGAACACAAAGCTGACTAGTCATAGATAAGACTTACATATCCCAAGATCTACTTTTTATACAAGTCCTTGGTTCTAGGCTACTGTAGAACTTGCAGGATTTCTGCTGCACCGTTTGCTGCAAATGGAACAATACTTACAGCAAAGGTAACAACTGATTTTCTTTTCAATACAATTTGTAAAACTGCTTTAGTAAAGGATCCTTTTCAGCAATAATTCCAACAATTAAATTTCAGTTTAATTTTTAAACCCTGTATTTCATTTAGAAATATTTCAGCACTGAGAAAAATTGAGTTAATTCAATCAGTGTAACTGATCAACATCAATACACTGCAAACCAGAGAAAGTACAAGCTGTATCAACGTTCAAAGACATAGCTTCCTCTCCAGCCTAGCAAAGCAATCGCTTAGAATTTCTGTCTATTGCTGGTAAGCAAGCAAAATAAAAAAAAAATATACAGAACACTTAAATTGGGAAGTGGGACCTGTGAGAACCCATACACACTTCCAAGGAGCTTTAAAGTTCTTTTGTTCTCCTATTCCCCACAGTAATTCAGCAAGTGGAAGTGGTAGGACAGGAAAAAAATAACTCCATCCATTTTTGTAAGGGATGAAATCTGTTGTTATTATTACTAGCAAAAGTTAAGACTACAATAATATATTTAAAAAATTAAAACCAGTGCTTCTTGTTCTAGTATTTTAAAACTGTAAAGTGAAAATGAAGAACAGACAGAAAGGATAAGTCCCATGTGACTGTATTCAAATTTTTTAAAAAATCAACTATATATATACATTTTGTAGCAAGCATGGAAAAACTCTATTCATTGTCCTAACAAATTTCAGCCAAGAAAGAGAAAGAGTTACCTTTAAAACACCCTTTAGAATACTGCCACCAGCAACACCTCCCTTAAGGTCATCAACTTCACAGCCAGGCTTGTTGACATCAAAAGATCTAATTACTGAAAAGAAGAGATCGTAACCAGGTTTATATTTACTATCAGATTTTTAAATAATGTCTTTTTTTTAGCAACTTTGCTTCTCTGTTCTTATGAAAGGATACACATATTTATAAATATTACAAAATCAGATCAATATTTCATTCCAAATTTTTATGCAATTAATTTTATTCTCAAAACCATTTAAACTGCTCATATACATAAATGTTTCATAAGACTTCTGCATAGCAGAAAGTTGAAGATCTGAAAAAGAAAGCAGTGATCAACCATTTTACAAAATCCCTTTAATATTCACAATGTTAATTGTGAATCCCAGAACTTTGTTTTAATGTACTCATAGTTGAACACGGTAACCTTGATGTAATGTGGCCAATTTTAATGCATTTATACAATGTAGGACTCCTTTGGATTCTTTGAAAAAAGAGGCAAGCAAATGAATTCCTGGTAGGAACTGCATTTCATAGTATGCTGGACAAGAACCGAAACCTTGACAGTTATAACCAGGAATCAGGAGACTAACACAAAAGATTTAACCAAGCTACCAAAAGTATTTTCATGGAAATGACTTAACTATCAAATTCATCAGTTGGCTAAAATTTTGTTAAATCAAAACTAAATTCATAGCAACTACAGGGATGTTTTTAAGATACAGACGAATTTCTCACTTTTATTGCATTTTAGTGCTGTCATATGCACAGAATATACACAAAACCAACAGCAATTAACAGTGAACAAACAACACAGCTCTCAGAACTCATTCAAGTTTTAAAATAAGAGTGTCCTGAATATCCTTTTAAGCCCACCTCTGTTTAGGGCACTCAGCATGTGCTATTCTAAGTGTAGACACGTTCAGATCATGTTTGGCCACAGCCCCCAGGCCTAAGCATTCACCTACCAATGAGCCTTGGCTCAGATGTGAAGTCTCGCAAAGGGACCGGGATTTTCTTCACTATGTACTCACAAACCACCTCAATGTTGTACTTCAGCTGTGCTGAGATTGGAATTATTGGAGCTCCTTCTGCAACTGTACCTGAAACAAAGCCAGGATCAATATTAAACCTCAATATGACCAAGCATTCTGTCCTTATTAAAAACACGGAATAATTTTGTGGTACCTTCTGTGTATATTTCCCAAAGCAACATCAGAGCATCCATCCTTCCCTTCAACATTTTAGCCCACACCTACTTTTTGAGGCACTCTGAAAGTGTGCAAGATAATCTTCCACTCTAAGGGAGAATTCACTTCCTACACTGTGATCAGAAATATTTTTAAGACCTCCTAAGAGAGATCAGTACCTCAGTATTGGATACAGCAGTGTTAATTTTACAGTCAGATTTCATTATGGCAAACTAAATTTCCTGTTTATTTAATGATTTATGCTTTTCAAACTTTGCAATACAAATACATATTTTAGAAAAATCCTAATTTTACAGAAGAATGCATTTAGTAATCCAGGTTTGTTAGACATCATTCATTTTAATTATGTCTATCTTTCTTGTGATAACTCCAGTTTTCAAACTCCAAACGTACACATCAAGCCACTCTGACAGAGTTTTGAACAGCTTCTGCCAGGCAACAATTATGAATTAAAAAAAAAAAAAAAGACCCATTGGCAACTTCTGATGGTGACAATCTAGCTCTGCAGCTTGTCACATACCCCACCAACTGCAGAAAAACAGGGAAAACAGTGGAAGCTCCTGGGAAAGATAAAACTCGAAGCACTACAAAGAGGAGCAGACCTTTACGGAGTAGGATAACACTGCCCAAACTGGATTTACACAGACAGATGAAAGAGCAGTCTTTTGTCATCAGATTAAAAAAATTAATATATTTAAACCTATAAGGTGTCCCTAAATAGTACAGCCTCCTTCTCTCCTGCACTGCAGTCAAAGCACAGTGAAATCCCGACCGAAGAAGCACTTCAGGAAGGAATCACAAATCCACTGAAAGCTACTACATAAGAGCCATTGATGTTAGTTTTACATCTAGAGCTCTGACCCAAAGCCATAACACTATGGTATGCAAGCAGGCTGAAACAAGGAAGAAGCACAACTCCCAGGGTCTAATTTTCACATTAACAGACCCTGTACACCAGCACTGCCTAAGAGAAGCTTCTCTATGAACACACAGAAAGCCACTATGTCCATGTCTCAACACCGAATTTCCACCACTAACTGGATTTCTGCTCTTGAAAACTTACCTTGTACAAATGCAAGAATCTGTTCATACTGTTCTTTAGCCTGGCTCTCTTTCACCAAGTCAATCTTATTCTGTAGAATCAAAATGTGCTTCAGTTTCATGATTTCTATAGCAGCTAGATGTTCTGAAGTCTGAGGTTGAGGGCATGACTCATTACCAGCTGAAAGAAGAGAAGTGACTGGAATATAGAAACTATAAAGATAGACAAAATTCCTACAGTTAGGGTATCTACTACCAGTATGTTTAAAAAAAACCCAACAAAACAGCTGTCTCTCAGTAATCTACACGTGAAGCAGCCAAGTCAATAAGCAGTTATGCTCCCCTAGAGCTGCTGGCTGCAGCCTCCACACAATGCAGGACACGGAAGAGGCTGCCACAGAGGTTCCCCCACTCTACCTGCTCCCACTAGAAACACCCACCTAAAATATCCAAAGACACCAACAGCTAATTTGGTTTACTCCATCCTTTAGCTCTTCAGTTATCTCAGTGTTTACTGTAGCATAACAGACAAATTACCTTTCAAGGAGTATCTTAACATTTACTTATCAGTAAAGTCATAAAAATACCAAGATCTCCAAACTCTGTTATAATTCTATGAAGTGTGTGAATAGGGCTGCTATCAGTATGGTTTAGACTTCAGCTAAGAAGTCAAAGTTGGCTGATGTGCCATTGCAGTGGTTAATCTTGCCTGAAGTTTGGTCTATCACACTTTCTAGAGATAAACAGGGAGAAAAAATGATAGCTCATCATCTATCTCAGACTTTAAATTACAATATCTGAAGCTGTTTTTTTCCTTTATTGACATAGCCTATCAAAGTAAGGTAATTGCTGTGTATCACTACAGAACACCAGAATGTTCTACAGACATAGAAAAATTGGTTTCACTCACTTTCTGTTGCTTGCAAATCAGAACAAAAGTTACATTAAATCTCCTGTACTTAAATTTGGCCTGTTTTTATCTGGGTTTACTGTTTGTACTGCTGTTTGTGAACTCTGCTGTATGGCAAAGACTACATGCATATTTAAAGGAAACTGAACCTTCAGAGAAATGCAGCTAATCTGATCCCATAAAGTGATAAAAATTTTACAGTACTATACTACTACAAGGTTTTATGTTACCTATCTTCTGTCAATGGGGCCACTACCAGACGAGTGAGTATGGATAGCTGTGTTTAAAACAAGCCAGCTTGTTAGAGTACCTTGCCATTGTAGCAGCACCTTATTTTCTTTAACACATCTCAAAAGTATTCATTTGTTTAAATTGCTCACCACATCCTAGGACATTTTAAAGCCCATATAAAGTTGCTTCATTTACTACAGAATGGAGCTCTACTTTTGGGTAGCAATTGTTACCTATCAACAGTAAAGCTGCATCCATTACTGCTGCACCGTTCAGCATGGTAGCCATCAAAATATCGTGGCCAGGACAATCCACAAAAGAGACATGCCTGTGGTAGGAGAAGGTGAAAGAGAAACCCAGAAGCCCATTATCAACAATTCCTCTGACTGGTTTGTGTCTGTGATTAGGTAGACACACAAGTTTAAAGTATCCTTAAAAGAGGATTTTCACAGAAGTTCTAGAACAACACAAATGCTACTGAACAGCTACTGAATACTTTTCCTGAGTTTGAAGATTTAATACCACATATCCACATTATGTACCTTTTAACAATATTTCTTATTATTAATTAATAAACTAGTATTTTACTAATTTACTTGTAAATTAGATTAGAGTTAAATGCACCAGGATAAAAGCCCGGAATCAACCCAACCCACCACCACTAACCCAAACCTCAACACACTACATAGAATTTCCCTTATCTCTTTTAAAAAGGCATCTCCCATTCTTCAATTTTAGGAAATTATGCATCTTTAATTACACGGTTATAACTGCACTTCAAAGATTTGTCTACAGACATGATGTTACATTTCCAACCTTATGATTTCATTGTGCAGACCAAGATAGTTGATTCACTATATTCTTTCCTGAACCTATCCAGTGAAGAATCCTTGTTCTTAGTGGCAGGCCACCAGAAAGCAAGGGACTAATTTGGTGCTTTGCTGATGATGTTAGGAATCTACTACAATAATACAGTAGATCTACAATCTACTAAAAATAACCAGTAGGATAAAGAATGCAAAGCTTTTAATCAGTTGTTTCACAATGGTTGCCTGCCTGTCATACTGAGGTACAAGTGCTCTGCTGGGAATCTGGGAAAAGGAAAGACGCATGGTTACAGCCCCACATGTATTTTATCATAAACACAAACTAAGAGTCTTGTACAACAGTCTTCATGACTACTCTTATTTGAGCAATCATTATGCAGAACCATGTAACCACTGCATAAAGACTGTGCTATACTTTATCAGAAATCTATAAATAAAGAACACTTGTCGTCTACTGAGAGACCTGATCTTTCATTAAGCATCAGGCTTTCATATATTTATTTTAAAAATTTTGAAAACTCTGCCCTTAGGAAGAAAAAGTTTAACAATCACCCTTACAAAAGGGATTTTAAAGATGTGTTTGTGAGGTTCACATTAGTTCTCCATCTGGCTGGTTTAAAATGTACTTATGTTAATAGCAGAAATATTTCACTTCAAAGTCCTGTAAGTAGCTGAAGAGAGCAGTCACAGATGTGCTGTACCACAGCTCAGGGGTGCCCCATCTAAGAATGTGTGTTCTGGCAGACTACATTTAGCTCACAGCTCAATCCTGGTTTCATACAAAGGGGAGAAAACACAATTTATTCCAGTCATTTAAAGCAGTTACCTGACTAGTTTAAAGTTCCCTTTGGTGCCAGGAATATCTGTAGGGAATTCATCTGGGGTGCTACTTCCACAGGAGCGGTAACACTCTGGTCGAGAGCAGCTTGGGTCATCCAGCTTGTAAATCTGTGGGTTTTTAGAATTGAAAAAAGGTTTAATTCCTCAACAGCTAGTGACCTGTAAGGTTCCATCCACCCTGAAAATTATTAGCAGCATAGCTGCTACATTTACCACTCAATGACTCACCTTTGCATTAGCATAACCCAGCTTGATTGTGATATTTCTTTCCAGTTCATTTTTAAATCTGACAGTATGAACTCCAGATATAGCTTTGACTACTGTCGACTTTCCATGGGCTACATGCCCAATTGTACCTGTGTTTTAAATGAAATGTTTGTCAATAAACCACAGTTTAATTTTGTGCAATGTTCCTCTACAATCAAAACACAATTACCCCAATTCTCCACAGACAGTAAGTCCATATGGACATACATATGTAAGTACATATGGAATTTGTAATCATTTTTGTTTAAATGAACAAGACCAGAAATTGTGCTCCCAATGGACAGATCTTTGCATTTTAATGAAACTCATTTCAATGTTTTCTTTCAAGGAAAACAAATTTTGCTTTAGCAACTGCTCCCCACACCATTCAAATGTGTTCCTGAAGTAAAATTAGTGCTTTTCAAACCAAAAGGGCTTGACAAGACCCTAAAACTACCATGTAACTGTTTCTGTGCAAATTTCCTGGGAGTTACCACATAGGCACCTTCTGCTACCGCACAAGTGCCAAAAGAATCACCTTAATGCACCCCTCCTTTTTATAAGTTTGTTTTTACCTATATTAATTGTTGCTTGTCTGCTGATGACTTCTGGTGAAAGAGGCGTCAACTTGGTAACATCCTGTATAAGGGAGATTTTAGAATTTATTCTTCTTGTATATAAATGTTTAGAAAGTTAAAAATTTAGAAACTTGAAAATGAACTGATAGCTCTGTTCAGCAAAATCCAGTTAGATTATGTGCATTCCAGTCTTTTAAGCATGTGAAATATGACCAAAAGTGAACCAAGTCCTGCCTGTGAATCAGTACAGGCTACAATTCAAGACTTTGGCTGTAAACCAGCCTTGGCTGCAAAGTGCTAAAGATGGGAGGAAACAAAACAAGAAACCTCAAAAGAAGCTTCTAACAAAACACCCCAAGCCCTTCCCTAGCCCTGAACCTAAATTACACACAACAGGTAAATTAATTTTCAACAGTCTACATGATGAAGGCACTAATATTTTAAAAACAAAGCTTTGACAATAAACAGTTCTTTAATTGGTGTAAGGTTCCATTACAGCTAATATGTATTCACAACTAATACTTTTGAGTCAGTGGGTCCAGAGGTTTCATTAGCACCATGACTTTTTATTCTTTTTAATGGCTATTTTTATCTCAGATACTGTCATTACTGCTTTAGGTACCTGACAAAAATTCTGCTGTCCTAAATAGCCTGTTGTGTGAACTTATTGGTAGCCACTGGCAAAAGAAAGACCTCACAAATACTCCCTCTAGAGATAAAGAAACAATTTTGAAAGAGTTGTTTAGGTTTCTTTAAAGCTGTTTGTCCAAATAATGGACAAGTGCTGAAATACAGTGAAATGTTCCTCTGTAAAGCTAATATCCATTCTGCATTGAATCCATATGGATGAGCCACTCAGTTCAAGCAAAGATTCATGATGCCAGAAGAGTCCTCACTGCAGGACAAAATTTAAGATACAAATAATACAAACATCAAATCACATATTGTTTAGTGTTACATGAAGGTTCTGTGCAAAATGATCACATCTGTGTAAAAACATGAGCTCACTCATTCTGTTCTCAAGTATGACATGAATAAAATGTTCATCTTTAACACAGAGCAAGTTCTGAACACCTAAGACACACAAATTTCTATTTCTCATACATCGAACTTAAAATGACTTCCCAGCGACGGGAACGTGACCTGCAGATGGCACCATGTGGCCGGGCCGCCAGGATTTCAGCGTGATGCAATTCCTGCCACCAAGAGAATTCTTCCTGGTGCACACAATCGTGCACGCAGGGAGTTTTCTCCTCAAGACTGCTATAAGGCTATTGCTCAGCAAGAAGCTTCACTCAGCCTTAAGCACTCAAGGGCCGGCAGAACAGGCCTTAAAGATAATTCCTGCTCACCTTCCAGCTAGCCTCTATCTGTGCCTTTTCCGACTAGGAAATGCCATGGGCAACAATGGCAGGAAGTAAAGAAACTATCTGAAATAGCTGAAACGCTATCCATAACACCAGGGAATTAATTCCTGTGCTCAAACCCGAGAAACATCGAACATTATAACTGTAAAGATAAATAAGCTCTTCCTGTTTTAACACCGGGGACACAGCAAGAGGATTTTTGACTCCGTACATTATAATGGCCTTGAATTTGAAATATACATTACATATACACTTAGACTAGGAAATAAATGTGGTGAGGGGGCCCAGGCGAGATATTTAACAGGCAAGGCTGCCACAGCAGCAGACCACTGCAACTGGTTGCAATGGCAATTGCAGTGGTAGGTAGAACTGGTATTTCTCGGTAGTTGTTAATAGTCCAGAAAATGTTCTTGGCAAACCAACCGAGACAGGGCTGGCCACCCCCTCGAACTTGCTGGAGAAACACAGCTCAAGTTGATGGTTTTACTTCGGAAAGAGAAGAGTCTTTAATAGCACTGAACAGGGCAAACTTCACACGAGGAAAACGGCACCCACCAGCGAGCCATAAAAGCTTCAGCCGCGCCGGCTGCAGGGGACACGGGCCCGCTGAGCCCCGCACTCACCGGGAGGCCAAGCGCCTCGCCCGGGCGCCCCACACCCATCCCCGGGACCGGCAGGACCTGCTCCCCGAGCCGCCGCTCTGCCCTGGGCCCGCGTCCCCCGGCCCCAGCGCGCTGAACGGGGCTCCCCGAGGCGTCACCGCCTCCTGCGCCCCTCGGAACGCATCGGCCGCGCTGGGGCCCAGCAGAAGGCTCGGAGCCCCTCGGGCCGCACTCCCCACCCACCCGCCCACAACAGCCCGCCCGGCCCCTCCGCTCCCGGGGCGCCCCCGCCAGCCCCGGGAGGCCGATCTCGCCGCTGCGCGCCCCGCGGGCGGCGCTCACCAAGGTGCCGAGATCCTGCCGGCTGAGGTGCGGCTGCCCCAGAGTCACTCCCGCCTCGTCCCCCGCCATCTTGGCCCGAGTAGGAAGTGAGGAGTCCCGCGCGGCCGCCTGACCGCCGGCTCCGCTCGGCACGGCCGCTGCCGGCCCGCAGCCTCCGGCCCGCAGCGCGGCTCCGGCCGGCCCGGGAGCGGACACCGAGCTCTAGGAGACACCGCGATCGGCGCCGGGGGCCCGCCGTCGGCCCTGCTGCGGGGCGGCCACGAGTCAGGCGCGCCACGGGGCAGCCCTGGAAAGGACCGCCGGTCGCCCTCACGCCGGGTGATGCAACCGGGGCCTGCGGCGGGGCCGCGCAGTGTGCGCGGGGGGAGGAGCGTGCGCGTGCACGGCGCGGGAGCGCGGGCAGAGCGCGGGCAGAGCCCAGGGCGGGCACGGCGCGCCCGCGGGAGCGCGCAGCTCGGCCGGTGCCGGGAACCCGCCGGGTCGGGCTCCCCAAAGGCGCGGCACTGAGCGCCGGGAGCCCCGTACGGGCCGCGCTGGTGGGAAACAGCGCCCTGGCTGCGGGAAGGGGAGCGGGCTCCAGGAAAGACACACCGGAGGCGGGAGGCCCGCGCCGTGCTCAGGGTTTGTTGCTGTGCGGATTTCTTTGGGGTGCCGAGGGGGTGCGATGCAGGAAGGCACCTGGGGGGAGGACTGGAGCACGATGTCCGTGTGTGTACCGAAATGAGCCCATCGACCGCGGTGTCTGCTTGAATGGTAACGTGTCACCGTACACGTGTTGTTACCTCTGCTGGCCATCGGCATGAGAAGATTTTTCTAATTTCCACCTTTTTTCTTGTTCCTGTCTTTTGTAGACCGGGCGCTTATTGTTAGGCAGACCACGTGGATGTGAGAGCTGCCTCCAACATACGAACAGCCTGAATGTTTTGTACGAAACAGGTAAAAAACCCACCAAAGGCTTGCTGT
Source organism: Chamaea fasciata (assembly GCF_029207755.1). Taxonomy (NCBI): domain Eukaryota; kingdom Metazoa; phylum Chordata; class Aves; order Passeriformes; family Sylviidae; genus Chamaea; species Chamaea fasciata. The sequence continues at coordinate 103,198,398 of NW_027094087.1, read as the reverse complement.
TTCCAGAGTTGGGTACGACATAAATGCTTTAAAAGTTGAATAAAATCCCTAATCCAGTGGTGAGAACCACTTTAGAGGTGCACCAGAGAGTAAAGGCCAAACTTCCAACCCTTCCTTGTGGGAAATCAAACTGACTTCATGGGAACCTCTTAAAGGCATAGAGGATGTTGCTGATAGTATTTCCTCCGTGGTCAGGGAAACAGGTTTCAATGCAGGTAACCAGTTACCTCAAATACGTGTGTGTTGTGCCAACAACAGTGGCTTTGTCTGTTGGAAAACACATTTGTTCTCAGACTTTGGCTTTGCAGGTCAAAAAAAGCAGGTTTGGGGCAGACAACCACGTGATTGAAATGTGATGATGGAAATCCGTGTGAAACTGGTATGCCTGGTTTAACAATGGTTGTAATCTGCCACTTTCACAAATGCTGCTATTTCCATGCTTTCCTGATACAAGAGCTAGCAGTGAGTTCGGCTGGATATACTAGAGCAAACACATTGCCAGTTTTCTTGATCTGAAGAAATTAACAGAAACACATTGTAATAAACCTTCCAGGATCTATGATGGTCTTGCCAATGACAAAATGTATTTTGTCTAGCAACCCAATCCTGTTGTACATTGGTCTGGAAAATAAATTTTCCCATCTAATCTTTTATCAGGCCTCATGGTGTTTTCAGTTTTGTATTAAATCTCTCACTTCGGGGAAAAACAACTGAGATACACGAGGTGTAGTGGGAACATGATGCAATACATGTTTGTAGTTGCCTCGATGTTCGTGCATGTATAATCCCTCTTTTATGAAAATGAACTGAGAATACTGGACTTTAGTTACTTAGCTGTTCAAGTTATGCAATAAATGCAGTGCAGTGTAAAAATATGGAAGTATTTTTTGTCACATTTGAAACAGCCTTTAAAAAGGACTTAATCCTTGCCAAATACCCTGTCAGGAATTTGAAAAAATACACAAACTGTTGCTTCTATTTTAACAATGAGGTTGTGCATTTTACATATTCTGAGGTGCTCTTGTTGTTTTGATTTATTTTCTTGAAAATGTTTGTAGTATAAAGAAAATCCAGAAAAGTCTAAAGTCTGCAAATAATTATTGTAGCATCATAGAATGGTTTAGGTTGGAAGGGGCCTAAAGATGATTGAGTTCAAATCTTCCTGCTGTGGGCAGAAACACCTTTCACTATCTCAGGTTGCTCAGAGCCCCATCCAGCCTAGCCTTGAACACTTCCAGGGATGGCACATCCACAGCTTCTCTGAGCAACTTGTGGCAGTGCCTCACCACCCTCACAGTAAAGAATTTCTTCCTAGCACCTGATCTAAACCTGCCCTCTTTCAGCATAAAGTCATTCCCCCTTGTCCTGTTACTACATGCCCTTGTGAAAAGTCCATTTCCTAGCCTTTTTTTGGGCCCCCTTTAAGCATTGAAAGCCTCTATAAGGTTTCCTCAGAGCCTTCTCTTGTTCAGGCTGAACAACCCCAACTGAAATAGGTAAGAACATTTATTTCTACGAGTTGACACTATGTCATATGTCAATATATGTGTATTGTACATGTATGTATGAATAAATAAAGTTTAAAAATATTAGAATTAAATCCTAACTAGTGTATTAATATAGCTCAAAAAACTTTATCCAGAATTTTATTCATTGCAATAGTCTCATTTAAGCCAGTGGTAACTACTTAGCCACTGACTTTGTACAGATGCCTAAATCAGAGGGGTCAAATCTCAATTTAAATAAATATTCAATGAGGTAATGTTAATACCAGTGATCATTGTCAGAGGCCTAAATGTAATTATTTAATTTTATTTAGGAGACTAGAACTGAGACATTATTAACATATTTTGATTTTTTTTTTGGTAGAAGCAAACTCCTTCAACGTGAAGGAGGAGGGGATGGGAGGGGTTTTTTTGTGCTTTGAAATGTTGAGATGTTTTAAATGTCAAAGCTGTGGTGGTTTTGTTTTGCTTTAGGTTTGAGGTCCTTCTATGACAGTGTGTAGGAGAGACCTGAAGATCATCTTGTGCCTCAGCTTGACACAAACTGCAGGCAGCAAAATGACAGTCAGGTAAAACATGAAAGTCTTGCTTAGTTTTTTCCACCCTTACTGACCTATGAAAGTCAAAAGTCTGAGGGCTGCAGAAAAATCCATGAAGTTTTGGTTGCATCATTTCTGTATATGAGAAGCTTAGTTTCTACTCGTTTTTCTTTGTTGAGGCATTAGATTTGGGTGGGTACATGCTTGCTGCAGCAGCAGATGTACCTTATGGAAAAGGGAGGGAATCTCTCTCCTTTGAGACACAGGCGGCAGGACACACCTGCTGTCTTGGCAGGGTGAAGGCCAGTTTTGTCACCATAAGCTCACAAATAACAGGTTTCAAAACTGTGACTGGGGAGGTGGGGCAAGTTTACCGCAGGAGTGAATGAGATGGAATAGTAAGGAGCTGGAAAGCCGAGAGAGGTCTGGCCGTTGGGATGAAGGAGTGAACGGGAGGTTGATTGTAGCAGAGGGAGCAGTAGGTGGGCAGTTTAACAGAGTGGAATAGCATTGGGAAGTCTTTGTGAAGCACCGCATGGAATAGCTGGTTCATTGTGTGAAGCTGTGAAAGGTGGGAAAGACATTCAGCTTGGGGGTGGCAGCTATAGAGAAGGTAGGCTTGTTTTGTAAATCAAGAATGGGGAGCGGGTGGTAATGAGACACTGAAAATAGGCTGCGAAGGGGATGGGAGCAGCAGTAAACAGGGAGAGGATAGCAGCCTGTGGCCTGCTTTTTAAAGCAGTGAGTGACATAGAAGAATAGCAAACGGTTTGGGGGCGGTACTGGTAAACGAAAGGTGCACGTAGGTTAGTTCATCTCTTACAATAAAATTAGTTTGCCAGGCAAAGGCAAAATAGCGAAAGCAAAGGGTGATGTTTGTACTAAGGCAGAGTCCTGCTCACCGCACTCAGGCCTGCGCTCCCTGTGTGCAGCCTGTTCGCTGCTCACGGGCTGCCGGCCCGGGCCCCTGGGGCTCTGGTGACCCGGTTCCCAGGGCGGCTGGCGGGGCAGCTGCCCGCAGGGAGCCGGGATCAGCCCGCAGGGAGCCGGGATCAGCCCGCAGCACCTGCGCCCGGCCGCTGTCCGCGGAGGAGCTCAGCCGGCACCGAGCTGGGGTTGCTGTAGCCCGGGGCGGGATGCAGTGCTACACCGGGGAGCCGCCGGGGAAAATACGGAGCTGCCGTAGCCTCGGAGAAATTGGCCGCAGCCTGGAGGCAGAGGGGTGGGAGAGAGCGGCGCAACACCGACCCTCCCAAAGCGGACGCGTGTGGATGCGCGTTCTCGCGGCCCGGACGCAGATGATGCTCCTCGGTGTCGCTTTCTCCAGCCGCGCTCCTCGGGGCGTGCCGGGGCTCCGGCGCCTGGCGGAGCCTGCTCGGGGCGGGGGCTGCGAGCGGGGCCGGCCCGGGGCGGTGCCGGGGTGCCGGAGCCGCTCGGTGCCCCGGGCCCGCCCGCGGCCGCAGGTGCGGCGGAAGTGACGGCCGGCGCGGTGCTGCCGGGGGAACATGGCGCCAGCGGCCGCGCGGGGCAGCGCGGAAGGTAAACAAGCGTGAGGGCGGCGGGGACCCCGGGGGCGACGCCGGGCCGGGCCGGGAGCGCCGGTGCCCGGGCGGCGCGGCGGGGGCGGCTCCCACCTCCCCCCCGAGCGCGGACGGCGGGGAGGAGGGAGCCCAGGATCCCCCCTTCTTCCTCCGCCTCCTTCTCCTCCTCCCGGCTTCGCCTCAGCCATTGCCCCTCTCCGCAGCCCCCCGGCGCCTCCCTCCGCCGCCCCCGGCTGTATGGTACACGGAGCCAGGGCCCCTCTCCGCCGCTCCAGCGGGAGGAGCCGCGTCCTCAGCGCCGCCGCTGCCGAGAGGTGGGTGAAGGATCCCCCGGGCCCTCCCGCCGCCGCCGCCCGCCCCATGGAGGGCGGCCCGGGCTCCCTCCTGGCCCTCAGGGACCCTCCTCCCCGGGCTGGGGGCGGCGGGCCGGGTGCCCGCGGGCGGCCGGCGGGGAGCGAGCGGGCTGGAGCGGGGATCGGGCACGGCCGGGCGTAGCGAATGCCTGGCGGCTCCGGGGCGGCCGCAGCCCCGCCGGGCCCTTGGGGTTCCGGCGGCCGCACGTCGCGGAGCCCGGGCCTGCCAGCCCCGCTGGCCGGGGAGCTCGGCCTGCGAGCTCCGCTCACCGCGGAGCGGGGCTGAGCCTCCAGCAGACAGGCTGGATGAAGTAGGTCAGCTGAGTTCCTACCCCGCAAATGGCCATTCCCCACCACCCACCCCCCAGTCGTAGCTGATCGTGAAAAGTGTCCGTGATCTGAACGAGTAGAGCTACCCAGGGTTGGTACTAGAGGTTTGGTCTGTTTACTGAATACTGGAACGTCACTTAAAAATTTAAAGTTCTTGCCTTTTCATTGTTTGGGGTTTGGGTTTTTTCCCTCCCATTTAGAAGAGGAATAGGAGAATCATAAAGCTACCACTGGATAAAAGGACAGAATTACTGAAGTCTGGCTTCCTGTAGACTTGTTAGATAAACTTGCCTGTAGAAATAACCCAGCTCTTGCACCACCATTGCCCCAGTTCACATTCAGATCCCCTGAGCATACCACCATGCACCAACATAACTTCCTGTCATTTCCCTTCCATCACCTAGTAAACGTGTTTAATTTCTAACACATGTCCCATAAACTTTCCCACTGACACTCCTCTCCTTTCACTTTCCTTAATTATACCCTGTGGCTAGTTTGGATCTACGTGTTGATTGGTCTTTCAGCAGGCAGAGCACAGCAGATAACCATTGAGCTCACACTGGAGACATCAGACCTTTTTCATTCATCTAGCTGCCAGATTGGGGGATTTGTGTAGAAATTAAATACGTTGGAGATTTCTGTGTTTCTGCAAGTGAATTTGACATTTGGCAGTTAGGTCAAAACCTGTGTGTCTTGAACAAAGGGCACAATAAATGTCATTTTCTCAGAAGATGCTACAGGAGTACTTACTAAGTTAGCAATAAAGATACAGATAACAAAAAGACAAGTGGAGGGGGTAGTTTAGCAAACCTAATTTAGATTTAAAATTTTTTACTAATATAGTCTAAATACTACTTGTAGCTCATTTCCATCTTATTATGCTAAAAATTTGTGATAAGTCAAAAAAAGATAGGATTTTTTTGTCACTAAGAGATACTTAGCGTACTACTTCTATGTATAAAATACACTATAATTTTCTTAATAAAAATCTTTGCAGTTAGAAAATTATGCCTTAATCATACCTTTTTCTTACATTTGAAAAAAATTAATCATTCTCTAAGACAAGTGTGTATATATATATGTATATATATATATATATATATATATATGTATGTATATAAGGATTGATATCGTTCAGGATAGAGCAGTCCTGTCCACTTTGAGAGCAGTGCGAAATCTGTAGTTTTCAACACTCATCATTTAACTTTTAGGTGTTAGGAATACAAGTATTTCCAGTTAAAGACAATTCTCATTTTTGTGGATGTATCAACTGTTTCATACAGGGCACTCATTCTGGTATCAGTAAATGCAATTGAAAGAGTGTTGAGCTGTTGCTCTGTGTTGGGGAGCAGGTTTTTCTGTGCAGGTGTGATGCAGTGACCTTTTAGACAGATGGTTCAAGCTATTTGAGTGTGTGTGAAGTGCAGTTACAGGCTGTGGCACACTTAGGGTGAAGAATAACCATCCTGAGCTGAGGCACAGCCAGGCTGAGTTTTGGTAGGTCTGGTTGTCACTGGTTCCAGAGCTTCTCACACAATGACCATTATGATACGGAGTGCCCCTGTTCCTATGGGCTGATTCCCATTGCTCCCAGAGAGCAGCATGGCAGAGATGGTCAGAGCAGCTGTCCTGGTGGCCTCTGTGCCCCTAAGAAATGGAGTGTGAGCAGCTTCCAGGAGTACCCAAGTTTTAATTTCTGGAGTTCTGGCACTCTGGTTCCTCTGACTGATGGTGATTGGTAAGCTCCTGACCTCTCCCTTCCCAAGTAATCCAGTGCTTTTGGAATTCTCTAGATGGGTTGGGTGAAGTTTTAAACGTGAACATACCACTGTGTTTAAGATAAATTGTTTCCCAAATTTAGTGTACTGGTTACAAAGGATTTTAGATAAAGCACATGGAAACTGGATGTATTTCTTTGTTCCCCATGTTTGCAATTGTTGTAGCAATGGAAAGTTTTGCTAGCCGCTGATTATTGATCTGTCCCACATGACATCACTCCTGTTGCTGTTAGTGGGGGTTTATGATGAAAAATGGTGGACAAAATATAATGTTTTTACTTTTAAACCGTGTAAACAAAGGTTTAATTTGGGGGATAAATTATCTATACTGTGTATGTTATAATTGCGTTCTTACTCAGTACAGTACACTGCATTCAAAGGCCCAGCCTTCAGCCATGTGTGCAGCTGTGAATGTTTGCTAGTGTGTGCAAATACTTGTGTTGTATTTTCATATGTGCGTGTAACATTTGACTGTGGAGAAATGTCTTCTTCCTGCAGAAAAGCATGTTAACAAAACGGGTCAAAGAATTCTGCTTCTAGGCAGCCTTTGCTGTGCACCTCACCAAATAAAGCATGCGTAATGGTTTTAACATTTACGTTGACATGCATGCAGTTGGTGGATGGAAGAGATTACTGCATTTTAAGCTCTATTTTAGTACTTTGTGTAACTGAAGCATGGTTCTGTGTGTCTGGTGAAATATCTTAATGGTGTAACTCATAGATAATGGTGGTTTGTTACGTTAAAATTTGTTCAGCTTGTCCTCAAAGGTGATTTCTTAGAATATTTATGTGATAGGTAAAACGAACAGTTTCTCCATAATCAGTAAACCAAATCTTGTTGGTTCTGTCTCAGCACCCCAAATGAGTTACTAAGGAACAACAATAAAGGAAAGCAGAAATTTTCCTTTGAGCTGGTGTGCTAGACTTGGTAATGTCAGTACTTTCCTAGAAAAATAGATTTCTGTCCCTAGAACATTCATATAAGCTTACATGTTACATAAAGACACATATTCAGAGGGTCCTTTTTCAGGTAGTACTGCTTTTGGAGAGATTTTTGAATCCAGGAGGGCATGAGTCAAAAGCCAGTATTCTATAATTTCTCAATAGCCAGTGCATTTAGACTCCATTTCTTTTGCTTGTGACTAAGAGCCTCAGACACCCTGAAGAAAGAAGGTTCTCCTTGTTTAGCAAGAAAAAAGCAGTCTGGAGTAGGGTTTTCAGACTTTTATTACAGCTGCAGAATAAAGATGAGAAATCAGTGTTCCAAGTAAGTGGTTTTACAGTCACAGCACTGTAGAATCTAATGCATTATGTGCTAAAAGAGGAAGGAATGTAAGGAACAGCTAGTAAGGTTAAATGTATTTCTTGTTTGGCTTTTCAGCAGAGTCTTACTTCCTGTGCTGCATTACCCTGATCAGCTCTACTGTGTGCAGAACAATAACAAATGTCAATGTATATTGCCCCCCACCTCCCCTTCATTGTTTATACATTGGAATTTTTTTTGTTCCAGTTTTCCTATAGACCACTGCAGGCCCCATGTCTTCTTTTGGATTAAGTGTGCTCCTGTGATTTGCATGCATGAAGAAAATCTAACTGAATTTTCCATTTTTATTGAGAATATGAAAAAAAAATCATCATGTATTGTCCTCTGGGAAATAACTGCAGCATTTGAATAGTGCTTAGAATTACATCAAAGATTGCAAGTGTGTGTGTGGGAGGAATGGCATAGCTATGCTTTAGAAAAATTACTTGGTTTGAGAGTATTTTGTATTGCTTTTTTTTAATGTTTAAACTACCACATTGCTATTTGCTTTTGACGGAGGATGTTAGCTCTAGAAATGAAGATTTTTACCAGTTAAGCATAATAGGCATTTAATTATCTACTTCCCCAGGTTTTGTACTATTTTAACCCCTTTGTGTGTTTGCACTGGCAAAACATTTTTTTGTTTTAAAGAAAAATTTATCTGCTGATAATGTATATGGCTTTATGCCAAGAAAAGGATATTTACTCCTTTTATTTAATGCAGGAAGACAAGTAGTCCTTTTGCTTTTCATTCATAGAACTCTGAAGCTTCTTTAGATGGTGTAAGGAGAAGTCTTACTGGTTTTGTGTCTACTTAAGTAATCCATTAAATGCTCGCTGCTGTTTAGCAGGAAAAATATGTTGATGTTGAAAACTGTAGATTAACTCAAAGTAATATCAGCAGGGATGTGAAAAGAAGGATTAAGTGATTTAAAACACTTGCATTTTTAAAACATTCAGAAGTAATAATTTCCAAGTGTTGACCTCTTTGTTACCATTATGGAGATTTGTGGCTGACTCAGTGTTTTAAATACTTTTTATGGAATAGCCAGTTGTAGGGAGATGTAAAAATTTGAGCCTGAAAGGGTATTCCCTAAATACAGGTGGGTTTTATTTCTCAGTATTTCAGTGATTGCTGCCTTGTTAGGTTTAGAACTCAAAGGATAATAACCTACATTTTTTTTTGTGTGTGTGTATATCTGTCTTATTTCTATTTAATCAGAATTAAAAAGAAGGTAGCAAAAACATCCCCACATCATTGCAGTCTGTGCAAAAGCAACACGATGACAGATTCACAGACTAGTTGAGGTTGTAAGGGACCTCTGGAGGTCATCAGGGCCACCTCGGGCCAGTTGCCCAGGACTCTGATGCTGGTTTAGGTGGGGTTTTTTTGTTTGTTTGTGTTGTTTTGTTCATAGTTTTTGTTTGTTTGGGTTTTTTGTTTGTTTGTGTTTAGTATTATTTGCTTGTTTTGATCCTTAAAAGCAGCACTGGAGATGGATCTACCATGTCCCTGCTTAACTTCACTTTAAACTTTTCCTTTTTGCTTCTTTGAGGGTACTGAAAGGTCTTTCTTTTAGGGCCATCCTGTGTACAAGTTAATTTATCTCCTTTTATTTGTGGAGTACCCATAATGTAATTACCTTTCTCAAGGTAAGGGGAAGGAAGGATCCTCCTGTGTGTTTGGAGCTTGCTGCTGTGGCTTTCAGTGCTGTTCAGGTACACAGTAAGGTGCATTCTGTTTGGAAGAAATCCCTTCAGTAGGATTACCTGTGCAATGGGAGATCCCATTATTTCCAGATGAATATATATTTACTTCTGTCACTTGGGGAATGTTGTTTTCATTTTTGACTTTTCCTCCCCTGATACATTGTTGTGTTACTCTGTTCTCATTCTCACATTTGCAAATTCCAAGTGTCCTTTCGCATTTTTAACTCTGATCATGGAACTGATGCTGAGCCAAGTCTTAGTTGGTCTCCTAAAGCACTGTAACTCACACTGTCCTTGTAACACTGAACCTCTTGGCTGATTTCAGACAGTGAGAGTTGTTTTAAGTCACTGTATGTTTTATGAAAATGAGTGGCCCATTTAAAGCCAAGTGATCATTAAATCTCTTGAACAGGAAGGACTGAGGTATGAGCTCAGCTGTTATTAAACATCAGAGAACTGGGGATAGGAGGAGAGAAGTTTCAAGTGCTCCAGTGAAGGAAGGAAATAAGGTAATATTGGTGCTTACCTTCTTATTTGATATTAGAAATCCAGTTAGAAAGCAAAATCCTGTAAAGTCAGGCTTTATGCTTCCTCTTCCATAGCTTGCTTCTTTTTGAGGTGGTGAGATTTAGTGAAGTAGTTCTTTCTTCATCTGGTTTTGTGTAAGAATTGGCAACTAAGAAGAATATCTGATGGTAATTTTTCTTTCTGGTAGGCATTTGATGTTGAGGAATAAGAGACTCACAAAATGAGGTTTCAGAGCGGTTTGCATGTTTCTCTTTGTCTTCAGTGACATTGAAGGGAAAGCGCTATTATGGATATTGGTGAGAAAGTGATTGGGTTGTCGTCTTTGTTCTTTTGCTCCTGCTCTTACTTTCAGGAATTTGAATTCTGTGACAAGGCCTTAATTGTAACAAACACTCCCAGCACTGGCTTTATTGTGCACAGAACCCATCATCAGGCTTCAACAGTGTGGGAGTGGTGCTTAATTCCATGAGGTGTGGCTACAAACACCCACTCACCAGTTTAGTTTTGCACAGACAAAGGGTATCTCCAGTTTGGTTTTCCAGGATGTGTGCTGAGGAATAAAGGAGAGGAGATGCTTAACCACTGATGTGTCTAATAAAATGCATTCCTGTTCCAATGGCAGCAGCCAGAATGTGGTACTTGAGGAGGTGGGAGTAAGTGGTAACTGCCCTCCGAGGCTGTGAAACACAGGCCAGCCTAGAGTCACTTCTGGGTCCATATCCTCATTTGAAGGTTTATGACCTTGAGAATCTGCAGGTTTTTCTAATGTGTTAGTATTATTTAGCTTTTCATGCAGGTTACCAGTACCAAAACATTATTAGCTTTATTTGTTATAGAAAATTCAGGGTTAAATGCAACAAATATCTGAGGGAAAGTTGAAGTGTAATTTAAGGTGGGGTCGAGTGGATCAAAAGTAGCTGAACCAATTCTAATAGTAAATGAATGCCAAATAGGGAAGTTGTTGCTCTTTCTCTCTTCCTGCCCAGGTATGTGTGCTGCCCTCTGCATCAGGTTGGTTTTTGTGCCAAACCTCACAGTGTCAAGTCAGAAGTCAGCTCATTGGGAAGCAGAAAGATTTCTAGTTTTGAGGTTTCGTGTGTGCTGGGGAGTGGGGGTGGTTATGTTTGTGTCGTGTCTTTTTCACGTCTGTCCCTCCCTGCTTTTCCTTTGTTTTTTAGTTCTATTTGTGAGTTGAATTGACTTTCTGGAGAAGCCAAATGAACCCCAGAAATGGCTCAATGGAGGCAGCAGGAACTCAGGTCCTGGAATGTGACAGAGAAGGAGAATGTAGTGTGCTGTGGTCCTTTGATGAATTGTTAATTGGTTCAAGATGTGTTGTGCAACTTCACTCTACCTAAACCCAAGGAAGTTGAGCAACACTTTGAGAAATTTCTGGATTTTGAATAGGTTTCTATTTTCACTATTGCATTGACTTTAACAGGGTAGGATCCTGCTACTCTTAGATTTTCTTGGTTTATTTGCAGTTTAATTATAGCTTGCATGTAAGCAACACTATATCTGCAAAAGCTTAATGAGCAATTAAGCTTCACTAAGCCCACTATACAGAATATTATTTTGTGTGACCTATTCTTGTCAATGCTTCTTGTTGCCTTAGTATTTTGCACTTTACAGATCTCATAACTTAATATTAATCACTGTAGTAAGAAATGGGGGAACATGATGGGGCTGTGTTTTTACAGGAGAAGTGAAGCACACGGTTTCAAATAGTATCTCTGAAAATGTTAATTTTCCTACAAATAACTTTGAGTAAATTACCATAGATTTTAAAACATAATAATTTTTTTTTTTTTAAGATCATACCATGTACAGATCTACTGAAGCTTGTTTCTGAAGTTAAGGAAGTTTGGCTTCCTTTTTGAGACCTTTGATATTCAAGAGTGGGTGTTTTATTGCTCCCCTGGGATAAATTCTTTAGAAAGATTGACTGAGGGAGAGGAAAAAAACCATGACAACGTTTTTAGTTCATTATATGACCATGAATTAACTTGGAGTAAGGAATCATTTTGGCAGTATTGCACAGTTATTTTTGTTCATTACCCTGTCTTTAAAATGAGAATATTTGATTTGGGGAGAAATATTTAAAGTTTGTGTTTTAAGTTATTTGCTGAGTTGATTCTTCAGCTGAAGAGAAAACAGAAAGAATGGTGAAGACTTTTAAGTCCTAATCAAAGCAGTCTCTGTTAGGATTTATCTGATCAGGAAGGGCTTGTAATATGTTATTAGAAATCATGATTTATTTTTATTTTTATTTATTTCTTTTTCTTCCCCCCAGGTGATTCATGGCAGGGGACGTGGAAGGGTTTAGCTCCTCCATCCATGACACCAGTGTCTCTGCAGGATTCAGAGCACTGTATGAGGAGGGATTGCTTCTTGATGTCACACTTGTCATTGAAGACCACCAATTTCAGGCCCATAAAGCCCTGCTTGCCACCCAGAGTGATTACTTCAGGATTATGTTCACAGCAGACATGCGAGAACGAGATCAGGACAAAATCCATTTGAAGGGTCTGACAGCTACAGGCTTCAGTCATGTCCTGCAATTCATGTACTATGGAACTATCGAACTGAGTATGAACACTGTTCATGAAATCCTTCAGGCTGCCATGTATGTCCAGCTTATAGAGGTGGTAAAGTTTTGCTGCTCTTTTCTCTTAGCTAAGATCTGCTTAGAAAACTGTGCAGAAATTATGAGACTTCTGGATGATTTTGGTGTAAACATCGAAGGAGTCAGGGAAAAATTGGATTCCTTTCTGCTAGAGAATTTTGTGCCACTCATGTCCAGACCTGACTTCCTTTCATACCTGAGCTTTGAGAAGCTCATGTCATACTTGGATAATGACCACCTGAGCAGGTTTCCAGAGATAGAGCTGTATGAAGCTGTTCAGGCCTGGCTGCGCCATGATAGAAGACGCTGGAGACATACGGACACCATCATTCAGAACATCAGGTTTTGTTTGATGACACCATCCAGTGTTTTTGAGAAGGTTGGTGCATTTGAAAAGCAATAGGCAGGATTCATCATTTAGCTAGGGCAGCATGCCATTAAATAGGTAAAATTCTGGAAGCTATGAGAAGGAACAAAATGATAGCATTCATCTTTCTAATAAAGAAAAGCATAGAAGGCAAACATCTAGAAGTGTTGTCTTTGTTATTAGACATTAATACCTGCAGTGGCTGGAGAACAGGTATGTTTGCAGTACATGTTTATACCTGACTTCATAAGGGAAAGACCTTTTGAAATAAGGTCACTTGTATCTAGTTTGATTTCAAACGTTTTTAACTGTTTCCCACTAGTTGCTTCTTGCTTTCCAGAGGCTTTAGACCTGCACATAATATGGAGGGTGTGTGTTATGATGATTGTTATCAATATAATCAAAAATAGTGACTCTAGATCTTATGTGGCTTAAGTACACGGGAGGGTTATTTACAAATGAAAAGTAGCATCTGCTCTTAAATCTCCAGTGTTGTTGTATCTTCAGTGCTTGTACTATTACACAGCAGTTAGAAGTAAGCCCTGAATCTGCAAAGTTACACATACCCTTGGTTGTACACAAGACATAATACAATCAAAAATTACTGATGGTATCAAATGTAATGATTTACTTTGAATATCAGAGAACTCTGTAACAGGGGATCTTATAGTTCAACTTTCATTGGATGTAGTAAAGAGTTAAAAGAGAGCTTGCCTTTTCTACTCTGCTGTTGAAGAACAGACAAAAAATTTGTTTTCTAGTTCTTGAGAATCTCTGAATGTTTGTTTACAGTAGAGGGTTACAATACTTTGTAAGCAGTTCTCTTACAGGCCAGCAACAGTGTTCAGGTTAGGAATTACTGGATCTGTGCTGTTTTAACAATGTTAATTTTGTGTTAAAAGATACTACTTCACCTTCTGTATTTTTCACCTCTCAGCAAATTAATAGAAGTTCAGACCCCATTTTTTCTTCTTACAAATTATTCTCCAATGTATTTTATCTAGTGAATATGCAGACATGGTTGTATTTGTTTTGGTGGTTTTAAGGGCCACTGGATCATCCAAGCAATTCTTATACTTATTTGTATTTCAGATTATAAGAGCTATTAATTACTTCAGACTAGTAAATTTTTATGTTTTGGATTTTTTTCTCTGTGTATGAACTGAGTATAGGAAGTAATAATACATAAAATATATATATGATGCTATATTGGACTATAGGCATAAACAAAATAAATACTTAAACATATTTTAGAACAGTAACGTAATGTTTATATTGGGTTAAAACATTTTTAACTAGTAAGAGCTGAACTCTGCAGGATACTATATAGTGTCTTGTTTTAAATAGCACTTCTACCATATTATCACATCATTTAAGCCTTTCAGTAATAAAACCTACAGAATTCACAACTTTTTTTTTTTGAGGTTAATCTAATAAGGCAGGATTTGTGTGAGTCTGCTTCAGCTCTATGAGTTTTGGGGATGCAAGTTCAAGCATCAAGCTGTCTTCAGTTAAATTTCTGTAAGTGCAAGTGAAAGAGTATGTTGGTCTTCAGCATTATATTTGGGTATAACTTCTGGAGTTGGTTTTGATATCCTTGGTACAAATCCTGCATACAGTGCTTCTCATGTTTTATCTTGACAGCTACCAAATGGCCCAATAGGTACAACTTCAGGAGAGAAGTTGTTTCCAGCATGCCAGGTTATGTACCTCCATGTAAAAGCTTTATCTGGTAATACCCTTTCTGTTAATTGTATGTGGGAGCAGAGAAAAGCCAGTGCAGATTATGGAGTGAGACAGCTCAGCAGAGGGAAGCAGAGCTAATTATGTCATTTGTTACTGCTGCTAGGAATGCATTTGTGTTCTGCCCTGGCTAGAGAGTATTAAGTTATCCAGCAGGACAAGTGACAAAGGACAACTGAAGTTGGAGCCAACATCAGAATATAGAACATTTTATTTTTTTAATAGAAGAGCTTGTCTGTTCACTGTTCTGGCAGTAACTCTGGGAGAGCCTCTTTCTTCTCTGTGTAGAATGGGGAAATAGTGGTAAAACTCCCTTTTTCAGAGACCCACAGGCAGAATCTACCCTTTTCCTGAAGCCAGCACATACTGAATGCATGAGTGTACCAAATACAGTCTGGGGTTGACTCTTCCAGTTCACCAAACTCTGTATTTGCTATACACTGGCTGGCTCGTCATGTACTTTTGTGTAATCTTTCTAATTACACATTTCTCAGATGCTGTCACTGTAGGATATAAAAAACTGATATAACTTTGCAAGTCATGGTCAGGATACTTTAGTCCTCTTAAGCCATCCTGTTCCTTACATCATACTTTTGGAGAGGTGTACAATTTAAAAATTAAATCAGTGAGTGTAGATTAATACCTGGAGGCTGATGTGCATTCAGAGTGCAGAAGTGAAGGTTCAATGTGTTTGCCTACTGCAAACTGTCCTGGCAGAATGGCTTCTGTACCATGAGTAGGTACTTCTTTTGTTCCTCAACCCTTAAAGTACATGCAGATATTTGGGAGAAAATGGAAGGATAAATCTAGTAAGGATTTAGGGAGTAGTTAGAAAGTGAAGGCAAAGTGTTTTAGGAAAAGCACAAGTTTCACCATCCATGTTGTGCTTTCCTTTGTTATGAAACATACCCATGGCTCTGTAAGTCTTGAGGAAGTTTGGAGATAGAAGTTGGAGTGCCTTTCGCCTGGGTCACTGAGTTAATCTCTCTGTTACTGGAGGCAACCATGTCATGATTTCCCTGAAACAGACTGTTTAACCTCCATTTAGTTTCTGTGTACTACTCAAAATGATATGTTGTTTTAAAATCTCTGTCCTTGAAACCCAGGGGTTTTTTATGTCCAGAGTGTAAGGTTTGTTATGACTAGCCCATGATGATTTATTAATAACCAGTTTAAATCAAAACTTCACTAATCACTAGCTTCATCAGCTTCTGCTGTACAGGTAGGATGAATAGCACATTATCATTGAATATCTGCTGTCCTGTTCCTAGAAAATAGTAATTTTTGAGAAGATGTCATTGTAATTTTATGTTACTGTGACTTTACCTTTCATAAATGTGTTGAATTTCCTTTTTTTCCCATTTTCCTCCATGTCTAATAGTACATATGTATCTACTTACACAGTTTTGTTTGCTGAAGCACAGACTAAGAAGTGTGGGTAAAGTTAGGGGCCCTTATTGTAAATAGGTGTTGTGCTTAATATTTTTGGGTGTTAAGGTTACTGTTGATTTGAATAGATTTGCTAGCAGTATTTATTACGTGCTGAGCTTCTTGATTGTGGCATATAGATTGTTGACTTCACTCTGATTTGAGAGATTAGATTGAGTTAGACTTCAGCTTAACTTCGACAATTTCTCTTTCTAGTTTCTAAAAAGGAGCAGCTGAGCAATCAGTCTGAGGGCATTGTCCTTGCTGCACAGAGGTTGTGCCTTCCTATGGTTAGGCTGAAAACACTTAAGTGATTTTTAATCTTGAAGAATAGCCCTCCACTGGTACTGAGCAGTTCTCATACCAGCTTATAATTGTGATTAGAATATGGCCAGAGATAACTAGTTGTGAAAATAATAAGGATCCTTGTTAGTGGAGTTGATGGATTTTTAGTTTTGTTTCAGGTTAATTTCTAGTAAAATAAGTTTGGTGGATTTTTTTTTTTTTTTAGTAAGAATTTGGTCCTAAGAAGTTTTTTGATATAGATGCCATCATTGTTCATTGGAAGAAGGAAGCAAGTTAGTATCCACCCCATATAATAAAGGGCATACTAAAATTTAGTTACCAGATGCACAGATAATAGGTGTTTAGTTTGGTCAGGTCAAAAGAAGCCTTTCTTTCTGGTTTGGAAAGCTTTTTCTTATAAACCTAAGTAACAAGAATACAAATAGAGCAGTAGCTGTAAATGGTTGTATGAAGAAACTTTTTTTTAAAAGGCTATATACTGAAATCAAACATGTTACAGAACATTTACCTTGCATTTTATTGCTCTTCCTTCAGCTTATTCATAACAGCATAACTGTTTTGGGGAGGGGGAAAGTTGATGGACATAATGTGGGACAGGGCTGGTCTTTTCTGGGGATAACTTTTCAAATTAGAAATTAATGGCTTAATTTTTTAGTTTACTTCTTCATATGATATAAATGGAAGATTCAGAGACTTCCATAGCTGCTACAACTAGAAAAGCATGCATTCAGTACAGCAGAAAAATAGGCAATGATTAATCACTGCATTAATTTGGAAAGCCAGCACTTTTTATGGAGTGTTTCACTGATTTAAAATGAAGAATAGAAAATGCATCAAAGGTTAAATTCACTGTGACTGGAGGGATGCCCTAGTGGGTGAGTAGAGGGGTGGATGTTTAAATTATTTTTGCATCTTTTATTATGGAATAACACATTTGATTTTGTTTATGCTGTTCTCAGTCTGTGTAGCTGCAAGTCTGACTGTGAACCACTGGTAGTTCGTATGTTGAGACAGTTCCCATTCTTCATCTCTGGAGATCTTGTGGAAGCTCTTACATTAGGTTGTGTCCCAGCATAACCTCTTTGAGAAGGCTTTCTCCAGAAAATTAAAGAATTGGAAAGAATGTAGAGAATGTAAAAAAAATCACATGAGCAAAGCTTTAGCACTTGGATTAAATTCCTTTTTTGACAGTATGACTGGGGTTGATAAGGAAGTCCAGCTTAAAATGCCTTTGAGACCCTTCAGTAAGATAACAGAACAATTTAAAAAGAAACTTCAGAGATGCTTTGAAGCATTTATGTATTTCTGTCAATTCCGAGTTGGTGATGTACTCTTTAGGAATGCACATTTGTTTTACTTCAGGCTTCGTGACAATTGCTGTACATTTCCATCTGTTTTGCTCAAATCCATGTGTTCTGTTCGAGTGTTGGTAATTATGGACGCATTCCTTCCAGAGCTTCTCCATTTGAACTTAACAGGAAAATGGGTCTGTTGATAAGCACTTCGATATTTGCTGATCAACTTCTTGTTGCTACTTACAGGTAGTGGCAGAGCCTACTTTGAAAGCTGAGGGCTTTCCTTCTGCATGTTTTAGGTGTCACATAGACATGTCTGCAAAAGGCCATGGGCTTCTATCTGCTGACACTCACAACTTACAGTTGTTTTAAATAGCAAACCACCTAAATTTTAATGCTTCTCTTTTTTGATTATATACACAAATAATGAAAATGACTGTAAAATTGAAAGTGTAGGCAGAGGGTTTTTCTTACTAGGGGCTGAACAGGGCTTTCACATAGTTCTGGAACATTTCATAATGTGTAACTGAAAGTGGGCCAGATGACCTACATTTGCTTGGTTTTCATTTGCATCAAGCAAGTGTGAGCAGTCTGTACTTTCCTGTAGGCATATCCTAACATTCATCTTAGACCATCATTTGAGCCTCAGGAGAGGTACTGCTCCTGTATGGTGGAGGTTATGCTGGTGAAAGGAGGATGACTAAAAACGGGGATATTTTTCCTCGACAGCCAAATCTAGGAATGCTCCAATTACCTTTTCTTACCAGATGTGAGGTAGTTGGTCACTCTTGTTTTGTGGGATTTTTTTTTCTGCATATTGTAAGAAATGCTGGTGCTTGTGTATTTTCACGTTCAGCTGTTCAGACTTGTGCTTGTCAAAGCTTTACTGTGAACTTCTGTCACAGAGGGGAGTTAATAACTGGGAGTTGCATTTGCTCCTTGATGTCTTTTTCATTTAAGGTAAGAGCTTTAGGCTTTGATTTGACATCAGTGCCTTTGTCAAGAGATCAGTAGTAAACTGACAGATTTGATTCCCTGGCCTCGAGGGTCTCTCTCTGGAATTAGAGATACTCCTTGTTTCCTTTGGCATGCTGTCATGAGGTGAGATTTAGGCTATGTGAAAGAGTGATGAAGTTGTAGGCTTATTTTAATTCCAGTTTCTGGCTGGCATTCCAATTTCTAGATCTAATAACAGAGTTGAAAATGTTGAGGGAGAAAGAAAAGTATTTTCCATCTCTGGCAGGCTTTACTGGTATGCTTCACGTTGTAAGCATGTTGATCCTGTTTTCTTCCATAATTATCCAAGAAAATCTGAACTGTATATAGGTAGAACAAAGATAATTTATATTTTTATTTAATTCCAAAGAGAATAGCTCCAGTTTGGGAGTACCTGAAGTATTCCTGCTGGTTTAGAATGTGAAGTTCCTTTTAAGGCTAAAGTAGCCCAGCCATGATTCTTTGTTATTTTAACTTCCTTTTTCATGCTTTGTTACCTTTATATGTTACCATATTTCTGTGCTGTGGTTCCCTATGCCAGGATATTATCTGTAATTTCTGTTCAGTCTTTTCAGTCAGGCAAGGTATATGGTTTATTCTAACAAATACCATATGAGCAGATCTGTCTTTGTATGATATATTCTTTATTTGCAATGAGAAAATAGAGCTGTTGTTCCTAGAAGAGTTGGGCTTACTGTGGGTTTTCTGTAAATACCATAGCTGAGTAAACCTTTCTGCTCCGAAATCACTTCTAATAAAAACAGTAGAAAGAAGCTGGACATTGCTGCAAGAATAATACATGTGATCTGCATGTGACCATCCTCCTTTTTTTCAGCAAAGATAAGTAGAACTTGTCAGAAGTCACTGTCACTCTTGAGCTATACATTGCTTTACAACAGTAGGTTAGTATTTGGCTTTTTTTTTTTTTTTTTTTTTTTTTTTTTTTTTTTTTTAAATCTGGTGTTTCAAACTGTCTCAAAAACTGTGCAAATTGTGTCCAATAATAATTCTTTGACAGCAGAATGTTTTAATTACTACACAAGGAAGAGATGATTAACAGATGGCTAACAAAATTTTAATAGTATGTGTTTATGGAACAAGCAGCTACTTTATTCACAAGGTATAAAGAACATTAATTTCTAAATTGCTTTCCATATATGTCAAAATTCATACCACCACCCCTGAGGCATTTGTTCTTTGGGAGAGAGGATAGGAGGAAGTGGGGTAAGATACTTAAAAATAGTAGCTCCTGGTGTTACCTTGTGATCACTGGAAATTTCAGAGCAGTCTCAGATTTTTTTCAGAGCATTCAGAGCAACTTCCTATTTAG
This sequence comes from Chamaea fasciata, assembly GCF_029207755.1. Taxonomy (NCBI): domain Eukaryota; kingdom Metazoa; phylum Chordata; class Aves; order Passeriformes; family Sylviidae; genus Chamaea; species Chamaea fasciata. The sequence goes on along the minus strand of NW_027094087.1, from coordinate 103,178,720 downwards.
AGCTGGTAGGTGCTAAAGGCTTTCAGACTGTTTGAAAGCAGTCCAATTTTATGTGAAAGAAACTGGGATTTAGGATCAAATCCGATGGAGGATTTGTGGATTTGGCAACATCTAGCAGGTTTTTATTTGTTTTAGAAGTGTGATTCAGAATGCTGTGTTACACCAGACTGTACAGGAAGAGTGAGGCCTCTGAAGAGATTCCCAGGGTGAGCTGAGGACTGCCTTGAGCTAGATTAATTAAAACATTCAGGACAGGGGTGTGTTTTGGGATGTTCTCAGGACCAACCTCAGGCACTTAAATTGGCTTAGACAGTAGGAAGGGTCCCAGAAAGGAGTCCTTATTTTCCCCTGTGCTTACAACTCCAATAAAACTGAGCAGGGATGGCTCTTAGGTTGTAACTCTCTCATGGGAAGTGGAAGTTCAAACCTGCCTCTGCAATTTGCCAAAGAAATGCACAACCACAGGATTATAGGTGGAGATATTTCCTTCTTGTGTTAAAGGCATGTGGCAACATGTGGAGACTCACAGAGGGAAAGCCATAAGGTTGTCATTGTGATGAGTGGTTGGTGCAAGCAGATTCTGAAGGAAGGCAGTTGGGTACCTTCCCTTCCCACCCCATGGCAATTAAATAGCCCTGTGAGCAGAGCCTAGCATTTGAGAGCTCAGGCTTTATTTGTGAGAATTCAAAAAAAGCCAAACCAGTCTAGAGTAGACCTTGGTAACTACAGAATGACTGTGCTGAGTGTCTTTGAAACCCAGGGAAAGATGGAATTTTTAATTTGGGTACTTTATGGGTTAAGCGGAAGATGAACAGAAGCTTTTTTCAGGAGAAGGAATAATGATTTTTAGGCTTGGGGATTTCAGTTGTGTCTAATTCCAGCATAAATTCTGCATGTGATTATTCTGCTGAAAATGTTAGTCACTGCTCTTAATCATAAAATTGCCTTCTGGATTTTGGATAACAATACATCAGTTTAAACCTTCATGCATAAATGCAATTGCTCTCAAGATTGCCTGAATGAAGCAAAGTAAAATAATCTTCTAATGACACGTAGTGATTTAGATTTTCTGGATTGTTTCTCTTGGTCAGGATTTTAATATCTTTTAAATGTATTCATAGGTAAAAACATCAGAGTTTTATCGATACTCCCGGCAGCTGCGACACGAGGTTGACCAAGCCATGAATTACTTTCATAGCGTTCACCAACAGCCTTTGATGGAAATGAAATCGAACAAAATTCGTTCTGCCAAACCCCAGACTGCAGTATTTAGAGGAATGATAGGACACAGTATGGTAAACAGTAAAATTCTTCTCTTGCACAAACCGAGGGTGTGGTGGGAACTAGAGGGTCCTCAAGTACCTTTACGACCAGACTGCCTTGCCATTGTAAATAACTTCGTGTTCTTATTAGGTGGGGAAGAACTGGGGCCAGATGGTGAGTTCCATGCTTCATCCAAAGTGTTTAGATATGACCCAAGACAGAACACTTGGTTACGAATGGCAGACATGTCTGTGCCACGCTCTGAGTTTGCTGTTGGAGTGATTGGCAGGTATGTTTATGCAGTGGCTGGGAGAACCAGGGATGAAACGTTTTACTCAACTGAACGGTATGATATCACTGAAGATAAATGGGAATTTGTGGATCCCTATCCAGTCAATAAGTACGGACATGAAGGGACTGTGCTTGGTAACAAGTTGTATATCACTGGTGGAATTACATCGTCTTCAACTTCTAAGCAAGTGTGTGTGTTTGATCCCAGTAAAGAGGGGACAGTAGAGCAGCGAACACGGAGAACTCAAGTGGTCACTAACTGTTGGGAGAACAAATGCAAAATGAATTATGCAAGATGCTTTCACAAAATGATTTCTTATAATGGTAAGCTTTATGTCTTTGGTGGTGTCTGTGTGATCCTGAGAGCCTCCTTCGAATCCCAAGGATGTCCATCTACAGAGGTTTATGACCCCGAGACCGATCAATGGACTATATTGGCTTCTATGCCCATAGGTAGGAGTGGTCACGGGGTAGCTGTTCTGGACAAGCAGATAATGGTTCTTGGAGGCCTTTGTTACAATGGTCATTACAGTGATTCCATTCTCACTTTTGATCCAGAAGAAAACAAATGGAAAGAAGATGAATATCCAAGGATGCCTTGCAAGCTAGATGGCTTACAGGTCTGCAGCCTGCACTTTCCTGAGTATGTTTTGGAGCACGTTAGACGTTGCAGCTAAAACAGAATGAACAACCCAATCAAATACAAAAGAGCTATACTAATTTGTTGAAAAAAAATACAAGCCAGTTGAATTCCTGCAGAGACATTTCCTTGGGTATAAGAACAACAGCTAAATGCTCAAGAGAAACAGGATGTACGGGGAGTGTACTTACCAGGTTTATTAGAAAAGGTGATAGTTGGTCTGACCTTGTGAAAGCTTTGTTGTGGTTTTTTTTTCTTTTTTTTTTTACAGCTCATCCCCTGTACTTGGGTACAACCAGGTATAAAGTAACAAAACCAAACCGTTTCTGTATTTTGTTATCTTTTAGATGCTTTTCCCATTAACTGCAAAGTACTCTCAAGTCTATTAGGCTTTTTTCCCCCTTATTTACTTTGGAGAAGAATTTTAACCCTTTTGCATGACCCTTTTCCTGGTTTTGTACAGTTGTACAAGTAAGTCTGCCAAAATGCAAATTACACATTTTCTACTAAATGGAAAACTAAACATTTTTATATTCAAAACACTATTTCTATGCTGCCTTCTATTGTCTGTGTTGTGTTTGTTGGCGAGTAAAAAGAAAAGTATACACACATGTGCATACACTGTAAAAACTGTATATAAATGCATCTTTTTATGTGCAGTTGCAATATTATATTTTAACTAGTGCACAGATTCAGTCATATCTGTTGAATTTAAGGTATTCTTTCATGAGCTAAATAATTCAAAGTTCTTAAGTAAAACTGGAAGCCTCATTTGGTATCAAAGTATCTTATCTTTAGTATATACTGATTGATTCAGTAACCTTAAACTCTTTATATTGTTGCTACATAATGAACTGTTGGTTATTTGTTATTTTATAAATTATTTTTTAAAAAGAAAACTCATTTTACCTGAGTTTCTTTTTGGTTTCAATGTGCTGCCTAGTTTTCTTTCTTCGTTAAAATAGAAAACATCAATAAGCAAATGCTCAGCACTGCTGCAACCCACAGTTATTTTTGGAGCTGGATACTGGATATGCTACAGTTTATTGTCAATACTTTGCTTATATTTGCACTTCAATATGAGTACTCATATTGAAGTGGCATAATCTTATTATTTAATTATTAACTGTTAAGAACTACTGTGTTTTGAAAATATGGAGGTAGATGGTTGGTTTGTCATTATAGTTTCTGTTTCTTTTTATAAAAACTTACACAACTATGGCTACTGACCTTGGAGTGCCTGAACAGAGATGGCTGGTCCAAGAGGGCTTTGACTATTCCGTCGTGTTAACTTGCAGGTATAAATGACAGCAGATTGGTAAGAATTACCTGCCAAGACGTAAGTAATAACAGTAACTGCATTTTGACTATCTTTGTGGATGTAAATTAGCCACTTCTAGAACCCAAAGGAGAGATTTGGGGAAGCTGAAGGCTCACATGTTGTTCAGATGCTGAAACATGAGCTGCATATTTTGTAAAATCTTAGGCTGCTGTGTTTCATTTTAAGCAATAGACTTTACTTTATATGCGGCAATGCAAAACCACTTTATTCAGCATCTTCCAGTCAGAATTCACTGTAGAAAAGGAATGTACAGTACTCAGGGAGTTCAAAAGAATGCACTTACAAAGGGACCAAAATCACCCTAAATTTTCCGTGTTAAAAATAACACCTATTTGTGTAAATGAAGTTTGAAATAATAGAGGTTAAAACAATGTGTAAAACGTCTCATATTGTATTCCAGTATCTTTGTAGGAATTATGTTCTGGGTTGAAATGTGAGTATTTGGAGTTATATGGCAAGTCAGCAGATTTTTAGCGTTTGTTTATTGTTAGAAATGATTTATTAACTGAGTATTTTCATATGTTTTAAAAGAAAGAGGGAATGTTTGCCATCATAGCTGTAGTGATAAGTTACTTACAGCAGAAGGGACTGGACCAAATATTGATATTCAGCCTTCTGATGCAGACTAGTTTGCAGCTAAATTTGTCTTTTTTAATAAGAATTCAATTTACTGAATTAGAAATCTAATTTACTCTCTTGATAGCCTAACTTAAAGCAAGTGTTGCTTACACTAAAACCTCAGTTTCACTTGAGACTTGTGTGTACATCACCCTACATGGGGAGAGACAAACTGACTCTGGTAGGTGCTGGCTGTGTGCTGACTGTACATAGTTCATGGAATATTGGGGCACAAGAGAAAAAAAACACCAACAAGCTTGGGGTTTTTTGTTTGTTGGTTTTTGTTGGGGTTTTTTTGGGGTGCTTTTTTTTGTTTATCGTCACCAGCTCATTTCTCAATAAATTAATGGACAGCAAGCTACTCCTGTGTGAGATGGCTGGCAAGGGCACATTACAAAGAGTACTTCACTTTATATGGGGCTGGTGCCAGTGTGGGGGAGCAGCCCTGGCTCTGGCTGGCTGGTGGTCAGGAGTCAGATGTCTTAGGGACATGGCCAAGATTTTATTAAAAGTAATGGGAAGGATAGGGGTGTCTCCAGTTACATTTTTGAGTCTGCATTTAAGCGCCTTCTGAAGCTCTGTGCACTCAGCAACTGCCACTAAGCTCATTGGTGAGTGCTGACACTTGAAAAATGAAGAACCAGATTGGTTTTTGGTGCTCTGCTTTTAAGCTCATATTTATCTTCAGGTGCCCAGTTCTGAAAGATCTTGTTCAGGATTGTAATAGTAATTGTTCAGTGAAATTATAATTGAACTGTTGGTTTCAGCTTCCCTGAAGCTGTGTCTCCACTGAGAGGCTGGCTGTAACCTTTCCAGCATTAGGGATGGTTGAAATTTGCTTGGGATTAGAATGGTGGGGATATGTGAGAATGTTTTGTCAATTTACATATCTACATATCTATGCTTTCAATTTTTCAGACCTGAAATATAAAAATTAGCTTCTGTTCTCTTTTATACTGCAGTGGAACTTTTGAGACAGTTACTTGGAGGGATATTTTTTTAATTTATTTTTTTAAAAATATTTGCTCATAGTATTTGCTCCAGATAATTTAGTACCTTAATAGGAACAAACCTAAGATGGCTAGTGAGAATTGCCTATTGCTATCAAATTTGAGCATTATGGTCAGATTAAGATGGGTTTTAAACATTTAAATGCCTCCAATTTGTGAAGGAAAAGGTAAGTCATGATCTTTGGTTATTAGATTTGGGGAGGTTCTCCTATTCCCACCCCATAATAGAGTACCAGCAAATCTAATGTTACCCAAATATATAAAATTCAACATATGACTTGCTGTGAAAAGCAAGTGTACTTGCCTTTTTTTTAAAAAAAGGTGGACATAGTGAGCTACAGTCTAGGGTTTGTGGGGGGGTTTTTTTTGGTTTTTTGGTTTTTTTCACATCTATAGAAAAAAATGTATCAGCTTCATTTCTTAATTTAGCAGCCAACTTCAGGAGGAAATTTTCTTTTCAAATGAGACAATGGACAAAAAGCACAGTGTTCCTGTAAAGGGACCAGATACTGCCAGTTCCCATTTCACATGCTCCTGGGTCTGTTTTTCTTTTTTAAGTACTGCATAAGGAAAAAATAGCTCACTTTCTACCACAAAGTGTTGGTAGTTTCATTGTAGGAGGCATCAGCTGGCAAAAAGAAACTTCAGGAATTCTTTTCTCCGTGAATTCCGCTGGAAGGAGGCAGACCTTGGTTTTACAGAGGTCCTGCTGTTTCAGATAGCACTGCTAGCAAGTGGCAGCATATGAAGCTACCTGACAACCTGCTTTTATGTTACTTTCTTTTGAAAAATGTGGATGTCCTACTTCCTGCAGTATGATAGCAGTCCTGTTAGAACTAGCTCTGAGGGTTTGACTGTAGTATTTCCCCGGTTCCTGAGATTTGCAGCTGTTTATTCTTGAGGCCTTCCTCTCTTAGAATCCCAAGTGCTGCATTTCCTCATGCTTATAATATGGTAACTACTTGTGTCAGGGATGAAGCTTCACTTGACACTCAGGAAACAAAGATAAAATTCAGCAGGTGCAAAATCAAACTGATCTAAAAAACCCCATTGCTTAACTCATTATGTCCATTCTTTAGCAAAGGGAGGGTAAGCGTTGTGAGGAGACACTAACAGTTCTTTAAAATAAACTTCTAGTTTGTGTCAGCCTGCATATGTCAAAGTCTTTTTAGAAGTAGTGCACTTCTGGAGGTATTTTGCCTTTTTAATATACTTTTTCTTAAAAAAAAATAGTGAATTGGCCCCAGATTCTATCAACACTTCAGATGTGGACTTCACATATGTGAGTAGTCCAATACAAGAAACAGAAAACTGTAAGGTACTTAAAGGAAAACATGTAAGCACAAGTGTTACTAAGCCTGTGCTTAAGAGTTTATAGGGTTGGGTCCATCACCCTCCTGCTCTCTTGCTAATATATATATATATATATATATATATATAGGTGGTGAAGTTACTTGAATAAGCATCTGTCACACATGGTGAGGTTTATTGAATGAGAGTGGAAAGAACTGGAAAACACATTATCTATTTAAACAGAGCTTGCTGGTGTCCTGTAGCTAACATTCTGAGATTTTCATGTTTGTTAAACAACTTAAAGCTGCTTAAAATAAATACTAATGACTACTTTTGCATCTGTATTCTATTTTTGAAAGTTGGTTAGTAACTTGAAAATTTCCATTTGTGTGGGTTAATATAATAAAACATAGTTGTATCTGGCAGGTGGCAGAAAAACTAATTTGTTTTGAGCACAGCTTTCCTGTGTGTCCCTCTACTAATTTTTTTATACTTCTCTAAGTTCAATTTATGTAATCTTTTAAAAGTAGCTTTCAAAATCAATTTGAAATACCTTTGGATTAATATTAATTTGGTAACTAGGGGAAAAAAAATTCTATTTGCAGATAGTTTTTATTTATGGCTCTGGTAGAAAAATCTTACTATAAATCTAGGAAACGAAGTGCTCTGTAGGACTGTAAAGTTAGCTATATTTAGGGGGGCTTTTATTACCTCAGTAGGACCGACCTAACTTTTATGTCAGTGTTGGAGCAGGTGAAGGGAAGAGTGAATTATGTTTTTATTTTAAATATTTTTCCCTATATATTGTTATTTTTGTAGATCTTTTAAAAATAAATTATTATATGCTGGAGATAGCAATTCTGGTATAATATCCCACAATTCCAGTGTACAATATCAGATTGTTTGTATTGAAAAGAATGTATTTGATAAGTTAACAGGAAAAGTTATTTTCAAACTGTACTGTGTTTGTGTCTAGCTACTGGAAATACTTTTCCTATAGAAAATTAAAATGGTATGTATATGACCTCATATATACATTTGAATTTACTGTCTAATGATTACCATAGGGCTGCTATAAACTTGTCTAAGTAATTTAAGAATTGCCTCTTTTTAACTGGTTTCAAGCATTTTTTCCTTTTTTTTTTCCTTGTTTTTCCCCCCTTTTTTGGCAGAAAGTAATTTTCCCTTGCTATGTATGCTCAGACTTGCATATGTGCTCTATTTGGGTTTCAAGCTGAAAAAAATGTATAAAATGTGTATAAAGAAAAGTGTAAATAAAATATTTTTAATCTTTAAACACTCTTGTGTAAACTTTGTAATACTCAAAAATGTAGTGGACCTGGATTATTTTCTCCAGGACTTCAGAGATGACTCAGTTAAACAGCTCTTCAAAACTGTCTTGTTGCAATGTTTATGTAAGATTTTGTTCAAGCTATCCCATCAAGTTGGATGTGCTTAATATAAGCAACTTCAAGCTCTTCTCTTTACCTTTATTTTACAGTCTTCCCAGTCTTAATTGCTGTAGTGTGTTTATCTGTTCACTCTGCATTTCAAGCTGGAACGAATGTTTGGAGTTGACTTGGTTATTACATTTGCCCCGGTGTGAAGTTGTGAATTTAAACTGCCGAGGCTGAGCAGTCAGGGCAGCCTCTGGTGTTGCTCAGCAGCTGGGAGAGACCATTCCCTGCCCTCGGTGCATGGGATCCAGGGCTCCCAGCCCCTGTCACACCGTGTCTGTTCATCGCACACTTGGAGCTCAGAGTGCCAGAAGGCCGGGATGTACTTCTTAACATTTCCTGTAACTGGAAGGGGACGCTTCATTTCAGGATTGAAGTGTTGGACCAGCATTCAATTCCAAGGACAGGGAGCAGAGTGGGAGGGCAGGTAAAACAGGTTATAATCCTATTTTCTCAAGCAGTCCGATGAAAGCCTTCCTTGTCAGTCCATTGCCATGCTTTTCCTTTCTCTGTCACTATTTTGTCAAGTCTCTCTCAGATCAAAGCCCCTGATTTAAAAGTCTGCTGTCAAGAATGTTTGAAAATAACTTTATTTTGGTGGTGTCTTTATTTTTTTTTTCAGTAATGAGTTCTAAAATAGCATTTTAGTTTTATTTTAATAATTCAAATTACTTTAAAGTAACTTTCCTCATTTCCTCCTCCCCCCCTTCCTCTCCTTTTTTAGTAACTTTTCTTCATCCTACACAATGTATTGTTTAATGGAAGAATGCTGTGAATGAATTAAAGGGAGGAAGGGACATTTTTAATTGTGATATGTCCCTGTTTTGAGTTCAAAAGGAGACCAAATGCATTAGTCTGATACAGTGGGAAGATGACAGTCTTTTCACACTGTAAATATTACTTACATTTCTTATTATTTGCCTTTTTAATTTCCCTTCTCAGTGAGCCTGGTTGAATTTTTGGCAATACCTTTTTTCCAGCATGTCACAGTGCCTGATTTTACTTACTTGTTAGCGCCTCTAGTTCATCAGGCATGTCCACAGAGTTCCCATTGTTTCACTTGGAGCTCTCACACTTTGGCTGATCCATACCAAATTCTTCATTGTTTTTTGTTTGGTTTTTGGAGTTGTTTGTTTGTTTGTTTTAATATGTGGCCTTATTTTTTGGCAGTAGTTAGTAATCTGTTCACTTGTTTTGTATGGTATGAAATTCATGTTATTTTGGCAAAGAGCTTATTTGGTGAATGCCTTCTATATTTTTTACTATGAATTATCCTTGGTGACATGAAATTCTTAATTTCAACAGCTGTTCCGCCTTTGTTATAGATTGGGATTTTGGGGTTCTGGTTTTTGTGTTTGTTTATTTGTTTCTTTTTTGAATCCATTGGCTTCATAATATGGAAAGGCAGTGTTGCTTTGGGTGTTGCACAGATTCTGTATCAATTCTGTACCCTTTGAGTTGACAACACTCTTGTGGATGGATATGTGATCTCCCACCCAGCCTCTAGCCTGTCAAATCTTGCTGATGGTTCAGTGTCGCCCTTGAACTGAAGTACCATCTGGTCCAAGGCAACTTTCTTGGCATGTGCAAAACCTTCATTCAAAGGAGAAGGTAGGGGATATTTGTAAAGGCAGCTTCAATTTCTTGTTTTCATTGACACTTTTCACTTCTACATTGGATCTGTAGTTGTGCTGACAGGTGCTTTGGGCAATGTTTATAGGTGAGAATAAACCTCATTGTGATGTCTGTTTAAGCCCCAGTGATTGGTCAGTTATCTATCCATTGGAATGAACGCCAACATTAAGCATCATACATGCTGAGCACCAAACATTCTAGATTGATAGTATATGGTATTTAAAAGAACTAAAAAAATACTCTTTGCTGTGTATCTGAAGTCTTCAAATGTCTCATGGTGGTGTCACCCTTGGCAGCATTTCTCCTGTATTACAAAAAATGTTGTTCAGTAAGCGGTGCTGAATAAAATATCTGTTTTCTAATGAGATAGAGGGCTTTAATGGTTAACCCTTTAATTGCACTATTTAATTTTACCAGATAGCTATGTCTGTCTTTGGCTTAAACTGACAGCCTCCTTTCTCACAGCCTTTTCAGTATGTCCTCAGGCATGTTCTGAACATAGGTTTATTTGGAGTTTGTCCTGTATTTCATCTCACAAGTTTGAGTTACACCATGTAATTATTTTTTCTGTGTGAGAATCTTTTCTTCCCTGTGGTGAATTGTGCATGGTATGGGTCTGTTTATATGTACTTGAGCGCTATTGATGAGACTTTCTGACTTTACCATCCTTCCTTTGTCGAAGGAATTACATAATGCCAGCAGAAACCAAGTATCTCCTCTGTATTTAAGTTCTGTCATTTCAGGGTAAAAATTCTAAGGTGGTCAGTGAGTTCCTACTGTGTTTACCTTCCCAGATTGCCAGAGTCATACAAAATGGATGGGATTGTGTTTCTGGTGTTGATGGAAGGCATTGAGTGCTTCCCCTATGTTGATATAGTGATAACCTTTATTTTCACTCCTGGCAAGCAAGGAGTTGCTCTGCTATCATCCCCCACCTCTCAGAAAGCCGCCTTGGCAAATTTATGCCCAGAAAAGAGTCCAAATTACTTAGGTGTCCTTGGTCAACTGAGGATATTCCATAGGATTTGCCTTGTGTCACACATGCTCTCTCTTCTTTCTCTGGCTCTTACATGTACTTGTGCAAGGATTTTTTCATCTAACACAGGTGACAACTTGATACCAAGAACTGAATTTTAACTTACTGTAATGAAATCCAAAATGCCAAAGTTTCAGAAGATGTTTCAGAGGACAAAAGCTTTTTTTTAAAATCTGTCTTATTTCTTCTCCTCCTGATTTGGAGTTCATTTTTTGCAATCAGGAAGTTGCTGTCAAGTAATAGTTTTTCCTAATCTTTCTCCTCACAGATTATCCAAAGCACTGCAAAGCATGTAGTCAGAAGGGGAAAAAAACCGGTGATGATAATTAACTGAACTGCAGCTTTTAGTTGAAGGACTTTTCATGGTCTTAAAGTTGGGAACTGATCCAAGTAACAACCTTGGAAAGTGTTAGCTGTTTTCTGAAAGAGGTGGATTTTGGCTTAGTGCTGTTCTCTGAAAACAAGGGGAGTGAGTCTGACCTCTATGTAAGTTAAATAAATGAAATACCTTAGCCAAGGAAATCTCAGTACAAAATTGTTAACACCCGAATAATTACCAGCTGTACTCTGCAGAACTTCTGCTCCTTAAAAAGTGATCAGAGATTCTCAATTTTAGTTTCATCCTAGCTTTGCTGTGCAGAGATTTTTATTTTTCCCATGGTAAAAATTAATTACAAGAATGTATTTTTTGCTAAACTTGTTAAACTGGAGTAGAAAGCCACAAAGAGATCTGCTCTCAGATCTGCAGCCTGATTCAAAGTAGGCCAGAACACATTAAAAGTGACTGGATGGGTTAGCAATTTTCCAGTACTTTAACTTTTGATGATTTATGCATCTGCTGTGGATGGAAATCATCCAATATCCTCCAGAGATAATGTCTGGAACCAGACATACAATTTACCTGTTTCATATTCCCATTTTCTGTAACAATGGATTGATCCCTCAGGCTTTTCAATTCATGCAATTGCCACGCTTGATGTTCAGTGAAGTTGCTCCTATTTGTAACATCCAGTTTCTGGGCCCGTGTAATACCCTGCATTGTTATATGCAGAGAGAAGTGAGAACCTATTTAATCACTCATGAGAAAGGTGACATTTTTCTCATATATACAACAGCCAAAGCAAGCTAAGGCATTGGTTTTTGGTTTGGTTGTTTTTGTTTGTTTTTGTTGTTTTTTTGTTTGTGTTTTTGTTGTTTTTTGTTTGTGTTTTTGTTGTTTTGGTGGGGTTTTGTGTGTGTGTGTGTGTGTGTGTGTGTGTGTGCGTGCCAGCACCATATTGTACTAATATGAGGAGCCTGAGGAGGTAGTTTCAAATGCTGTGCTCAATGGAAGCAGTTAAAGACTCTGTCAGGCTGTGCCCCACTGCGCTGTGCCCCCTTGGTTCCTACACCATGAGCTGCAATGATGCCAGCCATAGCCCTTGTGTAGAGGGAGAGGGGAGTAGGCATCAATAGCATCACATAGGAGCAGGAGTAGTAGGGAATAAGGTGTGTTAAACAGATAAGGGATCATTAGGGGAAACAGTCTAAATGACCGTTTTCATTAGTGATTGTGAGAGGCCCCTGGAATGTGTCCTAGGGTTTCCTAACTGCACTTCAGGATTAAGCTTGAGTAAGGCTGAGTGTTCCTCCTTTGTGGCAAATGCTCCCAGAAGGAAGCAGTAGTGGAAGGTACCAGATAGGATGGGTTGTAATGAACATGAGGCAGAGGAATGCAAAGGTGCAAACCCAGCCTGAACGAATGCCATGGTACCACAGAGCAAGGAACTGCAGAAGGACTTCCTGACTAATGAGTGCTCTGCACAGAAACCAGATTATGTCACAAAAAGGGCATTTTTCTTCCAGAAGGAATATGTACCTTTAATTGAAAATTATTTGGTAGGCCAAAAACTCGTTTAGGTAAATAATGTACGACACTTAATATACATGCATATTTATGAATATATGTAAATCAGTACATTTACAGGCAAATGAGGTAAAGTTATTCATATCACCTTGCTAAGAAATTAGGGATTACTGTGAAAATGATTTTTAAGGTAAAAAAAAATCATGCACAAAATATATAAACACTGGCAAAGATGCAGAATCTTTCACGTTTTAGTCTCAGTTGGTTTCCAGAAAATACCCTGTTCAACTGAAATCTGAGGTGCATTTGAATTTTGAAAGGAGTTGGGCTTTGTTGTGATGGGTATTTAAGGGCATCAAAAGGTGTTTGTGTTCTCACTGCTACTGGTAACCTGTTACCTGTGCTTGACTAGGCAATCCACACATCTCTGGTGGTGGTATCAATAACTTGTTGACAGAAGAATTATTCATTGCGGCTGGAAGGAGTAGCTGAGAAATGTGGAACCAGAGCTACTGGTGGGTGCAGTGAGAAGCCAAGGATTTGAATTAGGGAAGGAATGTTTGGATTTTTAACCATGGTAATATCAAAAGTGAAATAGATGCAGTTGAATTACACTGGCGGTTTTGCATTATTTATGTCTCTCTTCTACCTGTCCCTTGTCTTGAATTATAGAATCTTTATTTGGAAAGCAGTGATTGTATTTTGGATGCTGTGAAAATGTGACAAAGCTGGTGAGACAACAGGTGCTGAAATTCAAGTCCTGGTTTACCTCAGATGTGAATGCAGTAAGGACTTTGCTGCAATTAAAGGTAGGTCAGTGGGAAAGCACAAAGAGCTCTGCAATGGTATCTGTTCTCAACACCCAATTTACTTTCTGAATGTGTAACTTCAGATCTTGTAGCTGCCAATAAAGTGCCTCTGACAAACGTTGAAAAACGACCCATCTTAAGTGTGAAAAGTAAAAGCACAAGGTAAGTTTCACTCTAAACAAGACAGCATTTTTAAATACAAAAATCTGTTCAATTTCGGTTTGTTTTGTTTTTATTTAGGAAGTGAATGAAGTAGAAAGGATGAAGGAGTATTCTTATGGGCATGCAAACTACTCCCCCTTCACAAAGGCATTGTGAAAAGTGTCATCATGCACCCAATAAAAGCCAGTTCAATTAACTGCCTAACAAATATTTGCTAAAAGTGACAGGAACCTGAGAAATTGATCATGTGCTTTGCAGAGCCATCCAGCAAAACTGTGTGCCTGACCTGCCCTGTCCCACTGTGACTTGTGTGGGCATTTAGAGCACCAGGCTGAAGCTGCTTAACAACTGAAGGTTGAAATTACTGGAGCCCTTGTGGTTGTGTATTTCCTATTAACTACATATTTTCAATGAACTTAGAGAGATCTGCCAAACAGCATCCTTTCCGCTAAAAAAAAAAAAAAAAAAAAAAAAACCCACAAACAAAAAGCTCTAAGAGGTGGAATAGCAATTTGTTTTATAAAGATCTCAAAACCCAATTCTAAACAGGCTGGCAAAACTCTGGTGGCAAGTCATGGTATTTTAAAAAAATCATTTAATGAGAAAAGATGCATGGAAAAAGATGGGGGGTGTTGGGGTTGTTTGTTTTAATATACAGGAAGATTTATCATGAAGGAGAACATCAAAATAAACGAGTCTTCCCGAATTATAATGTTTTCCAGTGATCAGCGTGAGTAGGTAACTTCATTCGTATTTGATGGACAGATGTTACACACTCAGATTTTAACATTAATGTCCAACAAATCAATTTTTTTCTCTACAATTATAGATCTATGGAAAAGAACTGTAATTTTATTAGTAATAAAGGACTGATCTTATTTTCCTGACCAAAAAACAAACTGTAAACAAGCAATCTATACAACATCATGAAAGCTCACAGTGTAATGGCTAATGCAGAGGATTAGAGATCAAGTTTCTTAAATTGTGTTTCTGCCTGTGATGACGTAGTTTATGAACTGTGGCAAGGGTTTCAAGCTTCTCTGAGCTGCAGTTTTCTGTAGGAAATGTGTCTTTCACAAGTGTTTAGAAAAGCCAATTACCAAGGAGAAAGAAAAATACTGGCATGCAAAATCAAACAGCAATTTGCTAGAGGTTCTTACATTAGAAACAGCCAGAAGGCAATCATGCCAAACCTCTTTATTCTGTGGCCTCAGCAGCAGAAATTTCAGCTCCTTTTTAGGCCTGTCTGACAGTGTTTTGGACTGTGCATAATCCATAATAGCATCATATATTATCCTTGTCTCAGGGAAATTTTGAAGGGACAACCTCTTCCAGCATAAGAATCTACCTACATGAAAGCAAATATATTTGTATTGTTCCCTAAAAAGGTTTTCCCATCAATTTTAATAATATCAGTAGTTTTAAAGATTAACTTCCACATTAACGAAGAAAGTGCCCTGAAGATGCCTGAGCTAATAAAATTACTTGCATTAAATTATTTTTGAAACAACCGTCTGTTCTTCAGATATGTTTGTCTGTGTTGCGTAATTGTATTAATAATTGCTGTATAGCCACTACATATAAATTTATGACAGAAATACATATATGGAACATTTACACCATTTTATGTCCAGAAAGAATTGGGATTTTCATTACTGTTCATGGTCCAAACTTAAAAAGACTGTGTATTTGACATATTCTTATGTCTGCTGCCTGCAAAAATTGAGGAACAGTCGATCCTACACATGGCATGGGACTTAGCTTTGGCTGAGAACTAACCAGAGCAGGTGCCATTATTCACCTTGATGTCATCACTCCTCTTGTGGGCTCACCTGTAATTTTGAGCTTTGAACATTTTCTTTCTCAAACTCCTTGAGAATTATTAATAAAATGCATCAAGAAATGCAACTGCTTCGCAAACTACACCATCACTCCAGATCCTGACAAAACCTCCACAAAATGCTGCAAAATCAATTTTCCATAAACATTTGCCTCGCTTTGGCTGCTTATATTCTGTAAATGTAGCTGTTTGTGCAAAGCATGGTGCAATGGAGAAAGAGGACAATTAGTGTTCCTCACTGATCGGTCACTTATGTACATTTTAGGTTTAACTCTTCCATGCTAAAATTTTTATGACCAAATCCCTAACAAAATCTCAGTATTATCTGTGAGTACTGGAGCTCATCTTGTACCATTTGTTGATGGCATTTCTGCTGTCCCATTAATTTGCCTGTTAAGCAGCATTGCGCAGTTCTGCAATGCAGTGGTTAAACTTTTTCCTGCTATAGCTGCTTCTGTTAGGTCTATAAAGAACCTGCAGTAAAGAAATACAGGAATTTTAAGAGGGAGCAACAAATACTATCATCACAAGGAGAATTGTACAAGGTGCATGCCTTTTCTGTCTGTCCACAGTACTGCTCCTGATGAGCTGTTTGCTACCATATTCTTCAGGTGATTTACCTTTTGCATTAAAATTCTTTAAATAACATTTTCTAGGACTAACATGGTACTATTTATATTCTAAAATCAATATTAGCTTATTTCAAGAAACTAAGTTTCTTGAACACCTCCAGGGATGGTGACTCCACCAGCTCCCTGGGCAGCCTGTTCCAGGTCCATTTTCTGACAGAAATTTAGCACTTCTCATTTCTGACATTCATCTCCCACTGAGTTACAAGTCAGTCCCCATGGGCCGTACACAGGACCCTCCCTTGCCACAGATGTGAGCAGAAAAAACTTGCACCTGTCCAACTCAAGTGGGCTGGGAGACGCCACAGGGGATGCAGAGACCAAAGAGTGTAAAACTGCTGAGAAAAGGCTCCTTAATTTATTTTTTTTCCAAATATAATTAGATTAGAAAGGCACAGAACCCTAGCCATACACTAGCTGCATTGTGCTGGTTTTGGCCGGGGCAGAGTTAATTCTCTTCACAGTGGCTGGGAAGGGGCTGTGTACTGGATTAGTGCTGAACCCAGGGCTGATAATACAGAGATGGTTTTGTTATTGCTGAGCGGGGCTTACAGAGAGTCAAGGCCTTTTCTGCTTTTCATAAGGCCATGCTGCCAGGGGCTGGGAGTGCCTGGGAGGAGACACATCTGAGACGGGTAACCCCAAATGACAAAAGGGATATTCCGTCGTCAACACATGAGTAACAAAAACATCTCTGTATTATCAGCCCTGGGTTCAGCACTAATCCAGTACACAGCCCCTTCCCAGCCACTGTGAAGAGAATTAACTCTGCCCCGGCCAAGACCAGGACACCCATCCAAATTATACTGGCAGTGAGACAGAGGAGCAATGAAGCTGCTGAGGGGTCTGGGGCACAAGTCCTGTGAGGAGCAGCTGAGGGAGCCGGGGTTGTTCACTCGGGTGAAGAAGAGGCTCAGGGGTGATGTTATCACTCTCCACAACTCCCTGACAGGAGCGCACAGCCCGGGGGCCTCGGTCTCTTCTGCCAGGCGGCCTGCGACAGGACGAGAGGACACAGTCTTAGGCTGTGCTGGGGAAAGTTTAGGTTGGACATAGGGAAGAATTTCTTCACAGAATGGGTGAGTAGACATTGGAATGGACTGCTGGTGGAGTCAGCGTCCCTAGATAGGAGTGTTTAAGGAAAGACTGGACGTGGGATTCAGTGCCATGGTCCAGTTGGTTCGGTCACAGGTTGGATTCGACGACCTCAGAGGTCTTTTCCAACCTAACTGATTCCGTGATCTTGTGACTGATTCTGTGATCTCTGAACAGCCGAACCTTCTTTACAACGGCTGCAGGGTAACACACCGAGCCACGCTGCGGGGCTGAGGGCTAGTGTGTCAGCCCTTTCGGCACTGCGGCGCCTCACTTTTGTCCCACACAAGGCGAAGGCCATTCCCGTCTGGCAAATGACGGACATTTGACCCACTCCGCGCCCCGAGCGGCGCCGGCAGCGGGCGGGCGCTGGGCGGGGCCACCCGCCTGACGTCACGCCGCGGTGACGCCATCGCTCCGTCGCCGCGCGCCCGGCGCCGCCATGTTCAAGGTGAGGAAGGGTCCCCGCGCGGGCCGGGCCCGCGCCGCCCGCAGCGCTCGGGGCTCCGCGCTCCGCCCGCGCCCTTCTCCGCTTAACTCTTGGCAGGCGCCTACTCCCACTCTCCTTGCAGCTGCTTAACCGCTCCTTTTAGCGCTTCAGAACCGCGTGCCCTCCGTGTTGCATGGAAAGAGACACATTCCTTAAAATTGCTGCTGGGGTACATCCGCGTGCAGCTGTGTTGCCGCAGAGTTGGGGTTCGTGCGTGCACATCACATTCCTTCCTTGCAGTTGCTTCTTAGTTTGAAATTGCGTCCAGCAGCGCGGAGCTGCGTTACCGCAGAGTCTGGGTTCGTGCAGTTGTCGCTTGAAAGTGTCAGTTCGATCTCGAAGTGTCTCAGGGCGTGAAGGTTGTCAGTGAGACCTGCGAAACGCACGGTCCGGCTCTCGCTGTCTCAAAGGTCTTCGCCTCTGATTAGAGCAGCCCCAGATCACATCCACAGGCTAAAACCAAGCTCTGGGTGCCAGTCAGATCCTGGTTACGGCTGCTAGTTTAAAAAAAAACACACCACCAAACCTGGTGATGCTCGATTCTTGGTATTCTTTTTCATTGGTACCATTTTCTGTGTGAAATATTGATAATACAGCTACAAATATACTAAGTATACTAAATACTAAAATATAATTGAAACACAAGAAGTTCCATCTCAACACGAGGAAGAGCTTTACATTGAGGGTGGCAGAGCACTGGAGCAGCTGCCCAGGTCGTAGAGTCTTTCTGGAGACATTCAAAGCCCACCTACCTGGACATGTTCCTGTGTCACCTGCTTCAGGTGACTCTGCCTTGCCAGGGGGTTTGGACTGGATGGTCTCCTGACGTCCCTTCCAGTCGTGACAATTCTGTGAGTCTGTGATACTGATGTGCAGAGACTTCCCTTGCTCTGCTCTTGTCACAATTTTTTTTTTATTTTTTTTTATTTTTTTTTTTTTTTAAATTTTGTGCTTTAATGTTGGGATTCTGTGCTCGGAATCATTGAGAATTCCGTAACTGATGCTGACTTGTCATTAGAGGGGTTATATGTGAACCTATGCATTTAGGCACTATGTGTTGTACTAGTAGTTTTATGCAGCCATTGAGGATTTAGGTGCTTCAGGCCAACCTGATGTTATACCTCTGAGAGCCAAAGGGGAAGGTGGCTTTTTGTCCAGGATATTTGTGCTTCAGGGACAGAGGAGTGTTGAAGAGTTTGGATTTTGGTTTTATGTTTTTATAGTTTGGGTTGAGAAATAGGAGGAATAATAGAAAAAGAAGAGAAAAATGAAGTGGTTTCATTAATTAGAACTCAGCCTTCTCAAAAGTATGCTCAAGGCTTTCCTATCTGGTGTCTAAAGAGAAAGTTGAATTATTAGCTAGAGAGGAGTAAAAGTATCTTTTTTGCTTAAAATAACTGCAGAGCATTGCCAATAGAGAGGAATGTGAGCTCTGCTTTTCTGATACTGAGTGGCTGTAAGACTGGTAGGCTGAAGGCACAGCTCAATCACTCAAAATGTTTTACTACAGCAATTGTTTTAGTAATATGTGGTTAGTATGGAATTCAGAAATGAGGTCCTAAAGGGAGTTTTGGAAACAAAAAGTACAGCAGTTGATCTTTCATACTTCCAAATAAATATTTCTGTGTGTGCAAATATACAGTATTTCAGCAGCAGTTCTGTCTGTCCTGTAAGGTAGCTGATGTAGGGGACCCTTGGAGTGTGACTTGAACAGCACATTTAAGAAGAAATCTAACTTGCACTTTCAGAGATTAGTTTAATTTTGTTAAAAAGTAAAAGCAGTGGAAAATGTCTGCACTTCGGTATCTTGATAAAGTAGACAGTTGACATTTTCAGTCAGAGTAGTTCTGTGATCACTGATACTGTTTTGTGAAACCCAGGTGCTTCTAGTCTTGTGCTCTGCTGTTTGTGTCTTTATATAAAAATCTCAAATATTTAAAACATTTGGTTTTACTGTTTCTGCTGGTGACACTTAGCACCATTTACACTGTTTGAAAACATATTTCATAATGAAAATGCATTTAGATTTTTACCTTTTCAGTGACAGAACAATTTGGCAGTGAAAAAAAGGAAAGATTGAGGAAATAAACTCTACAGCTGTTAATGGTTAGTAGCATTTGTTTTTGTCCTGGCTAACGGAAGTATGTGAAAAATGTTTTAAGATTATCCTTGTCTTTCCTTGGCTGTGAAACAGCTGATCCAGTCATTGTGGTGTTTCATTTATAGTGATTTAGTAATGAGTCCATAAACTCAGACAAGGAAAAACTTGCATTTTAAGCAAGTTTTTCCATAGCAATTTTTTCTATACCTTTTGACCCACCAGATCCCTTATGTCTTCCAGAAAAGCAATCCTGTGACCTAGTTCTTGCGTGCTGTTTCTCTACACATTTTTAGGAATTTTGACAACTGTATAGTCTAATTTTTAGTTTGAGGAGTCTCTTGGTTACATTTAATAAACATTCCACCTGCAAAGCAGTGGAATGAATTTAAGCTGCAAGCGCTTGACTGCCTACAACAAGCTGATATGGTCTGGATAATTTTAAAGCTATTTTCTAACAGCTCTGCAGCAGACAGAGCAATTGTGCCGTGGCTGGACCAGTTACCCACCCACAGCATGAAGGATGGATGTGTGGTTTGACCACGGCTTCAGTCTCACAAGCAGCTAGGTCAGATCCCACCTACCATTTGTGAAAAGGAGGCGGCCTCGCTGCCTCCTCCTTTCTCATCCCTTCTCCCCTGGCCCACACAGTTCCTCTGGTGCTTGTCAGGCTGTTTCATGGAAGGGTTCAGTTTGCTAAGCCCGCACAAAGCTCTCCGCTTCTCTTTCAGGATTAATCTTTTGCCAAATTGGCGAGGTGAATTGCCTCACGGTGGGAGCGTCCGGCCACCAAAGCTAGGGCAAGGTGAGCAGCAGGACTTCTGGGAGCCAGTGTTGGAGAGGAGCCAGACGCCTCCAGTTTGGTGTTAGATCCACTCGTGCTGTAACCTGATGCAGGAAAACACAGGCCGTTGTAACTGCACATTTCCCTGAGCAGTAACAGGAGTATGAGACATTGAAAGCTTTCCCATTTCAACTGACATTTCTGGAGTTATACTTGGCTGTTAATAAAGATGTGTGTTTGCTGGAAAATGCTCTCTAGGCCTTCTTGATTTACTGTGCAGCTGTGAATTTTTTTCCTTCTGTTTTTTAAGTCGAAGCAGACTTTCCCATTAAGAAATTCAGTTCAGTGTATGTCCTGAATATTGGAAGAATTATATCCACCTTACTCATGGTGGTTGTGTTGTGTGATTGGAATGAATCTAAAGTATTCCAAAAACAGTCAAGTAATTCATGTTTCTCACAGAAAAGTAGGAGTGTCCTAGGGTGACTTTATGATGCTTGTATCCCCAGTCGTCTGTTCTGTTTACGTAATGTAAAACATTCCTAAAATTCTTAGAAAGTATTGATTTTGTTCTGGTATTTATAGCTGTAGGTCTCATTGTTTTCCTAAATCTAGATGCAGATATTAAGTAGAAGTAAAACACTGAACTTCTTGGTACTAACTATGGAAAAATTGAGGTATTATAGGAATTCACAAAATTCTTTAAAATATTAATATGATCTTGCCATTTAAACTGATAAAGTTAATACAAAAATTATTTTAAATTAGAGAAAACAAAATCTTTTTTGTGAGGTGAAAACTGATGAGATTAGCATTTACTTCTACTGCCTCCTTTAGCCTTAGGCTTTTCCAGTTACCATCTGAGTGCCTGAGAGCATTAGATTGTGTGCTGCTGGCCCTCCTTTCTCCTTATTTCCGAGCATCTTTGTATATCACTTTTTACCATGTGGAGGGACATAAACATTGTCTGCCTGGACATGTTCAAACACGTTGCCATTTTGTTTGCACATAATAACGTGCTTGTCTTCCTGTAATGCTTCCAGGTAATTCGGCTGGGGGCCGCCCCTGTCAGCCTGAGCTTGCTCTCTGTCCAGGTTTATGCTGCTTCTTCAGAGAAGACTTCCAAAAAGGAGTTGCTGAAAACTGAGGAGGTAAGTATGGTTAGAGTCTTAGAGCTTTTCTATCTAAAGAATTCTGGAAACATTGTGTTTTGATGTATGAAAGCATTTAGGTACATCGTGTCACCTTTTCTATTCATGTCTTTAAATTTGCTTCTCAATTTTCCACAACAGAGACACCTATATAGTTTTGCTTGTGGACACTGCTGTTGGTGTTCTTCACTTGATACTGCCAGGCTTGCCTGTGTGTAAGATCTTTTTCCTACATTAAAGCCTTCTATTCTCCATTCAGAAATTACATTTTCATGTTTGTGGATTTACTTACAGTTATATTTCAAATTCATAGGAATATTTTCTTTGCTTTTTATCCAGATCATGCTACTTACTTTTTACTGTAAGTACCGTTGGTAAATTCTAATAAAAACTAATTTATTTTCTCCATTAAAACAGCAAATCAGAATGTCTTATTTCTAAAAATAGTCTCTTTTTTATGATCAAAATTCTTATCTGGCAATACTTTGAATCCACCATAGTAGCCTACAGAATTTTATCAGTTTTCTTTTCTTCACAGTATTTGGACCTAAACAACAACAAATACAATAAATAGTGGTAATAAATACCTGATATTTTTTCATTTCTTTAAGATGTTATAAATGTCTTGGTTGTAAGTAGAGCCTTAAAATACCCTGTGAAACTGTAGACTCACCAGCATTGTTGCACAGGCTTTTAAAAGTCTCCAATACTAAAAAAAATTTTAAAAAAATAGTTCATAACGAAATCCAGCTTTATATGCATGAGAGCATGCAATTGTTTAAAAATTTTGAGTACTTCAGCCCAAGCTAAAGTGTTGTACTGCAAGCACAGGAACTCAGGCTGATGTTTGTGCACACCTATGTCTTTTGGCTGGGCAGTTCCCCAGGGTGTACAGAGTGAGAGGAGCCAGAGCTGCCATGGGCTCCTGGCCCTCCCTGACTGAGAACCTCAGCCTGGGCTGTGCCCAACCTCTGCTGGCCTGAGTCAGTCGTGAGGCAGCAGCATGGGGTTCATGTGAGCTGAGTAATGGGCTGGCCATCAGCTCCAGCACAGCAGAATGTGCAAGCCATGGAGTTTTGGCTGCCTTTTTTGCCATTCACAGGGTGTTAGTTTGGATCTCTACTGTGTCAGCTGTCTAGTTTCATAAAATATATGGGAATTTCCTTATCTCCAAGGCTTCTGTCCTTGTGCCAGACGTTGCTTTTAGGTTGTCCAACAGGATCCAAGTTCAGCTTGTGACTATGATTGCCAGGGATGACCATGTTTCCTAGGGATGTGAGGCTGAAAATCCTTGTCTTTCAAAGTATTATGGGAAATCCAGCTGTACAAGTTATCAAATTATTGCATAAATTTGATGTAATTTTCTATTATGTTATGGTTAGCAGCTTTTTTTATTATGTTATAGAGACAGTTCTTTTCCAGCTGATCATGAAAAGAGAGCTAGCTACATTTTAATGCAGCAATACATGTAATTATCAGTTTATAATAAACTACTAAATAGAGTATAAACATGGTGTAAAATATATTTTATACTAAACATCTGTGTAGTTATAAACTGCTAGAAATTTTGGTAAGTTTTTTTTTCATCTGAACTTTGCTGTTCATCTTCAGTGGTACAAACTTGAGTCTTTTTTTAAATGGAATATAGTTTCAAATATGCTTAGGTAATTGTTGTAAATGTTGTGATTCTAAACCTTAAGCAGGGTGGTTTTAGCATTTATTATGTGAAGATGCCCATTGCTTGTTAGAGTTCCTCTTTGCTCAGTGCCAGGGTGCCATTAATGCTGCTAGTTGCTGATGTGGTTAATGACCAAGGGTTGGGATGTTGTACCATTTTTCTGCTCGGTCGCAAACAGGCACATTTGTGTTGGATGTTACCTTTGTTAGAAGCTGCTTAGCCTCTTTAATGATGGCTTGTGCAAATATAGAAAATGATTGATTGTGATTTCTAGTACATTCAGTATGTTAACTGGGAACCAGAAGTGCTGATTAAGGTGAGAAACATTTTTCACAATTATGTTGTGTGTTCTTATTAAACTAGTTTAATATTAATTTATAACTTGTGACTTGGATCATATAGCAGCTATGAATGAATTGTATAGCAGTTAGAAGTCATCTTCATCGTAATTATGTACTGTGTAATTAAACTTTGCTCATAATGGTTGTCTCAGAGCTGTGTGAATTTTTACTGTGCATTGTTTATGTAGTAAGCACAGTGTTAGGTGTTCTCTGCTTAGACTGTTCATGCCCTGAAGACCTACTTACACAATGACACCTTTGTTTTTAACATCTTGTTTGCTAATATTCACAGCTGTCACTGTACTCCTCCCCAGCTCGTGAGACTAAATATGTGGAGAATCCCAAAACCGAATTGGAAGAGGGGGTTTCCCGTTTACGGCATGTTCTGGAGCCATATACAGCCTGGTGTCAGGTATAATGGTTTGTATTGCAGCTGGTGGTGGTTCAGGGGTAAAGCCCCAGCTGGGATTGTGGTTTGTTTTTTCTGAGTTGGAATTAACAGGTAGCAGCAAAGTAAAAGGTGATAGCTGTAAAAGCATTTTTCAAAAATGTGGCATCACTGACAGTTTTCTGCATTGCTTAAAATTTTCCACAGTTCAGATCATAATGTTTACCCCCTTGTCACACAGAATCAGTTGTGTCTTTATACTAGTTTTCTGAACTAAACCCTGGATTTAGGGTTTCTCCTTCCAAAAGAATTAAAATTAACTAAAGCGTAGAATTGTTTTCTGAAGTGAACTTTAAGCTTAAATATACCTAGGGATATCTGGATTTGGCACTGTTCTGTGGCTGAGGGAGATAGGAGAACAGTTTTCCTGAGAGTATTTGCAGTTTTCATGCTCAAGGAGGCCTTAAATTATCAAGCAGTGTGTTTCGGAGCAGCAAAACCAAGTTGCCCTTGTTGCAACTGTGACAAAACACAACTTAGCAAAAAATAAGTCAGTATTTGCTGAACTGGAATGTTGAGGGAAGGAATGCAGCTCTCTGGAAGAGAGAAAATCTCAGGCCACTAAGTAGTGGTAAACCTAATCCCCAGACCTTTCCCCCCAGAATTTCTTAAATATATTTTATTAGGTAGTATGTTTAGAGTAAATAGTCATTAAATACAAAAATAGGCTCTGTAGTGAAGAGGAAAACCAAGATTTTTGGAATCAAGGCCTAAATTTTTGGTATTAGATTGCAAAGCCCCAGGATAGCTTTCTTGCTCTTTCCTGCCCAGGAAATGTTGAGGCTTACTTTTGAAGCAAGGGCGTCCTTGCCCTGTGGTTGTCTCTTGGCAACTGTGGGTGATTCTCTGCTTTGCCCTCTGCCTGTTGTGAGTCCCCTTAAGCTGCTAGATGTTCAGCCTGGAAGTTCTGTGTGGTGCTACCTTTAACAAGACTGAAATATTTTTTCAGAGTTATTCAGTCTAGTGTTTCTGAAGTGCCACCAGCAGGAGCACTGGCTGCAGCTTGGAAGGGGAAGGGGGGTTTTCCACAGGATAAGTCAGAGCTCTGACCTCCTGAACACATGGGGTTTGTGTGGTTGCCTGTGGTTCACTGGGGAGTGAAATTGGAAAGGAGGTTAGCCTTTAACCTTGCTTGATGTCTTGCTGACCTGTTGTTATCCTGTTTGGGTTTTTTTTTTGGTTTTTTTTTTGTCTGTCTGGTGATCATTGACATAAGATGTGCCCTTCTGCTCACACACAAGCCATTTCCTGGCAGTGGTTTACTGACTCATTTTATGAAGCAGGCATGTAAACTTTATGGGTTTGGGGTAATCCTGCTTAACTGTAGTCAGACGTAGCTTTGATTTTATACCCCCTGCCCACCCCTGCTATGTTGAGGAAAATAATATTTAGGTGTGTCTCAGTTGTCTTTAAAATCAAACAGATAACTCAGAATAATCAGAATGAAATTGGTTATGTTTGTATATTCATTTTACTTTCCAAAATTACTCAACTGTAGTAGAAATGCAGCTCGAAACTCAGACGTAGAATGAGCCAGTTATATTCCAGTTGTGACAGAAGACTAAGTCTAAGGCAGATTTAGTCTCTGGGTTCTTTAGAGCAAGTTCTTAAATTGGCTTTTCATAAGACCAACATCCATTTAAGGTTATGTTGTGTGTCACGTGCTAACTCTTTTTTATTTTCATGACAAATGGGGTTTTTTTGCATCACTCTTGCCAGTGAGGAGATGAAAGTTCTAAAGATATCCCCATGCAGTATCCTAAACAAATGCTTTCACTTCTGCAGGTGGAATTGCAAGACTATTCTCTGCTTTAGCTTTGGGCATATTATATATATATATGTTTATGAAATTGTTCCCTAATTTATAGACTGCCTTACTCTGTCTCTCTGAAGCATTATAAGTGTAAATAACAATTAGCAGGGTTCTTTTTATTGATATTTTTTTTCTAGTTTGATAAAAGACATAAAATTCTTTTACTTCCTAAATATTCTCAGTCTGAAAAAAATCCATGACTGGTCTTTGGGGTTGATGCAGTGTCTTTGATTTACTTTGGACATCTATGGACATCTAATTTTCTAAGTCACATCAAAGTGCAGTCTTGTTAGCCTAAGAGTCTCCTGGAAAATGGAATTTATCACCTTGCAGAATGAGTCACGTACCCCTGCGAAGCGTGAGGAAGGAGTTTATTGCAGTGTTGTAGTTCTTTTCTTTGCATCACCTCACGTATTTCTGCAATACCTGCATACGTGGTGAAACCCAAAAAATTCTGACTTTCAGTTGCCTAATCTTAATAAAATATTGAGATTGACGTCTGTGTTTCGAAGTATTGTATTTTATCTCTGTCCAAAGACTCTTTTGAGAAAAATCTGTAAGTTGTGCTAAATGTAACATTGAGCAAGCTTAGCTCTATAAGTGAAGGGTGGAAGTGGGAATAAAAGGAAGTTATTTTGGGGACCCATCACTTTTTTATTCCTTGTTTTTGGGTGTTTTTTTTCTCCTTTCCTTGCCAGGTCAGTTACAGTCTATGGTTAATATTTTACTTACTTGGTATCTATTTACTCTTGTTCTCTCTTTTTCTTTTAGGATCTTTATGCCAAAGCTATGCCCAAGTTAGAAAAAGCTGTTGAGCATGGTAGAGGTAAATCAGCTTAGTTTTCTTAACTAGCAGTTTAAAATGCAGGACTGTTCTATACCTTCAGTTTAAAGGGAATTCCATTAAACATCATTGTATGTATAATTTCTAATGCATTTAAGACTACTTTATTTCCACTGTGTATGTGTTTGAATTTCCTTTGTGGGTCACTTATGAGTCTACATTTCTAAACAATTAAAATCCCAGACCAGCATTTATGTTTATCAGTGTCACTAAAAATTAGTTATGGAGAAAGGGAAGAGGAAGAACCCTTTAAAAAGTTTTTAAAGCAGTTTATTCCCAGCCAGCAGTATTTGCATGACCCAGCCTTCAGCAGCATTTGCTTGACCCGCCTTAGTAGCTGAATCCCCTTGTAAAGTTTATTACTTGTTGCAAGCATTTGGTCTTTTGTTTGTAATGTTTAGCCATGTAATTTTGGTTTGCTTCTATGGATCTCCTAAGAACTTTTAATTAATCCACAATAATTTTAGTTTGTTTATTTTTTTTTTGTGAGCATCCTTTCATACTGGGGCTTACCAGGACTGAGCATGGATTCTGTGTAGAGCTCATTTCAGATACTGCACCTCTTTTTTTAAAACTTAGTGGTTTCAGTCTTTTGAACTTATTAGCATTTCTACTCGAAGATTTTCCATAGTTTTCCATTCCCCCAGCAGACTCCAATCTTAGAGTACACTTTGTTTTTGCTATGTCTTTCCATTGTTCAATGATTTGTTTTTTGTACAGTATTTTACTGAAACTAGTTCTTGTTAATGTGAAACGGTAAAATTCCATTTTGCAAAGGTTTTTATCACTAATTTGAAAAAGATATAATTGAGATGCAAAAGAGCAAAACAAAACAGATGACCCAGAAGCAAAGTCATAGCTCCTATGAAAATTGGTGAATACAATACAATATTCAGTCTCATTCATGTGTCACTGGAGAAGATCTCAAAGGCTTTCAATTTTTTGCCAGCATATCGAAAATGTTAAATGTTTTTTGATAACTCTTTGTGTTTTGTAACAATTGCCAGCATGTATTGATGATTCCTTATCACAAAAATGCTTTCACATGACATTAAAGCACTTGTTTCTGGCTTTTTTTCAGAGGGCTATGAATTTCTCCAAAACCCCCCTGGTGGATTTTATCCGAGACTTGGTGTGATAAGTTTTGCTGGGATTGTTGGATTGTTTCTTGCTAGAGGTAAGTGGGAGCCGTTTGAACTGGTTATGTTACGGTTTTGGATAGGTAATTCTTTTGTGGGTTTTAGGGTACTAATTTTTAATTGTGACAAGGAGATCTGAATTAACTGTACAAGTGTGTTTCTACACTGTTCCTCCAATTATAAAGAAACTTAATGGAAAAGGTGTTTAATAACCAACAATTACTGTTTTATCATTGCTGTGTTTGTTACTAAAATCTAGTCTTCCATATTTCCCAGTAGTATCATAGTATAACAGAAATGGCAAAGGACTGGTTGGGTATTTCTTAGCCTAAAAATATTTTTAATTATTGAAGTTCTTGATCACGTATGTCACTGGACAAAACAGTAGAGAAATGAATTATGGTAAAATACAGATGTTCCAGAACTGTGATAATGTGTCCAATTAATTGTATATTCGAGTTTTTTCAAAGTATTGTGTGTCCATGTGCAGAGCTGCTGCAGATGGTGATTCACCAAATATGTGAACTCTGGGTGTACTATTTTTTTTTTGCACTACAGAAAAATGATAGAGTTAATTTCATCACCCTTATTGAAGAAATGTTCACGCTTTCATAAAAAGAAGCATTAGTCTAAGAAATGTTAACTGTGAAGAAGTATTTTGTGCTTACACTGAGATATTCTTAATGCAGTGAAATGTAGGTAAACAAAACTTTAAAACTGTATAATTTAAATACCAGTGAGGACATAGTTTGGACAAAAATAAACCTTTGTGGGGCCTGAACGTGTTGAACTGGAAGTGTGTGCTTGACTGTGTAGAAATTAGAAGTGCACCTCAAAATATTTAATTTTCCAGTGTAGCTGGTGAAAGCAGTACTTCACTTTTTTCCCTCGTGTATTTTTTTTAATGAAATCAAGGAAAATTCCCTGTTTGAAGTTCTTCAAATTCCCTCTTCTCAAATAGTGTGGTCATGAATGAGGTTGGCTTCCAGCATTTATGATTGTAACAAAGTGAGGGGAGAGGGGGAGGTGCAGTCTTGGGACTGGAATTGGAAGATTAGAGGGTCCTAAGTTTAATGAAAATGAAAATACCTCATTCTAAAAATGTTTAATTTGTGAATCTTTCAGAATGGGAGCCATAATTTTAAAACTTTTTTTCTGGTAATAGTTTAAAATATGACTGTTATTTCCAGAAAGTATTCAAACCACAGAAGGAAATGCCCTTTAATTTTGATGCTACCAAAAGTCCTCTTTATTTTATTCCTCTCTCCCTTGGTCTCTGTGGAGAAATGGCCCTCTTGGAAGGTACAGATGAAATCCTTCAGGTCTAATCATAACACTTGAATATGCACAGCTGCTGACTAAGTAGAGAATATGGTATTCAAAGTTTAATCATGTGAATATTGTGCAGTCATCCAGCTTGGTTTAAAATGCCATTAGAGATAATTGGTTTTAACTCGTGTTGCAGGTGGAGTGATGCACTTCACTTGTAAGTGAGCAGCAACAATGTGTTTATTGATAATAAAGCAAAGACTTGAAAGGATTTGATGGCAGGATCCACTTGATCAGTTACTGCATAGAGGACAGGGTCAGACAGACCTGTCTGGGGAGGATCCTTCTCTTGAGTTTCAGTGATTCAGATTCAGATTCATTCCTTTCTAGACTCTTACTCAGAGGAGTCTAGATGTGTCCAGTCCTAGTCCCAGACTTGGTCAGCAGTTTATGTCCAAAGGATTTTATGTGCATAATCAATCTAAGATATGATCTTAGTGAAGCTTACAGAGTTTTGCAAAGTATTAAGGAAGGCCCCTACTAATCAGAGTGATTACGTTTCTTAAAAAACTGGTAGGATGGAAGAGAAAATGCACTAAAATGTGTTTAAGAAAATTGTTTATAAGTAAAATGTTAGGGCCATTCAGCTGACTTGGTTAACATATACTCTGACAATGGTTTGTGGGTTTTGATTTTTTGTTACAAAACAGGCTCAAAAATAAAGAAGTTGGTGTATCCTGCAGCTCTCATGGGTATCGGTACCTCCATGTATTACCCCCAGCAAGCGGTTGCTATTGCAAAGGTCAGTGGTGATACCTTTCTTTGGAGAAGTGTCTTTTACTTTGATTGTTACCTCCTAGCTTCAGATTAACTGGTCATCCATGTTTAAAAGCCATGTCAGTGGCAATTAACAAAATGATGGGTTTTTTGCCAAAGTGGATGCAGTCTGGGCTGAAAGATAATCAGACATGTTCCTTTTTGTGACCTTTTTTTTCCTAACATCTGCAGTAGTGTCTTCAGTTAGAGGAATGTAATTTCCTTTTAAAATCTCTAACCTCATGTAACACTAAATTGACATAAATATATGCTAAGTGAGTACAATTTGTGTCTTTACTTACGATACTAAGGAAACATGAAATATCTTGTGAGCAAATGAAAACAGTGTTTGAAAGAAAAGAAAAAGAGTTTCTGTAGACAAGTCGTTCTAACATTTTGAGATAAATGTTATTGACATTTTCTGCTCTTTTTTTTTTTTTTTTGTTGAGGCTTTAAGAACGATAGCATGCACATTCTGGAATGGGGTAAGAATTCTGCTGCAAATTTACTGGATGCCTTCCCT
Source organism: Chamaea fasciata (assembly GCF_029207755.1). Classification (NCBI taxonomy): domain Eukaryota; kingdom Metazoa; phylum Chordata; class Aves; order Passeriformes; family Sylviidae; genus Chamaea; species Chamaea fasciata. The sequence goes on along the minus strand of NW_027094087.1, from coordinate 103,148,360 downwards.
ATTTATGGATTTGTTGTTTCAGGCACACAAGAAACACGTTAACTTGCAGTTGCCTAAATGAGTTTCCTGTGAGAGAAAGAACTGAAGAGACCACAGAATTGCTTACAGCCCTTACTGATGTTAGCTCATGTGCCTTGCTGTCCACATTTAGTGGTACTGGCAGATTCCTCAGATCTCCACCACACTGTAATCCAGCTTTTAACCACTCACAGTGCACATACTTGCATCTTTCAGAAATTCTTTATATTTCAGCCTTTGGTAAATTTGCTATCTAGTTACTGGCCACTAGCGAATAACCCGAGATGTCAGAATGGTAATACGATATTCTCAAGAACATATGATGTTCTTTGAAAACTGAAAGGTCATTGACTTAGGGAGGAGTCAAAACTGCTGAGTTTGAACTCTGCCAACATGGTGGTACTCTGATCTTTGATGGAATCTTTTTTTACTGCTTCCAGGATTCAGATGCTCTAAATACAGATAACTCTGTTGACTTGTTCTCAGAGAGTGAAAATTATACAAGTGGAAGGAAAAAGAAAATGAAAATTTAAGAAGCTTAGACATTTCTGTTGGAAACTGTGTATTAAAATTCTACTTGCCTTCTGAACAATGAAGTGGGAAGCGATTGAACGCTGTTCAAACTGATGTTCCTGTTTTTAAAGAAGCTCAGTTTGGGCTTAACTATGGATTTCATCCTAACAGCTTCACAATACTTAGTTTATTTTATGAGAACTTTGAAGTGCATGATTGCTCTTTGATTAATTCACAGTTCTTAGCTTGACTGTAATGAAAAATCTGATAGGAGATTGGAATGGGTTTAACTTTGTTGACTTGGTCAGGACAGTAGACGTATGAATTTGGAAACTTCTGTGGGGTGAGATACTGTTTTGGTTCCTCTAATCTATCTTGTGCTTCTCTTTTCTTAAAAAAAACAAGTTTTAAGCACATCGTATCATACCATCCATAATTTTTGGGCTTTAATCTGAAATTGGAAACACTTTCTTCTCTATTAATTATTTTTAAATATTTCATAGGCCTTTCAGAAAATGCCTGTAAACCTAGAAAGGAATGCCTGCAGTACAAAGCTCACTTGCCAGGTTAATGAAAAAATACAGAAAATACTCTGAAACATAAATATAAATTATTTTATTTTTTATGTTATGTTATTTTTATTTTTCTTTCACACTTAAGTACTTCATCACTGCTTTTTCTTTTATAGTTGTATAAGTCCCATCACTGGGTGTTGTGTTGTTTTTCTTTTTTTTTAATTTGTGAGGGTTTTGTTTCTGTCTCACTTTTATTTAAGACTTTCCAATAGAGAGTTGGAAATAAACACAGCAAAATGTATTTGTAATTGAGGTCCAACACTTAATTCATCTGGAAGTAAATTTTTTTCTTTAATTAGGATGTATGAACTCCTAAGTGAAGTTGTAGCAACAGAATTCATAATTGGTAACAGGTAGTTTTCAGACACTAGTCATCTAACTGAAGATGGAAGAAATTCACAGTCTATTATATTTGTCCCCTGCTTTAGTAAATAATCTAACAAGTAATAGATCATAAATTCTAATAAATCACAAATTTGTAAGGGATTTATTTCCTCACTGCCACTATTACTATGCTTTTAATAACTTAGAACAAAAGGTCAGACTGTATATGTAGCAGGGGAACTAAATTTAATACTAAAGCTTATTTTATTCTGGTGGAACCCTAGTGTTTTGAAATGGTATTACTTCCCAGGTAATCATAATATACTCAAAATACTTTGTGTTTACTGTGGCTCATCTTCATCTGGAAAGAACTTTCCATTATGCAGTTATTTAAATCACTCTATCATTAGAATTAAATTTTGTCCTTTGTTATTAGAACCTTTCAAACTTACTGAAGTACTGTGTGTTATGCTTTCATTCTTCTTGACAAAAAACTTCCCAATATGCCAGCTTTGTTTCTTTGACAGCAAACCACATTATTTCTATGCCTTTTGAGCCCGTACCTTGTTCAGTCTATAAGGCATAAACAGCTGTGCTGGCAGAGCTGAGAGCAGGACATGATTCCAGAGCTGTGAGTTGGAAAGCAGGAGTCGGGGTGCCTTGATCTGTGTTCGCTGCCAAATGCTCAGGAAATGGCACTTGGATTGCTTTGTTAACAGTGTACATGTAGAAAAACCAGTGGATCCTCAGTTTAGTTTCTCAGCATGAAGCATAGATAAAGAACTGCTGATTAAAATTCTGTGGGTGTGTAATTCTGTGTAACATCCAGGATAGTCAGTAATGCACACTCATGGTGCTGCGTGGCACATTAGGCCTTGGAGACCCCGGGGGCTACCCCAGTAGTGCCCAGTGCTACCCCAGTAGTCCCAGTATGGGTGTTGGTGGCCCATGGTCATCTCAAACTTTCAGAATCCCTGTTGAGACCCACTCAATCTGACTTTTGAACTTGTTTGTTCAAACTTCAGCATACAAACCCACTTAGAGTGCTGCATTCAACAGCCATGGTATTTTAGCCTGTTGACCTTGTAGCTTGCACTTCCAGTCTGCCTAGAATTGTATTTTTCAACTGTTAAAGTGTCTGTGGGTCCTGGCTCTTGGGTGGTTTGTGCACTGGTGAAACATTGGTTGGTTTTGGCAGACTAAGCTGTCTGGGTTGCTGTACCTTGTGATGTAGCTATGTAATCCAGCAACATGAATGACCAGTTTCTCATTTAATGCAATTCATAAATCACTTGGTCATATGACTCCTGTAATAATATTTTTAAGTTTGTACTGTAAGGCATTTAGTGTGGTTTTAAATATTTTAATGGAGTATTTTTAAGCAGAAACAAACAAACAGCTTAAGGACAGTTTGGGGTTTTTTTTTCTCGTTTTATGTTGCTAGCTGTGTCTTCAGTAATATTGCAGACAAAACCAGCATTTTGTTTATTGTGATTATTTTTCAGTCCTGGTAGGTTTGTACTGTTTGCACAAGGGACCACCATCTTTTCAGATGATCTTTTCTTTGTTGAAGTGCTAGAGAATGAACACTTCTGATACTGAAAAACAAAATAACTGGCTATACCTGTAATATTTAAATTGGGCAGTTTTGGAGATTTAACTGGTTCACTTGATGTGCTTATTTCTGATGACCCTTATCACTTTCAGCCATAGAGAAAACTGAGTGCTTCCAATGGACTTGTTTAAACCAATGTAACTGGTCAGATATGGTGACAAAAAGGATACTTTGTATTAAAGGCAGCCTACAGTTTGGATTTAGTTGTGACTTGGAAGGGTAGTTGCTGATTTGGGTTTGTTTTCTTTTAATTCTAGTTATTCAATAGCCTCTTTTGTAAGGTAGCAAGCACATGGTATCTGCCCAGAAGCACATCCTTGTACCATTGTGTAGTAACTGGTGTTATCAGTCTTGCTGATAACAGATCAGACAAACAAGGGGAAGTGGTTCTTCACACCGTGCATACCCAGCAGTAGAACCACTTGGCACAGGGATGCTAAAAATTTGCACTTTCCCTTGAACTCCATGCAAAAAGTTCATGGGAGGGAAATTCCTCGGGCCCCTTTGCACGCATAAAAATCATCTCTGGCTCAGGAAATCTCTAAACAGTGAATTGCAGGAGACTGGAAGAAACTTTAAAAGTATAGTTCAGAATTTTTTTTCAGAAACATGAGAAAACTGTTTCAGAAACATTTATGCTTGCTCTGTTCTCAGAGTTGGTGTTTTGTGACTTTGCCTGCTGTAAAAGATAGGGAAATATCTTAGTTCTTGATTTCGTAAGGTTTTCTTAGTTTAATAGCTGTTTAGTTGGACAAATAGTTCTTTTTGCTGTTCTTCATACAGAAACAGATAGTGATGTGTCAGTATAGACCTGAGCCTGGCTGTAAAACCTAACACTCTTTGGTTTTAAAGGGTGATATGAATATTACAATTCCTTGTCACATAAGGGACAAGGGATACTGTTTTATTAGACTTTGGGGCCTTTTCTTGTCATAAAATAGCTGTTGGTGTAATATAGCAAATACAGTAATTCCCAACTGTGTCCTCTTTTGGGAGTTGACCGGTGGTTATTCATTACACTCATCTATCAGCAAGTTCTATAAAACAAATAAGAAGAAAATCAAAAATTGCAAAATAGTGACAACCCTAAGTAGGGTCTTTCAATGGGTGTGGTCAAATGAAGAAATGCTTTGCATATGTTAATTATGTTGAATGTCAAATACTAGGAAAACCAGGATTGTTTCCACGCAGAATCATTCCACTCCCGTTTGTACAGATGTATATTCACGTAGTCTTCAGACAGTTTTCTAGCACGTTATTTTTTCTTATTTCTCATGTGACATTATTTTCCAAAATGTATATTAATGCTGTATATTGTGAGCTTGAGCAGGAAGAGTTAAATGTCTTCTGTTTTGAGACTTCTTCCACTTAAATAAGAAGCAAGGCAATATTCCTCAGATTATTAAGTTCATACTTTCTAAAAACTTTTCTTTCAAAGGTTGCTGGCACACAGCTGTATGACTGGAGTCTTCAAGGATATATTGCTGTAGAAGCTCTTTGGAAGGATAATCCTAAGAAAAAGAAATCAGGGGAAAAAGGTGATAAGGTAAGAAGTCTGAGGAACTTGATTTCTGAATTTACTGCTGCCTTTTCAGACAAAAAAATTACAAACAACAGTGGTTTTGTTCCTCTGTGACTTGGCTTTTATTTCTGAAGAGGAATTTTTCATTCTGTCTTTCTGTGCTGTAGAAAACCAGGCTTACTTCAAGTTAAACTTTCAGTAATGCTGTTTGGAAGTTTCCTTTAGTATAATCTGGTACAGATAAGCAAACAGAGTTCTAAAAATATATGTAGATAGCTTGATGAAGAATAGTGTGAGAGACTGGAGAACTGAACAAATTGATTAAATGTGTGCCGGGAAAAGCCTGAAAAGTAAGGTTTTTAGGTGTTCTTTTTTAGCTGCTGCTTAAAGAAATAAAAGTTCAAGTGTATAATGTAAAGCTTCTGTGGTTTTAAATTCACTTCTAAACTTACTGTGACTAGGAGAGGGGTGTTTTGGAGACAAAATTGCACTTGGATAGACCTCAGGGATAGGACGAAGTTCCCTTGGTAGGGCTGGGTGTAGGACTAGTTCCAAACAAGCTGGGCTGGGGAAATGTTCACGTGTCCTGGCAGTTTCTGGGTCTCCTGAGAGTGAAGACTTTCATCTGTATTGGCCCAAGGCACTTCAGTAAATGAACTTGAATAAACAAAGATTAGTTAATTGTTCTGTACCTTTCCTAAAACCTAGGCAATCAAAAAAAAACCCAAAAAAAGAGTCAGTGTTAAAATATTTCAGAAAGACAAACTGACAGCATTAGTAAAAATAGCTGGAGTTTTTCTTTTATTGGGTCCTAGGCTTTCAAAAGGGAACACATGGTTGTTATTGGAAGGCAAAAACTTTTGACACTTTCATCTTACTATAAGGCTTATTCAGGCACTTGCTACCTCAGCAGAAAAACAAACAGCATGCACAATTGCAGAGACTGCTAAGTAAACACACTTCTTTCTCTTCCTCCTTGCAGAATCTTTAAATCACACCCCTTAGTTGCCAGAACCTGTTACTTGCACAAAGGAGCAAAATGCCCATAGTTGGGTGTTCTCCAAAAGTTCATCTCACTGTTCAGGTACTGTCAGTGTGAACTGTTGCTGTGTAACTTGGTGGGTTAGACAAGGTACAAAAACCCTGTGACTCAAATGAAGAAACAGTACTTGATCACTTGATGAAAATGCCTGCATTTCCCAAGTTCATGGATCTCTTACCACTGAGGCAAACAGCCTTGCTGGTGCTTTGTCCTCTGAAGTCTGTGAAGAGAGGGTCTTGTCTCCCTGCTGTGCAGAGAAGCTGAACAGCAGCTGTAAAAAGTCACGTGCTTTTGTCTAGGATGGGGACTGAGAAGTGATTCTAATGGAAGAAGTTTGCTCTGAAGCTTCCTTCGGCCTGGGTTGGTGAAACCATACAAAGTACATAGTTGAGAATCTGGGTGCGTAGAGATGGGTTTGTTTTAGGTTTGTTTCTTATGGAAATAATCATATGGATTATTAGCACCACCAAATCAACTTTTCAAGCTGAAGAATTTCTGTTTAAGTTCTATTTTTATTAGATGCTTTTACTCATACAGAAGTGTCATAGAAGAAAATGCTTTTAACTATCATATATTAAAATTGGCAAAACATTTTGGATAGATTCTGTGACTTCTGTCTTGATTTGACAGCCTTTTGAAAGAATTCGGTTGCTTTTGTATGCATATTCCTTATTGTTTTTCTAGGCAGCTAGAATCCTGAACTAGTGAAGACAGATCTAAATGTTACTCTTGAGTTTTTGTTGCAGCAGATGTAACCCATTTAATGAAACTCTGCCAGAGCAAAAGACGTTATTTTTGTTTTTGTGACATTTACTCCAGCGTTTTCCTGTTGCTACACAAAGGATTCTTGCAAATAGTCAAGCAGTATATGGGTGTCTCTTCTTGGCTTCTGTTAATTTGTTACATTGCTCATAATTTGTCTGATAGTCATAGGTACCACAGCTGTGCATAACTTCATGTTTGTGCAGCAATATGTCATTAAAATAAATGTGGTATGTTAATTTTCTGAAGGTTTTATGAAACAAAAACCTGTGCCAAATTGAGGTAGTATCAACTGAATTCTGAGCTCTGCCAAGAAACATGAATTCTGGGACCTTCTGTGCCTGCATTTCAAAACACTGTGGCTGCAGCCCCTCCATACGGCAAGTCAGTCAGATAAATGTTTTTAATACTCTGTTGAAGGATGCAGCTCTTCAGGAAGTCAGGATAAAATCCCTCTGCTAAAACTGAAGCACACAGAAAAGCAATTTCCTTCTCTTAGTTCTCTCTCTGTCTTGTGTATATACCATTCAAAGACTTCTGCTGTATTTTTAACAATTTTGGATTCTCTCTCTTCCAGCAACACTGAGTTGGGCACCCCTTGTTTTTAGTGAAGTGGCCAAATTGTGTAAAACCAGAACAACACTACAGCTCTAAATACACCCTTTCAGCCCTTGTTTCTTTCTTATTGTGTTTGCTCTTTCCCACTTTGGCCCAACTAGTAATAAAATCTCACAGGAACCTAATTTCCCTCTCAGCTTCAGAGAGTGAGAGAAACTTTTGTGGCATATTATTTGGTTTTCATTCGTATCTGGTGTGCTGATGGACACCACCAATGACTTAGCAATACTAATATATGATACATACAATTTTTAAACCCATATGTTTTTATTACACATGTAAAATATATAAACATATAAATATATTTATATAAAAATATATTTAAAATCGATCTCTGTGGCAATCTCTGGGTATTTTATTAAGTGCTAGCTGGTTACAGAATGTCTCTGGGTGCAAAGAGTGCTCAGCTTTGGCTGATGTCCTGTACTTGCTCAGAACAAGTATCAAGGAAATTGTGGACCAGAACCTTCCTCACCTGAAAGCTCTGTTGAAAATTGTGGTGTCATTGTTTTGACTGGGGAACCTCACCATCAGTATCACGAATTGTGACAATAACAAACCTTAAATTGTGTTTTAAAGAGTGTTTTTAAGTCATATGTATTTTGGTTATCTTTTAAAACACAACATAAGCAGCTGAGAGAGCTGCTTTTTACAGAAAATGCTTGTCAGGCGTGGCTTTGGTAGGTTCTGAATAGGCAGGCAAAAGTTTGGTCATCTCAACTAAAAGAGAAACATCTGCTTCTGGCAGAAAATGCTGTGTCCTTTTATTGTCACACGCCCTCCTTTTATTGATTGGTAGTAAGAACCAAAACAGTATGAAACTTGTAAGAAATTTTACTTTTGGATTGGATCCTTAGTATGGGCAGTAGAGAATTTAGATGTGGTAGAAGTGGGATGGACAGAAAGAATGTACTCTGAAAAAGTTGATCTCTCCAAGGGCAGTTTAGAGCAACATTTTTGAAAGTACTTCATATTTTTGTTGAGAATTAAGGTCAAGGTCAACTTAAATAAAAGAAGAAGTTACTGATTGACTGGGGGAGCATGAATAAGGTAAGGCAGTGATGTTCTCTTTATTCCAAGCAATATATTGCAAACAAAAGAGGACATAAGGTAAATTATTAATCTGTTAATCTGTGAGCCCAGGTGAGCCTTTGTTTTTCCTCTGTGGCTGCCTTTTTTTTTTTTCTGGTGGGCAGACTTTCCCTTTCAAGAGTTTCCATAAGCATAAAAGATACATACCTATCTTATGTACTTTTGAAGTTGTAATTTCTAAGACCACTGTAAATGGGTCTGGCCATCTGCAAGGCTTCTGAGGTAGCAACAGAAACTTCTGCACCTGGCTCAGCTGTAATGTAAGGGAAAGACACATCACATATTTGGGGGTTTGACATTTAGATAGTTTGCTTTGGGGTGTTTTTCTTTGTATGGAAGGAAAATTTTCAGAGTAATCGTGGTGGGTTTTTTGCAGAGTTTGTTGTTGAAAGTTTAGGTCTCAGTGTATCACTGTTAGATACCGTGTGAGCTAGGTTGGGGTGTTTTTCAATCACTCGTACTGAAAGGGTACAGTCCCCTTGTTTCCAGTGTTATTTTTAGTTTCAAATAATGATGGGTTTTTTTTAATCTCAAGGAATCCCAGTGTATTGAACGTATTGTAATGAATGTATTACGGAGATTTCTTATCAGTTGCCTTTCACTTGAAACAGTCAGAAACACAAGAATGCAAAATATTTCCTCTTCTGCTGTGGGATAGAGCTCTGATGTGTGAACTCCTCTGGCCACCCAGATTTGTTATGGAGTGGTTGTGTTGAGCCAGAAAGTAGAAAGACTGTCTTGAATATGTGCCTGCTTCTGATTATAAGAGGGTACCCTGGCACAAAGAAAGTCTGTCTTCTGAGTCATTGATCTAAACAGATTTTTTGCTTCTGACCTGGTTTTGAGAGTGCCAGAGGACTTTGGCACTTTTTTTGTAAAATTAAGTGCCTGTGCCACAGGAAGGCCTTTTCTGGCTAAATCACATTACTGCTTGAACTGTCTCTCTTAGGCTCACTATTTACACAGTGGGCATATACAGTGGATGGAATTAAAAACTCCTTAATTGCTAATTCAGCAAATGACTTTGTGTGAGGAATGATAGTCTATCAGTGGATTGGCTTGAATTAAATAACTCAGGCTTAGTAGTTTTACTGAAGGCAAGCCCTGTGATGAGATCTCCTGAGCTCGTAGAAACAAAGGAATTTAGCAAGAACCCCTGTTCTCTTGTGTATGTGTGTGTGTTGCTTTAGATTGTTTTCCTCTTTCAGGGCGTGAAAAAAAAAAAAAGCTTACCTAGACAATATTTGCTTTTTACAAGTTAAAACAAGAAACTGGAAAAACACAGGCTTCTCTGTGAGGAGCTTATTTTTAGTTCATTTGTTCAGGATTGAGTAAACTCTGAGATGAGGCATCATTAGTCAGATTGTTCATTGTAAATGATAGTAAAATGTCTTAACTTCAAAGTTCCTGTACAGACAAATTACGGAGTAGATTATTATTTTGAAATGGGTGTGGTTTGTGGATGTGATTTCCTCTACTATGAAATATCCCAAGTGGTGATCAAAACAAGATGGGTTTTTGAAAAAACTACCTTTTAAAGGTCTTGCTAGGCATTTTTTGAATAGACATTTAAGAAATATCTTCATAATTGAATCTTGATACATTGAGTCCATATCTCCAGCACAGCATATGCAGGATTGCACAGACTTGGTGCCTTATTGTCTTTAATAGGTAATACATAAATTTGGTGCATATTTTCCAGGCTCCTCTAGCTTCTTTTGCTACATTTTCCATCACATGTAGCATTATAGAATCACAGAATGGTTTGAGATGGAAGGGATCTTAAAGATAATCTAGTTCGACCCTTTGCAGGAACAGCTTCCGCTAGACCAGGTGGCTCAGAGCCCCATCCATCCTGGCCTTGAGCACTTCCAGGGATGGGGCATCAACAACTTCTCTGGACAACCTGTGCCAGTGCCTCACCACCTTCACAGCAAAGAATTTCTTCCCAATATCCAATCTAAACCTGCCCTCTTTCAGTTTGAAGCCATTCCCACTTGTCCTGTCGCTCCCGGCCCTTCTGAAAAGTCCCTCTCCAACTCCCTTGTAGCCCTCTTTTTTAGGTAGTGGAAAGCCACTAGAAGTTTTCCCAAAACCTGCTCTTTTCCAGGCTGTACAATCCCAACTCTCTCAGCCTGTCTTTGTAGAAGAGGTGCTCCATCCCTCTGATCATCTCCTTGGCCTCCTCTGGACTTGCTCCAACAAGTCCGCATCCTTCTTCTGCCACAGGCCCCAGAGCTGGACACAGCAGTCCTGGTGGGTCTTCCAGGAGCAAAGGAGACCTGCTCACGCTGCTTTTGAAGCAGCCCGGGATGTGGTTGGTGTCTGGGCTGCAAGGACACATTGCTGGGTCATGTTGAGCTTTTCATCAACCAGCAACCCCAAGTCCTTCCCCCCAGGGCTGTTTTCAATCCATTCCCTGCCCATCCTGTGTTCGTGCTTGAGATTGTCCTGACCCAGTTGCAGGAGCTTGCACTTGGCCTTGCTGAACTTCATGAGGTTCACATGGGCCCATCTTTAAAGCCTGTCATGGTCCCTCTGGATGACATTCCTCCCTGCAGCGTGTTGACTGCACCTCACAACTTGGTGTTGTTGGCAGACTTGCTGTGGGTTCCCTCCGTCCCACTGTCCTTGCAGCACTGACCCCTGAGGAGCACCACTCCTCACCGGTCTCCACTCAGACATCAGACTGTGACTCTGAGTGTGACCATCCAGCCAGCTCCTTATCTGCCCAGTAGTCCATCCATCAAACCAATGTCTCTCCAGTTTAGAGACAAGGATGTCCTGCACGCCAGTGTCAAGTCATAGATGACATCAGTCACTCTTCCCTTGTCCACCACTGCTGTAAACCGTGTTGTAAAAGGCCACCAAATTTGTCAGGCACACTTTGCCATTAGTGAAGACATGTTGGCTGTCACCAATCATCTCTTTATTTAAATCATGTTGGTAAAAATAGCCTCCTAGAATAAAGAGGAAATGCCATTTAATTTCCATGTGTAGAATTTCAGAACAATTGAGGGTGAGTGTCACCTCTGATTATTTCACCCAGCCCCCTGTTCAAAGCAGAGACAGTTTCAAAATTAGATTTGGTGGTTCAGGCCTTATGTAGTCATGTGCTGAATATTTCCAGGGGTGGAGATTTAGAAAGTTCTCTGGAAAACCTGCTCCAGTGATTGCTGGTGTGATCCATTTATAATTTTTTGCCCTTTGATCTAAGAGAAATTTGCCATGCTCCGCTGTCCTTTTTTCCTTGTCCTTTGGATATGAACCTCTGAGAAGAAGGTTCATATATGTAAATACCCTTTAAGAAATTGTGGATAGGAATTAGGTTCCCCCTTTGGTCCTCACAAGTCTGAACAGATCCTCATCTCAGCTTGTCCTTGGATGTGCTTCAGTCCCCAAGCCATGTATGTGGCCCTTTAAGTATTTTTTATTGGATATCTATTTAAAGCTGTAATCAAATGCATGCTTGTTATAGCATCTTGGCAAATAGATAGACCAGACCCTGTAACAAGCTTCTCTTCATTCTTTCATTTCTGTCATTTTTGTTGGGGAAAGTGTGAGAGCACCCCCTAAAAGGATAATGTGCTAAAAGAGGCCTATTGTATAAATCCACACAGAATTCAGAGAATGCAAAATAGCAATACTCTGTGGGTATTCATCCTCTGTTAATAATACAAGCAAAATGATTCCGTTAAAGCACTTCTGTGGAGAATACTTGTTCTTTCAAATCCTTTAATTGCTTGGCTAACTCCAGGAAGACAAAAGTCTAGAAAGTGTTGGGTAGAAGATCATATTTGAGTGTATTACACTGAATTAGTCTCATGAACCACTTGATTTCATTAATTTTTTTTTTTTTTTTTTCAGTTTTTGAAGAGGGTTTCAGTTCTGGTAAAAACATTAATCATGGATTGCTTCAATTGAAATGTTGTGCACTTTTTTTTTTTTTTTTCCTCCAGGGTGATGCAGTGGGTGACAAGCCCCTGGAAGTCCATGCTGCTTCAAATAAAGAGCAAACCCAGAAGTAGAATGCTACATCACCTGACATCAAACAGGTAAAGAATTAAGTCAGCTATTAGTTTGTGGCTAAGCAGTAGAGTAACTTGGAAAAGCTGAACATTTTCAAGTTTGACCTATAGTTTTCTTCATAATGATTAGGAGAGTGTGGACAGATAATTTTAATTGTCCTAAAATTTAGGACAAGAATATATGCAAATATATGACAAATTGTCAAGAATATATGCACTCATTCCCTAACACTATTTAAGTTAAGAAATCTAAATTCTTCATCTTGAGAGCATAACAAGTAAATATATGTCTGCTTGAAGAGTTCTGAATTAATTGAGAAAAGCCTTGTGATTGTGGTGTCAATCGGTTTTGGCCTTTTATTTTCTTTTTCATCTTCCTATTTCTGCCTCCCATACTAAAAAACCTCTTTGCCTTCTCTGTCATGCTTGTACAAATATTAGGGTGGGAGAAGAAACCTCTTCCCTGCTGATAAGTTTTCTCCAAAGATTTGTGAGTGCCAAGGTACAGCACTGCCTAGCAGCCTGTAAAAGTCCATGATGTGCCTGACCTTTCATGTTAATGCAGCTCCCAAATGAGTCCTTTTGGGAACAAAAAAATGGAGGAAATGAAAGCAGCATTTTCCAGGCTCTTCAAGGCAGAAACTCCAGTTGAGATACCAGTTCTGACTTGGCCTCGGGGCTGTGTTCTAAACTCAAGCAAGTCCTATGGTTGCAGTTCCTAGAAAAAGCAAAACAAAAGCATCTTCTCGACTTTTTAATGATGGTTTGGTTTCACAGGATAAAAATTGCTCTGTATTTGAGGCTTATTACAAATAATTTTAACATAATTGGACATCATTTAGCACAAAATGTCAGATATCTGCTCTGTTATCAGTTGATAAAGGATGTCCCTTCTGAACATGCTTTCTACTTGATTCTCTTTTCCCTGTATTATTTTTGCATCATGTTAAAAACTTACTTTTCATCAGAAAGTGATCCTGGCATTTTAAGGACTCCTCATCAGTTTTCTATGCAGTATCAGAATTTATTTTCTCTTCCTTACTGCCAACTGTGTAAATAGAGTCCACATCTGACACACTGGATCAATTTTTTTTTTTCCATGCATCCACATCAGTCACATATGTTTGCAGATGTGGTGGAATGCACCCATCTGCTGAGCAGCAGCATTCCACTGTTACATGGGCAGCTTTAAAAGAAAACCTAGTTTTTAATGTGGACTCCCTTAAAGTGTTTTTAATTGTTATTGCTAATTCTCACAGCAGCAATGTGAGCTTGTTAACTGGCTGATGTACTGAGTACCTTAGCTTTCCCTTTAGAGCTATGAATGTAAAGTCTTTTAAGAATACATGTTTTCCAAGTAGTTTGTAAGATAGTCATGTAAAATGAAAACTAAAACAATAATAGGAGGATTTAAAATATTTTTTGGTATAAAGAATCCTAAGAGAACCAACCAAGAGGAAGAAATGCCTCTCTAAAATTCACTGAAATATTGTTGTTCTTATTGTCAACTAGGACAGAGCTACTAAATGATAAAAAACCAAGAGAACTGAACTTTTGTTTGTGACACTGCACAAATACCAAGGTTCATTACAAACAGAAATCTATAAATAGGTTTTATTTTCCTTCAGAATTTCTTGCTATGAGTATCATTTCTGTTAGGCCTTTATTCACTTTTTGAAATGTCAGACTTGTGCTTCAGGCACATTTTCTTTGTTTGGGGAAGGTTTTAAGAGAGTGATGATGAATTGCCCAGGAACTTGCGGTACCTGGGTGCTCCTGGTTTTGAAACCTACGTGCTTCACCTCATGTTGTTTCTGGAGGAGGCACATGAAGGGAACTGCTGTTTTTTTGACCTAGGGCAACCAGATGGTGAAAGTTCAATTCAGTATCAAGCTCAGCTGTTCTGTGGGGGTGGCAATTTGTTACTTGTGCTTGAAACCAAATCCAGTCATTTAACTCCATACCCAAGTCCAGATGTTTTGTTGGACTTAGGTGATTCCAACAGTTGGACCACATTGCTGAGATCTTTGAAAAGACACATTTTTTTTATTTTGATGAGATCAGTCCTGAGAGTCTCACTGCATTTTCAACTGTTGATAATATTCCTAGTTGAATGTGGTTACTAAAATAAAGACAATCTCATTTCCTCAATTATTTGCCGCAGCATGGGTCTCTGTACTGTGAATGGTCAGCCAAGGATAAAATCATATTGGGTTGAAGACAACAACATACTTCTGTATTCCAAAAACCAGCAGCATTGCACCTCCTTTATTATAGTTCATTTGTCATCAAAAATTATAGCAAACTATAGCTCAAACCACATCCCACTGTGGAAAAAGCAAGCTTTAATTTTATCCAGCTGTTGTGTTGAGGAGTTGCACGGAAGTGACAGGGTTTTGTGTTTTTCCATAAAGATAGCATATCTCATTTCCACTCTGTTCCAGATCTATATTTATGTAACTCCATTTTTTTGAGTTAAATTGCCCTTGTCTTACACCAGAGTAAGTAAGATTAAGAAAATACGCATTTGATGGGGATTTAAAAGAATTCTTCTTGAGAAAGTTGGTTTATTATAAAAGATTCCAATTGGTGTTTGGCTGTTTGAAGTGTTCTCTTTTGTCTTTCCATTTAGTTCAACTATGGGAATCGAGTCCTCTAGAACAGACATGATCATTAGTACTCTAATGTCAGTAATGTGAAGAGTTAAATATCTCTACTGCAAGCAAATTGGTACTGAGAATGTTCCTCAAACAGGCTTTGATCAACTTGCCACATCAAAAAAAATTTTTTTTGATTGCACTATAAAAATGAAAAGGCCTGTGATAAATTTAATTTTGCTTTCTCCCTCCTTCCCTCTCCCCCTTAACCTCTGTCCCCTTTCTCTGGTTATAGGTGAATAAAAATATAGATATGAGCAACAATTTCCCAAGAAAAAGATGAAAACCATCTGAATCCATTTTGAATGTGACTAATCTGCCTTCTGCCTCAGGAGAGTCTGATGATCTGCTGCTTGGGCGTCTGGTATGACTTCTGTGAAAGGACACTACATGTTTTGGGTCAGTCTTGAGACTTCGTCCTCTGTTCTGCAGTGGGACTCAAGTCTGCCCATGCTTGTCCCATTGCAAGATCAACATGGCAAGTAGCAAGTCTCAAAATCCCTCGGTCTCTTTATTATTTATATATAAAATAAAATTCCAGTTACAGAAAATGGTCCATTTTTCCCCTCCTCCTGTCTTCTTTAAACTCACGGATGTGATGTTTGCACAGTCTGAGGTTCTGGAGGTGGTGTTGACGGTGCCTGTATTTTTTACCAGCGAGGAAAGCTGAAAGTATTAGGATGTTTTGGCTAACATGAGCTCACAGAATTGGGAACGGGAACAACTACAATGAGTCTTGTGTTTTGTCTGGGTCCCCCCCTCCTTTCTATACAAGTCCTCTGGCTCATCAGTGCCAGCAGGAGGTGTGTAATGAAGCATCTGTGAGTTCCTGTCTGGTGGATGGATGGGAATGGAGCTATTAATGCTTGCTCTTGTTCTTGCTTGAATGCACAGCACAATGGGAACCAGAACATTACCGTGGTGGGAACCAGCTATAGAATAACTTGGCTGTTTCCGTATTCCCAGCCAGGGGAGGGCAGGAAAAAGTGATGATGAGGGAAGAATACAAAAGGATTTCCAGCATTTTGAAATCTTTGCACAATAAAACCCTTTCATCATTTTGTTGTCATTTCCATGAGTCTCTCTTTTGGAGCTTGATGCATTACAAGTTACTGTAATCCAAGTAGCATTTAAAGCTATGTTGGTGAGCCTTAAATGCTCCTTAATTAATCAGTGAATATGATGAATGGGGGAAGGATAAGATGAAATACGTGTTTGTATGATACATTAACTTTTCTAAAAAGAGCAAGGAAGAAAATGCAAAGTAAATCAGATTCAAAATGCTTTAAAACATCTTTGTTATTGCATGGTTAGGTATTCCTGTTATTGCGTGGTTAGGTATTCCAGCTGAGCACACTCCACAGACTTTCAGAGAAAAACAAACAGATCTTGGCAGTGTGAATGCCAGTCTGTGTGGGCATTATAAAACAGACCAGTTCTTTTTTAGTACAGGCAATAAGGCGTGTGGTTGCCTCAGGCAGAAAAACAGTATCTCCCAACATGTTCAGTGCATGTTTATATAATTGTTTTAGGCTGGTAAAGATGTATGTTGATATAGGGAGTAGAGTTCTTGCATGGGGTTTAGGAGGTGTGTGTGTGTGGTTTTGTTTTTACTTTAAACTTGCCAACATAGTTTAAGCGGACTTGGGAGGATCAAAGTAGTGTTTTTGTCAGTAGTGGAGAGGAAACTTGGGAAATAGAGCTGTTGTTACACCACTCCTGTGGTACAAGCATAGATTCGTTTCTGCCCTTAAAGATAGTTCTTCACTTAGGTATTCTCATATCACATAGAGAATAATTACCATAGAATTAGGAATACAGCTTTAGATGCCTGGCGTTGTTTTCAGTTTCATATGATTTCAATATTTGGCATATATCACACTGGCATTTCAGAACATGATTACTTGATAAATCAGTTATTTGTTTACATATACACGTGTGCATGTTTAAAAAGCCTGAGTTAAATGAGTATCACTTAAATGCTTTTCACTTGATCAGATCTTCATTCAGCATATTTACACTGCTGCTTAAAAATGTCCCAAGTGATTGACATCAAACCGGAATGCTTTCATCTAGCAGGAAATGACTGCCTTCAAGCACCTGCATACACACATGACAAAGAGATGGTTCCAAAATGTGAGCAAGACAGCCTGAGCTGGAATCCTTTCCTTATGTCTTCTGGTTTTTATAACTACAGGAAATAAAAAAAAAAAAAAAAATTAAAAAAAAAAAGTGTCATGCTGGTAAGAGCCCAGAAGTTTGTAAACATTCAGCTCTCTTGGCACAGACCTTCCTAATGAGGAGCAGGAGAGGAGCTGACCACTGTTGATTTCTGTACCTATCTATATACATCTCTGTGTGTGCACACACATGGAACTAAATGGTGCATGTATTATCTTTTGCCAGACTTTGCCTGTGGGTATTACAATGTAGGCTAAAAATGGTATAATCCCCACCCAAGTGTCGTGTTTGGTCATCCTTCCTCTTGAGGCTTTTTGGCTTGGTAACTGGACTGTGTGCAGCTGAAACAGTGTTCTCATCTCAGCATCTTCAACCGAAGTTGGGGCCAGGTTGCAGTGCTCTCTCTTAAAAACACCATCTTTAATCTGCAGCATGGGAAGCTGTAGAACTGGAGGTCATCAGGATGGCCCTATGTTGGGATGAGGATTCTTGTAGGCAGCATGTCTCGTGTCAAAAGTGACAACAAAACCTCTCTGTTTGCTAGAAGGAGCATCACCAGCCTGGAATAATCCAGTCAGCCCGGGTAAATGTGCCCAGTCTTGCAGCCTTCAATAAACACACAAGATTTTGTCACAAATGTTCATTGCAAAACTCTGGTTTAGACTCAGTGCTCTGACTGCAGGAGGCCCCAGACACAGACTTCATAGCAGTCTTAATTCTCTTTTGTTTTGGTCATTGCATCTGTCACCTTCAAGGAGAGCGGTAAAGACCAAGATTGATGTGGAGGGAATTGCATTTTACCCCTTTTGAAAACAGTGCCCAGGGAGTTGAGGGGACCTGTTACTGCTGTTTATTGGCAGAAAAACTTCAGTATGAGCACATTTGCTTCCGGACAAATATAAACTGCATTTGTTTCTTTTTCCCTTTTTTGTTCGGTTGGTTGGTTACGATTATTTCTGTACCTTCCTATGAATTCTGAGCTACTTCTAAAGCCAGTATCATCCCAGTAAACTGCTATTGACAGAACATTTTGGCTGTTTAGGCATGCTCAGACAGCCTGCATGGCTTCCCACTGGACCTTCCTGGATGCAGCCTCTCACAGCAGTGTTGGCTGTTGCACCTGGGTGGCCTGGCAGCTGCCTAGGTTAACCCCCTTCCAGAGGGGTTTTGGCAGGTGCAAAAGCTTCTTGTTTACAAGGAAATCATTTGATAACAATATCTAAACTACAAAGCAAGAAGTTTTAGCAGAAAAAAGTATGTTTCTAATTGCACAACAACCCCTTGTCCTCTTCAGTCTTTACCATTAGCTGATTCTGGTATTTTTTGACTGGATATGGTTCTTAAGCTGACTGGAGCTGGCAGCTTTCTTAGGGTCCCAGTGGAGAAAATGTTGGTGTATTGATGCAGTTGGAGTGTTTTCTCCTATTTCATGTCAGTGAAGTTCATCACTGGCTATCTCTGCTTAAGGACGAAAGTCTGAGCTGGACTTGAAGTTCATGGATTCCCCCAGAGTGCTGCTCTCACGGCCACGTCCCCAAGCTGGTGTTCTGGTAGCCATTGCACTGATGCTGGCAAAATCAAAGGTGGGCTGAGGATGTCTCACAGCTGGTTACAAGCGTGCTCCCTCGAAAAGATTGCTCTCTCCCTCTGCTCCATTGGAAATGGACCTATAATGCCTGTACTAGACTAAGCTCTCTTGACTCCTCCTTACCCTTTTTCTTTGTGTATGTGCGCATTTAAAGGTCTAAATCTACCAACCAACGCACAAAAACAGTCAGTCACGTGTGTTGTGTCCAGCTGTGGTAGATGCAGTGCTCCATCACCAGCTGCAGTTACTGAGGCATGATCCTGTTATGGGTAAGCTTTGCTGGATCTTCTGGAGAGAGGAAGATCCCAGCTGACTTGCTTACAGTGTGCCTGAGAAATAGCCATGGCACAGCCTGAGCTGTGCTTGTGATCCCAGAGCCTTTGTGCCCACTGTGCAAGGAGCAGTAGGGACAATGGGACAGCTTCATCAGAGAACTTCTCTTTTTGTTTCTAGTGTGATTATAAACTTTCACAAGACTCAAGAATTTGATAGAGATTAAAGCTAAAGGATGCACTTTAGTCTGAGTGTCCAGCTCTTCCTCAGCAAAGCTAACCTGAAGTTTATAAGACAGCCTGTGAAGTAACAGGACGGCTCTTTTGCTCCACGCTTTGACGGATGCTGTGGCAGGAAGGCTGTTGGTGCAGTCCTTTACCCACTGGGGCTGTGTAGACAAGCACTGGAGGGCTGCCAGAGAGCACCTCATCTTTTTCCAGGGGCTTGTACAATGTGCATTTTAAGGGAGCAGTGAGTTCAGCCCCTGCACGCCCGGATAAAAGAATAACCACACAAGGAAAACTTAATTTCTTTCTGCTTTGGCCGTTATAGTGTGTAGCCACAGGACCCACCACGTCCCGTACCAAAATCTTTCAAAATCCACCGTTCTGTGTCCCACTGCATCTGAATCTTCCGTGTCTTTATCTGGAGTACCTTCATTCAACTCCAGGGCGCAGCACCCGTGCCTTTGAGGAAGTTTAATCGGTTTCTTTGAACTGAAAGTGAGCCGCATGCGGCGCTTGGCTGGGAGCGCTGGGGAGCCCTGGAGCCCGCTGTGCCCCGCTCCGCGGGCAGAGGAGGCAGGGATGCCCGCGATGCTCCCTCCCTGCCAACTCACATCTTTACCCCAGAGAGGGGGGAAAGCTCGCACTGCCCCAGCCAAGGGGCGAATGCTGAAGCACGAAGCCAAAAATGTCTTCGTGGCTGTATGCACGTACAGCTAGGGATTACAGGCCGGCAGCTGGAGACGGCCCTCACCACTACCGTTTTAGCCCCTTTTATTTCTTGTTGTTGTTGAAAACGGTGTACAGAAGCATGCGGAGTTTGTATATATCAATCCTCAGTGAAAAGGGATTCTTCCCTTCCCCCCACCCCCTGCCCCAGATTAAGTTCACCAGCGTCCTCTTTGTAAATTTAGCAAGCCTCAGACTCACTTCCTTTTGTCAGGAGACCTGAAAGAGCCATTTCCTGATTCGTACAGGGCTCTTGTATGCGCACACTAAGTGCTCATTCATGCCGTGAATCATAAAGGTAACCTCAGTTCAAAGCACTGCGCTGATACTTCGGCGTGGGACAAAAAAGAAAAAAAAAAGTTTTTGTAATTCAGCGCAGCGCGCTGAAATCATCTTTGCATTTACTGAGGAGCCGCACCAGTGGGGTTTTGATCTTCTGCCTTAAAAGCATCGTTTTTACAAACTGCCCAAACTAAAACGGGCTGGTGAAAGCACCAAAGCCAGCCCAAAGGATTATGTTTGCTGTCGTGTGCCAGGCTTGACACATTTTTCATATCCTGCCAGAGACGAGGAATGGCATCAGGAGCTGCCAGTGAGTCAGGCTGGGCCCCGGCGGGGCCGCGCTGGGAGCGAACGCAGCCGGGGCCGGCGGGGGCTCAGCGCAGCGCCTCGCACCGAGCTCAGTGAAGGTGCTGGAGAAAACTCAGCTCTGCCACGAGCAAAGGACTCACTCTCCTGTCTGTGGTTCACTGGGAGGTCAGTGAGGCACGGTCTGTTGTGTTTATCTCTCCTGTACTCGCCTCCGGGTTCATCTGACAATGAAAGGGATGAGCTGTTACTGGCTGGGAGAAGAAAGAAATGTGCACTACTCGCCTCTCTCTATCCCTGCCAAGAGAGAGCACGAGCCAATTCATACATAACACTGGAGTCTTCTGCCATTTAGCAGCTTTTGCACAGCATCCAACTGTACAAGGACACGTCCCTGGGGTCAAACAACCTTTGGCTGTACTTCTGCCTTGATGGAGTAAGATCAGTATGATCTCTCCTTGTACAAGAGAGCAAAATACACGGATGCAAAAATCAGCAACTGTGTTTTGACCAAGAAGAAAACAATAAAAGGGAAGGAGGCTTAGCTTGTGGAAAAAAAGAGGTAACTTAAATGTGAGTGCATCCTCTTGTGCATCCACTACCCTTCCTGAACTCTTAAAAAAGCCCGATATTTACCAGTGATTTTTTACCATCATTGCTTTTACAGTATTGTCCTATTTGCAGATGGGGTTAGTCTCCTAAGGAGAGTCTTTTGTTTGAGGAATGTTAGAGGAGCAGTGGTATAAAAGCACTCTCTGCCCTGGGCTAGCCAGCCCAGGGTGACTCACACCCAAAAGTAACAGAACTATGGGACCAAATGATTTTAAGCTCCCAGTGGGCGAGGTTCAAGTGCAACACAGATGTGCAGGTACAACTCTACATACCTCAGGCCACAAGCCTCTGAACTAAGAATGTGATCTGCTGTGATCAAAGCCTGATTTTTGTTCTGGAAGGCTACTACCATGAGTAAACCCATAGCCGCCAC
Source organism: Chamaea fasciata (assembly GCF_029207755.1). Taxonomy (NCBI): domain Eukaryota; kingdom Metazoa; phylum Chordata; class Aves; order Passeriformes; family Sylviidae; genus Chamaea; species Chamaea fasciata. Next base: position 103,127,026 of record NW_027094087.1, on the reverse strand, counting down.
TTGTAAATAAACTGCAATAAATAAAATCATGACCGCAAAGGAGTTGTGAGGTGGTAATTTTAATTACTAGTCCTGTGGGACTGCCTGTATGTTTGTATTTTCCTTGTGGAGTGAAATGCATAAAAGGAGCAGTTTTATTTGCACAAGAGTTCTCCACTCTGCCTGCAGCTGAAAGACTGCTCTGCCTACAGGAAGACTGAGGAGCATTGTGAGACCCATCTGGTTCACCTGCCAGCTCCAGAGGGATGCTCCTGGAGAACAGAAGAGTTCTGCAACATCCTTCCTGACTGGAAAAGTGGGACTCTTTCTGATCCATGCAGGATCTCAGTGGTGGGGTTCCTAGACAGAGGATTCTGTAATGTTTTCATACTTGATTGTTGTCTTAATTCTCTGCAAAAGCTTGTTTTCTCTCAGCATTTTTGTCTTGCTGAGTTTGTGATTCCTCTCTGGACTTTCCTGGCTTTGCCCAGAGCACCTCCATGGCCTGGGGGTCCTTCTGAGGTCTTTGTATTTCTTCTCTCACCTCAGTAATTTTCTTGAGGAATTCTGGCACCTCATCATCCCTGCTTTCAAGGTTTCTCATATACTTCATATGCTCAAGCTCCTCTTATCACTAGCAGCTTTTATCACTTTAGGATTTTGGAAGAGTGTTTCCTTAAAACCTGGTCAATTACACTTTTGAGAGCTGAAAAACAATAGGCTCACTCTTTTTTAAAATGTTATTTATTTTAAACATCAAGGTTTTGAGCTAGGTTAATTTTTAGTCATGAGGGCTGTGCTGACCCCGTAGCCACATCTGACCCCAGTACAGGGGACCACAGCTCTGCACGAGCATGTCTGCAGCACTCCTGGTGCTCCTGGAGCCGTTATTCCTACACATATGGTGTGTGGGGCCATGGCTGATGTCCCACATCACCCAGTGCTGGCACAGGTGCCTGCAGGTTGTCTCCCCACACTGGCACAGCAGCAGCCTCTCCCCCACTGTGGGAGAGGCTGCTGATCCAGGTGGCTGTCCCTAAAATCCTGGAAACAGCAGCTTTGCAGCACTTTTGGTGCCCTGCACCCTGAAAGGGTGTTGGCATGCCTTGCATAACAGGCACCTAGTCAAGGTTATGAGTGTTTATTTATGAAGAGGTTGGCATCGTGTTTGTTTTTCTAACATTCAGTTTCCTGCTTACGTGAAGGCAGCTACAGGAGACAGCTGTCCTGACTGGGGGGACACCGTGGTACCTTTGGCTGGCTGAGCTCCTCAAACCTGACCTTCCCTTCATAGATAGTGCAGGATGGGACAAGAAAAAAAAAAAAACAAAGAAACATCAAAACAAGAGTGAGCAAACGTGTACTATGGTTTGAAAAACCTACAGTGGACTTTTTTTATGCATGCTCTCTATTGTTGATTTTCTCTCCACACTAGTAAGGATTGGTTTCTTACCAATTTGTTTCTCCTTTCTCCCCTTTCCTACTCCCAGCTCAGCAGTACAGTTTGGGGGGGGGGGGGGGAGCACTCACTTCTCCCCAGGTTAAAGTTTAAGGGACATTTTTGTGGGGGACTTCAGTTGTGTAAGAGGAAAACCTGTTTCTCCAGGATGCACAAAGCTGGAGGTGGGAAGGCGCGGAGTGGCTCAGCCCTCCCAGCCCTGATTTCACTCTAGGTGCTACAGTAACGCCAAGGTCTTGTTATTGTGTTTCATAATGAGTTTTATTTTGACTGCTCTAGGTGATATATTCTTTAAACATTTTGATGTTTAAACATTTAAACTTCAGGAAAAGGAAATTAATTTGAGATTTAAAATACATTTCATAGAGAACAACTTACTTGTAGCAAGGCAATCAAAAGGGGTCCTTGCTTCTGGGATGGAGATTTAGGCACTGATTTATTCATCTGATCTATTTCATTTATCCTAAAAAGAAAGGAAGGAAAGAGACAAGCAAAATTGTATTTATAACAAAGAAGTTATCAGGGCCTTTCCAAGCATGCCCATGCCATTACAGTGCCCTAATTCTCTTTAGAGATTAACAAGCCTGAGCCATCGTTATCTTACTGAAAACATAAGTAGACACAACCAATATATCATATGATAATCCCAGTGCAGGGGCAGTTTTGGATTGATAAATGTTATTAAACACTTTGCTGGAGAAGTGCACCAAATGTTTCTCCTGGGGCATTTTTGAAGGTTACCTTTGATCAGGCACAGCAGAGGTGAGGGTTTCCTGCCGAGCGCCAAGTTACCTGGGCACTGTTTACCTTCAGATGAGTCAGTGGGATGGGGGGTTGTCACAGGGCAGGAAAGGACAGATAAAACCAAGTGTTGCAGAGCCTCTGACTAAAAAGAAACTGGCAGGTGTTGGGTACCTGACTGGAATTTTCAGGGTTCAGTTGCAGGAGGTGTTGCTGGCAGTGTTGGTATGAGCTCATGGGGTCAGGCTGCACCAAGCTGTCTCAGGAGGACGTGACCCAAGGAGGGTGTTCCCAATATGATGCTGAGCCCCCACACCCGCACATCAGGTGACACGGGCCCAGAGGACCCAGGACCTCTTGCCTTTTTCACAAAAGGCATGGGAAAAAGCCCAAATGGCACTCAGCCACTGCCCTCCAGGAAAAGAGAGGAGACGGGCTCATTGCACTGGAGATGTGGCTCAGCCATTAGTCAGCCCCACCACAGGACTCTGTGGGGTGTGTGCTCTCCTGCCATGCTGACTCCCCCGCCGTAACAGCTCCAGGGAGGCAGCCAGCAGGTACCAGCTGGGGCTGCCAGTCCTTGCCGTGGGGACCAGGCCCTCACCCTGCTGGGACACAGTCAGGGACACACTGGGGTTCCCAGTGGAGCATGTCTTTTTTGGCTGAATGAAGGACACAAAACATGGCACTTGGCTGCAATAGGCAGCAATTCCCAAAACAGAGGGTGTAGTACACACTTATTGGTGGTTGTAACAGTCTCTTATTTAATTCTCTAGTCATACAGTTGTCTCAAGAATAAAACACTTAGAATGGAATATTTCATATAAAAATGCAGTGTTTAGTGTCTTCAACACACTTTCTGTAGACTTCCTTGTGATACAGAGCAGAATAGAACTATTTCAGTTGAACGGATATACAAAGAAGATCTAGTCCAACAGCCTGACTATTTCAGGGTGATCAAAAGTCAAAGCAGATTATTAAGGGCATTGTCCAAATGCCTCTTAAACACTGACAGTCTTGGGTCATTGACCACCTCTCTAGGAAGCCTGTTCCAGTGTTTGACCACCCTCCTGCTAAAGAGGTTCCTAATGTCCAATCTAAACCTCCCCTGATGATGCAACTTTGAACCATTCCCACACATACCATCACTGAATCCCAGGGAGAAGAGATCATCGCCTCCCTCTCCACTTCCCCTCCCCAGGAAGCTGTAGAGAGCAAGCAATGAGACTGCCCCTCAGCCTCCTTTTATCCAAACATCGAACTGGCCCTAGAACTGAGCCCTGAGGAACACCGCTGGTGGCCAACTACATGTAGCCCCATTCAATACAACTCTCTGAGCCCTGCCCTTCAGCCAGCTTTTCACCCCACCCGCTGTAATCCCACTCATCCCACAGCTGGACATGAGCATTAGAAGTTCACTGCTACACCTTGAATGGAAACTACTCAAAAAACTTACCATGATCAGGTATAACTCATGTACTATTTATGCACGTTATCACTCAGGCACTAACTGTATTTGCTGTGAATGAAGTCAAACTCCACTATATGTCTGTGGGAAAAGTCTTTTAACTATGACTTTAATGGGGCAGAACAAGAGGAATGCTCATACATGCGCTCACTCACACGTGATGTGAGTCACACATAACTCTGAGACTATGTGATTAAACAAACTACTCTGAAAAAAAGGGGATTTAGTTAATGCTGTCAGCTCTGCTGGATGTCCATGGAGGTTGTTCTCAGGTGTCATAGGGAAGGCTGATTTGAAGTCAGCCCTGGACATCCTCCTGGCTGTACTTTCCTGGCCTGGGGTGGTGGCTGAGTTTGCAGTGTTTTGGTAAAATAGATTCTCTGGAAAAAATACTGATGTTTCATGCCAGCTGCATTGCAGAAAGCTGTTTTTGGGAACACTTTCTGCTTCACCGCAGGGCACTGTATTTCTTCACTTATAAAAGTCTGTGTATGTTTTACCCAGTGTGGCGGGATGCGGCCTGTGAGACAGGCAGCCAAGTGTGCTGCTATCCACGGCACCATAACACACCCTGGGCCTGTCACGTTCACTCCAAAAGCCTCTGCAGACAAGGCACTTCCCTGTCTGAAGGAGAAGTTTGAGCTTCCTTTCTCTGTGAGGCAGAGTGGCTGCTGAGGGGGCCCAGCAGCACAGCATGCCCAAAAGCCCGGGGAGGGACAAACCCACGCTTGGCCCCATGTCTGCCTGTATTTACCCCAGCGGGTTTCTCCTCTGTCATGCTCCCACCATGGGCCACACTGAGGCCACAGTTGTGACCGGCTGTGGTGTCCCAGCAGGCACCAAACCCCGACTGCCCCAGCTCAGCCCCGCTGCAGAGAAGCTGCCCCAGACAAACCCAGGCTCTCCTCAAACACTGCTTTCCATGTCATGGGCCTGCTGGGGCTCAGCCTTCCTGGAAAAGGACGCAGTCTTGGCTCTGTCTGGCACAGTGTGTGCCTCTGTGTGTGTGTGTGTGTGTGTTGGCAGGTGCTGAGCCTGCAGGTGTCCCCACGCTGCAGCCAGGCAGGTTTTGCTGGCTACAATATCAGCAGACACAACACTAGGAGGATTTGACACTTGGAGTTGTCTGCGGTCGTTTCCCCAGGCATCTGCCTCTCCTGTGGAGTACTCGATGTGACCTTCAGTGCAGAGCAAGTGCCTGGGCACCCAGGAGTTCCAGAGAGCTTCCAGCGGCTCAGGGACATCTCCATGCCCCTCCGTGCTGTTCCAGCTCCCACAGAAACTCCTCTTAAACATCCTGCAGCGCCTGTGATGAGCTTGGAGCAATTTAGAGCTGTGTAAAGTAAGGCCACCATGGTTGAGCTTGGAAAAGATAACGAAAGAGAAGGACCAGCTGCAAGTGCCACTGTGCCCGTGGTGCTGGGGCTTTGCACATGCAGGGCAGCCCAGGCAGCTGAGGGACTGTGTCTACACTCTGGCAAGGGTTTAGGGCTGGCCCAGCACAGCCCACAGCATCCTGGTGCTCCTAAGCCTTTTTTTTCAAGCTGCACGTGCCTGAGTTGCATTTATATTTGGTTTATATTCTTTATCTCTGTAAACAGGAGGGCCTGATGCTCTATACCTTAAATGAAAGGACCATCACTGCTTGGATCCAAACGGCTCAGCAGTTTCTTTAAGAACAAACAGGAGATAATGTCACATCCTCCTCTATACCTCTGCTTGCTTTTAGATCTATGTAAAAGGACATTTCACTTTTGCAGTCCTGTGCTTATTGCAGAAAATACCCCAGCTGAGAAACCAGATGTAAGGCTGTGTAAGGGAAGCCCCAGCTGCCCAAACTGCTGGAGTGGCACATGGCTATGGGTGCCTAGAAGCAAACCTGGCCCTGCCTGGGAGTGAAGCAGGGATGTCTGACTATGTTGAGCTGCAGGGGTAAAAAGTGCTTTGGCTTTTAACTGCAGAAAATAACTTGCTGACACCAAGCCCAAATGGCAAGTAAAGGAGCTCTGGGGTTATGAGTCCCTGCAGGACTTCTGTCATCAAATTTCAAATTGCAGTGATGGCAAACCCAGCATGCAAATACAGAATAATTTTGTTGCTTTGTGGTGAGAAGGTAATCAACTCATGCCTATAAATCCTGAGTATTTGCTTACATAATTTATTTTTGTTTTCCTTTGGGATTCTTTAGCCTTGTCCTGACTTCACTGTCATTTGGACCATCTGTACTTTGTAATGTAGTGGACTTTGGTTTATCATCCTGTTTTACAGTCTGGCAGCATTACAGCTTTCAGAGATATGTAGTTACATAAAATGGGTGTGCTTTCTTGCCCGGCTAGAGAATAGCCACTATCCCACAAATTTTCAACTAGTTTTGTTTTTGTTTAAAACTGGATTAATAAGGTGTTATTTCTTTGATCCTAGCACTTGTTGCTGCCTCCATCTGCCAGTCCTGCCTGCTGCTCTTCAGCAACAAATAATTCCTGCTCCTATACCACCAAATCCAAAATTAGTACTTGCTAATGCATTAAGTTATGGCTAATGACATCAATGGGAGGTAAAAACAATCCAGAAATTATTAATGTATCCCAAGAATTTGCCTCTTGTACTGCTGATTTTATGAAACAGTTTGTTCTGATTACATTATCTGGAAAGAAAAAAGCCTAAACTTCTTCCCTTGATGCTGCTTCTTTTGTTGGGTGTGTGACTTCCTGTGGCAGGCTGTGCTCAACCCCTGCACCAGGCCTCCTTCAGTGTTGCAGATCTCTTCTCCTGCCTCCTTTTTAATTTACATTTTCTGCCCCAGTGGCAAAGTTACATCTTTGTACGGAAGTTATGACCTCTAGGACTGGTGAACGCAGAGTTTGATCCATCCCTCTACGTTAACTCTGAAAAAGACCCACGTACCAGCCACTGTAGCTAAAACACATTGAGGCTGTGGTTGGAAATGTTCGGTACATTTGTGCTGGGCCATGGCAGGAAGCTGGCTGGGGGAGAAACCCAAATCCTATCATGTGAACTGATTGCAAAAGGCACGAGACTACAGAGCAAAACTCCAAGTCCTGTTTCCTCCTGCACAAGGTATGCGGTGGTGTTTGTGTGTCAGTGACTCAAGTGGGCCAAATCTGGAAGTTCAGGGAGATCACAGAGAGCCCGAACTGGAGTTTGCTCATCATGAGAGCAATAAGGAAAGCCTGTTCAAAGGTACCTCCACAGTGGTATCTGGGTGTCCAATTATAGTAACCAGCTTTTCAAACTCTCACCCTGCAGTTTTATCAGCGTGTTTTGAATGTAACACTGCAATATCCAGTTACTTGGAAATACTGATGGGCTTTCATGTGGAAAGCTACTGTCTCTCTCATGCTTTTTCCTGTGTGGAGGAAAGTTTCTAGTAGGAATTTCAGGGATTCATGTCCCATCCCTGCACAGTGGGTTCCTGAGAGGTGATATGGAAGATGCAAAGCCACCTCATCATACTGTACAGCAAACTTACAGGAGAGGATGGGCACCTGGTTTTGTCTTACCAAAGCATGTTATTTTTAGTCTGTTTTAGTGGAGGAGGAAAACAGTTCAAGAAAAAGGAGGTTCCTTTTTCCTTTGAGTAGATGTGACCATCTGACACCTGCTACATCAACGATCAAAATACGCAAAGTTCGAAACACAAATAAACAAAACTATTTACCTGAGAGCAGTTTCTGAACCGGGTGTTTGTTTTCCATCCTCACAAGCTAATTATCCCCTGGGGCTTTTTGTCTCTTGCTTTGGCCTGGAGTAAAACTGTGAAATGAAACCGAAACTAGTTCGAAGGTGGAATTTCTTCCCCCTCACTATTTTCAATTGAGGTGCCTATCTGTGCTTTATTCTGTTACCACAGTGTTTCTGATCGAAGAAAAAGTCAGAGCTCAGCAGAGCCTGAGGGTCGGGAGAGGTGCATCGCCCAGTACTGCGCTGGTGTTGGGCTGTGTCCTGCCCCAGAGCCCACATCCACTCTCTGCAGCCTCACTCCCTCTCCTCCACGAGCTCCCTGTGGGGACAAGTCTGGGCTCCTGTTGGGTTCTGAAGTCCTCTGTCAAGGTTGTTTTCACCAAAAGAAGTCGGGACAGAAAAAAATGTTAGCCAGGTCTTGGTGAGAGAAGGAAGAGTCCTGGGAGGGAATCTTTCCTGGATGGTGAAGTTAGAGCCTGCTTTGAGTTTGCAGCGAGATTAAACATTAGCAGCAGGCATGGTGCTGCTTTGCTGCTTGGTTTCAGACAGCAGGTGAGGTCTTCCTTTAAATTGTAGCCACTTCTCTGAAATCTGAGTTAAAAAAAACAACCCCCCCCCCCAAAAAAAAATACACAAAAAAACCAAAACAACAACAACAACAAAAAAAAAACACCCGCGCCCCCAAACCCCAACAAAACCAAAAACCAAAAGAAAAAAAAAATTATTAAGCAATCCTGCCCAGGCAAGCAAAACAACCGGGCACAGCCGAGTCGGTTGCGTGAGGTGAATTTTTAGACCCGCAGGTCTGGTCCCTCGTCAGCCCGTGTCAGCAGCGCTCCGGAGCTCAGCTGCTGCTCCCCGAGGGATGCGGAGGGAGAGCCCAGGGCAGCGAGCGCTGTGAGGAGGACGCTTGGACAAGCCCAAGGAAATAAAGCTTCTGGTCAACTCAGAGAAAGGGAGGCACGACACACAGCCCTGGGCTGGCGCCAGCCCGAGGCAGCGCTGCCTGGCGGGGAATTAGGCCGAGCTTTCCCCAGCCCCACTCCGTACGGAGCTGGTGTTTGCCCTGAGCTGACACCCCCGCTCCCCGCGGGCCAGGCTCCAGGACGGCCACTCTCCCAAGACAAAACACCGTGCAGGAATGCAGGAAGGCCCCCATATGCTTTTTCGGAGGAAAAGTTTGCCTTGGCTTTTTGAATTACATCGACAGCGAAGGCTCTTTACAAGAAGAGGGAGGGGGAAGGGTTGTTTCTCTCACATATATTTTGTTTTAACTTATGTAGACAAAAAAAGCCTCTTTCCATGCCGTCGCTATGGCTACGGCTCGGATCATTGTGCAGGAGATTTCCTGTGAACAGGAAAAGGCCAAGCGGAGAGGGGGCGGCGAGGCCGGCGCTGCCTCAGCTCGCAGCCGGGATGGTCCTGACGCATCCTCCGGCCCAAGTCTGTCCGAGGCCACCCTTCTGTCCCCACCCGACGGGAATGCGGAAACTGCCATTGCGAAATGTCCCGCTGGCTGGCTCAGCCTGAGGAGAACTTCCCGGGGCATGAGTTTGAGAGGGAGAGCGAGGAGGAGCTGTGTATCTCGGCTCCCTGGAGATGTCACAGCGCTGGTAACACTCGCTCCCTAACTCTTCCCCGGAGGCGGGCTCGCTGCAGCAGGGGAGCAGCGCAGCGCTGGCTGAGCTGCCAGCCCTGTGCCTCTGCTGTGATGGGCTCCCACGGGTGGGGACACCAGCGACCAGCTCAAGCCCGCTGGTATTGATCGGCCCCCCATCATAGGCTGGCATTCAGCTCGGCAGTGTGATTGTGGTCCTGGAAGCGAGGAAAGTCACACCAGGTGAGGTTTCTCCAGCACCTAAAGCCACAGAAAACATTCTGCTGTATGTCTTAATTGTAGTTCCAGAGTCACTTTGGTCCTCCCATAGCTTGAGAATAACTTATTGAGGGAATTTAAAATTGGTCTTTTCTTGACCCACAGCATTACCACGTCACCGTTGGAGATTCTCTTACCAAAAATGTGAGAATACTTCTGCTGGTTTTAAAAACCCTGCCTCTTAGTAGGATCTCAGCAAAAGTCATATCTGAAAGGCTGGTTCTTGTATTTCCTTTAATGTGTGAATGTTTAAAACTATCCCCATTGGCTAGAAAAGATCTCCTCATTTAGCACTGCCTCACTTGTTTTCTGTGACTCCCTGAGAATCCATTCCATCAGAACTTATTTAGAAAATGCAGTGGTAAGCCACATTGGCAGAAGACGAACAAGATATGATAAACAATTTTAAATTGATTGAAAATTTGACTAAGCTGCTTACTTTCCTAATTATAATGCCTAATTAGTTAGCTTGTTCCATTCAGTCATGCAGCTTTGATAGCTTTATTGAGCTCCAGAAGTCTGGGGCCTGAGATTTAAGCAGGCCTGCCCTAGATATCTAATGAACTGTTAATTTCAAAATAAAAACACTCTTAAACGGCTCTATTAGCAATCATCTTCTGGTCTGATAAATGGAGCCAGAAGCACAAGGTTAAAATAACTTCAAAACAGATTGCACCAGGACTGAGATGCAGTAGGTATGACATGCAGAAGATGAGATGAGGAGGTAATTGTAGCTCACAGAGTAACCAGTGAAGTTACTACACCTTCCCCAAGGAAAAGATACAAAACCCTGATGCTCAGAGAGAACTGGTAGAGACCATCTCCTTCTTCCTGTTCTGCCTCCATCACCAGCACTTGAGCTGGTTCCTTGGGTGAGTTTGTTCTCACTTCCTTTGGCCTACTGAATTCCAGAAGAGTACAGACTCAGCAAGGGTAGGGGGGTTTGTAGCCTGGCTTTTAATCTTTGGCCAAGTGGGAAACACAGATTTCCACTCCTCTTGGGTAGGAGAGGGATTGAGCCTCAGGCTGCTGTGTGTGGTATGAATGCTGCCACAGCAGCTGAGGTGCTGCACAGACAGGGGCAGTCCTGGAAATGGATGTTTCTTATGCAGAACCTGACCTGCTCAATCAAGGCAATTTTTGTGACGGGTTCCATTCTCAGTCCAGCTGGAGTTAGTCCAGATAAGCAGTGGAACCATATCACAGAACCACAGAATGGTTTGGGTTGGAAGGGACCTCACAGGCCATCTCCTTCCAACCTCCTCCATGGTCAGGGGTGTCACCCACTAGACCAGGTTGCTCAAAGCCTCATCCAGCCTAGCCTTGAATGCTTCCAGGGATGAGACATCCACAAGTCTGGGCAACCCATTCCAGTGCCTCACCACCCTCACAGTAAAAATTTCTTCTTACTAGCTAGTCTAAACCTGTCCTCCTACAGCTTAAAGCCCTCTTACCCCTGTGAAAATCCCTCTCCAGCTTTCTGTAGCCCCTTTAGGTACTGGAAGGCTGCTCGATCTCCCTGGAGCCTTCTCCAGGCTGAGCAGCTCCAACTCTTTCAGTCTGTGTTCATGGGAGAAGTGCTCCAGCCCTCTGATCATCTCCATGGCCTCCTTTAGACTCAGTCCAGCAGGTCCACATCCTTCTGATGTTGGAGACCTCAGGGTTGGATGCAGCACTCCAGGTGGGTTTCACCAGAGTGGAGCAGAGAGTAGAGCCCCCTCCCTTGACCTGCTGCCCACAGGGCTTTGGATGCAGCCCAGAACACGATTGGTTTTCTGGGCTGCGAGTGCACATTGCCAAGAGAAAGTTGAGCTTCTTGTCCACCAACATCCCCAAGGAAGAAGTACCTCCTGCTCTCTCCCAAGAGCTCCTGTATCTTTTATTAGTATTCTCACTCTTGAAGCAACAGCCGACAGCCAAACCTCACAGCTGGGCAGAGCTGGCACACTGCTGACTATACATCAGCTAAAAACAAAATAGAAAATAAAAAGTTTGACACACAGCTCTCTGTCAGCCCTGGGCAGTGATACCTTATTCTTACAACTAGTTCAGCATTTCCCATGGCTGAAACAGTCACTGCCCCCTATTCCCTAGGATGAGGAAACATCTTCCACGTGACACATGATTTATCCAGTGACCAACAGGTTTAAAAACTTGTTTTATTTAAACCGGTTCATGCTACAGGGCAGCTAAGTCTCTTCTCTTCCTTTGAAGTGAAAGCAGTGCTGGCCAAAAAAAGCCTTTTATTGCAGGGTTACCAGAGAGCAAGAGAGAACAAAGTTTGCATGCATCCACTTCCAAGAAGGGTAAACACAGTACTGCAAAGTTGTTAATTTGTTTCAAAGACATCTAAACAAATTGATGAGCAGCATTGTTTTCACCTACTGTGCAAAGGCTTACACACACAGGGCTGGTTTCCTATTGCTTAACACAGCACTTGCGGCTCAGCACAGCCACTGAGGCTCAGCAGAAATGCTGAATCTGACCTGAAATCATGATCAGAAACACACAGCACCAGAAGCAGTTGAGTTTGGTGGTTTAAGAATCACATAACAGAGCTTCTTGTGTGGTCTGCAAATATAATTTCATGTGACCAGTCAGAACCAATTTTTGTTAGGCCTTGGACCCAACACCAGGATGCACCTTTCCCTTCAAGGCTATGCCCTTCCAAGTGAGGGGCTCTGCAGGTAAGTGGAAATCCCCAGCTCTGGACTTTTTGGAAGAGCTGTCCAGAGAGCAGCAACCTAACCTAGGACTCCAACCGTACCTAAAAATACAGGTCACAAGGAGCAACCAGGGGTTGATCTCAAACCCTTTCAAACACTCAGGTGCTCAGAACCTTGCCACCAAGTCCCAAAGGCACACAAGTGCACTTCTATCCCACTGGGACCACGGTAAATCATTTCACTTGTGAGAAGACTGAAGTCAATCCAGCCTTTTATTAATCTGCATGTTATTTGATGGAAAACCTTATGTGAGAATTAAAGTCAGAACTACTGCCATGAAGTGAAAACACTATTTTATTTTTATAAAAAGCAATAATTAAAACAAACCCTACCAGTGTGTACATTGTACACATTTGAATGACACTTACAAGAATGAAGTTTCCATATACAAGGATTACAAGCCCACACTGGTAAAGGATGCACACAAGCACATATTGAACATCACAGATGCCTCAGCTCCAGACCACAGTACCATCACTCTATGACCACACCTGCACTGTCATTATTAGCATCCAACACTACTTTATTCCACTACAAACTGTACGTACACAGAAAGCAAGAAGGAGTTTATTCAGAGAGCACATATATTTGCAGAAAGTTTATTTGCTGGAATAATCTCTCACTCTTCTGCTGCCATCTTCAAGAGATACTTTTTGTCAATCTTGAAGAGCCTCCAGCCCTCCTCGGTGGACAGATCCGAGGCGCCCCTTCTCTTGTAGAACCTGATGGAGGGTTCGTTCCACTCTGCCACGAGGAAGTGCATGCTGCTGCAGCGGCACTTCACAGCCACCTGCAAAGCCAATGCCACAGGGTCACAGCCTGGGGACAGCCCCAGGGACAACCGGCCAGATTCCTCATCAACTGCATACCACAAGTCATCCAGTTCATTCCACACCCACTGCAGTGTTTCTCACAGTTTACCAGACTCTAGGCAATGTTTTAAGCTGCCTAGAGTCCTGCCACCTCCTTTAATTCTTGTTTAGACTTAGCACTTAGACATACCTGACTCAAGTTCTTCAGAATTTCTGACCCAATACCAAGTCCTAAAAAACCAAAAAACAAGAAACGTAAGTTTTAAATCTACAGAAAAGCCCTATGGGTAGCAACTCATCTAATTCTGCAACAGGTACCTCTGTACTCAGCCATCACGTAAAAATCTTCAAGGTACAGCAGTTTTCCAATCCATGGATCATAAGTGAAGTAATACATGGCAAAGCCCACGACACATGTTTCTGAAACAAAGGGTGTAAAACTTCAGCCAGTTGGAATTTAAAAAGTAAAAATATTAAGTTTTACATGCATGTTTAAACATACAGATTCTCTGGGACATGCAAATATTTGATACTAGGTTACAATTAAAAATGAAGTTTGCAAATAAGCACACAACTGAAAACACAAGTTCTGACAAGTTTTTATCAGCCTAATAAAAAAAAGATTTCCCTGTCCATACCCTGAAATTCTCAAAAGCACTGTCATAGTAAGTGCTAACATGGCCTTTTTCTACAAAATAATGCACACCCTACTGATTCATTTCCAGTCTGGAAGACAAGTAAGAACTTCACTCAACAGCTCACAATCTAAATGATTTCCCCAGCTCTGCTTCCTCAGGAATAGTCTGTCAAACCCTGGAAAACACTAATCTTTCCATGTATATTCCTCAGTAACTACTGTACCAGAAGGCCTCTTTACAGGCCACCTTTACAGCAGCATTTCAAATACTTCCACTTTTGTTTCCACTAAGCATCATGTTATTTTCCTTATCTTCAGCACCAGGAAGTCAAGATAAGTAAAGCTGCAGCTTCAATTATAACTCTGCAGCTCAAGAGAGGAGAAACCAACTCTTCCAACAACAGCCCACTCATACAAAAACCCTGAGTATTTTAACTACATCTGCCATAACACTCTGCACATACTGGAAGAGAAGCGTGCAAACAGGTTTCTGTCATCTACTGTCTTTGGTAAAGGTTTGGGAATAGCACTTGTCCCTGTAGACCTTACCTCATATTATGATCATCTACTTTATTGTGTAACGGATCTTTTAGTTACCTCCCCGCCCATCCATGTACACAGAAGGGCCATGTACATGGCGAAGCTAGAGACTGTAACCTGAAGATTGGGGACAAATTAAAGAAAAAAATGTGATTCAACAGAATTACATAAAGGTAAGTCAGGGTCAAACAAGAAAAGCCATTTAATAATTGGAGTCAAGCGCATTATGTTATACCTGATCTCCCATGCTTCCAGGATTAGCAACCACTTCAGCAGAGTACCACTACGAATTACTGAATTTTACCAGTTAACCTAAGTCCTCCTACCCCAGTCCACTGGTGGAACCTCATCTACAACCGTTAATATTAAGCAAATGATGCTTCTGTGTACTTAGCATCCAAAAATAAATATCAGGAAGTCTCACCTTCCGACGACCACTGGTCTTTCGGCACTTCTGCAACCAGACAGTGGTAGAAAGGGTGCTCGCCAAAACCATCCTCAAGCAGCTCTAGAAAAGCAGAATACACACGCACCTAAGCCAGAGGCGCTGTCACTCGGCCGCCAACCGGGTGAGCTCCTGCAGTCTCCGTACCTTTCTCAGTTAGCACCACTTGGTCCTCCATGTCCTCGTATTTCGCCAGTTCCTGGAAGAAGAGGAGGTTGTGAGCGGCCTCTCCCCGCCCCCCGCCCTTGCGCAACAGCTTGTTTTGCTCCGGCACCGGGCAGCGCTGTCCCCCCGCCCGCCGGGGCCGCCCGCACCCGCCCGCACCTTGATCAGTCGCAGCAGGTCGGGACAGTCCTCGGGACGCGCGGCGCGGATGCTGAACGAGGCCATTTTCGGCGACGCTTCCCCCTGCGGCCCCCTCGGCTGACGAGTCCCCGGTGTGTGAACAGGAGGAGCAGCTGTTTCTTCATTCGTGTCCCGGGCGCGGTGGCCACCTGCGGTCAGTCAGGCTGCGAGCATGTCCCGGCGGCGTTCGGCTGCTGGTGGTCCGGCTTCGCTACCGCTGCTTCCCCGGCTCGGAGAGTACAAGCCGCCGCCTCCGGCCGCCCTATTTAAAGACGTCCTCGCCCCGCCTTCTCCGCCATCGACCAATGGGAGCGCCCGCGGTGCTCGTCCTCAGCCAATGGCCGCGCCCCTCCCCGGAATCCTGCCCGGGCATGCCAGCAACAGCTGCGGCCGTCTCGTGACTCGCCCTGCCCCCTCCGCGCGCGGCGCCCCCTGGCGGGGCTGGGCGGCGCTGCAGGGCGAGACCCCGGCGGCTCTCCCCGGGCAGCGGGAGCGGCCCTCAGGGACCCCCGGCACCGCCCTCAGGAGCCCACGGCACGGCCGGCCCCCTTTCTCTCGGCCCCGGCTGCCGTGGCACCCCGAAAAGCGACCCCGACGTTGCCCTCGGGGCTCTCCTTGCGCGGGCGCCGTGCTAGGGGCCGCGGCGCCGCCCTGGCCGCAGAGCGCGGGGCGGCGTTGGGGACACTTCGTGCCCCGCTGTGGGAAGAGAGAGAAAAAAACCCCTCGGTGTTTGCGGGCAACGCGGAGCAGTGATCCCTATCCAACCCGGAGAGCAGGGGAGCGTGTCTAGCACCAAAGTACGCCCCCGGGCAGGGGCGTCCTTACGGAGAAAAGGTTCAAACCACTGAAGTTTAACCTTGGGTTGGGACGTTTCCCAGGCTGGCACACGCACCGTAACCCGCCTGACTGGAGGGGAAGGGGTTGTGCTGGGAGAAACACCAAGGAGTGGGTTTAAAGTAGGGGGATCTGCCAATAGTTTGCCGTAAGGGAGGCTCTGACACCATCCCGATGGAGGTATGGATGTCACTGAGGAGAGAGCTGGGTGTGATGAGGAAAATTCCATCTGAGTAGACTCAAAAACATGAAAGGATGAGGATGAAAGGATGGAGGAATTATTCTCAGCCCTGTGCTTCCTCTGGATATTACCTAGAGATAGTGCTATATGCTGAGGAATGAGCTGGATGATGATCTAGATGACTGTGTGGTCCATAGACCTACCAGCTGGGCCACCCAGAGAAGAGCAAATCTTTGCCAAATGTGTGCTTTTCTTTTCACCCTCTTCTATTAGCTGTGCCACTGTCATTCTTAGATATTGTAAAGGAGTGCTTTATCTTACATTTAACTTAAATGTTAAGTTAAACGTAAGATAAAGACTTGTTTTAAGAGTGGTTTGGGATATGGGAAGACACTAAGTCATGCTGCTGACTCTCACAACACACCCCCCATTTTTTAATGTATCCAACAAGCTACAAGTTTGGCCTTCACTTAGACAGAGGCACCAGCATGGAACATGACACTGCAAGAGGATTGTATAAAGAAGTGTGTATAAAGAAGTGTGTGGCTGGCATTAGCACACAGTGGAAAGTGCCTGAAGGCCTGGGACAATAATTTAGGATTTATGCAAACACCCTAACTGGCTCAGTTTACCCTCTACTGGAGCAAGAATAGAGATCCCCAAAGATCAGAAGCATTTCCATATCACTAAGCAACCTCCAGTTGCTAATTGGCTAGTAGTAAAAAAGTTAAAATTTATTTCATGGGTTGTGAGTCTGGAAATCCCTCAGGACAGGGCATTTAGTAGGGAGACAATCTGAATAAACTACCAAAGAACAGACTCAGCCTAACAACATACCTTTAATGAATACAGATTTTTTCATTCCCTAGAAATGATTAGACTGGGATCAGAAACGGGGAATACTGTCTCTGTGAAAGACAACAGCCTTTGTGTTGTCTCAACTCTCTTTGTTTTGTATTTCACAATGAGGAAGTCATACTATCAGGAAACCTACTGCTGTGTAAGAGCACAAAGTGCCTGGTTTCTTTCTTCTCAAGTCAGAAAAGTCACACGATTTAGAAGTTGAAGTCTCAGCAATAAAAGGCCCAAACATTTTCTCCCTTGACTGTTTTTGAAATTCCTGCTTTAATTTGCTCAGAAATATGCTGATATTGTGTTGCCTAAGTTAATACAGTTGATTGGATTTAGCTTTCAATTTCACAAGGCAGAAGGAAAAAATATTAAAAAAAAATCATGAAGTGTCAAAAAATGTTTCATGAAACAATAGGAGATACAGAGAATTTAGTGAAAAAAATAAAATTAAAAGTAGCTAATTAAGATATCCAGATCTCAGACACACTATAGTACAATTATTTAGTGATGTATTATTAGGGGTATTTTTCCAGAATAAGTAAGTTTAATAAGAATATTTTACAAAAAGGTTCCAAAAGAACTCAGTTTGTGAATTAATCAGACTGATTTGGTTTGTGTTTTACAGCTTCTTCCTTTTGTTTCACGTCTGTTTGTCTTTGAGCAGGCTTCATGTCATCTTGACATAGCTGAGGCCAATGATGAAATCTTTAATGACTTGCACAGGGCTTGGATTTTATCCTTCAGTGGTCACAGCCTGTTCATATGCCCTTCTCTCCAAGGAATGAGTAGTGGCAAGTCTCCTGAAAAGGATCAACATTTTTTGAAATCGTGCAAATATGTGTACTGGCAGGTGGTTAGGAAACGTGTTTAGGGTAAACCAATGTTGAAATACTCTGTTATAATGAAATAAGAACTGAAGTCTGGATTAGCTCACTTCTGTATCAGCCAGCAGCTTCCTCCAGGTGGAACCTGCTGACTGAATCCATCTGCATTTCCACCAGGAGGGCTGGATTTTGGTGTATAAGAAGGTAAAATGGTTAGAACTATCTGAAATGTGCACCATTCCTATTATTCTTACTGTATCTTCTCCCTAAATATTGCTCATAAGAGAAACAGAAAAATTTGTGCAAAATAGCAAGCAGTACTTTCTTTTTCAGCACGCAACAGGAACTTCTATAACCAGATGTTAATAAAAGCACAGGGAGCTTATGTAGTGACTGAGGAACACATCCTGCCCAGAGATGGAGCTCTTTTCTAGTCTGAAGATACAGGAAATAGCCAAGCCAGCTCCCCCAGATCCTTTCACAGCAATGCAACCGAACAATTTATTCAGAGAGGTATGGGACCCCATCTGCACTTGTATCAAAACTATGTTTTTATTTGCATCTAAATTTTCTAATGTTCTCTTTCCTTAGAAGATGGACAGAAAGGCTCAAAGTGGGGACCAGCTTTCTTTCTTTACCGTTCAACTAATCAAACTCTCTTCCCCTGTTTTAATTTTTGATTTCCTCCTTTGCTAGGAAGATTCCTTGCATTCCTGTATGAATGCCTCTCTCATGCCTCAGAAGTTTCTCTGTTTGTAAATAAGAGAAGGAGAAAAACTCCTTATTTCACATTAAAATGTAGCAAGTTAATGATTTTTGATTCTTCTAATAAATATTTCCAGGTATTCGAATCCAAGTTGTATGTCCTGTCAAATCTCTGGAGAAAAATACAGAAAATGCAATTAATATTCAGCATTGACCTGTAATTTTTCATGATTTTGGACATTTGGGATTCTCTTATCATTTTCAACTGAATGTTTTCTTCCTAATCCTATGTTTATGAGTTCGCAGTTGCTTCTGATGTTTTATTCAAGCCACTTAAAATTACAGTTTATCAACACTAGGCTGTACATAGAAAATATATTAATCTCTGTCAGAATAGTACAAATACTAAATAAATACTGCATGAGCAATGCTTAGAATTCAGGGCAAATGCAAAATTAACAGTTTCATGTGATAAAGCCACATTAATTTCCTTATGCTGGCAATAAAAGGATCATAAGTTTTCTTTATTATCTTTGAAAACATATTTTAGTTCATTAGAAATCTATTCCTGTAGGCTATTATATCTTATCTGTCATTTGTAATTATGCAGTTTAATGAATTTGGGATTTAGATATAGCTAATTATCTGTCTGAATCCACAAATCATCTATATCATGTGTGCAAATGATTTGGGGTATAAAAGTTACAGAAATAAATGTTGGGAAATAATCCAGTCACATCTCAGTTTTGGATACAGTAGAAGTATTGTATCTGGATACAGGAGAAGTCCCTTTGGCTCTGATCCTGCCAAAGTGTACCTAAATCAGGGGGAAATATCTCAGGCTTTAAAAAGAAGCCTATGAAATCTGAATTTTTCCTTATAACTAACGGTGTTTGCCCAATGAGTAGGTGTTTTTATTATGTGTCACGGTCACAGTTTTGTCTTTGGCACAGTCTTCTGCACTGCCCCGAGGTGATTCTTTTGATGACACCTTGATTTTTGAACTTTCAGCACGCACGCATACCATGCTTCCACATTTTTTTTTTCCATGACCAGATGAACGAGAAGCTTTACAATAGCGCCCTCAGCTTTTTCACGGAAACACAGAATGGTTTCAGTTGGAAGGGACTTTAAAGACCATCTAATTTTCAGTTGTTACCCTTACATGTAGTGAATACTCTGGTTAATATATTTTGTGTTGGCCAGAATATGTTTTCTTATATCCTCATCTGATCTCTCTGGTGTTTTCCTAAGTCTTCAGCAAGGTGTGCTTAACAACTTCACTGCTAACTTGTACCTCCTGTATACACTGTTTTGTGGTGAGCTGAAATGGCCAGTGAGAACCACAAACATTGTGGCTGGTGTGGAAGCCACGGGCTGCACCTGAGCATGTGTATATACCATTGTGGAGGCCCAGGGGTCTGCCAGCAGGAGAGATACCCTTTAGATTGGGTTGAGAAAAACCTTTTCCTGGGCCGTTGCAGCCACATGTTAATATTTCTTAGATTTTATTGTTTCATTGGTTTGTCAAGTTCTGTCATCCTGTTCAGCCCCCGTTCACCATATATGCACCCCTCCTAGAATGTTCTTCCTTCCCTTGAACCCCCTTGGGCTATTTTTGCTGCAGTGTTACATCTGTGATCTCATTAGTCCCCCCAGTTCCTAGCCACCCCTCTGCACCATGCTTCCCTATCCCTATTGGACCCTGACCCTCAGGACCACCATTTTTCTGGTATATAACGCTGGATCCTTGGCCCCTTTTAGCTCTCATCCCTGGAACATATTCACATATTCGGGGCTGTAGCAACTATGTATGTGCCAATAATAAACAGTACTCGGGTCTCCAAACAGGACCCCATCTCCTTGCCTTTACCGTCAGCTCCTTATTAGCAGAGTGCACTGGGCCCTGAAGGCGCAGGTGATTCTCAGGGATATGCAGTAGCCCGATGCTACATATGCCCGTCCCGAGGAGGTGCAGACACAATTATGGCAAGTGCTCTGGTCCTTATGGGCTCTGTGGGGTCTCGGCACAGAGCCAGGGCTGCCCCTCTGCCGCACACCCCAGTGCAGGCCCCATGTCGTCTCTGCTCTTAAGTTTCTTTAGCTCCCCGGAATAAAAAAAAAAAAAATCTGATTAATTGAACTTGTTGATTACTCACCTGTGCAAAGCGCACAGCTTATTTAACACAGCTTTATTTTCACAGAATCAATTAGGTTGGAAAAGACCCGAGATTATCGAGTCCAACCTGTGACCGAACACCAACGCGTCAACCAGACCACGGCACTGAGTGCCGCACCCAGTTTTTCCTTAAACACTACAGCACCTCCCTGGGCAGTCCATTCCAATGTCTAAACGCCCTTTCTGGGAAGAAATTGCTCTACCTAATGTTCAACCTAAATCTCCCCTGGCGCAGCGTTCGACTATGTCCTCTCGTCCTGTCGCTGGTTGCCTGGGAGAAGAGGCTGACCCCCACCTGGCTACACCCTCCTTTTAGGGAATTGTACAGAGTGATAACGTCACTCCTCAAGATCTTAAGCCTCTTAGAAAACTCCGAGGCTCTCGGTTACCTTCCCTAGCAGTGCCACCAAGTGACGGGCCGGGGCAGGAGGCCGTGCTCCCCACGGCCGTGTGACGGCTCGGGGCGCGCCTCAGGCTCCGGGCCCAGCGCCCAGCTGAGCACCACCAGCCCGCCTTCCTCACGGCACGGTAAAAAAACGGAGCATTAAAAAGAAAAAAATAACGATGTTTATTAAAATCAAGTCCCGGCAGGGCCCGCCCGCTCTGCCGGGCCCGCCCGACGACTAACGGTGTCCTGCCCCGACCTCCGCCCCGGGGAGCGGCCGCGCTGCGAGCCCACAGGGACACGGGACACGCCGGGGCCAGGCGGTGCCGCTCGGGGATCCCGGCGTGGGCAGGGCGGGGGCTCCCAGCTGCGGGCGGCCCGGAGCCCGCTGTGTGCGCGGCGAACCGCGAGTCGCTGCTGCGGGAGGACCGTGTGACTGGGGCAGGCGCGGCCCCGCAGTGACAGCCCCGGCGAGCACCATGCTGCCCACCCGGTAAGGCGCCCGCGTCCTCGGGCCCGGCTGGGGAATGGCGGCCGGGGGAGACGGTGCCCCCGGCGGGCCCGGGCCCGGGCCTGGGCAGGGGAGGCCGTGCCCCGACCCTCGCCCCGCGGCCGCGCCGCGCTCCGCCGTGAGGGGCTCGGGGCGCGGCCGGGGCGGGGCACCCTGAAACTTGGGCAGCGCCGCGGGCAGCGCGGCCTTGGGCGCGGCGCCTGGGCCGGTCCGGGGCACCGGGCGTAGGGGCCCCGCGGGGTGCGGCTGCAGCGGGAAGGCGTGTGCCGGCCGTGCCCTGACACACCGAGCCCGGAGGCTGCAGGAGTCACCGAGGCTTTCACCATCGCTATTCGCGTCATTCCTGGTGCATACGGGACTCCGCTGCCTTCAGAGGGCGGGTAGTTGGTTTTTGTGTATGTTTGTGTTCCCTTTTACTCTCTTAAGGTCTCCATGTGTATCTGCAGGCAGTGAAAGCTTGTGTGTACATGATATATATGTGCAGATATACACGAAGGGTGAGGGGGAGAGAGATGTGTAAATGGCCTTGCTTTTCTGTTGGTGCCCGAAGACCCGCCACCTCTCCTTTTTTGAGGTGGAATCCCAGTCTCAAGAGGAATAAAATTAAGGGACCAACATTCAGTATTCCTTGTCAAGATGATCCTGTGAACTATCACAAGGGGTTTTATACACCCTCTGTGTGTTTTTGTTACCACAGTTATGCTTGCCTAGAGGAATAGTGCTGGCTAGTACCTTGTAGAACACTTAGTAAATTGTGGGTGGTTTACATTCACTGAAGGGTTTCATGGTTGTCTCTTCTTGCTTAATGGTTAAGAGGATTATGTCCTATACTTTAGGCTTTTTTTTTTTGAGTTGCTGCAGTACTAAGCCATGGAGGAGAAAACCAGGCTTAGCTGAATGGGACTGCTTGTGAGACCTTGTGAAATTCTTTTTGGTATATTCCTCCTTCCACTGCTATGCACACTAGCCAAGTGCAGGAGAAGTGTATGGTTGGGGTCATGGATGATTTCCTAGAGGCACATGGGCCCCATCTGTGTTAAGATGCTACAGGGTAGAAGTTGGTGTTGAGGCTATGTTAGTTGTCTCAAGGCATCTGAATAGTCAGTGAAGAGAATAGTTACTGTCAGTGAAACATTCTTCTTTCTTGTTTTTCTATAAGGAAAGGTGTCAGTTGGAATTTCAATTGTCTTGGAACCATTGCACTGATAGTATCTAGTTCTAAAAATCAAGCTGAAAATAAGACTGGTGTTTCTGAAGTCACCAAAATTATTTTCTTGGAATTATTTTTAATGACACTAAATTTTTCTGCTCTGCCTGTAGGTTGTGCATCATGAGGAAGCTTCCTTCTGTTCTGGCTAGGACATGCACTTCTGGGACCAGTACGTCCCCAGGGCTTCCTGACATGTCCAAAGGTAAAGTAAATGGCTGTAGTCCAGAAGATTTAATGATGTTACTGAGGAGTTTATTTTTTCAGGTAGTGTCCCTTCATGTATTAATATGGTTTGGATAACGAATGTGCCCTTGTCTGTTAGCTCATGGTATAAGTGTTTAGGAGGCAGCAGAAAATCACTGTATGTTTGGAAGTGAATGGCACAAATATGCCTAATTCCTGAAATTGCAAATTTAGAGGCTCCTCTGCTTCTTCAGCCTTGACAGAGCTTGGTTCTTTTTGTCAGGATAACTGCTGCTCAGCTTGGGTCTTGATAGTAAGTCAATGTAGTGAAGATAGGTACAATGAGACTGGAAAGAATGGACAAGAAATGGGGAATTGAGTGGAAATAATGCCATACAGGACTTTTAATCTGTCAATCCTGTTAATTCCGCAAATTTGTAGAAATCTTTTAATCGGATCAGCAACCTTGTGAAATCGCTCTTGTCTATAGAGCTTTGTGTTGAAAGTTTGTTTCAGTGCTCTAATAGTAACAAACCATTATGCTCCTGTTTTAGAAGCTTTTAAAAAGATTTTCTTGCATTCTAATCCCTTGCACTGAGAAAAGGGCAGGAGGAAAAAGGCTGAAGCTGGGTTCAAGTAATTCCTTCATGGAGTTCTGCTTATTTCTTAGATCTTCTTTTCTCCTTTGTTTTCTAAACAGAAGTCACCAGTTATCCAGTAAAAGAGAAAATGAGAGTTATTTGTTAGGGTTGTTAGAGAACTTATTTTCATTGTTAATTAATGGAAATTTAGGAGGCTAAAGGAGAGAAGCAAGGATACAGAATGTTGCATACTTGTAACTTGCTCTGGTTGTTCATTTGAATATTTGAAAATGATGCCGTCTAGAAGGCCAGTAAAAATAGTGAAACAGTGAGGTCATCCTGGTACTCCAGGGGGTACTAATATTTTGTGGACTACAATAACTGTAAACATTTGAGATTCTGTTTCAGAATTGTTCAGATTCAAAGTTTTGCTGATACATAAACTATTCTACTGTTAAATAAACAATACCTTCAATTGGGTACCCATGCTTTCACAAAACACCAAATACTTTTTCTGACTAGTTTTTCACATGCTTCTCTTTTTCACAATTTTGGGTTCCTGGTTCCTGCTGTGAATGCCCTCACTTCTTCCATGGCTCTCCCAAAGGCTGCACAAAGCAGGACTTTGGAATTTTCCTCTGAAAAAACTCTAATCCCACTTCCTGAAAAATGCTCCATATACTCTTTCCAAAGTTAACAGTGTTTGTCAACAGTACATGGTAGCCCCAAGTTTGAAGAACTGTTTGGGATTACACTGCAGGCAGATACCACACAGAGTCAGTGGGCAGGGAATTGGAAAGCTGGCTTGAAAGGAAAGGACAAACTAAGTTGAAAACAAAAAGACACAGACCGCAAATCAGGCGAGGATAGATTGCCTGCCGTTACTAAAATTAAGGAACATGTGCCTAAGTGAAACTCAAGCAGGTAGAATAATCAAGTAACTCGTTATTAGATGTAAATTGTACTGTTTCTTTTCATTGTTAATCTAACCTGTGTTTTGTACTCCACAGGACAGTCACCCATTCATGTGAATAATGGTGTGTTGTGGTAATTTGTACATATTAAAATATTTGCTATAACACTAAACTTACTCAGCTACTGTTTTTCCTTACTTTAGCATTGATGGAAAATGAAGTGCCATTACTCTTCTCTGTTGCCTTGCTTAAAGCCCCTTTGCCTTTGGTGAATGGCCCTGGTCTTTATTGTGGCAGTGTTGTTGCACTAAATCTCTGCCAGCACACTCTGTCTGCAGTGCTGGATAAAATGTTTCTAAGAGGCTTGTGGGATACAAAATCTCTCATGGCAGCTTCTCCCTCAGTACTTGGCTTCATTTTAGACCTTTGAATCTGCGTCCTTCCCCTAAGTCCAGACCAAGCTCTGTACCAAAGCTGGTGGTCTGCCTGAACCTGGGGAGGCACCAGCACGAGGGGCATGGATCTCACTGGTGGAGATGAGTGCAGTGATCTTGTCCAGCTGCTCTCCTTGTGTCCTTTTCCACGGCACAGTGCAAATAAACTCAGACCCTGCTGCTCTGGCATTGGTGATCCACTGATCACAGTTTAGGAGATACTGTGAAATATCCTATGTGAGCACGATGGAGAAGTCCCATTTGCTGTAACTGTTTTGCAGAATTGAGACATTTGCTAGATAAGAAAACAAATACCTTATAGATTTTTGTGCTTAATTTTCTTACTTAAATTTCTGTTGTTACTTACTTAAATTTCTAATATCTAGAAGAGCAAGATAGTCTTCCCAGGAGGAAAGAAAGGAAAAAGTTAGAAACTATGTAGTTATGAGCCATAAAATAGACTAGATTTGGCTTGGCAACATTTAGAAATGCTTTACACTTTGTCCCTTTTATTGTTAAGATTAAAATTTTAATGTGTTCTCAGCCTGGAAAATATTTATTATTATACCTGAAACTGAAATCAGATGTATTAAATGGGACTAATAACTTATATACAGTTTTGCAGGTTTGGACCTGAGTTTTTTTCAGAGCTTTTTATCTCTTTAGAGTTGAAAAGGAAGATGAATTTAGTTTAAATAAGGAGAAAGTGCTGTTTATTCCCTCTTCATCCCAGCACAGTCTGCACACTGTTGAAAAATTAAGGTTTTGTGTTCTAGAAGCTATAACAGTGTTTCTGCTAACACTGTAGTGATCAAATGCATGGTATGGCAGTTTCACATGTGGAGTATGAGTAACAAGAAAGTAATACCTATTCTTTAAGCAAGCCTGTTGCTACTTAAGGAAAAAGAAATTAGACCTTCCCTGTTTCCAAAAGAAATCAACTCTCAAGATTTTCAATCAGGTTCTTTCCTTGAAAATTTTTTTGTTCTTAGAATTAGTAGTAGAAGTCTTTGAATCTCAAAATATGTTTTAGCCTATTTTTGTAAAGATCTGAGGCCTAAGCAATCTATTTTTTGTCTTTGTCTGTCTTCTTGTCCTTCTCTTTCAGAACTTTTTGATGTCAGCCAAAATAGATGAGCCACGAGTCTCAAAGAGAAACATATTTCCACAAATTATATGAAAATTGGCTTCCAAATCAGAGGTTTGTTAGGGTGCCAGAGCTGGTGCTGGGGTCAGCCACAGACCCTGGTGTTTGCTGGCTCTTGGTGAGTCACTGGATCCATGTGCCGGCTGGAAGTCATTCCCTTGCCTGCCTCTGGCTCAGGCTGGTGCTCCTCTAGCAGGCAGGCAGAGCAGAAACAGGCTGGGAGTGCAGGGACAGGGACTGAGGGTGCTGCAGGGGAAGGATCAGGGAATGGGAGGTTTGGGGTATAGCAGTAGTAGTGGTGTGAGAGTGGAATAGGATTTAAATCCTAGGAACTCAGCTAGACTTGCTCCACAGTTTATAGGCCAGCTTGCTGATCACTGTGAATACTCTGACTGGGCATTTAGCTTGAAAAATGCCAAGCCTGATAAAGGTTCAGCTTGTGACTCACCAGCAACCTCTTTCAATTTTGCCATGAAATTCTGGGTATTTTTTGGTTGCTCTTCCTTGATGTGTCCCAAATATTTGAACTTCTCTGCATCAAAAATCTTAGCAAATGGACACAGAATCCATTCTGTACAATTCTCAGCTTTTGTTCTGAGCTTGAGAATTGTTGCTGCTTGTTTTCAGGTGTTTCCAAATAGCCAACATTCACCTGCCTAACAGCCATGGAGTAGATTTGATGGGACCTTAGCACACTTAATAGTATCATCCAAGAAAGAGTAGAAAAGATGCTTGTGCAGATGATTCTTGAAATTTAGGAAAAATTTATGGAGAACTAGTATTGACTCTGAGAGTGCAAACAGGGCCAGAATAAATTGTATAGGCCTGTGTTCAGTGTCTTAACACTGTGTTCTTTCAGACTGCTAAAAATTTGGGCTGTGAAACCCTGCTGGCAAGAATCAGTTTGCTGATACTGCCTGCCTTTGTGGGTGGGATTATTTAACTGGTATTCTCCTCATTCCCTGTTTCCCAGCTGCACTGTACCCTTTTCAGTTCTTTTATGACTTTCTGATTTGTGTTATCTCCACGGTTTGTGTTTAGGCTATAATATTTTCACATCAAAATTCCCCAGTCTAATCTTGATCCATGCTGTCTTTCAGCTGTTAATTAGCACTGGAGGAAACTGACTGCACTAACACTCTTTGTTGACTATATGCAATAAGCTATGGCATCATGTTACTCAACCCATTACTGTGATATGCCTACTAACAGCAGCAGTGAATTTGGCCAAACTTTTGTTACTGGGCTGCTATTTGCATAAATTTGCTTAATTTTCCTTCCTGTTCTGGGATGAGGATTGTTCCACTAACACCAGGCAACCTTATGTTTGTCACTGGCTGAACTAAGCTTGATTTGCTTTGATTTTTTTTTTTTTTTTCCAGTGCGGAGCAAATTGAGGGATATAGTGGGAGCATCTACCAACTGGAGGTACAGTGTGCATTACATGTATTTTACTTCATTTGTGAAACCCAAGTGGAGCTCAGGGTTGTGGTAGTGGAAGTTACCAATAGTTAGCTTGCTGATGGGGAAGAAAAAGATCCCACTAGAAGGTCATTGAAACAAAGCTTCTGAACTGGTACTTTGTGGATCATAAACTTCCAAGATTTCTATGAAATTTCTTTGTCAGAAACAAAATACCTGATCTTGGTGCTTACAAGATTGTCCTAGCTTTAAATCAAGTGGGAGTTAGGAGCTGTGGAGTCTGGCTGTCAACGCTGTGTTGCTGTTACCTCCTGAGTTATCTCTAGGTGGATTGGCCACATGGTGGATTTATCCTGCACTGGATTCAGGGGCAGCTGAGCTTTTCACTGTGTAGCAGGCTGTGTTCTGAATGGCACCCATCTCTCTTTGGAAAATTGTCAGCTTGGGATCAGGATCTCCTTAATCAGGAGCATCTTGAGCA
Source organism: Chamaea fasciata (assembly GCF_029207755.1). NCBI lineage: Eukaryota > Metazoa > Chordata > Aves > Passeriformes > Sylviidae > Chamaea > Chamaea fasciata. The sequence continues at coordinate 103,099,453 of NW_027094087.1, read as the reverse complement.
TTTCCTTTGTCTGCTCTAACTTAATTTTTGATTAATTTACATTTACTTTAAATAATTGCTGGTTTGGCTTTATTCAAGTTACCTTCCTCCCTCTCCATTACATTGACTAAACCAGAGTTGACTTTAACCCTCTACTGTTACAGTCTGGAAAAGTCAATATAGCAGTCTGGAGGAATACACTTTGCAGTTTGGTTGGTCCCATGTTTTATGTTAATTTTGGCTGTGTTTGCTGAGGTCTTTTTTCCCATTTTGTGCAGTGATAGGGAAATGAAGAAAGACTTGCCTGGGTGAAGTGTCTGATGTGTCCAGGCCTTCTGACTCAGTTTATTTAAACACAACTTTAGGCATTCTAACAAAAATGCCTGAATCTGGGAAGCTGATTTTTTGCTTAGTAAGAGTAGTATCTAAACATGAAGGGGCTTGAACTTTTCATCAAGTCAGCTAGAAAGGGCTCTAGAAATTTTTTATGAAAAAGCCTTTCCTACATCCCAGAATGGTTGAGGAGGAACGATGCCATATGGAAATACCATTTGAAAAGTGAGCTTTTAGAGGGCTCTGGTCAAGTCTGATCTTCCATCTATTATTTTTTCCCCCCGCTGCTCCCATTGTGGAGAGAGAGCAGACTGAGGCCAGGATCACCACAGCAGTGTTTTTCCTAGACAGATACTTCTCTTGTGCTGTACATAATACAGCAGGAATGGTTTGCAGAGTACTGAATCCTTCAGCTACTGTGAAGAAGTAAAGCTGGAGAGACCAGAGATGGGAGTGCTTGAGAATGATAGGTTTAATACAGAGGTTTGGTGGACATGGATTGTGTAGCCTTTCAGAGCCCACTTTAAAAATGGAGTGTCAAAGAGGTGATAGATGTGGAGACTGAACAGCTGGGGATTTAACTGAGTTAGGCCACAGAATGACTGAAGAGGACAAATCTGAGGAACAGCTTCATAGGGGTCCTGAAAAGGGAGCTAGGGAGGGACTGATGAACACATATCTGGAATGCTGGGAGAGAGGAGGGATGCATGTTGGAGGACCATCTTTAACGACTGATTTTGCTAAAAGGAGACTCTGGTTTGTGATTTCTCTTGTAAAGGCCAGTGGCATTTTGTGTTCATTATTAGAAAGAAGTGTCTTGCTTATGTGTTTATTCTGGTTTTCTACTTAAATTGTAGTTTAAACTATTAATCTGTTCATTGTTAAATATAGTCTAGATGGAGTTGTGGCCATTTTAGAAATATATAAACATTCCTCAGAATGTTTAGGGCAGGTACCAGTTAATATTTAGATGAATTAATGTTACTGTATGACTAGTACTGCAGTGTGTAACAGTATTTGTCTGTTGAAAAATGTTACTGCATTGAGCCCAATATTTCTGCATATTGAAGAGCACATCCTGAAGTGGAAGTCAAGAAGAATTCTGCTGCTGACCTCAGAGGAGCCAGGATGGAGCTGGTGAAAACAGAATATAGTTAAATTTTTATTGTTAGGTTTCTTTACATTTGTAGACAAATTTCTGATTTACTTTCTGATTAATTTATTTTAAGCCTTTCACTGAAAGACCTTGGAAAAAACTTTTTTAAAAAAGCATGAAGATGCATCGTCTTGGACCTTGCTCTTTCTTTAGTCATCCAGTAATATTCCATTCCTATGCAGTGGCATAACTTTAAACATTAACCCTCTGCAGGAGGTTGTTATCTTTGTGTTTCCTCTGAACTCCATGATAATCATGTTGCCCAGATGAGATAAACCACATCTCATGTTTAAAACAAACAAACAAATGAAACCAACTGAAGTTTTCTGCTTGACCTTCTCTCTCTTTGATCATAAATTAATAATAAAGCATTAATTACTTATAAATTAGTAAGTTCCCCGGTACTTCCTAAACAGAAAAGAGGGAATATAAATATGTTGAAGCTTGACTTTCTGAAATAATTCTCAAGCCAAGTAAGCCTTCATATTAAGTGGCTAATACCCAGAATTCATCCGAAGTCAAAACTTAAGACAAAATTTCTTTTTGATGAAAAGGTTTTCTGTTGTTTAAATTTATTTTTTAGTTGGTTTTGTTAAACACAGTGTCACTGAAATCTCAGCAATGCAGCGAGCACAACTTGAGGGAATGGCATGCATCCAGAAATCTACCATTAAGTTTGGTTGCTTAGTGTTTTATGCATTCTCTTGCTCTATGAAATGGATCCATATTTTTGCCTAGTGCTTGGCTTTATACCAGAACTGTTGCATGTTTAACCCTTTGGTTTTTAATAGATGGGTATTGATGTTACAGATGTTATGAAATACTTGCTTTATTCAGTCAAGTTGCACTTTTAAGGGGAGGGAACTTTGGAACAGGTAACAGAGCATGTTGGGCAAGACTGTTAACACCTTGTAGATACCTGTGCAAGGAATCAACTTGGTAGATTGGAAAGAAGGCACAGTAAGTTGCACCCTTCTCCATTGTGAGAGTTGCAGCCCCTCTGACTTGATGGTGCTGGAAAAGCAGCTCTGAAAAATTGTTCTCCCTTTTCTGTGTTGTCTCTTTCTGTAACTTTCCTGTATAATTTTAAGATGTCTGCATAGGAAGAGAGAAAGAGAAGTAGGTCAGTTTTCTTTGTCTTTTAGCTTGCTGTTAGAACTGATGCTGCAAATGGGGAACTCACCTGTGGATGATGGCAAGTCTTAGCAGATTAGTTCTCTTGTTGTTTGTGCTAGCCAACACTATACACCTATTTTACTTCTTGGGAGAGATGGTAAATTCATGGTCAGTCCTTTAAAATTGGCATTGTGGGAAGATTTGTGATATTATAGCGCTGGAGGACATGAATATGCACAAAATCCCATAGGTTGTTAAATTATGTGTGATTTGTTCTTTTCAAGGGGAATGATTTTGGTAGCATTCAGAATTAGATGCATTTTGTTCATCTCATTAGTGTGAAGTATGTACTTGCCACTTGCACACAAACTATTTCAAAGATTTCTGCAATAGTCTTGCTTAGCATGTCTCATTTTGTGCATTTCACTTTCTTTTCAAGGCACACTCACCGTGTCTTGCTATTTCTACCACTTTTGGTTTTAACTTCAATAATCATTGATGTGACATCTTTTAGTTAGGGTTTGAATTTCCTTCTTCTACTTCAGAATAAAGGAGTTTTTTCTTACCAGGGATCATGTGCAAGCAATGCAAGAAAGAAAAGCTCTTCATACTTTGCTGGCAAAACGGCAGGAAGATCTCCCTCCTAGGAGAATGAAGGATAGCTACTTGGAAGTTATTCTACCTCTAGGAAGTCAGCCGGAAATAAGAGAAAAGTACCTGAATGTACACAACAGTGTAAGGTAACAAAGCAACCATATTACATCTACTGGAAATGGTTAACTTCTGTTTGCCATGTATGTAAGTATTTAATTATCAAACCCCTGTATTGCAGGTTTGGAAGGATACTTGAAGATCTTGACAGTTTAGGAGGTATGTATGTAACTATGTCATTGTAAAGGCTGCACAGAGTGAGTTTGATTACTGCTGAGCACCGGTTGGTGTGACACAGTATGACTTTGGAGGGAAACCCATAATTCTGCCATCTCAGAAGCGAAGGAATAAAAGAAGACACTGGTACTGAAAGAGAAGGAAGGATAATAAAGAACAGATGGAAGCAAAATTGTTTGGCTTCCTGCCTCTGTCAGATTTTTAAAGGACCAGCTACAAAACTACTTTACTGAAAAGTGATCCTAGATTATGAATTTGCATTGAGTGTGAACTCAGAGAAAATTTGCATAGTGCATATTGAAAATGAAAACAGATTTTTTTAAAATCTTAAAATCTCAACCAAAATTGCCACAATTTAATGAGGGTAAATGAGATACAGATCTTTTTTGTATGAGATACAAATCTTTTAATCTTCCCTTTGGGGAGAAGAGAGTAAAATCTGGAAAGAATGTAATGTATCCATTGAGAACAAATTAAAAACAATTGGTGTGTCTGCAAATTGTTGTTACGGGTAAAACCAACTCAGTTGTTTCATGAGTTAGCTTTCTTAATTTTTTTCTCCTTCTTATTTATTGGTGGTCTTGAAAAGTTCACCATCATTTTCTTTTGTACTATAAATGTGAGGTTGTTAATAGAACTGGGAGATACTTTTTCTTAAAACATCTCCTGGTGACTTCCTCCTTCATCTGAGTTCCATAGCTGGTTGAGAGATTTTTGATGGAGGTTTTTGACAAAGAATTAAGTGCTTATTAAAGGAAAGTTATGAATAGAACATCTTTTTTCTATTCCTTCTGAGAGTCCAGACGGACAAAATTGAGGAAGGCAGGGAAAGAATTGAATGGATGTCCATTGAAGATAGATAAAATAGCTGCATGACTGGTATTTCTTCCTGGGTGGTGGAAGGTACTGGTTTCAGTATTTGTCCTGAATTAGAAAAGGAGACTTCAAACTGTTGGCTACCCAGCATTGTTAGATAAGATAAGCCCATTTGTCATTCTGTGCCTTGTTTAATTTCCCCAGAAATCTGTGAAGATCTAATTTTTCTCCTGTGACAGCACAAAATGTCTTTGCCTTGTTTGCAGTCGTACTGGGCTCCAGTCAGTTCCACTGGGGGTGTATTGTTTGGGTTAATCAAGATTCTGTCCCAATTAAACAATATTCAGGGTGGTCATATTGATATAATAAGTTGATAGGCTTAACAGGTTTTAGAATTGTGACTTCAGTAAACATAGGGAAAAAAAATCTTAGGTTACTTGGAAAGCTAGAGGTCTTCCAGATCTCAGAATACTCTGGTTTGGAAGGGCCCCACAAGGATCATGAAGTCTAGCTCTGAAGTGAATGGTCCATATGGGGATGCCTTCTCTCATATCTCATTAAGTACAAGACAGATACTTTTGATAATGAAGATCTGTGTTGAATGAAAATTACATGAACATTAGGAAAAAACCTATCTTTGCAGCATTGAATTACGCCAAGGAGTCTGTTTTCTTGGATGTGCTCTTATGAACAAAGCTAATTAGTTTAAATAGTGGTTTGGCTAGTAGTAATTGCAGTGTGATAAATACCCCTGACTATGGTTTTGTGCCTGTAAGGCACAGTTTATTTAATCTTTAAAGGAATCAGTATTTAAAAGGTCCTCAGATAGCATGTATCCTTGGACAACCTTCATGAAATCAAAATAGAAGATAGAGTCTGAGACGGGGAGCTGCAGAGGTAGAGTGAAGAGATTATGTGGGATTGGAAGTCGTGATGAGCTGGTTTAAAATGCTCAGTTAAATTTATCTTCGTAGTAAGTAAATGTGCATAAAACTGAGACAGCTGCTGCTGTTTTTTATAAAGCAATCCTGAATGTTACATACATGAAGATGTGGAAGCTGTGCTCCCCTGTAGTAGGATACTTTAGTTTGTGTTTTCCAGGTACCTCTTATGCTTTGCAAAGATGACTTTGATCTGCTCTGCTTATGTTTTTGTTAAAGAGCTGGCTCCATTTTTGATCTCTTCACAGTTCTTATTTGCTACACTCACACCAAGCAGGAAATGCAGCAAAGGTCTCCTTTATCCATAGTTACAGCTCTGGTGGATAAAATCAGTAAGTGGCAATTAATGAATAAAGTAGTTTCATCTGCTTGTCTTACTCTTTCATCAGCTACTGCCTTCCCATGGTTGTCATTGAGGATACCTTTTTCACTCCTGTTTAGTTTGCTTCATCTTGTTTTAGCTTTAAAGTTTTCTGGCTTTTGTTGACAAGAGATGGGAAGAGGGTTTTGTAGATGCTTTTAAGCGTTTCATATCTCATTTCCCTTCAAAATACAACTTTCATGGTTCCTGCACTTTTGTGTTTAGTTTTATTTTGCCATGCAAATTCTTAGCTTCATTAATGAACAGTGTTTGTTCTGATGGAGTTGGACCTTGCTTGTGTTGCCTGCTCTGCTGAACACTCCCTTGGGTCTGTTGTCCACCTGTGTGCCTGCCTCCTACTCCTGTTCTGGCTTCAGAAGTCTGCAGAGGCAGAAACTGCAGACAAAGCAGTGTGGTCCCTTGCAACAACTGTCTTTTCTGGGTTGTCTTTGTGTGTGCTGCCACTTCCAGATCACATAAAGGTCCTAGAGAATCTGGCCTGTCTAGTATTAGTTGTGAGTGTTCTGTCTCCAGTAACCCCTATAATGTTTATCTTGTAGATTTGTGCCAGAAGATTATACAACCAGATTGTGACATCAAATTCACAGGCAATGTTTCTTGGGTTGGGAAGACCTCCATGGAAGTGAAGATGCACATGCTGCAGGTTAGTTCCTGGGACTTCTCTCCATCTTAGGGCAGGCAGGAGGTGCTTCAGGGGAAATTTACAAGAGCATATATTGACAGGACAAGGGGGAATGGCTTCAAACTGAGAGAGTGAGTTCAGATGAGATAGTGGGAAGAAATTATTTACTGTGAGGACAGCAAGGTACTGGAACAGGTTGCCCAGAGAAGCAGAGATGCCCCATCCCTGGAAGTGTTCAAGGCTGGGTTGGATGGGGCTTTGAACCACCTCATCTTGGAAGTTGTCCCTGCCTATGGCAGAGGGATTGGAACTGGATGTCTTTAAGGTTCCTTCTACCCCAAATCATTCTATGATTCTGTGATAATTCAGGTAAGCAGGTAATATTTTTTTTTATTCAGTTGTTCTCCTTAAGTCTCTGATGTAGAAGATAATGTTACACCTTTTTGTTCTGAACTCCTTACAGTGCTGATGTTACTCACAATTTGGTATACTAAAAAAAAAAAAAAGGCATTTCTCAGAGTAAAGGTTAAGTGTGTCCTTTTACATTTCCTCCCCTCCCAGCTCAAAGTTTTAAATAAGCATTCCCTGGTAAATGTTTGCATTGCAGAATTCCTGAAATGGAAAGTTTTAAATTATTTCCTTATCTTTGACCTGTTGTGAGAGGTGTTGGAAAGAATGACAGAATGTGAAAGTAAGCAGAATTAACAATATGATTGAATGGTTTATGTCAGCTAAATAGCTTGCTAAGCACATTTCCAGTTTTAGAATTCAGTAATGTATTTTTTTCCTGTCTCTTTTAGCTACATGATGGTGATTACAGCCCTGTGTTAGATGCAACTTTTGTCATGGTGGCCCGGGACCCAGAGAATAAAAGGTAATTTGTAGGACAGGAAAAGTTTCCTAACTTCTGCTGTGCTGAACATGGCAGCTTGCTCTGTATGTGTAGAAGCCATATAGTATAGGTTGGTAAATAAACCACATAGTTGATGCTTTCTGCTGGCAAGTGTGAACTTATCTGTGACAAACTTCAGACTTATTTTAGGAGTCATGATACCAGGAATTGCTGGTAGTCTTGGGATCTGACCCTTCTTTTAAAACAGATTTTTCTGTGTATTTGAGTTACTGTGAATGAACACAGAAGTGAATAAGTCTGCCAGAAACCCACCTGCATTCCAGTAGTTTGAATTAATGATTGAGTTTTGGAGGTTAAATAGTCTTTGAGTGAGTAATACCATTAATTCCCTCATAGACACTTATAGGTGTCATAAGAATAATTCAGGTTAAAACTTGCTTGTGTAACTGAGATGGAACTGGTAAATATTCCCACAGAACTTTAAAAAATCCAGACATTTAGTTTGTTGTTTTCCTGGTTTTACTTTCTTTGTAATTCCTTAGTTATTAGAATAAAAGGCTGCTCAGTTGCTGTTTAGGTTTATGACTCCAGCATCAGAAAAATTGCCTGTAGTTCTTACCTCTTTCCTATATAGCCTGCCCAAGTAATAAACTTTTCACTGTTTCTAATTAGTTTAACTAATTGCTTGTATTTAACAAAGATGTGTTTAATGAAGGGGTTTTACTTGATACAATTATGTGGTCCTGATAACATTAGAAGTAGTTTCTAGGTATATTTTTTTCAGATTTTTTCTAGAACCAGTGAATATACTATACATTAAGAAAACAAATTATATTATGGTTCCCACTTTAAAGACGAATTTTTCAAAATATTGACATCAAATCTGATGTAATTATACAGTAGCAGATTGACTGAGGACAAGCCTACATAGACTTGTGCAGGTAGATGGAAACTTCAGTGGCTGTTGTACAAGCTAGCTGACCATAGGCCAGCTGTGTTTTGGAAGCATTCTGTCCATATAAGGAGGGTATTTATGTGAGGTCAAAATCCTTCAGAGATGTTAACCTTTCAGGATAAGTTAGGTTGTCTGTAGCCCCACAGAAACAGGATCGTGTGGCTTTGGGACCATAGCATACTTGCATCTCAGCAGCTTGGGGCTTGGCCAGGAGAGCTGATGTAGATGTGTGCTGAGCTCAGGGGAAATGAGCTCTGTGATGGAGAAGGAGCTGGTGGATTTCCAAAATCAGAGGTTTAGCAAGCCAGGAAAGATCAGTTTGCTCTAAGAGAAAAGCTCCTCTTGTTGCCAGCCCAAGTAAAGGCTTGGGGTAGAGGTGAATTGTTCAGCAGGTCTCTGTGTGTGTGTGTGTGTGTGTGTGTGTATTTATGCTCATGTATGTTGCTCTCAGCATTTGTATCAATGTTGAAAGTTGAAAAATAATAATTTAGAAACTATGGGGAAAGAACACCTCTTTAAGTGTTTGTCTCTACTTGTGCAAGTAGTTAAATGTTATATAATTATGTTAAAGTAAACTTATTTGTGCAGTAAAATAAAGAGAAGTTGTGCTCAAGGCATGTCATAATCTTAGATAAGTGGTACATGTGGCAAACAGCTTTTGGCTGTTGATAAGGCTGTCAAGGGAACATGTACATTATAAAAACACTTGCTAGCTACAGCACCAGGCTTCTTCTGTTCCATGAGGAATGGAACCAGTCAAGTTTTGGTTTAGACTATCCTAGATCATCATGTCCTCATTTGCTGAGTTTCCGAACAGCTTTCTTCTTGAACAATCTTCATTATGATTTGTGAGTACAATTTTAGCTTCCTAACCATAGATGTGTCACTTTCTCTTTCCTGATGGCACTAGGTAGCGGTTGGATCACTTAATTGCCTCTTCAGAGTTAAAGCTAATGTGATACTCTGTTGGCACCCATATTTATTTTTATCATAAAACCTGAATTATGTAATTTCATCTTGTACTTGTATGTAAGCAAAAATGGAAAATTGTTATAATGTATTTACAGGACATCTTGTAAAGTTTGTGACTTAAAAAAACCCCTTCCTGTCCATAGGCCAGCATTTGTTAATCCACTCATTCCTGAGAGCCCTGAGGAGGAAGAAATCTTCAAGCAAGGGGAATGTATGTCATATTTCCTGGTAGTATGCACATCTGCCTCAGTTTCAACTTAATAGCTGGGAGCAAGCAAAGTTCAAGAGTTCTGCTACTTAGAGATGCTCCTAATCTGTTTACAATCAGGTTTTTGTTCTGTCTCATTTGTGTCAGTAGAGAGTTTAAAAACCTGCTACCACATGCTTGGAAGCTCTTTGGCTAAACTGACAGACGCTCCTGATGTGCTCTGCACACCCTCTGGTCTTCTCCCTTGGCAGGATGCTCCCTCTCCTTTGCATCTGAATGCAGCACAGGGGCTCCTAATGCTCTGGCCAGCTGATTACCCCGTGTGGGCCTGCGGGACATCACAGCTCCTCACCTGTCTATGTGCCCATGTTCCTTTTGGAAAGAAACTCAGGAAAAGAAAAGAGAGAAAGAAAAGGGAGAGCAGGGGAAGGAGCACGTAGCTCCATCCTCATTTGTTTCAAGCTGGAGTTTTAAAGTGGAGAATTAGAAAAAACACTGAAAACTAAATAAATTGGACAGAAGATCTTTTAAGCTAAAATTTCAATCACTGAAGCCTATGATAATGAGTTCTGTCATAAACCTCCATTCTTGTACTGTTGGCAAAACCTGAAGCTGATTTTTCTGTAGGATTTCTTGTTAGATACTTTGTGAGTACTCACTGTTGTGACTACTTTGAGGGCAGTACTCAAGTTTTCTGTAGGAACAGTGTGTGGGTGTCATAAAATATGTATAGAAGTCCTTCATTGCATTGGTGAGGTACAAGTGAACTTCTGCTTTATTTTTATTTCACTGCAGTCAATTATAAAAGCCAAATTTGTCTTTGGGTCTATAGGACCATGAAGTTACAGTTTTTAATTTACTGGGGGAAAAATGGAAAGATGGTTGATTTCTGGTTAAAATCTTCAAAGCCATTATTTGGTTTTTTTTGAACTTTAATACTGTGTTTTGTTTTGTTTTTTTTTTAATATTCAGTGAACAAGTTGAAGAGGATTGAGTTCAGCACTGCTTCCTTACTGAAAATGGCTCCCACTGCAGAAGAAAGAAACATTGTGCATGACATGTTCCTTAATACACTGGACACAAGGCAAGAAGGGGAGGGATGAAGGAGAGCTGACATCTTGTGAAAGAGAAAAATGCCTTTTGAGTGGCTGCTCGTAGCAGGGTAGTCTGGAATAAATGCACACTTAAATTCTGTGGCAGTTTATTTGAAATGCAGGTACAAACTTTAATATGACATCTGCAGCTCTTAGAAGGGTCTTCAGTTATTCTAAAGAAGCTGTTAGGCCTAATTTTAGGAAAAGGGTTTATGATGTTTCACCAGATAAGAGAATGGAATGGTTTTGCAGTCATGGCTTGCACAATCAGGTTTCTACCATGATATCTAATTTAAAAAACAGTGAGGGCAGGAACTGTCCACCTTTTAACCAAATAACCTAGCAATGAGTTTTAAATGCAATACCTGACAACATTATTTGAAAGAGTTGCTAGCATACTTCTCTTATACTTGAGATTGGTGTGAAGTCATCTGATGCCAATAGTGATAGAACAACGTCTAATTACATTAGTGCAGTGTTGTATTTGTGATAATTTATAATTTCTTATTAACCTATACAATTGTTATTTATAAAGCTGTTTACCAAAGGCAGAGCGGCTTTCCCTTAAAATTAGCAGTTGTACTTTGTACGCATTCCGTCTAGGTTTGAAAACTTCAAAAACTGTCTGCATGTTTGATGTTGAATTATTCTATTAGCTCACTGTGTGCTTTTATTTCCTATTATGACTTAAAAAACAGAGCAAGGCTTTTCTGACAAAGTGTGCACTTTGTGGTTGTGATTAATCTTTTCTTTGATGTACCTTTCTCAAGCCTCTTCATTCACATAAACTTGAACATTAGCAGAAGTTTATGAAAGATCAGGAGCATAGGTTTATTGCAGTAACAAATCAACGGACAGCTTTAGATAAGGCTTCAAGGTCAGCTGGAACAGTGTTTCACGATACCATTTCTGTTTTGGATTTATTTGGTGTTCTGTGTTTTTGTGGGGGTTTTTTTTGTATGTGTCTGCATTTGCTATTTATGCTTTTTTGGCTTGCTGAATTCTGCTGATTCTGTGGACTATAAAGTTTATTGTCTCTTCCAAAGGACAGTGAGTTTCCGGAGCCGTAAATTACCACCCAATTCAGTGTGGATGGAAGATGCAAAGCTGAAAGGCCTGCAGATTTGCCATCCTGAGGTATTTTGAAAAACATGAATGAATTACAGAAAGTTACTTAAGAAGTAACATTGAGAGGGAATTTTTACAGGGACATGTAATGACAGGACAAGGGGTAATGGCTTTAAACTGAAAGAGGAGAGGTTTAGAATAGGAAGAAATTTTTTACTCTGATTGTGATAAGGCCCTGGAACCCAGAGAATTTGTGGATGCTCCATCCTTGGAAATGTTCAGAGCCAGACAGAGTGGGGCTCTGAGCAACCTGGTTGAGTGCAAGCTGTCCCTGCTCATGTCAGGGAGGTTGGAACTAGATGTCGTTAAGATCCTTTCCAACCCAAACCATTCTATGACTATGAATTTTGGCCTAACATTAGTCAAAGCATTATTCTGTTTGGCTTCTGCAGTCCTCGCAATTTAGAGCCTAATTTCTTTTGCCAGTTTTTTGTTATTTGTATGGATTACCACTGCAAAATGGAGGATTTTTAATGACCTTGTTTTCTTACCAGACTGTTCATTCTATGTAAAGAAATCCCTTTGCAAAGTGTTAGCCAAAATTTGGCCTTTGGTTGCTGATACAATTTTGAATTGGTATCTTATGCTGTCAAATTAGTCAGATGAGCTCCTATTAAGTAAAGTTGCCTTGGGCATTTTGAATATTACATACATATTTCAGTGGTGCTTTTTATATATTCAGGTGTTGGGACTTCTGTTAAATACTGTGAACTGAAGTGCAGACTTCAACACAAGGCTTTGAAAAGAATTTGGTATTTGTTTCTGTGTACAGGAACGGAACATCTTCAATAGGATCTTTGGGGGTTTTCTCATGAGAAAGGCATTTGAACTGGGATGGGCAACTGCTTGCAGCTATGGGTGAGTTTTGGACCCGCAATATTTATATAATCCAGAGCATTTTGCTCATACACAGAGGTTGGGAACCCAGGCTAACCAACCTCATGACAATCTGAGCTGAGAAAACTTTGGTGTCTGGTAGAATTGTGCACTATTAATGCACAGTGCTGCTTTACTTGAAGCATCTATCATATTTACAAAGAGACTGGCATCTTGCTCCTTGGAGCTTGGGTTTTAAGCATTACTTGTCAAGATAGAAAATACATCCATTTTCTGTTTTCTTTTATCTTGCCAAGCTATTGAGATGGACTTTTTAACCATATAACATTTTCATTCTATCAAATAAATATTACATCTTTGCATTCAGTACACAAGAGGAATGGGTTCTAAGCTTCTTCTATTAACTGCTTGAGCTTAGGAAGTCTGACTGAAGTCATCACCCAGCAAAGGTCTGTGTAAGTTTTAATGGGGTATACAAAGCCTGATATAAAGTTAAGTGGTTTGTGTCAGTGCTAGAAAAACTGAGGCCTGAGCAATGATGGCATGAAGATTGTCTAGCAAGTGTAAGTCATAAGATATAATAATGGTGCAATAATGTCTCCTTAGAAAATGTGTACTTCATTGGTATGGGAGATTTCCTCCCCGATGACATATCTCCTTAACACTTCCTGTAGCCTCTGTTTGAGGAAGAGATTTATTCTCTAGTAACCCTTCATCAAAACGCTGACAAGTAGATATTTTAAATTTCTGCAAGCATCTTTTTTATTTTTGAGAAGAAATTTCTCTTTTGCTTCCTCAGGGGTTCCAGACCCTTTATTGTATCTGTTGATGATATCATGTTTCAGAAGCCAGTTGAGGTTGGATCATTACTACTGCTTTCTGGACAGGTAGGAGTTGATTTCCTTTTGAAAAGGAGCAGATCTTGTCTTTGCTGTCACCAGTGCTAGTCACTGATAATGAACAGTGTGTTATGGGACTGTGTGACTTTTCTTGCTAAATGGTGTAATGAAATCTGTTGCAGTTTTCAGCATTGGTGATAACTTACAAGCTCTAACTCTTGTTTTAACTGTGTAGGTCTGTTACACAGAAAAAAACTACATCCAGATTCGAGTACACAGTGAAGTTTACAATGCAAATACCAGGGAGCACCATACTACCAATATTTTCCATTTTACATTTATATCAGAAAATGAAGTCCCACAAGTTGTACCTAAGACGTATGGAGGCAAGTATCCCATTAATATGTTGTCATAACTCTGTAAAAAAGATGAATTTTTTTCTCTTGGAATACTGGCCATTTTAATAGATGAACTATTGGCATTTAAGTAATTTAACAGGATTTCATGGCAAACCACATAGATTTTATGCTTTGATGACAGTGTAGATTATTTCTTTCTTTTGCCAGCCTGTTCAGTTATAGTCAGCCCAGTATTGATACTAAGGTACTAATGTGGTTCTCTCTTTTCTCCACTTTATTTCAGAGTCCATGTTGTTTTTAGATGGGAAGCGACACTTTACTGCAGTCATGAAAGAAATCTGACAGGCACTGGGTGCTGCAGTAGCAGTGCAGCAGCATGCTGTCTTGGCAAGAGCTGTCTCCAGAGGTGGCGAATGGAGAGGTGTTTGTAATGCTCAAAGAAAAACCCAACAACCACCCAAAACCAAACTGACCAAACCCGAACTCCACACCAAAATCTGCCTTTTCAGTACTCTTCATGTATTTGCATATATTTGGGTTTTTTTATTCTTTACTACTAGAATTTGTTCAAATCTTTTACATGCCAATGCTAGGAAAAGAGGCTGAAAAAATACAGTCTTAGGCATTGGATAGACTCTCTTTGTCTACTTTAAGAGATTTCATTACCACCTTTGCTGTCTTCTCACTATCTGCTGCCTTTCCCTTAGTAGCTCTCCTATGTGATTCCCTGATGAGGGATAGAGTTCTGTCAGAAAAAGGTGTGCAGTAAGTAGATACACACAGGTGAAGCAATTTGACCTACATTCTTGTGTAAATTAAGGGTTAAGGGTCATAAATCTTCTTTGAACAAGGACGCCTGCATCTAAGCAGCAGCAGAGGCTCAGAAGTTGCTAGTGTCTGCACAGTGGAAAGCAGGTGTTTCCCATCACTGGGGATTTTACAAGGCTACTTACTGCTGCTTCTGTTTGGATGGTTTCATGTTTCCTTGGGAGAAAACTGATTTTTGAAATCAAGTGACTAGATGGTATTTTCTGGCACTTTGTTTCCTTGCCAGCTTCTTCTAATTTTTTGTTTGTTTGTTTTAATATATAACTGTGAGTTCCTTAGTGAATTATTTCTCATGGCTTGGAGACGAGGTCTGATTGGTGGGACTGGGAAGTGGTGTTGTAGCACAGAACATTTTGGTTTGTTAAGGACTGGGAACAAAAAAGGTAAAATGCTGCCCAAATGGTAATGGTGATGTTTGGTACTGCAGTTAAGGGTCCTGAGAATCTGTGTTGAGCAACTCCCAGGTCAGCTGCTGAATGATGGGAGGATCTTTATCCCACTGAGGGGTGGTACAGCTAGAAGACAGCCTCCTCCTCAACTGGATTATTTATCTGTTCCCTTGGTGGACTGTAGTGCAGTATGAGTATTGCACAGCTCTAAAAGTTTACCTGTGAAGAACAGAGAACTTCCCCAACGCAGGGGACACCATGGTGGCCATAACTATGGCAAATAAATAACAGGAACAGAGTACTTGATACTGAAGTGCTTCCGATGTAAGGGAGAAAGCTTTAATAATCTCCAGTTTCTGGCTCATAAAGCCCAATTTCTTGAAATCAGGGAGCTGTGTGGATGGGAGGCATCAACTTTCAGCAGTGAATTTTTTTCAGAGTATGTCATAAGCAGGAAACTGGATCTCTGGTACCTTTCACATCAAGATTGATGTCCTAACTGATCAGGACACCCAAAGAGGAGTTGGGCTCAGGGGTTAAAAGGATGAAATGTGATATCTTACGATACACAAGAACAGATTCTGGCTTCCATGTGAGGTTTAAAATCTTTTTGTAAAGAGGATGTAGCAAATAGGAATTACGTTAATCGGCACAGATGCATGAAGCACGTTGATAAAATAAAGCAGCATGGTGAGCTTTTATTTCTGAGTAAGAAAGCCTGAGACAGTCCCAATTAGGAGCAGTTTCCTTCTTGCTAGGATGGCATGAAGTTCATGACCCCTAGCAGCTCTTAGCTATTCCTGTGAGGAATTGTAATTGAGCATTGTAATAATCAGCATGTTACACATCAACCTTTCCTTCTTAAGATTCAGCTGCTGTATTGGATGAGTTAGATGGCTTTCCACAGGAGGCACAGGGGTGTGGCCTGATCCAGAGCAGATTCATGCACTGGCCTGATGGTAAGCTTTTGGTTCCCTCCACAGAGTTTCTCTCCTCAGCCACACTTCAGTGCTGACTCAGCTCTATGACATTAAAATCTTTTTCTTTAATGGTTATGATGCTGTGGAGATAAATCCTATTTTCTGTGTTTTTCTGTTTTAAAACTGACTCTATTAGACTGACCACTCAGCTTCTTCTCCCTTGTTGCAGGGATCGATGTTGACTATTAAAAAATAAATAGGAAAGCAAGAAATAAAAGGATCTATTTCAGAACTATGTTTTACTTCTGAGTACCTGCAGATTTTTATCACTGACCCAGTGATCCTATCCGGATCACTTTTTTGTAACACATATAAGTTAAGGGGATACTGAATTCATCCTCTATTGACTTTTCATCTGCATTTAAAGATGGAACTTATCATAATTTCTAAATTCAGCCTTTGGGAAGGGGTTGGAGAGGAGAAGAAGTAGTAATGGAGTATGGAGGAAGGTGTGGCATCAGAACCTCTGGACACAGGGAAGAAAATGAATGCTACAAATGAAGATGCGTAGAAGAATTGATGTGTCCTCAAAGTTCATGATAACTTAATCACATACCACAATAATAGTAGTTACAGAATGTATGTACAGCCATACAGAATGTGTTTGTGTATACATATGTAAAAGATACATTCTTTTCTGTTTATTGCTATATATATGTACTTGTGTATTTTTTACTCTGACATGGTAGCTCCAAACTGTCACCCTCTCTGGTATCTTTGTTCATGGGTATGCATGCTGCTTTGTGCCTTTGTGTGGATGAGAGAAAAATGTTCTCAGATCTCACAGAATTAAAATATTTCAACATAGTAATTCATGTTGGGTTTATGTTGCAACTTATATCCAGCCTGTCACTGCTGTAGGTGACTAACCATTACCACAGAAGCCTAAAGGAATTGCTAGAAAATCTATTTGTTTGTAGTAAGCTTATCTATATAATTAATTGACTGTGGCTCTGTAGCAGGAAGCAAATGTCTGTGCCTGTTTTTTCTTGGAACACAGCGAGGAGGAGCAGGATTGCCTCCCCTTACTCTCTCACTTAATAGTGATATAAAAGGAGATTTCTATGGGATTGGCTGAACTCAGTGCCCAAAGGAGTGCCTTGTTTCAAATGTTTTTATTCTTCTGTAGTCAAAAAAGTACTTAAATTACTCAAATTTCATGTGACAGCTTCTGGTGGCCCTTTTTCAAATATAGACCATTTCTTTGCAGCCATGTCACATTGTACAGCACTCTGGAAAGAAGTTTGCAGAAGCTGGTGCAATGTGGGCCATTGAGCAACAGTTTTAGTTCAGAAACCTGCTCTAAACTCACTGCATGCTCAATTGGTTTTACTGCACGTTCAGTCCAGCCTTGGGTGACACTGGTTTGATTGTAGATCCTGCTCTGAATGCATTCTTAATTAGGCATGGGAGAGATAATTTCTTCATGGGCTAGGTACAAGCTAACAGGAAAATAAAAGGGTAAATACTCAGCTTTCATGAAAGAGAAATTGGGGACTCCCTTTGTGGAAGATGTAGTTGGATGACCAAACCTGCACAGAAAATACACTGGAGCACTTCTCTGCCAGCAGAGATCATCATCCCTGCAGGGCTCCTGTCCGTGAGGCTGGAGGCACTGCTGGGCATTGGCAGGTTGGAAAACACCTGTAACATCATGGAGTCCAACTGTAAACCTAATACCAGTACAGGCTCCCGGCAACGTGGTGTTTAATTTTTGGATATACTTGAGTTTGCAGAGGAAGAGGTTTTTGTGGTCAAGGAGTGGGCATAACCCAGGAAGGCTGCAGAGGGCTACATCAGCTAATAACATCAAAAATCTGTGCCATTATTATTATCTGAATTGATGCTTCTTTGATACTTCTGGAAGTGACATCCAGGTCTCAGCTAGATCCATCCTGCCTGGAAAGGTGGCTTTCATCTACGGACCTCACCACCATATGTGGTTTAACAGCTGCGGGGGGAGTACAACACGGGTGTGGGAGGCTTGCCCAAAATAGCAGAGGAAGTTGAAGACTGTCTCATTATTAGTCATTACTTGCTTTGCAGGAGCATTTTTGCTTTTTCTGTAGAAGACAGGCTTACAATGGCATCTGCATTTTATGTACTTCCAAGAGAGGCCCCTGAATATATCTTGGGGTATGGGAAAGCAGAGATGTATGAAATTTAAGTTTTCCACTATTTCAAACCTCACATGGAGTACTGGAAGAACAGACTGCTTTGTCATTTGCTCATTTCAATTATGTACAATCATGTGGCAACTCAAGTATTTGCCTAAGGCCTATTTCCCTAATACTTTTTATTCCCACTGAACTGCATTAAAAAAAAAAAAAATCCTATGCCATCCCTTATCTGAAGCTGTAATTGGACAATTAACTCCAATTTGCAAATAGCCCCAAACTTATAAAAGTGTGAGACCTTGTGACTGGTCATTCATTTTGTGACCATTTTAGGTCTATCTTGGGTGCAGCCCTGGCCAGGCTCTTGTGTTGCCCAGGGTGTATCCTTAAAGGCCTTTTGGATGAATATCTGCTATGAATACCTACTTTGTTCTCTTGGTTCTGTCTGGTCTCTGTTCCAGGTCAGCCTTCTCTAGGAATCAGTTCCCATTCCACCTGTTACCCTCTAGATGGGATGAGGGACTCCTTTCCCCAGACCTTACAGGAACAGGGAGGGTGAGGCTCAGTGGCGCTCTACTTGCTCTGCCTGTGGTTCCCTCTGCCCCTGGTGTAGGTGTTATTTGTATCAGAGCTGAAGTGAAGTGAAACAGCTGTTTGTGCTCTGTGTCTGCAGTGACTAACATGGAGAGCTGCTCCATACTCACCCAAGTCCACAAAATCATGTAACTTCACAGTGCAAATGCAAGTCCTGGCCTAGTTCTGCAGAACTGTAATGAAGTGTCTGTATAGGGCAGTGAATTGTATGGTCTGGTGAGGGAAGGGGAAGTGAGTTCTCAGGCATGTGGGATCCAACCAAGAGTAATAATGCAGTGGTGCAGATTGGTGATGGAAGGTGCCTTTTGCCTTTTCAAGGATGACTCTGGTGAAAAGCTGACACACATTTCAGTTGCTGTTTTTCCAGTTACACAGATTCTAGAATACTGTGTCAAAAAGAGGAAGAGGTGGGAAGAAGCAAGATGACAGCCACAGGAAAGGGTTCTCCAGTGCACACAATATGTTTTACATGGAGATATTCTTTTCCCTTGGAAGAAGAAATTCACGTTCAACAGCCACAAGTTTCTGATGATAACATGTCTGTACTTGGGAAAGACTACAACTACTCCCTTAAAACTAGGAGCCACAGTTAGGGAGTGGATTGGCACAGGACACTATCCCCCCCATCCATCTGTTAACAGCGTAGGGACAGGGATAAAACTCAAAGTGTGAAACAGAATCAATCTTATCAGTAAATACACTGCAAACTCAAGTATACAAAAATTCACTGGTTCAGCCCTTGAATCCCATGAACTGGAAGAGCTGTGCTTTTTTCAGAGCAGATGTACTGATTTATATAGTGTAGTGTATGTTCTTAGTAGTTGAAAAATGTTTTCAAACTTTACACAGACTGGAAATTTAATTCAGCAACTGTAACTCATTCTTGGCTTTTAAGTTAGCTGCTATTGCCTCTGGACTACAGACAAACGTACCGTAACCAAATGGCTCTTTTCTAGCTGTAGTTTCTAGAATGTGACCAAACACACAAGATTTTTGCAGAAATCAAGAAATCTAGTAATAGCAAAAGTCATGAATCTAAGCCCAAGATGTTAACGGGATTTGGAGAAGACTGAGCATCTAAATAAAACCTAAAGAGAAACATGTATTTCATAAGAATATTCTCTGGTAACTAATGAGGCACCTGTGCAGGTACCTCACAGGGTAGACTTCTGTTAAAACTATGAGCCCTTTGATGCTTTACTGCCATTACATATTAATCAAACTCACAAAAGTACCAAAATTAATGAAATTTTATTGGCAAAAATTAAGTTGAATGTGACCTATTTAATTCAACAGAAGCGAGCCTCAGTTTAGTTTATCAAAATACTTCAGTTTTCCAGCTGGATCTGGAATTATCTGTGCAAGAGAGAAAATGAAAATGTTAGTCAAAAACCAAAGCCACAAAAACATAGATAACTATAAAGCCAAAACAGCACAGTATTTCATAGTAAGGTGCCACTACCAACTCACTAGCAACACTGAAGAGTAACTTATCAGTTGATTCGGTACTAGATTACTGTTCATCTCTAAAGGTACCTAACAGCAGTAACAGAGAGATCCAACTGATTGAGGTGTGACAGAGTGCAGCCTACCAAAGGAAGAATTTTGACAGCTTACCCCAAAAACAAGGTACTTTGGTAAATTAGTATCTGTAATCTAGAGGCTTAGAATTTACTTACAGTTCTTCCCTTGGCCACCACACTCTCATGGCTTCCTCTGGTTTGATCTAATTAAATCAAACACATTTAGAAGGCATGACTACATCTTTGAGAAAGGCTTTTTCAACTACTCTGCTATTGTCTGCATCTTTTGCACAGAGGAGGTGGAGAATGCTTATGTAGTGCTTTAGATTATTAAATTGGCAGCGTTGGAGCTGTTATTTTCAGCATTGTAAGACTGTTTTTTAGAAAATATATCAATGTCATGTTATCTAAGTGATCCCAGTTACGGAGGGCAGAAGTTTTCAGTGCCAAAATATGAATGTTGGGCCAGCCAGCCCTCTTGCATTTCATAGTCCTAATATCCAGCTTCCCCCATTATGACACTCCTCTGCAAGCTTGAAAAAATTGACTCCCAGCCTCAAATCATCCTAGGAAACTTTCACATCCAGCAAAGAAACATGGTTAAACATTCCACTGTTTTTTACTATCAAGTACAATGCTCGCTAACTCTGCTCAGAGGCTGCTGGGATCTGGTTTTTGTTGAGCCAGCTCTTTAACAACAGGGCTCTGTCATCACCAGATGGTTCAGAAGGAAGCCACATACTCAAATAAGTGACAGTGATCTCATCTGAAGAGGCTGCTCAGACCTCTGGTGGAAGTTTCATTATTCTGCTGAGGCTCACTCTGGGCCAGGGAACATAAACAAGTTCAGTGAGTGTTTATGCGAACTCTGGCTCCTCAGCCTCCAGTCTCATGGAGCCCAGGAGTAACAAAGAAGGGAGGGTGATTGCACAGCAAAGCAGTGCTCCCTGCTGGAGTGCTGATAGTGGCACTGGCTCTGGCACGTACCACGGTAGCCTGGGAACTTTTATCTTTCTTTTTTTGGGTAGTGCCCAGGATCCGCAGTAAGAACCACCAAGAATTTATATGGACAAATAACCAAGAAGATACAACAAACTCAAGAGTTTTGTACTTTCCCTCATCAGGTGTGAACAGGAAAAAGTTCTTGATCACAAATTCACTGCTGTTCAAGTGAATTTTGTTCACACACCAAGAGTTTGAAACAACTAGAACATGTCCAGTGGGAGGGAAACAATCCCCTAATGAAATCAATAGTTATCCAAATGGTGTAAGTTTAACAACGCAACATTACTCATACTTTCTCAGTGAAAGTTGCTATGATTTTGGATTTGGCTCTAGTTGAAACGGTAACTGAATGCTTGTTAGTACTACATGCATGTTAATATAAACAGTTACTTACTGTTTCACTGCCAGGTTTCCAACCAGCAGGGCAAACTGAAAAAAAAAGGAACAAAGTTAGCTGAAGTATTTTTACATATACAGACTTTTGTATACTTAATATTCTCTTTCTGACCTTGAAGTAAAACACCATGAAGTGTCACATGTCAATATCTGAAGCTATTAAATGTGCCGTTTTCTTTACACGTGGCATGGTGACCTAGCAGTTTATACCTGACACCACCCACCACTTCTGTTACCTGAAAACTGCAGATCTCTGGGTGGATGCCTATGCCTCAGTTTAATTCTTGTGCCCTTCTACACAAAGAACTGGCAAAGCAGTATCTGAGAATGAACACCTATTCTAATAAAACAGGAAGTTTTGCAATAAAATTCAGGTGACGACACAGAGACCTACCCTACTTTCTTTAAAACCAAAACTAGGGGTATTTTTTAGCAAAGAGATCAGTTCAAAGATTCCACAGATTTTATTTGTAGCCTTGCTTAGGAGCAAAGGGATTGCAGCATGTGCTTACCACAGTGTGGCTGGGAGCACTGGAACCACCTGTACAGCTGCATATTCTGGAGTAAAGCTCTCATCTGTTCAGAGCTCTCCCTCTGAGCTTCAGCCCAAGCAGTTTTGTCATATTACATTCCTTTAAGACATGCTGACAGACAAAATGCCCCACATGCTAGTAGGAATTGTGGAGAACTGTTATTTTGTGCAAAGAAACCAATGAGGTGTCTACAGAGGCTCTCCTCAACATTCATGTAAAAGCTGGGAAAAAATGTGGTATTCTGAAAACACTGCAAATCAACAGTCTGTAAGGTGGCTTTGTAACTAAATGTGGGTAAATTTCCTTAGTCAGATTGCACAGCCTAAATATCAGCATCTATTTTTTCACATCTGTACAGCACAGCAGAATAATGATTTGTACCTTCATATAAAGGTACTTTCAAATGCCTGGCAACATTGAGTAGAACTGGAAGTCAAGCTGTTAAATGTGTATTCCTATTTAAACAAATCTTCAAATACGTTATTTAAAGAAATGTGAGAAAGTTCACTCCATGCTTGAACTGGATGAGTAAGAATTCTTGATACAAAGTAATGATCTGAAGCCTGTGAAATTTCTTTGTTGGGAAAAGATGATCACACAGCACTTACAGAGGCAACACAGGTAATGGTACTATAATTTCCACAGTATCACCATGTACCTTGACATGAAACACTCTCAACTATTTGTCACAGGTCCTCACTGAATGGCACAGGACAAGGATAGCCTGCATCTCCATTATTTTAGTATGCAAAAATGTAGTGAAATATTGGGCCTCATTCTTCACAGCCTCATATTTTGTACAAATTTAGGCTTGTGACATATGGTACAGAATGCCAAAATTCAGACTAAGGAATGCTTTATGCTCTCATTCTCATGGATGTGAAGCAAAATGTAAATTACTACTCTAGAAACAACCTAAGGACCTGGGACCACGGAATCAAGCAGGGCAATCAAACCACTTCAGTCACTGTATGAGGCCAGACCTTAATGCTATCGAGCATCTTTCATCCAAAAAGCTAATACACTTTCCAGGCTAAGTAAAACAATCTTCAAAATGGCAATATTTAAAAAAGCACCTTCTCCATGTTTGTCTGTGTACTGGAATGCTTGTACTAAACGAAGAGTTTCATCCACTGATCTCCCAACAGGAAGGTCGTTCATTGTGATCTGTCGAAGGATTCTCTTATTGTCAATAATGAAAAGGCCTCTGTGGAGGAAAAAAAAAAAAAGTGTGTGTGGGTTAGGAAACAGAATTAATGACAGTTCTGCTTTCATGCACTATTTTATGTCTGCCGGATGGGAGGAATTTGATCTTTGCAAACACTATATAATACTCACCATTAGTAATTTACTAGTCTTTACCTTGGTATCAGAGGACATGAGCTGAGCTCCAGTTAAGACAAAAAAAAAAGATACTTCTCTGTAGAACACAGAACTAAACTCTGACAGGCCCTGCCAGGGGATGCTGCAGATGCTAGCGCATTACAGGGATCCCAAAAGAAACTGTTCAGTTTTAGGCAAATGTATCTCTTTAGGTAACCTTAGTCTTGACTTGGATCTGGGAGGTCCCAGAGCAACTGCAGTTCCAGGGAATTCTGCATATTTGCCCTGCCCAAGGTAACTGATGCCTGCTATTAAACACAATATTAACCTTGACCCCTCTTCTGACTCATTATGACTTTATTTTTTGTGTTCAATATTTGTTACTTGCCATAAATCCCCAAAAGCTGCTCTAAAAGAAAAATTTCAAATGTTTCTTTAAATATAAAGCAGTAAGTATTACCCCAGCAAAAACCCAACCAAACTGCAACCCAGTGAAATACCTAAGTGTATGTCCTTGATCTTCCAGATACACTCCATAATCCTTTGAAATCTGGTGTGTCAGATCAGAAAGAAGAGGAATCTTCATTGGTCCAAGTCCTCCTTGTTTACGAGGAGTATTAATCCTTTGAAGGAAAGGACATATAGATGTATTTCTCATACAGATTTATATTCCCTACACAAGTCAAAAATCACAAACTACATCAGTATGGACAAGATTTAGTGCAAGTGACATTTTTTCTGTTCTGCACACAAAGGAGATGAACAGTACTTGTGGTTTGAACAAAATGTTCAGCAGATCTTTTGCAGATTTTGGCCACATCTGTTAATGATGACCTTCTTCTTATTGGTCACATTTGCTTTATGCCATCGTTCTCATGAACTGGGACAATGTGAAGCATCTACTGATAGTTTCATTAATATTTTCTTTTTGTATTTGTAGTATTTTTTGGACTGAGACATGACATATTGCAGGCAATGCACATTAAACAAGCTTAAAAAAAATAAAGGTACTTTCATACACTAGGGTTAAAATTTATTTTAAACATTTGTGGCAATAGCATCACACTTTCACACATTATGATATACCTACACAGGCTAAAAATCTGGCGAGTACTGTTCTTTTGCTGAGCTGGAACCATGAATAATGTTTAGTGGAAGACAAGAGGATGATACATACCATGCTAAGTGAGTGAATTTTGAGTCCACAGAACATGCTACTACTTCAGTATTTATTGCTCTGAATTCTTCAATTCGGTCACTGAAGGCAATGATCTCAGTTGGGCAGACAAATGTACTAGATGATTTAAGGCAAGATAAAAGTCAAAATGAGAAAGCCAGTAAATTCTCTGCCTAACTTAAAATAGTGTATTTATCACAAATTATTTCAGCTTTTGCTTATTTTTATTGCTTCTTCAAATATCTAACCAAAATGCTGCCTGACAAATCCTCCACCCTCAGACTCCAGCTTAGTTACAGATGGATTATTTCAGAAGAGTATAGATCTACGGTTATTTACAATCTGGATTCAGAGCTTGTACAGTTGCTTTCTTTTAGACTTTACAAATGTGGCTGAATTTAAGCATTGTGAGCCAATTTTTTCAGAGGATCATACTATAATTTGTTGTTACTGTGCATGTCTGCAAGTTTTAACTAATTTGTCTTCAACTTTTTCTATCACAGAACAACTAAAGTAGTAAAGCTAATGATGCTATAATATTAAAAGTAGTTATACATCTCTGTCCTCTTATCTTCATTTTGTGGAAAAGAATGGGATTGTCCCTTAAAAAGCAAAGATGTTTTCACTCAATCAGTGAAGTTACTGCATTCTAAGTAAAGGAGGTTAATGTTAAGCGCTCTTAGGATGTTACAGGATGAGCTTAAAGGGAAAATGCCACCTCTAGGATACACTATATACACTCTAGAAAAAGTAGATGGGACGCTTTCTTCTACTTGCAGCACTGATTTACAGCATGGAACAGAACATAGAGTCTGCCTAACTGGGCAACTACAAAGTTGTTTTTGTTTTGTGTGGAGACACAAATTAGTGGACACAGTTATTAGGACAAAGATTGTGTTGCAATTTTACCAATGCATGATGAGAAAACAAATGCAAAGAATATATTTTCTTCTGTCACTCCTTTCTTCTCTCCCAAATTCTTACCAAACAAAAATACAAGACCTCAAAAAAAGAGAAGAATTAATAAATTATGAATCTAGCGTAGCTGCACTCAGTCTTGTACACCTACACTGCTCTTACTTACAAGTCAAGAGGATAGAAGAAGAAGACAAGATATTTTCCTTCATAATCTGTTAACTTCAGCTCTTTAAACTCTCCATTAATGACTGCTGTTCCCTCCCAGTAAGGTGCTGGCTTGGAGACTGAAATAAAAAGAATGTTGAATTAAAAGTCAGAATATAACACCTGTGTTCAAACCAAGCTGTCCAAGGACAGCTGTTCTCCCTGTTGCTTGAGAAACAACCTGCAGCACAGTTCCAAGATGAAACTGCTTTCCAGCTCTAAACAGAGAGGGAGAGAATGATAAAGAAATTAAGGCTTTACTACACGTACAAAGTAAATAATCTGACCAACTTGTGCTCATACATGAGCCTGATAATCAAGGCAACACAGACCTTATCTGGGCCTACTGAACAAACCCTATGTGCGCTGCCAGCTCAAGGCACCTGCTAGACTGAAGGGGTAAAGCTCTTTAATATTTCAGATACTTGCATTGTTTTGTTAGGAATAGCTGTTGGGAACCAGAAGCACAAGATAGTTCAAATTCACTTTGCTACTTTTTAGCCATGGAAACCTGTCTGGAATTCTGGTCCACAAAAATTACATGCCACAACATATTCACGGACAAATGTCTAAAAATGCACCATATGTTTATTAAATTACAACTCCTAAGCAAATTTTAACTTGAAGGCAGCCGTGTTTAAAAAAATATCCAGTTGAAAAGCATGAAATATATTTACTATTCCTATCAGAAGGGATTAATTTTGAATTTAAAATATTTAAAATTAATCTGCCAGGTACTATTTTCATACCACTGTGAAGTCTGAGACAAAGGATGGGGTATGCTGGAATGACAAGGTGATCTGAATACACCTGCCGTGTCAAGGACATTGACATACATCTCCAGCAAATTAGGGAAAAGCTTCTGGGAAAAAAATATATATGAAATCTTAAAAATTATCTGGACGGTGCCTGAATTGTTTGTCTCTCCTTTTCTTAAGACAACCCACAGCTGCAGAATATAGTCAGCAAGAATGTATAACAAGGACCTTGAGATTAGGAGGGAGAAGGAAAAGGTATTTCACAAAATACTGCATATCTTGACCCGTTTCTAAATTAATTGTTTTTGCAGTTACGAACATCTGTCTTCTGTAATCCACATTGCAAAGGGACAAAAACCCAAACAGTATTGGTTACAAATATGTTGGCTGCTGTTCCTTTTTTTTTTTTAGGTAGCATCTGCTTGCAAAAGTTTAAAACAAAACGCACGCCCTGGCTCAGTAAAGGACTTTAAAGTTGCAAATTCTCACAGGGAAGGTAATTCCTGTGTGATCTCTCTGTACTCTCTGCCCTGCAGGACGGGACTTCGAGCAGGTGTCCCTGAACATGTCAGAGCGACGCGATTTACGGTGTTTGTCCCCACGTCTGCCATGCAAAGCATTTAAATCG
The DNA here is from genome assembly GCF_029207755.1 of Chamaea fasciata. NCBI lineage: Eukaryota > Metazoa > Chordata > Aves > Passeriformes > Sylviidae > Chamaea > Chamaea fasciata. Next base: position 103,072,602 of record NW_027094087.1, on the reverse strand, counting down.
CAACAGAGCGCGGGCACAAAACCAGTGGCAAACCCAGAGCGGTGGCAGAGGGTTACGAGAGGCGCCCGTTCATTGTTTCTGATCGCAGTGCGAGCACAAATCATTGCTGTGCATCCCTTGAAGCGCTTCCCTGAACTCGTTCGCCATTTCTGGAACCGCGGACCTTGCCGGACGCCGTGAGACGGCGGCGGCGACCACGATGGGGACACAGGTCTGGAAGGAGCTGGCGGGGGCCGGTCCGCCCTCCCGCTCCCTCCCTCGTCCCCGCCGGCCGAGGCCGCCCCGGGGGCCGCCGGCAGAGCCGGCGTGGGGCCGGGCAGGGCTGGGGGAGCCCGCGCTCCGCCTGACGTGGCGCTGCCGCCGCCCCGCTCCGCACTGCGGGCACATCCCCGCCCCGGCCCCGCCGCTCCCCGCAGCCCCGGCCGCGCCCGGCACCTACTCTTGGCCTGGCTGAGGTGCAGCGAATGGTCGGAGACGGGCAGCCGGGCCGCCTCGCCGGGGTACACCTGCCCGCCCGCGTAGTAATGGCACTGCTCGTCCCCGCGCTGCCGCGCCGGGCGCGGCTCCTCCGCCTCCGCCTGGGCTCCCAACGCCGCCGCCAGCAGGAGCAGCAGCAGCGCGGGGCACCAGGCCCCGGCCCCGCCGCCCGCCTCCATGTCCCGCCGAGCGACTGCACGTCCCCGCGGCGCGGCGAGGGGCGGCGGCGGCGGGGAGGAGCTTGGCCCGCACACACTCCCGCCGCGTGGCCGGGCCGCGCCGCGGCTCAGGCGGGGGCCGGAGGGGCTGGGGCTGTGCCGGCTCTGCACGGCCATGCCGGGCCCGGCCGGGGAACCGCAGCCCTGCACAGCCACCTCGGGGCAGAGCAGAGTCACAGTTACTCCGGGCCCGGCACGGGACCCCCAGCCCGGCACGGCCGCCCGGGCCCAGCCCAGTCCGCGGGCCGGGCGCTGAGCGCGGGCGGTGCCCGCGGGGCTGCGGCAGAGTGCTCCGACCTCGGAGGAGACGGGGAATTGTGTACGTGTGTGCAGAAAGAGGGGAAAAGTACACGTGTGTGATTGCAGGAGGAAAGTATGATTGCGAGAGGTTTCCTATCTGCTGTCATCTCCTCTGTGGCAGCGTGGGTTCTGCGGGCGCGGCACCGCTCGCGGTCATACCCGGCACACCAAGGGCAGCTTGTGCATTCCGGCCTCAGGAATACAGGCGATGTGGGACAGGGGTACTGCCTCGGGCCCACGCCCTGGAATTGTGGACAGCTGGACAGCAACTCTGAACGGGCACCATGTAGTGCAGCTGGTGACTGTGTAAGAATGTGGTTAGACAGAAATTAAATACTGAGCGCCTTAATTCACAGAATCACGAAATGGTTTGGGTTGGAAGGGACTTTTAAAGATAATCTGTTCTAACACCCCTTCCAACGGTGGGGTTATTTTCAGCTACATCCGGTTGCTCAGAACCCTGTTTCCAGGGTTGGGGCACCCACTAACCCGTGCCAGTGTTTTGCCACCCTCATTGTAAAAGATTCCTTTATATTTAGTGTTAACCTGTTGTTTTATAATTTGAAACCATTACTCCTTGTCCTATTGAATTATTAAAAAAATATGAATATCGCCCTAATGCCAATATCCAACTATGACGGACAAAAGACTCTCTAACAGTTTAAAGTTAGAAAGTGTATGTTTAATTACGACGCCGGGCGGCGTGCGGGATAGCTCCCAAACACACGCGCACCTACAGACGATCACAGGGTCTTTTTATGTACAGAAGTATTGAATACCCAAAACACAAATGTATATTCATGACTTTAGTACATCCCATTCCCCGCTTCGTATGGTAATTAGCCAAAAGCTATTAAGCATGCGTGGTTTGTTCTTTGAAATGGGTCGGTGGTCTTTTTTATGGGGCAGGGTCTCAAAATGATGAAGTAAGTGAGTCTTCTTCGCTTTGGCTTTTTAACCTTTTAGTGTTGTGTGACAACTGAATCCTGTTTTCCCAGGAGTATTTGATTTATGAATTCATTGTCCTTCTTGAAGCCTATTGATTAGTCAGAATACACAAACATAAGTTGACAGGCCTCATGATTTATCAGTTCCTTATATCCGGCTTCTGCTTATCAAAAGGGAAGTCTATCTGTCTTACTTCAGCAATATCTGGTTTAACTAAAATCTTTAATTCTTCAAAATTAATGTTTCACTATCACAATAGGCCCAGCTAAAAAGTCGTCCACATCTTTCTTATAAGCCCCCTTTAGGTACTGGAAGGCTGCTCTAAGGTCTCCCTGAAGCCTTCTCTTCTCCAGGCTGAGCAACCTCAGTGCTTACAGAAGGGATGCTCCAGCATTGTGATCACCTTTGTGACCCAGGTGTCTTGGTTCAAGTTTGCCTTGTGAGAGGTAATTTTTCTCAGTGCTGAGTAGATTGTGGCTCATATCACAAAACAATTACATATGTCACAGAGAAGCATAAATAGAATGTAATTCCACAGTGCATTTAATAACATAATAAAGATTTTGAAGACAGTAAGTAGGCAGTGACAAGCACTTGGTTAAGGCTTTGCACACAATTTCTGGTTGAACTAGGCATAACTATTGGACAGAGACAAGTCAGGTCATCTGTTAAGTGTATCAATTAAACTGTACTCAGAGTCCTTAAAAATAAGGGTGTGAAAGAGCTGGAGCTGTCCCTTATCAGAAGTGTTGACCTTTTGTGCTTTGAGCGCTGTGGATGCCATCCTCTGGGAACACTGGTGGTTCACTAAAAGTTCTTCTCCAGACTGACAATGTCAGGAACATCTTCATTGCAGCCTGTCTCTGCAGATGATCTGTGATAAATGCGTCAGGATGGTGTGGTACCTGTGCCAGAATGGACAGTACACTTTCTCTTTTTTTTTTTTTTTTTTTTTTTTTTTTTTTTTTTTTTTTTTCTTTTTTTCTTTTTTTCTTTTTCCCCTTTTTTTTCTTTTCCCAAATGATACAAAACAGTCATGTAGAGAACAGAGGCAAAAGAAAATGCTGATGGCCATTTTTGAAGAATAAAGGCTCTGTAAAAGAAGAAAAGGATTAGCAAGGCACCTGTGATTATACGTTGTGTCTTGAAAAAATTCACAGGAGTGGGAGAAACAAGGTCTTGCAGTTGTGCTTGGACTTCTTAACCTATGATTTTAGTGTTCCTTTCTCCCAAAACTCTGACTTTTCTCCAGAAGGGTCTCCTTTTCTTTCCCATCTCTTGTGGTATTTGCCTTTAAGTTCCAGTCTAGGTTCTATAAGTTAGGATCATGTCACTCATATCCTTACTGCCACATTTCTTGGGCACATTTGCCCACCTGAAGGAAGGGGTTGAAGATTACCGAGGGTCAGAAGCATAAGGCTCTGGAACAACCCTCTGATGAGTATGGGAGCAAAACACATGCATATTTACCAGGCTTGATCAGCATGTGTGGAATTGTTGGAACCCTGGAAGCTGAGAATTTTAGGCTTTCTGTGCTGACAGGCACTGACCCTCAAGAAAACATTACATTTGACCTGAGGCCGTGGAAAAAGCTTCCAAAATTGAGTGATAGCACTGGGATTATATGTGTGTAGTTTGAATAGAAGTGTGTAATATCACACGGTGGAAAACTTAGAGTTTAAGTTTTTAGAATATAGTAATATATAAAAAGCAAGATGGAAAATTTAGGGCATAGGCTAAGTCCTTCTTTTTCACCTTCTTCATGGGTTTGGATGGTATTTTGTAATTGGGTAAAAAAATCCACATTGCGGACCACGGGTGTTTGGTTATTGGGTTAAAAGTAAAAATAATTTGGGTGTCATTTCATAATTGGACAGTTTATCCTTAAAAGAGATGGAGCTATTTTCCCCCTTTTTAGCTAGAATTCACAACTTGTGAGACTCTACTTTACATCAGAATAAACATCTGAGTCTGAACACGAACGCTGTCTCTTGAGCATTTAGTCCCGGCTCTAACAGAAAAGAAGATAAAAACCCCACATGGAATTACAAGAAAAACTGTATTAAATGTCTGCCTAAAGGGGAAATGGACTTGATGGCACATGAGATCTCCTTGTCCTGGTTTTTTCGCACAGCGTTGGTGGTGGCCATTCTCTGTTTATACCTCCCAAAGTGTGGAAAGCAGGATAAAACCTGTTCTTTTCAGTGCTGCTGTTTGAGTTTGACACCCCTCCCCTATCAAGGTCATGTCATTAAAAGGAGGATGAAGAAAACCCATTTGCTCATGTTAAGCACTTTGGCTGTGGTGGGAAAAAGCACTTAAACAATCTGTGTACTCCCACTGATCTCAGAATCAGATGAGCTTTACATTTAAGCTTGCTAAGATGTGTTGATATATTACTGTCTTAGATGATCTAACTCTAGTAGCACTGAATGTAATATCAAGCTTTCCTCAATCTCAGTGCTCATAAGAAAATGACAGTCATGGCCTTTGTGAGTTCACAGAGAAAGTTATTTCGGTTGGTCCTGCTCTTTTCTTTGTGCTGGTGTTTTGAGGTGTAGGAAATGGCAGTGATTTGAAAGGTAGACATACAGTGAGGTTAAAAAAAAAAAAGAGCAGTTGCAAGGTATGCACTGTGCATAATATTAACATCCTTCAGTTGAAAGATATTCCCACGTATCTCTAAATGAGAGAGAAAACCAGTAAAATCAATGCAGTGAAAACAGAAAAAAGCAGGCCTCTTGTGAGTGGAAAAAATGCTGAAGGACAAAAATGGGTTTTATCTGCAGAATATAATGTTAGTTTAAGAGCACTAATTTGAGGTTCATATGTGATTAAGTATATATAGGCATGGAATGGAGTTCAAAAGAGCAACAAGAAAGACTTTCTGGTTGATGCTGTACTCTCCAGACTTCTGCAAGTGATTAAAAAAATGAAAAAAATTCATAAATGGAATCCAAGGTGAAATCCAAATATATATCACTCTTCAGTGTCTAAATGGAGAAGATGGGCATCAGTCTTTCTTTTCCCATTGATTAAATACTTGACTGAATGCTGATTGTTGTGTTTAAATTGGTGATATTAAGTGATGCTGTTAAAATGTGATAAGAAAAACACTGCTGCATTCATCCTCATACAGCTCATCTGAAGCTAGGAAGGCTTAGCATGTGTAAAGGGAGATCACTTAAATCCTTCCTTTCCCCCACTGCACTCAGGCGGCGTTCCTCCTGTCATGCTGTATCCAGGCCCGTGAGGAAGGTTCAGTTTTGACAAAGGGCTTGATAGTGGCAGGATGTCATTGCCACCGTGGCACTAAAGTTATGGAAGCAGGGAGTGATTTAGGCTACTGAAGCAGTTTAGAAGTGGTTATGGAGGTTCTGTGTGGTGATAAAATTACCTCATTGCAATTTAAATGACTGAACATAAAAATATCTTAGAAAAATTAGGGTAATATATTTTAGCAAGGTACTTGTCACCATTTCCTGGAACAGATGGAGAAGATGTTCAGTATAGTGGTGGTGAAACTAGGTGGTGAAACTTGGTTTTATCCTCCTCATGGTTTACAGGGACATTTTAACAAATATATTGCATTGCTCATTGTGCATGACAAAGAGAATCTATAGCATAGGAAACTTTGCTGGAGAAAGGAGGGTAGAAAACATCTGTTTTGTGAGAGGGATTGGAACAGAATGACCATAATTAAAATTAACAATTAGAGAAGACTTCTCTTTGGCTCTTGCTAAGGCCAGACTGGCAGGGTCAACTGTGTGTGTGCTGACTGCAAAGGGGCCTTGAAGAAAAAAATATATCAGGCTGAGAAGTGCTGGGTGCTGCGATTTGCTTTAACAGGAGCTGCATCCTGGCTTCTGACTGCTGCTTGTGTTGTCAGCTAGAGGAGGCAGTATGACTGAGTAAACAGAAACATAGACTTTGTAAAATCTGCCACTTTATACTATAGAAGCGTCATAGATATGTTTATGCCTGCAGCCTACCTTTGGGGAATACATTAGTGTTTAGAGATGAATTTATGTTTTTCCTCTGCAAACACACCTGCCATAGAAAAGTTCTGCTTCATTTCTTTCCCTTTCTCCTCCAGCCAGCTCTGTTTCCTATGTCATTGGTGTCAGAAACCCTGCAGGGCCTGTGTGATAGGATCAGGGCAGAGCACGTTACTGATGTGTTTGACTGAGCATGACAACAAAGGGTGGTTAGTACTGCTAGTCACTGGGTGAGGGGGGACTATGGTTTCTAAAGCACCTCCTGTTCCAAGCTTTCTTCTGCCTCTGTAAGTGCTGACAGAATCTACAAGTTTGTGAATAAAAACAAACACTGTGAAACCACCTTCTTGAGTTGACAAATCATGTAGTCCTTGCAGGACCTTTGGCTGTCACCTGGGGGTGGGTTAAAAGTGTGTTTATGCTCTATCTCATTTTTTCTTCCTTTAACAAGTATGTATTCAAAGACAGTGCCCAAAACATCTCTGTGCACTTGCACAGGTTTTGGACAGCTGTACTGACGAGGACAGAGAAAGTCAGTGCTGAACAGCACCTGTTAGACATATGCTGTTCTCTACAAGTCAGTGAACTGTGAAGGACAGTTGAGGAATTGCGCTGGAAAGCCAGCGCTGGACCTGCTGTTGGCAGCATGCTGCTGCTGTGCCCTGAGACAATCACAGCCAGGAGCTTGCTCGCCAAAATCACCTGACTAGCTTTGTCTGGTGGTGCTGACCAAGACAGACCTTCACCCACAGAGCAGTAACCCCACTGTGTCAAGTGTAGTGATCTCCATCAGTGACATTCACAGGGGTTCACAGGCTCCTGCCCTCGGGGTCCCACCCTTGGCTCTGCCTTCTCAGATCTGAACTGAGCCTAGAGCACTCTGGTCCAAGCCTTGAGCTCAGTCTGCCTTTGGGAAAAGGGGGAAAATTTGTCACCTCTCTGTTCAGACAAAGTAAAGCTATGTCTTGTCCTTGCAGGTGCCTGAACCACAGCCTCAGGGATGGAAAGAAGCCCTGTGGCCACCTAATTTCATATTCTCTCAAACCAGAATGGGGAGAGATATTGCTGATGTGTACTGGTGACACCTAGGGGATGCCTCTTCTGTGGGTAGCCACTAAAGCCTTGCTCAAGCTTATAGGTGTGCCACATGCCTTGTATTTGGGCAGTGAAGGAAAATGGAGTATTTAGCTGTTGTCGAAAAACAGACCCTACTGTCTGAAGCATGACCTATGTAGGAGAGAAGGCTGCATTCCCGGGATGATGGGATAACGTGGTCATAAAGAACTCCCAGCTCCTCTTGTTATGCGGGCCTGCCTGTGCCTCTTCACTTTTATCTGCAAAGCTTTTTCTATTATCTATTTTCTAGCAGTGTTCAATACCTGAATTTGCTTTTCCCTTCTATCTGTACTTATGAAAGAGAAAAATGGCTTGTAATGAGAAATATTTATGCTCCTTGATGTGTCAGTCACTTTTACATTGCTCACTAGATGGCAGTACGATGCTTGTTATACCGATTGAAAGGACTGAAGTCATCTATTCTCCAAGTGTCTGAAATTTCCCTAAAATCTGGGGATCTGGTATTTTCTTCTCTAAAATACAAGGTCCACAGGTGTAGGAAATGCAAGTTGAAATATATATTCAGTCCTCACAAATAACCCCAGTTCCTGTGAACTTGTTAAAACAATCAAGCTTATATAATTTTTCTTATATACTCTATTATATATACTCTGACAGTGAAGATGCTGGTGATACTACACTAGTCTCTTGAAAAGGAAGAACAAAAACAAACAAACAAACAAACAAACAAACCCCAAAACCCATAAAAATTCTGGTGAAAGAGGTGAAGATGTGTAAGAGAAAATGAGTTTTAACCTGGTCACTCTGGAGTACTGAAATCAATACTAGATTTTTGTTCCTGCTTCCTTTTTTGCTAGCTACACACAGTTTTCTGGGAGTTTAGGAGGCAGTCCAGAAAGCTATCATCTCTACTTTAACTAATCGGAGTGGAGTGCACAGACCCTGGTTCTTCTCTGCTCTTTCAGAAATCTCTGTGCTCCATTTAGAATTGCTGTAAATAAATGAAGACTGTACCTTTTTTATGGTAACATCCTCACCTATCTCACTTCAATTTTGCAAATATTTCAGAGGTTCAGCTATTTTAGCTTGCCTGCTTGGTCTAATGCGAGGACTTAGAGGTTTCCTTGCAAAGCAAAATTGCTTCGTAATTGAAAGTGAAATGGACCCAATATTCATGTTCCTTGGACCATAGGTGTATGTCTTAAGTCTCCTTCAGATAAATTCAATAGTCTAATTTAGCATATAAGTTGTGTAGTAAACTGTAAATTACTTCAGGTTAATACTGAAATGAACTCTGTTAGAGTCAAAGCTCTTTCTCTGCTTTGATTTGTCAACTTTCCAAGTGGCCTTGGGAAGCCATGCTTCTGTGCAAGAGTAAATATTTGATCAACCGCAACTAAACTTGAAATCTAGTGCTGTTGTTTTCCCATGATTAAAGGAAAAAAAGCCCGTGGTACATAGATATGAGTTTTATTTATTATCGCACGTTTATTCATTTTTAAGAAAGGCATCATTTTTAGAAGTTTGGAGAAGTTTGCAAGTTTACAAATTCTTAAGTGAAAGCATAGAGATTTCGAGATACTATAGGTACTATAGGTAGTACACTTGAAGTATACTACCTGTGTGAAAAGCATTTATATGTTTGTACCCTACAATCTCATTCACCATTACAGAATCAAAATATGGACAAAAATGTTTAGAAAATACTGATACCTGCTACGGTTGGGTGCAGCTGCTTTTCTTTTTCTGCTGCTCTTGAAGCCTAAAATAAAGTACAATGTGCAACTTGCACACTTAAATCAGAGTACAAGAATGAGAACCAGAATATTCTGTTTTCCTCAGTGTGGGGTCTAAAGTGATGAAAAGGGGAACAGGTTGGTTCACACCATCATGTAATCTGAAAATAAAATAGCACTTCTGCATGAGCACAGTTAATACTCCCTGTGCCATTCCAGGCATGTCCCAAAGCCTGTCCCTGGACATAGGGGTCAGTGTATCTGAACCACTCCACAACTGCAGCTGTCTTGTCAAAATCTGTGTCATCTCTGTCATTCAGTGTGTGGGAGGTGCTGCCAAATAATTCCCCCTATTTTAAAAAAGATTTAAAAACTTTCTAAGATTTTGAAGATGGTAAATGTTGCTGAGATATATAAAATGATGTGTTGACCTTCTGCACAAGTAGCTGTTGCAAGGGATTATTCCTCAAGCCTACGCTTTGAAATAGCTGCTGTGAGCGACTATTGAGTGAGCTGAAGTTGCCAGTTAAGAAAGCTGATAACACAGAATAGTTCATAGAGCAGAGTTCCTCTCTTAGACCTGGGTGTTGATTTCTCAGATAAGTTTTCTGCCAGATGGTATTTTTAATGGTAATGAAACAAGCAGCATTAAAAAAGAAAAAAAAGTGGGGGAAAAAAAAAGGTCAGATTCTGTATCTCCTGATCACCCTGTAGGAAAGCAGACTTCAAGGTCGTTTGCAACATTTGCTGCCATTTCTCAAAGGCCTGATGTGATGCTTTTCGTCCTGGTGAGTCTGCAGCCACATTACCAACAGACTGGAGCCTCTTAGTGTTTAGCAAGAAATAATTCCTTTTAAAAATGCCTCATTAAAAGTTCCTGACATAATCTCTTTGGTCATTCCATTTTTGTTAACCATTTGGTCAGTTTTCTTACTAGAAAGCCATCTAGAAACTGTTTTGGCAAGTTGGCAGTGATACCGAGAGGCTCAGCTGGGCCATAAGCTTTGTGCTCTGCTCCTCCCAAGGCAGCAGCAGTACACCTTGAAAGTCACCTGCTTCCTGTGCCTGGACGTACTTGAATAGGGCACCACAGCAAACCACTGTTTATATTTACCAAATTGGTTGTTAAGGGTCAGTAGTTCATTGTAATCCCTAGCCACTTTGTGCTTCAGTGCATTCTTGTTCCCATCTCGGTGCTCCTGGATGCTTCTGATAAAGGCAGGAAAGCTGGCATGGAAGCTGTTGTGGAGGGAGGGATAGACTGTCACCAGTATGTCCTGCCTCACAGAAGTGTTTCTTTGAAGAACTGCAAATAAAGAGCAAGCAGAAGGCCCCAGATGACAGAACGTATAGCCTGGCCAGTATATGTACTAAATCCTTCTGCACCCACTCAAAGAAAACAGAAGTCTGGCCTGTCTGGAGCTACAGGGGCTGTCTGTTTTTCAGAAGCTGTAAAGATTTTTGCTTTTAGCCTGAACATTCGTGATGTGAAGCCTGCTGATGGTGACAGCAGTGCTTCCACAATGGAAGAGTGTGAGCTCTGCTGGGCAGCAGGGATTGCTTCCCAGCAGACCAACCAAAATGCTCCCTCTTCCCTCACTCCCCAGAATGAGCCAGATAACAGCCCCGAGCCTGGAAGGAAGAAATGGTGAGTCCTATGCCTTGGGCTTTTGTGCAGTATTGCTAAACTCAGATGCTGAGAGGTTGGAAGTTGGAAAGCAGTAGCACTAAGAGACTTGGAGACCTTTGGACCTCTCTGGTTCCTGGTGTGCATGTAGGATTCACATGTCTGGGTTTCCATGGAGGCTGTTGTTTTAAAGGAAAGATGAGCTTCCATGTAATTGTGAGACATTTGAAGGAAAGACTTTGGGGAAACAAACGAATACTGTGATGTTCCTGAACAACTGTGCCCAGCCTTTGGGTGGCTGAAAGCAGAAGAGTGAGGAGGACCCTTTTGCCATGGGTCAGATTTGGCTGTGGTTCTGACATGAGGTTTGTGTAAGGGCAGGGTCTGAACAGCTGCCCTGCTATGCCTGCAGGCTTGTCCTGCTATGGGCTCCTTCCACCCTCCCTTCCCCAGCAGAAAACTGCTGCTGAGAGATGCAGCAGAGTCAGGGGCTTTTTCAGAGACCGGGTGGAGAAGAGGTTACAGGCATCACCAGGATGAGTCTGCCATTACCCTGCTCCAGCTCAGCCCGGTGGATGCTGCTGCTCTGGTTAAATACCTCAAAACAGCTGGACCAGGCTTGGGTTTGGAGGGACATCCTCTCTGAAAGGTTAACTCAGGCACCTGGGGAAATTAGTGTGGAAGAAAGACTTGGGTAAATTGAACTGAATCTGAGCATCAGCAATGCATCAAGAGACACAAATATTGCTAAAATATATGAAATGAAAGTTAGTGGAAAAAGTTAAATGTTTAGTGAAGCATGTAGAGCTGGAAACATTGCTATGGTTATTAGGTTTTAATTAGCTGGAAACTGTTCAGGCTTGGTTTCTGTGCAGTGATTATCCTAATGTGATTGGGATCTATGGTTTCTGCATTTTCCTTTCTTTATGAGTTCTAAGTCCCGAAATATTAATTGTACATGTGTCCTTCTGGCTTCTGGAGTACTGTGGAGGGAGATTTTTTGTACACAAATTTTGCAGTTTAAATTATACCAGTTAAATTATACCAGTTGCTGCCTAGTGGTACTTATTGTCGCTCCAGGGACTTAAGTGGTCCTGCTCAAAAGACATTTCATGTAAAAGGAAACATTTGAGGGTGTTGCACAACAGGAAAGCAGTGCCACCTTAGCTGTTTCACCTTTCAGTATTAAAAAGACTGAGAAACTCTGGACCTGTGTTTTTTACAATGCTCTGTGAGCTCACGTGGCCTCTATACGTACATGTGCGCACAGACACACCTAAGTGCGTCAGTGAAAAAACTCAAATTTAGTATTTTCTTCCACTGAAAGGTTTCACCTCCTCATTTGAGAAAACTCCATTACTATTAACATACTTCGTAATATCTGTTTTCAGGGACAGGAATGTTTATAATCCCTGGTCTCGCTTCACATGAGTGAATACAAATCTACCCGTTAACTAGAGCATTTGCACCTGGAATTAAAAAGGTGTATTTTGGGCATCACTGTGTGTCTGTTTTCCAATTCCTTCTTTGGAAGTCTTTATCTTTGCTATCTTATCTGATGCCTTCTGGAAACAATTTTCCCTTAACACCACTTCATAAATTTCAGCATACACTAGACTGGAGGTTCTGGGCCATTTCTCACATTTTGTAATGAATTTTCTGATTGAATTCTTTTACAGATAGCATCTCATACCTGCAAAGCAGTGCCTAAGATCCTGGTGGATTTTTTACTGATTTTATGTATGCATCTTTAAGAGCTTGTGATATATTCTGAAAAGCTAAGTTGCCACTGAAATGTGCACATTTATGTTTTCCAAGGCATTAAATGAAAAATCTGAAAAGGGATAAGAATAAGATAAGAATAAGCCTATTAATATAATACCAGGTAAAATTAGGAACTAAGTTTGTTTGCATAGTTAAATTTTATTTGGAATAACCACAACAATTTGAAATAACTTCCAGGTCTGTTGTCAAATAGCTGAATGTTATTAGAGAAACTGTGTCACTTACATCAATTTAATTAATGCCTCAGGCTTTACATGAGTAGCCATAACACTAAGATGATTAATCTCTGATTGTAAAAGGAAGCACTGGTGTAGTTCTGTGGGTTCAAAATTTTCCTCACTGGGCAACCCACATGAATTTTAATTCAGAATTTCTGTAAACCTTAAAAGATAGTACTATCATGTCATGTTCTTCAGGGATGGCTGAACATGGGGGAGAAAGGCAGAGGCCTCTCCCCTGTGAGAGCAGATCCCAGCCCCCTCTGTGAGCTCCAGAAAGGGCTGACTTCACATGGAAGGTTGCAGCCTGGGTGCAGGAGAGGTCTGGCTGCTGAGGGAAACGTTATTCTATGGGGATGTTTTGGGTGCTAAAGGTGTGGATGTAATTCACAGAACCGAGCAGCTGCAGAAAAAAGCTGGAGTGTTGGTGGAGAAAAAGTCACGATGAGAGGGATTCTGCTGCTGTGAAGCAGCACGAGTGACTGTGTGTTGAAGGCACTAAATGGGGAATCCCTGGAGAAGAAGCAGTGCTTGGCATCGTTCCGAAGGTCAAGCAGGGCCTTGTTTGCATGGTCAGAGCTGGAGGGACTTTTGGTCATTGCAAGCACTGCACACTCAGATTCAGCCAACTTTCAGTAGTGGAACAGGAACTCCTGCACCTCTACCCCACACATCTACTGCAGCACAGAAAGGGAAAATGGCAATTTGTCACCTGTATTTAAAAAGGTGTGTATTTAAAATGTCAGTGTGGCTTTTGTCAAGAGAAATGGTGTCTAAGAGAAATCCACTGCTCTTTGTCTGAAGCACTGACATGAGTGTGGATTAGGGTGATTTGGTTGGTACAGTGTGCTCAGATTTTCCTAAAGCTTTTGATAAGCTCCTCAGTCAGAAGATCCTAAAGAAGCAAAACAGTAGCGGGATGAAAGGAAAGTTCCCTGCTGGAAGTGATGTGAGGAGTAGGAATAAACAGTCAGGTATTTCAGTGGGAGATAACAAGTGGAATCCCACAGGGATCTGCACTGAGTTCTGTGATGTCTGGCATATTCTAAAGTGGTCTGGAAAACGTCCTAAATAGTGCTGGATGCTTCTTTGACTGAGTTATTCAGGGTAGGAAAAAAAAATCTACTTTTAAAACCATGGTGAGTGGCATTGCAGTAAAATGGCAGCCTGCATTTGGTGCCAATAACCACAAGATAATGCACATGGGAACAAATAAACCTGACTCTAGGATGCTGAAATGGGCTTTAAACTACCTATTGTGACTCAGGGAAAAGCGCTCGAATTAGCTGTCAGTAATTCTAAGAAATGTTGGCTGAGGGCAGAGCAATGCTCAAAAGCAAATGGATTGTCAGAAATTGCTAGGGAAGACACAAGCAAACAAAATAATTATTTTGCTGTGCATTCACCTCTTGATTACTGTGCGCTGTTCTGGTCTCCACGTCTAAGATAAGGTATGCCAGTGTTCAAATGGGGACAGAGAAACCTGACGAGTGTTTTCACAAACAAAGAACAGCTTCTGAATTGAGATTGATTAGATAGACTCTGTAGATGGGAAAAGGGAAGGTGGAAAGGCAAGCGATAGCGGTGTTTAAAATCATGAGTGGCACGGAGAAAATAAGTAGCAAATGATTGTTTGCGTTTCTCCCAGAACAAAAACAAAGGACATCAGGTGGAATTACTGGGTAGTGGCTTAAGCAAACAACAGCTAACTTGGTCCTTGTGGTGTATGGTTAAGCTGGAAGCAGTCTTACAGTATCTGCTGGGTGTTAAGAGGTTAGGTGGCCTCAAAACCAATGCGAATTAACAGAAAAAGTAAATCTATCAGGGACTAATAGGGAAGAAGATGACATTTGTGCCTGAGGAGCTGCCTGCGTGGCAGGCTCTGGATGTGGGGAGGAGAGAGTGGAGAAAATGACTGCATGGTTACCCCTTTTAATAATTATTTGCCTTGGTATCTGCTGCTGGCTCCTGTCAGTGGTGAAATACTGGACTAAGTGGACCTTTAATCCGATCCAGTAGAATTCTCCTGCATAATGTTTCTGTTTAATGTTTTTTAATGTTTTTTAAAATATCTCAGAGACCCACAGGGTCCCAAGGTTTGATCCCTGCTTAATTTGCACCCAGCCTGGATGTCCACTCCTAGTCCTGAAAGAGAATGTGTTTGGAAGGTCTCGTTGATCCGGCCACCTGACCAGGTGAGAGCCCTGGGGACTACAGTAATGAGCCAGAGGCACCCATTCTTCTGGATGTGGAATTTGATTCCTTGTGGGATAGGTAAGTAAAATGAATACCGGTGCTTCATTGGGTTTTCCTTCATCCTGTAATTCAGTGATTTATAGTTGTCTGAAGAGTACCTTCTGCATTGCACCGTTTATTGTTCTCCTTTCTGAGCTTGTGTATAACATGGATGTGCAGGAGGAAGCCAACATATTGTCATTGGTCAGAGAATGCCCTGTTAAAGCAGTGACAAAATTACTCTGTAGCTAGAAGTGTGACCATGAGAACTGCATTTTAAAACCAGGAGAATGTCGAACTAGAGTTAAATTGAATGTCTGTTTCTTCAAGGAGGGTAAATTTAATCAGCTGCTCAAAATCAAATGAAGGGGGAAATCAGTTTGGAAAAACACAAGAATTACAATGTAGCTAATGACCTGAGGTAATACTGGCAAGAAATTTGCTTTCACATTATAAAATGAAAAATTATTTCTCTAAGAGGGAATCGCTTGCAGCTCGTGATTGCCTACGGTAGTTCAGAGCCCGGTGTTTCCTTGAGAGAACAATTAAAATGTGCCGCCCTTCCACCATTTACTTCCCCTCTATTGTGGTACTAATACCAACAGTTATTATACTGTGATCAAGCCTGTCAGTGTTTCTATCATAGTATTATTTTCTAACTTGCATGTTAAGCTGGAAATGTTTTCCCAGCCCAGCCTGAAACAGCCTCTTGCAGCTGCTGCTCCATGAGTGATCCACAAGTGTCATATCTTTTGCAAAAATACAGGCTCTCCTACAGCATCAACCCTTACAGGAACCATCTCTACAGCTGGGAATAGAAAGTGAATCCTATGTCTGACTGCATGTTGCTGGAGAGAGGGATTTGGATTTTAATGGACAGATTATTTTGATCAACAGGGGTGAGTAAAGGGTCTTTATTCAGTGTGGTTGAAAGGGGAAACATCTTCCCCTGCTGATTTACTTCCAATACAGAGGGAAGACACTGAAGGAGCTGTGCATCAAAGGTAATGCTGCTGTTCTCATCCCTGAAGGTGATCCCTGCTGGCATAAATTTGTCTCTCTATTGACAGAGAATTTGGAGATGGTGGCCAGAAGCTGCAGCCATGACTCAGTAAGAAGGGGAAAAGTGCTGCTCTGATATTACCTAGAATTGCATTTAACTTAAACCAGCACAGTGCCTTGCTCTTCTGTGACCTTTACCCATCAGGAGTTATTAGCTAATTGAATTCAGAAGGTAACTCCCTAACTGTTTTCAAACTAAATTAACTTGCTTCAAGGGACCAAGTTGTGTTTATATTTCCACAGAGATAATGAGTTTAGGCTTTAACTGAAACCTTGCCAGATAATGAGGAAAAAATAAATCAATGACCTCACTCTTATCTGGTCTTAACAGGCAGGCTTTCCTTTGCTAAAAGTGACCCTGAAATGGTCTGGATTGATTCACACAAATACCAAACCCTGCATCCTGCTAAGCAGAGCTGTCCTGGGGAACACTTTGCTCCACGAGGAGATCTAATCTGAACATCAGCAAAGCTGCAAGGATTTGAATCACAGCTTTTCTTAGAGTCAAAATTAATGCTTCTGAGAAATTCAAATGAGCAGTAAGATAAAGAGTTAAGGAAGAATTTAGCTTCAATACTTATTAGCAGAAAAAAACTCCACATTCTCACACTTGTGCCTGGGACTGAGCAGTATTCATAGGCATATACTTCTCTGATTCTCCATAGACATATGCTTCTCTGATTATTTAATTAGCCGGTATTGTTAAATAAGAAATGCTTTACAGACATTAAAGGGAGATTGTTGCCTGCTGATAACTGGTGCAGCTGTATTGGTGGAGATCCTTCCTTTGGTGCCTTGATTAATGGAAGAAGTACACAGCTCAAAAATGTTCCTCTCCAAAAGTGGCTCCTTACCCTCCATATGGATCTCTCAAATGAAGGCTTAAATCTTCAGGTAATAAATGTGATTAATAATGGTTTTAGAGAATGTATGAGGCAATCTGTTCAAATATGCAGAGGTAAGAGGCAGGAGATTTTAATTACTTGTAAAGAACCTCTAAAACCTATTCTTAAAGTCCAAAAAGGAAAATTGAAGTTTTATAGTGGCAATAGCAGCAGTAATAAAAAAGACTATTTTGCTCTAATAAGAGATGTGATGTTTTAGGGAGAGATGGTTGCTTTTATCAAATTTGTTGATACAGGTTGTGTAGTGCACCAATTCCTCTACTGTTGAACATCAAGGAAGAAGTGCCCTGAGGCAAAACCCCTTGGAGATGTTCAAAACCTGACTGGACAGAGCCCTGAGCAACTGTCTTGTTTTGACTCTGCTCTGAGCACAGGTGAGGACTGGATGATCTGTCTTCCAAACTCAGCCAATCTATGACTTTGTGAACCTAGAATACATTTTTAGTGAGTGGCTAGGATCTTCTTGTGGCAACTGGTGCGGAGAACAGAACCCAGGTCCCCTGTAGGGGAAGGAGGCTCTGGAAAGGGTTTCTCTCTCATGAATCAAACTGGGCTCCTTGTGTTGCTTAGCTTTTTGTCCTTTTTGCAAAACCAAAGTCCCATGCAACTTTCAGACAACTTACCTCCTGGAAAGTGGCTGTGGTTCCAGATTTATCAACCTGCCACCCCTGCAAACTGTGAGAAGTTGGCCTTTGGACATAAGTGAGTTCCACTCAGAGCAATCTTCATTTGTGACTGGCTTGGGTGTGCTTACTTCAGTGCTGTATCCAAAAGCATAAATGAACTTATTAGGGAGGTGGTTTGATCTGGGAATGAAATAAATTCATTGTAAAAACACCATAGGATAAAGCAAAATGGACAGAACACACCCATAAAACAAATCAGATATGGAAACAGAATGTCAGAAACTGAAATCATTCCATGTAATGCATTTTATTTTTCAAGTATTTGCTGTGGAAATGTTTCTTTTTAAATGGTCACCTTTGGAAAATCTTTTGATTAAAGAAATCAAACGAAAATATCCTCTGCCTTATTTAAAATACTTCAATCTTTTTATACGTTGTTTCTGTGATTTTTAAGATTAAAAGAATATGTTTGAAAAACTGCTGAAGGTCATTGTCTTCAAGCAATTGCCATAGCTTCATAGTGACAATTTGAAGATTATTATATAGTCAGAGTGCTGTAGGGATGAGAATTGAGGCTTAAACTTTAGGAAAACTGTAGGACATTTTCTTCCAAGAAAAGTGAAGGGCTGACTCCTTGCACTTGGTGGAGATCCAGTCAGAGACCACACAGAATGTGAAACGCTAACATATATACAACCCCCCACCCCCCATTAACAGTGAAGAAATTGGCTGCTATTTGATTGTAAATGTGATTAAATAGGTAAAATTATCAAAGAGTCAGAACTGATTTGTTCAGCTGAATACATCTTCACATGGAAGCAGCAAATTCATCTAATACTTCATCTAATAATTCATCTAATGAACCGCAACTTTGATTATAAAGCTTTCACCCTAGTTTTAAGTTGTTTTGTGGTAACCAAACCCTTCTTTTCCTTTCTTGTCAGCTGTTGCCCTACCTGTGCAATGCATGCTGCTTGACAACCAGAGTTCCATCAATTTTATCAATGGTCCCTACTATCAGCAATTGCAGATATCAGTTCCCCAGTCTCAGGCAGTTAAAAATATGTGACAGCTTCATGTTATTTGAGGAGTGTTTCCTTCCTGCATGAAACTTACGTGGGCTCAGAGATCTGCACACTTAGACTCCAAGCACAAACACATCTGGTCCCCTTCCCTTTTCAGGTCCTGAAACTAAAATAGATTGGATTACCCCCAATGGTAAGACTGAGTGTCAAAACACCTGAAGACAGAAAGTTTGTGTTTGTTTCTGTGGTTTTGATATTTTTGTTTGAGTCCTCTGCAGACCTCAAGCTTTCCCCACACTTGGGATTTTCATAACCACTTGCTTTCTGTCCTTTGTGTGCAATCTGGTTTCTAAAGAGGTGGGAGTTTGTTCACCAGCCATTCCCCCACAGGCAGCACTAATGAGTTCTTTCTCTTCCACCCACACCCTATTTTCAGGAAATGTGTAGGAACTTAATGACTGTAAGACTTCTGGCTTGTCTTATTAGATCTAAATTGTCCAATGGGCTCACAAAAGGTTAGGGATGAGACACAACAAAAGACAAACAGTCCTGGATGCAGACACTAAGGGCCTTGTTTCCTTAAGAAATGTTAGCATTTTAGCTTTCATTCAGAGCTGACTAGAGGAACATATGGAAAGAAACCATGCTTTTCTGCTCAGATGGTTCTTCAGACCAGGGACTTTCAGGACAGGGCAGTGGCTGAGGGAGCCTGGCTGATTGCCTCTCCCATGCTTGATCGGTCTGGGCAAGTCTGAATATCCCTGTCCCTGCTGACCCACAGCAGGGCTTCAGGGCTTTCCTCCCATGTGTGCCCTCTTTGCATTTCTTGGTGCTCTTGGTTTTAAGTCTGCCACTGTATCCACTCTGAGCTGAAGGAGGTCATAATAATGTGACACTGTTCTACTAATTCAGTCCTCTAACAAATTATTCAGTTTTGCTTTCCTCAGCAGCTTCCTTGCAATGATCCTTTTTTCTCTGTTTTCCCACTCTTAAGTATCAAAAGCCTGGATAGATGAAACCATTAATGAAAGAGGTGGTGTCCAAACAGGTGAGAAAGACTTCCAAAATTGCCACTGGCATCAACCTTCTTCTCTTGGAGGCTTTAAACAGGGACAATCATTATTCTTCCTCTTCCAGCTAGAGTTTCCAAGTGAAGGTTTTCTGTGCCAGCAGCAGCTCAGTGCCTGCAGGCACACCCCAGCACTACAAGCACTTTCTGCTTGTCTGGATGGGTTCTTCATACTCTTTCTGTCGCAGCAGTGTCTTTGGTGCCTGATGAGTCCTTTCCAGGTACCTTCAACATTTAAATACTCACTCATCTCCCTCTGTTCTTACCCCAGGGCCTTGCCCAGTTGCTGTGGCGGACAGCAGGAAAAGGTCTGGGATACCTCCCAGCCAATGTGGCAGGCCCAAAGTCAGAGCAGTCTTGTGTCCCAACAGGGATTCTCCTTTTATGTAACCATATGCATAAAATAACAGTAGCTTGAAATTTTATCATAGGATAGAGGGGATGTGTGTTTTGGAAAGAGCTGTGTTCATGCAGGTTGTTACTGCAGTGTAGGAAGCCTCAGACCTTGGGCTCCAGGTTTTTATTTTGCTTAAAAATAATTGAACTGAAATAAACAGTCCATCCTGCTTAAAATATTTTCTCTCATTCTCTCTCTCTCTCTCTCTCTTTTTTTTTTTTTTTTTCTTAAACTAAAAAAGTATGTCTTAAATTCTAAACAAGGAAGGATGTTTCATTTTAGAATTACCTGAAGATGTGGTTTTAGATCTATTTTGTCCCAAAGTTAAGATTTCCTGGCTGGCAATTCCTACTAGTCCTGTATGCTAAAGCTGAGTCAGTTAGCTTGAAGGCAGCAGGTGATTACAGATGCTGTGATACTTTCAGTGATACTGTTGAAAGGAAAGCAGAGATGGACTTACATGTTGTAAAGTTTTGGTGGTTTAGTGTACTATCAAAAGACATTACAACAGCTACCTCCAACTTATTGAAGATGGAAAACACCAATTTAATGTAGAGTTGGTATGCATAATTAAGTTCAAATTCTGCTTTAATAATGTTGTCCATATTTGCAATACTGTAAATGTAAAAATGAATTTCTGTCTGAAAGAGTGCCAGTGTGAAGCAGCATATAATTTTGTTTTTGTTTGTGCTGTACTCTGCATAATTACTGTAATTATGCATATTAGGCTGTTCTGTGTAATGGCACCAGAAGGTAGATAATTTTGCCAATGGAGCAGCTTATATACGTTTTGTACCATCTACAGAAGTGCTTTGAAGATCACTTAATACTGCTGATTCGCCCATAATAGGTCAGAAATTATTGCTGCTGCTTCCAGAATGTCTGTCTGGAAGAGATGTCTTCCATAAAAATCTGGTGCTACCAAAAAAATCAGAACTTTGTGTCTGAGGAAACAAAGAAAACAAAAAGGGTAAAAATCTTTAATTAGCTGATAGGGCCTGTATCAGTATGATATGACAGGAAGATGCGGCACAGATTATACTGCAGAAGAAATTGCAAATATAGAGTCACAGAATCATAGAGTGGCCTGGGTGGGAATGGACTTGCTCAATGCTATTTATTTGTTTTTCAACAGAACAAACTTAGATCAAGATACTTAATAAAGAACTAACATGAAAACTTAATTTTAAAATGGTTCTAAGCAGAAGCACATTGATGGTAGAGAAAAAAAAGTGGGAGGGAATGCAGGTGGGAAAAGTGGAGTCAGGCAGGGCGAGGTAGGCATGGAGTGAGATTCTACCTGGGTAAACTTAAGAGTTTCAAAGGAAAGGTGGTATTTAGGAAATGGTTCCTTCAAAAGTTCAGGAAAAATGCATAAAAGTCATCTTTTTTTTGCTGTATGAGGTAGTTGTTAGTAGTGGTATTAGGGTAACTGGAGACCTCAGCCATTCTCTGGGAATCTTTTGTGTGTGGCGGTGGGGCTGCAGTGCTGGGACCAGCTCTCCTACAGACCTGTCTCTGTCTGGCACTCAGTTGCAGGGGCCAAGCTTTTCTCAGCATGGAAAAAGCTGACATGGGCAGTCCTGAGGAGCCAGCCCTGTCCCTCTGTTAGAGGTGGGGTTTCTAGGGGTGGACTGCTGATGCTGTGGCCCGGGAGAGCCTGGCATATGGATTTGTACACTGGTCCCTTGCTCTCTGTGAGCAGTGCCCTGTTGGTAATAGCCGTTTAGCTGTTTTTCAGTTGTTTTTGCTATCCCTCAGAGTGATGGATGTTACACAAGGCTTCTTTTTTTTTTTTTTTTTCTTTTCTTCTGCCAAAAGAATCATGGGTGGGTAGGTAATGACTCATTTGTCAGAAAAGTTTGGGAACTAGTCACTGAAAGCAGAAGTGGAGTTGTTTGGGGAGATGAGCAGGGCACAGGGTCTAAAGCTGTCGTGATTTGCTTTTGTGTTATGCTCTGCATAGTCATCAGATTAGGGCTCTGTTCTGTGGGAAGGGATGCCTGAGTGACCCTGCTGGTCAGATGCATTAAAAGCGTCCTCAGTCCGGGGGAAGCAGGAATGCTGCTGTTAGATAAGAGCAGATTCTCCGAGAGAATCTTTATGTCTCCCCAGGCTGAATGGATTCACTCTGAAGTAAAAGCCACATGAAAACCTTCAATGTCATTTTTAGCTCTCCTTCAAAAGGCATAGTTTGGCAGCACTGATATAAGATACACAGGCTGTGTGGGATCCACTGTTATTTATTTTGTATTGATCTGGTGATCATAACCTGTGCTTTCCTGAGATGTAACACTTGTGGCTCCCTTCTTGTTTGGTAAAACTGACCTGCCACTTGCAATTCATTTGAAAAGCAGCAGCACACCTTGCCATGGGTTTGAGCTGGCACATTCACCCTGCACTCTTTTCTTTTTTCACCCAAATCAGGGTAGGTGTGAATACATGCATCTCTGGAAGGGGCTGGCTTTGGTTGTATGCAATATCCTCCCCTTGGTCTCTGTTTGACGGGATTCTGGACTCACATATCATGTGAGATTCTGGGCTTTGACATCATGATAGAAGTCAGAAAGCAATAACGATTTGGCAATGGTAGCTCTGACAAAAGGCCGTTTATTCCTCTCTGAAATTTGGCTGAATTAATTTCCAGTCATAAAAGCAGCCACAGATAAACATATTTTTCCCTGAGTGATTTGAAATGATGATTGTTGCTTTATTGACTGATGTGCATTTCAGTCAACACACTCTTCTTTTGTTGACAACTTTGTAGAATATTTCAGGTAATAAAAAGCTGTTTTCTCTTTCTTGGTCACCTCAAATGTATTAGTGTTCTTCCGATAAAATTGTTATAGCTTTGGTTAGTATCTAAAAAAAAAAAAATGGTTGTCGAACTTGCAGAGCCTTGTTTATCAGCACATAGTCTCAGGGAAGGGTGCTGTCATAATATAAAACTCAAGTCCAATTTTCTCCTTAATAAGGAAGCTGAGAAAATCCAGTCAAATGACAGAAAAAAAGAATTAATCTTAAAGCTCAGAATTAAATCTGTTGGTGAGATTTGATTGTAGACTGGTCAGTTGAGTGAGACCTTCAGTTTGGTATTGGGAAGGAAGCTGTAGTTCTTGGTGACCTGGAGTCACTGGCATGGCTGGGAATGATTTTGCTCTAGTGTGCTTAAGGTCTGAACAAATTTTTCAGCCACTGCCAACCTTATTTCCCCAGGAAGTTTTCTAACTGAAGTGTCTCTGCACTGTTTTTTTTCTGCTGGCACAGTTTGTAAACTTTAACTACTGCTGTGCTACTAACACCCTTGTTCTGAGAACAGCTTGGACTGGTTTTTGAATCTGTACTTTCATTCCTAAGACAATTTTTATTATTCATATGGAAGGGTGTAGCAAAGTGGAGGCTTTAGAGGTGGAAGCAGAGTCTCACTCTGTGCTGCACTTGCCTGGGTGATACAAGTAGCTCCCCTACAAGGTCATGCAATCCAAGTGTACTTGAAGATTCTGGACAGTTTCACTCTGTTTTTCAGGAGATCTCAAATGAAAGTCTGTCTTGTTTTGATGCATGAGACTTTAGCAGTACTGCTTGCCTAAACTAAATTCTCCAGCATAAAATCAATCGGATATTCAAACTTGTATAGTGCAAAGTCTAAATGTCATTCATTAACTTGCAGGGACATGACAGTCTTCATTGATTTCTTAAAACCAGTGAGTTATTTGCACTCCTTGGAATATCAAAAAGAAAAGAGAAAAAGGGAATGAGGGAAACTTATGTCACCTCATTCTTTTTCTGAATTCTGGATATCAAATTTTGGGCAGTAATTCCTAACGAACATAAGCAAAGACATACCATTTCATGCCGGTTATCCTGCCTTTTGTTAAGCTGCAGATACTTGAGTGAGAGAGGAATATAAGGGAAAGCACACAGTGATACTTAACACTCTCCCAAATGCTTGGGATTTGTGGCTTAGGGTCTCCCTCACTGCAAATCTACCAAAATCTGTGACCAAATTTTGTATCCTCAGGCCTAAAGTCTGGACTTGTTGCAGAAAGAACCCTAATGGTTGAAATTAATGACCTTAGAGGTGTTTTTCAATCTAGTTGATTTTATGATTCTAAGCTGAGAGGAGAACTCCAGTGTGTTGCAGGTGGTCCTGGAGACCTCTCTGGCCCACAGGAGGGAAGGTCACTCCAGTTTTGTGAGAAATGCTGGTCTTGGCCTGGCTGGAGGAGCAATTGGAGCTGCAGGGCAGAGGAGGCCAGAGGTTAAATGTCATGAGCCATACTGCCGATGAGTGGTTGGTCTGGTCGTCCAAAATTCTGTCAAGTTAATAATGCTACAAGATTATAGCAAAGTCGTATAAGAACAAATTTATCCTCTATAAGAAGTACAGGACAGACTTGCAAAAGTTTTTAAAAAGAGTTGTGACTTGCAAACTAAATTAGGATTTTTTGGGAACTAGCCCAGTGATGCTCAATAAATAAAGACTTGATAATTGGCAATGCTTTAGTTAATTTACTTCAAGTAAAAAATAAGATATGAAGTAGGTCATCTACTGAGAAGATCATGGACAAATATGGGTTTTTTTAGTTAAATTTGCCAGTGTGTTCCTAAAGATGGACATTTTAGTTTGTGAGAGAAAAGCAGGTTGGTCTGTTTTTCAGTGAGTAACTCAGTTTTTTGCTTCCTGCAGCTTTGCTTTGCTTGCAAGCTTTTTTTGCTTTTTGCAAGCTTTGCTTGTAGAGGATGATAATCAGCTGAAAATTGGACATAGTACCATGAATATTTTTATTGTCAGTCTTATGGAGTATAGCTCTGACTTAATGAGGAAAGTAAATGTTCCCACAATTTCAATATGTGAGAACAATTGGCCTTAAAACCCAATATGCTCCCAAGTATTACTTAAAGGAAGTAGTTTGGACAATTTTTCAGGAAAAGCACTAGGTCTCCTCCATGTGTTCTTTTTGCCAATGTGATTTCTTTTTATTCCTTGTTGTGTATATGCATAGCAGTAATGTATTATGAGTTGCTTAATTATTCTTCACCTTATTTCTTTTGCATTCAGCTACTACATCAGCAGGTTGTGGGTAACATCTAGGTGATTTCAAATGTAAGATCAGTGATTGAATTCTGCTACTAGTTTGTGGTCATAGTGGTAGAAACTAAAAGTTAAGAAGTTGCTACTTTTTTGCCTTTGTCTTTAATTATCTGTTTTCATTTTCCAATCTTTTAATAAAACTCAAGTTAATTTTAGACTGGCAGAGGTCTCCAGATAGGCATGTGTGTGTGACTACATCAAGCACTTACTGAACCAGTCCAGTTACTACACAGCTGTATTTTGTTAAAATATTTAGTATTTCCATAAAATATTTTCAGATCTTAGCTTTAGTGCTGTGAACCTTCACATGATTTGAAGACTTTACTCATATTTTTTGTGTAGAGAGCTGGTGCAGCTGTAGGTAGAGATCTGTCATGGAAAGCTACCCGAAGCTATATTGTCAGTAAATTCCCACATGAGGAGTGAGTTGACCGTAGCAATTCTCCAGTCCACTTGTTCTATTCCAACAGTGTTGGAACAACATTGTTACAATGACAACATCCCTTGGGAGATTTCTGAAGTCATTTGCCACCAGAATATGCAGCAGTATTATTATTTGGAGTCATTAATAGCATATTTCTATTATTTATGTTTCAATATAAATGCATACATATGTCTGCAAACACACATGTAAAAAAATTGGAATTGTCATATGCAATTATACACAAGGGATAATTTTCTGTGTCTGTGCACAGCATTATAAAAAGGATTTCCTCACTTCTATTTAATGAATGTCCAAGTTACAGACTGACTGTTCTTTCAGACAGGGCACATCAGAGATGATGTTCAAATGGGAAGGCATGTACCTGCTCACACTGAGACACAGGGCATTTTGAGTGAGTACCCCTTTGGTGGCATAAATCTTGTTTCTTAAGTTTTTAGGCTTTTCTCATTTTTGAAGAGAAATCATTATTGTCCCTTCCTAGCTTCTGCCAGATAAAAATTGAAATACTATTTAGGAACAATAAAAATATGTATGTATAGCAAAGGAATATTTTATTTTCTGGACTTTTTTTTTTTCAGTGGTTGCATTCAAGGTTGAAAATAGCATCATGTACTGATGTAAAGGATTTGCCAGTTCCCTAAATATATCATTGAAATAACTTCATTAAAATAATTTCATTTACATAGCAAAGGGCAAAGGTTGTGGGGAGGGACCTGCAGATTTACTGGGGTCCATTTCACTGTGTACAGTGGAGAAAATAACTCAAGCTCCTGTTCTTAAGATGGTCCGATAAGGGAACAGAGAAAGAAAAAGTGTAGACATTTTTAACAGACACTAGCAGTGCTTTTAATTTTTGATTCTTACTTAATTTTGAAGTTTCTAGTTTAAATGCATGGGATGGCCTGCCACTAACAGGGCTTTTCTGTCTACTAGGTAGAAAAGGATCCTAAAGTTTGTGAACAGCACCAGAACTGGTTTTAAGGAGGAGACCCAGGCCCAGGCAGGAGGACCCAGGACAGCAGTAGGCAAAGATTTGTCTCAGCTGTTGTGTGTGTCAGCTGCAGGTTTGGTTCTGCTGAGAGCTTGGATGCTCTTCTGGTCCTGTCCTGGAAGAAGAGCAGCTGTCCCTGAAAACCTTCAGTCTCTCACTGCAGCCTCTGGGTAGGACTCCAGCCCCTGGAGGGAACATGTGTATCTCTTTCTTGTCTGTTTTGTGTGACCTGTTGTGTGGTGGAGGGAAGTCTGAAGTCTTGGCCTGACTGGAGGCTTGGGTTACAAGTGTCCCACACAGAGTCAAACCTCTCCCTCCAAGGTGTGCATGAGATGTACAGAAACCAAAGCAAAATCTCAGCTCACAGATAATGTCTTCCTGAGGCTGGAAAAGTAGGGCAACGTTTTTGTCTTTGATAACTTTTTTCTGTGAAGAGGATGAGATGAAATGCACTGAAATTATGGATGAACTGGGGCTAGAGAGAGTCTTTGCTGTAGCACGAGGCAGTGCCAGTGCAGTCATCACTGGTGCCGGTGCAGGCTCCGAGCTGACAAATGCTGACTTCTACAGGGAACTCCGAAGACTGCAGAGAGAAACGAAGTTATGCACAACCATAAATATTTAATTCTTATTATTGCATGCTGAGAATTGCAAAACCGTCTGCAAAACACTGTAAAACATAGCAGCATAAAATATGTCAGAAATGCAAATACGCTGTAAATATTGGAGGGAAAACAAAAGCATAAAATTAATTCTTAAGGTTATTTTTAACTATAGACCTCAGGATTCTCTTGTGCATTTTGGTGAAATTTTGTAATGATATCAGCAGGTAAAAATGACCAATTCTCTCCTGGCATAAAATACGTTGTGATTTAATTAAAGCCGAAAGCTAATTTAGGTGGAATTGAGAAAGACTAAATCAATTATGAAGAATGCTATTATTAGATCTGAAAGTCTAGCAAAATTAGTCAAGTATTATTGCACCACATTTTCTCCTTTTTAATATAAGAAAAAAGATTAGTCTATCATTGCCTTCAATGGTTCAATGAAGGTAATTCACAAAAATTGAGAGGCAACATTTTCAATCAATTAAGGTATAATAAAATAATCACTTGAACTTCAATAGTGTTTTGGCAGAAATAGTTGCTTTTCATTGAAAACAGAGGTAGTACAGCCAAGACCTGTGCCTTTGGTTTGGAAGTGCTATGCCAAATCCTTCGGAAAGCTGCCATTTGTTTCCTGTAAGCCAGGAAACCCCATTACCCCATTTACCCTGTAAGCCAGGTTCCCCAGAAGCAATGGTTTTCATGAGTGAAGGGGAATGATATCTTCAGGCATGACAAGATGTACAATTGGACTACAGAGCTTGGCCTACATCAAGGACAATATAAGTCACTCAAATGAAAGCTATTATTCCTGCTTTCCCAGAGTTTTTGGTGAAAATATGTTCTTTTGTTTTCTTTTTTTTTTTCTTTTTTATTTGAGGTGTTGCTTTTCCGTAGCAAAAGTCAGAAGTAGTAACTTGCTTTTCAACTCTTTTTGTTTTCAATCAAATTTCTTATGCAGCTAATTTAAAGAGTTTTCCATTGCCCTTATCCTGACCCTCACAAGCTGTTTATCTGGACTGGTGGTTACTTTTCAGAAACATCAGTATGTTAAATCCTTATGAAACATTGATCAAGTAGGTAGTGGAAGTGCTAGAGGTGCAATTATTATTCCTGAACATTATGATGTGCCAGTCTTTCCACACTGCCAGAGGAGAACACTGTGTCTTCTCAATACACATCCTTCTGCTCTTCCCTGCCCACTCAGTGGCTTGCATACAGAAAGTTAATGAATGCTTAGCTGAAATAAGGATATTATCGACTTTTCTAGGTGAGGAAACCCTCCCAGGGAATATTTTAAGAGGCTGGAACTGCTTACACAAGTTGTACCAGTGTAGCTTCAAAGAAGCCCTACATACGGCCAGGGAGCTGAAGTCTGGAAGGGTCAGAAGGGCAGGATCAAATCTTTGCTCATCTGTGGTTTGGGGGCTGATATTTCTGCCTATTCATAAGAGGGATGGAGAAATGACCAGAAATTGTGACAGAACAATGCAAGTGGAGCCATAGGATGTATCTTCATGGTCATAGGCTACTCTAGAACATGTCTAGTGTGGTGGAATAGCTTTACAGCCCAGCACTCTCATGATATCAGCAGGCACATGCAAGACCTTGAAGTGGTTCAAAAAGTTTTCAGTTCAGAAGCTGTGGCTGCTCAGCTTGCTCTCAGACAGAAAGTTGTTTCTTGCAGAATGTGGTGTGGTGATTTCTACCTTGCTATAGGAGCTGTCTCAAACCATCTGAGTTGAAATAATCCAAGCCACTGCACTTTGTACTAAACTACTAAGGAGACGTGAAAAACTGTTCACTACATCTCAGATAACCTCTAGATGAGCAGTAGGTTCATTTATCACAGTTGTCTAACACAGATGGAGTCTTTATAAGCTTCTAGCAGCAAAAATTTACACTTGGCATTGTTATTTACCCCAGGTATATCATAAAACAAGGAATAAAACAAATGAGGTTAGCTAAAGTGATTTTCCAACAGAAATATATCTATGCTGGCAAGTCTAAAAATGTCCTATGATCTCATTTCTTCTCTCCCTTGTTTCATCCCTCTCTCCCCTCCTTGCTCCCTTCTTCCCCATATATCCATAGAAGATGATTATACTGGCCAATGCTCCAAGAGTGGACCTTGCCTGAGATGAGGTGACAATAAAACCTCACTTCAGGGGAAGAAAATTCCAACAGGTATTCCCTCAAGGCAGCTTAACTCAAATGTCTGTATGCTTTCACTTTTTGCAGTAAATCTGTGTCAGTCTGACTGAACACTTAAATTCTGAATGTTCTTGCTTCTGATGAGCAGGCTTACCTACCAGCACTATTCACCAGTTTTGCCATTCATGAGTTTTTTTCTCCTATAGACACAAGCAAACAAACAAACAAAAAAATCTTCCAGAGTTTTAGAAGTGCTGTGTAATGATTGGTCATATGAATTCATAAGTTAATTAAAAAAAAATGTCCTTGGAAGTTAATAGATCTTCATTCACCATTAAATAGTCCAAGCTCAAGAGGATTCTCAGTATCTTTTATCAGTAAAAAAACCCTTTTCAGTGCACAGACAAACTGCTTTGCATCACTCAATCACAGAACCAGCCACAATAAAGTAAAACCTCACAATGCTTTAGAAATGAAATTTAGAAAAGAAGTGACAATAATAAATGTTCTCACAAAACTCAAAAATCTTCCTCATGACTTTATGTATCTTGCTGAGAAGTTACTTTTTCTAGGCTTGCATGAAATCAGCTAATGGTTTGGTGTCAAGGCTTGGATTTCACTTTAGAAAGAGATTATATTAAATTTTTAAAAATTTACTATGAACTGTCAATCCAAACTGAGAGAAAATGCTATTAATTGAAATATCACTTTCTGTGATGGTTGCGCAATAGTGCAATACTGGATATGAAATTGATTTAATTTAATTGATGCAACGAGTCCTTTGTGGCCCTCATTATAGGAGACAGCAATATGCATTTCCTTCACATAACACCCTCTACCTTCCATTACCCAAGACTCATTTGCTGCATTTACTTGGCAGGAGGAGCAGGTTTCTCAGTTCAGCTCCTGCTCTCCAGCCTCTAATCCTTCTGGATTTGTCTGCAATTTCTGTTGCAAAACACCGTCCCAGTACCCAGGGCAAATGAGCAGGTTCAGCTCAGAGCACAGCTTGGCCCTTGCAGGCTCCAGCTTCAGGTGGTATTCCCACATCTGAGATGCAGATTTAGTGTGAGGGAGGCAGAGAGCCTGTGTTGTGATCCCTGCTCCTACCTGGCCTCAGCCACTGCAGGACCTTGGTGTGAGGGACCACTCCAAACATGTCCCATTATAAGTAGGTGTATGAACACAATGAAACCTTAGCTGGTATTTTGTTTCTTTTCTTTACTATAAAAAAGCCTGCAGTGTGCAGCACACTTCTAAAGTCCTAAGATTCCTGATAAATATTAATTTGCCAGCAGGTTCTGAATCTACACTCCAGGTAAGAACTTGTACATCTGACATTACTGTTTAAACTCGTGCTTATTTCAAGTCACTCAGAGATGGTGGATTTTCCTGTCTTCTGTTTACCACATGAAAAACAGTGAAATTCTGGTCAGTGCTAAAGACCAGACATATTTTAATGTGATGCTAAAAGTCCCCCCTAGGCTCTCCAAGGTTGCCTCTTGGGAGAGTTCTTGTTGCTGGTGATGACTAAGTTATATTACAGTTAGTCTTAAAAATTAGGGGAATATATCCACTGTCTGCTCAGAGCTGGCTTTGCTTCAGGCCCTGCCAGGGTAAGAACTATAGAAGGTTCTTTTGGACTGAGGTGAAATCATTAGTAACAAAATTTCTAAGGATGAAAATGATCTACTGAGATTTTTTTTTTATGGTTGGTCCATTTGTTAGTGCCAAGAGTTGTTCAGGCTGGGGCTAGTTCATGGTCTCCCTGCCAGGATGCTGCTCTGTGCTGGTGCTGGTTAGCTGAACTGGTGTCACTCAGGTTGCTGGTCTGTGCATCCAGCTCTGGACATGGTATTTACTGCACTCTTGTTTTTTCTTCACCCTGAACTACATGGGGGGCACCTTGTGTTCATACCTTCCTCTTCCTGGGAATGTGTCTGGGTTTCAGGTCCTTACAAGCTGGGATGTACCTGAGGTGCACATCTAGAGCTGAGGAAGAGGATCGTGTTCCTGGTTTGCTGAAGAGATGTCCCTGCTCAGATCTTCTAGTCTTCATGTCTTTGACCCTTTTGCTTCTTTGGACTCTCTTCCTGCTGGTAGGAACACTTCTAAACGCCTGAGATGATCCTGTTTTTCTGTACAAAAATCCTTGTGGATCCCTTCCAACTCAGAAAATTCTGTGAATCTGTATCATTGTTTGGTTTGTCATCCTTTAGTTCCTGTGCCAACATCCTGCCAGCCCATTATAACTTGCAAAACTTTCAGGTGAAAGTCCACAGTAATATATCAAAGTAGTTTATGTTAAGTTTCTTCCCTGAAAAGCATTTCCTCCCCGCTTTGTTTTGAAATACTGTATTTTGAATGCTTTTCATGGAGGAAACTTAACATGAGCTGCTTAATGGCCGTGCAGCCCCTAAATGTTTCCAGGACTAACTGAATGGTTTCAGAGCTGCTCTTTTTCCAGGACAGGATCCAGTACTCCAATCCTAATTTGAGGGCTGATATCTAAAACAGGAACATTGGCATCTCTCAGTTTGCTGATACCAGTGTTTGCAGAGAGTTTCCCAGCAGCACCCAGTCTTTACCCAGATGTGTGGAGCAACCAGACGTGTGGATATTTATTTGAGGCACTCCCTTTTGGTGCTTTATTCTGTCACTGGTTGTTATTGCTGTTGTTTCTCTGACTTTTTTTTTCCCTTTTTCTTATCCCTGCCTGTTTCTCTTCTGTTTTTCATCTGCTTCTCTTTAAATTTCCCTTTCTCTAAGGGTTTCACTGACCACTCACACCCTTTTCTCCCAGTGTTCAACCTCCAGATGGCTGGTGCTGACACTACAATGTTATAACTAAACCTGGTTGTGCTAAAACCAAATAAGCAAAATTAAATGCACATTAGCTCACCATTTCAGGATGCCTCTGGACTACAGTTAACAGCTCCAAATCCATTAGTGCTCAGCCAGCAGTAAAACACTCTTCATCATATCCCTGAGAGTTGGAAATGCATATTAAAAACCATGTGGTTGAGGCTCCTGATGATCCAAATGCCTCCTCCAAGCCTTTTAAATATGTAAAGTTGTCACGTATTTCACGCTCGTAATTTGTCATGGACATGAACCACCAGTTTTTGCTTATGCAACTTTATTTCAAAGCCATGAAAGAGGATGGGAAGAACGGGAAAAAACACTGAGTGAAGGATGATTTGTGCTAACCCTGGTGACATTTATCAGCTATTAGGCTGCTTGCTTTTACCAGCTGCACTGCCATAACTAAACACCTCAGGGCTGTGGCAGCTGTTGTGTGGTGTCTGCTGTGTTTTGGGGTGCCCTGAGGACCCAGCTGAACAACTTCAGCACTTGCAAAGGATCTGCCATTGTTTGAGGTGGAACATGCAGAGCACATACAGAAACCAGGAGGCAAATGGTAAAGTCGGCTCACCTGGGAGTTACACTTGACCTAACGTTTCATCCGGTTCTGTATAATGAACTCAAGAGAGTGGTGCTTGATAGAAATTATTAGGGACTGGGAATTAAAACTGATATTGCTAAGCAGCAAATACAGTTGCAACAGAGAGGATTAGAGGAAGAGACACAGTGCAGGACTGAAATATTCATCTAATTGTTTCCAATTCCAGTTATGCCCAATGCATGAACTGAATGTTCAGCAGCACCTGGTGTGTCTGCTACCCACTGAGCTCCCAGCAGCAATAGTTTTCACTCATTTGAGAGATTGTTTTTAAAGGTGATTATAAACTCTGTGGTGAAGCTGCCTTTGCTGTAACTCCAGAGACAGAAGAAAAACCCCAAAGTATCAAATACTTCCCATGATGTCTGTGGCTGGTGAAACGCTACGATTTCCAGCCGAACATTAAAAACCACAAAACCAAAATGGAAACATTTGTGAATAGGTACTAATCAAAATCCAGTGACAGCAAAATAATAATATTCTTGATAAAGATTCAATTGAAAAATACTAAGAAAATATTGCCTCTGCCTGGAAGCTGTACTGGTGCAAAAATGGTAATCAAGTCTTCAGTGTTCTGCTCTTCTGTTGGGTTTTTACGCAGTTCAACTTTAAAAATCCATATGCACATGAACTAGTTTTGAGTGCTCTATGTTTTGCACTAGAGGTTTTTTGCAACTGTGTTTTGAATGTACATACGCTTGTACTTTGTGGAATACTTTCCAAAGGTGATGTGGAGGACCCAGCATAAAAAGAATAAAATATATTTTGTGTGAGCAATTAAAAAAGCGATGGGCCAAGCATTTTTGAAATGTTGATTTTAGAGATTTGCATGAGATTAAGCAAGGTTTAAATGTCCTGCAGAAGAGCACTGGTTCATTTAATCATAACTTTTAAAATGAATTTGTGGGTTGGTTTTTGTTGTTGTCGGTTTTTTGGTTTTTGGGAGTTTTTAAATTTTTTTTTAAATTTTTTTTTTATTCAGGAAAGACAGATTCGGTGTTAACTAACGAAAACGTAATTGCTATAGGTGTGATTTAGCCTTGCAAAAAGGATATGGATAAGGAAATGGATGTTTTGATTCCTGCAGAACAGAGGAGATGTATGTGCTTCACATTATCCACCTACTGTCTCACCCTGACTTTCATGCATAGTTGTGCGCTTTGCTTGGGCACCACCTCATTCCCCGGAAGTGATAAATCACAAAATTGCACAGAATAGGTGAAAGGGTTCACCGGAGGTCATCTGGTCCAACCTTCCTACTCTCCTAAAGCACATCACTCAGGAATGTGTTGAGACAACGTGAGTATCTCCAGGGAAGGAGACTCCACAACCTCTCTGGGCAGTCTGTTCTGTGCTCAGAATGAACAGGAAGCTTCACTTTCTAGACCTCTGGATTCCTGACAGCTTTTGTGATTGCAGAAGTGAGAGAAGTTGTTACAGATGGTTTTCCTTTCTGTGTTTTTTAAAGTCTTTTTGGTGTCCCCAGGGCAGCCGCTGTGCTGTGAATACAATATGGATAGAAATTTCTTGCTGTTCAAGGCAACATTAGGTTGAAAGATGGGGCTTGCCTAGCCCGTGTCAGACCCCAGTGTTGGCAGTGTGTCTGCCCTCCCGGCTGGCAGTGGCTGACATGGCACTCGGCCGTGCCCTTCTGTGGGGCTGCACCTCCCATGGTGGAGTCTGCACCACCACAGAGCAGGGGTTTCCATTTCAGGAAAGGATTTGGGTTTCATCCTTTGTTTCACTTATAAGGTAAAAACCAGAGGGTTTGATACCTTATTTGACTGTGTTCCAGCACAAAGACACCTGTTGGATCCTTGAAGCTGTACCCCAAAACCCTGTTACTATTTCTATTGGGCAGGGTGCCAAGAATCCTGCCTTATGCGTTACATACTTGAAGGAGTGCACAAAGACTTACAGTGCATTTTTGGGGTCTTGCAGCAGGTGCAAAGGTCCTCCTTGCACCTGGCATGGCTTATCCTCTTTTGTTCTTTATGGTTTGTTATTTTCATCTTAATTAGAACTTTGCTTTTCAAACACCTCCAATGATGATGTCTCGCTAATATTTTAAGCCATTCTGGGGCTGCTGGCAAAACCCGGAGGTGACGCACCTGCCAGGGGCTCATAATGTTCTGCCCCACCATAAATGCATCGCCCTTCATCAGGTGCCAGAGCTGCATGAAGGCCTCATGGAGTGTGTGCCACACTCAGGATGGCATCTTCCAGGTGCCCTGGTGGACAGAGATTGCTTAACTTGACTCATGCTGTTAAAGATCCTGGGAGGTTGATGCTGAGCAGCTGAGGAGAGTGGAATGTGCCCAAGGGATTTGCTTCGTTCAGTTTTCTGCGTTTCTTACTCAGTACAAAGGAAAGTTCTTCCCAGTAGAAGTCCATGGGAACAACTTTGGTCTCATCTGGGTTTGCTGTTTGAGACCAGATGAACCAAGAAGAGTTTCTGCAAGAGTAGCCCCTTGCTCATGGAAACAGTCTCTACGCTGTGCCAGTTTGTATATTAGACAACTTGGTATGGGGGGTAATGTCTACAGGCAAGGACTGCCTAATGCTTTTTAAAATTCAGTCATGCTCCTGGTTCCCAGCGTGTGCTGTGGGTGGCACAACCCATTTATCTATTTTTAATGTTGAAATTCACTTTAAAAAGAGTACAGGTTAAAATCTCTATGCCAGTGAAAACACTCTGAGTAAGTTCAAATAGACCAGTCTTTATTCTCCCCTCATGCTCCAAGGTTGAAAAGGAAATGGTAACCTTTTTCTCCCCTGAATTGTATCTTGCAGAATCATTTCCAAATTCTGTAGCTGAGATGTAAATGTGATGGATGTGATAGAATTACTGAGTTGACTAACAAGAGCACATTAAGTAGTCATAATGAAACTTGGATTAATTGCTTGGGTATCCTTGTTTTCTCTATGTTTTTAACTTATGATCCTGCCCATGCATAATCCGCGTGCTTCATTGGTCTTATTCTCCCTTGTGTCTATGGAGAACCTCTGTCCCTGGCCCCGTGAAATAAGTGCTCAGTCATACATTCAATTGGACCTGTTCTGTGAAGGCTGCTGCTCATAGAGTGAGCAAAGAGAATGGGAGAAAACAACCTGCAAACCAGCAGTGTGTTGGAGACAGAAACAGCCATTCCCATAAATTACATGTATTTGAGGAATATGTCTGTTCTGGGAAATAAAGGTAAGCAAGTTGAAGATAGTTCCATGCTGTGTTATTTCAGGCCATATTCAGTACATTTTAACAGCTCATTTTGAGAACCCATTTCCTACGTGATTCAGGTTCAACACGTTTCTCCAAATGCCTGGCAAACTGCAAGTTGTATGGAAACACTGAACTGCTGGTGTCTGAGGCTGGACCCAGAGACAGACACCAGGGGTTATCAACATACAGAAATGCAGATCTACTGTGTGCAATATTTTTGCAATAGTTCAAAATTCTGTGAAATAGAAATCAATAGTGTTAATAATTCTAACGAGAAAAAATGTAAAGATTGCTGACTTTAATGTGTTGTTATAGGAGAAGCTGGAGGCTTTGATTCTACTGTTTTTCCCTACATCTTTTAGAGAACAGGCTGCTGCTTTGCACACACATATAGCATACTAATAAGATATTATTTTCCACCCCTCAGATCTCTTTTGAATTCAAATATATCTATTAGCACCTTTACAACTCAGCTTATGCATATCCCAAGCCTATGTGATTAACTATTTCTACTGTACCATTTGGTGGGTGGCATTGCAAATTACAGAATAACACAGGGAAGCAGTTTTCTGCTGTGGGTCTTAACACTGTGTATGGAAAATGCAGAGAGGAAAAAAAAATTAAAGTCATTTGAATCTGCATTATTTAAGCTGGCAGGGATCCAGGGCTTGTAATTTTAAGGCTGTGTGTGGATCAGGATGGTGACTGGTGAAGGGAAGCTTTGATAAGGGTTTTGAAGGCTGTTTCAGGAGTAGAGGTCAGTACCAGTACAAGTCTGGTGGAGGAAATGTGTGTGGCTGAGAACTGCTACGCGAAGGAAGGTGCAGAGTGAGAGCTGGCTCAGGAGAGTCAGCAGGGTGGGCATTACATTTTCTGACTCTGGGCTGAGGTATTTGGCTGTTCCTGCCATAGCAAGATGATGGTGGAAGATGGAGACTGCATGGGGAGCTGAGGGAGGAAGATCAGGGGAAAAGAAGGGAAATATGAGCTTGTTTTGATGTGACTGTGAAATGTCAGGGTGGTGAGGCACACCTGCCTGCATATCCCAGTGCCACCTTTGGGAGCGCCCACTTGTCTGGCTTTTGAGGGCTCTTGATGTGGGTGAAAAAGGCGGTGAACTCACTCTGCTGCTCCTGGTAATCGGTTTCTCCACAAGCCCTGTGGCAGCCTGAGGCTGTCCTCACCTGGCTTCTGAGAGCAACTTCAATACCTGAACAGT
The DNA here is from genome assembly GCF_029207755.1 of Chamaea fasciata. Lineage (NCBI taxonomy): Eukaryota > Metazoa > Chordata > Aves > Passeriformes > Sylviidae > Chamaea > Chamaea fasciata. Next base: position 103,035,707 of record NW_027094087.1, on the reverse strand, counting down.
CTTATCATGTTTTACGTTTCCAGGCAACTTTGAAGGCTATACTCCATTCCCAGGTGGGCATCAAGGGCCTTTCTGCTGAAGACAATAAAGACTGAGTCAGGTTTGCAGGCTGCATCAATCTAGGGCTTTTTTTTCTCCACATTATATACATTTTTTTTTCTAGCAGACAAAAATAAAATGTTGGCTTTTCTGAAAAATGTTATTGGTGGGATGATCCAGCCCTGGCAGTAGACTTGGGGTATGGCAATATTGACTATCTGCTGCACTGCTTTCAGAGTCCTAGTGACTCTCCACCTAGTGCTAAAAATAGCTTAAAACTGAGCTGTTTTGATGCTTTCCTGCTCAGAAACTTTGGGATTGTGGTTGAAGAGGAGACGATTTGTCTGTCAGGTGCTGCTGCCTGTTACATTTGAGGTATGGGCCTGCACTACTTATTGCAAGGGTATAGAACTGGATTGTTTCCTTACCTCTCCTTGAATTTAGCACCAGTTCTACACTGTCTTCTGGAGTGATGACCTGCTCTGCTTCTCATTTCTGAGGGCTGGTTTGGACAAGCATCTTTCTGTTGCTTTTCATGTGTTGGTTTTCATTACAGTCCAGACAGGGCAGGGACTATGTGCTCTTCTATGCTTACTTCCAAAGGACTCTCCAGAGACTTCAAAGCAGTGTTCACTATGGTTTCCTAGCTACCTGCATGGAACAGATATTGTGAATAATTTCAATCCTGTCCTCAAATTTTGGAGCCTTTTCTGAAGATATTACTCTTAAAAAAAAAATAAATTCCATCTTTAAAATCCTTGCTGTTAATAAAGTTGCTTGCTAGCTACCTTTTGTAGAGTAGCATTGTCTTTTGTTCTATAACCTGCTGGCTTGCTGTCATCATGAGCTATAGCCATAGAAAAATGTCTGCCTTTGCCTTTACAGTAGTGATGCTTAATGAATTTGACAGTCAAGTGGTGTTGCAACATGAACAATTCCTGCAATTTAGGTAAGTCTGAAAGCCTAATTGTTATCCTAAACTCCATGAGCTGAGTTTAACTTGGATGCTCTTTAGTCACCTTCTGGTACAAGACTCTGAAGCCAGTGTCAACATTTTAAAATAAATCCAATTCATGACTTGTCACATTATAAGAATAGCCCCATTATGCTCAACCAAAGGCCCATCAAGCTCAGTATCCTGTTTCTGACAGTAGCTGATAATTAGGGAAAGGGTGTAACTGCAGGGAAAGTATTGAGTGATATTTCCCCAGTATGTTCTCCCACCCCTCAGCAGCTCATGGCTTAAAGATTTTCTGATGTCTGTGTTTAATAAGTCTTTGTGGCCTTATCTTTTGTTGATTTGTCATATTCTACTTTTGCTTTCAGCACCTGCAGCACTTTTGGCAATGAGTTTAGCAATTTAATGATTCACTCTCTCAGAAAGTCCTGCTTTTGTTTGTTTTAAAGCCCTGGCTGAAGATTTCATGTGATGCCCCCCTATTTCTTCTATTTTGAGAAACAAAACTTTTTCTTCATCTCTTTCATGCCACTCATGATTTTATAGAGCTCTAATGAGAACCTAAACTGAATAACTTTTAGTATGATTTAAGGCTCTGTATTATGTCTTACGCTTTCTGGCTGTTTATATTCCATTTGCTTTTGCTTTATGTTTATTTCATCTTTATTTCAAAAATTTAATCATTTTGAGAAGATTATTTTGTCTAATTAAGGTAGAATTAATCCAGGGGCAGTGATAATTTGAGAGTCAGGATTTGAAGGTAGTTTATTTAATCTATGTGTCTTCAAATCCTTTGGATTCAATTTGCCCAGCTTTCATACTGATGGATGCTGTATTAAATTATTTAAATAGATGAATTAAATTTGGAGCAAACAGAGGCTAATGCATTTCACCCTCAAATAACACGCCTCTGTAGCCAGGGAGCTTTTCTAGGAGAACTGAGGAGACAGTCGTGAGCTGGAAGCACTGTATGCAAAACAGGGGGTAAGGGCCACACGAAAACCCCTTTGATTTATCCTCTAGAACTAATTTGTCGATTCCTTGTGGTCAGATTAGCAGAATGGAGCCAAGAAAGAAACCTCACAGAGATTTACCATGTGAGCTGAAATAATAAGCAGCTGTTGCTTCAGAGAAAGCTCAGAGCAGACTTGCAGAAATGTAATTAGCAGCGTGCTGGCTGAGCTGTTTGCATGCCTAGAGCCTGCATAATGCCCTTCTGGGGAGCAGTAGTAATTTTTGGTCTCTCTTTTGGAGAGAGCTTCTTTCTCACTAAGAATCAGGATGACTGGAAAGGGATAAAAGAGATGGAAAAGAGTGGAATATACTTTGCAGTGCTCAGGGACACTAGATGGGGATATTTGCTCACTTTGTGGCTCTTGATATCCCTCACAGCTTTGGTGGTGATGTTACTGAGGTACAAGGAGGGCTGGTGGCATCCAGAGGAAGGGATTGATCAGAGGGGATTGCATGGGACTTGTAGGGCAATCTACACCTTTGTTGCCGTTTCTCACTCTACGGTTTCCATCTCAAACACAGCTGGTCTGTACAGCTCAGGACACGCTGAGGTCTCTCTCCTGGCTGTGAAAGACAGCTCAGCATCATGTGGGATAGCATGATCATGGTTCTTCCTCTGCACTGGGAGGAAGAAGGGACAAATCTTCCCTATGGGAGAGAGAGAACCAAAATCATGGCAATGTTACCTTTGTGGGCCCGAAGCATTGCTGCTGTAGGTGTCATTGGTGTGTTTTTGAGGGCAAGAAAGGGACACGAAGCTTCTTTTTGTATTCCTTTCATTTACCCGTTTGGCTTGCCAAATTGATGTTTTTTAAAGCAGGAGACTCCTTCCCTGACTCAGAAGTCTTGGCTGCCCATGATGTGTGACCCAGGGTGAAGATGGGCTGCTGCGACAATTGTCTCACAAGGACATGACTGCCGCCCCTGCAGAGCCACTGGGCTAGAGTGGGCTTTGGGCAGAGAAGAGCACAGTCACAAGCACAGGGATTCACATGTCACTGGTACTTGGGACAGATTTCAGAGGTGTCAACGGGATGCAAGAGAGGTCTGATGTGTTCTGGCTCTGTGGGATGCTGGTGGCGGTGTTGGTAAATGCTGCTGCATATATTCTGTGCATGGTCAGGCTGAAAAAAGGGCTCTAAAGAAAATAAGAAAGCCTTGAATTCTCTTCTTAGGCTGGTGAGTAGAAAATGAGGAAAAAGGTGTATTGATAGTCTTCAAAAATCCATAAAGGATAGAGCATATCTCTTACTAACAATTGTGGGATAGATGTAATAAAAACAACTTGCTTGGACCAAATATCTTCATTTAGTGTGTTACGAAGCTTTTCTTTGTTTGGGGTTTTGTTTGTTTTTGTTTTGTTTGTTTGTGCCCATATACACTCAGAGGCAGAGGATCTGGGTAACAACCATTTGTCAATATCTGCTGGTATCAGAGTTTGTTTCAGCCTTGAAAACACTGTTGAGTGGTCAGTGAAGCCAAAAGATAGAGAGGAAGCTGCTGAGTCATAGATAGGTCCCCATGTTTGCTCATCTTCTAATGACTTTAACCACTCTGACATTAAACACTCCCAGTGTCCTCTTTCACCATCTCTGACTGCTCTTACTCCCAGCAGGGAAGTTGTTAAGTCATAGATTCTAGATTATTGTTAAGGTCTCTTCCAATCCAAGCTATTCTATGATTCTGCTTCCTGAAGTTCATTTGAGGTAAAGAAAACTGATATCTTCTCAAGTCCCCTTTTGTGTTCTTGAAATTTTCAGAAATTTTCAGAAATTTAGAAATTTTTAGGAAATTTTAGGCTTTGGTGTAGTAAAAGGTATGGTTGATTTTCAGAAGCAACAAATATCCTTTTTTCCCCTACATAGGTTCATGTACTTTGTTGTACTTCTCTTAAAGGCTTGCCTATTGCAGGTTTTGTGTACAGCCTAGCATTTAGCGTACAAACACCTTCTATGTAAAATTAACAACTGATGGAAATGTTTGGCTGAGCTAGTGAAGGTTTTTACATTTCCCTTTTCTCAGGATCAGAAGGCTGCCTGAGCTAGATTATTTTCTTGGTTTAGTTTCTGACTCTGATTTTTTGCTCTTTTGCTTTGACAGTATATGTTTAGATGAAAAAAAAGGGGTGGAGGAGGTCTGTGAGTGACTCCTTTGATGAAACATTAATTGGTATCTACACATGCAGAGGTAACAAACTGCTATTCTTGAAATAGGATCTCTACCCTTTTTGTGTAAGGGCTTGCATTTCTGAAAGGATTTGATTTCTTAAGCTTATTGGTTTGAATTTTTTTTTTCAAGTGGAAACAGGGTTTTCTCTTCAACAAACTCCAGTCTCCAATCCCTGACTTTGGGCTTGCCTACATTTGGAAATATACCAAAATAACTATTCCAGAATAACATCCCTGGAGGATATTTTAGAACTAGATTAAATTAAATTGGAAATAAGATCTCTTATTTTGGAATAAGAGTGTCCACTTTGGGATTTATATTGAAATAAACCGTCACAGAATAATTGTTGCTATTTTGGTATATTTTCAAGAGCAGACAAGAGCTGAGCAATGCTCTGAAATAATTATTTTAAAATCTCATGGATGTGATGGAGAGAAATGTCAATACTGAGCTAGAACAATTTGGAGTGAGTGTGTCTGATGGTGTCATACACTTGTTCAGTGGGGTTTTTTGAGTTTAAGCAGAAGATTCCACCCTTCAGGCCATGTATATAATTTGTTAAGAATATATTAGTAGCAACACTGCTGTTCTAGGAACAGTCTTACAGACACAGATCCCACCTCTGCACAACCTGCAGCCTAGAAATATTACATTTGCTTTGTAATGCTATAGATGTCAGCATGTCTGTTTTGCAGATAAAATAGGAGTCATCAACTCTTTATAACCCTCCTTCTTTATAACACTTGTTTGTAACACTCCTTGTTTGTAACGCTTATTTATAGTACTCTTTGTTCAGGCAAAACTGCTGCTTAGGTTTGGTTTCTTTTCTTGAAGGAAAACAGAAGAGGATATTTACAAGAAGACGGAAATGATAAAAACCCACGCATTTGTTCTGTATTTGTAGTTACTGTGCCACTCCTCTCTGCTCAGTTTATTGTAGGTGGCACGTGAGTCATTATTGGCAAGGCAAAAGCCACATGCTTCATCATATCCTGTGGCACAGAACCAGTACAGATGTGAAACGAATATATCACCCCTATTTACATACACACAGGATGTGTGGAGTGATAGTTTAAAGTAACACTTTCTCAGTCAATAAAGAATGCTCACTGAGAAAGTTTTGTTATCTTCCTGGGTAAGATGTTTTTCTTCTCCCTTTAGGCATTTTCATTTGTGCCTTGACTCCCAATGAGTGGAGGTCGCAGGGATTTTCTCTGTGGCAAGAAAAGGTCACACTCTGCATTTACTCATATTCTAATCTGCCATGTACTTTCAATTCTATTTTGGTTCCATTCTGGAGGTCTAAGAAAAGACATGGAAATTCAGTGGCACAATTTCAAGGTTATCCCACAAGCCAGCAAATCCATAATGTGATTTTTTTCTTCCCTTTATGATGTGTCATCATAAAAGAACATGATATAATACGAAAGCAAAAGGCAGTTTCTTCCTATCAAATTATCATATCTAGCATCAAGCCTGTGCTTGAAGGTAATTCTAGCTAATCCTTTGTAGCAATAAATATCTATTACATTTATCACATTGAATTTGTTTCCCCTTCATTTCATCCAATTACCTTTTCTACAACTGGAAAATATATCAGAGCTGTCTCAACACATTTTTTATGGATGTTAACTTGCTATTCTCTTCTCGATCTTCTGTCAAGATGTGCTTTAATTAAAATGTCCATGTAACTTGTTCAAGTTTATCCTTAACTCCCTCACTATGCAAGAAATTGATGGGTTTGCTTTTACAAGTGAAATATAGTCCCATCCCAGTCCTAAGAACTGGGATGGGACTGAAATTCTGTAGGTGTAGAAACTTCTAAGCAGTTTGCTATAATGCTAGAGTTTAGGATGCTATAGTCAGAGGTCTGTCAGCATTACTATTATAGATATCTTTACCTGGTGTTTTGCTATTTTACTATTAAAATTCCCATAGGATATACAGATATAAATAACCTCAATCAGCCAACCTCTTTTCAAATTAAATAAAACATTTTCATAGTGTGAAAAGGCAGTTGGTGCTGCTCACTCACTCAATAGCTCTGTGACAATGACACTGTATCAGCTCCTTTTCATAGAGCCTGAGCTGTGGGTTCCCCACACGATGGCACCTCAGGGATTCCTTTTCCAATGGGAGCGTTTGTGAAGTTTGTGTGCACAGTGCAGGGATGGTGCTGCTGTCTTATCAATTGTATCTCGTGTTTCTTTCAGCTTCTTATCCACACGTGCAAGGCATGGTGTTAGGCAAGATGTGTGGGTTGCTTATATGTGTTGTTCATATCTGTTATGAATGATAAAGAGCCAATCCAAAATCAAAGAATTTATTTAGCGATTTCCAAGATCAATTTAAAAAGGCCACAATAAAATTGGACAACATTGATTGATTGCTGGGTGGACAGAGGAGCAGCAGCAAAGGTGCTGTCCAACCTTGCCCACAAATGCTGGGTCTCCGTGTACGGTTTTTATACAGTTTTTCTGCCCGGAGGCAATGTCCATTGAAAGTCCGAATATTCATGTATTTCTTTATTTCTGAGTGAGGTTTTGGAAGAGTTTCCTGACAGTATGAAAGGCATTCTGGGAATCCTTCATTGGGGTGCTGATTTGATCATCCTCCGGAGTCCTCCACCAAGACTGATATCAGATCTTGATCAGCCGTGAAGTGGAGGTCTACCCTTGATGAATGGGCCATCTCCCGTTCAGCCTTGCCATTTCTGTTGCAAATTTTGTAATTTCACAGTTGTACAATGGGCCTTGGAATTTCAGAGATGCCCTTGAGCCACTTTTGGGAATCCAAACTTACAATGACAATTTTTAAATTTACCACGTACAATATTTTGTATGCGAATTTATGCACTATGTAATAGATACATAGTTTTAAATTCGTGGATTAAAATTGTGTGTATTAAAACTTTGCAGTGGAATGTAAAAACCCCTGAATTCCTGGAAACAGTTCCAGGGCATCTCTTTGCATACCACAGTCTTTTCACAGTCCAAAGGTGTTACCTCGACATCTGCCAGAGAGATAACGGGGAAACGGCCCATTAAGCATGGGCTGACCACATCTTCACAGTTCATCAGGAGATCCGATACCAATCTGGGCAGAGGGCGGCAGAAACCTTCTGACAGAAGATTCGGAGACTTCATTCAGACTCAGACGTCTTTTCAATTTCTCAGGAAACTCTTTCAGATATCCCTTGTGGACACCAGACATTTCAATGATTATGTTATGTACATGATGTCATGTTCTTCGGGTTCTTTGTTACCATCTTGTTTTCGCCTCAGGGTAGAAAAATGGTATAAAACACCTACCCTGAGACCCTGAATTTGTGGGCAGTACTCCGGAGAAGCACCCTTTGCTGCTCCCGGATTGTCCACCCAACATTCGATCGATGTTGTCCTGATTTATCGTGGCGTTTCCCGAAATTGCTTTTCAAATTTGTTAAATAAATCTTTGATTTTGGAAATTGGCTCTGATCATTTATAACACACTACATCTATTACAGTATCCAATACAGGCTTTTTTAGCTGGGGTGATGTGAGACCAGAAGATGGATTAAGACAGAATGAACAGAGTGATTCAGAAATCTGTGATTGGTAAAGGATTGTCATTAAATGGGGTAGTTTTAATTGAACTCTTCAGCCTTGGCTGCTTTCCTCCAAACTACTCACCAATCTTGACAGTGAAAAATAAGATTAAAATGTTTGTGATAGGTATCTTGTAGGTATCGTGGAGGCTTCCCCATGCCAGTGATGAGCAGTGGGCTGCTGGATGAGATATCGAAACTGCTTGGCTGTACACGTTGCTTTGCCAGATGTACACAAAGCTATTGTGAAAGCACATTGGAATAAGGAAAAGAAATACTGGGGGGCTATTTCAGCCAAGTGACCTTGAGAGAAACATCTACAACATTTTACACAAGTGCACGAAACTGGCTCCTCCTTAAGAGAGGGAAAAGAGTAGATGTCCAAAGGCTCGAAAGGAACCTTTCCAGCTATCAGGGTGAAATAGCTCTCCTCCTTAGGGCCAGCCTGAGGAAACAAGAAAAGTTATAGGAAAAAGGATTAATTTCTTTGAATGTCTTTATTGCCTCCTTCTCAGCATATGTCCTTTACAGGAGGTGATACAGGAGACTAATTACTGAGGTTAATGTTCTGAAATCCTTCCTTACTCAAGGCTATTTATGTGGTTGAAGAGATGTTAATATCTGCAATCAGTCACAGATTCACAGGGGAAGGTGCTGACCTTTTGAAGACTACAGGGCTTAGGCCCCTGAATTCAACAGTCAGGTGTTGCCTGAAATCCTCTTTTTATTTCAACCATCACAGAAATCCCAAAAGGGTTGGTTGCAACAAAACATTTGCAACATGAATGCAAAAAAATGTAAATCCTGAGTTAAAAAAGGATGCATATCCCCATCTGTTCTGAAGTCTTTTTAGAAACTTTCAGGTTTTAAGGAGATATTAGCAACTTCTCTCATCAGGGAGGATTCCAGGTGGCTACTGCTCTGCCCTGAGTTCCTTCAGAGCATGGCACAGAGGAGGAACTCTGTTGCTCTGGGATGATGTGCTGCTGGAGAAGAAATAAAACTGCCTTAAGGCAGGCTCACAGTGCAACAGTTTAAAGGAAGATCTGGCATGTGCCCAAAATGTCTGTTCCCTTCTGCTCTCCTGGTGCTTCATCAATCATATCACCTGTGTGTCATAATTGTCTACATAGAGAAAAGTATTTGTAGTGTTCTCGTTTCCTCTTACATTGGCAGGGTGGTTTGTTACTGGAAAAAACCCCCTGTTTTTTCACGGATACTAGTTCCTTAAATCAGGAATATCCACCTGGGAAGAGAGCCCACAGAAACAAACCCACTGTAGTAAAAGTCTGTGAAGCTCTGCAATTTAGACTTTTTACAGGAAGATGAATATGGATATGTTAATCCACATTAACATTAATGTGTTAATCCAATTAACATACACATGGTTACATCAGTTAGACAAAAAGGTGAACCACATTCAGAACAACCTGTTTTTCACACATGCAGACACCCAGACCTGCTCTGGGTGCCAGGTGACAGTCTTCTTTGGAGCTGTGGAAGCTCCTGACTCCAGAGAGTCAGCAGAACTCTCATGGCTCTGTTTATCAATGACTGACCTTCAAACAAGACACAGAACCTGTATTCTTCATAGAAAAAGCCGGCAAAACCCAAACAAGTCAGACTCCCAGCTCTTGCAGATGTCTCTAACACACCAAGAAGCAACAGATAAGAGTACAAGGACTATTTCTTTCCCTCCTCACTGGCCACTTATGAACATTGATAGAGGCACCAGTAGAGCAGAAGTGCTTAAAGCAGTTAAGAACAAGCTAGCGAAGCTCAGCCTGCACCTTGTCTCCTCAAAGCACCTTACCTCTAGAGCATCACACCAATGTAGCCTCAACTGTCTGAGTCAAAAGGGCAGCTATGTCAGCATTGGCGTCCTTCACCTTAGAGCTACTGAACCAAGCACCTTCACATGAGTCTATTTCTTTTCCTGTGGGAGGTCTATGCCACACACTTAATTTGATGTTAAAATATTTGACCATTTTTTTTTCCTGCTACATAAATAAACAGATTTTAGCTGAATTATATGGAAAATACTATTTTTATATTTCCAAATTTTTCATAAAGTAGTATTAGATAAGCCACCACTTGGACTGAGGGCAAGTGTAGCACATTAATAATTTTGAAACATTTTAAATATCAGAAATGTGTAAAATGAAGATTGCATTCAAAGTTTTTTCCCATCCTTTTACCCACTCTCAAAGCCTTGAGCAAGGGAATAAGTGTAGTTTCAAATGGGAACTTTAGTAGAATTCAATTTTAAATTCAGCAGTCACTAATGTTATTATATCCTTTCTGTGTAAAGCTCAAATGCCTGGCTCTCTCCATGATTCCCTGGCTGCAGGCAGCATTCACCGTGTACTTTTTCAGAGATTAGAGGCACTTTCATAATACTGATTTTGGTGGTGCATCTTCCTTGTTTCTTTCTTACTTGAGGGCAAACCCAGATGATCTTGTTCGGAGGATCTCTGAGAGTGGCTATTCCATGTCTGGCATTCACTACAATCTAATTCTGCTGGACGTAATTACCATAATTTATTCCATGTAGATGGTTTCCAAAAATAGAAGTAAGTATGATCCTTGCCCTACAAGGCTCACACAAAAGACAGAGAATTAAAAAGACTGGCAGATAGGGGAGAAAAAAGTAAATGAAGCAACGGCTATGCAAGTACACTGAGAGAGAAAAATTAAATCCAAATTAGTCCTTTGGTGTGATAGTGAGACTGAATAAGCAAGTTTATTAAAGGAAAAAAATATAATTCAGCTAAAAGATAGAGATGCATGAATAGCTCTCAGAATAACACAGACAGCAGCATCCTAATGGTATAAACTCTCCACTACAATTGAAAAAGCCTTTCCTTCAGTTCAAATCACTTGTCTCTAGTGTCACCCTGTCAGTATGATCCAGTAAGCAGCTTTGTCCTTCCTTAGGAATCCCATCTCTCTCCTACAACTGACTTTAAAATGCATTATTATCTCATTTCCTTGTCACATCCCAAATTGTTTTTAGAGTCTGTCCGGCTCTCCACAGGCAATGAAAAAGCTGTGAGCATAGGACTTGATGTCCAGACCCCTCAACAGACCTTGGAACACACTTCATCTTCCAGGCTGGATGCTCTTGTTGCTCAAGGATTTCCTGAAGGTAAGGAAGCCCTTTTGTAAGGCAGGGATGGGGATGCTGCAAACCCCAGACCTACTTCTTCTCTCAGAGTTTTTCATCGCTGTTAGTACCTGCTGCTGCAGTCTCATACATGCTCCCAGGTATTTGTCTTCATCCTGTCCCTGTGATGTGTGGCCCTGCTGCTGTTCCTCCCTGATAGATGACTGAAAAACTTGCTTGAAGTTTGCAGAGGAAACCTGCACGGAACAGGCTTGAGCCTGGCTCTTGTGTGGTCTCATGTGAAGGGCAGATCATGCCTGGCTGAAGTAGCCACACAGAAGAAGGGGAGTATCGCAGGCATGAACTCCTGTGGTCACCTAGAAGTCTTCACCCTTTCAAATCTGGGTGCCATGCCCTAGGCTTTGCTGGGTGCTCTTTTGTTTTACTTTTCTACATCCTGAGTGTTTTCTGCTATTTATGGGATTTCTGGCCTTACTCATCTTGTTGCTTCCTGCAAGTCTCTGTGGATGTGTCCTTCTACTTCATGGGTAGTACAGCCACATGCTCATGTTTATGTGTAGCACATTTTACCTCGTGGGACACTTGGTGCCTCCAGCACAGGGAATTGTTCTGCCTTTCTGGGCTTTTGGAACAGGCTGCTTTTGGGGAAAAGTCTATATCATAAGAAAACCTCCATGGTTGGGGAAAAGATATCAAAAAAACATTTTATTGCTCCAATTCTGAAATCCCCCTGCGATGTTTACCCTAATATGTCACTCTGCTTGCAAGGATATCGGTGGTTGACTTGTCCTATAAAGCCATGGAGTTTTCTCCTTTCCTTTGTGTGCAAGAATTTCTGGATAATCTGGGGGTAGGAAAAGGGACGGCACTGATTTGCTGTTACATCAAATCACTTGCGCATATTTAGTGCTGTCTTTTGTGTGTTGATTTTGGGATCTGTCTTGAGACTGCTGCTCCCAACGTTGTTTTGGCTGTTTGTTGCTTCCTGTCTTACAGGAGAGTGAAACATCTGGCCCAAAGGTACAAGTTGCTCTCCACAGTGAGCACACCAGTGATGGGTGGAGGGAAATGTGCCGCCTTCCCGCGTCCATCCCCCCACACACTCAGGGAATGGCACGGGAATTGCAGCTGTGGCATAATTCCTACCTGTAATTCCTACCTGTCTGTAATTCCTGCCTGTAGCAGTGGGGCAGGAGGTGCTGCGTTGGAGAAGGGAGCTGAGGGCTCCACATCCCGTGGGCAGCTGCCTTGCAGGTGTGGTGCAGTGGGAAATCAGGCACTCAGCAAATGCCTGCTTTCCCTGCTGTTGGCTTAGCAGGTGTGTGGGTGTACACGCTGTAGGTGTCTCAGACTTGTTAATAAAGCTAAGGATATGAATAAAGCTTCACTCCTATGGCATGGTGCTTCTGCCACTGCAGTTCATTGGTAGCAGTAGTTGGGTGAGAGAAGGGATGCTGTGGATGCACAAAACCTTCATCTTCCTGCCTTCTTCTTTACCTTCTGATTCCCTTTCACTGGGAATCAAACAAATTTACTGTGTTTTAACTGGAGAATATTTTGATTAAAGTTTCTCTTTAGAAGGACAAATAAATCTTGATCTTATGATTAAGAAGATACAATTAAGGAATTAAAAAATGTTTGCTTATGGGTTGTGTTCCACTGATGGTATATAAGTTCAATATAAGTTTAAGATTATGTCTTTCTTAACATGGCACATATTTTCGTAAAGGTTTTTTTTAATGCAAGAAGAATGTTCTTTTAATTATCTTTTAGATAAATAGATACTAATTTAGATAAATTTAAAAAGAAAGAATACTTACATTTGTAGTTTGTTATTGTAAGTTTGCCATGATAGAAGGCTATAAGACACTGTTCTGGGGAAAAGAGTGACCGAAAAATAGCTTTTGAGGAAAAGTAAATAGTGAGGGGAAAGGATGCACTAAGCTAAGACCTCACAAAAAGAACAAAGAACCACGGAGATGTGGCTGGCTACAAGTACAGGGCATAAACACAAAGCACTCTGATTAGTTAACTAGTCTGCTTCTTAGATTTATTAAACATGACAAGAAATTTAATAAAGAAATCAAGGTATTTGTAAAACACTAAAGGTGAAACTGCTTGCTGTTTACAACCAGTGATTTTTATGTTGTATTTCATAAGAACTGCCTGTCTCTGTCCAAAGCAGAACCAAAAAAAGAATAAAATAAATAAGAAATGGTGCATTGTGATCACAATCATAGGCTGTTTATATGTATGCTTCAAATTAAGGGTTTGGTGTCATGGAAACAGCTTCTTCATTTGGAAAGCTCTGCGGCAGTGTGAGAAGGAAAAGACTGGAGAGGGCGAGAGGAAGAGGGAGCGCAGGAGCACGGCCGTGCAGCCTCCCCAACACCACTGGCTCCCTCCCTTCCCTTCCCTTCCCCGGAGGCAGCGGACCGAGCAGGAGGGCAGGGCTCCCTCGCTGCCTGCCGTAACTCGCTCTGGAATAATGGAAATCATTCCCCCTTTGCTGCTTGTCATCGGCAAGACTGCATGTGGCTTATTTTGTAGTTAAATGTACAGTGTAGTTCTAAATAGTTTTAAAAGGGAATTTTATACGCACACACACACACACATATATATATATGTGTCGTGTATTTTTCTAAATGGACTTTACCCAAATACAGTATTTATCCACCAAAGCAAATGAATCTAGAATTCCTATAAACACCGTTTGTTCAGTTCTGCTTGTGTACATATATGCATAGTATGTTTTGTGTAATTTTAGTGCTAAAAAGACATTCCCTGTTGCTCCACATCAAAGGAAAGCAGTCATTTGTGTAAAGAGCTTCCAAAATTTACCAGGAGAGAAACCTCTCCAATGAATACCGAATTACAATAGGTGGCTGGGAATTAACACCACCACTTGCATTGTCCTAGCTTCGATGCCAATTTATGCTCATTTTGTGGGCACAGTTCAGATTACTCAGTAATTGATTGCATTAAACAGTAAGAGGAGTGCTTTACAGGGACTAAATTAAGGGCATGTGCTATATTTCTGCTGTGTTGCTGTCATGAACATCACCAAGGAGCTGAAACAGACCAATCCTATAAAACAGATACATTTTTTTAAAGCATAGTAAAGTTAGAACTAAGATCCTGAGGTGGGATCATGGGAAGGCAGTGGAGATGTTCCCCACTCTTTCACAAAGCTCAGGCTGGCATCACGGAAAGATCTGGTCAGAGGGCAGTGCGAATCCTTTGCTGATTTCACAGTGGGGCCAAATGTGCCCCTTCCTTGGGCTCCCAGATGAAAATGCTGCTCTGCTCTTCACCTAACCTCCTAACCCAGATAGGTGTGAAAATTTTGGTGATTTGGGCACCTTGCGAAGGTGCCTGGATCTTGGGAGACCCGTTTGACAAGTGGTTTAATTTCAAAACCAGGAGAGAGCAATGTCCCCAGCCCAGGGGGAAAGAGCTGCCCACACCAAAGCAGGGGTTAAGGTTGGGGCCTCAGTATCTTTGGAAAGGGAGGAGCCTTTCCAAAGATACTGAGGAGCTGCTGGCTGCCTGTGTAAGTGAGCAGCACCAGGGGGAATGAGGGAGGTTGCAGGGCATCCACCGCGTGTGTCTGTTTATAAGCAGCTTTCACTGGGCTCGTTTCCTGCCCTGTGCGCACCCCCAGAGGTGTCTGCTTGTGGTTTGGCTTCCTGGCAGGGAGGAGTTTCTCTACCCTCTGCCTGTTCTCCAGTCTGGCATGTGGAAAGGCAGGAGAGCAGTTTCAGGAAAAAATCCCTGAATGCATTTGTCTGAAACAGATCACTTTGGTTTAAAGCTGTCGTTTACCTACCCTATTCCTGAAAGAAATGGTGTTTCTCTTAGCACCAGCACTGGAAAAGGAGTAGTCAGTTTTTTGTGCGTATGTTTTTCTTTTTTAAAAAAAATAATTTCCAGTTTAAGAAATATGCTAAATGGAGCACCTGCCCTCACAAACAACCTGGGAGAAAGAGAGAGACTGCAATTCTGCCCACTTTCATTACAGTTCCTGCACTGGCAGAGGGTGTCCCTGTTAATTCTGCAGGAAGGACACTTCTGTTGCAGCCATGAATTCTGCTGAGTGGAATTCTGGTGCAGTAAAATCAACGTGCGGCTTTGGCACTGAAGGTTCATAAAGAAGAGTTTGGTGTTGCTGTGAGAGGTGCTCAGCACTGCAGTGGCAGCATCTTACTGGGAAGACACTACCTAACAAAACCAGCTCATTCTTGTCTGCTGCGCAGAAACAGGTGTGTTAAAGAAACTGGAGGTGGAATGGCAATTGTGAGAAAAGTGCTAAATTCTCTGAGGAAAAAATCTCATTAATGCAGAGGAAAAAAATGCCAACAAACCTTTAAAATTATAGAAATCTTTCTGTTATAGAATAGCATAATAGCTTAGGTAGAAAAGCTTGAAATTCCTTTATTTAGAACCAGGCAATGGAGTGTAGTTTAGCTGAATAGTTCTGCTTCAGACTTTCGTTCCCTTTATTATCAAAGAAACGTGAAAGGCATGGAATCTTGGGCAAAAGAGAAATGACTCTGCAATCTTTCTTCTCCTTGAGTTGTGCCTTTGTGCATGACTTATTTCAGTGTTTTCAAAGGTATTGAGGAACAGGATGAAGAAGTGTGCACTTACATTAGTGGTTTTATTCAGATCTGGAATGCATTTTGAAACTCTTCAGCTCTTCCAGTTCCTTGCACTAAGGTCATTTAGTTTGTGGTACTGTGTGGCCTCAGAGCTCCTGAGCTCAGGTCCTCCTGGATGGAGACCAGTGCTCCTATCACTAATTCAGCACATCAGATCAGACTAGACCATGCCTGAATACATCCCCACTTCCCACCTTCCCTGTTTTTTAAAATAATATGGCATTAGGTCCTCAGCACTAAGCGTTTATCTCCACATACATCCTTTAACTGCAATGCAGACACTGCCTACTGCTCCCCATCTACATCTTTGGAAGATGTCTGGCTTCCTTCATTCAGAGGGTTGATAGTATGTGCCCAGTAAAGCTTTTTTTGCAGGAGAAAACGGCTGTTTAAATAGCAATTATTGTTGGAAAGCATTCGTGGTACAACCTATGGCCATCTTTCTCCTGAATATTCAATGCACAAGATTCCCCTGAGAGACAGGGTCATTAAGGAGCTATCTAGATACATATGCTTTTGCAAGTTTTTCATCTAACTCGAAGGTGGGAATGCAAATTTTGAAACTTGGGGACATCCTGTGGTTTTGTAACATTCTCCAGGAGAGAAGTGCTCATTGAGATGAATAGCTCTCACTCATTCATATTCCTCGTTTACTCATGTAACATTTATAATATGGGTAATGTTCCTCCTTTTATAATAGCTCAGTGTGAGTTACTGATAGAACTTAAAATTACACTTCCTTGTGCTTAACTCTTTCAGAGGAGGCTTTGCAGAGCTGTGCAAGGGGCAGAGCAAAGGCTGCTCTGTTGCAGTGGGAGCCTGAGGAATACTGTGCTGCAGGCAGATTTCCTTCCGTGTGCACACCGGGGTAGCAAAGGAGGTGGGGACTCAGTCCTCCCTGGTCTCGTGTCCCTGGTCTCCCTGAAAACTTTGGTTTGCTCTGGGAGCCAAGTTTCCTCATGATCCTGCCTCCCACCTCTTCTGTCCCTTTCCTGGGTCCTGTCTTTTGGGTTGGGAGCCAGCAGAAGTGGTTTTGGTGATGCAGGGAGGCCATGGCACTGGAATATTTGTCCTGTGGGCTTCTTGCTCCTACTTCACAGGAGTCTGGCTCCACATTATTCTTCACATGCAGGGATATGTGGTCTGCAAACTCATGGCATGTGACAGGCTAATATTTTTCATCCAGGAGGACACAAACATCTGTTGTATCACAAAGGACACCTCTCCTGTGCCATACAGTTGGATGGTTGGACTAAATTAATTATCTTAAAGGTCTTTTCCAGCCTTAATGATAGTATGATGATTCTACACTTAACGGATTCAGGAGCTGCTCCGTTTCTCTCTTGAGCTCAGCACTACCAGCCTTCATCTCACCAGAGACACACATTTCTACACCAATATCTACAACAAACATACTAGTAGATGTTATGAAGTCTTTGAGTTTCTTCTTTATTGAGATGTGAACTCCGTTTCAGGGTAGTATTTTCTGTATCATGATTAAAAAAAAAAAAAATTCCTCAGTGGCTTTTTGGCTTTTTTTTTTTTCCCCATCTGCTTTTGGAGGAAGATCATAGCTGCTTCATGGAATAAAAGCCTGTGAAAAGATTTTTAGTTAGTCTTTTTAGATGTAAAATTTTCAATAAGTACTTTTCACAGACATTTTGAGACTCCTGCTTGCCTTAATAGCTAATTAAATCTTGAAGATGTGTTTGAATTAATCAATCAGTCATTAAAATAGTGTTTTAAACTATAGAACAAGAACTTTCTTAAGTTGCAGTGTGATGTCCGGGGTGAAAATGGTTGGTGCTGGTGACAGAGACAGCAAAAGAGGAGAAAGAACGGAAAATTAAACACCATCAATAGAGTCAAGCAAGTTTGTTTAAGAACAGCTGCTCAGTCCTTACAGTAGATTTTTCAGTTCATCTCTAGGACTATGAATGTTGTGTATGCAAAAATGATTTACAAAAAAATATCCACCTTGTTCTCCTCAAGACAAAAAGGAATGACTTGGCTGGCTTCATTGCCAATATAAATTGGGCAGTAAATATAAGGAAAGTACATTGAAAAAAATGTGGACAAGACTTTGAGCAATTGTCCCAGCTAAGAAAGGAGTGAGGAGGAGCGTGGGGTGGGACTGGTGTGGTGCTGTTGCTTGGGAAAAAGGCTTTTGTTTTCATCTGTATCTCACGTTGTTAAGACGTGTGGGAAATGCTTCTGATGTGATGGAATCTAGTGGTTTGATGTCCTGCACTGGCCTTTGTCTTAGCAGAAATACAGGAATATTTTCTATTCTGAAATAAAGAATTAAAATCCATTTTTCTTTCAATCTACTTGAACTGGTGTTAAATTGGACCGTAAGTATTTTAAACAGCTTTGTGTCGAGTTTCAGCATGAACTTGGTCAAAATTAAAACATTAACTTGGAAACAGAAATGAAGGCATAGGTGAGGACATAAATGACAGCTGGGGGAAAAAGACCAGTCAACAAGTTATTATTCTCATCTTCCCTTTCAGTTTGCATTACACATCACCTGATACCTAGGAGGGATCAGTTTGCTGTTGGGAACTGTAGGCACCACCTCAAAACAAAGAACAATAACCGTGAAATGCAGAAACCCTCTGGCACATGAGCTCCAGATCTTGCTGTAGCCATGGTGTTTGTTTTTTTAGTAAGTGCCTTGGATGGTGGCACTGCTGTCAAATCCAGAATCTCGAGGTCTGTAGATTACAGTAAATGGAGGAGGATGATGCAAACAATTGTAGACACTTTTACCAACTTAGGTAAAAAAATATCCAAGGAAGACATTTCAGAAAAAAATAACCACACAAAAAGCAGCATGATGTGACGAAACACATTGTTGAAAGAGCATAACTCAGTATTTTAAAAGATGAGCTGTTTTTTTAGGCTAAAGGAGCACTTACTAGCCTGCCATACAGGGAAGGACAGGTTCTGAGTTAGTAAGGAAAGCTAACATTGTTCTCCCAAAATAATTAAAGCATGTCTGGAAAGTCCTAAGAATCTCTTGATTTAAGGAAATGAAATGTTTTGCTCAATTCCAATTTCAGTTGCTCCATTTCAAATGTAAAAAAGCAACTTAAGTCAATAAATGCCTTTGGAAAAGGAAGGAAGTAATTCGGAATAACTATGTTGGAAAAAATCAGATTCCACTTGATCATAAAAAAAATATTGAGAGATGGGCTGAATGTGTACATTTCAGATTAAAATGAAAAGATGGGAAAATAATGAAAGAATCTTACTGCACCACAGGGGGTATTTCTATAATTTGAACACTTTTTTGTTTGTTTGTTTGGTTGGTTTGGTTTGGTTTTTGTTTTGTTTTGTTTAAATTATGTTGTAATTTTGGGGTGCTTTTTGAGACTGTTTGTGTGCATACAAATAACAGAGAAAAGAAACTTCAAGTGCTAGAACTGGCAAGCTGAATTTAGGTTTTTTAAAACAATCAGTGCTGGTGGTGATGGTAGTAGTTCTTTTTCTGTGTACTCTTTCAAACATGACTCATTTGTTTGTGATAAAAATTTAAAAAGCCACTTCAGGCATCCTGTGAGGATTTTCTGCAAATCCCTGTATTTGTGTCAATGGGCCCATATGCAGTTTTAGCTCAAAAAATGCCGTTGTAAATTTGCCTTCTGGCACCTAAGATGTTAATAAAAGACAAGGTCATGGCCAAAATTTGCCTCTTCTATCATTGCTGCTGTAAATGGGAGATGTTTGGCCTTTAATTGGCGTTGGCTCATCCTGTGTGATCATGAAACATTATAGTAACACATGGGGCTTTTATTGTAATTCCTTTGCAAAGGACATTCTTGCTTTTTTTCCCTTCTCTCTAGATTGCTGTTTATCAGCCCTGCCCAAAGGAGAATGCCATTTATTCTGTAATGATAATTTCTTCTCTAACCCAGTGAGTGGATGCATCAAGATTTGCCCGTTCCTGTTTATCTCAGCTGTTCGGTGAAGCTGTGGAAGCAATTTTGCTGCTAAACCCAGCCTCTCTATCCATGCGTTTCTTTGGCTCTATTCAAGGGGCAATTTTTTTGTCTGTATTACAAAGGTTTTCATTACACCTTTTCCTCATCTTGTAACCCAAATCAGCCAAACCAACCAGTCGTGTTCAGAACTGTGCTCTTAACTTTTGAAGGATGTGGAGATCCGAAAAGGTGATTTTCGTCAGCGGCTTATTTTGCCTAAAGGTTCTTTGTGGGACTCCACAAAGGGTATTCATGGTATGTATTTCAGACTGAGAGGGTTAAAAGGGGACTTGTGTATTTGCAGTATAGAGTAGGAGAAATTGATACCTTAGGAAGGCTGAAGACAAGTTTAGAAAGTCAAAGGGGATAAGGAGATATTTTGATAAACACTTTTGTCTGCTTCTCATCTGAGGTTATGTCAGCCATCTTGTACTTAATTACGCATCTGGTTCTGGTTTTGGAGTCTGAGGTAAAAAGGCTGTTCTGCACCAGAACTGTTTTAGAAATAATTCCTCCAATTTTTTTATTTTGTTCATTGCACAATGGTGTTGTGTGTCATTGTAAGATGAAGACTGTGCTAGCATGACTATGCTGAATTTTCTCAAGGGTAAACTGCTGCATATACCTGAAACCACACTGAAAATCAAGGTGGAAATCCAAGTCAGGGCCAGGCAATTTGTTTTATGAGCTGGGTGATTCACCAGAAGCAAATGAAAGATCCAAGAGAATCAGTCTGATGTCAGCCGAAGATTAGTAACACATGAGGATTTCTCATAAAAATCCAGTTCTGACTAAATATTTTTGTTGTAAACAATTGCTGCCGAAATGATACACGAGAAGAAATACCCTACTTCATTACAATGCTCAGAGTCTTTCTCTTTTCACAATATAAATGCACCAATTTTCTTTGGCTTTTATAGCTCTGGCAGATAAAGTGTAGAGGGCTGCTTGAAGGATCACCTAGTTTAACCTTTATTAGCACATGAATGCATGAAACAGTATTAAATAGAAAATAGAAATGCCTGAAGATCATATCAAGCGCTCTGTTTGTATTTACAGGTTGGACTGTAATTTGTGAAGATACTGGATGACAGGTCTTTGTCTGCCTGGCTGTTAAAAAGAAGAGGTTGGCATTCTAGAGGTAATAAAGCAAGAAAGATCCTCTCTTTCATTGTTTTGATTGCTTTTTTTCTTAAATATATTTAACAGTTTCTCTCTCTGCTGGAATAAAAAAATTGTAAATTCTAAGTGTGTCATTTGGCTTTCAGGACATTTTATTCAGTGTCAGAACGTGACAACGCTCATTCGTTTAGACCCTTTGACATGATAAATATGGAAATATGAGGTATAAATCTTCTGGAAATGCCGTTGAATTAAAACCTTATTGTAATATTCCTTGAAATGGAAATTTTAATTGTAAGTGAGTTGAACACTGTGAAAACATGCAGCAAACACACAGATTTTTTTCCATTTTGTATCTTGCTTATTGGGATTTTGAAATCAACCTGTTTGGTTGAATAAGTTCTTTATAGTGAGACTTGACTGGTGTGAGTAGGTTCTCTAGTGAGGGAATTCACATACGCAAATTGAAGTTATTTTCTGAAGTTCACTGCTAAGCTCCTTCCTTCCTCTTGGAACCCCAAAAGACATATGTAAAAGAGTAGAAAGCGCTCTCCTATGAGCCAAAGCACATCAGTTTGCAACTCGTGTGTGATCCAGAGGTGTTGAACAGAAGATTCATGAGGTAGACACTAGGAACTCCTTTTCCATGGGATCTAAAGGGGCATTTTCCTGTTCAAATTCCATTTGCTGCAAATTATTTAGTTCTCTACACTTCCTAATTGTTCATGAACAAAAATGAAAGGGTGGCCTATAAATAAACCTTACCAGAAGCTACAAGCAGGTTGGCTAAATGTAGCTTTGCAGAGGCAAGAGACGTCGCAGAGTTTCTGTGCCAAACCAGGTTCAGCTGCTTCTGATCCGTATTCCGCTGCAATTTAATATCCACGTCCCCCTGCTCCTTCAAAGTCACTCTAATCTTTGTCCCTGCTTTTCTTCCTCATGTTCAGGCTGCAGGGCTGAGGGCAGTGAGCTGTGAAGCCTCCTGCTGTTGCTGCTTCCATTGCAAAGTGCAGAAATGCTCTGCATGGGAGCTGGGAGGTGGGCAGGGGATTCCCATGTGAGGAGAGGTAAAGGGGGCACACAGAGAAGAACTGGGAGAAGGAGGGGAGTGTCTGAGGGGTCCCTTCTGGGACCACGAGTATTTTTGAAAGGATTACGGTACCTCATCCTTGCCACATGCTGTAATTTCCCAAGTGTGTGCATCTAATCACAACTGTCGCTTACTCAGATAGATGGAAAAGATTTGAGGTTTTTTTTTTGCCCAACATCCAATTTTCCTCCCAGAGCCACATGGCTCTGAGTAGAACTTCCTATTTTGTGTATATAAATAAAAAAAAAAAGGGCTTTTGCTTTGTTAGAGCCTGTCCTGCTCTCTGAGGTTTCTGTCAGGGTGGCATGGGTGAGGTTGTGTTTGGTGGGTTTGCTCTGCATGGTGACAGGAGGGGAGGCAGCCCAGGGGGATGGGTGTGGGCACTGGGGTCAGGGGGCTGGATCACTGCTGGCAGGCGGTGCTCAGGCTGCCAGGGTCACCTTTGGGGCTTCACCTTCAGCACGCTGAGCTCTCTGTCCTCTCAAAATTGCCCAGATGAAAAATGCTCTAGTGGGAACTTGACCTTTTCCTTCCTGGTCACCAGAAGGCTCGGGGAAACAATAAACTTTTATCAAAATCGGTGTTTTCTTGAGAAAAGGTCACTATTGTTTAAAAAAGAGGATTTTTTTTTTGTTTGTTTTTACTGGCTGGTTTCTTTGTTTAGCTTTTCATGAGGGGAGTGCAAAAAACCTATCTGTTTCAAGGAATGGATCGGTTTGCTATAAATCAAAGGGAAGTGGAAATGGGCTGGGCACTCCATGAGAATCATAAGCTTTGGCTGAGGAATAGATTTCTTTGTTTCCATTAAAGTTAGCCAGTTCAGGACTTCCACCTTGTCTTAACAAATCATTAGTGAGTGCCCTCTTCTCCCCATATAATTTTTTATATTAAAGAAGAAATCTCAGCAGAGGTTATTTCTGTCTCCTTGGTGGAGGCTGGGAGCTTTTGAGAGAGAGAGTTCCTGTGTGAACTGGTCCCAACATACTTATTGCTTGAGCTGATTAAGATGTCTTTTCATATAGCATTGAAGAATTGGAGGAACTGTCAGAAATTTTGTTTTATGTCAGTTGACTGCTGAAAGTCTGAATTTTGAGAGTAAAATAAAGCCAAAGCCACTGAGAAGTCAGGCAATGTTCAGTATGTTTTCTCTTTCTCTGTTTTGACCTTGCCAATGTAGAAGGTCTTCAATAAATCACAGAACTCAAAACATGAGCTTTTGGGGACTAATTCTTAATTACTTAGCACTTGCAGCCTGAATTATTGTCTGTCTTGGAAAACCTCACAAATGTCAAGTTTTAAAGAAGACAGTACGTGGTAAACATTTGAGGGTGACATCACATGTTTTGCATGTTAAACAACATGATAAAACATAATGCAGCTTAACTATGGCACGGCAACAGGTCTTCCAAAAATAACTGTGCTAGTTGCAAATGAGTCTCACCATTTTGTTCCAAACTAGGCTGGGGCACCAAAGTATTTTAACCAAAGTCTAGAGAAGAAAACAACCCTTGGATGAGTTAGAAATATTCAAGAAAAATATAGGATGATAGGAGGGGTTGGTTTTTTAAAAAACTTTTTGAGAATATTTCTTCTCTCAAGCTATTAACAACAGTGTGATTGGTTAGATGTGGACTTAATAATTTTAGAGATCTTTTCCAACCTTAATGATTATATATGTGATCTGTGATCACTTGGTCTTGTCAGAAGCATCTTCCCTGTCACGAATGCTATTTCATAAGCAGTGCCAAACAACTGCAGAGCTCTGTCATTATTCAAATGTCCATAAAAACAACCTGGATTTACGAGTGAATATAGAGAATCCTGTAGATGAAAAATGAATTGGAGAGTGACTAAGCAAAGTCAGATGGATCTTTTTGGTGCAGAACCATCTAAGGTTGTTAATGTCTCTTATTTAGATAAAATCTTCTGTACTAAGGGATCAATGCTGTGTGGCTGTAGGGATGCAATAGCAATGGTGCTTCCACGGGGATGAGCAGCACAGGCAGCCCAAAGCATTTCATGGCACCAATGTTTCCTATAAATGAAGTGTGGTGCATTATATTTTATTGACAGGAAATAGCTAATTTGTCTCAAGGCATCTGGCTCTTGATTTTATTAATCTGCAGGATGCCTAAACAAAGAAGCGTATATATAACATTATGTCAAAAGGATAATTATTTCTGGAAGAGTATTGCTTGCATATGAGACACACTGGTGTTTCATTTAACAAGCAGTGGAATAATTGTCAAGGCTGTACATAATCAGAAAGTATCTCAGAAGGGGATAAAAGTCAATAACTTTTCACTGGCTTCTTGAGTAAAAACATTATGCATACCTATATACATATATATATATATAATTGTTATATATCTATATAACATATATATATATATATCTATATATGTGCACTTCATCCTATCTTTAGTTATTTTTGCGCATTTAATAATAGCATTTCATATTCTGTCAAATTCCATCCAAGCAGTTAACAGACATTAATTGAGATCCATGGTCTCACACCTGTCACTTTGAGGAGAGATGGTGGAGTGGAAATGGAAGGAAAATGGAGCATCTGACAGCCAGAGAGGAGGGTAAGCAGTGTGCTGAGAGTCTGCCTGTGATCCCTTCCTGGTGCTGCCAGTTCTGAGAGCTCCACTGCAGCTTTTGGAGTTTTCCTTGAAGTTCCCTGTCTGAAGTCACATTACTATATTGCATTATGAGAAGGCTTTGACTGTCAAAGAATCCAGTCTGGATAAGGGTACTCCAAAGGCTCAGAAAACAAAGTGTAAAAGAAGAAGTATCCTTTCTATTTAAAATATAATGAAGGATATTTCATAGATTTCATAGAATCATAGAAAGGCTTGGGCTGGAAGGGACATTAAACATCATCTAGTTCCCACCCCTGGTGACTTCTGCAAGTGCAGGGCTGTTGGGATGTTTCCCTGAGCCAAACAGGTGGTCATGAATCTCGGGAGAGCACCAGCAATTTTCCCCTGAATCCAGGAACAGGCTCTCGACCCCACATTTGCTTTCCCAGGACTTTCAGTCCAAGCCTGTGGTTCTTGGCTGAATGATGACGCCTTCAAGTTCCTGTTGGATCAGTTCTGCTGGTGACACACAGGGAGTTTGGAATTGGTCCTTTAAATCTGTGCCTGTGGTGCTGGGCGCTGAGTGCCAGTGTGAACCAGCCCAGCACTAGAAAGAGCTCAGAGCTGTTTAACAAGTTTGAACTCTTTCAGCAGAGCTTGTGGCACCCAGCTGAGTGAGAGTGAGCTCCCGGCTGAGACAGCAGCTCCTCAAACTTCTTGCACACTACTTTGCAAATGAGCATCTTCCCTGCTTGAACCATGTTCCAAAGTTCCCCTTGTCCTCCTGCAAGCAACCTGAAGCTACAGGTGTGAGGGGTCCAGCCAGAGCACTGTGGCTGTAAGCCAGGTGGCTGCTGATGAGTTTGTCACAGCAGCGAGGCAGGTCGGGAGCCTCGCCAGGCCAGCTTCTCATCCCAGACCTCAGGCTTAGGCCTAAATGGCAACACAGATGTGTCATGGTTTCTTGGTTTAGGGCAAATTTGAAAGGAAACCTCCAAACAGGGTCCCTCTGGGAAACAAACCCAAACCGACCCTCCCCCAACTGGTCCGGGAGAAAATCTCCTCAGAGAAAAGTGGAAAAAACTATTTATTTAACAAGCAAAGTGCCCACAAGCACAAAAAAGAGGAATAATATGAAACAATAAAACCTCTCATTGCTTTGAGGTGAGATGGCAAACTCAGAAAGTCCTTGCAGATGTACCTTGGCTCGCTCAGTCTTTCATCAGTTCCTCGGGTGCTGAAAATGCCGAGCTCCAGGCCCCGGTGGGCCGCAGGTGTGAGCTCCCGGTGCTCCTCTGGGTTTTCAGTCCAGAGCAGGTTTGAACAGTCCCAAGAAAAAACCCAAAAAACAAAAAAACAAAAAACACTCCAGGAAGCTTCTCTCCCTCAGCTAGCTAAAACTAACTAAAAGCACAGGAGATCTCTGTCCCGCTGTCTGTCCATACTGCAGATGAACACAGTCCAGGAATGCAATGCGGAATTGTAGGAGTGAGTGCTGTTTCTCAAAACAAACTCTGTGCTTCTCTTTCTCCCTGTTTTGCTCTCATAACCAGTATCAAAGGTACAGGACACAATCTCCAACACAAACAGAACAGACTGGGTATATAAACACCATAAAGTCACCCTAGGACACATGGAAAGCCAGGCGTGTCTGTGAAAGGTGATGCTGCAACCCAGTTGGTGTAAGACACTGAACTGTGAGCAGTCACTACGACCAGCCAGCGTCTTGTATCCAGCTGCAGTGATGCAGTCACTTGGAATCAGAATAACATCCTTTCTTCATTTGACAGATTTGAGAAAACTCCTTCTAAAAATACACACAGCACACTCACATGAACCTCCTCCCCCTGCCAAGGCTATCCATGTCTCTGTAGCCAGTACATATGGCAGATGACTCCAGAGAGCCTATTGCTGTCCCAAACTTCTATCTACACCTAAAGATGTGGTTTGGGCTAACAGATTAAAAATTCATTATAAAAACCAACCAACCAACCAACCAATCAACCAACCAACCAACCAACCAACCAACCATTATGTAATTTATCATTGCATTATATTATTCTAATCTATTATTTATTAATAATAAATAAATAAACACATGCCTATAAAACAGATTATATAAATGAATACTGTACAGCTGGGCTAATGTTACAAGAGTAATGCTTGTCAGTCAGCCCAAACCACTTTTAGGTGTGGAGAGCAGGTATGATGTTTGCAGAGCAGATGCTGCTTATGTTGAGTGAAGCTCTCTCCAAGTGCCTCTACAGCAGAGACGGGCGCAATCATCTGATTCAGATGGGATTAGGGCTGTGTAATTTAGTACCGTAGAGAGATGAAAAGATTTTTAAGAGGTTGCTGCCTGTTAGTGGAAGGGATAAATTGGAAGCGCTGCTAAAAAGCTTTGGGTTTTGCTTCCAGATACAGAGAAAGGACACTATAGAGAGAATTCACCTCTTAATCTCTGAGTAGTAGAGAACTGGTCATGTGACAGAGAGAATTAAATTGAATACTGTGGTCATTTAGTTACTGTTTGTCAGCTGAGGTTGTCTGGTTATCCAGAGATCACATGCATATTCTTTCTGTTTGTAAAAGCTTTCCTTAAGTAGTGCAGCCAGGTAATCAAGCCACAGTTCAGGATACAAAAATATTTATAATTGTTTTTCTATGTTTCAAAACCTTGCTAAAACTTAAGAGTTTATATTTAAAACTTTCACTGCCAAAACACGTGCACAATTTCTATTCTCTGAAACAATTTGCCTGTTTGCAAGAAAGAGGGGACAGCCTTGCTCAGGTACAGCTTTAGGGCAGGGCTGGAAATCTGGGTGAAGAGCAGGGCTGCTGTCAGGGTCTGTGCCTTATTCTCTCTGTGAAAATACCCCTCAAGACTGAAGTTTCTGCTGGCTGATTTCATTCTGTGTGCAGAATGCTCACTGTGTGTCTGTGTCTCTGGTGGAGAGGGACATGGGAATGGGAAGGGCAGGTTGGGGATGAGGAAGGGGGAGGAAGGACGGAGCCCGCTGGGATGAGGGCAGGGCTCAGGTGGGACCAAACCTGAGGCATCGAGAGTCACAAGGTGCCAGGAGGGTTGGACCAGGCCTGAGGAATAGAATAGCGCAGGGTGCAAGGGCAAAAATTCGCTTACTGCCATTGTGGATTGTAGTTCCTTTTGCTAAGGAGCCAGAGTGGCCATTTGCCATTGTTATCTTTGTGACACCTATGCAGAGGATTATTCCTGACTCAGGGTCGCTTCAGGGCTGTGAGCATGAAACCTGGGAACTTCCTAGCCCCTTCTTCACTTGTCCTGAGGGTTTTCTTACAGCACCAGAAGGAGGTGTAGAACTAGAAAAACAATATCAGTTTTCAACTTGCCTGTGCAAAGCTGCCTTTACAATCCTGAATGGTAAGAAGAGCAATTTTGGGTTACTTGCTCACCCTCCACACACAGGGTTTTCCACAGTGTTGTAAATAGTTCAGGGTACATGGGCTGGGGGATGTGTCACAGCTATGGGGAGAAACTGTTGCCTCCAAGACCTGTGCATTATTTGCTGTGGGAATTGGGAATCTGTGCAGTGAAAAAGATGGAACAAGAGGAAGTCTTCTGGGATGGGCTGTTAAATACTGCCCTGGAGAACTTTCTTTTCTTCCTGACGTGCCAGAATTCCACTGGGATTTAAATCACATCACTTCACTGACATTTCTCACAGGTGATGCCTGTGTGTTCCTCAATTTCTGGATTTCTTATCTGAGCCCTTCAGTCTGACTTGTTGAAATAAAATGAGGAATGCTTGGAGTTTCCAATGGAGACCAAGAAACTGCATTGCTGAGGAGAAATGGAGTGCAATAAAATGCCTGGTTCCCTTAGAAAGTCAAACTATAAACTTTGAAAGTGAGTTAGCCCTGTTGACATTAATATCTATGTGCCTCAAGCCTCTGTTTGTAAAATGGATGTAAGAAAGTTTCCTCATCTCACAGGACATTTGGGAGAACAAGGTGCATTGTTCTTGAGAAAATGCTCATATGCTGAGAAGTGGTAGGGAGGTGGAAAATTCCATCTTACATTGGAATTTGAGTAACTTGTAATACGGGTGGCATTGGTGGAGAACTGAACAAAGGTAGAAACAATACAGGGACTTAACAATGTATTTTGTCATTCCCAAGTGGGGAATATCAGATGAGCAGAGCTGCCCTGTCTATTCTGTGTAGAAAGGACAGGAGTGTGATAGAGAGGGCGGGTTATGCAGTTAAAAGATACCACAACACACGTGATGGAGCTAAGCTGGGTTTGCAGGAGCACAGCCCTTCCACAGCAGCTCCATGCTTGGCACCGTCCCTGGGCTGTGGATGTGCTGCACAGCACAGCGCCCACTAAAAGGTACCAAAAGGAAGTGCAAGGAGGGTGACAACAAAACACGGTGTAGTGAAGCCAAGTGTCCTCACTCTGTGGTGCTCTCTGCCCTGAAATGCTTTTGCCCAAAGGTGCTCCTGCACTCAGAGCCAGCAGGCTGTGGGAGCTCAGGTACCGGTGGAGCCACACACATGCAGCAGGACTGAGGTGGAGAATTAATTTGCAATTCAAATGTAGTTACTGAGGTAGATAAATTTAATTATTTAGAGACATTCAAGCCAGATTTCCGAGTGCCACACTCATGTATATTTGTCAAAAACGATCACTTGCTTCATTTACTCTGCAATGATTTTCGTATTTTGAATTGTCACCTCAGCTCTTAAAGTTGTGATGTATGGCTGGCACTGAAATATCTGAGGAACTCCAGACAAAGAGTAAATGCTTGGGAACGTGGCCGAGGCTGTTCTTTCTCCAGTATGACAACGAGCAGGCTGCACTGCTTAGTGCTTGCCATCAGAGCTAATACACACCACCATCTGCCAGGTGTCCATGGGGAGAAAGCCAGATTACCATCGTGTCTAGGTGTGTAACTGTGTGGAGGAGGCCAGGAACAAAAGCCATTTATTACAGAGAATGAAGCCTCGGCAGATGAATTCCCTGTGAGGTAGTGGGAAAATCTTGCTAGCCTTATTTACCTCGGTGATTTCGTTGAGATGAACTTGCATGAGAAAGGCAGGAGGAAGCTCTGTCAGTCTGATGAAAGACACAGAAGGAGCATGCTTATGACAGAGATGGAAATTGCAACCCTTTTGTAGGGCAGAAATGGGAAGAAATTGAGAGTAGATGTGCAGCAAGTTTTCTGAAAGCATACATTTAATTTTACTCTTTTTAGATGCATCACTGTAAGAAGTACACAATTTCAGCCCCTCCAGACCTGGCACTAGCATGTTTTAGAGGCTTTTCAAGTGGAGTGGCACACTGCAGCTTCAGGCCCTCTGTTCCTCATGATTAATGCATCCTGCTTTCTGTGTACGAGGAACCTCGAGCTGCACAGGTACATCACAGGCACATAAATGCGAAGAATTCAGAAAGGATTTTTCTCACAACCCTGGTGACTGAAAAATACAGAAAATTTTCCTTCTTTTCACCTGACCTCATATCTTTGGTGAACTCCATTTGTCCCAAAATAAGAAACCTGCTTGTTTTACATTTTGATGGATGATTCTGCTTTACAACATGACATTTTAGACATTACATATAGAGTATTTCTGGAAAGGGTCTTATTGTGCAAATCAAAGATATGCTTTTGCATAATAACCAAAAATATTGTGGGACAGTGTCCTTAAAAATAATATTTATTCTATATTTTTATTTTATTTTATCAAATTTGTTTTCTACCTGCTGTACATCATTGTGACACATTCTTTTGTTGAAAAACCTCTAGAGGGAAATACTAAGTTTTCTTTCCTTCAATAATATGTGCTTAGATACCTTGACTCTTAAGACAAATCCACATTCTGTTTTAGGGCCTAGATATAGATATTTTTGATTATATAGGCCACTCAGGAATAGATCTGAATTTTTTCTGTTGCTTAGGTATACAAAGCATGTGATACACAAAACTGTATGTCACTCCCTCTGCCTAATTAACATGACTGTATATTATCTGTCTTCCCATCCCAAACGAGACATAAAGAGAAGCCTACAAGCCTGATGGCTCCCTATGGATCATCATGGCTCTGGTATCTAGACTGATGTCCAAATGAAAAATCATTAGGTTTTTGCATAGGCAAAATGGTCTCGAAGACCTGAGCCTGTTAGATTTTAGGATGTGTTTTTCAGCATTAGTGTTTCTGACTCAGGCTGATGCACGGGGCAATGTGCTCCTCCCCCTGTCCCAGCAGGCAGGCAGGCAGGCAGACTGGCAGCTGCTGGGAGCTGTGCCTGCAGTGTTCCTGCTGTCCCCTCCTTGGTGTGCAGCACTGAGCTCACATGGTGGAAACCACATGTCTGGGAAGAATTTGGGCTCCCCTCGGGCAGCTGAGTCACTGGGATGGGACAGGGCAAGGACAGCCTAGGAGCCTGACCACCTCCACCAGAGGGCAAGGGTCGGGGTCCCTGGGGGAGCAGGGCTGGGGTCTGGTGCAGTGCTGTGCCCCTGTTTCAGACTAAAGCCCCACTAGAGATAAAATAAACTGGGAGGTCAGCATCGGCAGCCATGAGATCAATGGAAAGGTAGGAAACAGGCATCCCCACAAACTCCAGAAAGCCTTTGACCACCTGCCACCTCTTCTGGGTTGTCATGGCCCTCATCAGCTCCCTGCCCCTCTTGGTGACACTGTGTCCCCCTGTGCTCATCCACAGCCCTCCACCCCCATGATCACCTGAACTTCAGGTCTGAAAGGAGACCTACTCAGTTGCTCCTGTGCTGACGACATTCAGGATTTGTCTAAACTGCCAAGAAATCTTTGAAATGGTTCCACTAGTGAAGCATTTATTTAATTCTTATGTGACACTATTACTTCCTTGTCTGGCCTCTGTTTGCAGGTGTCTCATCAGACCCATCAGGTGGATGGATGAAAATATCACTGGTCCAAGGAACGTGGCCTCAGTGTGATGATTCAAGCATTTGAGTACTCACTTTATGTGATACGTTGTAAGTCTGAGGTATTGAAATGATTGAGTAAGTTTGGGCTGCTCATAAATTTTTCAGTGTTTTTTTTTTTTCCTTTGCAAAGGATGGGGGAGAGGCCGTGCAGGCCTGAGTTGCAGTTAAAGGAAACAGAAAATATCACTAATAATAGGTAGCGGAGAGGTGCTGGTTTACTAATTTATTTGGTTTTCCTGTACCTCCAGTTTGCATTAGGTCCAATGACTTAATGAAATTTGAATGAGTTTACAATATTTTTCAGATAAGACCAGTCCTTGTGCAGAGAAAAAAATAAATGTAAGATGTAGTATTCAATTATGCAAGAATAGGGAGAAAGTACAGAGCAGCTGACTCAAGGCAAATAGACTGAGTGTTGGACAATGCTGTGGTGCTGCCATTCTATCCTTTAATGATGATTTATTAAGAACAGACAATATGTGAGCTCTCCCTCACTGGCTTCTCTTCAGCTGGATGCCATCAACTCAGGAAGGATAAAAACAGTGGCTTTGGGGTAGACATATGTTAGAAAGTGTGTTAGAGGCTACAAAAAGATGGAGAAATGGGGCAGGTATGGAAAGAGTACTGTATTTACTTTTTCTACAATGAAAACAGCCTGGATTTGAATACTGCTGTTGCTATCGATTCACGTTGACTTCATTGAGAGATACATGCAGTCAGGGGTGTGGAGTTTGAGTTTATGTGGCTAAACATTTAAGCAAAGCTGTCAGTGGCTTTTCAAGGCAAAAATTCAATTACTGGGATTTTGACATCACTATCTATTTTCTCAGAATTATTTTAAGATCTGGTATCATCCCTGCCTTTTTCGAATACCCTTGTTTTTCTTCACTGTTTCTTCCTTTCTACTGATGGCATCTCTATATTTTGCCTTCTTTTTCTGCTTTTTTTCCCATTCCACTTATTTCTTTGACATTTTCTCCCTTCTTCTGTTAACCTCTTTTCTCTCCCTGCATGCTTTCTGTTCTTTCATTTGCCCTTTTCATCTTCCCCACGCAAGCTCTCTCACTTTTACATTAATAGGGTAACCACAAGAAGTCAGATGTTTAAGCTGTCTTTTTATGGCAGTAAAGAGAATGAGCCTTTCCGTTTGTGAATAAAAATATTCTTGATAACTTTGAATGGCTTCTTCTAGCAATCTTGGATGGTGAAAGAGGAAGTCTGAGGTGAGCTTCTGAGGAAGATGATTTTGCAAAGGTAAATGCTGCAGTGTATATAGCAGTCTGCATTCAGAAAATGTTAACAAAGAAGGAATTTGAAGGAGCTGGACATACTAAGTTTCTAATATAGTATGTCAAGTGCTTCAACCAACACAAATATTTCATTGTGTTTCATTTCATTTCGAATATTTCATTTCAGTTACCAAGCCCCTTAACTGTCTGCACTGAAGTCATGAGAAAATTTATAGAACTGCCTCTGTATAACATGATTATCGAAAGATCTGACTGCATCTGGAAAAACAACTGCAGTTTGAGCTTTCCTTCCCTTTCAAAATTGGCTTGGTGAAGGACCTTGCCAGTTCTCTGTCATCATTTGGCATTCTCAGTGTTTTACGTGACAAGAACAATGCTTGCTGTGGTAGCTGGTCTGTCTGGCATTCCTAAGCATCATGACAGAGGTGAATTGAATGTTCTCCATACGAGCATTTAATTCTCTGTTCCAAGGAGCAGAAGGAGTTCCATGGACTGTACCCAAAATGGCGGAGACTTCAAGTATGGTGGCAATTTCCTTCATGTAGGAACTCTAAAAATGAGATTCAAAACTAAGGTCATGGTCCTTTGCCTATCTGTTGTGTGCAAACCAAGTGCGAGCATACATGTGGTACACAGTTGGACTGAATGACCCTAAAGGTATTTTCCAACCTAAAGTGTTCCATGATTCTATGATAATGTTGTCTAAGAACAGCCAATGGAAGAGATAGGGAACATTAACAGCAGAAATGGGATGCCTGGAGGAGTGCTTCTTTTCTTTCCCTGGGTAATCTTGCTTCTCTTTAGCCAGTTAATTTGGAAAGTGGGAGCTCAAGAGGGTCCCTAATTTAGCACTGGCAGTAATTCCCACTGGCCAGCCTATCCAGATGCCCACATCAGATCTGGGTGCTCAGATTAGGAGGTTAGCCCCCTCCATGGCATCAGTGGACAGAGAGATATCCTGCAGAGCCTGTTGAAAGTGGGACCTTAACTCATCTTGAAGCAATCTTTGCCCTGGGGACAAGAGAAATTTGGTGGGACACTTGCCACGTGTAGGTGGCATGAAAACTGAATAGTGGAGCAAAGCAACTGCAGTGAAAACACACTCACCGAAGGCTGTATTAATATAATTTTGAACAAGGAATATGTGAGAGGAAACTAATTTGCTTTCAGATATCCCACAAACAGAAAAAAAATCAGGTAAATTATTCATTGTGAATTATTTGCATAGACTGATAGGAACTCATTAAACACTGAGAGACTGATCCGCAAGAAAGAAATGGAGGAAGTATTTGATCTGGTATTTCTTGTCTCCTAAGCTTCCAATAATTGTCTATCCAGCCAATCAATTTGTCTCTTTCTTCTGTTGTTATTCTGTACTTCATGGACACTTCTTACTGAATGTTTTACAGCAGAGATTTCCTGTGAGCTAAAGAGCTTGAATTTCACAGATACATATTAAAGTGCATCAGGAAACAGTAGAAGATATCACATTTTCTCCACTTATTGTGGCTGAATTGCTACAAATTTTAAATTGCCATACTTAAAAGTATTAGCTACAGATACATAAATCTCTCTTTTTTTTTTGAACACATCCCAGCCTCTACAGGCCAGGAATCCAGCTTTTTTGCTAAGTAACATGACAAGCAATTCAAGGTGCCTCTCTTTCTGAATACACAATGAGCCAATTTAAAGGGACATAGCTCGGGGCAACCTAAATTGCTATACCATACTTGAGTGAGAAAACACTGGATTTTTGTAAAAAAAAAGGGTAGAATCAGTATCTAGGTTGTTTCAAGCAGTTTTTTGTGTAACCTCTTCTTTAAACCCTGCTAAACATGGTCCCACAGCCAGCTTAGGCATATTCCCAGTGCATGCCTATTCTTGGAATTAGGATATACAAATTGACTTATATTTGCTGCAAATTAAACTAATTGTGTCTTGTCCCACCTTCAGGGGACACCAGAAACATTTGATACATGTTCTTATACATCCTTTTCATACAGAAAAGTGTTATTGTGGTTCTCAAATTCATCTCTCCTAGAATAAGCAGGTTTTCCTGAAGAAAGTGCATTTTTCTGACTCCCCATTCTCATTTAATTCCATACTCTTTCCAAGGGTCATGCCCACAGTGTTCAGTTGAAGATTCATCTCCTCTAAGGAGAACAGAAAAAAAAAAGTCCTCCATGTCTTCTGTATGTGATTCTTTTAATAAATTGGGTAAGGATTAGATGTGATGGCTTTGTAGCATTGCCACAGTTTTTATTCACTGTGACGTAGTGACCAAGTGCAATCTCTGATACTCTTCTGCAAAATTGCTGTTTAATCAGTTTTCCCATACTTTGTGTTTGCACCACTGATTTCTCTTTCCCCTCTGGACCTGACTTTTTTGAATTTCTTATAGTTGATTTCACATCATTCTTTTTTTCAGTGGTCTGAATGTGTTTTGACTCTGTTCTCAGCCTTCGGAATTCTGTAGTTCTTCCCAACTCATGTGGACAATGCTTTATTGATATATTCTTTTGTGTGCTATCCATGCTGGTAGTAGTGAAAACATTGAACAGAGCTGGCCCTGAATAGCCCATGTGGGATCTCCCCCGTGTGTGTCTGCTAAGAGTACCACTGAGTGCACCAAATGTGAGCATGCACACACATGCAAATGTAGAGATGGATTTGAAATTTGACCTGATATTTCCTATTGTATCGCAATTACTCTGGGATTTGAACACAATTAAATTTCCGAAACACTTCTCTTTTTTCAAAATAGTGCCACTTGACATTGTAATTGCTTTGTATTCAAAGCACAGACCAAAACTGCTACCACAAAACCCACTATGTTCTGTAACTGTTGTAAAAAATAATGATATGCCCTCTCCTGTCATTGTACTTGCACTAAACTCACAGCACATATTTTGTAAAAATTAGTAGCATGCTTAGCTTTTGTTCCCTCTGCAGTATTTTGGCTATCTGTCATTATATCATCTTTCTTGGTTTCTTTTGGTGTAATGAGGAAAGGGGAAAAATGATAATTTTACCAGAATTGTGGATTGCTTTTCTTTGCCAATGGAAGTTGTGTTGGCTTAGGCCATATGGGAATGGACTGAGATCAGCCTTTTGCATAGGAAACTTTTATGTGCATGTCTGTGAGATAAATGAGGATGAGAACAAGAAAGGAGAGAGGAGGG
The DNA here is from genome assembly GCF_029207755.1 of Chamaea fasciata. NCBI lineage: Eukaryota > Metazoa > Chordata > Aves > Passeriformes > Sylviidae > Chamaea > Chamaea fasciata. Next base: position 102,999,985 of record NW_027094087.1, on the reverse strand, counting down.
TGGCATGGCAGGAGGGGAAGGTGCCAGGGAACCTTCCTCTGAAGAAAGAGATCTTGAAATGCGTGTGATCACTCCCAGTGAGGAGGGGGACAGTCTCCTGCTGGAGGTCTGCAAAGCAGAGCCTTTGCATGTTACAGAGACTTGGTGGGGAAACCCATGGGTCCTTGGGCAAACTGGCAGGACCTGGCCCCCTGCAGAGCTGTTTTGAGGGCATGCCAGAGACTCATCTGTTCTCCATCTGTATGTGGAAGGCCTTCTTCCCCTTTCCTGTTTTGAGGGCATGCCAGAGATTTATCAGTTCTCCAGCTCTTAAGTGGAAGATCTTCTTCCACTTTCCTTTTCCCCTCAGACTTTGTAGTTGAGGAGGAGCTCAGGAATTAGAAACCCTTTGGTATTTCATTACTGGTACATTGCTGGAAAAATGCAGCCCTTTAGGCAGTGACCTAGTTAAGGCTCCTACTTCTCCAGAAACTTGGTGTTCCCACCTAGGCAGCTCCTAGCAAATGCCTGGTGAAAGGTTCCTTTTCTCTCCCACACTCTCTGGAAGGTTGTATCCCTCTCTTTGCAGGTATAATTCAATACAGACAAGAACTGTGTATTCCTTGCTAGTCATTGCCTAGTTCCCCAGGCACTGACCGAGTCATTGCCTTCCCATCAGCCTCAATGGGAAGGTGCATAATACTGCAGAGACGCAATGGAGAGAGGGATATTTTTAAATGTGTGCTTTATTTTTTTTTAAACCTGTATAAATAAATACAAAATGACAAAGAGGTTTATGTTTACTAAACATTGCATTTGATTGTATGACATTACACAGTGTGTGTCACAATAGTTCACCTTGTAATTGTGTCCTTTTAGCTGTTGATGCATAATTCTATAAGTTGTAGGATACAATTAGTCCTGAAGCTGCATCCAGCCACCCTTTTAGTGGAACCCCTGAGTACTTACAATTGCAAGAGTGTATTAGGGGAGCGCTTGAGTCAACTGGCCAAAATTGGGGAATTTCATTAGAGAGGTCTGGCATAGCAAAAAGAGAAGGTAATGGGAGGTGTAGGATAGATTCTTGAGAAAAGAAAAAGTAATAAAGGTTTGGAGCACTTTTATTTTGTCCCCTTAGTGGTTAACAGAAACATACTGGAATTAACCAAAGTCAGCAGAAACCACAGGCTCATTTAAGAATATGATTTTTTTTTTTCATGCTCACTGAGAGCAGGCAAGTGGACAAACCTTGCATGATAAGTTTTTACCTGATGAGCTGGTTCGTATTTGAAAAGGGTAAAAATATACTCAACCACTTGATGAAATGCTGATTCTCCAAACCACTTACCATCCTCACCCACTGAAGGTCAACTGCCAAGGTTTTATAGACATTCTCTGGTCATGATTCGCTTGCTTGCTTCTTTAAATTGCACTCCATGTGCTTTTTCACATTCATTCTCTCATTCATTCTCTTCAAAAGGCTTGAATAGAGCTACTTTACTTTCACATTTTGAGCTTTTAAAAGTATTTGCTGCAAACAATTTTTCAATTCTGTTTGGCCTGTTTAAAGCAAATTGTTTTCATATAGTTAGAATTTTGTATAGATTTCTCCCATTATTCTGTGAAATACATATACTTAATATGTATTTTAGGAGCGGGAGTAGCTGTAAAGGATGACCTTTGACTGCTTGAGATCTATGGCTGGCCACCTGATATGGTTTGCAGTTGGTCAGTGGCTGAATGTATATTAATGATAACTCATTAATATGTCTAAAAATTACGATGATTATGTCTAAAAAAACAGTTACGGATTTGAATGGATTGTGAAAGCCACAGATCTGGTGACCTTCCAAATAAGCCATAACAAGAAGTTAAAAATCCTAAAACATTATTTTTTACAATCTTTCCCTGTCTTTATTTTCCCTGTATCAGCAGATTTTTGGTAGCATTTAGCCAATTATGCATTCAAATCGGTGTTTACATAGAAGTGCAATGTCTGCTATTTGCATTTACTACTGCCTTGCTATCTTTTCTCAGCTCACATCTGGCCTCTCCTCTCCTGAACAGAAGGTTTTGTATATGATTTTATGTGCTTTGAGTTTGTCAGACTTGAAGACTTCTCCTTTCAAAACAAAGGTAAAAATGTGAACTTTCTTTAAAAAAACCAAAAACAACAGTCTTTTCTGCTGAAAATTTCAAATCCAGCAGCTCTATTCAGCTCTCCTCCCCTTCCCAATGCTTTACTTCCACTGGGCAACATGGTTTCAATACAGTGGTTATACTCTGCTTGGAGTATACTGAAAATCCACAGTTCTTCCTGGTTTGGGAGTTGAATAGTGAGAACCTTTTAAAAATTTGGTACTGGAAAATGAGGCTCACAAAATTACTGGTAATTGAGCCTCAAAACTATCTGCACTTAACTGAAATGATGGGACTTTTGCTTGCTTTCTCTTCCTCCCGCTGTGGCCACCTTCATTTCCAGATGTACTTACAGAGAATAGAGATGGCAGGTGTGGAAACCTTCTGAGGCAAATAGAAGAGATCATATTTAAAAAAGATTTGTTTGTTCTGAACAAAGGCTTTTTCACCAAAAAGGTATCTCAATAAAGCTTGCAATATGAGTGTCAGAGGGACTGTGTGGCCTGATGCCAAAGGCTGAGGGCTACGAAGATTTGGGAAAGCACAAGCATAAGAATGCCTGGACAGCATTCATAGCACATATACTCCTTAGGGATACCACAGTGTACCACAGAGGCCAATTTTTCTTATAAGCTTTTAAAGTACATTAGAAATTGGAATGCCCTCTTTTGCACAGCTGTCTGATGAAGGAGGAACAATGTTTTGCCTTGCCATGGCTCAGGTATGGGTTTCCTGTTCTGGTCTGTGCTTGCCTCTATGTCTCAGGTCCTTTGTCACTCGGACACTGTCAAGGGATCACTTGCCTTGAAAGCAGACTGACAAAATGAAACTCACCCTTTGGCTTCCAGGGGAAGGGGAGAACAGTTGTCTGGAATGTGCTGGGTGGTGCTTTGAAAAAATGTTATTAGCTGTAACTTGTGAGAAGTCTGTAGAGAGGTGCTGATGAACACAAAGAGTAAGTACTTCATTGAAGTATTTTTCCCATAATTTTTCCATTTCTCCTCTACCCAGGTTCCACACTTTATAGCTCTGTTGGTTTTAGCTGTCAATAATTTAAAACTCTTACCTGATTTTTGATCTGGTGTTGGAACAGACCACCTGAAGAGCTCTCCAGGGCTGTGAGTACATTTAGGAGGTTTTCTGTCCAGGTTTTCGTGGAGTTCTCTCCAATAAATCTAGGCATTTCTCATCTAAGTTGATTTTTTTGTCTCCCTTGACTTTACAGTTTCCAATATGTATTTGTCATTTCTACCTGTGAAATGTTCTCCATGAATTTATTATTTGCTTCTCACTTCAAATACTTTGTATTCTGAGATTTTGGCTTTGAAGCGTATGCTGGGGAAAAAAAAAAAAAGGAACTCACTGATGTTAGCAGTCTTCTCCATAATTCTGAAGTCACATATCACTGCTCCACATTTCCCCTTTCTAAGCCAAATTCTTTTAATCTTTTTTTTCTGTAAATGAGATTCTTCAGGTTTGGTATCACCACTGACTGTGAGATGAGAGCTCCTCCTTTGATGGAGAGGTTTGGAAAGTGCTGAATCAGCAGTTTAATTGATATTTTTCTCTCTCTCTCCTCTCCTTATTTCTGCAAATTCCACATAATAAATCTGCTGTATAAACATCCTCACAGATGATGATATTAAATATCATATGATGCCCTGACAGTGAGTTTTGGATGCTTCTCCTTGCTAGATCTAATAATGTTATGGCACTTGTGTATAACAGAGCCATGACAGGTCAGTAAAATGCTGTTGGTTGTCCTGTGACATCTGCTGTAGCCACCCTTCCAGTAGGATCCAAGATATTGACAGAAAGGCTCCCATGAGAGGGGCAAATAAGCAGGAATAATCCTGAAATTATAATGTGGCCACTGCCTCTGGAGTCAACACCAGGAGATGCTTGGCAGAACCCCACCTCTCTTGTAAAGAGGGGTACGATACACTGATTAGTAAAACTGCCAATAGACAGGTTTGGAACAGCCTGCAGTAGCATGCAGAGAGGAAAGAAAAGAGAGATTCAATTGCAGGTGGACGTCCTTGAATCAGGAACCACCTTAAGAGAGCTGGAATTTCCCACTTCTTGCTGTAGGTTGTGTGCCTGAGGGCTCACTTCATCCAGAGAGAAAATTGATCGCATCTTCATAAGAAAAGAAAAGAAATCCTTCCAACACCCAAGTACTTTGTCAGGAAGGTATGGCTATTTCAGAACATTAAAGTCAGCTGCTCTTCTCTAAGTAAGAACTGCAGTAAAATAGTGAGGGTCAATTTGTCATTTTTAAGTAAGTTATGAGCCAGAATCCATGACCAATCTCTTTTTCTGTATGATACTCTTTATATATCATGTTAAATTCTCCAGATCTGGGCTCCAGATTTGATTATGAATGATATCCTCCTTTTATTCCCAAACAATGAACTACTGAATCTATATTTGAAATCATATAATTAGGCAGCTGTGATTTTTATTTTCCTTGTAGGGACAGATCCTGTCTTTTATTAAACAGCCTTAGTATCTATTACAGCTGCTAGTCTTACATACATTCATATGATTTTTCTCAGTCTCATACTAGTTTAGGCCCTCCTTCCCTTTGCAACTCAGAAGTGTTTATATTTCTTTATCATCCTCCTGACACAATAAAACCTGAGTTTTATTGACAGCTCTGCATTTCTGCAGTGAGTTTCTATGTTCCTAAACTCCTCACCAAACTTCTCTGATGCTCCTCCTGTGCTGATCCATTACTAATCTCAGAACAGATAAACTATTCTTCCTACCAGCTTTCAACTACATTTCTAGGTTGGCTTTTCCTCCTCTTTATACGGAGACAACTTGAGTTGGGCGTATAAGAAATACATAATTGGTATGGGGGTGTATGCACTATATATACATTAGTGGGGCATCTCATTTTCCTGAATATGGCTGACAAATAAAAAATCATTTTTTACTTGTAGCATCAGGGAACAGATTGCTTATTATGAAATATAATCAGTATGTGAAGGCATTTTTTTTAACAAATTGTGTTTTCTGGCATCAGTTTGTTTGTATACATTTAAAATTTTGTTTCCAGCAAACTTCACCTGTGCAAATTGGTAATTTCTAACATGATAAATGTCAGTTTTGCTCAAAAGTATGCCTCCTCACAGAACAGAGCATATTTCAGAGGATTCAATGTGGCCAAAAAGAATTAGAATGGAATATTCTGCATTCATATATAACATATGCTATGTATAGTCTGGATACCCAGCTAAGGCCTTTAACATGATTCTTACATTTCTCATATGTATAAATTTTCGAGTGGACTTTTTTCTCTGCTGATGGACTGTTGGATGTCTTATCCCCTGGTTCTTTCTAGCTAATGCTTGGCATATATTTCAGCTATATTCTGCCAGTAAACTGAAGTCAGCAAAAGAATCCTGTTCTTCTCAATGAGTTCTATATTGCCATTAACATTTACTACAAGTTCAAGCGATATTTACAGGATGAATGTAAACATAAGCACACTTCACTGTTTTGGATCCACAATCCTGCCTGGTTTCTGTGTGTGAATTAGTTGTATAAATAAGGAAATGTGGTATCTGGGAGTGAAAATATTCTGACTTGCATGCAGCAGTGTAGGAATTGCATGTGGAATTCAGACATGCTGCTCACGAACATTTGCTGGGCTGAACTGTATTCCTTGATAAGCTAAAAATCAGATTTAACATGCCTTTATTTTGAAGGCATACGTACAAATGAACTTTTAGAATAAAACATGCTGATTATACATTTGGAAAGCCTGAATTTTGTAAATTAGATTGGTGGAGATTTGCACGGAGTGCTTGCCAACACAAATGAGGAACACCAGCCTGGTATGGGGGTTTTGCTTTCTTTAAGCACTTTTTTGATCACCTGTGTGATGCTTAGACAAAGTCTCTCTTACATTACACTAGCAATGAGAAAAACTGGTACCATTTGAGTTTCAGTTTTAGACAGAATTTTTGGCAACAGTGCTTCTGGATTCTGAATTTAAGGCAATGAGAGAAAGAATGACTGAAAGGGACGAGGCCTGGGGCTGTAACAGGTGACAGGAATCACCTCTAAATTGCAGACCCAAACTTCCCATTAAACCAAAGTGGCTGAAAGCCCTTGGTAGCCAAAAACCCCAAACCCTAGCAGTGACTTGGGATCGGATTTGGCTCACCTGCGTTTTACAGCAAAGTGATGCATATCTCATTTCTACAGAGCACCTGCAGCTGTCACCCTCATCCCCTGGTGGGGTGGTTTGCTTCTGCTTTGAACCAGTGGGTCCAAATGGGCCTGTAGGGATGCTGCTCCCCTTCTCCAAAACATTAGGAACGAAGTGTAAATGGGTTGTCTGCTTGGGCATGGGAAGAAGATGATTGAGCACAGTCATCAGAATATCCTGGAGCAGCAGCTCTGGTTCTGCTGGTGGGAGAGGTGAGTCTCTCAGTGATGATGGGGCTTCTAAGTTTGTGGATGGTAAGGTCTTGGTAAGAAAATTTTTAGTAGTAATAATTCCGTTCAATTGCAAAAATACTGTTCAACAGTAATACTTCAGGTCTACCTACCTACCAGATCTCAGAAGGTCCGGTTCTTGTTTGAGGAAATAGCCTGTAGTTTTTGATCAAATCAGATTCAGATTTTTACCTTAGCTGTTGGTTTGCCTGCTGAGGCTGGGGTTCTGCTGCTGGGTTATTTAGAACACCCCCAAAAAGCACTTAGATCCCAATAACATGGAAATGAATGTGATGTGAAGTGGTTTTCCCTGTGCTTCCTGCTGAGCAGTGTGCAGCCTGGAACAAGAAGGGCTCCTGGAAAAGCAGCATGCCCATCATGCTGGGGACATCACTGGCTCTGTGCTAAGCAAGTGCCTCTGAACTACTCCACCACCCCTCTCTGTGGGGACTTGGAAAGCATGCTCATCCTGATTATTTGGGATAGGCCAGGAAAATCAGTTTGTTGCATTGGTGATGGCATGGGATTTCGGTAGCAGTTTGGGAGCACAGGAAGCAAAGAGAGAGACAGCCATTTTATTTTAGGCTTATGCTATACATTGAGATTCATTATACAATTTTTCCCCTAAATTAATACAAAAATAGTAAAAATAGGTTAAAAAAAGCCTAAATGAAAACCCCTGACATCTTGCAAGCCATTTATTTGATGCACAGATTAAGACTTCTTGGAGCTTAAATAGTCTAGAACTGTTTCTGCCGATCTTTTTTTTTTTTTTTTTCTTTCTCTTTATCCCAAAAATTAAAAAAAGGTAATGACTTGCAGAATGCCAACGACATCAGAACAACGTGTGCCTGAGAAGCGGCTGCCCCAGGCAGGCGCATGTGATGCTGAGGTGCCCTCTCTCCAGGCAGGAAGCTGTGCCAGGACAACAGGGCAAGGGGTGGCATGTCAGGGCATGCCATTCTGCTCCAACCCACGCACCATAGACAGGAATTTGTGTTCAAATGCCCTCCTGGGATACTTTTGCCATCTCTTTCTCAAAAAATCCCAACCAAACATGAAGTTCGCCATTGCGCTTTCCTGGCAGTGGATGGGGCTCACAGGGGCTTCCTGGGGGCTCATCCCCACAGTTTGGAGCTAAAGCTTCTCCCGCTTCTCTACTAAGATTGGGTAGAGGGGATAAGGTTGCCTTCCCCACTCCACTGAGCTGGGGTCACTGGGGGTGCCATGCAGTGATGGTGTAGTGCCTGGCTATGGGTGGAAGATGCTTCCTACCTTTGGGAAGGAGAAGGGGCTCTCCCTGCTCCCTGTCTCCTTCTCATCAGACTTGTGTGTACCCCAGAAAGGCTTACTTATTTCACAATATTTATAAGAAAATAAATGACAAGTACTTTTTGTGATAAATGTAGGGATAAAGAAATACTTTGTCCCTACACAGCTAAATTGTACAGTCTGATTTTTATGGATCAGTGTTTTAACATGTGCAAAGGCAGGGGAGGAAAAGGCTCTCGGTAATTCTTTCTAACCAAGAGCTTCCAGAAAGTGGTTTCCTACAGGGCTTGTGCCTTACCACGCAAAACCCACCAGCAGTGCTGCCACAGTGTGAGAATTGTGAGGAGCTGTTCCTGCACGGGAGCTGATGCTCTCTGCAGGCTGCACACCCCGAGAACCCCCGGGCAGGGCTGTGGGATGGGGACAAGGGAAATGGCACCACCACAGCCCCTGGTCTGGCATCCCCAGTGTCCACACAGCAGTGCCATCCCTGCCCCTCCCACACTCCCATCCTGCAGTTCCCAACCATGCCAGAAGAGCTACTGTAACTCGAGTCCACAGCAAACCCAGAGCTGTCTCCTATTGACTCGGATTTCCCTTCCGTGTGTCTGTCTCCCTGAACATATTTGCTTCCCGAGTTAACAAAATAGGAAAACCCACCACTTTGCTAAGTCTTGAAGTCACCAGGTCTTCTCCCACAACCCACTTGCTTTGCTGGCTTTCTGTTTTTCAGAGAAGCCAGTCTTCCTTCTGGACTCCCCTGATCTCTGCCCAGTCATGCCACCACTTAGTTTTGTTTTCCCTTCGAATAAAAATAAAGGTGTTGGCTGATGTGGGATTTCATGGCTCACAGGAGGATAGTCAGCCTAGCAAAAAACATTTAAAAGTACACCTTTCAATTTACAGTACATGTTTTACCTGAATTCAGTGCTGGCTCAGAAGGCTTCTGAGAGCAGATGTGAATCCTCTCGTGACTCAACATAACCTCAGGCCACTTTGGTACTGTATTCCCTCCAGGTTCATGCAGTTGACCATGATAAGTGTATTTGCTTGTCTTTGGAAAAGAAGCTCTTTTTCTTTGACAGACAGGTTTTTCTCAACATTTCCTGCTCTAATTTTAATCTAACTAGAACACTTCCACATTTCTGCTTTGGGCAGAAAATTCTGTCTTCATCAATTCATTTTTATGGCATAGTTATTCCAGCTATAACAGATTTTCTTTCTTTAATTTTTTTTCTCCAGTTAGAGTAATTGTAAATTGAAAGTGGACTTGTGCTAACGCATCAGAAGTTATATTACAAGAAAACTGTATTGATCTTGAGGGTCATATGCACGTAGGTTGGCTCTTTCCCCCATGCTTACCCTGTAGTAAAAATATACTGTACACCATACTTTACTGCATGGGAATTTTAATGTTTGTAGAAGATATATGTGCTCAGTGAGCCATAGTCCTACACAGTCTTGTTAGCCTTAGCTAAAACTTTCACTGTTAGATTTTAGTCAGTGCCTGACAGTGTATAATACTCTGTTCTACTCACTGAATTTATAAAAAAATTGGATCATCTATATTGCAAACAAAACCACAGTGATACCTGGGCTAAAAAGCCAGTTAAGAGTATGACAAAAATCTGCTTAAGCCTAGGTAGTCTTCCAAGCTGGAGGTTCACCAGCAAGGGTAAAATCTTCTGCAGTTAGCCACTTGGGAGTGCTTTGGACTGAGAAGAGAGTGCTGCATCTGCACCTACTAATCAATCGGCGCAGGGACATCCATTGACTTTGGTGAAGATAATTGCTCCAGAGGAAAAAGTTGAAGGGGAGGAAGGCCAAAGTGGCTTAGCATAGTCTGAAACCTTGAGAATATGGTTCATGTTGAGGTATTCAAGCTACCTGCAGAGAAGGAGCATTTGGTGCATCCCTCAGACACATCAGGATTCAGGCAGAAGTCTCATGGATCTGGGCTGAGTGCACCTTAGACACTGCTGTGGCTGTACCTTGCCAACCCTGGAGGTGGAGAACAGAATGGCAGCTTGATGTGAAACACAGTGAAAAATGTATGTAAGTTGGTTTTGGCTCTGTTCTGGGTTTTCTCTCTTTTGGGGAAGATCCAGCCTCCTGCCTGTCCTATCCCTGTGTGGAGAGGGGCGTGGCTCCTCTTCTCCATCCCAGTCTTGGGTGGCTAGCAGGAGTTACTGGTTACTGCAGAAGGTAACATGGCACTGGGGGAGAACAGCTGGGAGAAGAATCTGCCCTAGAAGACTTTTAGGAATGGGCTGGACAAACATCCCTCAGAAATTATTTAAATGTTGTTGGCTCTGCCCTGGTGGCAAGGGCGTGGACTGCATGACTTCTCACCCTGCCTTCTGTGGACACTCAAGCCTCTTCTGTAGCATTTTGTCACAGGAATGCCTCCACATCCTTTTTCTGACAGGTTTGGAGATAGAGAAGTAATTTTAGCCCTGGTTTTATCACCTTTCTTGAAGATCTCTGAAGGCCTCACATGGTGAGATTTAATAAGAGATCTGTGAAACTGCAAGCTTGTCTTTGGACATCTCTTTAAAGATGCTCCTGTCTGTGCACTGCAATTAGATGTGAGGAGGTTTGTGGTAACTATCTTGGCATCTAGTGTTTGCAAGTGATAGCATGAGGGATAGCAGAGGTGTAAAATCAGTGTTTGCCATGTATTCCTCTCGGCAGTGTACAAACAACCTCTTTGACACATGTCCCATTTCCAAGTGTCCCACGAGTCAGTAGATTACTGCAGAAGAATTACAATTCCACTGTAGGTCTCAGCTAATTTGCTAATGCCCTCAGAAGTTCAAAAGCCACTGCAGCTGCCTGTTGAACAGCCAGGGGACAGGGTGACTGGTATTGAAACAACATACTGACGATCACAGAAAATCTACAGTGAAGTATATTTAAAGAATACTTTTTGGCTGGAAAACATAGCCCCAAGTCTGAGTCTAAAGAAAACAGGGGAAACAGATCTTTTTCCTAGCCTTACATTCATTTGGCTGTCTTCAAGGTGTCCGCCTGTGTTCTGCCAAGGCTGATGTTGTTTTTACAGCTTCCCAGCTGCTACTGAAGCAACTGTTGTTTACTTAAGCAAAGAGCCTGTGCATTCCTGGACACAGCTTCCTTTCTTCTGGTTCGGGAAGGGACTTATCCAGGGGAAAGTAAATGCTGCCAGCTGCACTGCTGACTTGTTTTGCTAGTGAGAATGTAACATTTTGCTTCAGGGCAAAATATCTGGTTATCTTATTTTCCGCTAGGAAGGATGCATCAGAAGTATCTCTTTGCCTGAAAATTCATATTCAGTAGGTGGCATTTGCAGGTTTTGCACAGGGCATTTTGGGGTCACTGGGATTTGGATGCTAAAGAGGTGTTTCATGCAATAAAGCACATCCTGGGTTTGTGACCATGGACATCCTAGTGACCATACAGGTACCACAGGCAGCCTCCTGGGCCATGGTGCTCCCAGTGCTCCAAGCCCCATGGCTCTTGCAATACCCCTTCCCCTCCAGATACTGTCATTGAAGCAAACTTTGTGCCAAATGCTGAAAACTTTTCAAGTACTCTTAGTTTCCAGATGAGCTGCAAAAGGGAGTCTAGTTGGAATACATTCATGTTGCACCATGTCCATATGAAGCAACAGTCCATATGAAACCCCCTGACACACCAGGCCAGCTTCCTGCTACTGGGTTTTCACAGGCAATGTATGGTTAGAATATTCTCCCCAAAACCTACAGAATTGGCTTACATATCCCCACTGGGGTTCAACCACATGATAAAACCTTGCAGTAATGAGCCTGTCGCTCTTAAGGACGGACGGGCCACAGGAGGGAAGAGATGCTGCTTTATCTGTATTACTCCACATCATAGATGCTGACAGAATTATTGATTTAGAACTCATGGCTCCAAAACGACTCAGTAATGCAATCTTTTAAAGTTTTTTTTTTCTTTTTTCTCTCTCAGATGTGATGTTTTCAATAGGCCTTTTAGATATGGGCTCTTTGGGACGTTGTTAAACTTGCTGCTGCTAAACCATGGTCCCAACCTTTGGTTTGTTCCACACAACTCTTACTGTCTACTGTCTCCTGGAAGAGCCCATAGCTGCAAGGTCTATTGCTTTACAGGTACTCTAGGAAGATTGAGGGATTAAGTTATACATTATGTAAAACTACCCACTAATCCTCTTAGTGTGCATTACCAGTGAATGGCCTGAAATAGGCTCTCACTAGAAGAGCCCTAACATTCACTTTCATGATGACATTTTAGTATTTGAGGTTTGTATCATGGATTTTGGTGCTGAAATATTCAGTACACCATCTTCTGTCTGCTGCTAGATCCACTCACATGTCTTAGTAGAGTGCAACAAAATTACAGTTGGTAAAGCAGATTACATGTTTAACTAGTAGCGAGACATGTATAAAATAGAATTATATATTTTCTAGAGTGACAGAGTCACATGGATCTTTTTTGCTCTTTTTTTTTTTGTTCTTTTTTGTTTTTATAAGAAAAAGAAACAGCTATAAAACCATGATTAAAAATGTTACAAGGGATGATTTCCATTTAAAAATAATGATACTTTCAGAAAAAAAAAAAAGTGATTCATAACATAAAAGTGTTTGGAAAGCACTTGGTTGCTGTGTACTGCCTTCTTTCCCAGTACAGTTTGCTATCTTTTATATAGTCTTGCATAAATGTTTAGATTAGGGGAGAAAAGAAAAATTAAATGTGATGGCAAAGACTTATAAGAGCTGACTCACTCACTTGAGTTATTGCTGTGCAGAAAGTTTGTAAAGCCTTAACATCCAGTGAACATTTAGTGCTACTTCAGCCTTGACAGTTGACCTTTCAACATGATTTGGTTTAGCCACAATAATTGCAGCATCTGCAGCACAGGTGATGCAGACGACTGCTTAAGAACCCAACTTCTTCCATTAGATCTTACTTCATGCATCTAAAATTTAACCTCTCTTTTCATGGGTGTGCAAATTCTCCCATATTTCCTGTTATAGGAACTGAGCAAGGTACAATACCCTGGCTCTTTTTTTAAAAAATTTATTTTTAATTTCTCCCATAATTTTGAATATTCCTGGATTTAGCTTAGAGGAAGGAGGGGAAAAATCTCCGACCTCCTTCCCGTCCCCACACATTTAGCCAGTACTGGTTTCTTTCTTTTTTTCTCAGTAAGACCTAGTGTAAAAAAGCAACCAACAAATCAAGTTAGACTGTTGTAATTTGGTCAACCACTCGCGTGCTATCCATATCCACCATTTCAACACACTCTATTTCCTCACGATTTTCAGGATTCTTCTTCTCTTTCCTCTTCTTCTTGGAGGGTGGCAGGAAAGTCAGTATCACAGGTAAAATGGCAAAGCAGTGAAAGAAGGTGACTAATGCTATTAAAAACAAGCACCTGAACAGTGTACGGGTCAGATTTGAAGGCACAGCTGCAAGAGGAATCAGACCAACAATATAGCAGAGGTAGCTCTGCAAAATAGCTACCCCATGCACTTCCAGGGCATTTTTCACCCATTTAGTTCTTGTGAACTCTTTGCCCAGGACAAATGTTGATAACAGTGGAGCACAGTTGTCAATTGTATAATTAATTCCGTAAATTAAGCACAACACAGAAATACAATCTAGTTCCACTTTCCACAAGGTCATAAAACCTATAACTCCAAATTCAACCGAGGCAACAGTTAGAGTGAGCCAGACATTGATCAGAGAGTCTGCCACCAGGAATGCAGAGAAGAAGAGCAGAAATAAAGCACTAATGCAGGAGTTTTGTAAGGGGGCTCCCACTGAAGAGGCGTAACGATCCATGTACACAAATGATGGATTGAAAACGATGAATTTCACCTTGGAGGTGAGAGAGAGCTTCCTCAGGGTCTCCAGGAGGTCATAAAGTTCTTCCCTCTTGGTTTCCATTGTCTTGGCCACCAAGAACATCCTGGAGGCCACAACATCAACTTCATTGTTGTATTTCTTGGAAAAGATGATATCCTCTGAAAAATGGGCAAACTGAGGGGTCTTCAGGAAGGAGTTCCTCAACATATCAGTGAAATTCTTCTTCGGCAATCCAGTGGATATGTTGAGTTTCCTAAGGTAATTTAAGTAGCTTTCGAACCAAGATATCCTCACGAAGCCCTTGGTATACTCCAACACGTCCTCCTGGACACTGGTGTTCCAGTACTCAATCGACTCGTAGATGTAGAACCCGATGACCGGGCTGTAGTTACTGAAATACTTCTGCTGGGCAGTTGTGTACTCGATGGTCCGAGTCGCAGTCGCTACGATGTTGCTCAGGTCTGACCCCTCACTGACCTGCAGGTAGCCCATTAAGGCAAAGGAAATATAAACAAGGTAAAAGAGAACTACAAAAGGCTTGACGTAAGTGTTTGTTATCCAGTCACAATAATAGCGTTTCAGGAACCACACCAAAAGATGACTCTCGTAAGTGTTTGTTTCCTCTGAATCATCCGTGTCCTCACTGAATCTGGCTGTCAGAAGAAACCTATACCATGCAGGCTTCTCTTGCAATACCTCTGGCTTTGGTACCTTTCTGCAGAAGATACTATGCTGGTAGTTGTTTTCTATGTAGCCAGTAAACACCAGGCTGGAACCATAAAAGGAGAGTACATAGAGGTAGTTGAAGAAAATTGCAATACAGGAATTGCAGCAGAAAATCCTGGCTGCTTCAATGTTAGTGAAGGGACTGGCACCTATTCCAAAAGTGACCAGGTACATGGCAGTGGTGAGAGAAAACGAGAGCATGGAGTCTGCAAATACAGCTGCAGTCCTCTCTTTAACGTGTTGGTCTTCTCTAGTTTTTCTCCAGGAGGACAACATTTCAAAAGTCCCATACAACCCATGACCTACAATAGAGAACAAAGGTAGTGTTTAAAGTATTCAAATCCTGAATTGCACAGAAAAAAAGTAATGTGGACATGATAAAAGGCTCAAAGGAGACACAGCCAGATGCTATGAGTACTTGACGGAAATGTCCTGCAGAAGAGAGAAATGATTATGGAGGTGTAAACCACAGAAACACGTTTGCTACCTGCCCAGCAAACCTTACTGCCAGAGCTCGAGGAGAGTTCTGCACTGCTGGCACAGGATTCATGGGTTAAAGAAATAGGATTTTTTTACTCTGCTTGGCTGTTTCATTTCATTATTTCCGAGCGCCTGTGATGGAAGATGCTTTCAAATTAGTTTTTCCTGATGATGGTATCTGACCTGAGGTGAAAACAAAGAAATACGACCTTGAAGTGCCTGTGCTGGAAGCAGAGCATTAGTTGGCTGCTTTGTAGAAAATCTGTAAAAAATGAAAATTCCACATAAGCTGGAAATTATCAATTAAATCAGTTACTGATTTCTCCACTTCCTGTACAAATTTTCTGCCAGGAAAAAGAAATCCTAGAAATGAAACAAACAAAAGCACAAATGAATTTTAGAGAAGGAGAGTGGTAAAACCGATATGAAGCTGCTTAAGGCATTGGTCTTCTTTATATATCTAAGACCTTATAAAACCAAATACAGCCCTATATTTCTTGGCAATGTCTACATTTTGTAATGTAGTTAATTGCCTCTTAAAATGGATATGCCATTCACAAAAGGAAAAGAAAACCCATTGACCTAAAATCCTGTGTGCAGGTAAATCCCCCAAGAGCAGGTAAATCAGGAAAAGTACATCCTTTTATTTTAATCCCTGGTTGGCCATCTTCCTCTTACAGTTCCTATGTTGTGAAGATACATTTGGAGGACCCAGACCTCTGCTCCCTGGTAGTGAACCTGAGCTGAGAATGCAGCCATTGACCATCTACTGTGTGAGAGGAGCTGAAGTAAAAGTAGTTTGGCAATCTACACAGAGATAAACAGAATATAGTCTTTGAATAACACCTAAAATGTGAGATGGTGATATTTTCTCATAATAATTCATTATAACGTTCATCTCTACTTAAGAGATCTTTTCCATATAATCCCAGCCTCTTTGGTGCCTTTTAATTCCTCCTCCTTCTTATTATTTTGCTGATTTTGCTGTCACTTGTCTGCTTCTCTGGTCTGCTCTTGGATTATCTCCAGAAATTCCCAAAAGTCAGTCCACTGTGTTTTGCTTTTACCCATCTTCTCTGATAGTACCATATAAAATGATCAGTGCTAAATTAGCTGCTGCTAACACTGAAGTGCAATCACTGAACTTTTCAAGCTGATGCTCCAGTTAGGAAGGTCAAGGTAATTCACAGATCTCTCTTAGAATTTCAGGCTGTCTGCAGAGTACCAAAATTGCTGTATCATCTCTGTTCTCTCCACCTGTAGACAATTTTCACTTTTGCTACAAGGGCTATAAATACAAGCCAAGAAACCCCAAGCAAATGAGGTGTTTTGAACTGGAAGACCACAAGATATATTAGGGATGTTGGAACTAGATGATCTTGATGGTCTCTTCCAGCGCAAACCATTCTATGGTGACGTGAGTCTATAACCATGTTTATTCTTAAATGCTTCATACAAGCTAAGAATTTAATTAACTTGACAAAATAACCCTTTCGTGGTCAGCACTTTTTACAGTAGGGGCAGTTGTTGCTGATTCACTCCACCCTCCCTGAAATCTGTACTTTGACAGATGGCAGAGCTGGTCACTCTGTTATGCTGAAAAGAATAGGTATGGAGTATTTTATAACGAAGTCACAATACAGAGCTCATAAGTGGAGACAATAGGACAGCTGGCATATCTCCTTATCACCTGGTGTTTAGTGTAATGAAGTCCACACTCTCATGTATGTCAGATATTTTAGCTATTTTGTTATTTAGAGTTGTGGCATGGACCTCAAATGTCCAATCTGTAGCAGTATTACAGACCTGGCTTCAGCATTCATCTTAATTTTCCCCAACAATGTTTTACAGCTGCTTTCAGAGGCCAGGTCAAGACTGTCAATTTGATAACTAGCACTGTGCCCCCTCTTAAAGCTAATGGGGAATACTAGAAGTCCCCAGACATAAAATCAAGTAAAAAGCACAATCAGTGACTGGCACCCTGTTGCTAATTATGCTTCAAATAGTTATGTTCTAGGCTCAGTAGGGAAAGCTATTAAGCTTGCTTTCAGTGTGTTCTTTGTAAAGACAGACTGACCTTTATTTAAATGTAACTGATCACTTGCCAAAGTAGGGAGTGAGAGGTTTAATCCATTTATGGCTCCCATGAGTCCTGCAGACAGGCTCGTCTGCGAATTTCACATGGCATCATACACATTAGCATTGAGTGAGCAAAACAAAACAAAATGAGGTCATTGAATATTACAAATTACTTCCATCATGAGCTTTAGCTATAGCATGTTTTTGTAACAAAAAACAAACAAACAAAAATCAGCATTAATAGGCTCTTGCCTAAAAATACTCAAATAGCCATATTAATTTGGAGAACCTTTGACTCTGCAATGAGAGAAAGAAATTAGAGTTAGTTAAATATGATGCTAAACATGATGTTTTAACAGGTATAAGGCTTTGGATAATGCTTGATAACGTGACTTCTGATACCACATAACTTCTTTAAGCAGGAAAGATAAAACCACAATTTGCTCTTACATAATCTTCAAGACTACGACCCTAAAATGGAATCTGATTTAGAGAACTGCTCAAGCAAATGCATGAAGAGGCGTCACCACATGTGCTCAACAAAGTCAAGAGAAAAATATTTGGATGCTCTCCTATTTTAGGATAGGTTCCTTTTGTTGTTTGCTACACAATCTGTGTACTAGGAGCTGGTATTTTCCTTCAATTGTACAGTTTATGATTTCTCTGTCCATTTCTTTGATAGCTACAGAATTATCATTTACATTTAGGAGGACATGCCTAAATGACAAGGTTGCAGACTTTTTGCACCAGTGGCACTCCTGACCTGATCCACTTTCCTGTGAGAAAAAAATTAGGCCCAAACTCAAGCACAAATTAGGCTTGGTAGTCAAAAGATTAGCTGTATTTAGCTAGGATGGGATTTACCTAACCTAATTTAACTCTCTAAATACTGACTGTAAAAAAAACTTGGGTAACAATCTCCATCACCATAACTCGCTCAGATAAGTCTAACCCACAAAGACTAGGGCAGATATCTCCATGGAAGCATTTTGAGAGAATTTCTTTCACTTCTCTGTCATTTCAGAGTTTTCATTTTTTGTATCCCTAATCAATTTGCACCAATTACCTCTATTTCTCTTGCTGTTGCTACGTCTACGCCATGTAATATTAAAAAGACAAAGGCAATTTTTTCCTTGTAAATAAATTCTGTAATTGCTTCAACTGATTTTCCCTTTTTAATAGAGATTTAGCCACAAATCTGTAATCATTTAGAGCAACTTGTTCATTATTCACGGTCATTCAGTAAATAATAAATATGAACTCAAACAGCTAATGGGCTACTGGAGATCTTTTCCTGCTGACATTTGCTGTTATGATTCACCGGTCGTGCCCTACAGTCAGGCTGTACAGTCACGAGCTAACAAGAAGCACACAGAAAGATGGGAGTTTTTTTAAGAGAAAGAGGTTCAGGGTCAAAGGAAAATGTTAAACGGATAGGAGAAGGGTATTGGACAAAATGGGAATCAAACTTTTTTTCTTGTTCTTTTCCTGCTACTTTGCATTTAGGAGCTACTTCTGCCATTTGTTAGAGGACTGACAGCAGACATTCTGACTTTTGTAGCCAAAGAAAATGAAGAAGAAAATTACTGTTAATGCTGAGGATCTCACAGGTTTTTCAGACTGAGATGGGCTACCTTTAATTTTAGAACCTGGTAATAATAGTAATACTACCAATAAACCAAATAAATTAGGTTTCACTTAAATACAGTACTTTAATGAGTAGCCTGAAAATGCTATAAAAAGTTTCATTTGCCTCCTTCAGAAACAAGTCTTGCAATTACACATGCTCTGCAAAATCAATGCGGAGCATACACCAGAAAAAAGCACTTGTAGGAAGTTGTGAAAACGAAAGCAAAATCTTCTCTTCCTTAAAATTATCGAACCATTTACCTCATTTTAAAATACTACTTATCTGCAGCCACTGAAACAGTTCTTTTTAGTACCATTTTCAAACCTGAAAAAAGAAATGCATCCTTTCCCCTGTTAAGGGGTGGTTCAAGCAAGGGGCCTTCACAAACTGGCATGGGCAGCCCAAGCTTAGTGTTGGCCCTGCTCCTGACTGTGAGACCAAAGCAGAGGGAGGAGAAGGGATTTAAGCAGCCCTAGAGCCTGTGAGAGGGCAGCAAAGTGACCTTCTGGTCACTGGAGTCACAAACCAGTTGTCTATTTGCTTGGCTTAATTGCTTACCTGATACAAGGGCTGCTGCCTGCTTTTGTAAAACAAGTGAGGGGTATATTCAATTTTTGCACTAAAATCATGTGAAGTTTTGATCTCATTGTGGTAGAGATGAGGCTTGGATATCCAAATAGAGTTCTTCCACCAGAGAAATTAAGGGGAATGACTGAGAAAGAGGTTTTTGGTTTTTCTGTTTCCACTTTTACCCATCTATGAAAGTAGAGAATAATAGTACTCTGTGGGTCTCATCTTTTTTGTCCTTATTGTTTTGAAGGCTGTACGTCTCTGTATGTGTTTGTCACTTGAGTAAAATCTCTCTGAGTGAAACGTCACTTACAGGTTGTGAAGTTCCAGCCTTCTGTGTGAAAGGTCACATTTCAGGGGTGATAGATTTTATTAATCCCATTTTAATGCAGAGGCACCCCAAACACTAATAACAACAGATCTGCCCCTCAGGGAGGCTGAGTGCTGCACCAGGATGCGTGGTGCCCCTTAACCGCCACAATTAACACCAATAAAGCATCAAACTGTCTTCCAGAGAGAGCACACTTCACTAGTGGCAAAGCTGGACTATAGGATGTTTCTCCCTTCTCAGGCATTACTTCCCCTCTCCTACTGAAGTTTTCTGCTCCCACATGGCTACTAATTCACCTGTTTCAGTCTACACTGGAACTAAAGGAATGGTGGGGATCTGAAAGTAGCCTTTGTTGTTGTTGTTGTTGTTTTTTTTTTTTTTTTTTTTTTTTTTTTAGGTTACTTTTGAAACAAAATTTTTTCCTGAAGTTTATGGCAGAAAAGACTGTCTGAAAAGGGTAATGACTCATGATAGGATACACGGGAGCCTTATGTAAACTGGGTGGGTGAAAATTTGAAGTGGAAGCGTGCTCTGATGGAATTTCTGAGGTTAAGTGCAGATTTTGATTTAAGGTTTTTGCTTGCACTGCAATGGCTGCATCCCTGTAACACTATCAGTTCAGCTGGAGCCATGTTGTCCCATTCAGGTTGATTTAAGCTTGAAATCACCCCACTGAATTGGAGCACTTGTCTGCAAGAGGAATTTAGTGTCCTGTGAAAAAGGGTGTGAACGTACAGAGGGCAAACTATGTTGCACCAGCTTTCTTTGTGGGTATCTGTGAAGCACAGCTTGATTCACATTCTAAGTGGAGTGAAATATCATCCTCAGAGACAAACACCAGATGAATTAACATGAAATAGCTAGAGTGCTGTAAATTCATATCCCAGCTTGCTGCCAATGGAGGCAAGGTCTCAAGAACTGCTCTTGTGCAAAAATAGTACATAGGAGATCAGAATCATATCGCAGGAATTGCCCTTTCCAAAACGGTACCTGCAATAACATATGATATAATGAAGGTGCAATGAATTTTCCTAGCTGACAGTATTAAAAATAACAATGTACACCACTCAACTCTAGGACTGCTTTCCACAGTAATGTCAACAAAGAGGCTGAGATAATTTCCCCCTGCTGACTTATTTTTTTCCAGCTAGATCAGTGATCTCATCAGCTCCCATCTTCTGACAAGCCAAGTGAAACCGCTAATCCGGACTCCCTTTGTCACAGGAGTTGCAATCAACCAGTTGTTGACTAAATACCCATCCTGCCTCTGTGGCCTCTCCCAGCAGGCATGATTTCAGCCCAGAACATACAGCAGGCTCAAACTGCTACTGAATGTGACAGGCAGAGCAAGAATATTTGCATCCAGCTGAAGCAAACAACTGGCTTCATAGCCTGTTCTCACTAAAATAATAAAATACTACAGCGAAACGAGATCCTTCAGCATGCAGACAGAATCAGCACCAAGCCTAATTTATACAACACTTTTCACTGAGTGGATAACAATTTACCAGCAAGGGTTGAGCTGATCAGCTATACCATCATTAGCACGCTGTTGTAACAAACCCTAAGCAAAGTCCAACTTTGTGGTCCATAAATGGTGCAATATTCCAGTTTTGCTGCGTGAATGTCAGACCTGAAGGAGGGTGTGTATTGCTGAACATCCCACAGTGCAGACTTGTCTGTCCCAAACATTTGTGCTGAGCTGAGAAAATGCACTGTGAATCCTACTTGCTTTTCCTACACTTGCCTGTTTGTGGGAGCCCAGTTTACAGTGTAGAGTAAAATCCTAGAGGATACTAACATTCTGTAAGGTACTCATCTAAACAACTGTGTTTCCAGGCAGCAGTGTTTGTCTCAGGGGACTTGTGACCAAGGGACTGCAGGCTGTGGACAGTTGAGTACTGTTAAATGCATCCTCTTTGGCAAAGTGATTGAAGTCCCAGCCACACAAGCACAGCCTGACCTCATTTCATGCCTCCAAGCACAGGTTCAAAGGCCAAGTAAACTTGAATGCTATGTGCAGGCATGGTGCATGGATTTAGGACACATGAAAAGCAACATGGGATGGGATGTACTGGTGTAAGCACAGGCTGTACACACTGCAGTGCTTTATTTACCTCCTGTCACACAGATTCTACATGTCAGTATTGAAACTGCATTACAGGTATGACAACATACCTCAGAAACATGGTAACAGTACTGTTGGGTAGATTCAGTATTTGCAATTAATGTTTTAAAGGCTACTAAATTTTACGCATATTATCACCTAAGATGTACTATGGCTGCGGGTACTAACATCTGACTTGGGATCTTCCCGACAGAGAAACATACTGAAATTAGGTAGGTGAGCCTGTTAGGTATCGAGGCACGAAACCATTTGATCAGTCTCTGGTTTTGCTTTACATTTGATTATTAGCCACTCACCCCCAAGTGTCAGGCTGATCTCTCCAACCATGTTTACAAAAACACTGGCCATCCCGGTCAGAAAGCCCCATGCAAACCCAAGTATTCCTCAACTTACTATCAGCATCAAAAACACAGTATATTTGGTGCATGCACACCAGATAAAAATCTGCCTCAGTCTCTGGAGAGAGAGTTGTGTTTTGTGCTGTATCTGCTTGGCAAGAAAATAAGAGAAACCAAAATGTTTAATAATATGCTCTCAGAATCTGCTGTGTTTCACAGCTGTGGGTGTCTGTGCCCACAGAAAGGCACTGTGAAGAGAAAGTGTCCCCGTGCAGCACTCGCTGGCTTGGTTGGTGTGTGCAGAGATGTCTTCAGCTGCTGCTCAGTGCTTCACACTGGGAGACCACAATGATATTTTCAGTCGTAGACCCTGCTGAAAGACTCTCCGGGCCATTAAGCCTGCACTCAAATTGCTTAATGCACACCCAGGCAAATGGGGTGTGTCTGGAAATTCAGCACAAGGTTGAGGCCTCGCTTAGGTCTTGTGCAGCACTCCCAATCACAAAAGGGGAGTAGGTTCCTCATAAGACTCGTATGGATCTGCTGCACCGGAGTAATTTAGATCCCAGTCTTCTGGCAGTGAATGTTTGCCATAATATCCAACATTTTTAAACAGAGCTTTTGGAAATGCAGCACCTGATCAAACTCTCTGCTCTCCTGTGAAACAGTCTGTTTTGGTCAGGTGTAGCCCCTTCTGACCTATACTAAAGAGTGCACATTTGCACAAAGCAGGCACGGACAAAATGAAATCACTCCCTCGGTCTCACCTTAAATTGTGGGGACACACTGGGCAATGCTTGGGATACATTGTGCATGCCAGCTATAAACTCCCTGGTACTCTTTTTTATCATGGCAAACAAACAACGAGCCAATGTTTTAGAAAATGGTACAAGTCACAAGCTAATTTTAAAACCATGATCACATATTACATATATATATATATATATACACACACACACACACATAAATAAACCATGATGACATGTAACTATTGAAATGAAAAGAATTCTACATATAAATCCCTAGCTTTGAAGAAATACATACACATACGCAAGACATGCATAAACATTCCGTAATTTTTCTATCTATATAAGGGGAAAAGAAAAAAAGAGAATGAGAAGTATTTTAATTAAGTAGAATTAAACAATGCCTTGGTATTCATAGTCCTAGACGTCACCACAATCCCTAATCAGCAACGCTGGTAACATGGTTCACTACTTTTTATTTTTGGAGTACGTGCATTTTAGAGATATGTACTATAAAAAACCCTTACTATTTAATATTGAATTTGAAGTTATTTGTTAA
This sequence comes from Chamaea fasciata, assembly GCF_029207755.1. Taxonomy (NCBI): domain Eukaryota; kingdom Metazoa; phylum Chordata; class Aves; order Passeriformes; family Sylviidae; genus Chamaea; species Chamaea fasciata. The sequence goes on along the minus strand of NW_027094087.1, from coordinate 102,976,703 downwards.
AAAGATATCAATTTCTGTTTAAATTAACAGCCTCCTATTATAATGGTTATACATGCAATTCAGCACTTACATGGTTAATCCTGAATAGATCCATTAATTTCAATAAAATAAGAACATTGATTTAGGATTTGGGAGAATGATGGATGTTTTTCTTGTATCATCCTTTTTTACTTTTGAAACAATGTAATATTTGAGTTTTTCTTGTTACAGTGATAACAAAAGTGTCATATAAACACATTTTAAAAACAGAGATACATTTGAGAGAAAACTTGAGTGACTCTTGTATTTTGATAAGCAAACTAAGTTATAGTTCAAAATCTATTTTATATATAAAGAGAACATTTAATTCCACTTAAAAATCAGTAAAGGGTTGTTTTGGCATTTAAATAGCAGGCTGCCAGCTCTGTTTAAACGTGTCACTTGCTTTCCTCTGTTTTCACAAAAGACCTGGGAAAAGTTAAAAGTCATATTTCTTTCAGGGCAACAGAAGGAGCTGCATGTTAGCAAAATTTGGTTTTAGCTGCCGGAGTATTTATGTCTGCATGGCTTGCTCATCTACTGACTCCCCAGACCTTTTGCAGATCTGAACCGAAAGCATTTGAGCCAAACCTGTGCCGTACATGCAAGTCTGTGCTTCTGGGGCAAACATCAGAGAGCACCTGAATCTGCCTGGCCTCCAAAGGGTCTTCCTGCCCCAGCGGCTCCCAGGAATGCCTCTTCATCCTCTTTAGCTCAGAAACACCAGAAAATCCCCCCAGAAGCAGAGTGCCCTGCGTAAGCTGTTACTTGAAGAGAGGGGGAGAAAGCTGCATGGAGGATGACAAGAAGAGGAGGGCAGGGGTCTGCTTGGTACTGCTGCTGGCATGGGGTGCAGACCCCAGGGTGTGTGGGGAGCCAGGACCACCCTGTGCACCAGGGGAGCTGTACAGGATGGGAGAGTGCCATGCCAGGACAGTAAAGGAATGACAGGTGTGGCTGGCAAGAATTTCCCCATGGTGCATGTAGCTCAAGGTTGAGTAGCCGAGGAGGTGGTCACATGTGGAGTTAGTTAAGAAACCTGGGCTCATCTCACATATGACAGGTTATGACTTGTATCAGCAGACTTAATTGAAAACTGATTTTCATCACTGATTTTTGGACAGATTTTATGCATGCTGTGTAAAAGAAGCACTTAAAAGAGAGAGCCTCCTGCAATCACCTATGCTAGGTTAATGTTTACCATGTCACAGAACAGGCAAGTGACAGACAGCAAACCTCCTGAAGATGGAGTAAGACATAGTGGGTACATTTGGGGCAAACATTTGGGGCATGTTTTAAATCTGCTTTAAATTTTGAAGGCCACAAGCTAAAATATAATTTGCTCCTAGGAGTGCTGTCCCAGTGGAACATGGGCCAGTAGAATATGGATTTGTTTACCACACTTCAAGCTTCTCCTTTTCTGGCAAGAAAGCTACAACTGCAACATCTCAGGGATACAGTTAAATTCTCCTGTTTTAGTGATGTTTGTCACTACTCTTACTCATAATACATAGATCAACCATATGTGAAACACAGTGTTCAGAAAGTTGCAAAAATTCAGTTAAAGCACATCCCACCTACTATTTTTACTGATTTAAAAAAAAAATTACAAGTTTGGAACTCAACTTAGGCTTTTCACAAGCATCCAGACTTATTCCAATTTATTTAATCCACCTCTGGATTCTCCATCAAAGGTTTCATGACCTGAAAATGATAGGTCCCCTCTCTGCACAAAAGCCTCTAGGCTAATGCCTATTTGGGAGATGTCATTTATTTGAAGCTCACAACGTGCACCATCTCTCTCACAGCCAGACCTAAAATGAAGTCACATCAGCTCCTGCTGACATTCCCCAGGTCTCCACTGACCACCCAGGCCCAGTACATAAAGTGTACCAGAAATATATCTCTATCTATCTCTATCTCTATCTCTATCTCTATCTCTATCTCTATCTCTATCTCTATCTCTACCTCTATCTCTATCTATCTCTATCTCTCTGTATGTATGCATGTATATATCTCTACACACACACACACACACACACACACACGCACATCCTACGTGTATATGTAGAGATAGAGAAAGGATTCCTTTCTTTAACCTCTGAACTTCCAGTATATTCTCATATAAGTGAAAGTTTCTCTTGAGGGACATCACTACTTGAAGAAAATCAGGATGTCAGCGCCAAACTCTTGGTACCTGTGCCTGTTTGGGGCACAGGTACCTCTGACAAAGCCCTCCACAGAGCCCCTGCATGCACAGTTTCCTGCAGTTAAAAAGAATGCAGACAGTAAAAGTGTAACAGCTTTCTGTTACCCTTTGCATAAATGAATGCTCATTGAACACATTGCAACATACTTTTCACAAGTGTATATTGCAGCACCAAAAATGAAGAGGAAATTGCTCTACAGCACCTGGTTTCAATATTAAGATGTTCTCTGGACTGACTTCCTATGGATACAGCTCCTCTCTTCCAAAAGACATTGTAAATTATCTGAGTCATCAGCAGTCTTCTGAAGCCAAAAGCACGTACGTGTGCAGGGAGTTCACTGGGCTTTGTGGCGGTGACGGGGGAACTTGGACACCACGTTGGCCGTGTGTCGTGTGCCAGCTGCAAGCTTTACCTGCTGCTTTTGCACTGCTCAGGAAAGGGCTGGTGTCTGAAACAGTCTGCCACCGTTTGTTTTAAGTCTGTTTCCTTCCCATACAATGGTGGCTTCTGTGTTTGGGTTCCTTAAGGGGCTTGAGACATCATCCTTCAGGAGAAGAACTGGAGGGAGGAAGACCAGCAGGTGAAGGAGAGGATTAATCAGCTCCACTTTGGGTGAAAAGTGCTGACTTTGGTGAAAGGACTAACTGGTACATTGAGTGAGGAGTGGTGGCCTGGGAACCTATTTCTGCTCTTACTCCCTCTTCCACAAGGAACAGAAATGCCATGTGATGCTTGCAGGAATGCAGGAGATGCATGGCTGCTTAGAGATGTCATAAAAGACTGAGGGACTGAGGACAGAAAAGGGAGAAGAAAGAAGCATGATGAGGAAAGTGACATGCCTGGGATTCTGTCTGTTCAGGGTAGATAAAACTAGATAATTTTATTCATTTCTTAGAAGAGGGATGAAAGGAACAAACCACAGAAATGATTTAGGACTGTAACTGAGCTATGCAGGGTTGAACTGGAAAAGCTGAGCAGATGGAGTGACAAAAAACCAAGTGTACTTCCAGGGCTCTCTTGGAGTGCTTTGGCAGTATAAAAAAAGGAAAGGATGAATGGTGGAAATCACTGGGAAATCAGAAGCAGCTGAGATATAACTGAGATAGTGGGGACCTATCTGAGAGCCAAGGAAGTTGTTGAAGAATATAGGGAAAATGGTGGGAGCAATGAGCCCAGCTGTGGCTGAGGAGAGGGAAGGGATGAGAGAGGAGAAATTTAAATAAACCCAACCAAAATGGCAGAGGGGACACACTGACAGGAATGTGAAAAACAGCAGAAGAGATGAAGGAAGTTTAGGGAGACCAAAAGATGCTGGGAGTTCTGCAGGCATTAGGAAGCAGATGCCATGCCTCAAGCAGGAAGATGGGTGAGACCTGCTGGAGAAGGCTGCCAGATATTACAAAAAGAGATGAATGAGATGGGAGAAAGAGACGTGGGGGCAGCCAGCTGAGCCAGCTGAAGGAGGACAGGCTTCTTCCCAGCACGAAAAGACAGCAGAGTTGGACAGGTAGAGTGAGAAAGCTTAGTTGGGGAATAAACACCACTCAGTAAGCTTCACATTTTTATTAACTCTCACAATGAAACTCAGTGGAAAAATACTATACAAGGTCAAATATTTGGGGGTGTGTGTTACCTCTGTGTGTGGACTGAAGGGAACTGGGGAAACCTATGGAGGGGCTGCTTCTCTCTCTTTGAAACTCTCTGTGTGTAACCAACGTTGACTCTTCAGCTTTATTGAACATAGCAGACACTTGGATGCTTGATAGGGAAGATAAATAATGCTTTTTGGGTGTATAAATTTGGAAGATGTTGCAACTCCCTACCACCATGTTCTTCCAGAGAACTAAGCAGCAGCCAGGCCTGGTGCATTACTGGCACTGAGGCACAGCACCAGTGAGCCCCATGTACTGGTGTGTGCTGGCCTGAGCACCCTCAGGTTTTTGTGTCGGCTGTCAGCTGCCCTGCTTGGTTTAGCTGCCTGTTGCCTTGATGGTCTCTAACCTTCAGCAGTCTTCTCACTTGCCCTCCTGCTCTTTTCACTCCTGTCATCAAACACATCGACCTCCCCTGTTCTTCTGTGGCCTTTTCCTTCCAACCTTCTTTCCCAACTGTCTCTGATCTCAGATCCCAACTATGGTGCTCCAGCTTTTTGCATTTGTAAAGCCCCTGTACAGGCATCTCAGCTCACTCCTCCATCAGCACAGCTCTCCCCCAGGCAAGCCATGTGGAAGGTGTGTGTCCAACAGATTTGTGTTTCTAAGAAGTGACTGGAACTTCTCTGCATCTGTAAGGTGCCACCATGAGCCCTGGTTCCTCCAGGTACCTTCCAAAGTACTCTGCACCTCACCTGCTCCTGTGCTTCCTCCTGCCAGACACAGCCCTGTAAGGGCATCCTGCTCCCCCTGACTTTTCTCCACTTGGGACTGAACTTCAGGACGACCCTGCCTGGCTCCTGGCTGACATTTCCACCTGCTCCTTCCCACTCATTCTTCCCTGGATCTCTCTGTTGACTGCTTCTCCTTTCCGCCTTCCCAGAAGGGGCACGCTGCAGGGCCGGACGTGATGGAGGTTGCAAAAAGGGGTTTTCATTTGTCCCTGTTTTTGCTGAGTTTCACACACGGCTGGCTATCATTTCCTTTTACAGTGTGCTACAAGCTCAAGCCACTCTCGTAACTTCTACCTGGTTTTCCCCTGCCAGCATTGGAGGCTAAATATAAGCTCTCGGAGCTGGCCCTGCGTCCCTGCCCATATCTGGCAGCGCCCGGCGTTCCACCGCGGCTTCACACAGCCGATGCTTTTCACGAACTTGGCAGCTGAAGACAGCCACTTCTCCCCGAGTGAGCTGTATTCATTTCTGAAGGAACAGCAAACACATTGCTAGTTTCCAGTGCAAAGGGCTATGTTGCAATTTTCTTTTGAGTGCCTAGGTTCCACTCTGCCTCTGGAAAGAAAAAAAAAGCACGCCAAAAACTTGTTCAGACAGCGCTGGTTGGTGTCCAATGATTTGTTTGGTAACACTGTGATTTTTTGAGGAAAACAGTATTTTTAAAGGTTTGGAAGTTTTTAAACAGCATTTAATGTGTAAGGGAAACTTATGGATATATTAGCATCCGTGCCAGACCAAACATTTGTAGTTTTTAATGAAGAAGGCAATAGGAAATCAGAATTTTAATTCTGTTTTGCAGCTGACACTATAAATCAGCTATTTTAAATCCAACCTAGCTGTAGAATTTTTTTTTTTTTTGGTTCCTATGGTCAAAAACGAGCAGCCCTAATTCAGCAAAGTATTCCACAAGAACTAGACATGCCAGCAAACTTGTCCTTAAGTTACTTGTTTGCACACTGCCAGATGAGGATGGCAATTTTAAAAAACCTCAGAGACATTTGCTAATTCATACGATGTCCAGACGAATGGTGGAAGCCTGCTAATTTTCCCAGACTTTAGGCTTCACTTTCAGGTTAGAAGTACCTGTCTTAACCCGTAGCTAGAGAAGAACAGTTCCCAGTTTGACTTGGCAAGATATCCCAGAGAAAAGTGTGGCTGCAGCCAGCCTGCCCTCTGCTGCCTCACCCCACAGCCCCTCGGTGGGGTTCAGGCCAGCCCCAGCCACGGGCTCTCATCTGCCTCTTGCAGCTGGACCTCTGGGCACCAAAGGGAACCTTCACTCTTGTAGCATCTAAAAGGGGGTATTTTAGTATCTAAAAGGGGAAGGGGTCTTGGGCAACATTACTCCGGGCTTCAGTTTTTACCATTGAGTTAGAAATCAAGGATGGTGAAAAAGAAACCTTCCCCATAAAAATCGTCACAGTAGTGACATACTCAGACTATGTACAGTCATCTTTTGTAAGCTGGGTTACAGTAATCTGCCCTAATTAAAAAGTAAAATAAATTAGAATAAACTACCATGATTAAAACCAAAGTATGAAGTGTTTAAACTAGCATGTCATATTTAACAGGTGGAGTAGGCAAAAAATATTCCTGCCTACACTTACACAGCCTGAGCTTAAGACTGTAATTTGGTAAGTCATGGTAATTTAGTAACTTCTAAAATTCTCTGTTGATGCAAAAGCTGAGGATTCAACATCTACAGAGGCTGGTACCCTTCACTGTAGCTTGTTTGTTCTTGGAAATGGCTGATGAATAAGGGATGTCAAAGAAAACAGGATGAATGAAAGAAGAATTACAAAGCACTTTGATCAGACTGTTTTCCAGACATACTGCCTATATTTTTAGAATGGGCTTGTGACTGGACAACCTATTCAGAAAGTAATTCTTGAAAATATGAAAAGGTTGATAATTGCAAAACATTGCTGACCAGCTAATATATCTTGGAGACAGTGATGGTCTCCAGATAAACTCATTGAGGATTGAGGAGAAATGGTGTAAGATAAACAAGCTATAATTCAGCAAGGACAAGGGAAAAATTCTACATGTTGTTTGGAATAAATGACAGTGAAAACAGGGTAGAAAATGACATGAAGGATCTGTGAATTACCATGTACCACCAACCAAATGCCAACCATTTCATACTGCTGAGAAAAGAATGAATGACATATGGCGATGTATGAACAGCAGTGCCATATGCAAGATGTGAAAAATCATCCTCCTACTCTACGTGCTGCTGAAAGCCTCAGTCTGAATCCTGTGCCTGGATTTAGGCACCACACTCCACAGAAGATGTGGAATGGTCAAAAGTAAGAAGATTGCTGGAAGTCTGGTAAACATAGTCTGAGGAAAGCTGGGATGAAAAGGAAGAAGACTGGGCAAGTGAGAGTGGTACCAAGCACGCAAAGAAAAAGAAAATAAATTATTTTCCAGATGCAGTGGATCAATAAGGAGGACAGCTAAGTTGCAAAAGGGGAACTCAGGTTAGACATGATGCAAATGCTGTAGTGGTTGTGCAGTGAAACAGGAGGAAGTGGTCGAAGAAGGAGACAAAGTACATGATGAAAACTATCTGTCATGAAAGATGTAATCTCATCCTGTGTCAAATGATGTCTGGAGAGTGTCCCCCCCCCGCCTCCGCAACGCTGATGAAAAGTTAAAAATCCTCAGCTGCTATAAACCAGGGAAACTTCATTAATGATGTATACCAGAAAAGGGGCTGTGCCTGAAATGTGTCCGGTGTAATCATTTTTTCTATCTCATTTCTGCTTTTAGCCATGAGATTATGAGTAATAGATACAGGGCTACATCATTAGCCAGAAATCCTTTAGCTTTCCAAAGGTCAGTTAATCTATGATCTAATCTGACGGTCACTGAAATTAAGTGGAAGCAGTTCAGCAGGCTATAATGGAGGGTTCTTGGTGTCTGTAGCCTTCAGTTGCCTTGACTTCAAACATCCTTTATAAGCAAAACAACATCTAGGCATGAAATGCATTTCAAAACGCATGCTGAATATTTTCATTGTACTTCAGGGAAAGAAAAAAAAGGCCAACCTGCCTTTCTAGCTATCTGCCAGTTTAAAACAGTTCTCATTAAAAACTCCAAAATGCTGTCAGTGCCTTCTGTTCACCTGTTGATATTCCCATCCCTTGGGAGATTTTATGCAGCTGGGGAAGCAGGCAAGATTTACATGAACTTGGCTGCTCTATCTTGACTTGTTCACAGTGGGAGCTGAGCTGCCCTTTTAAGAGTGGAATACTCCAACCAAGCAAGACAAAAAAAAAAAAAATCAGGGAAATAAAAAAAAAAAAAAAAGGAAAAGCAGGGTTGACTGTACAGCTTGGCACTTAAAGGAACACTAAAATAGATATGTGAAACTTTTCATAGTTATCCGTAAGTCTTTGAGGATTTCAAGTCTCAGCATTGTCACTACTACTAAATTAAAGATCTGAAAGGTTGTCCCAGTGAGCAGATATTTGAACCCTAAAACAAAGCTAATATTTCATATTTTTGAATCAGTTTTCTCATGTACTTTCACTTCATATGTCTGGACTTTAGACTGCTTTTCTGCTACTCTTGAAACACATCTGGAAATCCCCTCCTATCCAAAGTTACACTTAAAATACATTACTTAGTTTGAGGAATTGAATTTTATAATACATGAACAGGCATAAAAACCCACCAAAGAAACCAGAGACTCAGGTCAGAAAGATACCCTTCTTTTGATTCTGACTTTCTTGTGCTGCATTTCCTCTAGATTACAATGCAGTTTAATTTTCATGGATGTCATCTGAAAATGACAGCCAATGTAATGTAGCTGAATTCTGTTTGTCACTGAATATATTCTGTATGTTAACTGGTAGTGTGATGCACTGAAGCATAGTCTTTAATTAAAGTGCAACAATACCACAGTGCAGCAGCACTACGGTACCAGCACGGCACAGGAACCTGGTGCTGGATATAAAAATAGCTGTGCTCAAAAAGTGTCATATCACTACATGATGTGACTAAGTCAGTGGTGACACTCTTACACTTGAAACCTGAAGTATTACTGAGCACTGATTTTCAGCCGGGGAAGCTGTGATCAAATCAATGCATGTATTATTCTCCACAAATGAAAAGTGGCGTGAACAAGGACATATTAAACACCTACAGTGCACAAAGCTTTTCACACTGGTTATGAACCAAACACAAACAAAGAGGCTGTGAACTTTCCAGAACTCTTGTTTTGTCTCCCGTGAAGCCCCTTCCTCTTTGGGTACAATATGCAGAATTCCCACAAATGCCCTGGTGCCAGCAGGAGAGGGTTCTGACTTTGGCCTGGGATCAAGCTGGGAGCACACTTCTGTCCTCCCCTTTCTTACCCTCGAGGAAAACAAACCAAATCAAACCAAATCAAACCAAACCAAACCAAACCAAACCAAACCAAACTGAAACCACTCCATACTTCACAGTGAGTGAATGTGGTACAAAACCCAGGGAGACAAATATGTCTCTGCTGGCACAGGAGCCAGGGAGCAGCCAGTGCCACCTTCCTCCATAACCCTCTGCCGTGGGATGTGCTGGTGCTGAGCTTGCAAGTCCATCCCTGACCAGGGGTGTCAAAGTTCTCTCCCCCAGGGCTGTGAAACTCTCCCTACGTTTGCTCAGCCAACACAGGGACTTCTGGAGAAATGCAACCCAGAACGAACCACTGCTCTTATCCCACAGGCAGGCACATTCCAAGCCAGGACAGCATCGCCCTGGTCTCCAAAGGAGCCAGCACTCCTCAACTCCCCAACATGGGGAGCCCCTTGTTTTGCCAGCACAGCTGATGCTGTCAGTGTTGCATGGGGACCACTGCAAAGGTCTCCCTCCAAAACTAGAATCAAACATCCACAGAAAAGCAGCAGTTGGGCTGCCTCTCTGGAAAAGACACGGCATTTGCACATCCTTGTTCTTTGCTACTGCACAGGCTCCACATCCCACGGCATTGTGCTATGCCATACTGGAGCCCCAGGCATGATTTTAACATTGAGGCACCATAGAAACAGTTTAGGAAAAGAGGCAGTGTGGATTTGGCATGGGACAGTGCTGCAGGAATGAGACAATAGGAACCATGCAGTGATGCTTGTCTGCTGCTGGGAAATGCGTCAGAGAGGCACAAACACACAAAAGAGACAGAGGAGATAGTTACCTAACATGACGAAGGGGATTCCCAGGAAGGTGGAATTGTATTTCCCACCAGTGAGATTGATGATCCCGGCAGCAGTCAGGGTGGCAAGGGTCACTGTCAGCAATCCCAGCAGGCCAAGCCAGGGTTTGCTGCGGACACAATCCTGCATGGAGCAGCACAGAATTGCCAAGGTGACCACAAGGACCAAGCTTGTGATCAGGTAGCGTTCTGACACCCTGCTCGTCTTCTGGAAATCCTCCTTCAGCGAAGAGGAAGTGAAAGGATACATTTTGACTTTCCTGTTGGATTTCTGGAAAAGTTCAACAGTGTCACAAAAAATGGATTCCCACTTCTCTGCCACCATGTCATTCAAGGAGTTGATTGCCTGCAAGTAGTAGGTGAGCTGAATGGCTTCTGCAGACTTCACCCGGTCCTTGCTGTGCACAGTAACCCCACCGAGCTGATGCCCATTATACACTTCCCTGCCATCCTTTAAGTGAGTAATCGGGTAAGTGATTGCAAAATTAGTTCGATTAGAAGAACGAGCAGCCTTTAATTCCTCCAGTACATGCACTATGTCGTCCACTATGCATGTCTTGTCATTGTTCAGGATACATATATGGGCAAACGTGTAATTGAAACCAGGTCTTTGGACTTGGATCCTGGTCACTGCAGAGTGCAACTACAAGGGAAAGAGAAATCACACACGTTATTCATCAGTTCATCTCGCACAGTAGCAGCCAGGACGACAGCAGCTCCTCACCGCCGTCCCTTTTCTATTTGATCAAAGCAACAACAACAAAAGTTCCGGTGACTGCGGTATTAATAGCACACTCATTGCAAAAAAAAAAAAAAGAAAAAAAAAAGAAAAGAAAAAGAAAAGAAACATGCATCAAATCAGCAGTATTATTCCCCTATGTCTTTTGCTGGTAACTCTGGCATAATGTGACGTGCTTATGTGCCACGTGCAGCTGCTGTTTGGCCTCTCTAAATAAGCAAACTCAAGAGGTCCAGCTAAAGCCCAACCATGTCCAGGGACACTGTTGTGCTCAGGATTGCCCAACTACTTTAAGAGATCAACCTGAGGTACAGAAGGCAGAAGAGCACTGTGGGCAGCTGTGCCACCTGTGCAGAATGCGCTGGCAGCACAGGGGACCAGCACTCACTCTGTAAAGGACAGGCCACAGCTGCATGTCCTACGTACAGAGACCACTGGCACAGCTGGGAAAAGAGATCTGGCAATAACTAATTTGCCCTCTTGTTTCCTCCCTCTTTCCCCATCAAATCCTCAGTAGTCTGAGAGCAGAAAGCAATGGCAGAGACAGACACTGGTTTTCTCTTGCTCTCTCTGAAAAATTCTGTTAATTAGTGAGGGTCCCCTAACTTTAGGGTTTGTAGCTTACTGTTAGGTCTAGCAGCTCTTAGTGCACCTTCCTATTTGTTTCTCATCCTTCTGAAATTTGCCATGCCTGAGCTCTAACCCCCAAAATATTCAGTTATTTCTGAGCATCAGAAAGGCAGAAAAAATTACCATATCTTCTTGAAAAAAATAAAAAAAAAAGCTTGCAAGTTTTTTCTGAATCCATTTTAGTCAATATAGAAGAAACAAGAAATTTAAAATATGGCAAGAGAATAGCCCTAATAGGGTTACAATGTTTTTCAAAAATAAAATACTGAGTTTGCTAAAGTGTATCATTCTGTCTGATGACAAACAGTTTTAAAAAATAGAAGACAGTGTACAGGAGACCAGTAGAGCTTATACACTCATCTGGGGGCAACAGAAAAAATGCCTAATAATCCTGGCTAACCCCCTGCATCTGTTGAAACTAAACAGTCATAACGACTTCTGTGTGGTATTTGAGACTTATTTGCAGCACCTCATCCCCTCCATCATTTATATCTATCAATCTGACTGTTTTGTCATTACATTGCACAGTCTGTGATGGGTATAAACTTAGTTATGTTGCCTCCGATCCTCAGGATAATGTGACATCATATAGACAAAGATTACAACATTCCTATATTCTCATCTTGTTTCTCTAGCAGCTTGGGGGTGTATTTTTTCCACCTATGAGTAGTTTAATTTTTTTTTTTGACAGAAATAACAGTTCAATACTGACATTAGGAAGGTAAGTTTGAGAAATGAACTGAACTAACAAATCTTTACACACTACTGTGAGAACACAATACCTGGCCATGCTGAGAAGCAAAATTTTCCATTGTGGTGGGAGAAAAAATGTACCTGTCTGTACAACAGATTAGGGCCTTTTGCACAACTTTCTTCTAAAACAAACAAAACAAAATATTTGCAGGAACATGACAAAGATATTAACCTCCATGGGGAATACTTCCCATCTTTTCAGTTTGGGGTTGCAAAGTTCTGCTGTTTTGGGGTACAAATGTACAAATTGTACATGACTACAGTTTGGGGAAAATGCCCTGATTTACCAGATCAAAGACGGATATCTGATTTTAATTTTTTTGCAATGGGAGCTACTGAATGGCTTTCATTGACAACAGCTATAAAACAAGACGTCACATAAAGAAGCACAGCTGAGGGAAACCAGGAGGAATAGAAGGAATTTCCTGCCTTTATTAGATTCACAATACAAATCCTTCAGAGAGGATCTATGGAGTGACACAAAGCAGAAGAAACTAAACTGACATGCAACTTTTATCAAACAGGGTGTGTTGCTATTTACCCACCCTCCTCACTGCAGCATTTGCTTCCTTCCACATGTGAAGCACTTTCTTTTAATATTTAGGTTATAAAACAACCTCATCTACCACAGCTGTTACTTCATCTTTAGCAAAAGGCTAGAAGCTAAATGTCATTCCTAAAATACTCCTTTCCTCTTGGAAATGATCATTCCAGGCTGAGGAGCTTGTTCTGCAGCAGTGTCCTGGTGGTTCTGAGACCGTGCTGGGCTGGACCGGGCGCTGCGTGGGGAGGACCCTGCCTATCCCACCTCTCAGCAATGGGGCTTTGGGGAAAAGAGGGAAGCAGGCAGACAGCTCTGTGTCCTGGCACATCCTGGCAGCTGAGCAGCCCCTGGAGCTGGCTGCAAGCTTGTGCAGTTTAGAGCAGCTATGAGATATATTCTGAGCTTTGCCAATGGCCACAACATTTGATGTCAAATTGGAGGCAAACAGCCAAAGAAGAGGAAAACTTGCCATTCCCTCCATCCCAACAAAGTATGCTGAGAACTGCACCAGCACGCCCAAAGATTCGGCACGGGGAATCCTGACCCAGACTTTCCTTCTCAAGACAAACACAACACTTTATCTGCACTTTTTTCAGATCTGATTCTAGGAAAGCCCTCTGCTGCCTCAGTGCAGGGAAGGGGTGTGCCGCAGCATGGCTGCAGGCTCTCTCTCCTTTCTCCCTTTGCTTGCCTGTGGCAGCCTGTGAGCCACAGGATGCGGCCTCTTCCCTGAGAGCTGCAGTCCCATGGCACTCTCCTTTCGGCTGCCATGCTGGGAATTCAGCTACGGCCACACAGATTTTTCCACCCATGCAGAGCCCACACTCAAAAAGCCCTGGGTGACTGGTTTCCTCAGAAAACAGAAGCTCCAAGAGATTACAACGGTACATCCTGTGAGTTCAAAGGATTGCACAGTCTGCAATTTGGCTTGCCTGTGGTACACCAGGAGGTCCCCCAGGAAACTTCAGTCTGATGGTAAAGGCTGTTGTGTGATGAGGACAACATTAGCAATGTGTAATGCATAATGCATATTGCACACCTCAGTGCAGAGGATTGTAATAGCAAGTAACCATACTCAGAATAAACCTGGCACCTAGTTCTGGGCCAAATGACTGACTACCAGATCCTCATTTATCCAGCTGTTCTTATCCTTACTGATCCTATTCGAAGAAAGAGAAATTTAAAGGAATAACAAAATCTGAATGAATGGGTTTTCTTGAAGGGAGACATGCACTGCTTGCTCATCACTCCCAGTTTTTTCAGCTAGCTAACAGTGCAAGGAACCAAAAAGCAGTTTACTGCTGAGATGTCAGAGCACTGCAGCACAAGAACTGCACAAGAACTGCACAACACCACCTAAGGTCCCTCACCACGGTGGCACACAGCCCCTGAAAGTGTTCAGACATGAAATAACATCCACCTCTTCTTTTGCCATTGTTTAAACAGTGACCATTCCTTGGACTTCCTCTCTCCCTTCTGAAAATGGTATTTATGTGTGTCCTGCACACACATAAACTCTGGGTCAGGATTCCCACCATAGAGATTTCTAGAACAGTGTTTTCCTTTAGTCTTTGGTCATTTGCATTCGGTAAAATCTTGGTCTTGGTCTTTGCTTACTTTAAGTCCCATGCTCACTTGGTTATTTATTTTAGACAGAGAGGAATGATGGTTTCAACAAGGAGACGAATCCCTTTCAGTAAATATCTCCAGGTGAGGGCTGTACAGGTCTCACACCTCCACAACAAGCCATGTTTAAGCCTGTGGCACATCTGACAGATGAGAGGTGGTGAAATTGCAGTGCCCTGCCAGCTGGTTCTGTCCATGGGCCTAGGAGGGGATGCCAGGAAGCAAAAATCCCTCCACTTGCCCTAGGCTGAGCCATTTGTACCGGGGCCTCATAGACCCACAGCTGGAAGTTCTTCAAGGTGTTCTATTTTGGTCGTCCTCCTGCCTCTGCCACCAGCACAGGAACACAGGCACTGGGAACCAGAGCCCTGCAGCAGGGTCAGTTTGGGTGCCCTGGGATGGCTAAGCCCCACACTGGGCTCTATGAGACAGCTCTCCACTGTACAGAGCATGGCACAACTTTCAGCAGTGCCATCAAAGCTAAGCCTGAAGGCAAAAGAGTTGTACTTGGAGATGCATGGTCAGGACAGAAAGGAAAGCTTGTTTTTATTCTTAAGTCCCTGCAAAAGATGCAGGAAGCTACAAAAGGGGCAAGAAAAACCTGTACCACCCCGTTTGCTTTGTGGAGAAATCATTTAATTCAAAAGTGAGAAGGTTTTACCAGAATTTTGTTAATTTAATCAGGTAACAAAGAAGTCTGCAGCCTCCCTGTGAAGGAAACAGATCCCTTCCCAGCAGGGATGGGTTAGAAACTGCTGATTCATCTGCAAAATGGTCCAGTCCCAGAAATCCTTTAAGCTCACATTACATAATCTCCTACCCCAATCAAATCTATGGGCAAAGAGGATGAGGACCCAATCACCAGTGTCCCACTTTGGTGTCACCGTGCTGGTGGCACAGCTTTGCTCCCAGGGAAACTCCACAGTGACAGCAAAATGCAACGGGACCATTCATTCTTTGACAAGCTCCCATGCCCAGCTCATGAAAACACATCCTGACTCTCTTGGAAGCTGGGTCAGCCATAGACACCATTTTTAATCATAAGGATGTGTACAACTACCTCCTCCTTATCATATACATATATCTCAAAAAATATGTTTGGTTTTGCTGCTGAGCGGTGATATGTGGTGTTTATAGGGGACATCACTCATCGTAAGGACTTGACTATACTTTGTACTTGACATACAGTCAATGAATGGCCAATGAGACAAAACTAGCTAGATATATAGATGTCCTCCTGCACTGCAAATGATCTGGCACACAGACATGTTTTACTCTCAGGAGCATCATCTTTGCAAAGCTGTATTACTTTATTGTTGCTGCTATTATTTAACTTATTTAGCCTCCACCTGATGGTTCAAATCCAGTATTAGCTTCGCTCTTCAGTGTTGCCACTCTTAGAATTTTTCTGCGATCATTTTCACCAAGCCTGTGTTTTCTGTGAGTCCTGGAGCCAGAAGTATTATGATTTTATTTTTAATCGCAGCTTATACTTAAAAAACAAAACAAAAAAAAGGTCTGATCTTGTGGTTATGGAGGAAAGACGAAAGACTAAAGATTGGGGAGAAGGGTCTGAAATCTTTACCTATAACTGTTTAAAATATTATCACTGTTTTGTGTTCAAGACTGAAAAAACTAGAAAGCAGGATGAAGACAATAATTTTAAATATACACTTCATTTTTATGAGAAGCTGGTTTACTCTTTTAGTAATTTTTACAGGTAACTTGTGCCAAGGAAAATGAAGATGAGAAAATGCCTTTAATGGATAGCTATAAATTTCTCCTCTTCTTCTATGATCTCAGTAATCTCTGGCATTTCATACCTTTGCAGTGTACTTTTTTATTCACGTCAAGAGGTGGCCTCAGTCAAAACATAAAAAGGTTATGAGAGGGAAAAGACTTGCACAGCTTCCAGCTTAATTTACAAAAAAACCCCACTGTGGGTTCTGCAGATATGGGCAGAATTAAACTTTCCAGAGTGCGTTTTCATCAGAAGGTGCAGAGAGTGAGGGCAAGGGAGCCCCCGGCCCCAGGGCTGTGCCCTGCTGTCAGTGCCAGACCGTGGGTCCAGGGCAGAGCTTCAAAGAGGGTGGCGGACAGTGGCCTCCTGACCATGCCAGCCTAGCAAGGGAGGAAGAGCGTGCACACAGCCTGTGGATGAAGCCGACAGATCCTAATGGCTCGGGATAAACATTAGAAGTCACAGCTGGAGAGCAGGCAGCAAGGATCGCTGTGAGTAGCTTGGCTCTTTTTCTCACTCCTACAATCAGGTTTCCTGAAGAGACACTAAAATACTAATTATGCACGGGATTTATTTTTGCAACTAATTTTTTCAGCTGTCCAAAACACAGTGATTTATCTTCTCTCCAAACAATTTTCAGAAAAATAAAATCTAAAAATTGTTCAAATTACTAGTCATCAACTGAGGGACAACTATTAGTGCTTGAAGCGGCAGATGTGTGTACATTTACATTTCCATCTGTCTTCCTGGTAGCTACAGAAAATCGCTAGATATGATTTTTCTTTTCTAATCTGAAGTGTAGAAGCTTTTCTAATCAATACTATTTTAATTCTGACACCTTGTAAATCTGCCTGAATTCGTTCCACCGAGAGAAGCCCACTGTTTTTTGGGCTGACTGCTGCTGGAGGACAGGACACCTGGGCAGCAGAAACCTCTCTGCACAGCTTGGTGTGCAGCAACAAGATCCATTTTTCATGATGGGGAAAAAAGAATAAAACTTTGCTCCTGTGTCTGGTCTTGCATCAGTTCCACCACGGGTGGCTTTCTCCATGCGCTTCAGATGCCTCCATGAACACCCTTCCATCTTTACTGTGCTTCTCAGGGGGCTCTTGCCAAGGGCTCCTCCAGCAGCAGCCTGGGAAACAACCCCTTCCGCGCTGCAGGGAAACCTTAATAGCTGCAGGTTCACAGCCCACGGTGTTAGCGAACAACTCTGCTCCTCCTTCTATCTTCCAGTAGGAGAGAGGGGGGTTCTCCTGCTGTAAACCCCAACTTAAAGGCAGGGCCTTGTCACAGCTTTTAGGAAGGACAAACGTGGTCAATGGGGAGCCCTGGCAGCTCTCCCTCAGCCCTGTGACACTGCCTGGGGGTGGCCTGCTCTCGGTGGCTGTGACACCCAGATGTCCCTGGCCTCTGACGCCTGCCCTCCCCACCTGTGTGCTCTCCCTGAGGGGTGATGCCCCCAGCACACACAACACATCCAGCCACCCGTTGAAAATACCTGTTCTCCATGTGCTCTGCTTGTAAGAGGGGAAACAAAGTTTGACCTTCCAAGGCAGGAAAGGCAAGGCAACACGGGATGCTGGGCATTCCGAGCACGGGCTGCTTGGCTGGCAGCAGCACAGGGCTGTAGGGAGCATCACACCACAGAGTGAAGCAGGAGGGGCCCTGTCCCGGCCAGTGCTACTGGAGCAGGGCTGTGGGGTGGTGGGCACCAGTGGGATGTGATCAAACTCCCAGGCACAGCCAACTTTAGGACTTCTGCTCCAGGCACTGACCAGTGGCTGCAGCACAGGCCAAACCCTCTTGCCTGCAGGAATCACGCTGAGGAGCTGCTGCTGCTGACACCGGGAGCTCAGGGGGGTTTCTGCACGCACTTCCACACTGTCCTTGCAACGTGCTATTTACCTTCCCTCTTCCTTGGCGATGCCCGGATCTTACCTGCGTATCTTAATTCTCATCTGTTTTCGCATAAGATACATTTTAGCCCTGCAGCATTGTGCTGCTATGACAACAGGCTTGCACTTCTGCTGCTTTCACACCCTTGTTTTTCTTGTATTAGGACTCTTCCCCTCATCTTACAGCCTTGCTCTAAAGACATGACTTCATCCTTTATTTTGTTTTCAGCAGAACGCACTGTATGTTCTATTGACTGTTTCCCAAGAAGTGTTTTTAGTGCCTGAGCTGCCCAGAGAAGGCGGAGACCTACTACATCCATTGCTAGATCCACAGCTGACTGCCTGTGTCCAGGCCTTCAGGAGCAGCCAAAAGTTTCTAAAAAAAGGGTACCTTGCGTTACTCAGGATCGCAACAGACCCAGCTTTCGGCTCTGCTGAACAACCACAACCCACTTCCACTGACTTCAGAATTAATGGTTTAAGTGTGCCATGTTTGTACAGCAAAGCAATTGGGAATACCACAGACAAGGGAATGTGGTTATTTCTAAACAGGGTTGTTTCCTCCACGAATTTCCTCACACGTACAAAGTAAGTGAGGAAATCCGTGAGGACCGTAGACAGAGCGTGCCAACACACACGTTAACAGGAACAGAATAATTAAGGAGCAGAGAGAGGAAATAAAACCCCAACAAGTACGAGGTCTGCAAGATTTTGAAGCTGAACTGTTTTGTTCTGCAGTAATCAGAAGTTAGGAAGTTCTTAAATAAATGCGTCCTTAAACAGAAATACCTGCCTTTACTTCATTTGTGTTTATAAATACATGTTTAGCCAGTTACCTAGATCAAATAATGGCCAGCTTATGAGAGAAGCAATCTACAAGCACTAAAAATCTGTAGTTAGTAAAGGTTTCTTTAAGAAAAAAAAACCCGTCATGTACAGATTTTTATAGAAGCAAACTGCAAATACAATCCCCTTCAGTTAGGCATGTTACATTTCAATCCCTTTTCATCTTTGTGTCTTGGTATCTTAAGTGGAGTTTTTGCCAAAAAAATATTGGTACCGTGTTATTGTTATAAACACAGTAATGGAAATGGAAGAGAGAATATTTTTCCGCAAAAAAAGGTAAATCTTTAATTAAAAAAAGTCTTTAGTATGGTGCAGTTAACTCACTGTAAGCATACAGGAATAAACAGACTCAAAAGGATTGGTGTCTCAAATTCTGTCTAAGTTAGAACATATTTTCTGAGGTTCAAAAATCTGTCTAGGGATCTATTCCCAGTGAGCCTGTATGGCTTTAACTTAACTAGTCTCTTGCTGCAAGTGAAAATATCACCATGAAATGGTAGGGGGCCTGTTCTAACACAATTTTTAGGTGGGATTCTAGGTTTTCATAGACAATTTCTACAGATTATAAAATCATCCAAACCTCTGCATGATGCTCCACATCAAATATCCCAATTATTTTTGCTTTTCTAAGCACCTATTGGAAATACAGGGATAAAAGCACACTTTCTTCAATTAGGTGTTTTTACCTCCTACCTCTCTCTCTTGAAAGACAAATCTTGAGGAAGAAACGTCCTGCACACCAACAGCACAGGATACCAGTTCCTTATGCTCAGCTATGGAGTAGGTACTGCAGCAAGTAAAATTTCATTATTGTCCTCCCACGATATCTCAGTCTCAGGATGCATCTCTTCCACATCTGAGATTCTACCAAGGCTTTTAATTGGAACACCTATTCAAGACCAGAGATTGAGGATACGTTTAGATTTCTCCCTTCTGCAAATGACTATGGCATCTGGAAATGCAACGTTGGGATGGCAGGCCTCGAATGGAGTAAGCGCTTACAGGGAGCTGTGAGAACTATGGACAGAGATTTATACAAAAATAAGAAATAAAAGAGTACTTGGCATTGTCTCAAAAGCATAACTGTAAGGTAGCCACACACCTCTCTGCTAATGAGGAGAGACTCTGTGGAGCAGTTCGTGCATCCAGCAAGACCTGGGGCTGTCCTGGGAGCAGCCAGCGTTGTGCTGGCAGATGTGCGCTGACAGTGGGAGCCCTTCAGCAGCTCCTGCTCTGGGAGCGCTGCCTGAGCCTGGGCTGAGACAATTCTGAGGCTGAGCCCTGCCCAGAATCCCCTCTCAGCCAGCAAGAAGGTATCGTGCAGCATTGGCAATGGTGACTTTCTCAGGCTGGTAAGGTGCCCATGAGGAAATACACTAAGTTAACAAGAGTGTTTTAGAGACGTCACCACAAGAGTCATTTAATTGAATACTGAATTGACTTGGATGTTAGACTGACTAACTTATGAAAGTACCATCTATGTTTCAGTTTCAACCGCTCAGAGCCCAAAACTTTGTATGCCTTTACTAAGGGACAGTAACAGAAGCCGATTTCTTCCTCTGCCTAAATCACAGAAAATCTCCTTTCCTTGGCACATGACTACGGAAGCTGTAGCTGCTCAAGGCTCATTCTTTTCCCTCTCTGGCAGATGAAGCGGGATATGGCAGGTAAGGAAACCAACAAGACGTGCTCCATGAGCAGCCAGCATCTGCCTGGGGCAACCTTCCTCCTGTGTCTTCTATCCTCCTGCTTGTGGGTGGAGATGCAGCAACAGCCATGTAGGAGGAGCCAGCATCCAACCCGACATTCATTCTAAAGCAAAACCTCTCCCTTGGGGAGGTCATCCTCCAGAAAAGGAAAGATAAGCAAAAGGTGCTGTGTACGTTCTCTGCCCTGACCGTGCTTACACAGCTTCAGGAATGTGAGTGGGATTTACTCTGTGGTTTCACCCATGACACCTATTTACAAGCACAGTCCTTTGAGTTGGTTGGCTTTGGACTGCAGCTGGGGCTGCCTTTGCTTCCTTCTCCCCTTCACACAACTGAATGTGTGTAGGAAAACCTTGATGGCCACCTTTTTCTTTCTCCGTCCCTTGGTGGGCCCTGTTAATACAAGATGATGTAGCCCTGCATCACCACAGACATAACAATATTGGGAGCTAGGAGCCTTCCCTCCTGTTCTGCTGTTCTTTGGCCCATGGGGCCGGGCCATCCACAAGGTTGGACAGTCAGCTGCCTGAGCCTGCCTCTGCCCACAAACAGAAGCATAATCAGGACAAGGAACTTAATCCATTCCACACAAAGCATATTGGAATTAACTAGATAAGTAAAGAGTTGGAAATAATGCATCAGACACGCCCGACAATGTCTAAACAATCAAAAGGCAATGGTGTTCATTATCTCACTAAAAGAAAAATAATTATTTTTTAAGTGAATTCTGTTTATTAAAAATGAGGCTGTGTTAAATACTAACAGAACTTTGTAAGTTATACCTCTTTTGCTGACGTGCCAAATCTTATGCAGAAGTTTGCATGCAGAAAGATTCTGAGTACCATTTATTTGTGTGTCACTCTGCTATTGATAAAACTACAGATCTCCAGAGAAAGCAGTACAGAGAAAAAATCCATTATCATTATTATCCTATGACTGAGTAAATGTGCACATACTGCATGCAAATGCAATTCACAGTGCAAGAAAATGAAGGAATGAAAATAATTTCTCTGGAGTTTTCTCATTCTCCAGTAACATTGCTGTTACTGTACTTAGTGAGTCGACACTCATTAAATGTTTGCTCATTACTGTTGGGTAATATGTCAAAAGGAAAATAGAAAATACTGAGTGGCTCTGTACCACAGTTCTGTATGTGCCTACAGTGGAAATAAAATATAAAGAAATTCACTCTAACAATGTTTAGTAAAGAGAGAGGTCTCTCTGAAGTCTCTTACAATAGGTGTTTGCATCTGTTTTTTCATTTTAAATGAGACACTCCTTGAAGCAATTAAGAAGAATTAACCTTGGCTTTTATATGGGCTGACAGTTTGACATTCAGGGGGAAAAAAAAAGCAAAAAAAAAAAAAAGCAATGCTGAAATCTTTTGGGCTTCCACAAGGCACCAGCAAAAATGTGCAGGATTGAGCTAGCCACACCTCTGGTTATTTCCAAATGTTCCTTTCCTTTTTCTTGAGTGAACTTGACCCTCTCAACACTCAAGTTTTTTGCACTTATCATCCCTGTTTTTCTTTCCAGGATTGTTCAAAACCACTGGGGTATAAACTAGAGCACCAGCTACAAGAAATGCAGGTTTCTGACATGTTATGATATACAGTATGGTGAGGTGTCCTGTCAGATTGTGACTCGCTCACTCTGTGCTGCTCGAGTGGGAAGATGCTGCCCGCTCTAACTTGAACCGGCAGCACAGGCTGCACCATGCCTGCAGTCTCTGGCTGGGCTGGATTTTCTCTCCATCTATGAAACCGGTGGTGGTGGGCTGGCAGTGGAGGGGAAAAAAACACTATCCACTAAAAATAAGCTGCTGAGTTATGTCATTTGCCTTGATGAGCAGTGAGAAGAAGGTTTTGTGCTACCCCTCTCCATGCAGAAGAGCAGTCCAGACACAGCGGCAGCCCCCAAAACCATTCTCGGCAGCCTGATAGACTGGTACCTAACTGTTTTTGAAGTTTGAGTTTATCAAACCCGAGACGCCTTAACTCGGGAGCACAGCTGCCACGCGAGTGGAGAGACGCCGAAAAAATTATTTAAGCAAGCCAGACTGCCCTTCTCGCTCACCCAAAGCAAATAAAAACAAAACGGGGAAAAAAAGAAAAAGACGGGGGAAAAAAAAAAAAAAGAGGAGGAGGAAGAGAGCGGAGCCCGCGGCGCTGGCGGGGAGCGCGGTGCCGGCTCCCCGCGGCGGGCTGGCGTCCCAACTGTTGCAGGGAGGTGACCGGGGAGCTGCGGTGGCAGCGCCCGTGCCGGGCGGGCAGAGCACGGCATGCGCGGGTGGGTCCGTGCCGGCGGGCAGGTGCGGGGAGCGGGGCGGGATGCGGAGCGCCGGGCCAGGCGGGGTGGTGATGCTCGGGGCCGGGGGGACCCGCCGGGGTTACCTTGAGGATGAGATCGGTGTGGTGCTGGTCCAGCATGTTGGCCTTGCGGAAGGAGGTGATGATCACCCGGCCGTACCTCCCAGGCGTCTGCAGGTCGGAGTAGAGCCGATGCTTGGAGCGGTTCACCGGGAAGAGGCTGTCCACCAGGTTCCTCTCGATCTTGGCCAGGCTGTGCGTAGGGGCCAGGAGGTGCTCCACGCTCTCCTCGACCTGGTAGCGGCTGAAGCTGGCGCCCAGCAGGATGGAGATGAGCACGGGCGCCGAGGCGAAGAACACCGGGTGGCTGGCGACGAAGTGGCCGAGCCGGGAGAAGGACGTCCCCAGCCCCCTGTGCAAGACCTGCCGCAACATCCTAGTGCGGAGGGCGCGCAGGAGAGCGAGCGCCGCGCCGGGGCCCCCGCAGCTCCCCCACGGCCCCCGCAAGACCATGGGGCAGCCCCGCCGGGCGCCGCCTCCCCGCCGGCCGCGGCTGCGGGGGGCCGGGGGCCGCCGCCGCGCGTGTGCGTGTGTGTGCGGTGTGTGTGCGCGCCCGCCCGCCCGTGTGCGTGCGCGGGGCGGCTCGGGCGCTCGTCCTCCCGCAACGCCGCCGTGCCCGAGAGGAGTTTCCCAGCCCCTCGGCGCCTGACTTCCCAACCCGCCGCCCCTCGCCGCGGAGCGGCGGCGCGGACCGCCGGGGGGGTGTGTGTGTGGGGGGGCAGCCCCGCCGCCGCCCCGCCGCGGGAAGGGGAAGGGGCAAGCGCCGCTCCCCGCCCCCGCCGCGGAGTTTGCGCGGGAGCGGGGCTGCCCGCAGACTGCTGACTAATCCCCCGGCCGCGGCAGGCGAGGCGGGGCGGGCGCGTAAAGCCTTCCGCGGCGCCCCCGCCGCCGCCGCCGCCCTCCGCCCAGGGGCGCGGGGCCACGCCGGGCGGCGCTGAGCACGGGGCGGCGGGCGCAGCGCCGCGCCTCCCGCCGGAGCCGCCCGCCCGCCGGCCGCGCTCGGGACGCCGCGGCGCGCCCCGCCCCGCCCGGCCCCGCCCGCCGCCGCCGGCACCGCCGCCCCCGGGACGACGGGGCAGCGCAGGCTGCCCGCGGACCCGACGGGCGGGCGGCGGGGCGCGGAACGGCCGTCCCCCCGTGCAGGGGGAGCTGAGTGTATTTTGTGCGGGGGTTTTGTTGCGGGGACCCTCCGTCAGAAACGTCCGGGCGCTTCTCCCGGCGACGGGGGCGGGTCGCGTCCCGGGGTGTCCGACGGCGCGCCCCGCGGTCCCGCCGCACGGCCACCGCGGCGGCGCCGGCAGCGCGGCGCGGCACAGCCCGCCGGCCCCGCGCGGCCCGAGTGGGCATGTGCGAGCGCCGCACATGCCCATTAGGGAAAGCCGGTGCCGGCGGCGAGGCTGTCCCTGCCCGTCTCACGGTCCCTGGCCACCCGGCATCGTCTCGGGAGCCGCCCCGGGCTGTCCCGTCAGTGCCCCGCGCGGGGAGCCCCGGCACCTGCCGGCACCGCGCCGTGCCCGGGGAGCGCCGCCGCTTCCTCAGCGCGAACCAGCAGCCCCGGCGGCGTGTGGCTGAGCGCGCTGCTCACCTGTGTGTAGGTACAGACCGTCCCCGCCGGATGCGATTCGGGGGCACGGCCTCGTTTTTAAGCGCAAATTGTATTTAAATAGCAGAAACAGGTACAAATACTCTGGCTGTTGCCATATTTGGGCACGCTGATTCCTAGCGCTGTTATCTGGTCCAACCTGCTACTTCCCAATCCAAAGGTGTTGGTAATGCGAGTCTAGTTACCCCCCAGGCCGATGGTTTTACAAATCTGAGAAAAGGAAGTTTCTGTTTGACAGCCGTTACGTATATTGCTGCATAAACCGGCAGTGGCTCCCTGTTTTGGTTGTTGGTGGGCTGACAGTCATCCTCCCTTTTACATTTCAGTAGTCTCTGACCTAAGCTAATGTTTTGTCATGGACGCCTCATGCACAAAACCTTGACATCATTCCTTGTCTCCTCACAGCTAGGTCCCACAGCTTGAATGCTAAACCCTTTCCGTGTTTCACTTGTGACGTGGTGAGCAAGGGGGTGGCTTTATTGAGCACAGCCAAGGTCGGTAAGGTCCCAACATCTCCCGATTCTTCTGGGTTTCATGCCCAAGACCAGGAATCACTCCAAGAGTCGTCTGCCTGTGAGGTCAATGCAGCTGCAGTGCCCAGTCCAGGGATGCTGGGGTTTGTAACACGATTGTGCCCCTGCTCAGTTCCACTCCCACAGAGGTGGGTCCCCACTGCTTGTATCAGTTTTGTTTTAAGAAAGAAATTTAAATTTGAATATATTTTAAAGAGCATTTCAAAGGTGGACATAGAAACAGAAGCACAGACATGGGAGAGGACTGGATCCGAGTTTAGGTGACTGTTCACTATTAGGTCAGGTCTCTTGTCTCCCAGTCCAGGTCTCTTGTCTCCCAGTCCAGCACTTTCCCCTCACTGCCCATGACTGTACACGGATCTGAACACAGGCTTACCTCATTGTGTGTCGGGGGAATGTCAGGATGTGCCTAGTGCTCTACATCATTAGCAACAAGTAAAGAACTTTTGTCATTGCTGCAGGCAGTATCATCTGTGCTGGTTTTTTTTTTTTTTTGGGTCTCTATTAAAGATATTTTATAATTATTAAAAGTGAAGGGAGATTATTAATTGTTTCAGTAACCATCCAGTGGCCAATTCACAGTTCTCCAGGGTATCTCAGGAAAACTAGTTTTGAGGATCTGACATCTAGCCCAGTTCTCAGCACATTAACTTTGGGTAAGCTATAGGTGACCCCAGGCAAACTCAAAGAATCATTTGAGATCATTGAACCCAACCATTAACAATATATATGCATTTTTTGCAGGGGCATAGAGGAAAAAACGGATGCATCAGCAATTCTGCTGGATGTTCCTCTGTTTTCCTAGAGCAGTGTCAGTTTTACTGCCTGTTGTAACCAGCATCAGGCTGCACTGTTAGCTGCAGTGGAAATGATGTTTTTCCAAAGAGAGTCGTAGGTTTTCACCCCACAAAATTCTGCCTCCCTTTGGCCCAAGAAATTGCCCGGCCTTTGACTGTGGGGTTGCCCCTAGGGGAGGGACATAGGGGACAATGTGGGGCAGCTTGACATGTGCTACTGGAGCTCAGCTGTGCGTGCTGGAACTGAGTGCATTACAGTGCCCCAAGCACCCTGTGGATGTTATCAAACCAGAGGGGAAACCTGCTTACTCCTGACTCTGCAGGTAGTGAAATCACCTTTCTATTGAGCATCATTGCTCTGGCACTCCAAAAATTGCCATCAAATGCATTCTGTGGGAATGTGGCTGTGAGGAGTGGAACAGCTGGAGGCCTCCCACTGCACTCTGTGAAGACCAAAGCATGGTGAGCTCTCACCTCTGTTATAGGGGAAAGCTGGCAGCACCTGCCACACAGCGAGCACTGAGCACTGACCTGCTCTGCAATTCTTTTGGAGCGAAATGGAAGGGTAGGATTTCTATCACATGTGTGTGCCACTCTGCTACGGCTCTGAATGGCGCTTTACAAAATAGATAATGATGTCTCATTGCTCCAGAGAGTTTCCAAACTAAATTAAGAGAGAATGATGGGAAGAGATGACCGTACAATGAGGTGCAGATGCTGGGAATAGGGATAATGAGGGGGGAACAATATGATTATGTCCTTTCAAAGCAAACGCCTCAAGGTAGCTACTTTTGGGGACAGAGTATAAAAGGGAGATGGAGAAGATGTGACTCAAAGGCAGCATCTGCACAGGGTTCAAGTGCTCTCAAGAGCAGATTCGTCTGCTGGGGAGCATTTGTTGACTCTCAGATCCCTGCAAAAAGACTGCCTTGACCCACACTCAGATGCTCTCTAGGCCAAACAGGTCATGTGGATTAGCATGAGGCCATGGTGTCATTCCCAGGGCCTGCAACATCTTGGTGGGTTCAGGCAACTCACAGCCCAGGCCAGAGGGCTTTAGGATGACTTGAACATCCAGAAATGAGCATATCTTTATGCATCTGCTCAAATCTTGTTACGATGGGAAGTTTTAAAAGTAATGTGAGAGGAAGAAGTTGACAAGGTTTTATTTTAAATAACTTCTTTCGTCCACCTCCCCAAAAGTGGTCCAAAGAAAGAAAAAGCTGAGAGAAGTGAGGGAGGATGGGATTCCTGATGAGTAACTTCAGATGGGTGAAGAGGGCCTAGGGAAAAGAAAGGTGTCAGGAGCAGCTGGGATGGCTGTGGGAGGTATGCAGATAATCAGGATTTTGCATTGTTTAGGCATGAGGAACCACAGAAGATATTTTAGGAGCATGTGCAGGGGATTTAGTGCTGCGAATGGGGAATGTTTTTTGCAACAGGGCACTGAGCAAAGTGTAATGCAGGTTCCAGCTGGAGCTTGGAGAGAATGAGGTTACCCACAGTGATGGGTAACGAAGTCTTTTTTTTCAAAGGGAACTAAAAAGAAAAATTTCGAAGAGAGTTTAATAATTATGGTTCGACTCTAAAGGGTTGCAAAACCTTTTAAAATGACATTGGTTATGTTATGCTCATTTATACTGGCTGAAAATCTTGCTGGTGACATGGAAAGACCCTGTGCTTTGTGCCAAGGGATCACGACAACATGTAGCCAGTCCAGGATGGCTGGGGAGAGAAGTAGCTCTCGTTGCATCACCCGACCAAGTTCTGCTCTATATTTCTTGGCCTCAGGTCTGGGACCTGGGCCAATGCCAATTAAATTGGTGAGGGCACAGACAAGGTTAATGATAAACTTAATCTCCCATTGCTGATTGGTGAGGGATCCTTACAACTTGCAACTTTTGTCCATTTGCAATTAACAGAAAAGTGAAGCAGAAGGAGACCTCCTCCTTATTTCTAGCCCGGGTTCCATCACAGTAGCAATATTATACAAAAGTATCACTCTTTTTGCTCATATATGCTGTACTTCTTCCAGAAGGATGACAATTTTCTGAAACTAAAAAGGGCTTTCTAGAAGCAGCCTTGGGAAATTGACAGCTGGTCTCAGTGCAGTTAGTAGTTTATATTTAATAATTGAAATGTGCCTCTTTTCCTCTCCTCAGTCCTACCTTCTTTTGGCAGGGACCAAGGGGTGGGGCATCATGGGCACAAACAGCATGATTAGAACTTAAGAACCCCCAAACTCAGGTGACTTTTTAAACGGTGCAACCCGCGGGAAAAGAAATGAATTAGAGGAAGAAAGCAGCATCACAGCCTGTGTATTCCCTCTCTACACCAGTCCTTTGGGCCGTGAAGGACGGGGCTGTCTCAAGAACAGCTGCCAGCATACGAACCAGGAAGCAATCCCCTGCCAAGGGATGGGCACGCATTTTGCAGTCTGCGTCCACAGATTTCACTGCCAGAATTCAAGATGGCTGATTTCTTACCTCCCTGAAACAGGCTACTGACAAAATAAGTCATGTTGGAATTTTTTCTTCAGTATGTGTAAGCACCTAATGTTCACCCTAATGTCACCAGAGGGACAAAGGTGAGGAAGAGCTATGGCTGTGCATGCGTGACAGAACACAGACACTCCACACATTGGACTTGCTAATGCAGATCTTGGGAGAAATCACAGGAACTGAAATATCTTTTTGCATCTGCTGAAAGGAAAGAAATCTTCCCTCCTGTTCCTGCATAACAACATCTCTTCTTTGCAGTCTGTCCTGTAAAATGCAAATATGTAAATGCTCCTCTCTGGCCTGTTCCTCCAAGTGGATAGAGAGATATACGAAAACAATGTAAATCACCAAGAAATACTTTGACAGCTGGCACCTGATTCTTTCCCAAGTGCCCTGGTGGTCACTCTTCAGCAGCTCTTTGCTGATTCATGAGGACTGCTAAGAGAAAGCATGTGTGACATCTTTTACAGAGTGTAATAAAAGGAGGAAAGTGCCCTGTGTGGCTGGAACTGCAGCAGTTCCGTGGTCTGAGATGCTCCATTAGCCTGCTCCTGGCAGTGATGATACAAAAACTGGAAATCCCCAGTTGTACCATTAATATGAATAGATTGAAAAAAAACCCCTGGAATGTAACAGGGAGCTACTGAGCCTGTGTTTTTTTTTTTTCTTCTTCTTTTTTATTCCCCCCCCCCACCCCCCCCGCTTGTATGAAAGCCCAGTAGAGGGGAAGGTTGGATCTGTTCCCTTGCATATTGACATGGGCTGCACAAAACCACAGCTCTGTTTTTATTTGAGTTCCCTTATATTTTGTTAGATCCAGATTTGCTTCTTAAGATGAAACTTCTGGGTCTCTCTCTGGCTATGTTTTTGGTTCCACCGTTTGGTATTTGTGATTGACCAGACTATTAATCATGGCCTCTCACCTGTTTATTTTAAAAGAGTGTCTGCTGACACTTCTTCCAGGCCTAGGGAAAGGTCTTTCCTTCACTGTAAATAATAATGGCCTGATAAAAAAGAGTCCTTCCTGGCAGAAAGATGGATTAAGTTCTTGTTTTGAATTGCAGTCTCTGAATGGTCCTGATGTACTGAAATGTTACAGCTAATATAAGCAGACGAGTCAATTTACAGCTTTCATACTACATTTTAAGAAACAAAACAAGCAGACGACAACACAATAAATCTGTTTGGTGTCCTGATGGTTGATGCTAACTGAATGCAGTTGTATTAGATAACTGGATTATGTAGCTTTCTAAAAAAATAGGAAATACGCAAATTTTATCAAGAACATGAATTTGTCTAAAGAAGAGGACAGACTTAAACAACATATCTTTTGAAAAAAAATGTCTGTGAGCCAATGAAGGAGCATTGCTCTGTTACCCTGGCTGCATAATTCAAAGTTCTTATTGGAATAACCCTGATTATTTGATATTTGAATACTACTAGAAAAGGAGTTATAATATTCAGGGTTCAGGGGACCAAAATAGAAAAGAGGTTTCATTTGTGAATGAATTATTTTAAGAAAATAGGTATTTTTAATTTAACTATCACAGTTAAGTGTATAAAATGTATGACTTCTCTACTGTAAAGGTAAAGCCCTCCTTTAAGAGACAAGTTTTAGTATAAAACAAAACATTAACTGGAAGTTTAGTAAATATGTCTGGAGATACTGGGATTTTTGGCAGAGTGTATCTCCTAGAATAGTGTGAATGTTTCTCTTTTGTTTATATGCCTTCATACAAAAATGGGCAAAAGAAGTAGG
Organism: Chamaea fasciata; assembly: GCF_029207755.1. Taxonomy (NCBI): domain Eukaryota; kingdom Metazoa; phylum Chordata; class Aves; order Passeriformes; family Sylviidae; genus Chamaea; species Chamaea fasciata. Next base: position 102,946,847 of record NW_027094087.1, on the reverse strand, counting down.
TTGCAAGTGAAAGCAGAAGAAAACACATGGAACTATTAAAATAGGTTAGCATCTGATTTCAGATTTAGCAATGAATACATACATATGCACACATAAATGCACATGTATAGGGGAAGGCACACACATACACTATATATATGGAATATATGTAAATGTTTATTTATATATATATATTATATATATTTACATAGGCTTAAATAAAAGCAGGAGATATTTAAGTTGGATACTAAAAATGCTTTTTAATGGTGACACTTTTCTAATAGTAATGTGGAGCAGCAGGGTCACCTGAGAAGGGTGTAGGCATTCCAGTACTGGTGGATTTTAGAAGCAAGGTGGATAAATGTGTAAGGTGTGATGTAAGTATTGCTAATCCCACTTTGGTGTAGAAGCATGGACTAGGTATCTTTGAGGACTCACACAGCATTATTTTCTGTGACTCCAAGATATGGGCAAAGAATAGGTTAGATGTCACACTTCCACATCTGATGAAGCATAAGAAAACCAGCCTGTGATTTGTGGTTGCAAAGAGACTTATTACTGAGCACAGTGAATAGCTCTTACTTAGCTCATCTACTTTCTCTTTCAAGAGAAAATGTGGGTTTGATGTAAATCCCTGGCAGAGCAGCCAAGTTGTGTAGACAGGGCTGATCAACATATTTCTCCCCTGCTTTACTTCTTCATATTCTGACTTACATCCCCTTTACAGCCTTTGGCTAGGCTTTGTGTCTCTAAAGCTGTTAGTAAAAACAATTATCTAAATATATATTACAGCTGTACAGCTTTGGGACGGCACACTGACTCAGAATTGTCTTTGTACTGCTCTGTCACATTCTTCCACCTCCATCTAGATTGCATATTGAGTCATATTGACAGTGTTGTTGGCTATAAAGTAAGAGACCTTCAGTAAAGGACGTTTTTTTAAAAAAAACCCAGTAATTTTTCTCCAGTCTTTCAGAATGTCTTTATGGACTGGTATCAGATTGAGTAGATTTTAGACCATATCACAGGGGTTTTGCATCATTTATAGGATGCGGCATAGATGACAGACCAAGGACTGAAGCTGCTGGAATCAGGTTCTACAACTGCTGTGTTGCTGTAGGCAATTCACTTTTATTCTCTGCTTGCCTCAGTTTCCCCATTTTTAAAACTGGGACGATAAAGGTTATCTTCCTCTTACAGGGAGTGGAATGACCATAATCAGCAATTTAACAGCATTTAGAAAATACAGTACGATAAATCAGTGCAGAGTTTTATTCAGACCAGAGAACCCTTACTGTAAGATCATTCTTAACATTATACTTTGTTATGTTTTATCAACTGTTTTTAAATGTTGTCATGAGCCAAGTAATATAATGAATCGTAATAGGAAGGTGAGTTTTACCTACTCTTTAACCAGCCCATTTTCAACTTCCCACAACTATGGATCCCAGATGGCCATTGTTACAGCCCTGCACCAGTGCTTTCTTGACAAACACCAGAAAATTGCACCAGGGATATGTTTGTCAGCAGTTTGGATGTACCTCTGTGCTGCTGTCCTTTCTGTCTGTCACAAACATATCTTTCCCCTGAAAGATGAACAAAACAAAACGGCCACATTATCATAAAGCAAGGGACTTGCCATTGTTACACTGCTTATATTAACGTGTTCACTAAAAACGTACCACAACCATATTAAAATAGCTCCTAAAAATATCCCATTACTTGCTTACCCCATACTGCCATGTAAAGAATATGCAGGACAGTAGGAGAAGGTTTCTCAGAGTACTGTGTTTGTGGTAAGAAAACAGTCTGCCTGTTTTTATTTTTAAGCACTTACTTAAAAGTCTCTCATGACAAAGCATGGATTGTACAGTGCTGGAGGAACCCCACATCAGTAAGTCACAGGTGTACTTTTTATGAGCAGGTGAAATGCATTCAGTCTTTGAGAGAGGTCAGTTATTCTTAAGGCATACATTTTCAGTTCAGAAGCATCAGATAATTAAGCAGATGTGTATTCAAAATAAGAAAACATTGGATTTCTTTTTCTCTTACATGCTTTTCACAGGACTGGCTTGATTTTCCAATTGTTCCTGATGTTTCTGAGATAAAAAGAGAAGCAGGGAATCATCCCACTGTATGATATACATTTGATCTTTGTAGGGTTTCTGGGCTTGCTTTCCATGAAAGCTGCATTCCAAGCACAGCTTTCTGCTCATGAATATAGAATTACATTACTGTAAATGTTACACGTTGCTTTACATTTTAATTGAGGAGCTGGTGTTCTACCTGGGTAAGTGCCCATCAGCATTAGATGACACACAATTAAAGCAGAGTGTCTAAACCTGATTTTCTAAGGCAAATGTTCAAAATCGCATCTGTGCCTATTTTTGGATCAAAACCCCTTATCAAGCTGCACAGTGGCTTTCCTTGCAAATCCGAATGTGCAGACCATGGCAGTATGAATCATCAGCCTGCCTCTGATCAGCATTCAGGGTATATTCTGGTTTGTGTATAATACTAATTGAGTTTGGCTTTGCACCTGAAAGCACACACTTTATTTTGACTGCATGGGAATAACATGCAAGGAAAGACTTCTATATTTCAATGAAATTTACTGTACATTTGAGGAAATCATTAACAGTAATTTTTTTTCCCTCAAGGCTGCTGCAAGCTTACATTTTGGTTCATGGGAGATGAATTTTCTTCCTAAAACTAAAATCAGTATTTCATTATTCTGTAATACTTATGCCTCAGTAGTACTTAGAGCTTCCTCTTCTGTTCCTGTAAAATTCTTCCAAAATTCAGTAAATCATAATAATCTCCAAAGTCACTATTTGCACATGCTAAGCAGATGGTTCCTAAGAGATGGCTGCTTAAACCACACTGAGAATTTAGCATGCTCAGTTTGGGGTTTTGCAATGCTTTTTTTGGAAGCCAGGGGCTGCTCTGGTCCCTGGCAATTCTGCTAAGTTCAGGGAGATTGTTTTCCTGTATTTTTTTTTCTTTTTATTTTTTTTAAATGCATCCTTCTCTGATATGATGTAAGGTGAATTAGTCTGACTGAAATGGAGAGGAAGACAGGTGCATGAAGATACAGAAATCTTAGGCAGCTGATGGAGAATAATGGTGCAGAGGGGAGCTGGGACCAGCAGGTGGGATAAAGCAGCGAGAGCATGAATCCTGGTCTTGAGGAACACATTACTTACAGGAGTGGAAAATGAACAGGGAGAAGTGTCTTTCACCGTCACCATACATCACCCCGCTTTGTGTTTATGTGTCTCTTCTGTTGCCAGAGAAGACTAGTGACAATCATGTAAAGGGAGTGTTTTATTCTCCCTTGAAAAGTTTCCTTTTCAGCTTGTGAGGTCAAAGTCTGTATATTAAGTCTTCAGTTCTTTCAGTGGGTCCTCTGATAATGCATTCAGTGACTCGTCTGGGGGTTGGGAAGCCATTTGCTTTAGAGACATCTGCCCCCATTCCCAGCCCCATTCCAGAATTTAGATGTAGATATGTATTAAAGAACATTCATGTTGCAGAGTCAGGCACTGAAATATTCAGAAACACCAAAATTCAGGTGCCAAAATGACATTAATTTGGCCTTAGCGTAAATATACATTTTACTTGCATGCTGACACATTAGCTTTTTTTAGGATTAAGCCATTCCTTTTTAGGTGTCCAGGGTCAGTTAAGGAAGGAGTCAGAGTTGCATTGGAATGAGTCTGTTCCCTGCAGGCCAGACCCTGCATCATTTGCTGTAGGTGCTGGAATATGGCTGTGACTGGAACAAGAGGAAAGACGTTTTAAAGAAAAGACTCAAGAGTCACATAGCTGTACACCCTCTTGCACCTCAGAGTTTGTCCTTGCCTCTCACTGCTATGTCTGACTGCCTGAAGACTCATTTAGGAGCTGAGAAGCAGAGTTTTGTCTGGGTAAAAGTACGGGAGCTGTTCTCCACTCTCTTGAGTGGAGAACAGCTGCAGTAAGGTGGGTGAACTCAGCTATGGCTTCTGAAATTTGTTATCTGTCTTCTTTGTCAGGGCTGGGAGATCCTCTGAGTGAAAGAGAAAATCAAGATAAGTGACACTAATCCCTGGTTCACTGATCTGTAGCCAGAGGTCCAGGTGGCATGGAATGGCCTGGACAAAGGTGAAACTGGCTGCAGCTTGATAGAGAAAAGGGAGTAGGATATGAAGAGTGGCCAGGCTTTGGCATAATCAAACTCACAGTTGTGAGAAAAAAGGTAATGAAAAAGGGAAACCTTCAATAAGGTGGAGTTCGGGGTCGAGAGTGACTGCTAAGCTCCAGCATCTCTTGGTAAAGCTTTGCAATTTCTTCCCATTTGCCGTTGCTGAGTCTCTGCTGCTTTCAGCATTCTTTGGGGATGCCACCAGCCCGCTGATGCATCAGCCACAGACTGTAAACAGAGGATTACCTGGGGGACAAAAAGAGTCTATTAGTTCTTGTAAGGAAAACAGCGCCTTTCATTTACACTGACTGCGATGTTGTGGGGGTCCCCTTGCCTCAAGTTCTTGGAAAGAGCCTACCAGGAGGCTCGCTGGCTCTCTGGGGATGCGCTCGGCCAAATCCTCGCCGTGTGACGGGGCCGGATCCCTGCCTCTGCCGGGCAGCTGCACAAGGTGCAGTTGTGTCCTACGTCCATATCAGATCCCGAATTTTGTGCTCTTCCTTGCTCTCCTTTCCTCTGTCCTCAGTTTCCCTTTTCCCCTCGCCTCAGACCGGCTGTGGGCTCCCGCCGCTCCTCTGCCGCCTTCCCCGCGGCCCCTCGCGTTCGCCCGCGGGAGGAGAGGGGAAGGCGGGACGGGGCTGCGGGAAGGGAGGCGCGGGCAGCTCCGGGCAGCTCTAGGCACTCCGGGAGCTCCAGGCATTCCGGGCACCTCCGGGCGCTCCGGGCACCTCCAGGCAGCTCCGGGCAGCTCTGGGCTTTCCGAGCAGCTCCGGGCGCTCCGGGCAGCCCGGGAGGCAGCGGGGCCGCGGGGCGGCGGTGTCGGGCAGCGCTGCCGGGCGCGCCCGCCTCGCCCCGCCGGGACGCGGCACCGCGCAGGAGCTGCCGCCGGACCCGGGCAGCGACCTAGAGCACTGGTGCGGCACTTTGGGAAAACCGGCCAAAAATCCCTGAAAAACCAGCTGGTGATGCTGGCGCGAGGCTGCGTTAAACATATGGGTGTTACCCTGCCAGCATAACGAGCATGAAGTAATACAGTATTTCTGCCCCAAAGAAACGGTCCAGTTCTGCTTTTTGGGGTTTTGTTCACCTTCCACATATACAGGTGGATGCTGCTGCAGAGAAGAAAGGCAAATCCAATGCTATGGAAAAGCAAGGCAGAAGGTGTAAGCAGCCGGGGAGTGCCCAGGTGCGGCACTGGAGTGTAGGGAGTCAGAGGATTCCTGAGCAGCAGCGGCAGCAGCAGAGTGTCTCTGAGTAAGTGTCAGAGTGTCTTGGCAACAGTACAAGATGTCTGCAACTTTCCTTCACTTATGCAGAAAACACGTCGTGTAGGCAGTGCAGTGGTGCGTGAACACAGCAGTGTAGGCTTGGGTTTGAAATATTTGCATTGAAAGCAAAGGCTTTTTTGGTCGGTGTAGGGAGACTGAAAATTTTGTGACAGAGGCTATGGCATTTCTCTCCCTGGCCATTAATTGGTTGTTACAAATCTGCAGTGCAGTAATTCTCTCTCCCCTCTCTTCCCCCCCCCCCCCCCCCCCCCCTTCCCTCTCCTTTCTTCTCCTTCCAATTATTTATTCTAATAGTAATATTAGTTTTCAGTGGTGTAGAACATGAACTAGTTTCTTTGGTAACCAAGTCGGTTACACACCCACACAAAGTTAGAATCTTCTAGGTGCAGACATTTTCTCTTTTAGAGAAGATGTGGGTTTTGAAAAGCACAGCAGTAGGGCAGTAATATATGTCTCAGGGAGTTGGTTCAGAAGTCCCATATACTATATGCAGATTTATATGTAAGTCCTGATCTTTTGTTTACACACACATATGGAACTTGAATAAACTACCAATATATTGATTTCTCCAGTGACTTCAGGATTATATACTTCTTGTCCCAATATTTCATTCTTCCCACTTTCCCCCTCACTCCTACCCACCTGTAGAGAATAGGTGGCTGTGAAAGAGCATGCAGTAGGAATACAGCACAGGTGAATAAGCCTGCAAATATATGCTGCATTTTTTCTTAATTTACTTGGTGCAAGTAAAATTTTACCCCATTTCTTAATCTGTCCCCTGAAATTAAAGGGATGAAATGCAGCAGATTTTGTAGATAGCTTCTTTTTAGGGATTTAAATAAAAAATTGACCTTTCTGTTTTGATTGGATTTTGAAAGCAAATAGCTACACACGGGATTAAAACCAATTTGTGAGTATGAATTGTAACAATTAATGTGACTAATAATATCTGTCATATTGTCTTGATCATGATCAGTAGTTTGGTCTGTAGCAGAAGCAGAAAACTGTAGATTTTATTGCATTTTTTTCTAGTGACACGTCAAATCCTGACAAAAATAAAACGTTTACATTTTTAAACATACTTCCCTTGTTCTTGTATATGAGGCAAGAAGACACTGGTACCTGAGAACTGAAAGTTAGCTATAAAGAGAGGCTGAGCCTGGCAAGGCCATTCCATTGCTTTTGTCTGAATGAAGTGTTAAAAAGGAAACAAACATTAAATAGGTAAGAGTGAATTAGAAGTCTTACTTTCTTTCCTTTCCTGTTCTGAATCATCAGCTATAATAGTAGGTATGTTTTTAGTTAAATATGGTTTTTATGCTAATGCAATGCCTTTTAACTGCAGTTCTTCCAAGGAGGGAAAAGCCTGACACAAATATAGAGAGCACCTGAAAGTACTCTTATGCAGTACTTGTTATTTCATAATAACCCTTCCTGTGCTGCAACGAAGTACATAACATGCAGTGCAGTGCTGCACTAGAAAGCTGGAAAGGTTATATTTCACAGTTTTCAGGAGCCCGATGGAGATTGAGCTGGGTGGTGTGCAGTAAGCACTTTTTACAGTACTGCGTGGCTAAAATTTAATCTGTTATAAATAAAAGATAATGAAAACATTAACGGTAAGGAGAACCTGACTTGAAGCAAACTGACACTTATTGCTGTCTTCCTTTGGGTCCCTCATTGTCATACCGTGGCCACATCACTTTCCTAAGCCTGCAGGGAATGTTTCCCTCTGGTCTTCTGCACATTCTGCTGTCTTCTCCTGGTGCCAGACAGTCCTTTCTGCAGCATCTTTCCCAGGCTCTTCCTGCCTCTCATTGCCATAGAGACAGTGTGTGCCTGTTAGAGTCACTGCAGAGATCTGCTCATTGGAGCCCAGGGATGGCTGGAGAAGGCAGGACATGGGCAGACCTGGAGGCTTAGGGTGCCATGGAGAGAATTTTGTGCCCAGGTCCTGATCTGTGTAGCTGTTTCAGTACAGAAGGGCAACAAGCTCCAGAAATGCTCTGCAATGGAAACAAGCTCATGGGGTCCAGCCAAAAGGCTTAAGAAACTCATTCCTAATGTCCTGGGTCACCTGAGACATTTCTGTTAAAGATGATGCACAGCCTTGGTTCATATTCTCAGCAGTAACCAAAAGGATGCTTAGAGAAGGAAGGCTGGGCTTGTAATACAAGAAGTAAGCAAGGACTCAAGGCAGCTTTGATTCCTGTCTCTGACCTGGTGATTGTGTGCTTCTGACCAAATTGTTTCTCTTATTTTCTCTTCAGATTAAGGATGTTATTTTTTTTTTCTCCCTTTGTAGGATAAGTGAGAGCCTGAAGCCATCATCCAACCTAATCTCCATGCACATACACACTCCACATTTGCTCCAGAACATGGCAGTTGCAGCCCCTGAGTGATTCCACAAGCTTGAGCACCTTTGGTGCCTTGCCATGGACGTGTAGCCTCCTACATCCTGTATGGAGAGGAAGGTTCAGGCCAAGGTGCCTCAAGGTGTGGTCCACCCCCAGGTATCCTCAGTCCTGCTTGTAGTAACATTGGCACTTTGGGTCTACAGTGCAGTTGGAGCAACAGGAGTGTAGGTGCCAAATACTTGGTGACAGTGTTTACTGAGAGCAAGCATCAGCTCAGTTCCAAAGCTGAAGTTGCCCCACGGTAACAGAAGTGAGTATGGCTACTCCTATGGAGGGCAGCAGCTGTAGGGCAGAATGCTGTTTCTGCTGAACTGGTGCAGGCCGTCTGCCATGTTTGCATGTGGGAGAAGAAGTAGTGGGAAAGAAATGGGGAGCAGGGTGAATCATGTTCCACTTTCCCCACCTGGCCATGGCACTGGGGATCCTGGGGCAGCACACTGCACTGGGGACAGACCCAGAACATGTGGCAGGTCTGTGTGCAGGCGTCTGGTGCAAAGACCCTTGTCCTGTGCTGGCCAAGTGTTGTTCCTGGTGGTGAGACAAGGTTAACAAACGTGCACTGAGGCTAATAAAGCTTGACTCTCAGTGGGGCTAATTAGCTTCTCTACAGCAACATGGCAAAATGAGTGGCAGCTCTGCAGCTAAATCATTGGGCACAGTCCCATGCAGAGCTGCTCTGCCTTCCTTGCCTGCTTAGGCAGAATCTCCTATTCATGCTGCAGTGGCAAAGTCATGAGGACAAGTTGCCTTTGAGGAGTTGAGGTACAAAGGTGGTATCCATCATTATTGCTGTTTCTGAAATGATAGCTAAAAATAGCAAAGGCCATAATTTACAGATACATTTTCATATTGATATTCTAACACCTTCAGCTCTGATTACCCCCATTTTCCTGCTCTCTCTTATTTTCTCCATTTCTTCATGATACATATCTTAGTCCACAACATCCCTTAAAAATGTATAAGGATATGTTAGCATGCGGGCTGCAGTAAGCACTGCTGTTACTGGTGGTGAAGAGAAACCAGCTTGAACGAATACTTGATGTTAGGTGCACAAAGAAGCTGAAGAGAACCTGTGCCTACAAGGTGGATGAGCCAAGGGATGTCTAAGGAGGAAGTAAGTTGTCAATAAAATGAAGGAGTAGGGCTCAGTTCCCCAGTTTTTATGCTCCCAGCCTTCTCTTGTGAATTAACAACTGAAATTCGCCATACAGCCCTAATATAGAGAAACTCCAATGTGACCCTTTATTACTTTTGGGTTTGTGTCTATGTGTTTATGTTTGCTTAATTACTGAAGCCAGAACTGTTGTCCTCACCCTGAAGGTAAGGGAGGGAGGATGTGGCTCACTCACCTTCAGAATCCATCTGCATATCTAGTCCCTGGGTCAGGCCTGGGTTTCCTTTGGTTTGGAGCCCCTCAGTGTTTAGGGCTGCTGAACAGCACCTGTCTGAAGTGAAAGTGCCTCATGTCACTAAGGCCTTATAAAAGCTTTACAGTGCTTTCATCAAAACTTGGATTAAGCTCATAATAATGCCCTTTATGTGCTGCAAGTGCATTTACACACTTCTCTAAGACAGAGCCTGCTTCCATTACTCTGGTTCCTGTGGCACACAGGAATTATTGCCTCCCAGAGAAGTGTTAAGTGAAATGTCGCCAGGGGATTATCACCTCCCTTTCCTGCATGGCTTTGCTAAACTGAGCAGGAGAAAAGGAGCTCCCACTGCCCTGCTAGGAAGCCTTGAGGAGGAACTCTGGCTTGTAGTTTCTTTTCAATAAGGGGGGGAAGAAACATTGTTTTGCTGTATGTTTTTCTGGTATGAAGGGCTGTTCCATGGCTCACTTCCAACACTTCTAGCTGCCTTTGTGGAAAACAAGACATGGCCCAGGAAGATTCACCTAATGTGAGGCTTTCCCTCTCCCCATTACCTCATATGCTTCAAATGTGTTTCCAGTGGGGTTTTATTGATCATGCATTGCTTACAAGAACTGATGGTACATTCAGTTGCTTGTACCTATTGGGTTCATTGTATTTCTCATCTGCCACCACAAGCAAGATCTTTTGATCTTGCAGTCTTTTCCTCACCCTGGTCATTCTCATCTTCCCTAAGATGAATGTGCTGTACTGTGAACCCTAGTTATTATTCACTGTGATTATTACCTGTGATTTATGCAAACCATTGTTACCTCAGACAAGGTGTGTGCACTCCCTAGCTTGTGTACACAGGCCATTGACAGCATGATGAAAATAGTTGATGATGATACTTCATGATAATTAATAAATTAATTAATCCTGGAATGTATTTCAAATGTGTATGCTGTGGTGGCAGGTCATCATAAGATGTTTTCTACAGGAAATAATATTTGGAATGAAGATACATGGATTTAGGCAGTGATATATTAAAAACTAATTGTGGTGCAATGCTGATGCCATTTTAAAAAGGCTAAGCATTGAAAATATGCATTTGAGCCAAGTTGAAGGGCTTGCTTGCTCTTTAGCCTACATTTTTCCCATGTGCTCCCAAACACATAAGGCATCTGATGTACAGGAGCAGAGGCACAGCCCCTGCCCGGGGAGGACCCTGGGCAGGGCACAGGGGGAGCAGACCTGGCCTGGGGCTGGGGAGAGGACTGAACTCCTGCACCACTCACTCCTGCCACACACAGTTCCTCTTCTTGCCCTGAGAGAGGATTATCAAATCTTTTTGAGAGAAATGCAGATCACAGGCAGGGGAGTAGATGTGAGGGAGGAGAGGAAGGGAGGTGGGGAAAGCAAGGATAACACCATTTCTCACTGTAGCATGAATGTAACTCAGGGTCCATTTGATTGCAGACTTTCTTCATCCTCCCTGTCATTACCCTCCCACCCCCACTCCAGACAACTTGAGAGGGAATTGGAGTGAGGTGAGGGAGATGCTTTGGGAGTGAACTGGATATTAAGGAGCATGTGGAACAAAACACAACAGCTTGGGAAGAAGCACCAGGTGAAAGGAGACAACAGTCAAGTGTCTTAGGGTATGTCTGCAGCTGAGGGTAGCTTTCAAGTAGAGCACATAAAATTCTCCCTCTAGACCTTTCTAGAATTGTGTCCAGGCATGCTTTATAGTGGAAAAATTAAGGATACTTAGGCTGGAGGTGTGACCACGGCAGTGGTGATGGGGGCTGCAGAAAAAGTCCGTGTCACAGAGGGGCAAGGAGGGTGTGTGAGACCCACATTGCTGAAGGTAAGCTGAGGATTTTGAACCTGGCACCCGCAGGAGGGAGGAAATTGCCTGCTTCTTGAGTTGCAGAACCAACACACCTAGAAAACTTTGGCTTCTTGTAAAGCCTCCTGTGAGAGACTTTATATTCTGTGACTCAGCTCCCATAACTGCTAAAGAGAACAGCAGTGTATTTGTCAATGTCAGGGGAGTTAGCGCATCAGTGCTGGAAAATTGCTGTGAGGTCTGTGGATGGACAGTACCACAAAAAGCACTTTAGTCAAAGAATCACTGTAAAAAACACTTGGCCTGGTATCTTACCATTTATGTTTTAAAACAGATTTTTTAATATCATATTCAGAAGAATTAGCTAGTGTTGCTGTTAATTTAAAAGTGACTTGCTTTTCTGGTATCTTTTCTGGTTTTATGATTTAAAAATCACCTGCTTTGTTTTGCTTGTTGGTTCTTTTTTTTTTTTTTTTTTTTTTTTTTTAAAGAAAAGGAATATTTTGTCTGTCTTTTTTGATTTCATTTTTGGGAGACATAAGTTTAAACTTTGGTGAAAATTTAAAGGCTTTTTTTTTTTTCTAACATGGGCTTTTATCCTGTCAAGAAAGAAAGGAAAAATTATCAACATTAAAAAAAAATTCTCATAGGGAAACCATGAAATGGACATAAATGCAGTTTCTGAATTATATTTTTTCTATTTTTTTTTTGGCTGTTAAATACTGTCAGTATTTACCCCATCTGGAACCAAATGTAGGTCTTGCAAGTAGTGGGAAAAGGCTGTTTTGTAAGAGGGGAGGTGAGACTGCTCAGGAAAAATGTCCCAACCAAAGGTGGGTGTGCACCAAAAACTCAGAGCAGGAAAATGTACCATTACAGTGAAACCCAGCCAAACGCCTTCAAAACATAAGCATTTTGTGTCAAAATAAAATAGTTACACCTGAACTGGAGTAGAGCTAAAAGCTTTTGTGGTTAGTGAAAACAAAAAGTATTATCAGATCTCTTCCTTCTTACCAGTGTTTTGTTATGTAGGTTATGCATTAGCCACTAAAATATCTTTCCAATACAACGTTTCTAGTTCATTTCTAGGTAGGATGAATCCAAAATACAGTGGGACTAGTGACTGTCTCTTAATGTCTCAAATGCCTTAATATAAGTTTCTAGTCCCTGCTAAGAATGAGTGTGTTCTGAAGCGTTGGCTGGGAACATCTGGTAACAAGAAGGGATAATGTTATGAGAAGCAGTTTGCTAAACTAGTAACTTTTTAATTTAGTGAGAGGTATTTGAATGTTACCTTACACTTTCTATAATTTGTTCAAAGTAAGCTGCATTTAATATTGTCTGTCATGATACAAGTCTCACCTGAGGCCTATGCAACAAGATGTGATAGTTCAGATATCTATGTATTTGATATAATCCTACATTTAAGAGAAATCTGTTAAAGTTAAGACCCAGATTTTAGCCACCTGATATACATCACACCAACCCCCCAAAAATCTGAATTCTAATTCTAGCTACATGTCATTGCTGAAAAACCAGAAGGAAAAAGTGGTATGACACCTAGAGTACACCTATAATGATTTAATTTGCTGCAGAGTTATCCATCAGCAAAATGATAACTGGCCAACCCTTTTGTCAACAGAGCACTACAAAATTTATCATTTATGTTAGTGGGTAAACAAGAGAGTTAATGATCCAGAGACAAGCTGGTCTTGATGGGCAAGAATTTAGGGATTCTGCATTGTCTTCTTCCTTGTTCATCCTTTCATACTTGTGCTATTTTGATTTGGCACCTATTTTATTCCTGTTTTACACTTGTCTTGCACTGCACTAAATAATTACACAAAGATGAAGGCAGCTGCAAATCAGGCTTGATATATTTCATGGAGCAAATTGCAGGAACCGTAGTTAGGACTCTTTAGGTGCTTGCCCTGGTTTTACAAATCACTTTTTATTTGACCTTTGGCAATTAAATTTTCTATGTTTCTGTTTATCTACTTGTACTTTCTCCCGGCATGGTATTAGGTGTAATTTATCTATGACTCAATATGCTCTTATGAAATATTTTGAGATTTTTGCTGAAAGAGACCAGGAAAATGAAAAATAAAAATTAGAAGAATAATTCACCTATTAAACTTGGTTTGTCCTCTCTTTGATATACTGGGCTTTATCAACAGAATTTTATCCAAAATTTTTAGCAAGTGGAGATGGAGAAAACCAGGAGAAGGTTATCAAGATCATGGGTATTTAAAAAGATTAAAAATTTCAAGAAGTGGTTAATGGGTCTCTTCAGGCATGATATGACACTGAGCCTTTCAAAACAGCTTAAATAAATTAATATTTGCATTAATATTTATTATTCAGCAAGGTATTCTCAATGTCTCTAACTTGCAAACCAACCATGAAGGAAACAGCTAGAGTTTAAAAAAAGATCTGTAAATACTACTAGTCAGAAAAGACGACTTCCAAGCTTTTTTCATGTCTTTTAAATGAAAGTTTCAGTCAACTCAGAAGAAGTAGAATTTGCAAGGTACTTTTCTGAGCTCATGCATTTCTGTGACTATAAGGTTTAAAATTGCAAGTCCTCACTTGAAGTAGGCAAAAAAGCTTTTTTTTTTTTTTTTTCCTAGAAATTCTTGGATCTACAACATCACCTTCACAAAATTGAATTTTTTTAAATAGAATTGAATTTTCTAATGAAGATGATTTTTTTTAATCAGATTTTTTTTTGTCTAGACTACTCTGTAACGACTAACAAACTATAAATTCTGTCCAAAATAATAAACTATAAACTGAAGTTTCATTCACTGAAAACTATCCATTAGTCTCCTTACATCAGTGCCAACTGGGAGGGTTTTGCAATTGCTGCCCCAAGAAAGTGAGAGCAGCTGGAAAACAAACCCCAAACTCACAGGTGCCAAGGGAGTTCACAGCAGAATCTAGAGACTTGATGAATTACGAAGCAAGGTGCAGGTGTTAATGCCAATTTTTTTTTTAAATTTAAATTTTTTTTTTAATTGGAAGAGCATTATGAGAGTCTGCTGGACATGCTACACTGTAAACAGATAATGGAGGAAAAATGGATATGCAGCCATCAGGGATGGTAGTGGTAGAAGTTGAAAGAACTGATTTTTATAATGAAGAAAGTATGGAGAAGTATGTATTGTACACGAAATGGCTCCAGACATGATGCTAAAACTGCATATTTTTTTCATTTAAAAATCAATCCTGCATCCTAAATTGTTGTGGTAACAGAATTTCTTTCCTGATTAATGGGGCATTTCTCCCTCTTCAGAAGTCACAGCACTGAAAAAAAAACCCCAGCCAACAAACCCTTTGCTTATTACAAAATACTGTATTGGGATTAGGGGAACTTGCTGCTCCACCCAGGCAGAAGGGCTGGGAGCCCTGTGTTGTGCCAGCTCAGGCTGCTGACCCAGCTTTTCTTCACTGAGCACTGCAGCCCTTTTGCCTCCTACTCCCAGCCCAAGCTGCAGCGTAATAAGGTTATTTTCTCCTGCTGGCTGCAAAGGAAGAAAGCAATGGAAAGGGTGTCATACCTGTGCTGAAATACTTGTGAAGGGCTGATGTGTTATGGGATAAGAGGGTCATTAGAGTGCGTAGATTTAAGAAGATAATTAAACTGATGTAAAAGTGATTTTTGCACTTATCTCATTCTCAAGCTGAAGGCACATCTTTATCTATGGATCTATCCTGGGATCATCATGGTTTGTCTTTAACAGGAACTTAATTTTGTCTGATTTCAATATGCTCAAGCCCAGCATATGAATGTTTGATTCTCTGCCATCTGGCAGAGAGGCACTATGGGTAATCACTAAATTTTACAGAAAACACCCCTTTGGTCTACCAAATCTGACGCTGCAATTCACCTTTGTGGCAGAATTTTTGCCTGGAGTATGGGCACTACCTTGTTTTTCATTCTGCAAGGCAGTGGAGGTTCAGACCACAGGACAGGAGGCACAGTTATCTGCTGCTCTGTCCTCAGCATGGCATATCTTTATGTTTCCCATCATTTTCCTCTAAGCTGGGTGAAAACGTGTTCAACTCTATAGGAACTTCTATTCAACCATCACTAATTCTGGTTTAAGGGGTACAAGTTATAGTCTGCCATGCTGTCTTTGGGGATAGAAATTTTTGAGGGACAGGCAGTAATAAATACTGTCCTTACAAACTAGAAACTTCTGAGTGAGAAGCAGGTGCCAGGCTGCAACATTCTTAAAGGTATCATCACACCCCGGTGGCTGATGATGCTGTTTTGAGTGATTAGCCTACTGTGGGTGGTTGGACACAGGCAATTTCTGGTCTTATATAAACGTTCAATATAGGAGATAGTGGAGGCCTGAATTTCCATGGAATGAATGCACTTCTAACCCCTCAGCTGACTCAGAATGAGGTAAATCTGTGGGTGGAACAGGGGCGTCTGTGAGGACAACACCAGACCTGGAGAGGCTTTTGTGCTCTGTGCGAGGACCCCTCACACAGGGTAACTCCAGCACAGGGAAAGCTGCTCTCCTGCTGGCTCACAATTCCCTTTCTAGACACAACTCAGCTCATCATTATGCTAGGCTTTTTTATCAGCCAAGAAGTTGTAGGAAGTAAAACCCTTCAAAAAACAAAACCAAAAAATACTCATCAATAGTTTTTACATTGGTTGTGGAATAAATTATTTGTGAGCATCACTGCACTGCTCTGTTGGGAAGAGTTATAAGCCCCTGGCTTTGCTTACTAAGTCCTGGCCAAGCCTTCCTTGGTAGTTTCCATTCTCTCTGGCATTTCCTTTTCCCATTGCTTTATTCATAAGGAGATGATTTTTATCACTCTCTGCTCAGCAATAATGTGGTTCCTATCCTTCCTGCAAGAAGAAATTTCTTATTCTTTTTATTACATATAATCATTCTTTCTTTAATTTATATCATGTCATGTATTATTCAGTGACATCTCTTGGCTCTGATTACAGGTTCTATATAATCTTACACACTTCAAAAATGATTGTTTAAATTACAATAAAATAATATCCAGCTCATTTATCTGCCGAATTTGTCTTTCATTTGCAGTTATCGGGGCCAATTCTTTTACACAAAAGAACTTTCTTGAGGAGCCTTGCAGAGAGGTGGAGCTGATGTGCTGGGATTCCTTGAGAAAGAGAAGGAAACAGCTCTGGGATGTACTATCTGCCTTGGGGGAGAGTTGTTGCGGTTTGGAGAGAGGTGGCACAGAATCTTCGATTCACTGGAAGCCTGAACCAGGATGCATTGAAGACAGTGGGAGCAATGTCAAATGATGGCAAATGGTGATCTCAGCTGTTTTTTAAAAATTCTTCCAAAGCTGGAAAACTGAATGAAGCATCTTTCTACTTACTGCCTACAGACAGACTCAGAGCCCAGGATCCTGAGGGATATGGAAACTGCCTCAATTCCTCTGCTCTCCTCTGATGGCCTGAGCCAGTAAGAGCCAAATGAGGTTTGGTTTGGTCTGAGGTGGAAAGAAGACTCATGCAGGAGGTGAGACCAATGGAAGGGACTTGCTTTTAGGAAGTGGAGAAATGAGAAGAGGCTTGAAAAGCTTCTCTTCCTTGACCCTGATGAAATTAATTTTCACACCTTTTCTCAAGATCAATGAAATCATCTGTGTTGTGGTATTTTCCCATCAATCCAGATAGAAATTGCTTCTATTAATAGTTAAGTATTGTGGTAGTGTGTGTGAAAATCCTGTTGGAAATTGGGCTGCTGTGGTTTCAGCAGTGGACATCCACAGAGGACAGTACATCTGCTACTTTTAACTCCAAGTTTCAGGCAAAAATTCTTGTCTTTCTATTTATTCCTTTCCTATGTATTTAGAATATCTTTGGTCATCTCCTGGATCTCAGCTACCTTCTTTCTGTTGGAGAAATTTCTGCTGTGCTGTTGAACAAACAATAAGCTGCTCCGCAGTCATGCCTGGGCTAAACCCTGAAATAAAGCTACAAGAAGTGCTCAGGCTTTTCTCCTTCTTTGTGAAGACCCACTGACTCAAGGGAAGAAAACTGTGAGGGATTTTTCAGGGTGCTGTTAGGACTGTGTACAGTTTATTGTAGTTATTGATCTAAGCTGGCTACCCCTTCAGCTCCCTGGTCTCATGAAATGTCCTTATGAACTCACCTCATTTCTCAGAAAGATCTATTTTTTCTTCCTCCTTCAGTATCCCTCCACTTCAGAAGAGGCTGCTGGATGCTCCCGTAGCTGGAGCAGCTCCTCTGGCTCCCTCTATGTTTTTCAGGAGCTATTTCATAGGGAAATCACTAGTTCATGCCTCAGCCCTCCTCCCAACCAGCTCCAAGTTCAGATGTCTTGAAATAAATGCAAATCCTGCCCAGGAATTTATGTTGTCTAACATCATCTTCTCAAGCTAGTGGTACATCTAAGTCCTGACCCACTGGACAGACCAAACTGATATCCATATTTTGTAATTTGGGCCTCTTTCTAATGAATATTGTAAAAGCATAATGGCACATACCAAGGAGAGGACATGTCTCTTCCAGGGTTACTTCATTCTGCTACAAAGATCCTGCTGCTGTGTGATTTCTGGCCACAGGTCCGGATTTCAACTCCAACTTTCTCTCTTTTGAGGGAGAGGGAAGGTGCTGGATGTCTGTGCCTAGTCTGAGTCCCTTAGATTATCCTTTCTGCTCTCACTTGGATTACATGTGAGGTCAGCTGCAGTGGGCGACCCCTCCCCAGCCTGCATTCCCAGGATGGAACAGAGACCACTTCTAACTCTAAATCAATTTCTATTAGCAAAACTGCCTGCTGGAAGCTTTTATTTGCTCTCCCAGTGCCAGGGAAAATAACAAGTTTCTTACCCTCCTCACAGAGACAGTTCCTACAGACTCTTTTTTCAAATAAAAGTAAGAGATTTTTTTTTGTTGTTGCTTTTTGTTGAAGATTCCTGACTGAAAACCTGCAGTACCCACTCTTCTCTCTGGTTGGGATCCAGCACTGCAGAAACTCATTTTCACTATACTTCAGCTGAAAACTTTAGAGACTGCGGACAGGAGTTGGAGCAGTCTCTGGATGCTGATTCTTGTCAGGTTTATGGATGTATTCCTAAGCAAGTCGTTTCTGCTCTCTGCAGGATGTTGCTCCTATCTCTAAGGGCTAGGTTATGAAAAATAATGGGAGAAGCCTGCCTTAACCTGGCAAAAAAAAAAAAAGGAATAACAATTGTTCAATGAAATGCTGCCTTTTCAATCAATCCTCCTTCCTAATTAGTGCTGCATGGTGGAGCTAATCTTTCAATAATAATAATGGAAGAAAAAAAAAAAGAAAGAACAATTTGGTTGATGATTGATGGGAGAAGACCTGAATACGTTATTAAAAGTCCCAATCAGTTGTGTCTAGAGGGGATTTAATAAAAAACATTTTTGATGGAAATCATAAGACATGTTTTTCAATATGAATATACACTTTAATGTAGTCTGGGGTGACTTGGGGAGAGAGGCTGCTCTCACCAGCTTTAGTTCATGCACAGTCAAAAGTCACTGTGGGCAGCAGCAGGCCCTATTGGAAAAAAATGCATTTTTCTGGGGGTATCCAAGTGTGCAGAGGAGCAGAGTGGGCCAAGTCAGCCATGAGATGTGGTTTTACAACACTAGGAATGACCACAAAGCCAAGCTGATACATCTTAGTACAAAGGCTGATTGTAACTTATAATTCCTCTTTGCTCAGGCACTGTTATTTTCATTCATCAGTAGCTCATTAGGTCCAATCCTCATTTTCAAGGTTGATACAAACTAATCTGAAATTGTAGGCCCAAAATATTATACTAGCTTGCTGTAGGAAGTATTTCCTAGATTAAAATTCTCTTATTTTACTGCAATATTAACTCTAGCAAATAGCATGGGGGGATATGGTCTTTTGCTACTGACCTGCATTTGAGGAAACAGAGCTAATAAAACTCATGCACTTATATCTCACAGTGGATATCGGCCTCAGTATGGAAATAGACACTAAGCCAGAAAAATAAGTTTCTTTCAGCTGGGAGAAAAAAGCAAGAAAATTCAGAATAGCCTTTTCTAAAATGGTTAGATTGCTTCACTGTTATAATGTCTTAGGAAACATAAGATTATGAAGAATACCCTAAAAATGTATGAATTCATGCTCTCTAGTAACTCCTCTTACTCTTGCTTGTTAGGAGGCATTGCAGGTACCCTGAAAAAACCCCAAACAAGCCTCTGAAGTCTCTTACTTGGCTTTCATTGCAGTGGTGTGGCATGGCCTGGCCAGTTAGTGGTGGCAGCATGGATGCTGGAGCGAGGATCAAAAGGAAATGGATCTCAACTATGCATTAAATATATTTAAAGGGCTTTCCTGTGCCCTTTCTCAGGCATAAAGAGCTGGAGGGTTGGTTGCAAGCTCTCATTTTTCACTACTCTCCTTGAGTTTGGAGGTGTTGACTCCATTCAGCTTTAACTATTTTAACACAAGTGTAAATGCCCCTGTAGTCATGAATCTCACATCACAGCCATGGTTCCTCTCTTTGTAAGCTGGGGCAGAAGCTAACTGATTGCAACCAGGCTTAAAAAATTATGTAATTAGATGTATGTCACCATTTCAGAGCACTGTTGCTGACAGCTAGGGCATTAATTCTGCTCTTGCTTATTAGGCATATGCTCCAGATTTTTGATATAATTTAAATTGAAGAGAATATTACATGACAGGCATCTCTTTAAACTTTTACAACTTCTTGGATCTCCTTCCAGTGTTAATTGTAATCCCAAGTGATGAGCCTACCCATTTACACAAAGTCAGTAAATTGTTCTGCCTCTGGTGAAATGGTTGCTGGGTGTGGGGGGTCATTCTGCTTCTCTTCTCTGTGTGTGCAGCCAAGCTGGGTGAGGGACTCAATCCTGCACTGACTCACTGGTCATAGGGAAAACAAAACCATCTTGTAAACTTCGTGGTCTTCCCCTCTGCTCCATTCTGCTGTTCCCCTTCCCCACTTATTGTGGAAGAAGCTTTGGAGCTTCCTCATCCCTTGGGGCTGTGGCACCTGTCATCCTAACAGGCATTAGAGGTTGTACTTATGAGCTATAAGATAAAAAGCATCTCTTAACAATGCAACTTGCTGCTGCAACACCATGAGTACTGAAGTCCTTGGGTTTGGGTTTTCAAAGGGCTGGGCAAGCCTTAAGGAAGCATAAAACTCATGTAAGCTGCTAACTTCCAGCAAAGTGTACTCTGTAGTGCTCATGAGGCCAGCACAAGCCAGGTTAGAGAAAGATGACTACATGGGTATTTTACTGGGTGGATTTGGAGTTGGAGCTTCAGTTTCTCTTCAAAACATAACATGGTTGTTGGTTACTTTGCCTGGGGTTCACATGTGGCACCCAAGGCATGGCCTGCAGTAGCCACCAGAGGCTGGGAGATGCCAGTGGCAGCAGAGCAAGCATGGGTGAGCATTCACCCCTCTGTGGGCTGAGTGGTCTTCTGTGAGCAGCTCTGTGACTATTTCCCCACATTTGTACAGCCAAAAATGATAGTCATGCTACTAGCTGAGAGAGGGGTAATAAGGAACTTGAAGCAGGCAGCTGCATTATGAAAAGAAGCTTTGGCTTTTTCCCTCAGCAAATGCTCAGCTAGATAATGCTGGTGTAGCTGCATTTGAGCTGTATAACCCACCTCCATATTGTATTATTAATTCTATAACAATTGTGTTGCTATTCTGTACCACAGATGGGGTTTTTAACTATTTCATTAGCTCAGTGGGAATGGTACACAGAAACAGTTCAATTCTGTAGGATTATAATGAGTCACAACACTCAAAGGAGCAAATTCCAGGATACCAGAACAAATTTGGACACTGCCAGCCTCCTCACAGCATAGGCTTCAGCTAAGATCACTCTGACTAAAATATGCAGCTAAGGCACGGCTGAACGTGACTCATAGGAAATAGTATGCTGACCTGAATACACATGCTGAGTACATGCTGTGGGTGGGCAGCTTAAACACTTTGTAAAACCATTTCTTTTAGTCCTATTTTTTCCACCAATGGTGAAACCTGAGCTTTAATAATCTGAGTTTCCCCTCTGCCCTGCAAAAGCAATAAATATGCTGTCCTCCCCCCCCCCCCCCAACACCATGGGTTTCTCTGTTACAGATTTATGATTTATGTAAAAAAGCTCCTGCCAAATCTGGTGCTGACGAGTAGTGGGAAGGATTTGCAGCTGGGAGATGTTGGAGGTAGTGTGAGGTAAGGGAGGGGGTTTGGGTGAAGAGATGGGCTGCCAGGATGGATTTCCAAGGTCTGCTACAGCTGGGTGGAGGCACAGGCAGGTCCCTGCACAGACACACATGCTGCACTGGCTGAATGCTTTGTTTTAAATTTTGTTTTGTGTGTATTGTCTAAGGTAGATACAGACTGCTCAATGAAGTCACTTACCAGTGCAAAAATACAAATGCTGATAGGATTATTATGCCTATTAGTTTACAATGGAAAAAAGTTCACAATTCCTAATCCCTACTTTGAGTTAGAAAAGAGGCATACCGTGATGAAACTTCTTTTATTCATCCTCTCAGGTCTTAAGCAGCATGAGCATTAGGCAGGCAGTATGTTTACAGCCTCACACAACAATTCCCACTGACTGCATTTGGGCACACATTCCACTACAGGCAACACTTGCCTTCATAAGGGGAATTCAGGGAAAAAGAGGAGCTTATGTTTTCTTGACATTAATGAGAGGGATCTGGCATTAACTGAAAGTAATTGACAACATTAGGGCAATGATAAAGGGCTGGCCTTGTTGCCAGAAAGACAGATTAGAGGGAGAGACTTGACTTTTTTTTTTTTTTTTTTTTTTTTGCATCCAAGAATTATTCCAGAGGCAAGGAAGTGCATTCTCTCTAAGCCCATAGGGATATATAATGGATCTACTTAAAATTTCATATTGCTGCACAAAAACTTTCAGTCTCTGAAACAGTGAGCTCATATTTTTCCCCACTGTGGAAGAATATAGATCAGGGTTGGACTGGTCTATTGGAAACCATGGTCTGCAGCAGAGTTGTTGCTAAAGAAAGTGAGTCCATGAACACGTTACCATGACTTAGTAAATTACACTGTACCAGCTGAAATGTGCTAACTGGGAGAGGAGATTGCACCAATGGATGAAAAAAATTATTTTTTCGGGGTTTTTTTTTTTTTTCTTTTCTGTGCTTTTGTGCTAAATACTTACAGAGGATGACAATTTATGAAATGCAATTCCGTGGTGTAGACCCACATCAGTGGCATTTCTATTGTGCTGAGCCATTTGATTTTATTTCATTGACTGGACAATCCTAAATGTACATAGGACTGAAGGTAATTGGACACCTCAAGACAAGGTCAGGACTATGCAGCAGGGACTTCATCACTGTGAGTATGGAGTGAATGTATAGCAACAGGTCTACCTGAATTACTTGAATGGATACTTCAATTTAGAAAATACTTATATCTATGGAATCTATCTGTGTAGCTCATCTAAAGACATCATGTTCATAACTGTTTCTTACAAATAGGAGTGAGGCATTTATACAGCTTTGGAATATAATATGCTCTGCTCTTAGCTCAGCTTTGAACTTTTGAATCACCAAAAGTATGTGACTAATTTTAGAACAAAGACATCAAATGAAAAACAGTGAGGCACCAGGATGAGATAGTGTTTACCTCAGCATTCCAGAGGAATGTGGGGATAAAACAGCTCAGCTGCTAGCTGTAGTGTAGAGACTCTCTTGCAGAACTCCTTAGTTTCTGCCATTTTTTAGGAATTAAATAGGTTTTTTAAGGGGACTAGGGAAAATCTGATGTCAAACATCTGTACTGAGCAGATCTGTTGAATCAGTAAAGAGTATAATCCATGGAAGTAAGAATGAATATCATGTTTGGAGAATACCTATTGATATTCTTTGCATGCAGCTGAAGCAGCTGGTTGACACTACCCACATAGATTTCCAAGTAGTTTGATATAGAATAGGCTAGACTAGACTACACTGGAATAGTTGGAGAGGACTTACAAGGAACATCTTGCCCAACAGCCTGACCAGTTCAGGGTGACCAGAATTTAAAGCACATTGTTAAGGGCATTGTCCAAATGCTTCTTAAACATGGATGGCTTGGGGCACCCACCACCTCTTCCAGGAAGCCTGTTCCAGCTTTTGACCACTCTCTCAGTAAAGAAATGCTTCTTAATGTTTCTGAAACAATGTAGTGGTTTGAAAGCAAAACAAATGAGAGGCTCCAAGTCAGAGATACAATTTAATAGAAAAAAAAAGAAAGAAAGTAAAATAAAATAGATGCAATAATACAAAAGGCCACTGACAGAGTCAGAATACAACCTGAGCGGAGTGATGGAAGCAGTCCAGATGAGGTGGTCTTCCTGAAGCAGTGATCCTGTAGAAAGGTCTGGTAGCTTTGTTCCTCTGGTAATCCAGTGGGTAAGCACCCCTCTGG
Source organism: Chamaea fasciata (assembly GCF_029207755.1). NCBI lineage: Eukaryota > Metazoa > Chordata > Aves > Passeriformes > Sylviidae > Chamaea > Chamaea fasciata. The sequence continues at coordinate 102,923,295 of NW_027094087.1, read as the reverse complement.
TGTTCAGAGTCTCAGCTTATATCCAGGCTGGAATGCTTGGTTCCTCCCTCTGGGCGGAGCATCTCACAATGGGATGGTGAGTCATGTGATAAGGCCTGATGGGCCCATTAACAGGAGGTAGTCCAGGAGGGGGTTATCTGTGAGCTGTGTAGCAAAGGTGCTGATGGGCCCATTAACAGAAGATAATCCAGAGTGGAGGAGGCAGGGAGCACTGCCTCACCTGGTTTCAACAGTTCATGAAGATGGTGATAGAATATACTTCAACCCAGGACAAACAAGTCTAAACCTCTCCTGACAATACAGCTTTAAACCATTCCCACACATGCTGCCACTGGATACCAGGGGGGAGAGATCAGCACCTCTCATTGTTGAGTTCCCCCAAGATTCCTTTACAAGCCTAGGCATCCAAGGAATAAAAGGAAGGCAAAAAATAAATAGTTGTTGAAAAGATAGGTAACAGAGGGCTAAAGTAGTAAGTTTTACCAGGGAAGAGAGATCCAGAATGCTTAGTGCCAAGACCTGTGGAATTCAAAATATGAATTTATGAATTAATTTATGTATAATGTTCTGTAAAAGTGGGTGAAGATAGGCTGTTGACAAACTTGTACTGATGATACTAAATTCTTCAGAGTAGCAAAGCTGAAAGCTGATTGTGCAGAACTGCAGAAAAATATTCCATGGCTAGCGATTTGACATAGGGAATTGGGAATAGGAAAAGAAAATTTAATCCAAAATAGGACATCCAGGAAATCAACAATCCTGACTTCATACATACGAATGATGGACTAACCTGGCCATTAGCACTCACCAATCTGTGTAGGTTTCTGAGTACATGGAAATCACCTCAGGCTCTGAAAGTCCCTGAGCTGCAGATTGGTGGAGGTTGGAGGAGCATTCAGGGTAAGTAGTTTATTCACCTCCCTGTTAGACTCCACTTTAGGTGTCTGCTTCTGGCTGCTGTTCGAGACAGAATTTTAGCATCTGACCATCAGTCACAGACAGGACTGCTGTTATTTCTATTTTCTTACACTTTCAAAAATCTCCCTCTTTATTGTGTTTACTGTCTGAGCCACTGAGAAATACTTCTCACTTCGAAGAGAATTCAGAGAAGACAGAAAAAATGATATTCAAATGTATTGGCTGAATCCAAAACATTTAATGGGTTTCTTTGGATGTGTCTGGAGAAAAAGAGAAATGAGATATGTCGAACCTGTGATACCTAGGAAAGTACCACAGTTCTGAAAGATTTCATGTATCCTTAGGTCAAGATACATGAAACCAAGTTATGGGTTTATTATACTCCAGTCATGGCAAAGAAAAGATTTATTTATAATTTAAATCATCCATCATAATGCTTGCTCATTTTTTTTCTCTTTTTAGAGTATAGTCATACAAGAACATATATTCAATCTTAGTGGTTTTGGGGGAAAAGACATTTTAAGGGGAAATACCATCCTGTATCTTAGATGCAATAAAAGAAAAGGGGTTTTGTCTGCCATTTTTTCTCATTTTGATGTCAGACAACACAGTTAAAATGGAAAAAAGGAAATTTTAAAACCTGCATACTGCTTAACACACAGGAATTTCTGGGTATGCAAATATCACCAGAAAGTGCTTTGATAATATTTGCCAAAAAATGTTTGTACATTTAAATCCTTGTATAGAGAGGATCATACAATCATAGCATTGTATAGGCTGTAAGGGTATTTTGGAGATTGCATGATTCATCCTCCCTGCTAAAAAAGGGTGACATTAAAAATTAAGACCAGGTTGCTCATGGCCTTGTCCAGATGAGTTCTGAATATTTTCAAGGCTGGTGATCCCTTGAGATTTCTGAACACTGGTTCCAGTGCCTGACCACTCTCATGGAGAATTGCTCTCCATATCACTTTAACTTGTGCCCATTTCTTTCTGCACTTTTGCTGTTAACCCCCTGATAACCCCTGGTTCTGTCTGCTATGTAGCCATCAGCTGTGGCAATGACTACACCCCTTCTGAGTCCTCCCTCCCCAGCCTGAACAGCTCCAGCTTCTCCAGCCTCCCCCCAGATGTCCTGTGGCAAGGTCCTCTGCCCATCATGGTGGTCCCCCCTCCACTGGACTGGACTGAGGCTTCTTCTTCCACTCCAAACTACCCCTCTCCCCTCCACCCCACCCACAAACCCCTGGGCATGAAAATCTCAGTATAAGCTGAAATAGGAGTTTCATGCAAAATTTACTGAGCACCAGCCTGGAATAGCAAGCCCTGAAATGTTTGACCTGTCTGCCTTGACATGCAATTTTTGGCACTTATGTACTTGTTGAGGGATGGTCACAGATCATATTTGTGAATATAGTTTGAACATAAAAGTGCAAATATTATGCAAAGATCATCTGGTCACTTAAAGGTAATAGTCAGGAATTATGAATAGATGTGACATACTTTCAAATCAGTTCAATGTCCACGTGGCCACCTTTTCAAAATGGCCAGTGGTGTTTTAGGGTTGCAATAGGGAGCTGGCTTCTAAGCCCCTTTGAAAAATGTGTCCTCTTTCACACGCTGTGTTGGGAGACAAACTTGTTTTAACCTCAAAATCTAGAAACTAATGAGGATTTTCATTGAACATTTATTTCTCAATTTCCTTTTATTGCTGTTTACTTGTGTGATAAAAGAGTTTGAAAAATCAGCCCTGGGCTTACTGAGGTGCTTAAACATATGCCTAATGGAGAGAGTATCCCAATGAAGCCGTCTAGTTAAATCTACTTAAACTCGGGAATGTGTTTTTACTGTGGGAAGAATTGGTCTTCATTCTTCATATTTAACGAGTATAGGGATATGTGCAGAAAAGACAGCCCTTTGCTTTTAAAATATTTGGGCTTTTTGTCCCTTGATATAGCCATTTCCTCAGTTTTAGCAGGATATTCCCTTCCAGGAGTGAAGTGAGGCATATTTTTGCACATACATTCAAGCAAGATTTCTTGTTTTAAATGTCACTTAATTTGTCAACTTTATTGCAGAATGGGGAAATGATGCTGAATGCAGCTGTCACCTTCAGTGCTTGGCCTTGGCAGGTTTTCCAGCAAGAATGAGTTTTACAGCTTGTCTACCCTCCAGCCCTGAGTTATCTGGAACTGCTTTTTACCATTATAGCTGCTCAGCTGCAATTAAGAGGGCATCTGAGTATTTGGGAATTCCTTGGACCATTAGTTTGAGCAACTCTAATTACACCAGGAAAGTGATTTTTAAATTTTTTTTTAATATATTCAGTCCGTTTAATTACCTAGAAGCAGTTTATTTGAGAGGAAATTATCTGTTTTGTAGGGAGATCTGCAGTTTTGTAAACCCAGTATTTCAGTGACACAACTGTAGCTTTTACCTAGAGCTGGGCAAAATCCATCAGCCTTGTGTCAGTAGACCATTTGTGAGAATTTCTACCATTTCATACAACTCTTAATGTTTCTCTGTTGCTGTGTTTTTTTTTATTTTTATTTTTTATTTAAAGTTACTGCAAAATACTCATATTTACATCAAAATACAGGCAAATGGACACACATTCACAAAGCCAATGATTCCACCTCTCCTCACCAGTCCAGGGCTATATAAGTTAAAAGGAAATTCCTGCTGTTCAGGAAAGACCATCCTGCTTTGATTTTTATTGCCTTTTTTTTTTTTTTTTTTAATATGCTTCCAAGCTGTTTCTGTCTAAAGGAAAGACTTTTGCTTTGATTTTGATGACTGTAAAGAGTTCTAAACCTCCGAAAGACTACTTAGAGAAGCTTTCCCATTGACATCAAATAGCTTTAGATCCAGGGACGCTCTTTCTGAAGACACCAAAACCTATTCTGACTTTTTTTCAAGCTCTGCATTGTAATATTGCTGTTTGCAACTTATCTGCTCTTTCCAAAATGTTTTTCCTCAGTTGAATGTAGAATTACTAATTTTTTAAGCTATAATATGTATAGTAAAAAAAATATAAAAGTGATACTCTAGAATTTCTTGTGGGAACCTTTTATCTTAATGTGCTCAGTAGTTCTAAATATTGTCAGTAAGGTTTCTAGTAGATAATTATACTGAGACTGTTTAGCATGCATTTGAATACTATTTATTGTAACTTCTGAGTCTTAAAATCACAGGTTTCTGTTAGAAGTCATTAGCCTTTTAGTAGAATGGCTTTTCCTGACAGTAGAATTTCCTGCAAGTCCTGAGTAATTTGTCACATTTTCAGCAATAATGAAATTTGCAAAAGCAGTTCTTTCTGTGCTTTCTCAATGCATAGCTGTCAGACAGATATCATCTGGACAAAGTGTTAAATGAACAGTATTACGAAAAAAAGAAAGGAAACGATGACAGCAAAAGCAAGCTGCTTTTGCTTATCAGACTGGTGGCAGCAGGGGACTCTGCATTCTCAGCCACTGCACAGTCACTGTGGTTTTCTGCCACACCTGTAGAAAACACTGGGATTGCAAGAAGGAAGACCAAACATGCTTCTCACTGTACCTGGAGCAGCTCTTCATAAATCCTGTTCTTGGTCTGTCCTCCATGTCCTCTAACCTCTGTAGCAGTGCACAGGTGAAGAGGAGAGTTTCTAGCTTGAAAGTGAACTGCGGTGATTTAAGAGGGATATTTGTGTGTTGTGCTCAGATGGCTGCAAAGCCAACAGCTTTCCTGATGAACAGAATGATCCCACAAAAGGATGGTTCTGCTCTGCCATCTCCAGAGTGAATGTCTGAAATAGTTTTGTGTTATATTGAGTTCCATGTGTCTGGACAGTCAGCTGAGGCTGATGACACAGGCTGTGCAGCAGCAAGAGCAAGGAAGAACACAAGAGGATCTTTGCTTTCACTATAGGGACAGCCCTAGTGCTTAGGAGTGACCAAGGATGTGAAAGGCAGGCAGCAGTTAGTCACTGTGTTTGCTCCACAGTGGTGTCCTGTGTCAGGGAAACTCACGTCATGGACATATTACTGATGCAAAAGATGGCAGTTGGCTCTCCTTTCCACCAATGGACAAGTCAGGAGACAGAAAGAAAGCTGGCATATTGTATCTCAGTGACAAGTCATCTGGACTTGCTCCTTGCAGGAGAAAGCCTGCATTGCTTAGTTTTTGAAATGTGAAGAAAACATCTCAAGTGGCTGTGTTGGGCAAAGAGAGCCTGAAATGTACCTTCTTTCCTAGGTTAGGGCACTCATGCCTACCTGTGAAACAGTGTGCCATAACCAGAGGATGACCTGGATATACTCTTGGTCCAGCTAGTGGCATCTCATGGGCTGCACCATTAAGAGCCCACCTGATATCATGGACATTAGAATCACTCTAACCTTCATGGTGTGTGCTGTTGCCCAGCTACTTTAACCCTCATCAAAGCATTGAGTGTCAAACTTCAATTAAAACCAGATCTGGGCTTGGAAAAGAATTAGTTTTTTACCTTTCAGGTAATTCACACTGTTAAATCTTAACAATTGCGAAGATATATGTATAATCTTAAACAGGCATTTGGGGAGCCACTTCATGTATTTCCATCATCTGTTTTAGGATAAAATTCATTGCCCTCTGGAAGGAACCCCTCTCTCTCTGTTGACTTTACAGGGACAAAATCTGCTGAATATACACCAGACTCCTAGACAGCTTTATGTGATGGATCTTGCCCTTAGTGTACTGGCCCTCAGTTGGAAGAAAATGGTGATACAATAGGGAAGACCTGGAAAACATCCAATATCTACTGAGCTTATCCACAGCCTAACACATAAAAATAATTATCCCCATGACCTTTTCCATTTTGAGGAGGACTCACTCTTACAGAGAGCTTAGTCTCTTCAGTTGCTGAACGCTTTCAACAGCAGTCAGGGTTTCTGTGCAGCGACAGGAGTACACAGCCCTCCTCAGGATTAGGCCTTTGGTGATCTCACGTTGCTTCTGATAACTCAAAGCATGTCTTGTAACGAACGTCCAGAAAAGTTCAGAATTGATTTATAAGTAGGCAGAACATATAAGCACAATTCCAAGAGCAAGGCCTATTGTTATTGGCTGCAAACTAGCAGATAAAATGTTAGTCCTAACTACGTGACACCTATCTCAGAGATGTAATTATTTCATACGTAAAAGTAATAGCTTTGGATTTGTAAGGAACTGCAAATTGAGTTATAGACAAATCATGCAAACTACAATGATGAATTTATGGTGTGAATGCAGCCTGTGTCATGTCTGAGTCATTGCATTGGGCTCCTAGACATTCATTTGTACAGATCCTGTTGTCCCTACCATGTGTGACATGTGACAACACATGTGTTCTTCAATTCAGGCAGTGTGAAACAGTAAAACACCTCTACATAACTCATCTTCCAAATGCCAGCTACAAGCTGGGACAATGAAAGCAAAAGCATATTTGCTTAATGGCAGCTTGTCAAATAATGGGAAATTTTTTGGGGATGAAAAAGGACTCTTTTTTTGGGAACAGGTGAACTGTGAATTTCTCAGCAAGCTTTTTTAAATTTCTGCTCACTATAACTATAAAACTTATGACAATTCATTTGCAGAAGGAGGAGAAGTAATCTTGCTTTGTTCCTTGCATAGTAACTTGCCCTCCTCTCCTGGGCTTAAAAAGATATAGAAGTGGTCTGTCAGTAGGAACGAGTTCTTGTGTTGTATGTAGGGCAATTAAAAAACCCCAACTCTCTCTGTCTCTCCTTTTCTAGCTTCAACTTAATTTTGCCTATCTTTACCAATAATGACAAGTACTAATCTACAGCCAGTCTTGTTCTATCGGAGTCTGCATTTTTTTCCTACAGAGGTAAGGGAAGTCGACCCCAAAATATCACAGTTAGAATCATGAGTATAGAAGAGAAAATGGATGGGGAAGAAGGCAGCAAATTTTAGAGGCACAAAAGGAAAGTCTACTGCAGAAGGCAAGGGAGCAGAACCTTTTCCAAGTGTGTGGTAGACATAACATGAAGTGCATGAGGTCAGTTTGTAGGAAGATGGTAAGAAAACATTTCTAAACAAATACAAAATGAAAGACTAGGATACATTGTCTGGGGATTATATTACTTGAAAACTGTAAGTACAAATTAGATAGGCACCTGCTAATGATAGGATAGGTGTGGCTAAGTGAACATCAAACTCTGAGGTCCTTCAAGCCCAGTTTTTTGAGTTCTGTGATGTAGACCTTCTTCCTTGCCATCAAAACATTACCAAATGAATAGGTCCAAATGAATAAAACCTATTGATTGGCATTTTCTTCATATGGTACTGTGGCCTATTTGGTAACAGACAATAGAAATTAGGATGATGGAGTGTAGTGGCTTGAAAGCAAAACAAATGAGAGGCTCCAACTCAGAGATACAATTTAATAGAAAGAAAGGAAAAAAAGTAAAATAAAATAGATGCAATAATACGAAAGACCACTAACAGAGTCAGAATACAACCTGAGCAGAGTGATGGAAGCAGTCTAGATGAGGTAGTCTTCTTGAAACAGTGATCCTGTTGAAAGGTCTGGTAGCTCTGTTCCTCTGGGAATCCAGTGGGTAAGAGCCCCTTGTACTGTCCCAAACCCCAGATTATATCCAGGTGAGAATGCTTGGTTCCTCCCCCTGGGTGGAGCATCTCACAATGAGATGATGGGTCATGCAGGGGGTCCTTGATGGCCCTTTAAACAGACATAGCTCCTGGAGGGAGTTATCTATGAGTCATGGGCAAGGCATCTGATGGGCCATTAACAGAAGATAATGGCCCAGAGGGAGGGGGTTTGGGAAAACACTGCCCCACCTGGATTCAACAGTTCATGAAGATGGTGATAGAATACTTTGTGCACATCCTATACTACAACCAAGGACATGGAGATATGGCATTGCAGCAGGAGCTTGCTCAGTGTGGGCTCTCAGAGCTCTAGCTGGGGCTGATTTTGGTTCTTACAGCACCTTCTCAGACCTGTGACTGAGGGTTGGAGGATGGGGAATTACATGTTACTGTACAAGTAAGCCTCATTTATCAAGCAGAGTGTTTACTGGCTATCAGTGAACAAATCACAGAAATGTTTATTTTTTTTCTGAGTTGGTTTGCACGTGAATTTTCTGTAGTTTAGATCTTATACTGCTCAACCAGAAGATCTGACAGAGGAAATCTGCGCAATTAAGATGATAAATTTTTCACGTCACCTGTCTTAAAGTATATAAAGTATACCTGTTCTGCTGTGAATGGTTGCTACAAATGATGAATCAGCAAGGATGGGTCCATGTTTAACACTTTGGTTTGTGATTTTTGTTATAATCTCTGACATGACTGATTATGCCATGGCCTAAAGCAATTTATTGAATTAATGAATTACTTACTAATACATGAGTATGATTAATTGAGATGCCTGTTTGGATCCTACTCTGCATAATGAAGCTTGAGCACTGACAGGCGCAGCCTGTGGGCCTGTTTCTGTCTTCCAGGAAATGACAGGGAATCACAGGGAATGACAGAGATAATCCACACCAGCAAAGGCTGCAGGACTGCACTGAGAAAGTAACAAAGAAAACAGGCAGAGAAGGAAACAGGCACCTTCATCAGTGACCTGGAAGATTTACCCCTTCCTGCCCCATTCTCTGCCTTTTCCTCCTTTAGCTTTTACTCTTTTATGTATTTACTGATTTATTGTCCCCACTGCAATGACAAGCCAAGGGTGGCAGTACTGACCTGCTTCTGGAAAGTGGGTCAGAAACATTATAGCATGTACAAAGCAGCTGGGAAGACCCTTTCAGGCCAGGACCCCAGAGCTAAGCATAGTTCCCAGTGAATTACACCAGGAGTTTCTGCTCAGAACCCCCTTTCTCCTACGCTGGCTGAATCTGAAGGCACAGTTCTGTAGGACTAAATGGTCTCCCAGTTCACCTGGCCTTTGGAGGAGAAGTGTCGTGACATGGGATTGGAAATGGCAGGGACAATATGTGTAATCCAGCAAGGCACACTTCAAATAACCCCTGGGGTAGCTGGGATTCACTGAGGATAACTGAGATGTCTGTGTGATTCACTGTGGCTTTTTGGATTCCTGTCTAAATATCAGGACCAAAAAATTCAGACTCTGCAGCTGTTAATGAAATGATCTCTTGAGAGCAGCTTTGCACGTAAGGGATGCTTATTTTGTGTGTAAAATTTGTAAGGCCATCATTAGCTTTTTTCTTGACCCTTATTCCCAGGATGGTAAAAAAACAATTTCATTTGCAAATAGTAGATTTCAAGGTCTATGATTTGAAAAATCTTCTTGAAATGTTAATGCAAGCATTGTGCACTGTCTCTGTGGCCCAGGGCTTGCACGGTAGCTTCCTTATTGCATTAGCACCATTGAGTGTTCTTCTCTTGTACTCATTCCCTGCAAAAGTGATATTGACAGAGGGATCCCTTTGAGTCTTTGAGTTTGCCTGACCGTGGAAAAGAGTAGAGATAGGTATTTGGAGAAGAATAGTGGGAATAATTGTTTTTTCTTCTTTTGGTGTGTTGTATTGAACAACAGATTCCTTTTTTTCACCCTGAGCCATGTGAAATAGACATTGTGTAAACTTTTGGGCTGAACAAAAGATTCAGTTAGTTAGTCAGATAAAACAAACTCAAAGGGTGTAATCTGGAGGAAAATGAGCAGAAAATGATAACCAGAGGTGTGCACTGGAGTAGGAAGACAGTTTCATGAACCATGTGGCCATCTATGTTTGCAGGGGCTTGTATGTCCTTTGAAATGGATATGTGGCTGAGTGTAATCACTTAATCTGTGTATGTGACCAAAGGACTTGGTCAAAAAAAGTTCAAAGTCCCAACATCCTTCTGTTTAAATAGAATACTGTGTTGTGTTATTGAGACTTTTAAATGCCTACAGTAAAACAGAAGCATCATTTTGAACATGTGTTTTGTTATCTCAGTATTTATGATTTGAATGTTTTCCTTGCTGAACCATTGAATGGCATTTCACTAAATGATATAATATTTCATAATTTTGCCACGCTGAAACATAGATGAAATTTATGGGATGGAGTTCAGGAAAGTACATGGGAGAGAATATGGAGAAGGAGAAAAGGAAAGAAAATGTTTGGGGACAGATAGTTCTATAAGCTGAAAGACTTGTTCATGAAGTATTGTTTGGCCTAGATTTTGAAGGCTGCATTGACAAGAAGGAGCTGTTCTGGCATTTCTAGTAGGAAGCTGTTGGATGAAGAGACTGGAAGTAGTCTGAGTCAAGAGTGAAATTTCTGGATCATTTCTGAAGAACAGTTGTGATAGCAATCAGGCTTTACAGGGACAGCCTCAAAATGCCCTGCACATCAGAAGTTCTGAGAAATTTGTATTTCAGAAACCAGGTGTTTCTAAAATGAGGGAAATTCAGTCATGCTACCAGCTGCTCAGAGCAGATGACACCCTGGTCAGCTGTATTTCTGTCATCCAACAGCTGTCTGGAGCTCTAGTGAGAGGTTCCCCTCTGGGCTCTGGGTCTCCCGAGTCCAGCAAGAAGCCTGGAATGCTGACCTGGCTCATTACTCCTGATCTGGAGAGCCTGGAAAGCATCACATCTTTCCTCCTGTGGCTGCTCACCTCTGCAGTTTGTCTCAAATTCTTTAATGGGAATCTGACTTGGATTTGCCAGAAGTTCATAATCCTAAGACATAGCAGTCCAAGTCTTTGGCCCAGTGGCATGACATTTACATTTTGAGTGCTCTACAGAGCACAGTCCTTGCATGTGGCACATTACCAGCTTCTGAAGGGCATTCAGTGAATGGCCATGCAAGAGACTTGTGTGAGACAAAAACTTCTCATAGCTACTGCTTGGTCATGAAAAAACACTTAAGTGCACAAATAAAAAGATACAAATTATGTTTTCTGGTGCTATGTTTCTGCTGTATTTCTCAAAATGAGGCATGGGTTCAAAGAATGCCTGGCACTGCAGTTTGCAGCAGTACTTGGTGGATCCTCATCCCACTGAAACAGCTGATAAACTGCAGAAATGCCACTGAAACATGTGACTTGACCTACCTTAGTTAAATTCAGTAAAAACGGATAGAGAGAGGGTGACCTGAGACTCATCCAAAGGTGAGTCCAAAGTTCCTCTGCTCTCCTGGGACTTTCCTCAGTGTTGTGCTTTTTCCAAGCTCTGAAGTTCAGCTATGCTTTAAAAGCTCAACTGAGCCAGAGGCATTTTTTCCCCTTGCTTTCATTGATTTTGCTTGACATGCTGATGTTGCTTTGCAGACAGAAGTGCTCTGTTGTGGCCTGTGTCAGAAACAGGAGGGAGAGCCAGTGTCAGCCACAGCATCTGGACCAACTGCTCGAGAATCAAATTCACTCTTCATTCATGAGCGAACCTGCTGTGTGGGAAATTGGGATGTGTTCCTTCCAATAGTTGCAGGTTACACACCACAGAGTAATGGCATAGGTAAGTTTTGAAATGCCTTTCTGTATGACCAAATACTGTTAAAGATCAGAAAACCCAACAGAAACCAGGGTGCTCAGGCTTGCAGTCAGATTTCTCATTTTGGCCATGCCTACCCCCGTGCCGTTAAGAAGCCTACCAGTTTCCTGAGCAGCAAAATGTTTCCTCCCCTCTCCCCCTTTTACTCTGGATACGTGACATGTATCAGGGTGGGTTGCAGGTGCCTCTCAGCTCAAGCTCTGCCCTGCAGGAAGGGCATGGACCTCCTCACTGCCTGAGGGAAGCCCATTCCCTGCAGGCCAAGAGAGGTTACCTGCTTGACGTAATGAACAAGGTCCATTTGTCATCTGCACTGCAGCATTTATTCACAGAGCTCAGGATACCTGACTGAGAGGAATCCAAGACCAGATCTGCCAGCCCTGTCAGTCTCACAAGCCTCTGTGTCTTCTCAGAGCTTTATGGGAACCCTGTTGTTGAAAAAAAGAGCATTTTATCACAGTGCCTGATTGTGCTGCATAATGACAGTATCCTATGCTGCAGGGAACTCCCTTCTTCTTAATTCTCTGTGAAGTGACTCAAGGAACTAAAAAGGCTATATTGCAATCAGCTGGGGAATCACTGCCATCTGATAGCTCTGTAGCACCTGCACTGATTTTCTGTAGGACACTTGATCTCTGCAGGTAATCATGGAAAGAGACCTGGAAGAGAGGAAACAACCTCAGCAGTAGTGGCAGTTTTCTGTGATGACAGGTAAAACCCAAATGTGAGGAGTTAGAAAGAGGGGGGAGCTGACACCCCTTTCCCTCCCTAGGCATACCATGCTTCAGGGTCCCTCAGCCATGGGATGGGGCAAACCCAGCTGTATTGGTTGAAAATCTGCAGCAGAATAACACACATCCTTGAGAGCTGGCTCTCTGATTGCCCACACTGCCTAAACAACAGCACACTCTTTGACTGGTTTGGCCTGTTGTCCATTAGTGCTCTCTGAGATGCTGCCCAGTCAGTTTGTGAAACAGCTGGCAGCAGCAGCCATCTCCAAGAAGCAGCAGGGCTGTGATTGCACCAAGTTTGTCTCTCTGCACTTTAAGCAGGCCTCCACTGCTATTCTGGCAGGCTTTGCACCTTCAAACACCCCACCATGCCCTCACACCATCCTTCAGGCATGCAGTGGGTTTTGTCTTCATGGCATAGAGGAGGCACTCTGATTTCACACCAAACTTCACGCTCACAGGTTATGCACCAGCTTCTCTGTGTTCTCAGTGAACTTATCTGGCCTTAATTCTTCTCATCCAAGTAAATCTGAGTCTCCTCTGTTTCCAAAGCCGTGATGGTCCAATATTTGCTCTTTACAGACCTCTACTTACAGACTGGAAGGAGTGGAGCATATTTGAGTTCATGGATGGGACTTGTCTTATGCTTGAGATTTTTCATTCTAGAAAGTTTTCACCCCACCTTTACAAGGGCAAACTGAAGTTTCTCCACTGCCAGTGCCAAGTAAGTACAACACTCCTTAGTGAATCCATAACCTGGGGAAAAAAAGAGAAAACTTTATCTATTGGATAATTCATGGCATCCTTGCAGTACTTCTCAGTTTGTACATAATACTTTTCTCAAATTTAGACTGAAGGTTTTCTTGGGGTCTTTTTTATGGTGCTATTTTGGGTAATCTAAGATGCTATTAGTAAGTAAAATGCCACCACAGAACGTGAACACAGCTCATAAAGTGATGATGAGTTTTTGTAGCTGCTTCTTTTAGAGGTGTGTTTATTTTGATCTGAACTCCTCACCAAGTTCAGAGGAACTCAGAACCACAAAGCATCTTCTCGAGTGCAGTTTCTTTACATTTAGCTTCATGTTTACTGCCTTCATTTACAATTGCCATCATTTCTGGCTCACAGGCAGTGCAGGAGAAAGGGGACTTATCTCAATAGTCAGCCATCATATTTACTAGTGAAACTTCTGTCCTCTCTGACTGCCAGTGCTGCATGTGGTACCCCAGGACTTTGAGAACTACTGCTGTGTCCTGCTGCCTGTCCCTGCAAGCTACCTGTCCTTCTGTGGGGACAGCAGCAGACACTGGGACTCGGGGTGGCCCCTCCCTGCTGGATCCAAAGGACCAATTCAACATCTGACTCATTAATTTCCTTTTGTGATGAGACATACTTTGAACTTGCAAATATAATTTATTGAGAAGGGATGGATGAATATCAGCCTGGGACATATTTTGCTTAGGATCTGAGAACAACAAGAACAGTTCTTCTTTTGAATTCCCATTCTTTAAGAAGAACTTGCAGGATAGATTGTGTGTGGCAGTGCCATACGTGTTGTCCTCTACATCCAAAGAACAGCTTGTTTTTGAAAGGTGTAGTTATGAGAACTAGTGAATCAGTTCAAAATGCACCTACAGCTTCAGTGATTATTTGCAGCACCAGAAGGACACCTTGCAGCTTCTCCAGCCAAAGTGTGCTGCCCAAGGTAGTGAGCTCAACCTGTTGCCAGTTCCTCCTTCATTTAAAGTTATCAGACTGACCTTTTCATCACCTTTACTAGCAGACATTTGGCTGCTCGCTGCTGAGTCAGAACCTGCTGTCTCAGCTGAGAATACCCTGCTTTGTGAGTCATGCACTGTCTCTACAGGCAAACTGTTTAAAGGGCATGGTTGAATGTTGGCTGTTTTGTGCTCCTTGAGCATCATGCTACCAAGTGGATTGAAAGGTGTCCGGAAATGTTGCATCAATGTATAATTATTTATCTGAACATCCTTCTAAAGTTACTCTAGCTCTCTGTATTGATTAGCATTACTCCACGATTCCAATTCATATGTGGGGTTGAGGAAGTGGTGGGCAAGTCCTCCTTCCCAGCGGATCTTGTGATGGGTACACTGACGTGTCAGACAGTGAGTCATCACAAATTTGCTTGATTTTGTTAGGTTAGCCTTAATTTTTTCAAGCCCTCCAAGTGGCCATAGCTGCTTCGTTGAGTGGCTGACTTCAGAGAAATGTCAAGATCCACAAATACGCATCACACAGAAGTAATGCCTCCCTGTTCTATGTGTTAACTTCTAAACTCTGCTACTCATTAGTAGTCAAAATGCAATAGCATTCAGTAATGGGAAAGGTCACATGTCTGTCAAATTGTTAGTGGAAACTTTTACACCTAGAAATAGATATACACAATGTGTATACACACATACACATTTATATATGTGTGTCTGTATATATGTGAATGGGTGCAGAATCCTAAACAGTCATGACCAGGATGGATGTTATAACTACCAAGCTGAAATCAAAAGTATTTTTGAAAGTCTGCTGAAGCAAATAATTTATAAACCCATGATGTAACTTTTCAAAACTAACTAGAAGAAACAGTGAAGAATTTTATCATCAAATGAGCACATGTGTTTCTTGGTCTTAGTTACTGTAGAACAAGGTGTGTTTTCTCCCATCTTGTAATTACCAGGCATCTAATTTTTTCAACACCTTATGTTTAATTATAAAAATTATTCCGCTCTAGCCTTTTCATTCATGCCAGGTAATCAGTTTGCTGCCAATTACAGTGGTCTTTTGTTATAGCACTGCACCTGGCAAATTCAATAGCTAAAATGCTTTGCATTTCTGCTAAGAAGTACCACGTCTCACTTCAGGCTGTGACTTGCTGAATCAGATATCACAGGGATCTGGTCATGGATCTGGCTATGAATTCCCCTCTAGTTTGGTAAAGTTTTCAAATCTGGGTTTTTGTTTTTTTTTCCTGGAGAAGGATTTTTTTCCCCCAAATGCAAATGAAATTATGATGGTTCATTTCCTGTATTTCAAGCAGAAATTGATAACATCTGTTGGCAGCAAGTGTTAATTGCACAGAAAAAGCCAACTATTTGCGAAAATATAGAAAGAATTACAGTTCTTTAAAAAATGCGAAGGATTTGTTGGAAGTCTTGCTACTGAAGATGTGAGGCTTCTTTCCACAGTGGCCCCTGAACGAGGTAATCTGTACCTTCTTCTAAGCTTATTTGGGATTCAACTGGTTCTTTGTATTCCATCAAACGTTCCTGGTAGGCCTTTCCTTTGTATAAAATAAACTCCTTTCTCCTACAGTAGAAGCACAAGGAAATAGTAATGTGTTGTTTAACTATACATCAAAGTCTGCTAAAATAGATGTTTTTCCCTGCTGGTGAGGGAAACTGGCTGTAAGCTGGGTGCAACCCCTTTTAAATTGTGATCAAGCCACCTTTCAACCTTCTTTTGGATGAATTGAAGAGATAAAGATGCCTTTCACTGCAAGGATTTTTTTTTTTTCTCTTCTTAGCTCCAGTAATTTTTTACTTTTTTTCTCCTGGGTTTTCGCCCTGGTAAGGTGACTTGGACATATGTAGTAGATCTGCACACTACTCCTGGATCCTTGGTGTTTTCAGAATGTTCCTGACAGAGTGGGAGCCAGGTGCTTGCATGATCCTTTTGGGACTGAGGAGCCCAGCCCCAGAGCACAGGGCCTGGGACTCCTCAGAACAGTTGTTTAGACCTGGGCAATTCCATGGAGATGAAGACAGACAGACAGACCCCCTTTTGCTACGTGAGAATTAAGAATATTTCCCTTTTTTCTCCCCTTAGAACAGCTTCTCATGGACCGTTTATAAAATTATTTACTTTCATTTCAGAAGAGAAAACATTTTCCACAGTGCGGGTTTTGGTGGATTCACACAGACATTTTCTCCATAGTGGTCTTTGCTTAGGGGTGGGAGAAACCTTCTTAAAGTCTTTCAGGACAGGGGAAAATATTGTTAGGATCCTTAACATGCTCTTGAAAAATGTGTATGATGTGGACCAGCATATTTTTGAGTAATGGGTGAAAATGGGAGTATCAATCCTTTTCACAGTCAGGTTTATGAAGTAATTAAATGCTCTCATGCAGACACCATGAACAAAAAGATGCAAGTTCCCTTTGTTTTTGACTGACAGGTATTGAGGTGGGGCAACAGCATCTCCTGCAGTTTGATGACCGTGAATTTACTTAAAAAGAGCCAAATGATCATTTTGTCTAATACATTTTAACTAAAACACACTTATCAAGCTACAGGCCTAGATGGTGGCACTGTGTATGGGTTTGCACTGTTCTTCACTTGGCTTTGCCAGCAGTGACCTGGAATAACAAAGATGCTCTGCAGGCTTCAACCAGCACCTGCTTATCCTGGGCTGCACACGGCCATGTCAGGCTGCATTTTTATAGCTGTTTTGACCTGAGCTCAGTAGTTCCAAGGTGGAGGGATATGGCTGCAGGCTACCCCACATCTGTGATGAGCACATAATGTGTCTCATGCAGAAAACAAACAATTTTGGAGCTGTCTCCTGGGTGAGTTCCTCTAGTGGACAGGGTTATGCACTGATATTAGCATGTCTTTGACTCCTGGGAGGCATAAATACACAGGTGCTATATTACCCTCAGTTTCATGTCACTGATTATGCAAATCACACCCCAGTTAGTTTACATTTGGCAAGTAATTTGCATGGATCAATGAACATCAGGTGATAAACCCCTGTGCTTTAGTGCAGGTAGAAAACTGTCAGCCTCGATGAATGCCTTTATCCAGCTGAGTTGCTTCCAGGTTTAGCTGCTTGCTGTGCCCCAGTCTCGATGGCTGCTGTACTTTGAGCAAACCAGGTAGTGCTTATCCATCCCTTCCCTCCTTGCATCTTGGCCTTTCCCATTTCTTGACCCATGCCAAGTGTCTTGATGAAAATAGGAATGAGATCCATGGATTTAGGCTGATAAAATTAATTTGATGTTAGGTGTCCAAACGTATGCTATTTAGGTAGAGGTGGGATTAAAATCAGTGATTTGTAATTGTTAGGCTGGCTAACTTACTGGTGTTTGGACGTAAGAGGTGCTTAGTCTGCTTGTAAATACTTGAGTTTAAGGTTGCTGTTTTGTTTACAGCTGAGGTATCCAGCCTTCCAGTAAGTGCTACTTAAAAGTGGATTATCTCTATTTTGAAGACCAGGAATAAGTTACACAAAGGCAGGTTGACATGTTACTTGCCTTACCGGTGAGCTCCAGGGGACTTTTAAAAGAGAATTTGATATTGGCCTGATTTCTCTTGATTTGTCAAGTAGGCTATGGGTGAAGTGTTGATTTCATATAGCAGAGCTGGATACTTTTGCTCTGAAAGTCATTGTGACAGAGAGTGTTAGACTCGACCTGCCATGATGAAGCCCTGACTTCTGTTTCCAGGCAGGTGTGAAAAGCCCTCTGGTAATGCTTGCAAATTGCAAAATGTCAAAAGCTGCCTGGGGAAGACGCAAATACTAATGTCCTGTTCTCCTGACTGGCAATTTGGTACCTAAGCCAAATGGTTTTCATTCCCTTGTCAGTGCCTGAGATTGTATCTGTGCCCTGCAGAGAGGGGACACGTCTGTCAAACGCACAAATCATGAAAGGTAGGTGAAGTCTGACAGGCCTGCACCATTAGAGGACCAGGAGCTGATCACGTCACTGCCAAATTCACCGTGGGGGGAGGAGGGACCTGTGGGGATGTTTGACCAGAGCCCTTCTGTAGTTTTTAAACATTGTATCTTAGTGTCAGAGCACTGTTCATCGCTGTTTCTTGAAAATCCCCTTGGATCTCCTTCACACCTGATAAGAGGGAACCAAATCAACAGGCTGGAGTTGGTTGTCAGATTTTGGCTGTATTGATTTTTGTGTTGAATACTAACCAGCTATGCCAACACAGTAGATTCTGTGTGCTGCAATGGAATGGCTGGGTTGTTTGGGTACATGTCTGGAGTTGCTAAACTTAGTTTTGGACTACTCATCTAGAAAAATGTTTTGCTTGGATGAACTGGTTCCTAAATGGCACTGTGAAGTACTTGATGAGTAAAAAACACGGATTTAGGGTATTATGGAATCACAGAATGGTTTGGGTTGGAAGGGATCTTAAAGATGTTCTTGTTCCAACACCCTGCTGTGGGCAGGGATACCTTCCATTGGAGCAGGTTGCTCAGAGCCCCATCCAGCCTGGCCTTGAACACTTCCAGGGATGGGGCATCCACAGCTTCTCATGGCAACCTGTTCTAGTGCCTCACCTCCCTCACAGGAAAGAATTTCTTGCTAATATCTAATCTAAGCCAACTCTCTCTCAGTCTAAAGCTATTAACCCCTATATCCTCCTCACGAATATTTTCACAACTTGCCTCTTTGCCCCTGCTCTCTGTGGCATATCGAGCTTTCTGTTTTGCTCAGATCCACTAAAGACCCAGTGTGAAGATTAGAAGTCTGACTGTATACTAGAGGAATTGCATGGGTTGAGACCCAACTGAAGAGTATAGGTATGTGGGCTACTAAAATTTGCTCCTGGACATCTCAGAGATGGATGAAGGCACTGCAGTATCATCTCAAGGGGAGATGTGTTACCACTGAAAAGGCTGACTGCAAAAGTTCAAAGTGCTTCCTCTGCCCTGCTCTGCAGCATGCAGTGAGGCATTGCTGTCAGCCCGGGGGAGGCCCCTCACTGCTCTCATGGGCAGCTTTCTGCCCATCCCATGCAGCCCCTGCTTGCTCCACACAGAGGGGAAATCTGCGTGCAGTTCTTGCCTTTCTGCCTCCCGTGTCCCTGTGTGTCTGCAGTGCCTCCTCTGGGCTCAGGGAGGGGTCTGCCAGGGCACATGGCAGTGTCTCAGTTCTGAGGCCCTGGTATTGTCACAGTCCTTCTGGGCTGAATGCCAGTAGGGTGTCTTGTTTAATGCAGCTGAAATGCTGAGGGGTTGAGGAGCTGTTGTGTTCATCTTTGCTCTCTGCTGCCCATTATGTTTGGCATCTTTTTTTTGTTTTGTCGTTGTTTTGAAGCTCAGTCTCATGAATGGCTCTAAAAGTAAGTGGCAGTAAAAACAACTGTTTTTTAATTCTTTGGGGTAATCACATAAAAGAAAGGAGATGGCATTGACTACAACTACTAAGTTTTTGACTTGAGAGTAAATAAACTGCCAATGATTGAGGAGGAAATTAGCTATGCCTGTTTCAAACCTCATTGATTTCTTACCCCTTTCATCCTATTACCAGTGTCTTCTGCTGACAAAGAACCAATTGGTCAAAGGCTTGGTGCTGGCATGTCTTCCCTTCTGGTGTGATGTATCCGCATAGTTCTCACCCTGAACTGCTCTGGCAGAACTAGGACCAGGCTTATTCCTCATCCTCTCTTCTTACCCTATTGCTCCTAAAATGCTTTCAGGCCTTCATCAATCATTGTGAAGAAGGACACACACTCATGTTGTTGGGAGGTGAAAGGAAAGGAAGGAAAAAGTCTTTCCAAGCTGTCTATAGTTGGAGCTGACAGTGACAGCCAGTGACACAGAGTAGAGAAGGTGTATTTTGGTCAGCTGAGCCATTTTTCTGTGAATCACCTTCCCTTTTTCATTCAATCCCATTCTGCTCCAAGAAACCATCAACAAACTCAATAACTCAACAAAAACAAACCATATATCTGCTTGAGAACAGACCATTAAGTCTGTAGCATCCCACTTGTGAGCTGTAAAGCTATGGATTGGTTCCATGTAGTTAGGGATCCTGCCAAAGGCTTTTCAGAAGTGACTAACGGTTCTGTGAGCATCAGTTTTTGGCACCTGAACACCTACCTCCTGAAAGTCTCATCCATTATACATGCTGCTACAGAGCAGGCAGCCTAGTCCTGCCTCATCAGGGCACCACTCTGGTTTCCAGGGGGAACAGATTAGGCCCTTATGCTTCTCCCTCCTTGTGTTTACTGAGACTATGCCATAAATATTGTCACCCTAACGTGGACACCCCTAGAATTTGTCTGGGTAACTCCATAGTCTTTATGATGAATTAAGTGTTAGGTTGTCTAAAATTAAAACAGACTTTCTGTGTTTTGTTTTCTTTTTTAGCAGAACTGCAAAATTTTATCTTGATGACATTTGATTTCAGAAGTATCCCTTCAACTGAGTTGTTTGATATACATTTCTCTGCATTTTTTGCATAGATCTAGCCATTAGGAATAAAGCAGTGTGGGTTGGAGTAAACCGAAACAATCTTCCTTGCTCGTCCCTCTCACCAGCAAGCCGATGTTGTTTTGTACAGTCCTTTTTCTAAACACCAGCTCTGCTGGAACAGTTGGGAAATCCACCACTGTGTTCAGCAGAGCCAGGAACTTCCCTCAGGTGCTCTGAACCCAATCCTGCAGATGCAGACTTTCTGCTGTGGCAGAAAGAAGACAAGAGTCTGACCCAGCAGGGCTGCTCTGGGTGCTGCTGCTGTGGACAGGGCCTGTGGGTGTGCCAGAGGCGCTGTTACTGGTGCTGTCATCCATATGGACACCAAACACCACTGCTTCCCTGTGACCTAAAGTCCCAGCTCTCACATCCCTCTGCCTGGCTTACAGACATGTCTTCCATCCTAGATTTTCCATGGTAGGAGTGAACTTGTGGTGCATCATTCTTTCCTGGTCAGATGTAGTGCAGTTTTGCTCATACTGACAGGATGCTCTGAACCCTCTCTGCCTGATGTGAAACCCTGGAGCCTGGAAGTCAAGGTCCATTCCGCAGCAAAGTCAGTCTTGTGCTGCAAGAAGGTTGTTACATTAGTAAAAGATCATCAGATATCTCAGAATGGACCTCTCCAGTTAGATATCAAACATAAATATAATGGGGAATGGCTGGTGGTTTTTCAAAGCCTGCTGATAATTATCGGTTGAGCTTGACATTTCTGCTAATGGATTGATACAATTTATTGTACTGTGGAGAGGACCTTCTGGGTAGAGAAGCCAATTTCACTTTCAGTTCTGTGTGAAAGATAATACCCAGCATTATTTCTACAGACATCTTAATTTAAAGTCACAGATAATTTCAAATGCAATTCAGATTCTTGCAAATCTTTGCTCTTCTGCCTAGTCAAAAATATAGTTATTTACTAAACTCCACAATTAAGCTTAAGGCATTTCTTCCTCTCTGCAAAAGACTCACTGCCCTTTAGAGAGATAAGATTTGAGTTCTGACTATCATTAATTCTTCTTATAAATTTTCTCCAATGAAACACATTTCAAAAACACACACATTGCACTTTTTTCCTAGCTGCATATATATTCTGCGTGCTCTGGTCTGCAGTTTCGTATCTGGTCTCTCATCTTCCTTATGGAATGGTTTGCTGATAGCTTAATTCTGAACCTCCCTTCAGTACGGGGAAGAGACGAAAACTCTTCTGAAAGGTTAAAGTGTTGTCATAGAATGATTTTTTTTTTTTTTTGGTAACTGTTAGTGATATTAAGAAAGACCCCAAGCCTGATGCCTGCAAGGGAATTTTACAGTTCAGCTTAAACAAATGTTTCAGAGGGAAGAAAGTTTTGATTGGAAGTAGATAAAAACCTGTTAGATAATTATGGAAAAAATAGCTGTCCTCTGCTCTTATTAAACTGCTATCTACTTATACCAAGTGGTGAACTGCCCTTGCTTGAATCCTAAGGCTATTGAAAAGCAAAGCCCAAAGAGTCTCAGCAAAGCATTAAGTATATGGCTATTCTTAAAATAATTGAAATTAAAGCATTAATGTTTTAAAAACCTCCATTAACCTTTGATACTCTAAGGTATCTTTACTAGACTGTTAACACCAGGTGCATTATTCTCTCTGTGGGCAGTTATTTTTGCATAAGTTTTCATTGCTGTCATATTCAGATGCTGTGGATGACTTTTAAAAACACAATTGCTTCCTTGAAATTCCTGCTGGCTCACACTCCACAAGCTTTGTTGCACAAGTTTGTGTGGAAGGACAAATTTGATTATCGATACTTTAACGCAAAATAAGCAGTCCTTTTCTGTTCACATCCTGGGTTTTATTGCCAGACTATGTCTACTAAATGGGCAGACTTACTTGACATTCCATGAAACAAGGCAACTGGGCAGAAAATGACATCTTTGAGTCTACATTTCACTTTCTTTTTCTCTTGCTCTTCCTACAAAGCGCAAACATGAATTAAACCTCTTGCCTGTTTGTGTGTGAAAACACATCTTCGTCTGGGCAGTCCTGGCTCCTCCTGCTCATGCTGCAAAGTTCTGTGATGAAACAGCACTGTTCTGAATGTGAGGTACATTATATAGGTGCACAATGTTGGCAGAAGAGTTGATAAAAAAAAAAAAAAAAAGCCCACATAATTCCAATTAATGCTTTCATCCAGATGTGGCTGGTTGGTCAGATGTCCACACACTGTTTGTCCTAGAGGATATCTTTTATGAGAGACTTACACAGAGTCTATCCTGAGCATCTAGCTTCCAGGATTGTAGTTTCACATTTTGAGGGTGACAGATTATAAGGGACTCAGATGTGAAGCCCAATTTTTTTTCACAGTAAAGAGGATTAACTAGAGGAATCAATGAATGAAAGGAATGATGGATTTGCCATCCCTTGATATCTTCATAGCCAGTCTGAGTGCCCCTCTGAATGCTAATCAGAGATGGGTTGGTTGGGTCTGTGCAGGCATAACTGGGTGACGCTTGGCTCTGTCTCCCAAAGGGCTGAGCAGAGCTGCTCCAAATGCCTCTTTTAGCCCTGAGATCCAGGAGCTAAGGACAAGGCTGGCTATTTTCCCTTTTCTGGAGTGTCACTTTGCGGCCCCCGAAGTCTCTGGGTGCCCAGCTGTTGGGGGCAGCCCTGGAGCCTCCTGGGCCAGGGAAGAGAGATGACTCAAAGGACATTGTGCAGATATGACTGGGCTTCTTCTGTGCTGCACAGATGTGCTGGCTCTCCCTCTATAAGAAGCTGTGCCACTGATCTTCATTACCCTTCCACCTGCCTCCATTTCATGCTGTCCCTATCAGTGCCTTTTTGTCTTAGTGTTTTCAGTTCTCTCTTCTATCATCCCATTGTCCTATCTGATGCACCTTTCCCTTCCTGCACCTACCACACTCCACACATGTGACTCACCACTTTCCTGTTTCTGTCTGGACTATCTGGACTGTAGATTCCCTGGGGTCCTGATAGTTCGAGGCTATTAGGGAGGGTTAGCTTTTAGATTAGTGACCTAGGGATACACAGAAATATACATTATCTGATCCGTTTGCTCCAGTCTGGAGCATGTGGGGTAAGTGCTTGAAGTAGAGGTAGCTAGATCTCATTTATCTATATTAATGCTTGGTTATCTGCTCATTAATCCTTGATGCCATAGGTCCTGCTGTAGAAAGTGTGATTAATGTAACAACAACAATAATTTGCAAAGATTTTTATTTTAGGGAGAAAAAGCAGTGAGAATCTAAAAGTGATAGAAGTTATTGTTCAGGTAAAAGCCTGAAAGTTACACTGAAATTAAAGATGTAATGAAAAGTTTTTTAAGCCTGTACTGCTTTGTCTTTGCTTTTTCTGAGGTCACAGTTTACACCTGAAGCCACCACCATGAGAGGACTGTTTCCTCATGACTACACACTGGTCTATTTATCTAGCAATGAGGAAGGGAACAGTTCTCAATATGATGCTGCATCCTGCAAAATTTCCTTCCTGGAGCAAAAGGAGGGACCGAGAAGTACAGCATTACAAGCTTGGATCCAGGGCTCCTTTTGTTGTAGCAGTCTGACCATGATTTCTGCATCCATCATGCTGAGAAAGAAAAACAGCATCACTGGAGCTCCATGATCTGGTCTCACCCCTGCCAGTCCTGGGAATGAGGGATCCTGAAATGCTTTCTGAAGCACAGTGGTGTTTCCCTACTGCCAACTTCAGCAAGAGAAGCAGCATGGGTCACTCTGGTGTGCAGGACTTCTGAGGATGTGTGTGAACCCGTGCTGAGAGATGGGGGAGAAAATCAGACGTGCCAGCAACAGTGGCTACATTTCCTTTTTCTGCTAATGCCCCCAGACAACACCAGTATTTAAATGTTAGCTGCTCCATCAGAGTTTTTTTCCAACCTCAATGTTTTTCAAGCTGCAAATTAGAGCCAAAAGATTTCTATTGTTTCTGAGCTGCTTCTGAACTATTATCTAAAGCAAATAGTGCACGTGCCTCTGCTGCTTTGGCCTCTTCATATCCCACCTCTCCCCCTTTCCCTCCATCCCCTTGGGTGCCTACTGGTTGTACACCTGTGTGTTATCTCTCACTGAGGGGGACAAGGGACCTGTTTGTCAAGTTTGGGATAATATTCAGTTTGGGATAATAATTGACTTTGGACTCATGATTGGCTCTGCGATCATGTTTGCAGATCAATTTTCCCTTCTAGGAAATAAACACTGTAGAAAAGATGTGTGCTATTTTTTTAGAATCTCAAAATGTTGATTAGAGAGTGAAAGAAAGGGGATTGGGAAAAAAAATTACTACCCTCGCAATATATTTATTTTCTCTTGTAATATTTGCAATGTGCTTTTGTGCTTTGGAAGCTGGGAGATTAATTTCCTTTCGCTAATGCTGTTTGCCAGAGTGAGGCAAGTTGTGCCTGTCTTTTCTCCTGTGTTTCAGTGGCATAGGTGCCAGTGTAACCCTGGCTTCCTTAACATTCACTTTACATGCAATATCCTTGATAATATAAGCATTGATGTGTGCAGCTCTGGAATATTCTCTAACTGTGGCAGGTAGGAGATTGCACGTCTTTGGGAGAATGAAACTGCTGCTTTCTTCTTTTGTTTGTGTTTTTTTGGTTTGTTTTTTAAAATTTATTTATTTATTTAATTTTTTAAAGCTCTTCTCTCCATGTAGTGTTAAATATATTTACTTCTTTAAATGGCAAAAATTTAAGAGAGGATTTGGTTCAGATTCCGAACCAAATGCAGTTCTGACTCTGCAGTTGTTTAAACGTGTGGGTGCAGCGATATTAACAAACACTGTGAAGTTAGTGAAACTTTCTGTGCATAGACAGTTGTAAATTGGTTTAGATTCTCAGAAGATTATTGATGCATCCTATTTTTAAGCCTAAATAAAATCAGGGTATATAAACTGCGCAGGAAAGAGGGAACACACCAGCTAACTATAACTAGCTATATTCAGACAGAAATTCGTGTCTCTGGGGTCTCTCTATAATCACTGGGGATAGAAATATTATTCAAGAGATGTTTCAAAGCTAATTTCGGCACTTTGATGGACACATTTGCTAATTCAGGTGCAAAACCAACTGCAACAGAGAGGCGGTATGAATAGCCCTCCCTTTTTAAACTCGTGGATGCAAGTCAAACAGGTTTTCGCCAAGTAAATTAATGACGGGAGTGCTAACAACACTGACGGCTCCAACAAGGACCTCCCAGCCCACTGCATGATAATTAACCCCTCTATTTCCATCCTGTAACATGAGCGCTCTGGGCTTTGCGGGGCTTCCGTGAGCCGTGCTCATTAATATCGGAATGGCACCCTCAGATGCTGTGAGAGAAGAGTAAATGTCACCCATGGTGGGAGGTGAGGAGCACCCTTCGGGAGCGCAGGGCAGGAGGAGAGGTGTGCATAAGCTCAGCCGGCGCTCGCCTCCCTGTGAACGAAAGGAGAACCCTGGCTCCGTGGTGTCTGTGGCTGTCCTCTGCGAAGTTTTCTTCTAAAAGACCAGGAAAACGCAGCCTGAGCACAGCAACTTGCCCCAGTGTTCCAGACCAATCCTTCCTGTGTGTGCCTGCCCCGCTCCAGACAAACCCCAGCCGTGTGTGCCTGCCCCACACCGTTGCTGGGCATGGGCTGTATCCTGGGGGAGCCCTTTAGCACACGGAATGCTAGAATTGCCAAACAAAGAGATGACTTTGCTCTGCAACTGCATCTCTCATCCAGACAGGGACAACTCTTAATGAGGTTGGTGTCTCTGATACAGCCTCTAGCATGAATTTTTTCGTAGCAGAAAAATATGGTGGCTGCTGTCAAGCTGCCACGGCAATGGCACTGGGGACCAAAACATGCTGGATAAGGGGCATGATGAAATTTATTTCTAGTGCTGCAGACATGCAAATTAAGTCTTTTACTCTTGGAAGTCCCCTGAGCAGAACAGGTAGGACTCTATGCCCAGCAGTGATCCTTGCTGCAGAGCAGAAGGTGAGTTGTATTTTTTTTTCTGTTTTCAGCCTCCCAAACTTTCATGTTTGTCAGCTGACTGTAGAAGGTGTTGGTTGTCTCTGAAGCAGCATGGGCAGGCTCACGCTGCAAGACTTTCTCCTATGAAAGGATGAGTGGGAGGACTGGCACAGAGTTGAGCTTGATCAGTATTGAGCGTAAGTTTTTCCTTGACAAGTTTTTGGCACATTTCTGATTACTTACCTCTTCTCTGTGCCAAGTCCTTGCAAGACATGTACTGAATGTCCAGTGCCAAACAATCTTTTTAAATATTAATCACTAGGAAAGCACATAAAGTCTGTGGTTCAAAAATTGTGTATGTGTCATTTGATCTGAACCAAAACAACTTTGTACTGAGCTTGGTTTCAATTTCTTGTTTTCTGTGGTTTAGAGCTTTCTGTTCCTCCCTATAAACCACTAATCCATGCAGACCAGATTACGACTGGCCCTTGCTTCTCTGTAAATTGCATCTGGAGATGCAATTCTATCATTAAACTCGTACTAAGTGCAGTTTAATTCCCAAGCTTTATGTTAGGAAGGATGGCAGGAATGAGTGGAGCTCGATCAGCTGGCTGGATCAGGGCTTTCAGGGGTCACAGGGGGCCTGCTCCACAGGTAACTTCATGCTTCCACCCTACCCATGTTTAATTGGACCCCAGATGGCAGCTGCATGAGGCCCTTTCTTTGTGGTAATATCTAAACAGAACCATGGATGCAAGAAATGGCTGTAGTCTTTATTTTGATGCTGCTTGCTGCTTTTGGGGGTGAGGTTTGACTGGATACCTGAGAAAAGATTTGGAGGTAGCAAAAAATATGGGATCTCTTTTGGCCTTTCCTGTCTCAAACAAACATCTTTCATGCTTCACTTATCCTGGCCCAGACTCTCATCTGGCTTGTTGGTGAATTGCTTTGCCTTCCTAAACTGGCTTATTTAAAAAAAAAAAAAAAAAAAAAAAAAAAAAAAGAAGTTTTCTGCTGTTTTTATATGTGAGGAAAGAGTGATCTTGTGAAATCCCACTGTGAGCCTTTTAGCTGAGCAAGGTTTACTCTAGTCAGGTTCCATCATATGTTCTTTAAATCTTGAAGCCAAGTCTGGGGGAACAGTTCAGAGAAAATCTCAGCACAGAAAGCAAAAGCTAAAAGGTTGAAATGGATAAGGTGAATCTTCCTACACTGGAAGGAAATGCATTCACTGCATACAGCTGGTAAATAGAAGATGCCAGTGTTTTCACTTTCTTCTCTTTTCCTTCAGATTGATCAGCTTCAACCCTCTAGTGCTCCTGGAGGATGAGACCTGAAGGCAGGTGCTCCACCTGACCTGAGACACTTCAGCCACAGTGCAGTAGTAGGGGAAATCAAGTAACTGGCCCAGTCTGGAGAGTGACTGAGCTGCTGCTCCTCCCAGGCAGCTCCAGTGGTGTGCTGCCTGCACAGACAGTGAGTGGTGAGATGTAAATTAGCAGTTCCTGTATCATGTCCCATGTCTTCTCATTCTTCCTATTTCAAAGGCATTATTCAAATGTATTTCACAAAGTTCCCTATGCTCTTTGATGCCCTCAGATCCACTTCCTCTAGGGAAGCTACAGAAATCTCTAGCCTATTCCCTTTATTTCTGCTCTCTCAGATTATTTTGCCTGTAGATAATAAGTTTTTTGGCTTCTCTGTGTGGGCAATGACTCTCATAAAACATTAAATAATTTCAGCCTAGTTTTGCAAGACAAGTACAAATTATGTCACTGAAAAAGAATATTGATTGCCCCACCTTTTTGTCTTTGTCTGAAGTCTTCTAAAGAAGTCTCAAAATTTCTGTTTAAGTTGGAGAAGTCATCTTGCTTAAAACACCCCTTTTTCCTACTGACCTATAAAGCCTGTCTGGGAACATCACATCATTTCACACTGGTCTTGTAAAAGCTACTGCTTTCAGGGAAATCAGCTTGCCATCTACTTTCAAAATCTGCATGTTTTGAAATTAATTTTTAGTTTGGCCTTAGAAAAAAATCCAGGATTTTCAAAATGTCACCTTTCAAAAAATTTGGGGTTGGACAGATTTTCTAAGTTTTTAATTTCAAAGTCTAAAAGTGTGTTGTTTGGGTTTTTCCTCTATTTGGTACTTTCCTTTCTACTTGGTTTTGATAATTTTCATTATTTTGTGACCTGCCATCAGTGACAGTGAAATATGGTGTCAATTTGTTGTAATGTCATAGTAGAGATTTTCTAACCTTTTTTGTTTGTTTGTTTGTTTTTTTGTTTTGTTTTGGGTTTTTTTTTGCCTAGCGATAACACCAAAGGTGTACCTATATAAGACTGAAGATCTATAATAAACTTTCAACTATGACTCATAATTAAAATGTTTAATTTTAAAATGGTGCCTGGGAATTCAAATCAAAAAGACCATGTTTCGTGTGTTGGTTTATTTGTTTGTTTTTGGATTTTTTTTTCCTATGGACATTTCTCAGTTTTGATTTTCACTGATGCAGCCAAAGAAAAGTGCAGATAAGTGGAAATAATGCACTTAATGCACCCCAGCCAGCCCATGCAATAGATAACTTTACACTTTTACTTATTTCTGTACAGTTGTTAAAGCTACTATGATAGCAAGGTGATTCTTTTAAAATGTGGTCACCATGATGAGATAAGAATTCCAAAGTAATTCACTGTGAAAATTCAGGTGTCCTATTTGCTGCCAAGAAGTTTATCCTGATTTCTGTGTGAGTAAGTGAGCTTAACTCACATTCAGGTTTTAAAGTGAACTTCAGACTGCTGAGTTGATGGAGTCCACAAATACGGTGGATCAGCAGTCGGTTACAGCTGTCCTATGTGGAAACCCAGGAGACTGTGTGATATCATATTTAGGTCTGCAGAGCTGTGCTTTTCTTTGGGACTGACAGAGTGTGCAAATGGAATAATGGTTAAAAAAACTTCAGAGTGCCTTGCTGAGTATAAAGAGCATCACTTTCTTGCTAAAATTAGCTGTATTTGAGGATATGAAGGGGAGAAAGAAGTGGAATTAGTCAGAGTAATGTCAGCTTTGGGTTAAATCCAAGGGAAATTCAGTGAAGCATTTCTGTAGCTTTGTGTTTTCCAAAGGCTGTACACTACTTCTTTGGAGAAGTTAAGTATTGTAATTCTTTGGCATCTCCAAGATGCAGAATTAAATTTAAAGGATCCACCATCCATTTATGTCCACTGCTGAAGACATTTCCCACCCTTCCAGCTGCTTGACCCTGCACCATGATTATAGGTTGAGTCACTTCCCTGAGAAGACTGGTGGCCGTTCAAGCTGCTGGCAAGAGGAGAGGAGCTGGAAATTTTGGGAGCAGTTGTCAGTCCCTTCATGCCACATGCTGGGGATGGCCATGGCTATCAGAGGGCTGAAGTTGCCCAGTCCCATCCAGAGCCCTCAGTGGAGTGCCCCAGCCTCAAACAGTCCAAGGGTGTAGGGAGAAATCTCACTTCACACAGCAACGTGATGTCAGGGAAGAGATAAACCACCCCCTCCTCCTCCCCCTACAAGTAGGCTAAGTGCTGATCTCTTTCATGTCTCTGATGTCTTATCACATTTCAGATGCTGTCACTACACCCAGCTGGGATATTTTCAGTGGAAATACCTACAGAGAAGTGAGAACAGTTTTGGTAAAAAACAAATATCCAGAACTCAGCCTCCTTTGCATTGCAACGTGATGGGATTTGGAAAGAGTAAAAAGATGTGTGAAAGAAAGAGCTTGTTTATGCAGGACGCTGCTGTGAAACAGGACAAACCGGGCTTCATAGCCCTGTGCTGCTGTGCTGGAGTTGCTTCCAGTGTTGGAGCTGGTCTTTTGGAAACCACCTGCAGTGTAAAATAACATCCTCTCTGCTGGGGCTTTCTGAGCAAACCTCTCACCAGTACTGCCACGAGACAGGCAGGCAGCACCAGTCCCCAGCCGCTGCATGTGGTACTACAGACTTTTCAGTCCTTTAGCCACTGTCTACTTAGTCAGTTAAAACTTATTTGTCTTTGCTGTACTATATGTGTGCCCATACTTTGCAAGTAGTTTGCAGCTTATAATGATTCACACAGTGACGATACTGCTGTATACCCACAAAATGGGGATATAGTCCCTGATAAACAAAGCTGATAAAAAGATGAAGCTAGGGCTCTGCAGATGGAAACTCGTTTGCACCTACTGGTTTACCTGCATTCCTCAAAAGGGGCCTCCTGTTGAGAAGGGTCTGCAAAAAAACGGGGCCACAGCTGTGTGCATCAGCTGTTCTCAGGAGCAGTCTCCCACGAGGAAGCATATTCACTGCAGTGTGTATAGCGGCTTTCTTCAGTCCCCATGGCTCATCCACTTGCTTTCCCTGACTGCTCAGAGCATTGTGAAAAATGGCAAGTGCCGATTATCTAAGTAGACACTTGATAGAAAATCTCATTCCCATAGATGTCTTTTCCATTTGAACTCTTTTCAGCATTTTCCTGTTAACTTTGTGGCATTGACAGGCACACAGGACCCCTGTGATAAGCAGTATTCATGCTCTTACTCTTGCCAACTAACAAACTTCTTTTGGACATAGGGGCACGTCCCACACTTGCCACAGCAGAACATTGTGGGCCTGCCCAGTTACCTAAAGCCCCCCACATGCTCTAAAGTCCCACCACAGCCCACCTAGAGCAGTTGGTGCATGCTGGCTGTGCTGAGGTGAGGTCTGTGGTCACCTTGCAGTGGGAAACAGCTGGTGAGCACAGCCCTGCTGGCTGCTCTGTGGACTGGCTGTGTGTCTGCTCTCCCAAACCACTGTCTTTCAGACACCAGTTATGGAGTTGTGGCTTCCAGAGATGCTGGCCAGGAGATGGTTACACAAGAGAGCTTGTAGACATCACTGGGACCAAGGACACTTTCTTCAGAAAGATGGAGCAGCTGAGTAAGTAATATGTGTTTTTTAATATAAAATTGCTTTCCTTCTCCAGGTGGCTGAGTATCTTTCAAAGAAGTTTTGGCCTTTGTCTAAGCCTTGCAAACCTGGTAGAAACCAGACAAAATACTGTGTTGCACTTAAGAAGCAAATCAGCAGCAGCACTGGTATCTAGCCTCTTACTGCAGCAGTTTCTGCAGGAAGATAAATAATATTTACCAGATTTATATGTCTGTCTCTAAGGAATTCTGGAAATGCTTTCAGAAATACCTGTCACTGTTTCAATTATCTCTGTTCAGCAAGTAGCACTATTGCCACTCAGTAGGATCTGAAACATTAATGACATTCCCCAGCAGGGGCCCAGATGGATAAGACAAAGTAGAAAGAATTGGTTTAGTCATGGAAAAAAAGTAT
This sequence comes from Chamaea fasciata, assembly GCF_029207755.1. Classification (NCBI taxonomy): domain Eukaryota; kingdom Metazoa; phylum Chordata; class Aves; order Passeriformes; family Sylviidae; genus Chamaea; species Chamaea fasciata. Next base: position 102,891,623 of record NW_027094087.1, on the reverse strand, counting down.
TAAAAACAAAAATATCAAAGTTATGCTAAGTTTTTAAATTTTATTAGTTAATTTGACAGTTCACTTAACAAGTGTTAATCAGTTTTAAAACTAACTCTTCTCTCCAATTAAAACCACTTAATATTATATTGGTATTCTTATTTAAGCCTCATGACTATTTTTCAGTTCTGAAACTGTAAATTTAACCTTTAATATTGACCTAAGATCCTCACCATTTTAAAAATAGTTTTATAATATGGCTCTTAGATGTGCTGTGTAATTAATATTCTTGAATGGACTTGATCTTAGATTTATCTGTGAACCTGAAGAAGACCTTTCAGGTATGTGTTGTTGACACAAATTACTCATGTTCTGTTTTTTGAACTTGAATGAGCTTTCTAATAGACTCTCCCAAGTTTCAGTTCATGTTAAGACTTTGGAACAGAACTTATTTATCTATTTTCTCAACTGAAAGTGATCCTACTGCACCCTACCCATGCCTACTTCCTGGAGCCAGGATGTAATACCAGAAGTATGTTGACAGTACTCTGTTTACTAACACTAAACTAACACTCATTGTAAGTTTGTTCTTGCTCTTATCCCCTCTCCCCACAGGGAGGATTGCTTGAGCTATTCACCTTCTAAATTACAGCAGATTTTTTTCTCCTTTTTCAATAGGTACCTGTCACTTGCTTCTTAGGGAAAGAAAAAATGATGATTGCAGACTTGCACCTTGCAGTAGAAGCCTAGTTTGCTGAGGTCTTGGAGTTCCTACTCACACATAAAACGAAATTGAAAAAACCCCTTTTATCTCCACATAACTCAGTCCTTGTCCTTGTGCAACAAGATTCTGCTGTGCCTAGGAGTTGAGTTTCCTGACCTAACAGGCACAACCAAGCCTTTGAGAACTTGATTGTGCAAAATACTGGTTGTCCTGAGCTTGTAGGGAGGGAGCAAGTTGTAGATGCTCAGTATTTAACAGGGTGAATTCTTACTGCTTGTAAAGCAACTACCCATGAGCTTGTCTTTTCCTTTCCCCAGTAGTCTTAAAGGGTTTCTATCTCAGTATTGCATAAATACGTTATTAATAAATCACAGTCCTCACACTGAATTCTCCTGAATTACTGTGGAGAACACAACATACTGGTTTTTTTCTGCTGCACAGAGGAGGGCCCAGAGCCATCCCATCCTGTGGCGCTGACCACCTCCTCACTGAGGATGAGAGAACAGAGATGGGAGTACAAGCTCCCACAGTTCTGTCCAAAGCAAGGGGGAGTGAGGGAAAGGAGCATCTGGGAGCGCCAACCTGAGATGTTCAGTCATTGCTTGCTGGACATTTCATTCATAACTTGACAATAAACTGGTCCTGAAATTACTTAGGCTTGGCTGAATTGTTAATGAGCTTGTTGACGTGAAGTTAAAAGGATTTGAAAAGGTGACACATGGACAAAGAAATGATAAGGACAGGATGCCTCTCACTCACAGAAATATTAGGAAATGGCTATAACACTCTGCAATGATATGGAATTTCTTGAAAACATGTCTTGTCTTTTACCAGCTGCAGTGGGGGTCGGGATAATACACCCCAGGGAAACCTCTCCTTCCATCCTGCTATTTCACAACATCAGCTTGTAAAGGGAGTGTGGCTGGAAACAAACCAGCTCCTGGGAGCCCCAGAGTTTCTTGGCTCCTAGCTCTCTGGAAGACATCTTTGCTTAGATATCTCCATGGAAGTGCAAACACGCCATTTTTTTTCCCTGTTTTTAGAATCATTGCAGTCACTTTGAACACTAGATATGCATTCAGATAAAAAATAGTAAAGCAAAGGGCTAAGTTCTTGATTATTTACTGGCAACAAAGTTACAGTAGAGAAAAAAGAAGAAATAAATAAATGCAAACTTCAAATATGCTTCACACCTAGAATTGCTCCATCTGTCACACAGGATTTCTTTGTGAAAGCTAGAGACATTTCTGTTCTTATTCTTTCATATTCTAATATTTCTCTATTCAGAACTGTTCCTCGGGTGGGGCTTCTCTGTGTCCCTTCCTTCTTACACTGCAGGCAAAACTGTTGTTGTCTCTGCTGAGGAGGGGCAAATAATTCCCTAAAACTTCTGAACCTCTGTAAGAAGATCACAATTGCCTGTCTCAAACACTGTTAGAATCACAGAAGGACTTTGCCCTGACATAAACACAGAATGGCTTTAACTCCAGGCCTAGTGAGGTCTGGAGTAACTCATCCTGGGTAATGAATCCAGACAAAAAATCCCCAATTGTGCTAAAATGTGTGGAGAGGCAACTGCCCCTAAGCATGTTGACAATCAAACAAAGATCAGCCCAAGGTATGGGACAGATGGCATCTGTGACCACCAAAGCGTCCCCCTACACCCTGAACATGCCTTTGGATTCCTGAAACTTGGACTCTGAGTTAAGGCACTTCATGAGAACTTGAAACAAGAGAAAAGTGGTACCATTCTCTGCGTGTTATCTCGGGCCTAGAGGGGAGGTAAACAAGCTAGGGGAGAAGAATGAATCACTGCAAAGAATCCCCGAGAGAAGAAAACACACCAACTGTGCTGAGGGCAGCTCCTGTTCATGATAAGTAAGGCTTCATAAAAGAAAAGCCTTGTAAGATCTTGGCTCTGGCCCATTACTTCGGCTAAGTAGAAAAGCAAAACTGTTGTTTGTCATTGAGAAAGACACTCAGCTGAATTAGGGGTAGAAAATACCCATTGCATGTTCACATCGTGGTGTATGGTGGTTGGTTGAAATATGTTTGTTACGATTTAGAACTATGTAACTGATAGCCAGCTAACTGCTGAAAAAGGGCTGGTTTTTGCAACCAAGCTGCTCTCCTTTGCATTGCCTGGGACTTTGTGTCACTACGGGCCCTCACCCCACGAGCTCCCACTGTGGGTGGAGGGGCTTCTGGCAGAGGGAGATCGTGCACAGCCCATAGAGCAAAAAACCCACCTAGTCAAAAGAAGAGAAGCACTGAGCATGGGACTGATAAGCATCGGAAGCAAGAGAATCATTCAACTAATGGAATCAGAGAACTGTGTATCCAGTGAGCACTCACTCCTTTTTTTGCTAAAACATGTAAGCAGTGGAAAGTTTTGAAACCTTGGGAAATTCTGAAACCTTGTGAATCACATCACTGAGAAGACGAGGGTGAAGAAGGACAATGGGATGCTGCTGGATCCATGGGGGGTGGTATCTTCCGACTTAACCTGTCTCGCTCTTCCCCCCCCCGTCCCCCCGTCCCCGTCCCCCCATCTTTTCTATTTCTTTCTACCTCTCTCTACCTCACATATATGTGTGAATAAAATCTGTGCTATTGACTTCAGCCTATGGTCCTGTTTGCACCTTAACTTGGGTGGAGGCATCTCTCTAATAAAAGGATCTTAACACCCTCAGCAACCATCTGGTTGATTTTGTTTTTAAATTCTGATCTTTTAGCTTAAACTGTTCTGCATTTAAGATATATAGAGAAACTCTGTAGTTTCCTCAACTGCAATGTGGCTATGCATCTATAATGTAACATTTGTCTTAAGGCTTCTCGGACAGGGTTGGGGGTTTTTTTGAAAAAAAATTAGATTTGGTTTTTTTCCCTTAACCTTTAATGATACTAGGTTTAACACAGATGCAAGGAGTAGAGGGCATGGAACAAGTACCTGTCTCCTTTGACGTTAAGTTTAAGAGACGTGCTTTATTCAAATCTAAAGTGGCTCAATCATATATTATTTGCATGCCTTGATGATATTTGGATCTTGTAGGGAGATCTTGTTCTTTATGATGATGCCAGATCCCAGTGCCTTTGTGATGTTATCCTAGCATTACAGATATTTATGGCCAAAAAAGTGTTTTTAGCATTTCAGTCTGGACCTTATAGGAAACAAAATATTGTTTTGAATTTTAACTAGAAATCCTGATCACCAGTAAAGATTTTATTTGATTTTCTTGCCTATGTCTACATGGCTTCCTACAGTACTACATCCCTACTACATCTATAGTTCTGTAAAAAGAAATTTACCAATGATGTCACTGTAGCTTTGCTAATTAATACATATTCACACCATCTTTAAGAGCAGCTAGTAAATTTTTATTTCTCCAGCACATAAATTTGCCACACGCTATGTAGTTCCTTTCCAAAATAGCTCAGACATCTCGCTTACAACTCACTTACAATCACCCTTCCAGGCTAGTTAAGGTAAGACATTTCAAGATATGATTCATCATGATATATATGAGATTATGCTTTCAAATTTATCCTTGGCTCTGTCTCTTAACATTTTAACTAAATGCTGAGCTGACAGCTGGTGTCAATGCACAAGCTTTGCATTTTTCCTTGCTTTTATGAGACTTTACAAGATCTCTGCTATAGTAAGAGTATTTTCCTCAAAAAAAAAAAAAAAAGTTATATGAGGGAAGGTGACAGAAAAAATAGTGTGTTCCTGAGGGGTCAAGAAATAGATGTTGATAGAAAAAGGGTCTGATGTGCCATGTAGACCATTCTGCACAAATTAGCTGTTGCTTATTTGTCAGAAATAATCCTACATGTTGGAGAATGAAGCCATGATTTGAGAAAAGGTGGAGAAACAGGTTATCTGATTATGGCATAATTCCTTACAAGAGGAAGTACTAAGCCAGCGTGCATTTTAGTATACATGCGCTCCTAGAAATTTTGACCCTGTTAATAACATATTAAAGAACAGACAAATATGAAAATTAAAGAAAACCCACAATAATTTGGAGACAAAATATCACTTAGAATAGCAGCTTTGGTATTATTAATAAGTGATTACATCTTGGAGAGAGACAAATAAACAGAAAAATCAATGCTAATTCATTTGGATCACTCAGCAACATTAAATATGATAGATTACAAATCCGTGCTGGGTTCCTGGTCACTCTGCTAGGGGCAGATATTTCTGTGCTTCAGTAAATCTACTGATTCCTTGAAACCTCACCAAAACATAATCCGAAGCAAATGGGGGTTATGACATGAATTTCAATTTCTGGTAAAAAGCAAAAAAAAAAGCAAAAAAAAAAAAAAAAGGCAAAAAAAAGTGCAAAGTTTTATTTGGTTTTCATAGGTATTTAAAAGTTGCTAGAGAAAGAAAAATTCTCTGTGTTCTCTTCAGTAGGCTTATTTCTCACATTTCCTGACCTTGGGAGGGTTCTGTGCCAGAGGTGGAAGTTCATCAAAGTATTAGGCATGCTGACAGCTTCCCAGTAAGGGACCTAGAAATGACAGAAGATTTCTGGTCTTTCTGCTGAAGTGGTTTGAAGCCCTTCTTTCTCTGTGGGACTGTTTGCTGTTTTCAGACACAGTCAGAGGCTGTTGCTTGTCTCCCTGTTGGTACACAAACTCACAGCTGTTCTTTTTTCTTGACTGTCTTTTCTATATTTAGCTGTGCATCAGTAATCCTCAAAAAGATTGGATACCACCATAGCTAGTGCTGAGGAAAGCTTAGAAGATTTGACTAAGCAGGATGTGGGTGGTAGACTTATGTGGGTACTGCTCAAATTGGTTAAGAACAGATTTGGCGTCTGCATTTTCTCATGGATTAGCAGAGTGAATAACTTTGGCCTGTGAGGTTGTTTAGGAATGCTTCATTTTAAAAATTTGCACTGGGTGCTTAGGTCATATTTTATTTCCCTCATGAGATTACTGAGATGTTGCTGGTTTAAAAACTGTGAAATGAAAGCCCAGTGACAACTATTATCAACATATTAAGCTCAATAAATCCTTATGAAAAAGACCTTGCGTCATGTAAGTTTTACTCAAAGAGTGACACATCTGTTCTTGGTATCAGTTGTCATAATTCTATTGACACCAATGTTGTTATGCTTTTCTATGCAATCTGCCCTTTAGAATAAGATCAGTGTGGTGCTTTTGCTCCTTTTCCTAGCAATAGATTTTCTGTTGTGAACACTGAATTGTCTGTACGAATTTTAAGTTAACTATTAATTTGTAGCCAAGCCTGTGAAACCCCTGGGGGTTTAGTTACTGATGCTGCTACTGACACTGACTCATAACCATGACCCACTCTAGTAGCTCTTGCACAGCCTTGTGAAGGGTTTGCAATGGGAAGAAGGAGCTTGCAATCCCAGGTTAAGATGTGAGAGGTTAAGGTATGCAGATATGCTCTCTGATGTTGATAGCATATTGAGGAGCCCAGGGAAACAGGCAGGCAAAGTGACTCAGCATGGTACTGTGACCTCAGCACACATACAGCTCAATGTTGACATATTTTTTCAACATCAGGCAAGAGAGTGCTTCAAGAAGGCATATAAACTTGCCTTATTTAGGCTTTTTTTTTCCTCTAGCAGCAATGGAGGGTGCTTAGCTGAAAACCTATGTGGAAAATAAAAATGATATCTTGGACTAGGTGGTAGTATGATTCAGCTACTGATGCAAAGATAGCAGGGAAGGAATAAACTGAAAATTACTTTGAATTTTTATTGTATTTGAGAAAACTGATGTTTAGCAAGACCTAGAAATAGAAGCAGGCTGAGCTCAAGGGCTAAGTGTGCAAATACATTAATGCATCATATTTCATTAAACCCAGCTAGCTCTCTCCAGTGATAGGAGTGAGGCAGGAACTTCTGGCATTGATTCTGCTTAGAGGCCTACCTCCAGATGACTTTAAGATGCAGTTCAATGTAGTGATTTGATGCTGAATGTGATTAATGTGTTGGTACTTGTAGATCACCCTTTCTGCCAATTTCATGGTTGAAATAAGGGTCATTTCAGCCAAGGATTTGAAGACTGGTATCCAGCATCTGAAGTGTCAGTGCTATATGGATCTTACTGCAGAAGGTTCTTCCTGCTGTGCTCTGGCAGAGCACAGCTCTCACTCTTAAGGCATAAGGCAAACTCCTCTCCCCTGAGATTTTTCATGTACTGAGTGTCAGCTGATTGAACTCCTGCAAATGCTTCCCATATTTTGCTCTATGTCAAGTTGTTCTGGAAATGCTCCGAGTTCGTACTTATCACAAACAAAACAGCAATGAGAATTTTAAAAATAAATGACGAAATCAATGCTTTATGAGGGCCATTTACATTAGACAAGCACTGACTGATCTTATGCCAAAGCACTCTCTTTTGGACTATTAGCAAAATAAAAGGTTCATATGTTTCAATATCTATGGTCTAGCTAAAGACATCAGGCTGAAATATGCTGGAGTTAGATATAGCCATAATATTTTCATATGGGATATGTCACTTAGAAAGTGCAAGGGCTTCAAGAAGTGAAATAACAAGCTTAGTAATGGTGGGAGATTAGAGGGAGAATATGGTTAATGTAATTAGAAATAGTTTCAATCAAGGAATGAGTTCATCATACAAGTGCTCTTCCAGAGAGAAGGCATTTTCCATGAATGACTTTTGCTGCCCTGGCTTCTTGATCTTCATGCAAAATTAAGACTCATCAAAATTACATGGCCTATAAACTAAGCCGCTTCAGTTTAGTGTCACCCAGATGAAACACTGGAGTGTGATCATGGCACTTGATAATAAGCTAATTTTAAAAGAATAGGTGGGGAAATCTGTCGTGCTGAGAAAATAAAAAGCAGTTAAAAACTATATATGTAAGAGGAATCAAAAGAAGGAATGAGGCTTCCAAGGAACAACAGGGAAATTCAAGGAAATAATCGAAGAAGGAAATGTCATTCTAACCTTTAAAAATATTAAAAAAATAATATATTTGAAATATCATCAACCCCCAATCTCGTAAACAAATCTATATTTATGGGCCTTCATGTCTGTCTTCACAATGTTCTTTAAACGTGCAAAGCATCACTGTGGTGGCCTAAGGAGGACCTAAGAGATGATGTGAGATGAAGTTACAACCACCCGGAAAAGAATGCTGAAATTTCCTTATATCCTCTTTTCCTTCTGGATTACACTTTGGATTACATATAATTTATAACCTAGGATGACACCTGGGAAATGCTTCAAGAAATTACACTCTGAAAAGCTTCTTTACAGCTGACGCAAATCTGTTTAGCAGGCATCTTTATCAGATTTACTTATGTTCCTGCACAACTCAAAGGTGTTGATAGACATAATAGAGCTGGTAAGTTCCAAGTGCCTGCATTTTGCTACTGCAGCAGGCATGGATGGTAGCTGGTAAAATGGAAAGGACTGACTGGTTGATTACCAGATCTAATTTTTTCAAATTTTTAAAATGTGAATATTTATGAAGATATCATTATCTATGCTATCATCTTTGAACAATGGTCCCAAACCATCAAATACTGCTGGTGCTGTCATCTGGCAACTTGCAGACAAATTCTATTAAAAACCCAGTGAAAAACAATTTATAAATCCCTAGCTGATGCTGTTAAGTGTCATGTGGCATTTGCAGTAGTTATGGATGTAAATCATTCATAATCCAATATCAAACTGAAAAGAGCAAATGAGTTTGCCTCTGTGGTTAAAAAGAATAAGGTATTGATTACCATAACAAATTAACAACTTGAAACCTGATATATACCCTCTGAGTGCTGAGAGCTGTGAGCTGGAACAGTCATGTATTACACATTGGCCTCATGAGATTTAAAAGCAATTGTGCTACAAAAATAGCTAGTTATTAAAAGAGTTCTGTTAAAATTATTTTAATGGCATTTTCTGCAGGGCTAGAACAATTACCAACTTGCAATCAAACTAATAGCTTTTCATTAACTAAGAAAGTTGAGCAAGACCCTGCCTTCACATATTTGTTGTGAGAACATGCTGGGTGTATTTTCAGTGGCAGGTATGTGGGTGACCATGTGAACTCCAAGATGGTAGAGGATGTTAAAAAACACTTGGCACTTCCAGATGCTTCTACACCGAGGTAGTTAGAAAATGAATGGGAAAATGAACATAAAAAAATCTGTGTGTTTGTTTGGGAAAGAGGTTGGGTCAAGTCCCTACAGATAAGGCAATTAAGGATGCTTCTATTTGCTTTGGATTTTCTCTGCTTTCCTCCCCTCCTTGCAATGAGTGAGTTTCCACCAGCTGGTATAATAAGATGACAATGTGAAAGTGCTCTAGCTTGAATCAATATCTGGCTCTAGCCAGCAAACAGCTCTCAGGATAGTACTACCAACTGTTAGGAGTGTGGAAACAACTATTGAACAGGGTGAATATTCATTCACATTTTTAAGAAACTTTTCTTTGACTGCACTCACACTTACTCCCTTTCTTATTTACTCAAATGTTTTTTAAAGTAGTTTGCTGGCAACAGTATTCATGGAAATTGAAAATTATAGCAAATACTGCAAATGATGATAGATTTCTTTTTTTCGGATCCACAGCAAGGCTTGCAAGGAAAGCCATGAATTACATTCAGAGTCAGGGAACAAAAATGTATTGCTTCATTATTCTGTAAACCAAAATGCTTTTAGCTGAAGATGCTCAGAACTGGGAAGACATATTTTGCTGATCAGCTAAATGATAAAAATCCTACACAGAGGCTATTGTGACTACCTCACGCTGCAGATGTTGTTCTATGCTGCAGGACAATTTGAAAACAGAAAAAAATATTATATGTTTGGTTGTTGAACTGTATGTTTGTTCTTAAATGTGTAGCTGACCTTATGAGGGATATAAAGATCCTTTTTGCTTTATTAGGTAATAAAAGAAACAGGTGGTGGCCCTATGAAGACAGGGAACCTCCCCTAAGCCAAAGGTGAGATGGTTTAGGTTTACAGCTAAAGGTTTAAGCCATTTTGGCCCTCCTTTCCCCTGCAGTGTGAACATGTATGAGGGAAGTGCTAGGAAGGAGGTAATTTTAGGCGTCTAAAGGCAAAAATTTAGGTTAGTATTTAACCCACTAGGAACAAAGTCATATACTGCTACCACAGGCAAAGCTGATTTTTTTGGTAAGTTCTGGGGAAAAGCAGGACATGATAGGGCTTGGGAAGCCAGAAGATACTTTGCTGGGTTGAATCGCTCTCTCTCCCTTTCTCCTTTGCAAATCCCCTGAACTCCTGATCTGACCTTGCTTGAGTGGAACGTCTAATGGTAAATTGTTGTCATATTGAAGTTGACAATGTGTTGATAATACTTCATACTATATGAATATAAGAATTACATAAAACTTCATTGGGATCTGTTGAACACGTTGAAGACCTCTGTAACAATGTACACAGATCTAGGAGCAGTTGGAAAAGCAGCTGCTGTGATTTTAAGAAACTTAAATGCCCCGAAGGTGTTATTTATTTGGTGACATATGACAAATTGTTCTACAAGAACTTGATGATTGCAACTTAAAAATAAATTAAAGCCCCTCTCTGGGTGTCCTACTCAATTTTGATATACAACACTCCTAAATAGGGGTCTTGGCTGCCTGGGATGTGCAACATTTAAAGAATCAATTAGCATTATAGAACTCTGGCAAAGTTTCCCGTCATCATTACTGCTTCTTCACTTTGTTACCTTGTATTTTGCATCTTCCCTCATGCTTTGTCTCTTATACATCTGTTTCTAATGTTACTTAAAGCAGATTTAGCTCTTAATGTGTGGTAGTATTTATTAGTGTATTTGCTGGCGGGCTAATGGGACAATGATCCTGCTACGTCCTTCTCTTCTTGGCCTGGCCACTACACCAGGGGTACAAGTGAGGAAGAGGAAATGGCTTCTGGACTGCTGGCTTTTGTCCATGGATGATCCAGTCCCACTTCAGACTGCAGGAGCTTTGTCAGCAGAATTCATCTGAATTTGCTTATACCCGTACCTGGATAGCACCACATGCCACCCCAACACACAGGGAGAGAACTAATATTGTTTCCTAATTGTTGGCAAATCCTCAATAAAAGAAGATACTGAAAGTGGATTAAATGTTCTTTTTCATTGTTGTCTGCAATTGGAAATAAGAGATTGAACAGATCAGTTCAATGTAAGCACTTCTTTTATACTTAGAATTGATTTGGAATGACAATTTATGCAAGAGAGATTTTGGCACAGTAACGTTCACATTCATACAATCTGATAAGCTGCAAGGGGAAAGTGTGGGCTTTTTTTTTTTTTTCTTTTTTTTTTTTTGAAGATCACCTTGCTTTATCTTTTCAGTATTTCCTGGGGCTACTGCAGACTGGATGAGGCTTTGGCTGTAGCAAGGATATCCACACAGCGTAACGATCCAGTTGTGCACAGTGAATCCCTCATTTGAGGCTGCAGCCTTTGTAGATTAAGCTGCTGGTTGATGGAGTTGCCTTCCCTGTGGGAATCAAAGCACCCACTCATTTCCACTTCTGGTGAGGAAATTAATATCCTATTCATGTAGCTCTATATTGCTTTTAATTGGTTTAGTATTAAAATACCAACTGCCTGAATGAAATGTTGTGTGGAAGTTAATTTCTAGAAGGCAGTTTGTCTCTGGACAATTAGAGTGTTTATTTCTGTGTTACTGAGTCACAGGAGGGAATATCTCCTGTAGAAAATGGTATTTGCAGCTAAATTAATGACCTTTTAATAAAACAATGAGCTTTTTTTTCTTAAATAAAATTACTGACAAGAATAGTACCACCAACTTAGGTGGTAACTCATCTGGCCAATAAAAACGTGGGTAAATACTTACGAATTGCACATCAGGAGTAATCAGGGAAAACTGGCAGCATAAAACATACAAATAATATTTTTAACATTACAAGCCCCTTCATTAGCTTCTTAAAAGATAGACTGTTTGGGGCAGAAAGCCCTTGGAGGTGGAGTTCTCTCCTTTTATCCACTCCAGCTGTCAGCCAGCTTTCTTTCCCTGAACTTTGGGCTGGAGGGTCAAATGGGAGAGGCTCTGCCAGCTGCTGTGGAGTTATGCTGGAGGGATGGATTTTCCTGTCCTTACCTAATGACCGAGTTGATGTGGAAGTGCCACATCCACAGGTTTGGTGAGGTCTGCAGCTGACAGTCTGGATGGGGCACAGAGGAGTTAAAAAACTGTGAACAACGCTGAAAAATACAAGAAATTTTCCCCTCAGCACCTCTTTTCTTTCTACTCTCCACTCATGAGGGGAGTATCTCCATTTCCTCCAGTATGGATGGAAGAACAAAAAAAATAAAGCAAATTCCACTGCACCTTCTCCATGACTCCATCAAGATCTCTCAAGGTGGCCTGATACAATCGGTGTCTGCTGGATTAAACTGTTCCATGAATGTCTCTGATACTCCTGTAAATTATGTTAGGAATTCAGTCAATGATATTCCAGTCAGAGACAGAATGCTTGTCCCTCAGTATGGCATCAGGATCCATACTGAGGATGTGAAGCTGCCCTCAGACCATCTGTAGGTATCAGACATCCTACAGCTCATTCCGTACAGTGTGGGAGATCTCACAATCCTTGCCACGCCTCAAAATATGTACTCACATCCTGGGAAATGAAGTCCATCCACGGTGTTTTCAGTTCTGAGGAAGAAGGAATACATTAATGTATTTAGGAGGGATCTTGACATAATCTGCTAAGATGCCTGGGACTTGCAGGTCTATCCATGTATCTCACCCTGACACCCCTACAGAGATCCCAGCAAAGTATGTTTGATAAATCAGGTCTCTAGAAAAGTGTCCTCTCTGCATTTAAAGACCTCAAGACACCAAGAACATCCCCCACCTCTTATTCTACTGGTTAGTATTTTCACTATTAAAACCATGTCCCTAATTCCTGATCAGCCTCAGCTTCCAACCATTATTCCTTTATGTGCTTTTTTCTGGTGGATTAAACAGTCCTCTCCCACCTGGAAAAGCTTCCCCTAGAGGTCCTTAGATACTGTAATCCAGTAATGTCTGAGTCTTCTTCCTGGCAAGCTTTTAAAATGCCTTGTGGTGCAATGTTATCTCCAGCCCTGGAATAATTTTCGCAGTTCTTTTCTGAGGTTTCTGCATTTTCAAAATGCATTTTAAAGACTTTGCAAGCACGATGGAATATATACTGAGGGGAGAGTCATACATAAGTACATACTACACAAGTGATAAATGTTGGACTGATTTTATGGTAACTACTACATGGAACAAAACATAAGTGTAGCTTTTTATGCATTAGATAATATTTAAAAGTGAGTTTTCCACCCATGGATCTGAAACAAATATTACAAACATTTGTAACATTGTAAACAAATGTATGACTTGAAAAGGTGCATCAGAACAATGCTATTAAGATCTTTGCTTTTGTAAGCAACCAATAAAACGTGGAGAATTTCTTGTGGTCTGACCCAAAATACATTTATTTTTTCTTTTGGCAGCATATATTAAAAGAAACTCTTTCAGGGCAGCCATGAAATTTTCTGAAGCAAACAGTTTTGTTTAAAAAAATGCTAATGCACTTTTACACTTCTAAAATTTTTTTCCATTTTCTACTGCAACTATTGGCAGGGTTGGATTGTAAATAGACATGCACATCAGTTGATTAAATTTTATTTATAATAAACAAAGGAAATGTGTGCAACTGAATACATAGTCTGGTATGAAAGGTGGCTTTGAAGACACAGGTCTCCTAAAGGAGAGGGTGTAGACAGGTTCTGGGGGCATGATAGAGGCAGAGGACATCTCCCAGTGCCCTGTCCAGGGAGGTCAAAAGGGGCTCTCTGGTTTGAGTCTGAAGACAATGAAGCTGGCAAAAGAGAAGGAAAAGAGAATGGGAGCAGAAAAAGGCAGAAGAAAAGGGAAGTGAAAAAAGCCCTGAGCAGCTCAGCAAAAAATAAAATGTTAAAAACCCCCAAGCAATACCTTTCCAGAGGATGGAAAACTGCAGCTTTAACTGGGTCAGGTTCTGGGAATGTCCATTGAGAAGGGGAGGAGACATCGAGATTCACCAGACAAGCAGAGGGACTTTGGCCCCAGGTGGCTTCAGTGAGGCTTTTGGTGGGCCTGCGGCTTTGCCGGGGCTGAGAAGGGGGTAGAATCTGGGAAAGGAGATTGAGGAGGGCTCCCAGGGCCTGGGCTACATGGGGGTATGGCAAACAATGGGAAAGGAGGGATGGAATAGGGCTGGGGACAGAAGGCTGAAAGCAGGGTTTGAGATTTGGAGGGAGCCTGGTAAGACTGGGAGTGATGATCAGGCAGGTTGAAATGTAGGGGGAGTCAGAGCCTGGCAGTAGAAAATAAATCACAGATCTCCATGAATTCAGTGTGGCAAATGCATGACTGTTATGAACACTTAGCTGCCATCACATGCTCCATGAATCACTGCCCCTGGCTTCAGTTGTGACACTTGCATCTGTCAGGCCTGGGGCTGTCGTGTCACACCAGCAAGGCGTGTGAAAAAAAAACACCATTAGGGAGAATGCAACTGATTTTTAGTGACTTATCTGATGCTGTGTCAGAACTACAATGGGGAGCAGACACTGACAAATCCAGTTCTTCTCTGGCCAGGCTTGTATGCCCTCAGGTCAGTGAGGTCCACAACAAAGAGAAAGCTCATTTCGGGTTTTGGGATCACTAAAGACTCAGCAGATTGTAAGTACCCAAAGCTGTGAAGCCCCATCATGATGCTGTGGGTGTTTCTTGGGCACTGGTTGAGTAGCGACTGCCTCTGCTGCAGCATTTTGTGTCACCTTCACCTTCTCCCATTGATTTGATAGATTCAATCATTATAATCTTATTTCCTAGGCAGGGTGTAGTTTGCATAGCAAAAGCCTGCTTCTCCAACTACACTTTGCCCTGGCTATCATACATTAGCACTGAATCCTGCTGAGAAGAGGGGCTAGAGGGTTTTAGAGAGTTGCCATCCATAAAGGAACCAGTGATTGCATTATTCCCCTTCAAACCATCCTCCGCACTCCCCAGCCAGCTGCTGTTGCCTAACTGGGTCCAGATGGTTTCATCTCAGCTTGATGGTTTTTCCTAGTGTGCATTTATAATGCCTTCAGTCCGTGCAGCAGCCAACTGTTGTGATTGGGCACTGTTCCTGTCATCGCCTTCCTCTGCCTGGCACACAGGATGCTTGTTTCGTCCCAAGTTAGATTGCACATTTCTTAGGGTTTTTCCCTGTGCACTTGGAATGGGTCATTGAAATTGTGCTCTGCTTCTGCCTACAGCTGTTTGTCCATCAATTAAGATGTGGTGGGAGAGGCAGGACAGGGAGCAAGTTAGTCTTGGATTTGCTGTACTGCCCCCTCCTCGAAGAGTAGGGACTCCCAGTCCAAGATGGAGCAGCAGGAGGTGGCTGGGAGAGAAGAAAGTACCTGAAAGCCGAGGTGGAGGAGCAAGGGACTGTGTCATTTGAGTTTTGGAAAGGGCATGTGCTTCGTGGATTTAACGTAACCATTTACCTCCTGTGGCTTCCTTCCTCTAAAGGGATCTCTTCTGGACACCACAACGGTGTGTGGGTGAACTGAAGGTGTTGCCCACACTAAACTAGATCAGGAACACTTCTCCCCTCATTTCCCTTCTCCCTCTGGGACAGCAGTGACAAGTCGGATTTCTCCTATGACATCAGACATGTGAAAACATGAGTCTGCCTTCCTCACTACAAGCAACCAGTGGAGGAATGTGCAGGAACACAGGAAAGGCTTGGAACTACAGCACCCTGTTTATTTGGCTCTGAGCCTTCCTACTGCAGTGATCAGGGGACATATTTGCTTGATTATAGCCTTGTTAATTCTTTATTTGGCATTTATTAAAACTCTAAACTGTGCTTAGAAAATACCCATGATTAATGATCACTCATTAGGGACCAAGCAAGCTTGAAGGATTGTTCAGTTACTTTTGGCAGAAGTAGCAGAGATTTTACCTTTTTACCAGTGTCCTGGTGGAAATGACAAGATTTGAGTTATCCGATGATTTTGGACGCTGTGGTAAGGAATTTTAGGGTGAGGGTGTGAGGTCTGTGGCTGCCCTCCATGGCTGCTACTGCTTTCTACATGGATGATGCAGCTTATTATCAAGGTCCAGGTCACTTTAGCAAGTCACTACAGCTACTTCTGCAGTTTGATCCTGTCTTGGTAGAGAACTTATGCCATGCAATCTCACTGCAACACTTCTGGTATGACAATACTTCTGGTATTCAATCTGTGGCCCTTCAGTCTGCACAGATGGGAGAGATCCCTGCTGGATAGTACTTATAAGGTGCTCTGCCAGAGGAATGTGCTTTTTCATTTCAGAGAATTAAGTGGGCTGCTGATTTTGTTTGTGTTGCCTTGCTGAGAGCTGGCAGGACAGCTATTGTATCACCCTTCACTCCCTTCATCCCATCCCTTCCCTGAAGAAGGGCAGAGATGAGTTTGTTTTGTATGCAGATGTGCATGGAAGTATTGCCAGGAACAACAGTTTTCAAAGTTATTCAGGAAAATGAAAAGTGAGACAGGATAGCTATACTGACATATCTTGGTTGCACTAAAATAGGGGAAGAGGCCCTCTGTCAGAGCATCTGGGAAAAATGCAACATCAGACTTCATTTCCAAATAAAGGTGTGCTATGTGTACATGTATTTGTTGCATGTGTTTGGGAAGCACACTAGTAAAAGTTGCGTTCTGTAAAAATAATGTTTTTCTGTTAAAATAAATGATGTTTTTCTACAGAAGGCTTAACTGCAATATTTTCCCCGGCACTGCATGGAGCAGTAGGTATTCCTTGGAGCATCACTTTGAAAGAAAAGCTCTTTAAAAGAAAATGCAAAGAAAAGGAAAAAAAACTCACCCTCCCTCAATCTTCTCATAGGCAGCCAATAAACCAGCCTTCAAAGAGACTTCTGAGATTGAATGACAAGAGGCTGCCTTTGGGCACAGCAGCTACACAAAGCTGGCTCCTGATTGTAGCAGGTATCTGTTGGAAAAAGATAGTTTGCTTTCTGTGCAGAAAAGAGAGATGAGTGGCAAACCAGTGAGACGATCCTCGGGAGTGATGAGCTATGCAGGGTTTGAGAAGTGGCAGAAAGCTAGGTACAAGCTTGGTGTCTGGCATATTTTGAGTATCTCTCAAAATTACAGCTTGCAACAGCTGCAGAGCACAGTTCCCTCTCCCAGGGCAGATGTGGGTTGGTAGAGGGTGGTCTGTTAGCAGCACAGCACATCTATCACCCCCAGTCCCAAAAGACCCTGTGGGTGGAAGGAGTGATATCTGTGGATTTCTGCATTGTCTCCTTTTGTTTGTGTCTGCTCTTCTCTAATATTGTGACATCGAAGGGGAAGAGTTGTTCCCTTGATCACTTTAATTAATAACAGATACTTGCCAGGTTTCTAAATCAGCTGTGATCCAGCTGTATGATGAGAGATTCCCTAAATCTCACCCTCAGGTGAGCCACATGTTTTTAAGGAAGAGATACACATGATAGAATTTCTTTTCACCAAAGTATAAACCTTCATCACACTCACACATTTCTTACAAGCCCATGAGTGCTGCAGGGCTTTGTTTGGTCAGGCCAGCAAAGATAAGTACAAATGAGTTGATGCTTCATGGTACAACTTTGACATTCATGTACTTCAAACCTTCCATACCTCACTTAATAAATGCCATACTGATTGAAGGCTGGAGATTAATCATGATCAATAATGATACCCAAAATTTTCTTTCCAAGGTCCCATTTCTGACTGACAAGAGCCTGACAGATGTGAGAGCCTGCCTAAACCTACATTTACAATGTGTATAAGGACATAGTGTTATCTTTTTTGATTTTGTGACTCTGATATGTTTGTGCTATGACTCGTGCCATTCTCAGGGAGCCAATCACCCTGAGTGCCATCACATAGGACACGCTTAACAACTAGGGGATCAGGCCAATATGGGTTTATGGAAAGCAGGTCCTGTGTGACCAACCTGATCTCCTTCTATGTCAAAGTGACCCACTGAGTGAATGAGGAAAAAGCTGTGAATACTGTCTATCTAGACTTCAGCAAAGTCTTTGACATTGTCTCCCACAGCACTCTCCTGGAGTTACTGGATGATTTGGATGAGGGGATTGAGTGCACCCTCAGTAAGTCCACAGATAACACCAAGTTGGATGGAGGTGTAGATCTGCCACAGGGTTTAAGGGCTCTACAGAGGGATGTGGACAAAGTGTATCTATCTGCTGGGAACTGAGGTTCAACAAGCCACGTGTGTCAGGTCCTGCATTTGGGTCGCAACAATGCATGCAACACTCCAGACTTGAGGAACAGTGGCTTGAGAGATGCACAGAAGGTGACCTGGAGGTGCTGGCTGACAATCAGCTGAACACGAGCCAGGGTGTGCCCAGGTGGCCAAGAAGGTCAGAGGCATGCTGTGACCCGTGGACCAGGGCAGTGATTGTTCACCTGTACTTGGCATGGGTGAGGCTGCACTTCAAGTCCTGTGTTCAGTTCTGGGCCCCTCAGTTCTAAAAATGGCATTAGGGTGCTGGAGTTTGTCCAGAGAATGGCAATGGAGCTGGTGAAGTGTCAAGAAAACATGTTCTGTTAGGAGCAGCTAAAGGAGTTGGGGCTGTATAGTCTGGAAAAAAGGAGGCTCAGGGAAGACCTCATTGCTCTCTGCAATAACCTGAAAGGAGATGGTAGCCAGGTGAGAGTCAATCTCTTCTGCCATGTCTCAGGTGAAAGAATGAGAGAAAAATACCTTCTGTTTCACCAGAGGAGGTTCAGATTAGATATCTGAGATTAGTTTTCCACTGAAAGAGTGGTCTGGCATTGCAGTAGGTTGCCCAGAGAGGTGTGGAGTCACCATATCTGAAAGTGTTCAAAAGGCATTTGGATGTGGGACATTGGGTTTAGGGCTAATTATGGCAGTGCTAGGCTGGAATAGATGATCTTGAAGGTCTCTTCCAATCTGGATGATTCTGTGATTCTGCTGAGAGTTCTTGGGGCATTTGCTTGTAGCAGGGGGTCTGAGATTCTGCATGGCACTGCTGAGAGAGGCTTCTTGCTGGGAAAGCTCCCAGCATACATTGTCTTGCAGATGTATTTGCTGGCTCATGCATTGATGTTTCAAGTAGCTTAAGGTAGGGTAAAAGCCTTTGGCATAGATACAGAAGCAGCAGGTGTCTGCTCTCAGACAGCACATGTGGGAACCACAGAAATACAAAATGAAATATTTTTGGGAAACACCATTTTCCAGCTCCTGATTCCTACAGGAGTCCAAATTCAGCAGGATGAATCCTGGCTTACTCTGAGCCTTACTCCATTCCTGAGTTTATAGTAGCATCTTCCATCTTTGAGGAAAAGCCCTTCCTAGCTCCCATTGTATATTCACTATGACTGTGCCACACCTAAGTGCCCCACACCACTGGGCTCCTGGACGAAAGCTGGCAGAGCACCACTCACTCTGCTTTCTGTGAAGGCTGCTCTGACTGGTGTGCTCTCAAGCAAGGCAGGACTGACTGTGACTGACTACAGTACTTCAGATGAGGTGGACATCAACCCATTGAGGCATTTGTATGTCAACATTGACAGACAAATCCTGAGAGCACTTCACTGCTAGATCCTTCTGGGTCTAAAACTGGGAGTGAGGGAGTGGGGAGTAGGAGTGAGGACTAGATGGACCTGAAGGTTAGTCTTAGATGCTCATCTTGTTGTGACCATTTGACCCCACAGAGACCACAGTTCCTGGAGGAGCCATCCTCCCCAGGACAGAGAATTGCTGTCAGAGGTTTTTAGATTGTGAGTGTGACAGTAATTGTCCTGGAAGTGCTCCAGTACCAGTCACTTTGCACAGCTAAGGATTGTGCCCTGTTTGTATAGCCAGCAACTTCAGCAGAGGATAATGAAGTTGGAACTGCCTTTTAATTTTCTTCGGTAGTCGGGCTAGAGTTACGATTATAATTTGGACCTGATTCTGAAAAGAATCTTAGGTCTTTGTGATCAGGGATATGATTTAATTCAGTTTAATTTAATTTTGACACTGGCAAGATTCTCATTTAAAGTGCACATTTCCAAGTGTATAAATCTATAGAAACGACACTGGCTCAGAACCTTTACCAAGCGGGCTGCCATAACTAATGCCTATTAGTTAAATTAATGTAACAATGTGCACTTTTAGTACTTAGGAAAGAATCTGCTCCTCAAATACAAACCACAAAGACCTGAAAATGGCTATTTAATTACACTCATTTATTTTCTTTTCAGATGCTTTCTCTAAAATTTCTTTCTTTCCTTGGGTAAGGTGTTCTTATAAGACAATGTGAATTTAAAATGCTAAAATCAAGGAAAGGCCAAGTTATGGCATAATAAGTATATTAAAGCTTGCTCAGTACTCTGTTCTAAACTCTGTGAAACTATATTTCTAATATAAAATGCAGAGAAAATTGAATTACTTTGAAAATGTTTCTGTGGTGAAAGGTGAACAATGAAGCCTTTCCTGAGAGCTGATATATATGAGTAGCAAGAGGGAAACGTGTTCTTGCAAACACTTTCTGAATTACCTGTAAGTTCTGTGAATTGTTATGTTATGTCAGAGCATCTTAACTTTAATTTCATTTTTTGAAATCTGTCCATTTTGCTTTACAGTGGTCTTCAAATACTTTTTGTTTCTAAATGCTTAAGGGTGCCCCAGAAAATGCAGGAAAGCTGGGAGGTGTCCGGAGTTCACGTGACATTGCAGGTATTCTCAGCCAACAGAGCACTGTGAACTTCTGGTCTCGGCCACTTGCCTCCCCTGGTGCACAAGAATAAGAGCTCTATACTTGTGTGCTGTGGTCTTGGTTGAAGAGCAGTGTCTGGAGTTAACCACAATGCTGTTTGATGATTAATGAGAAAATGCTTTTGCCAGAGAAATCAGAGCAGATACATCTACTGTAGACTTTTACTTCTCTGAATTATTAGCAGTCAATTAGCAGTAAGTATTTAACACATTTAATAAAGGGCTACTATGGACACCATTTCACATTTCTTGAAAACAATAAAAAATAATGTTCTCTTACGTAAAGATTAGAAGATCCATTTTGGGTAAGAAACAGACGTCTATAACCATAAATAAATATGTAGTATGTCTATTGTGGGCTTTACAAATGTGCTAAGTACATTGAGTTAATTGGTAATTAATTCAGGGTAGAGTCTACAGATAGTCTAAACATATTGATTGCCAGCTCTTCCTTTTCCGGGAACAGAATCACTGTGCAATGCTGAACTGAATTAAAATAAAAGAGCACTACAAAATATCATTTCTGCTGCAGACTGAAGATATTTTTATGGCATGGAATGCTACTGGAATAGTCATCAACCACTGTTTAGAGTATGCAGCACATTTTGTGTTCTAGAAATCAGGAAAATCTGTAGGGAGTACACATAGTTGAAGAATATAGGGTCACAATCAAACTGGGATTTTATAAAAATTATAAATGACCTGGCCAGAATAAACTTTCTACATCTGTTAAAAGACTGACTTTCAGAAATAAAAATAAATAAACTGGCTATGGAGCACATGCACACTGAATATTAGATGTCCAAGCTGGGGCATTAGAAACTGCAAGTAGGGACCAGTGCATGCTCTGAGAAACTACAAATGCCAGAGGAGACATAAAGAGGTGCTTCAAGAAGTTATAAATTATTCTGTGATTTTTTTTTCAGGAACAGTGGGTATTTGGCATTTTCCTTGTAAATGGACTTGGAACTCTATGTGGTACAGCTCAATGAAACATAGGCTGATGAAAATTATAGTTACGGTGTCCTTTGTTTTACATGAACGTGGTTGTATTCTTCGCTGCATTCACACTGAATCATGTACAAGTCTAATGCAACTCAGCCACAAAAGGTGACACTCTTCTCACTTAATTTTATAACCCCAAAAAGCAGAAGTCTACATCTGATCTGGTTGTCTGGCCTCCTTTATGACTCTGGAGACAAGGGAGAGTCTGGAGGTGCTTCTAGAAAATGATTCATCTGCTCTATTTCAGACATTTATCTGAGGAGGACATGAATTATGCCCTGGGAGCACCTATTCCTCCTTGAGTTAGACAGCCAGCCCAGATGAAGATGTCTGGGCTATAATTGTCTAAGACAAAGCAAAACAAATCCCGTCGAGGGGACACAAATTAACACCATGTGCACCCTGGCCATGGCACACATCCAAAAGCCTCTTGCTCTGCAACTCCAGCACACATGATTGCAGAGTCAGCTGGGTCTCTGCTTCCCCTGACACTGGTGACTGAGTGTCCTCACTTTCCCCTGTAGATTTCAGATGCAAACCCCCATGGGCACCAGTGACCATAAAGACTGCTGCTTGAAGTGGCCCAGCCCATTCTGGAGGCATTCCCTTCCAGGGATCCTGGGGCTGGATCCCTTCCAGCCTGCAGTGACAAAAGAAGAGACTTCCAGCATCTCTTCAGGTCTTGATTAAACCATTGTGGGTACTGCACAGTACTTGTGGGTTGCCACAGTTTTCAAAGTTATCTACTGGTCCAAATTGTCCCATACTGAGTAGCCCTGAAACAGCATTTGTAAAGTGTTTGGATGGAGCAGGGTTTTGAAAAGTTCTTGGGCAACAGCAAATAAAATAACAAGCAAAACAGAACTTGGCTGCCTGACTTTTCAAAATATACTGCTAAGGAGCCCTGCTCCTCTGAGACATCCAAAAAGGAGTTCATTTTTGTACTCGGTGTGCACTTTTGCTGCTTGAGATATTTTTTTCTGCTTCTCATTAATGCTATTTTTAATCCCACAGGGAGAATGCTAGGTAAAGTGATCAAGAAAAGCTTTCTTGATGGTCTGCCCAATTTAATGAAATATTAATGCTTATCGTATTTGAGCCTTTTGTTTATTTAATATTTGCCCAGGGACAGTATAAGCTGTCCATATTGTTTTCCATCAGAATTACTAATGCAGGAAAAGGGAACACTATAACTTAATACCGATCTTATTAATATTTTTATTACAACAACAAGACAAACAGAAACAGTTCAATCTTGTTACAGCTCATTCTTGTTTATATATGCATATGTATGCATTGAAGAAGAAAGGGTGAATGTTGTTCAAGATGTTTTCTTTCTGTGGCTACTGTGATCTGTGCATATATTTTGTCAAGATAAATGCTGGAGTGAGGTGCCTACAATGAAAAGGCTGAAATATCCTTCTGAGTACATGGTCCTTCCTCCAAAGGGGAGAACACTCCATGGTCTATTGGCTCCTTGAGAAACTTCACCATGTGTTCTCTAAGAGACAGTGTGATGCTCTGGGAGTTGGGATTGCATTCTATGAAAGGGTCACAGGAGAAACGAGGGTTTCAGCTCCAGCTCTGGTCTCCATTTCTTGGTGAAGATGAAAATCAACTAAGTCAGCCTCCTGGAAAGGTTGTTGTCCTCCTGGAGGAGTTGATATGTGCACTTTTCTCCTGCCTGCCCTAGCATTAACAATGAGTGATTCCCAAGTACACATTTAATTGGTCTGTTCAGGCCAGAAAAAAGTCTGATTCCTTCTCTCCTGAAGGGAGATCCTCTTTTTAAAGGGACCACCTTAGAAAATGCAAGGTCAGAGATGGTATGGTGTCTTGTAGCTGAGCATGGCAAAGGAGAAGCATGAGAGCGATGGGTGGCAATTAAGTTTCCTGACTTTTCAGAAATCTTGGGCTTTTTGCAGAATGTTTCCGTTCTTTGGAGTCATTGGAAGTAATGGTCTTCAGGTTTTTTGGCACTGAAAATCCAATTCACTCATTCTGAAGTCAGCATTACAGTTAGATGCTGACTCTAAGAGGATATACTTCTTTTACTACCTTCTTTCATCCATGTGTTATGAACAGCCTGATCTAATGCACTTGGAAAAAGGTCAGTCATAAAAGAAAGCTTTGGAACAATTTTGAATGAATGGAATTGCTGGGAATCCCAACCCTGGTCAATTCTTAGCCCCATAATGCAAGAGCTGACTTTTTCTGTACATAAAACTTTGAAACTTCCCGTGCTTTGGGTGTTGTAATACTGGTGTTATTATTAGCAATAACAACAGAATAATAGAGTGGTACTGTCTGAGCTAAATATGTCACTGCAATTGAGGCTTTCTATTATTTTTATGATATAAATTTGTGTATAGTTCTCAGCTGCTTTCCCCAAATAGATGCTGAGCTTGAATATGAGGGCCAGTAAACTTGCAGTTTCTCCAGCTGCCTTGGCAAAAATATTACCTGTGGGAGCCAATGGAACATTTATTACACATTGCTCCTACTGTGCCCACAATGACATTTCTTCAAATGTGGCTGTGCAGATTGAACATATATTTATTGGTTTAGTTTGCTGCAGTATTATTATAAATGAGATTATCTTGTGCCATGTGAAGTGTGATAGAGTCTGGTGAGCGTTTAAGTCATGAAAAGTTCCTGCATAGTGTATGCTTGTATTCCATTGCTGGTTGTGGCTGGGGCTCTCTGTCTTGTCTGTGTCTCTGCAGCATCTTGTGGATTGCCTGGGACCCGCAGGCTTAGTGAAGAAAAGTAACAGGGGTTTTCAGTGCAAGAACTCCCTGGAAGAGGAATTTTTAAAAATTTAGGCTATAAAGGTGTGCTAAAACACTTGCAAGGTGGGGTATTTTTTTTTTTTAAGAGTGGTTTGTATTCTTAAGCCAGCAAAGGAAGGAAAATAGTAAATTCTAAGATTGTGTGAAGTTAGTGGGAAGGAACATGCACTGTAATTCGTAGGAAGGGGAAAGAAAATGAAAATCTTCTCAAGAACCTCAGGATCAGGAGTCTGTGAAGGAAGAGGTAGTTTCAGTAGGCTACCAGTAGCAACTGGCTGGGAAAAAAACCCAATCATTGGAGGGAAAAAACAAATTATTTTCTCAGTAGTACTTTGGTAGTCATAGGATAGCTTGCCAACCACAGAGCATGTTGGAAAAGTAAAAGAAGACTTATTGCATAAACGATACAGTGAGAGAAACAAATGCATTTCATCCAATGTGTGCATCAGATGATACTGTCATTTTGAAGAGGAACTGTTTGGGATAATAAGGAAATTGCAGTAAAATTAAATAAATTTCTTTCATTTATCTTCATCACAGTGGACAAGGGAGAAATACCTGCTATTCAGCTCCTGTATTTTTTGTAGATAATAAAAATGAGAAACAATTTAAAAATTAAATTAATCACTAGGGCCAGATAGTACTCATCCGTGAGTTTTGAAAACATTTGAGTGGTTTATCTGTAAGCAAAAGTACTTGAACTATGACTAAAGCCAGCTACCATAAGGGAAGGCTGGAATTTCACAAGAGTTACAGTTAGTTCCCTTATTGCAAAGAAACTTCACCTCACTATTAGATAAATCAGTAATTTAGAAATTTATCCTTAGTAAATTAGAAAATAATTAGGAATTATGCTTAAATTATCACCACAGGCAAAATGTGTCTTTTCCAAATTACTCAGGGGAATTGAGGACGTGGTAGGTAAGGGTGAAATGGCACACGTGAACTTTGGAGTAGCCATTGACAAAATGCTGTGCTGGCAAGAGAGAGGCCAAGTCAGTTGCAATGTAGAAACTAATTATGCCAAAGTAATTAGGGAGAACAGGAACAAATCTTCAGCTCTGCAACTGGAGGGCATCGCACCGAGTCAGCTCCAAGCTGATTTAATAGTCTGCCACCATTGAAAACTGAGAAGTTAAACAATTTGCCCATCCACTGTGTTCTTGTCAGCATGAAGGTGCCTGTGTGCCTTTAGGGATCTGAAATAATTTTTACTCACCATCTGATAATATACATCTGAAAAGTAAACATTAGGGGGAAATAGTTGTCTCTGAGCACATATTTGGATTTTGGGCTGCAGTTCATGTTTTTGACTGGAAATATTTGCACAGCCTCAGGTCTCCTGTGCAGCAAGACATGTTGCTGGCCAAATTTTGCTTTCTCCTCTCCCCTTGCTTTAGCCTCCCTGCAAAGATTTTGATGCAGAGCTCACGGAGCATGCTGCCTGTCAGGTAGGTCGCACTTTCTCAGATGCACTTCTAATTCCCTAGAATCTCACTTATAAGTTCCAGGTCTCTGCCTCCTCTTCCTATTGGACTGAATCCTGGAATTCAGCCTATTTTTGACTGAGGCTTTGGCTCTACTTCCTAGTCACCAGTTGCTTTTTTTCTGTATGCTGAACAGGCTTTGTACTTGCCTACATTTCTGTAGGGAACCTGTGGAGAATAAAACCTACAATGATATAGGAGCAGCTTCATTATGTACCAGCCAGAAATATCTACTGAATACCTTCCCCAGGAATATTGTGGTTTTTTTGTTTGTTTGTTTTGTTTTGTTATTTGACTCTCTTCATCCACTTTTTCTCAGCCCTTCAACACTGCCATAAGGGCTAGGACAAAAGTGCTGTCTCTTGTGTGACCTGCCCTGTTTAGTTCTCCCAGCATCACTGTCCTAGTGAGACATGGGAGATGCTGTTGCAATGCCATGTTCATTATTAACTCCTTGAATACTTTCCATTTTCTGGAGAATCATTCCCTTGCCAGGAAAATGGAGGAGCAGAAGCAGCAAAGTGTCTCAATTCCATTTGAATCTCCTTTCTGACAGGCACCAGTAGCACTCTGTGCTTGGATTCCTGGTCTGTGCCTGGGGGGACAGGGCAGAGCACAGATGGCAGTGAGGTGGGGCACCTGGCAGAGCCTGGATGGGCTGTCTTGGTACAGTCTGCGCTGTGTCCTCCAGATGGCTTGGTTCTCCAAATCATGTTTTTGCCCAGCTTGCCCTTTGCCTCTGGTCTTCTATACAGATATCTTTCTGCCCATGGATGCCAAGGAGAAAGCACACAGGCCTGGAGTATCAAGGGATGGCAGTCAGAGGCAAGGAGAGGGGTTTTGTTGACTGAGGGACTGTCCTCTACCAATGTCCTGGAGCTCCCCAACCTCTGCTGCTGAATCCCTTTCTCTGGACAGCCACAGCAGTGGAAATGGCATCAAGCACACCTCTTTGCACCCTTCTCCAACTAGATACCCAGGGCCACGTTTCCTTTTGCTCATCTGTACTCTGGCTCTAGAGGCCATTACGTACTCAGGTCACCATCACTTTTTCAAGGATGTGTAGCATAGCCCTGTGCACAGTGCAGACCAGGGTGATGCTCTGTGCTGCACAGACATTGTCAAGAAGGTGAAAGAACACACTTGCTTTCTCAAAATTTCTTGATTACAGTCTGTCTTTTAAGGGTGCAGAACTGTGAACAACCAGAATTGTTTAGCTGGTTATTGTATGTGCTCCTTTACTAAGCTCTGAAAATTAGCACCTACAGAATGTGATCACTGATCTTTCTAAAAATTTTGCTGTGGCAGGGACAGGCCTCTCTATGCAGTTGAGCCTAGCTGTTTGTCCACATCCCAATTACACATTCTAATTATAAGGAATTATAGGCACAGGCATAAGCTGTTTTTCTGCCATAGATGTTCCAACAAGTTTCAAGCATATTGTCAACATGTTTTAGCAGTTTAATTGTAGAGCTGGAAAGCAATGACTTGTGAGCTTTATTCTTAGTCCTGGCACATCCCTTGCATCCCCCTCACCCAGCTGTAGCTGTGTAAAATTCAGGGGGTCCAACCCAAGCTCATCATGGAGGTTCCCTCTGCAGCCTAGGAGGATAGGAAGGTGCCCTCTGCACTGAGGGTCCAGGGAGTTTGGATATCTGGCTTGGGATAGACACTGAGCTTTTAGGTAGGCAGCTCTGGTGGCATAAATATACACCCCACACTCATGGGTCTGGAGCTCTCTTGCTGCTGTGCCTGACAATTGCATCATTGCTGCATACCTGCTTGTGCATTGTTGTAGGAGAAGGGAATACAGGTGACCTTGCCCCTGATAAGTATCAGCTGTGTTAATTACCCAATTCAGCCTCACCCCTAATGAGTCTCAGCTATGTCCAATAAAACTAAGTGTGATAAAAGGGAGTAGATTAGCTGGGGAGGATCATGAAGAAGAAGGATCCTGAGGAGAGAATTGCTGTTGTGAGGTTGGTCTGGGTTTGCAGTTAGAGCCTGGTGTTGGAATGTGCAGTCATAGTCTAGCAAAGTAAAAGTCTGCATTCTGAGTCTGCAAAATAATACATGTTGTTATAGTTTAGCAGGAAATAACCAGAAGTTAGGGGCTGCAAGGGAAATCTACAGTAGGAGCTCGCTGCAGCTAAAGTCAGTGAATAGTTGGAGTCAGGATGGCTAAGCTGTAAAGAGGAATAAACTAGGACCCTTTTCATGCTGTGATAAACAAGAACTCTCTGTCTTGGCTCATTTTTACCCTCTAACAAGAGGGCTGCTGGAACACATTGTGATGGTGCTTCCTGATGTTTCCCAGCTGAGGTCTGCTCAGCAGATGGGCTCTTTGACATTGATGGCCTCTTAAGTAGCCTTTGAGGACACCTCCAGGCCTTCCCAGCCCTCTCTGCTCTTTCCTGTGGATATTTTTTCCAAACACATAAAAGGTATTTCCAAAGAGAGAAAGAGTTTCACAATTATCCTCAATCTGATTATGTCTTTCCCTAGTGTAAAAATGGCATCGAGAAATGTGGAAAAAACATTTCCCAGTTTTGTCAGTGGCAGTCTGTAAGGGAAGTTGCCTGTGCTCCTATGCTCTGCATTCCTGGTGACTGGTGCATAACACTGCAATTGCAAAAGCATCTGTCTTCTCCCTCAGCTCAAATGAAAACCATTTTAAAGTCCATTTTCATATCTTTTCAAAATGTATTTGTGCCATGGTGTGGCTGCCATCCTGCTTTTACAGCAAGATGTCTTTTTTGTTTCATTTGGATTTGGGAGAGCTTAGTTTTGCTTTCTTACTGCTTTGTCACAAGTCATTGTAGCAAACCTGCAGTTACCAAAATCATGGATGGCAACAAGCACAGGAACTGCTTTTGTTGTGCTTGTTTGCCAGCCTCAAAATTCCTTGTTAATATTGACAAGATCCCGGCTCCTGTGGTACTTATGAGCTTTTCTACCAACGTGCCCTACAAAAGGCTCTTAGATGTATAAATTATGCAGCATGCTATGATCAAGTAGCTGAAATAAAAGGCAACAGTTTCTGAAAACAACCTGCACAAAACTGCACTGTGCCAGTTTCACAATGGTATGGTGAGACTTAGCACTAATTAATTAATATTTCATACACGGCTTCCCAAGCCTTGATGAAATGTTTAGCACTGAAATGACGGACGGATGTTCCTTGCACAACACTCTTCTGCCATCAGAAACACAGCAGGCGCACGTTGGCACGAACTCCTCCATTAAAGTTTAGTTTTCCACGCTCTGCGGCGCTTTATCTTTCTGTCTTGATAAGATCAGTGAATGTTTTGCTGCAGGAGAGGGCAACACAGCTGTACAGAGGTTATGCACTGAATCCAAATGGGAAGGGAGAAGTAAAGAGTATATATAATGCATTATGTACACAGAAAGTAATCAAATATGTAGTCATTGTGGGCAAAGAGGCAATTCCAGCTCTTACTGGGCAGACATTAAATGCGGAACACCTGCCTATTGCATCTATAAATAAAATCTCTGCGGTTCTTCCTTTCAGCCTGAGCAGCCGGAGCATGTGTTTTCTGGAGCAGCTGTCTGCTCAGGGAAAAGAGCAGAGAGTCACCCTGCGGTGGTAACTGTTTAATTTACATCGGTAACGACAGCCCTGGCACAGGCCGTCCTCCTCGCCAGCTCCCAGCGTGGTGGCGAGGGAATTCAGCTGCTAGAGCTGGAGAGAAGAGATTCCTCCTCCTTTTGAGTGGTTCCCCCGCCGCGCCGAGGAGTGCAGAGGGGCTGGCGCTCGCTGCTGCTCCTTGCTGTGTGCTCCCGCTCCCCAAAGGAGCATTCATGCCAGCTGGGAAGATGTGTGTGTGTGGGGGTGGTCTCTGTCCCAAGGAGTCCCCCACAGCCATGTGATTAGAAGCTCCGGGCATCCACCCCGACAGGCGACGCTTACCCTTTGCATAAATAGCTCTTTGCTGTTTCACTTTACAGCTCTGTGTCTACAAAGACAGTATGAAACTTCTCCTTTCCCCTCTCCTTGTCAGTGCAGTGCTGGAGAACCACTGTGAAGAGTGAGGAAGAGACTTGTCTTCCTTGTCCTTCTTTTCACCAGACTCTGGGAGGGTACCAAGGAAATCTCAATTTCTAAAATAGTTTTATTTGTCTGGGTCTGTATATGCCTACACCCACACCTACCTCTACACCTACACTTGTACCTATATCAAAGCCTATTTAGTCTATAGGGTTTCTTTCTACATTCTGTCCACTTTCTAGCCTCTAGCACAGTGCCTAAGCAGAGGAGCTCACAGAAGACAGGAATACCCTGGAATGCACGTGTATAGAACTGAAACGTTGAGCTGCAATTTTGAGATCACATTATTGGATCTGTTGTCATGCCAGAATGGTTGGAGGGAATATTTGAAATTATCTGTGATAACAAAACTAAATACACTTGGAATTTCTAATTCTCTAAAATTTCTTAGCTATTTTTCCTCTCATTCAATTTGGATGTCAGCCAAACAGGTAACAAAATCAACCTTATATGCCTCAGACGACCATTTATGAGCCATCATGATTATCAACGAGTAGCATAAATGAGCAAATTTACAGAAGCTTTCAATATTATTGTTGACTTTTTGGACACTGTGTTATTAATAACACAATATTGCATGATAATTGTGATTTATGACTGTGTAATTACTAGTCAAAAAGAGGACTGGAAATTGTGAGAAATGTGAAGATTTAAATAATTTATTTTGCCATGGTGTTAGAAGTGATTTCCTATACATATGTCTACACTGGAAAATACATGAGTTGTATTGAATTTGCCCCTTAGAAACAAGTAGCACAGCAGAACTGATTACAGAGTTCAACACTCAGACTGTATATTTTTCCTAAACTACTAATAGATAATTCTTAAAAATACGAACCATACCATATAAAATTGAAGAAGACATTGGTGCTATATAAACACACATGTTCATTACATTCAAAATGTATTACTCCATCTTTGAGTGTAACATATACAGATAAATTCTTGATAAACTTCCACCATTTTAGAAGGATTACCTACCAAATTAATTAAAATTATTTTTGTTTTCTTGATGGGAAAATTTGCCTTCAGTGGTATAGGTCTTCATTCATTCTTTCTTCAAATCTGTTTTCTGAGGGGTGTTTAATGGCCTGTGGAAAACATTACATATTTTTCCATGAGAAACAGTGTGTTTCATCCAAATAGAAAGTTGCCACAGGAAAAGAGACTTTGATGAAACTGTGCCTGTGAAAAATGAGAAACAATGGCTGTTTCTCCTTGTGGCTAAGTCAGTGTGATACATCACAGGATTGTCCTAGACCTCTGCTGTGTGGTGAGGCCATGGAAAATACATTTTGGCTGGGGAAGAGTGCCCATCTAAAGAACAGGAAGACATGGGGAGTCAGCTCCCCAAAGACTTTTTGGCAGCTGGACTGGACACAGAGGTTCATGTTGACTCTGATCACTTGATGATCCTTGTGGGTCCCTTCCAACTCACACGATTCTGTGAACTGTGAATTGTTTTTGTGAAAACAAATAGCCTCATTTCCGGCCAGTGAATCGAAGAGGAAAGCTTTGGTTTTGGAAATCCAAGAAATGCTTTCTTTTAATCCAGAAGTTCAAAAACTTCTTAACCACGGGTGTCCAAAATTTCTGTTCCCTCCATTCATACATCCTATTTTTCTGTGTCATTTTTGTAGGAAACAAATCCAGGGTGATTAGTATCTCCTGCAGCATGGAAATCCTGTCTTTGTTCTAGTTCCTCTATTGTTAAATGAGTTTAATGAAAGCACTTGAAGCATTTTCATTTCTTGAAATGGAAGGAATGACAAATATGAAAAGTTAATTGCTCACACTAGTTTTCTTCCTCCAGACAGAGGATGTTTGGTTACTCTGGGGTGCACAAAATTCATATTCCCAAGGCTTATAATGCAAATTTGCTGCTGCCTTGTGGCACAGATGAGCTTGTGAGCAGTTAAAACTTCACAAGTGAATCAGAAACAGTCTTTTCTTCCTCATTTACCTGCTGATGTCTTGAAGCACAGGTTTCCAGAGCCTGCACATCAAGCTTTATAAAATCCACACAGAATAACTGATTGCCCTCTCAGGCAGTATAGGATCACAGAATCATTAATGTTGGAAAAGACCTTCAAGAACACGGAGTCCCACATTTGATCAATCCCCACCTTGACAACTACAACAGGGCACCGAGTGCAATGTGCACTCTGACTGGTGACTCCAACATCTCCTTGGGCAGCCCATTCCTATGCTTGAAAGGCTTGTAAGGGATTGAAGACTCAAGTAATTTTCTTGGACTCTTCAGCCGGAGTGGGATGTGCTGGATCTAAAAGACATGAAGAGGTCTCCTGAACACTCTCCACACAGCTGAGCTGAGCAATGACACTCAGTAAAACTGAACAGTCACACAGTACACTTAGAATGTGCCTCCATGGAAAGGCATGTTTGTCAACAGCTGATCCCATCCTAGCCTCAGAAAAGGTGTTTTAGTCTCCTTTACCCAGGAAAGCTGAGTACTCAGCAACTTTCAAGCTGTATTGGTTTAAAAATATCTATGGGATACTTTGGCACCATTTTCACACATGTTGCTTTCACGGGTGTATAAGGCCAGAAGGACTTTCACCTTTTGTCTGTTATTTCATCCAGTGTGTCTTGCATTGTACTGAGAAAAAAAACCAACACAAGAAGAATTCTTTCTGTCAGGATAAAGACCAAATGATAGGACAGTAAATATATTATGGGAGATAGAGATTCATCAGCTGACATTAAGTCAGCTGTGTCCTCCTATGTGCTACATCTTCCTATGAAGTCAGTAGGACTTCCTTTAAAGTGCTTCAGCTACTGTGGCAACAATCACTAAAATCTTTATTTCAGTGCTTCAAATGATAGCACTTCATATATTTCTAGACTGCTTTGGGAGTCTTCTGATGCCCAAAGAAACTTCTAACTCTGTCAAGCCTGGTGTGTGGAGCTGATTTACAGATTATGCCTAACGGGTTAAGGAATAAAATTCAGGTCCAGGGAGCACAGAGTGTCTTGCACCACACTATGTAAGGCAGGTTCACTCCAGAGCAGACTGGTTGCATTTACATTGCACAGCCTCTGACCTTCAGATGACCCTGCAGCCTTAAACTATGGGTGTTATTGCACGTGTTTTGTTTCAAAGTACCTGAGATCTGTTAAGGTTGGTGCCACAGGCCAGTTGAGCAGTGGTCTCATGGCGCAAAGTGTGGCTGTATGTGTTCAGTGACGTGGTGGTCCCGTGTCGAGCTGATGCTGATGGACTCTTGCCCAGACTCCCTTTAGGACCAGTCTTTGGCCCCAGTACCTACCCAGGCATGGTGGCAGGAGTGAGCTATGAGAAGGGTTTAGTTCTTCAGCCCTGGCCCTTTTCTGTGCAGGGTAGTGGTGCACAGTGTAGGCACTACCGCAGTTTTAGATGCTCACAACCATCTACTATGATTTTTTTTCTTCCAGAGAATTTTTTTTGTCAATGCTGATGGACGAATACCAGACTGGGAGAGGCATATGATCAAATACCAGCCTGGAAGCCCTGCGCTGGGGGAAGCCAGTAGTTTGCAGCCTCTGTGTTAAGGCCCATTTTTAAAATAGTTTTTGTGATAACAACATCAACTTTAAAATTTTTACTTCTTACCCTGAATACAAAGGTGTTTTTTTTTTTTTGTTTTTTTTTTTTTTTGTTTTTTTTTCAGGGACAGAAAGGGGTTAAAGAACGAGGTATACCCACTGCCTTCCCAAGCAATGTATTGAACAAAAGCTTGTGTAGGCTCTCTTGAAATCCTTATTGCATTCATTGTGGAAAATTAGATTATTCTCATATCAGTGAGTTTCAGCTGCAGATTTCTATTTAGTTCATTAACTTGCCTTGAACTTGGATGGAATCAGGAATATATTTCTCACTTTGATTGAGTAATTACGGTTGATACTTTTTTGCTTTCATGCTACTCCTTTTAAAACTCTTTCAGCTGTGTTTTTGAAAATAAAGTGAGTGAATTTATCATATTTAGACATCAGCAAGCACCACATGGCAGAGACAGCTACTCTAGAATCCTAACGGGCTCTCAAGAATTATCCTCTGTGATTATCTCCATGTTTGAAGGACCATATGTCACAGTCTCTGCAAATGGCATCTGGTTATATCACACACGGAGGTTTCTTCTATCTATTTTGAAAGCAGCTGAACCCAAACTGGTGAACAAATCCCTGAATATATTGAAAGGAGTTGTATTCCTTTGAACCGTGTTATTGAAACTGATAAATTCTATGAGCTGGATACCTGTTTCCTCTAAAGACTATCTGACTCTCTTATTATTTCATGTTGTGTCAGAAAGGACACGTGATAAATAAGTAGCTAAGCCAGTATACTTGAAAAATAATTATGAATGACCTTTTTCTCTTCTAGCTACAAATGTTACCCAGAAAGGGTACAACCCTTTCAGCTCCATAACAGACCAGAATATACCTCTAATCTATCAGAGCAGAAATCTTGTACTGGGAAATTACTACCACCTCAGCAAACACTTCCACAATTACTCAGTTACTACATTGATCTGAAATTTCATGCGCTAAGATGGCCTGTCTTTGAGAGACATGGGATGATGATGTTTTTTGGGGTTTTTTGCAAGCTCCTTCTTGACTCAGTCTAGGTGATTCTACAGACCTTACTGACATGCCTTGAGGCACAGGAGATGCATGTACATCCTCCACCAGTCTGACCTCTGTTCTATGGCCTTGCCTACATATACCAGTAGGTGGAAACTCTGGTGATAATTCTGGTGATCTAATCACAAAATTCATGTGATATAAAAATCCCCTTGAACCTTCATTAGAAAATACTTTAGTTGACATCCTCACTGATGAGAGCAGCACACTTAGCACTTCCTCATGTCAAATCCATACAGCTTTCCTGCAGGTGTACAGTCATTGTGGCAAAGTTATGCCAGTAAGACCCCACGATTTGGCCTGCACAGAAACAGAGTCACTGCTTTATAGATGAAAGTGATGCGAAGAGTAGGTCTGACTCATCCCTCATGCTAAGGTACATTAACAGGAACTCAGTGCAGAATCACTGGGAGCATGCCAATACCCTTCCCACATATGGGCTTAAAGGTGGAGAGGATGCAGTGTTGTGAATCTGAGTCTAAAACAAAGTGTGCCTCATGAAGACATGCCAAAGGGGAATTGGACAGAAAACTGTCACTGTGCTAAGTTTGGAGCATGGCTTCTCTGTTTGGTGGCACTCTGACATTGAGGTTGGGAGCCACATCCATCAGCCCTTCATGTTTTGTATTGTCCAAGTAAAATTTGAGATCTGGAGACTTCTGGAAGAAAATATGAGGTGCCCTGGTTGCATGGACAGACTCTGCCACGTGTCCTAACACTAATGGTTTGGCTGCTCTGATATTGACACACAGCAGCTGTGAGAAGAATCATCCTCAGACTTTGGGGCTGCATTTCAGCTCCAGCCCTCATGCTGTGGTACAGCTGTACCCAACCCTATGAATCTCGTCTGCTGATCCCAGACTTGCCCCCCTGACTTGGTCCCTGTCCCCATGGCCAACCCCAGCCTGGCTCTGCTGGCCAGCTCTGAGTGTGGGGGACAGGGCTGCTGGGGGACGTCCCTGCTGCAGGCTGCCCCACTGCTGACCAGCCCAGCCTCACTGTGCTGACAACAGGGATTTAGGGCTAAGTGAAGACAGGCAAAGTTGGGTTGAAATACAGTGAAAGAAAACCCATATGAACTGGGCAATTCCACTGTCTCTTCAGACCTATGGGTGTCTGTATAAGGCAACAGCTATGGAGCTTTTAAATCTCTCTTTAGAGGAATTTTGAAATTAGGAAGATTATTGTAGCATTTAAAGCGATGTATTCATAGAGACTTACATATTTCTTCAGCTCTTTCCTACCAGCAATATATA
The DNA here is from genome assembly GCF_029207755.1 of Chamaea fasciata. NCBI lineage: Eukaryota > Metazoa > Chordata > Aves > Passeriformes > Sylviidae > Chamaea > Chamaea fasciata. The sequence continues at coordinate 102,855,866 of NW_027094087.1, read as the reverse complement.
CGTATATGTGTATATATGTATATACTTGAGGGTGGAAATATTTTCTTTTCTCATTATTGTGAGCACCTCACCAGTCTTTTAGCTGTCATCGCATCTAGCAAAATGCTGCACTTAGCAGTAATTGTTATTGTAATTAATATTTGTCTGTATGTTGCCTCTTACATTTAATGTTAGGCTTCTGTGACTCACTGGTACTGATAAGTGACCTGCAGTTGCATTAACAGCCTGCGTAATATATGGCCTGTCATCACTAATACATTTTGATGCATTTTCCTGTATTTTGCTATTTTGGGGATTATGTCTGGTTTTACAGACAAATGGCCTAATTCTCAGCGCTTTGTCATTTATTTGTATTTCATGCCAATTTTTTGCACAGATCTAAATTAAAGAAAGGAAAAAATATACTGCAGAACCTCAGTGTCTCATAATAAAAGGCTGAATCCAGACCTCATAACTCTCATTTCAATCAGTCACAAAGGGACAGGTTCAGACCACTTGTTTAAAAATATTTGTCTTCTTCTCCCTCCTGGTAATTTCTTAGTGATTTCTTATTGTCATGAGGAAATTTCTAATATATATATTTTCTCCAGCATACACATTTCCTTTTGCACCACAGGCTGAAATCTATATGTGTTTGCAGATAACTGGTCAGGCCCAGCATGTGTCCACCTTCTGATGGGAACCTGGGAACTTCTGGCCTTACACTGTGATCACCTTTTAGTATAAGGAGCTTAGAGAGTCCATTCAGAAGTTATCTCAGAGGGGCCAGAAAAGATTAAACATCTTTCAAGCTTCAGGAAAGTGCCTTGTTTGGTGGGCCCAGGCTCAGCCTGTGGGGATGTATGAAATAAATTATGTGGATAATTTTTGAATTGAAGTATTCAAGAGCTAATATGTGTATTGTATACTAATGAGAGTTTTCACTTGGGGGTTTAAACAGTTTTAGTCATACCTGGGGATTTTTGTTTTCACTCCTTGTCCCTTACTAACAATTGATCATAGGTCTTGACATTAGCTCTGTGTATGTGTGGATGCATTTTGAAGTACATATAGTATTTATATACATGCACGTATGTTTGTGCAAGAGTTGTGATGCCATGATGAACAGCAAGAAAGTGTGGTCCTGAGAATCAAGAGTAACTTTGATCCTGTTCATACACAAAATCACACTTTTCCCTTCATTACCATGTTGGCAACTCCCAGTTTCCAACCCTGCAGTGAGAAAATACCTAGTGTGGGTATGCTGGGCTCCTGCCACTGGCTTCTCAGTCTTCAATATCCCTTATCCAGCTGCTGAGGGGATCTGGTTTGTCCTTTCTCACCCTCGGGGTCAAAAAATGGTCATTTAAATCTTGGCAGAGATAAAGGGTAAGATGAGTGGACAAGCAACAGTCAGTGGATATTACTTTCAGACAGGTATTTGTTGTGCTGTCACCAGTGGGCACTAAAAACCTCAATATGCCTTAAAATAACTGTATTCCCTTTTCAAAGCTGCTTCTTGATAGAGCTGATAGAACAAAAATCTGCAATTAAAATTCATGTTCGTGTCACAACATGACAGTGAGGGGTGAAAACAGCGCTAAAGACTCTTCACTGATGAGTCCTAGAAATCTTTATGGAGAGGAGAATTTAGCCCATAAAGGATCAACTGTAAAAACTGTTTGGAATATAGCTGGAAATTTTGATGTCCATTGATAATGTATGGATAGCGTGGCTGATAAATACTATACATTTGGAACCTAAGACACACACACATGGACATGTTCTCATTGTTTTTCCCAAGTGAGCACATACACAGTTCCCATTCTGGCATATGGACACAGAAGCTTAATTTTTTGCTGGCTCTGGAAAATGCACGCGTATTGTTAAGTAAGCCTTGCCAAACTGAATGCATTGCTTTGGGAAAAATAAAATTTCCAGTTCAAAAGTAGAATTGAAGGCCTCACAAATGTTGCATTACACATCTCCCCAAGTCTGTATTCATACAATAATCAATCAACAGATTCAGCCAGATGAAGACTGAAAGCAATACCAGCTGATGATCAGCAGAGTCATGAGTGTGGGTGGCAGACTCCAAGTCATGCAGCCAAGCTCTGGTGTAAGTACAGCCTTCAAAGACAAGTTCAAAAGCACGGACAGACTGTACAAGCAGCAGAGCTTCTGCTGGCATTTGCAGCAACAAGAAGGAGATTATCAATAGTTCACTCTGTGGGATAATCACTGATCACTGTCAAGGGTCAAGACATGATTCTGTACATCGAGGGACTCAACACTAAATCCCAAGCATGTGAGTGGGAAACCTTCCATGTCATTCTGTGCATTGCCAGACTGTTGCCATCAAACTGCTTTGATGTTTGCAGCTTCTCTGGGAAGGAACAATCCTATGAGGTGTTGGGTGGGGCTCAGCCCACTGGGACTAGAAAGGGTGATTTAGTCCTGTCTAAGACTAAAAGGTCTTTCATTTAAGCTGATTATGCATCATCTGGAGAAGACTAATGAAAACTTTCAGCTAAGATTCTGTAACATCAGTAAAACCACCCAGAAGCAAATATTTCAAAGTAAGTTCCCCATTTTCTAGAAAGCCTTATCTTTAAATAAGAATAGAAAAATGCTTTTTTCAGAAGCATCATGGGAAGGAAATGCCAGTGGAACAGCCGTTCAAGATTCCATAATATGGCATGATTGGCCAATCCAGAAGCCTAAAAAAAAAAAAATTGTAATTCACATTATTTTTTATTTACCGAGTGCCTGGCATTTAGCAAGAATAAATGCAGGCTATGCATCTTGGCCTGTTAATACGACATCACTTAAAGAGGTTTATTTGTGAGTCAAGCATCTTCTTCTGATCCACTCCCAAGCTCTCTGATAAATTCATGACTACCATCAAGTTATGGCATTAGTCACTGAAAATCTCTTGCTTGGTTATGATGGATTGCTCTGGGTTTTTTTCCAACACACTTTGAATATTTGAATTTCTATGCTGTTTTCAGCCAAACCTTTCTCTCTAAGAACTAAATGACTTCTGAGTGAAACAGACATCTCTGCAGAACATTCCTTTACTTTTCTGCCAAAGTAAATCTAGATAACTCCACAGAATCTGGTGAAATTGCTAAATCTTTATGAAGGAATGGAGACTCAAAATACAGGTAGTGACTATAGTATATGGTATATTGATGTATGATCCACTTTCAACGAGTGTGGGAGTATGAACATCACTGCGTGATGCTCATGATATGTCTTGAACGTTGCAGCTGAAATGGAATGAATTATAATTGAAACACTTGGGCTAGTGGTAGCTAGCTTGCTTGCTAGCTATTTTTATTAACCAGTCTTTCCCTGTTTTTTCTCCTCCTAAAGAGAAGATTGATGCTTCCTTGGAAAAAAGAAATTATGAACCTAGCCCGGTCTTTGTGCACTGAATTATGCATGGAGCCACCATAATTGTACCTATCAGTCAATGCCTGCAGAAAAATGCAAGGCTGGGCGGGGAATGGCTGTAGGTAAACACACATTTAGTCTTACACTGGTTGTGGTAACTGAGTGTGCATTTTGTATGCACAGTTGGATGAACTTTGTTATGACAGCTTTCACAGCTGAGTTCATTGCATTACTGTGAGGTGCAGGAATGTTGCTTTTCTTCTGGGACTGGCTGAAAAGGAAAACTGCTTTTCTATTTCAGACTAATGCTTTAAGACATGTTCTGTCTCAGATATTCATAGATACCAGAAGCCTGAGAAGCCACCCTTAGTCTGTCCCCTCACAGATACGTTTACACAATTCTTGGCAAATGTTTACCCAGTTCTTCAAAATCTCCAGGATGAGAGGGTCCACATACTCCTGAATTACCAGGGCAGTGACTTAGGAACTCTACTGTTAGAACAGTTTTCCCACTATTATCCAGTCCAAATCTTTCTTACTGTAATTTGGGCCTAGGCAACTTCCCCTCGGCATTATGACCATGGAGAAAAGATGCATTCACCCTCTTTGCAACAAAGCAAACTGCTAGTTAGTGTAACTAAAGTGGTGGGAAGCCCGGAAGTCAATAGAATAACACTAACAACTTTAGAAGAAAAGTGTTCTTAGCTCAGATGCTGCTCCATCAGGAGATGGTGGCCTTTTTCAAGTACCTTTAATCTTAGAGTTTAAAATTGTCACTCTAGAAATGTAGCAGGTAAAAATTACAAAGACCTTCTTTCTGCAAAGTGTGTGATTGCCCTTATCAGAGGTTTCCTGGCTTATAGTGATTTTGAAAAACATTTCCTACATATTTCATATACTTATGTCAAGACATAGACAGAGAAAAGCATCATTCCTTCACTGTAACAACTTCCAGCAATTCCAGTTTAGCAATTCCCTTTGTGGGCATCAAATTGAAAAGCTTAATGTGAAATATTCCTGGTTATGGTTAAACTAAAAATTGACAGAGAAAGTGGAGGATTGTCACACACAAACTTCTCTCCATTGAGGCATGCTAAAGGTGTTTCATGCCTTTGTTTTTTGAATCAAAAGCTTTTTGAAACATCCTCATTAGAAGAGTGTTAAAAGAGAAGGGGTGTCTTAGCCTGTTGCTGCAGGAGCAGTGGGTGGATTGCTGCAACCTTCCTGCAGTTTCGCCACGAGAAGAGCACTCCACCAGGTACACAACAAACACTACCCTCACACACGGCAGCTGGTTAACTATAACAGCAGAGGCAGGAAGCGTCTTTGTGTGGATTCCCAGCAGCAACTTAACCTACCCACGCACCAGGAGGGCCCAGAGACAAAGACCCTGCAGGGCCCAGGCTTATATGTGGGTAGCAGGGTAGAGCCAACAGTAACAACCAATCACTGAGAGGTGTGGGTGGGAGAAGGGAGTACAATGACCAATAGAGAAACATGAGGGTAAACAGACAGGGGTATAAACCAATGGGATTACAAAGAACAGAGAAACCACTAGAAACCTGACCATATAAGGTCAACTGGGAGTAACAGCCAATGGGCCAACAGGGGGGTGTGGCACTGGGGTTGATTGACAACCTGTCCATTAAACAGGGATCCATAAGAGAGGTTGGAGTCTAAGGGGCATTCTTCCAAGGCATAGCCCCGGGAAGTCCCCTAGCAGGCCCACAGGCCTCCACACTGGCCGTGCTTCCCTTGTGTCACCTGTGCCAGTGCACTGCTTGCAGTTGGTACTGTCAGCAGTTCAGAAGGCTGTTCAGAACAGTGTGGTGTGAGAGGGAGTGCCCTGGAGTTCGTCTGATCTCAGGGTAGGTTGTGGAAGCCTTACAGGAGCAGAAAAGAGCAATGCTAGGGTGGAAAGGTGGGCTTAAGCAACACTGCTCTGGCGTTAGAGAGGGCAGATGTGCTTTCACTGGCTACGCAACAACAACCTGGCAGAGCAGGATCAAAATCCTTGTTAATAAATAGCTCTAAGGCTGTAATAAGGGATTGTTGAATGCATATATACGATGAGTAAAGGCATACCAAGAATGGCAGAAACACGCAGTGTGTGGGTTAAGAGCCAAAATGAACAAAATACGATATCTTCTCACAAAATCCCATCATTCATGAAGCGGGATATGAAGTTGTTCAAGAAGCCTGAAGGAGAAATATGCTTAAAAATTTATTTCTGCTTGAGGCATTACGCTATGGTTTTCATAGGATTTGTGAATACAAATATCAGATGAAGGAGATTTATGGTCATTCTTATTACTGAATATTCTAGAAAGATGGGTGTTGCCTAATTTCATATTTGTAGTCTCCACCCATCCGTAAAACTTTTGTCCTGCCCTCAAGTGGTTTGTTGCTTGTATGTCCAGTCACTTACAGTGGTGTTAATAGCACCTTTCTCCCAGATGTGTTTCTTTAATCTTCAGAGTGTGTTTCTTCCCAGAGCAATGAGTTACCACTTCGTATATTTGTTACTGCATGGAATATTAATATGGTAATCATGTCTGTCTCCTTAGGGGACTTGTATTTTATGGCAGCAATTCAACACTGTTCACCATTCAGAGTTAAAAGAAATACAATAGTTGAAGATATTAAAGGCCTTTTCTACAGAACAGAAAAAGCATACCAGAAATCATATCTTTAGTTCAGAAAAAAACCCCAACAAGCCACAAAACCCCCCAAAAATATAACTTGTGATCACGAAAAACATGAACTATTGTTCGGGATCACTGTTGGTTTTTTACACAGAGAAAAAAAAGCGTCTTCTAAAAGTTATGAAGTGTTGTGCTTTTCTTATGGAGTCCTGAAGAAATACACAGCTCCAAAGGTTTCTGAGATGTGTGCCCAAGGCCAGTGCTGCAGGGTGCAGTGTTGAGAAGCCCTGTGTGAGCTCAGGGGCAGAGCTGTGTGAGAAAGGCTGCAGGAAACCTTTTTGGGTCTGGGATGCCTCCAGGAACTTCAGCTGCATTTCAGCTTCAGCCCTCACCCCTGGTCACTGTCCAAGCTTTCTGCAGCTCTGCCCACTCCTGCCCACATCTTTCACTGATTCTGAATCCCTGCTTTGCCTCAGAACTGCTCCATTCCCATGTCTGGGGCCACAGTCCCCAGTTCAGCTCCACCTGCCACCTGTGGGCAGCGGGATGGGGCTGTGCAGACAGGTCCCTGCTCTGACTTGCCCTCCTGCCCCCTGCCACCTGCCCTGGCAGTGCTGTGGCCAGAGCCTTTCTCCCTGTAGCTAAGGCATTGCTAGTGTGAAAGGGTAGCCATGACAGCTGTATAAAAAAACCTCAAGACTGATTTTATTTCCTTTTTCACTGTGAAAATAATTCTCAGTTGAAATTGAGAGAAAAACCACATTTATAATTAGTTTACTCACTGGCAAGGCATCAGGTCTCTGGGTCTGTGGTACCTTTGAGCCTTGATTCTGCAAATATTTACACATCTGGGTGTCATACAAAGGATCTGAATTCATGGATGTAAGAATATGTGTGTGTACATATATATATGTGTGTGTGTGTGTGTGTGTATGTGTGCCTGTCTTTGCAGGAAGTGGACCTTGTTTCATGGAGAATATATTGCCTGAATGGTCCCAGGCTAATCATTGCCAATATTTTAAGCACATTTTGGTTGATGGCAGATGGAGAAAAAGAGCTTTTAACATTAATTTTCTTATTGGATATCATCTGACAAAATCCCCGGTTGCTTTCATCTTGCGTGAACCATTATTCTTTTGTAGATATGTGCCTAATAAGCTTAAATTCTGAAAATGAATATTTACACTTACTAATGGCAAGGGATAGTTAAAATCAAACATGCTGCATGGTCTTTTGGGAAAGTCAGCATTAAAGCACTGCTTTCAAATAATCAATAAGTCAACGGAGAAAATCTCTAGACTGTTGTTACAAGGGAATCTGTCATCATGCAAAGCAAAGACTTGTCTGAGAAACTGCTAAGTAAATACTTCTGCCACTTAGTAGTGGTTTGGTAGTTTGTATTTGCTACAGATTAGAGTGCAGCCATGTACAAGTTTGTTTTGCATTCCAAACAGAAGTAGAGTCTGGACCCAAGCACCTGTATGTGATCGTCACTCACGTGGATCAGTTTAAGGATGGGAAGATACCCTCTGTACTCTCTGGCTCAAACTCTTCCTGTACTGCTTACTCTCCCTTTTCCGTGTGTCTTCTGCATTTTGTATCTCTCTGCATTAAAATACTAGGATAAATTTACCTGACGTTTTTACAGACTATCAACCAAATAAATGGTCTTATACCTCACTGATCTCTATCCACCTGTGATAACTAATACCCCCCAAAGGGGACTTCACTCCCTAACAAATGTCCTAATGTAAGGCAAGAACTTGAGCTATTTGTGACAGTATCATAATTTTCTTACAAAGTATATCAGAAAACACTTAGCAGAAAACAATAAAAGTCTCAGTATAACATGAAACTGAGTTTCATTTTACAAAAAATGCATTGTGGGCTGCACTGTTTCTAGCTTTTACCACAGTGCTGGCTCATTTCCTAACTTTGCTGGAATATGAGCTTAAGACTTGGGACCTAAAATCCTTGGTAGACAGGTAACTGCCCCAAAGGGTCACGTTTGGAGGCTCAAACATGCACGTTATTGTTCCCTTCAAACCCTCTCCATCGGCATTTATGTAGCTTTCTGCAGCTGCTGAGATTTGCCTCTGTCTCAGAGGGAATAAGAATGACTCATTGTTTCTAAATCCTTTTCCATTCTGTAAACCATCTCTCTCTTTTTGGACATCCTTCCCAGCAAATGTGTCAGATGCTGTGGTGAGAGAATGGAGATGCAGATAGGATGTTAACATAAGGGTGCTGATTCCAGCTCTTGGACACATTTGCAAAATGGCCAGGTTAACAGGGTGGACCCCTATGGCAAACACAAACTCCAGCATGAAAATTGTGTTTTATGCAGCTGGGTTGGTCCTGTGAGTAGTTGAAAATGGAGCTCCTTGTAGTTGAGGCAAGTACTGTACACAGGGCAGTATTAAAAGCATGTAGATCCTGTGGATATTGTAGTACAAACCCAACAGATTCAAAGCTGTAGTCAGTCTTTCCCCTCCTAGGAGACAGAGAGGATTTGAGTTGGGGCAGCAGCACTCCCATCCACACCAGGGCCCATTTTTATGTAGCAGTGTAATGTCTCCTGTGATGGCACTGGCCTGAATTTTTTTTTTCTCCTTGATCTAGGACACTATCCTTTTCCCCCTCAGTATCTAGCATGATGGCTTTGTAGTGCTGGTATTTATCAGTGTCTACTTGTTCTCCCCTTCTGTTCTCCTTTATCTAATCTGTGTACTGGAGATACAAGTCCTCCTGTCCCTGACCTTTGCTTTTCCCTTGTCTTATACCATTAACACCCAACTACCCTCATCAGAAAAGGCTAATTCCTTTATATTGGCAAGGCCAAAGCTCTGTGAAATCAAAGGTGAAACTCCCACTGACTTCAGCTGGAGCAAAATGTGGATCAGATAAATCAAAGAACTTGAGGAGAAAAGCAAAACAGAAGGCAGAGAGACAGTAAGTTCAGCCTAAAAGGAACTCCAAAATGATTAAAAGCTTCCAAAGATCTCACACCTTCCTAAATATTCAGCTAACGTCTAAGATGACATATCTACCCTTAGGACTTGAAGCCTGATACAGATACCACCCACCTCAATAAATGCTGTTCTTCTAATTATAAGGCTTCCTTCAAAGCTGGAGTGTGTGGGCCCTGGCAGGTTAGCCGACCGGTATTCATTGGTTGCTGTGCGAATTTCCTTCTAAAGTTATAATTTCTGACCTCTGTCACTTTTCACTCAGATGACAAATGCTGGCATTTGGTGGGATGTGGTATTGATGGCATCCAGCTCTGCCATGAGGGCTGGCAGCAGAAGAGCCACGTGGGAGACAGCCGCGCCCGGCTGGATCAGATGGTTTCCCTAGGGTTTGTTTTCATCTTGCAGTATAGTTCTGACTTAGAGTGAATAAAATCTCTGAAAAGGTAACATGCTGATTTCCTGAATTATCTATCAAGTGAACTGCTCAAAGCAGAGATAGGGCCAACTGAGAGAAGTAAGAGGCACACTGCTCTGATGGCTGGGCTAATTCTCTACCTATGAGAGTTTTATTGCCTACTGCTGCACAAGAGGCTTCAGACACTGAGCAATTTCCACTGGATGAATGAAAGAGTCTGGGGACCTTTTAGCAGGAAACATCACATTTTACAGTCCCAACTTTTTTTTCTTGCTAGTGGACATTATTTTTTAATTTCTCATAATTCTTTTAAACATACCATAATATCAGACCCTGATGAGTAACCCAAATAGCCAGTAATCTTCTGGTATATCCCTTCCTGCAAAACCTCTGTGGTAAACTATTTTATGGAGGAAATGAGAGATGACCTTCTATGTCTTGAGGCATTTTATATCATGAAAGACATGAGCAATTGAACTACCTTCTGCTCAGAACTGCTAAAATGGTCAAGAAGAGAAATAGTTCTGGTGCCTCATATGAGGCCAGTTCTTTTCCATATGAGTCAATTTTTTTCCTTGCCTGACTGTTCTTCATCCAACTTATATATATGGCCATATATACATGCTCAAGCTGTAGAGGAAATTTCAGAAAGTAAGTTCTTTTCAGGGAGATGTATCACCTTCTGGATTGAAATTCTAAAGAGTATTTTTAATACAATAGAAAATAAGTGGTCTTTGTCTTTATAAGAGTGAGAGTGATCTTCCATACAAAGCTCTTTGAGTCTATTTATGAAGAGTGCCACATAAGAAAGTGATCTTGGTTCTTATTTATTAACTTTATTAATTCTGGCAGTCACATATTTTATTACCTTTAGATTGAATGACTAGGCCTCTTAATATCATGGAATCATAGAACGGTTTGGAATGAAAGGGACCTTGAAAATCATCTAGTTCCTATCTCCCTGCCATAGACACCTTCCACTAGGCCAGGTTGCTCAGAGCGCCATCCAACCGGGCCTTGAACATTTCCAGGGATGGGGTATCCACCGCTTCTCTGGACAACCTGTTCCAGTGTCTCACCACCCTTCCAGTGAAAAATTTCTTCCTAGTATCTAACCTAAACCTGCCCTCTTTCATCTTGAAGCCATTCCTCCTTGTCCTATCCCTGCATGTGCCTGTGAAAAGTTCCTCTCCAGCTTTCTTGTAGGCCCCTTAAGTACTGGAAATCTGCTAGAAGTTCTCCTGAGAGTCTTTTCTCCTCCAGGATGAACAAGCTCAACTCTCTCAGCCTGTCTTTGAAGAAGAGGTGCTCCAGCCTCTTCACAGATCCTCTGGATTCACTGTGAAGATCATCTTCAAGACTCCTCCGGATTCACTCTAGCAGGTTTGCATTCTTCCTGTTCAGGGGAGCCTGGAGATGGATCCAGCACTACAAGTGGGGCTTATAGAGAGCAGAGCAGAGTAGAGCAGAGCAGAGCGGCAGAATCCGCTCCCTGGGCCTGCTGCCCACGCGGCTTTTGAAGCAGCCCGAGATGTGGTTGGTGTCTGGGCTGCAAGGACACATTGCTGGGTCATGTTGAGGTTTTCATCGACTAGCAACCCCAAGTCCTTCCCCCCAGGGCTGTTTTCAATCCATTCCCTGCCCATCCTGTGTTCGTGCTTGGGATCGTCCTGACCCAGGTGCAGGATTTTGCACTTGGCCTTGCTGAACTTCATAAGGTTCACACAGATCCACCTCTGAAGCCTGTCAAGATGCCTCTGGATGGCATCTTTTCCCTCCAGCGTGTCTACCACCACAGATCTTGGCATTGTCAGCAAACTTGCCATTAATGTCCTTGTTACTGACAAAGATTTTAAACAGTGCTGATCCCAATGCCAACTTCTGAGGAACAATACTCGTCACTGGCCTCCACTTGGACGTTGAAACATTGACAAAACCCTTTGAGTGCGACCATCCAGTCAATGTTTTTATTCACCAAGGGGTCAGTTTGTCAAATCCTTGTCTCTCCAGTTTATAGACAAAAGATGTCAGGTGTGAGCGTCAAATGCATGATATGTTGCTATAGGACTTATTTTCCAAACGTCACGTAATTTTGTTTGTTTTCTGATTTTTAAAATTTTCATCTTCTTTTTCTTTATTTTCTTTTTAAAGCATGCAGACCTCTGAGATTTAAAAAGGTTTTCTGTACAATAATTATCTTGTCTAGAAGGAGATCAACACAAAGTTTGAGAATGAAAATAAAATGTGAAGGTGACACAAAAAAATCCCACTTATGAAACTGAACCTTTCTTTACCAAACATTTAACTAACTCTTGCTGATAAAATTACATCTTTCTGATGTAATTTCCACCTCTGTTTTCACTGATCAATAGGGCTTGTGGAGGTAAATGCAAATGTTTTAAGCACCCTAAACTACACTTAAGAAAGGAAGAAGAGAGCAGTGTTTCTCAGTGAGAGAGCCCCTATGCTGTGTATGGTGCTGTCCCATCATAGCCATTAAATGTTTGGCTCTTTATCCCTTCTCTGAGGGGGTGAGCTGTTACTGAGGCTGTGGCCATCCATGGAAGTATGTGACACTCTGGGGAGTCCAGAGCTCTGGCAGTTTTTTTGACAGGAAAAGCACTGGCAGTGGGTGGCAGAGGGGAACCAGCTTTGCTCTTGTTCTGCTGTTGTTGCAGCTGGAAACACTCCAAAGTGTGAAGTAGTGAAGGAAACCAAACACAGGACAAAAAGTGCCCCCCCCAAAACACAGTTCCTAAGTTGTGATAACACTCAGTAACACCATGGCACTCCATGTCGTTCAAGGATGAAAAAAGAAAGGGAAAGGGGAAGGAAATTTGCTTTTGAGATTTGCTTTTATTGAAAATTTTTAAACCAGCAAGACTTCTTTTCACACTCTGAAATGGAAAAACTTTATAAATATTTTATGGATCTGGAGGCCATTAGCTAATTACTTGTTTAGAAAACCAACCTGTGAATTCAGTAACTGGGGATACCCATATGAAAATCTGACCACATTAGCTTTCGTGGTGCATACCAGTCAGTGAACAGGTACTATAGTGCCTGTGATTTTCAATGACAAGTTCCCATTCCTTCTTTGAGCAGGGATGGCCCATGGTTAATTTCAGGATGATTCTGGAGACTCAGAAGTGAAAGCCGAAGTGAGACTGCTGTACAAATACAAGTTTTCCATTGAAATAGGTCAGTTCTCCAATATGATCAGCAGCCTGCTTAATTCCCAGACATTAAGCTAATTGGATTGTCCAGATACAAGATACAACAATCTTTTGTATTCTTAGAAATAACGGTGGAATTACAACTTTCCCATAGGTTTAGTAGATCTCTCCCCTGTCTCTTTCCATTAAAAGAATTCAATCCTATTTCAGAAGATAACCTTGAGAGAATGAGGAAGGTACAGGCTTTGCTTCTATCTTAATAAAAGTCTGATGTGAAGGTTTAATTAAGAGAGAAAATACCCGGGAATGAACACAGGATTTAAAGCAAAATAGACCTCAAATAAGTGAAGTAAGAATCACAAATGTGATTCAAAAGGTCCCCCTGCTGAGACAGAGAAGAGCTTCTCCCTGAAGCTTGAGATCTGTCGTAGCTATTTTCCATTTTCCATCTGTGATGTCAATTCTTATCCTCCCTTTTTCCTTGTTCTGTCTTGGCTTAAAAGGCTAAGAAGCTTTTTCCAGCTTGTTTCTTTTCTTGAGCTTGGTGACACTTTCCGTGTGGTGCTGTGGTACTAAGGTTTTGCTCTTGGTTATTTTTTGTAAGAGTTTTAAACACCTGACATTCCCACTTGTCCATCTCATAGGCCTTTCATTGCATTAGAATAAGCAAAGGGGAAGCTGCTACATCCGGTGGGTTACCCTTCTACATTCTGCTAGGGACACAATGTTTTCTGTAAACTGTCCTACCAAAGAAAGGAGTAGAGGGATGCAAAGAATGGAGAAATTAAGGTTGCCTGATCTGATGATTTTGGAGTGGGCTTGTTTTGTTATGCATTAATATATTAAACCTCTCCCACCATGGTAATTTTACCTTTACAAATCTGTGAGGAAAAAAAAATAGTAAGTATATTGCACTCAGGGGATTTCAGAGTTTAGAAAGTGAAATCCAGCTATCTTGTTTATTCATAGATGCATCCTTCACTTGAGCTTCTGAGGTTTTGGCAGCAGGACTTAGTGAAGGAGTCCTAGGAAAAATTCTATCTCACTTCACGTGGCAGTGATATTGAAAACACACTACTTTTCATGGAGATGGTCTTGAAGATGTGCACATAAAATTGTATGCTTGGTCAACAATTAGTCCTTCTTTCCAGAATTTTAAATTTGGTCTTATAAAATCTTGTGTTAGAATACATTTACACTTTCATTTAAGTCTAACAGCATTATAGTCACATTTTTGTCTGTACTGAACTGAAGATAATGAGAAGCTATTACTGGGATTCCTGCATGATGCTACTATGATGCAAATGTATTGCCTGGATTCCTAGATGATGCTACAGTAGATATAAATGCTAGGAAACATTTTAAATTTATCTTTGGCTGACAGACTAGTTTGAAAATGTGGTTGGCCACTAAAGGGGATGTTTTTCCCAAGCTAGATTTATTTGTTCTAAGAAAGTAGTTTTAAAAGCCAGTGAAATATTCCCAGGATAATTCATTCACAGCTGACTGAATAATTCATTATGAATAATGTATTTAGATTTTGCCTCTCTCTTCATAAGGAGATTAGGATATTCTCAGATACATTAATTATTCAAACTAATACTGAGTTTTCTCATCCTCCCCCTCCAAGGGTTCGATTCTGTCACCTTTACTCAAGCTGAGTAGCATTTTTTGTTGGGAATTGTGCTGATTTCAGTGGCAGTTCCTGCACAGCATGGTACAGGGAAGAGCATCTGGACGCAAGTGAAAAGGTTACAAGCACTTGTGAATATTTGATCGTTGTACTTGGAAGCTCCTCCTGTATATAGGATTGCTATGCAAATCCTAAGAGATACTTTTGTTAGCTCTTGTAACTAACCATCACAACCCCAATTTATTAAACATACAATTCAAATTCTGATTGCAGCTGAGACGTGAGCTAACATCTTGCTTTCCATGAGCAGTGGAGCTTAGCTTTGAACACTTTGCTGTTGACAGAAAGTGAACAAAAAAGATCAAAAATGAGGGCTAAAAGAAATGTTCTTGAGTGTGCAGTCACTCAGAATTTCTCTTGTTAGCAGCATTGCTTCCGGGAATTGCCCACAGGCACTTTTTCAGCATTGAAAAAAGTGCATTAATCACCTTTGTGTCTTCCTGTTCCCTATGACTGCATTTTTTTTCTGGCAAATATTTTTGATGTAGACCTAGCCTTTGATTGGGCAGATGAGGCTTCCTTCTGAACTTCAGCAGCAGCGGCTAAAGGAAGAGCTGGAGCTGCAGATTGAGGTACACCACCACTGCAGTACACCCTCACAGGTGCTCTGCAGCTATTAGTGCCACCCCACTTTGCCCAGGAAACTTCATCCTGGTGGCTCTGTGGGATGGTGTTTTCAGCTCCCTGGCTAGCTGTGCTCCCAGGTCACCTGCTATTCCTCCCACCCAGATAAGGCTTGAAAACCCCCCTCAGCAAACACATCTTGGTTAACAGTTTTGTGTTTTATAGTTAACTGTGGTGGGCTGAACTGAATAGTCAGTCTTTTTGAAAGAAAAGTACAACTTTTATCTAAAAATCATACCATCTCTTCCAGTGACTAGGTCAGAAAATCTCTCTTTCAACACTCTGCCAAGATTTCTCCTTCTTCTTGGGCTAAAACCAAGAGCTACCTCAGAGGGGAAGACTTTGGACTAAATATAGACTGTATTCTTACATAAAAATGTAAGATATTTTATGTAAGAAGATTATCCAATATTTTATACACCTACATTTTCTCCATGTGGGGAAAACGAAAAGTTCTGCCAATGTGAAGTATAAAACCTGCAATAAAACCTTTGGAGCAAAGTGCTGTGCCTCCAACATGGGGATTGCAGCCTTCTGTATGATGGAGCACCTTATCAATACATGTATTTGCAACTGCTATGCTTGCAAGTGTCTGCACTGGAAAATGGTTGCCTGGTTCTATTAAAGTTCAAGCCAGACTGGAGTTGGCAGGTTTAGAGTGCTTTGAATGTGGTCCAGCACTAATTTGATGGACAGGGTTGGAACAAGGCAGTTTAGTCTGTGACAGTAAAACAAATACAAATGGTCTCCCGGCTCTCTGATGGTGTTTACAAGAGTATTAAAATGATTTCCCACTAATGACACACAGTTGTAGGGATTGCAGCACTATATCATGGGGCTAATGCTGCTGCTGCTGTGGTGTGGATCTAGAGAGATCCAAAACAAAATGCCAGCAGAAGCACTGGACAACATACAATGCCAGAAATTACAGTCTAGCAAAATAGAGTCAAAGTGTTACTGCTGTACTTCGTGAAAGAGAGGAGATAAATGCAGGAAACGTGCCTTCACACTGTCTTTGCCTGTTTCTCTAGTGACGTATTTGTTAATATTTACCTGGTGTACACAGACCTGGTTTTAAATCTCCCCTCTGCATGGCTTAAGTACTTTACTCCATATCATATTCCTTGCTTTTTTGTGTTAATTTATGGCATGCCTTCTATATAAAAGACCTCTTATAACACATTTAGGTTCAGAAGGATATTACAGAGCAATTGCAGATTGGCTAATTTAGGCTTGATACTATAATTTATTTTTAAAGAAAGTTTGATGCTTGCTTTTCTGTAACCACCACATTTTTCCGTAAATGAAACAATTTTTAGAAGCATTTATGCATACATACATTTTGCACAAATGCTGCCTCAGAAAGCAGAGAGTTTTATATTTACCCTTTGGGCTTTTTCTCTGCCATAATGCAGGTTCTTGTGTGACAGCAGTGCCCTTATTCCTTGCAACCACCAACACTCAAATGGTCCAGGGGGAATGTAGAAGCCCCTGATTTCTTTTTGTTCAGGACAGAAGTTGTGTTAACCTTGCAAATGCAGTGAATGTCAAATCAGTAAACTGCTGACTTGCCTAGCATCTGTCTTTTCAGCCTATTCATGCCATAGCTGTATGTTAAAGAGCACCATAAACCACTTATGATCTGACCCATCCTGTGCAAACAAAGCAAAATCTGCAGATAACACAAACCATAATTCCAGATGTCAGTAGGTTGCAGATTGCTTGCTTAGTATTTTTAATGAAAGACGAACAATGAACACTCTTTTGTCTTATTAATAATCTGCATATTATTCATATTAATAGAACTGGGACCTGCAAACTCATAAATATCACTAGATACTGTGATACTGGCCTTGCTGTGAATGCTTTATGGGTTATAAATTACTTTAAATTATCATTAGACACAAGTTTCAGTAGAGCTGCACTGAAAAGCCCTCCCTCCCTTCTAGTTTTTAAAGACATCACAAGGCTATAATGATGCTGAAAACTGGCACTGATGGAATTGAAAACTGTAAAATTGGAATTGATGTGTGACTTGGAGGTTCAGATTTTGTGATGTTTCCCTCTTGTGCTTTGTGCAAGAGTTCTCTGGTTTTCCTGCTTCAGATTTTTAATGTGATTTTAGGGGTTTACTTTCCCTTGGAGACTGAATTTTTGAGAATCTTTGCAAAGATTCTCAAAAACATGGTTGCTATGGAGGCTGTGGGGAGGAGGTATGGAATGGGGGAGAGATTTAAATTTCTGTTACTAGAGCTCATTTGTGCATCTGATCCATTCACTTCCCACAACATCTGATTGGATCACTGATGTCCGTATGATGAACCAGCAAGGAAAAGATTAAACTATCACATCATTAAAAATAATTTAAAAGCTAAGGCATTCATAGAGTTTAGAAGATGACAAATGTTCAATTGGACTGGAACAGGAAATTTCAGAATATAGGATCCTTGTCTTTTCCTTCAGTGCTTTTGGGTTTGTAATGAGCGCTCTGAATGTAACTTTACTTAGGTTCATCATGGGGGGCGGGGGGGTTAATATTAACAGGCATGATTAGTCATACAGCTAGTGGAGTGTCAGCAAATTTGGCAACCGAGCAAACAGGAAAAAAAGTAAGGTTTCAACTGAATTTTTCTGGGCTAACCTAGGGCTTATTTACAGCGACATCACCCATCAAGAGACTACTTCCCCCACTGCTTTTCTGTTAGGCACACTGCCCCGTGCCAGCTCTGGTGGCTTCACCGGGCTTTTCATGCTGTTCTAATCACTGTGCCCTGTGCTCGGCAGGAGGCAGCCAACAGCCCATGACGACACCTGCTTTTTTGGGGCCAGCAGCAGAAACGGGAATTAACTCTGCATCAACTTGTATTTTGTTGTTTCAAAACCCCAACCTGGGATGCATTAATAAAATTTCCACTTGGAGAAAAACCAAAAAAGTCTGCTATTACCCAGGAGTGTTATTTTGGGTTCTGTGTGTTCTCATTGCTTGCAACTGTCAGGATTAAGAACAGTTCCCAGATTCCATGTCTATCTAGCTCAGCTTGTTCTCAGGATTTACACTGCACTAGGTTGCTGCAGTTTGTATTCCTCTTGCTCTGTTCCCTCCCCATACAGTAACCAATCACCAGGATTAATGCATTCCTGAAAGGTAAGGAGCAGAAGCCTGTCTCCTTGACAGCAGGGGACAAACATAATAAATACATTAAAATAAACATAAATAGTTAGAGCCAGCAGCAGATTGTGCTGGCAGTAAAGTAGGGTTTGCTTAATGCTTTATGGAAATGAAAGCTCTATCTTCTGCCGTCACTGCCATCATTATGAGAACCCTTTTAATCTGCTCTCTGAACATGATTATCATTTCTATAAACATAAAATATGCTGCTTTAACTCTAAGTTCCCTCCCCCAGATTAATGTAATTGAAAGTAATAGCAATTAAAATAAGAGGCTGTCCAGGCAGGCTCTGCAAGTGCAGATTCAGATAACAAAAGAGCAGAAGTTCAGCAGCTGGTATGACACAGGCAGGAATACCATTTCCAACAGCCTTTCTCCACATCAGTTGCACTTCCTCTGGCACCTGGCTGGTGGTGGAAGTTAGATCACATGTGGTCATCCAGGGTAAAAAAAAACTATTTTAAATAGGTCTTACTGGCCCTTTTATCCTATGGGACTTGACAGAGGTGACTGATCGGAAACTGCCAGAGGCTCCCTGCAGCAATATAACGTGGTACATGAGTTATTGCAATATGGATTAAGTACTATATACAGATATAAAGTGACTGACTGACTGCAATTGTTGAGCTAGGAATAAAGCAAGTAGAATTCTGTGTGCTAAGTTTCATCTCACTGTCCTAAATTATGCATCCATGTAGCAGAGAAGCAAACCCAACATAATGGTGATACTGTCCAGTGAAATACCAACCTCTGGGAATGTGCCAAACCTGACCACAGTAACATCCAGCTGTCTTTTGTGCTAGATAAAATTATTTCCTGATCCCAGGTAGGCTCCTGAGGGACCAGAGGGAGCTTTCCACTTCTGTGAAGCAGAACATTTGGTAACTGTGAATGAAAGTTCTGTGCTTGTAGACATTGCAGTTAGCCTTGCTCTCAGTTTGTAAATGTCAGACTCAGTGCTCAGCTTGCCCATGAGCTCTTCATGCTTCTCTGACAGCAGGGAAAGAGACCATTGCTGGTGTAACTGGCTGCTCCCCAGTTTCTGCACCATGGCAAAGTGGAATCTTGCTGATGTGGGCGGGTCGGCAGGAGCAATTCTCTATGGCCCCATCAAAGCTAGGGAGTGTGACAAACATGTTGGAGAGGAAGGGGCTCCTCTGGAAAAAACTGTCTATGCCCTTTAGGCCATCTTCTTAACATGGTAAGAACCTGAACAGCTTCTGGGGTCTGACCACTTCTGCAGTAAAAGCAGCTGTGGGCCAGGAGGCAAAGTGAGGAATGAAATTACCTTTTCTTGATTTTCCTACACCTTCATTTCCACTGGCAACAGCTAACAATTGGCAGCAGTTTTAGTTACAGTTTTAGGTTTTTATATGTTTACTTAGCAGCTCTATGGATGGTTTCAGATCAGATGCTGTTATTTTACACCTGTGGGATAAGATAGAGCTTATGGCAGAGATTACAATGAGTAACTAAATAGCCTTTCCCTTTCAGAGTCTTAGAGGCTTGCTCTGTGAACTGCTCTTCGTAGACAGATCACTCATTTCAGAAAATAGGCTGCAGGAGTTTTCCTTTTCTTTGATGGTCCAATTCCACTGTTAAGTGGCCAAATAATTTTTACAAAAGCCTTCGTCTATGTAAAGAATAGATTTTCAGTCTACTTTTTCCATAATTCAGGTCTGACATTTCTCCTAAGTACTCTGTTACTTGAAGGAACTGTGTCATGGTAAACAGTAAAAAATAGGGCTGGCCTGTGAATGTCCTCAGAAGATGTAGGCTAGGACAAAGCCATAGGTGTAAAAGGAGAAATATATTCTCATCCTACCTTCTCTTTCTCCTGTTTCAGGGTGCCGTATTTTTTGTCCTGTATTTAATTTGTGGACTTGCAGTAAAGAAACTTTGAGGCAGGGACACAAGAAGAAGTTTGCCTGTGTCTTTGCTAAAGCCACTGGCAGCATGAGCAAGCCAGTGCAGGAACAAACCTCTTGAGGTGGGCTCTACCAACTTTCCGCAGATAGCAAGGAAGACTTGCTAACTACCTGGTCCTTTCTTTGCTCCAGGAATAGTGCAACTACATGCTGTCCCTTCCCTTGGGCAGATGGCGATTTGGATGGTAATCTTGCAGTGAGTGAGTCCCTCCTGCTCAGCTTGTTCGTGCTGTAACTGGAAAGTATTTTCCATGTGCGTGTGCTGCGCTGACTCCCAAATGTGTGGAAAGAAGGACTGTATCGAGAGCAGATTTAATCTAAAAACTTAAAAATAGCACTGGGAAGATAAACCTGGAATAGCTCCCTCCGTCTACCGTGTACTCTGCTTAGCACTTCCTTTCACCCTGCAGCCCAGCCCATCACTCCCATGTGGTGTCACCGTCGCCATAGCATATGTTAGTTACTGGACTGGTGCCATTGGTTTCCAGTGAAGTAGCACATAGTTTTTGCATATAACCCTTCTGATAAAATTCTGCATCGTTTCTTTGCTGTGACTCAGTTAATTGAATCTTCTTTGTCCGAGAAAAATGAAAGAGTGCATGTGACAAAAGACCAAAATATCTAAATCTTGTGATGTTCTGCAGGTACCCTGACTAAAAATACTTCAGACTTGGTGCTGTTGTTGTATGGGAGATAAAATGTCAGGTAAAAATATTTACTACTGGTAGATTTTATAAGGTCAGCTGTCATCTGAACACCAGCCACAAAGAATCAGCATATTAAAAAACTACTATTAGTTCTTTTCATACCCCTTTTAATCTTCATTTTACTCCTTATTCATGTCATGAACTGTGAGTTCATGCAAGGTGACAAATTTGTACCTTAAAAATGCACCATTTCTCTGGCATTATACATACACAAGTTTCATGAACTTCCCGGTACGTCATGGCCAAAAAAGCATTAGAAAAATGAAATCTCTAAAGTTACTCTTGTTTTTTGGTATTCTTCAGAATTAAGCTGTGTCAGGTATTTCTGCAAATGACCAGCACCCATTGCACTTCCACTGAACTGAGAGAAAACTATGAATTTGAGTTTCCCCCCCACCTCTGTGTGCATTTTTTAAAGCCTGTCAAGAAACAAGAACAGAGAGAGGAGAGGCAATCTTATATTCTGGAAAGATAATTGCCACCACAGTATATAAAGCTCCTCTTTTTTGGCTCAGTAACTTGAATGCTTGAAGAGGATGGGTTGTAACTGCCCCCAAGCTCACTGAAAGGCACTTCACAGTCTTGGGAGAATTTATTAAACTGAAGATTCATCTCTTACACTGTACGTGAGAAAGGTGAAATAATTATGCAATGAAGTGAGGAAGAAGGAATTACTGATCATTTATGAGTGCACATGCTACAACATAGCAGCCGTTCTTCTAATTCACAAGAGAGCTTTTAGTCTTGCTCAAGCAAGGGAAAAGTACAGGACCTTGCCTTGTGGGTCAGTGTGCAGGGGGTCTGAAGATCTGATAGACCCTGAAAACGACTAACTGTGGCATAGCTTGACACAGAAACTGAAACTAGCACACAGCACGGGTACTGAGTTGCCTCTTGTTCAGCTGATGCCTTTGATGTTTTATGACAGGTTTTAGTGCTGATGCGGCAAAACAGCTTCAGAATGTGCAAAACCATAGCAACTGCTGCAGGAGGATATATCTGGAAACAAAATATCCTTATCCCTCTAATATGACCACATTTCTTCCCTTCCAAGACAACAGCAGCAGTGCCTCTACAAGAAGTTTTTTGTTAGGATAGGATTGGTTTGGAGTTTCAGAAGAGATTCCAGCCCAGCCATGTGGGAGAGGGGGCACACATGCTGAAACCAGGTGTGATTTTCCTGGGATAAGGGAGTGCCAACCACTGTCTGGTGACTTTTTATGGGATTAAAAGGTCTATGGGGCAGAAACCACTATTACCCAGAGTGTTGGGTTCTCCTAACAGAAGAATATGGGATTGTAACTTCTACTTCTGGGCTCCCAGTGCCAGGACATGGCCTATGCAGAGGCTATCCATCTCTCTGTCAGGTCTCGATATATTAAATGGAATAAAATCATAGACATTTCTTGCTTATTAATGTCCGAATATATATAGTCATGCCACATTTTTGTTTTTCGAAGCAGGAAATATATAAAACAACTTCAAACTTCTCCTTGGGTAGGAAAAGTTAATTTCAAGTGCTTATAAGAAAATTAATTGTAATGAATATACGATCAGAAATTGTCAAATAATTTTTTCTTTTATTTTAAGACACTATTTTAGTTTACAGGCGGAATACTACAGGATTTTGGAAATAAAGGAATACCACAAGGATCCAAATGGGGAGACCCACCCTTTCTGCTGCAAAAGAAAGATGCAAAGGAGAAGTCTTCAGTCAGAGAGAGCCAAGAGTGGCACAAAGGATCAACTTAAGGGTGAGTGCGTGCTGGCAAGCCCAGCTAGCTGCAGTTACCTTAATACACAGCCTTCCTCAAATTCCTGGAACTGATTAGTTCTTCACTGCAAGGAACATAGTCGTGCAGCAAAAGGCAACGGAGGCAGTTTTTGAGTGGCGTAATTTTTGTGATCTTTTCCTCCACACTGGCATGCCCTTATGCTACAGATAGAACTGCTGCTGAACCAGTTAATGCAATGACATCGCTCTCCACTGTCAGAAAGCCAAAGGAAATCCGCTCATGATTTCTCCACCTGTTTCACAGAGTCCTGCATAGCAAAGCCAGGACACAGGAGCTTCTCTGGGCTCGCAGGGGCTGGCAGTCCCTGCCCAAATCACAATTACTCTTTCTGAAACAGGCCCTAGCTTAACAGACGAGCGGGTTTATTGTGCCCAAAACGCACAAAGACACACTCCCAGCCTCTTGTAGAAAAAACTGCTTGTTAAATTTCCGCCGCCTCCACCGCGCCACAAGCGCCGCCGCCCCCGCGCCCCTCGCCCCCTCCTCTGCGCCGGGGATGGCCGCGGATGAGGAGACACCTGGGTTTCCCTGGCAACAGGTGCCGCGGCGGCCGGGGGAGCCGGGAGAGCCCGGGTTTCCCCGCTCGGCTCCGCGCCGCCGGCGGCCCCGGGAGCGCCTCGCCGCCGGGCTGGGTCGGGCCGTGCCGGGCGCCCCTGCCCCGCGGGGAGCCCCGGGCCGGCCCCGCCGCCCCTGGCAGCAGCAGCCGGGGGCCGGGCGAGCAGCGGCCCCGCCCGCAGCGGAAGGTAAGGGGGGTCCTGCCCGTGGCGGGGTCGGGGCGATGCAGGGGTCCCGGGGCAGCTCTCGGGGTCAGGCACCGGGGCTCGCCCCGGGCCGTGCATGGCGCACCCGCCTCGAGGAGGGTGCAGCTCCTCAGCACAGAGCCGAGCCCTGTTTCCCTGGGGCCGGGGCTCGCAGGCTTCCCCCTCACTGCCCTCCGCCTCCGCCACCCTGTTTTGCCCGCCCGGGGCATCTCCCTTCCCAGCCTTTGCCACCGCGCTTGGCTTCGCCGATGGCCTCCTCGTGGCTGGGCGGGTTTTTCCGTCCCCACTTCCCACCCCGTGGCAGACACCCGCCCCTGCGTGTGCCCTCGGGGCTGCTTCGCTCTTGCGTGGGCCTGGGCCCGCACGGGTGGCATCTGCCCTTTCACGCGCTTCAACCAGACAAGGCTGGCCCGCTTCCCCCTTTATTTCTTTTCGTTTACATTTGTCCTTAGCGAAGGCTAAGTCAGCGGCCTCGCTGGTGCCTTGTCCCCCCATGGTCGGCAGGGCAGTGGCGGTGCCCGCTGCGTGCGCTCCCTCCCGGCGCCCGCCCGGCGCTCTGTGCGGTGTCCCGGGCCCGTCGGGGTGGATGCTGCCGCCTGATCTCGGCTCCCTTTGCTGGGCACAGACGCATCAGGTTGGGCACGGGTTTCTGTGGCGAGGCTGTGCGGCTCCCGAGCAGAGCTGGCTCCTGCGGGGGCGGTGAGCTCATGTCTGTCTGCCCGTGCCCCCGGAGGCAGACAGGCCCGCGGGCCAAGGCTCTGTTCCCTCGGCGGGTTGCGGGTCCCCTACCAGAGGGGCATCCCCAATTTTCACTGCTGCCTGAGGTCACACAGCCGTGGGCAGTACTGTAAGGCTTGCCACGTTGTGGCCAACTAACTCCTTTCTTACTGCTTTATTTTCTTTCCTTGAAACTCAAACCTAAGGCACAGCAAAGGGCAGAAAAGAGAACAGTACATATCCTGGTACATTTTAGTAAAGAATTCCAAAACAAGACCTTTACAAATGCAAAAAAACCATAAAAAATAATCTTCAGGAAATGTTCTTTAAAAAATTATCCCTACTTAACATTTGCCTGTTTGTTTTGTAATAGTAATGCTTCAGTGATACTTTCTCCTAAGGTTGGATGTCAAATAGTCTTCCTGTAAAATTTGTCAAGAAAATGGGGCTGATTGGTAATCTCAGGCACTGATACAACAACAGCATCACAAATGAAGATACAAATTGACCTTGAATGTCAATTAACAGAAGGCTTTATCCACAATTTTTTATTGCACTTGAGATTTCTGGACTCTTCTGTGTCCCTGTGTTTCCTGTGTGTTGTGTTTGCAGAAGAAGAAAAGAAGCACAAAGCTTCTTTTACTTTACTTAAAACCAAAACTTGTTTATAGTTTTATGGCCAGTGTGATGTTTCCTGATAATGTAAAAATTCAATTGAAAAAGGAAATAATGTGTTGCCTTGCATTGTTCCTCCAAATAACTTAGAGGGAGATAACTTGATAAAAACATTTGTATCACACCCTCTGGTTAGTTAAGTGTGGCTATTATGGTTCCTAAAATAGAAAGTCACTGAAAGTGCCTGAAATCTGCAACATGGAGGTCAATTCTGCACACAGCCTTTTCTGCCACAGCCATTCTGCCTTAAAATTGTTATGGACTTCTCCTCTGTCTATTTCTTTAATTCACTCATAGGTTTTCACTCTTCTATAACATGCATATATGAAATCAAAAGAGAGACAAGCTTGTAGTCAGAAAGTAGCCAACAATAGTTGTTTGGTGCAATAAAAATAAAAAACGTTCAGTGGTTTGAAATAAGGAAAATTGTCACTTTTAAAAAAACAGCTTCTGGCAAAATTCCGTGACTAACTTGCTTAAGAAACGTATCTATTAAATAGTGAATAACGAAGAAATACCTCTATAAACTATCCACTGAATTGCTTCTTTGTCTTATTTTTCAATGACTTATGATGTTTTGGCTTTCCAGCATTATTGATACTAAATCAGCTGGCTGACTGCGAGTGTGTCTTTACAAAGAGAGTGGCCAAGAGTTGCACAAAGCCCAGGAGGAGCATGCTGGGGTGGGGGTTGGGGGATCAGGACCATTTCCAGGAGCAGGATGGTTTTCCTTGTGCTTAGCCTCGGGCATAGACATGGCTTACTCCTTCCCTCAGTCAGAAAAGGAACTTCAGAGGCTTAAGCATACACCCGGATGGCTGCTAATGAGACTGTCTGTCTCTTCATATATTTCAAAATCTACATGCCATATTTCAGTTTCCGGCCTTCTGGGCATTTGTGTCTAATTAGGCTGGAGGGCCTCCAGTTCAAGATTACCTATGCTGCTTGGTGCCCAATTTCTTTATATGACTTTGGCAATAAAGCAGATTACTGTGGGTTTATGTGCAAGCAAATTAGGGACAGATGTAAGCATTCTTATAAGCCCTGTTCCTGCTTTCTTAGCACGAACTGAATTTCACCATCATCTGGTTCTTTCTGCATAAAATGTGTCGTGTGCTGATTTTAGCATATTTATAACTGGGTGTATGAACTCTGTAAGATGTGAGACTTTAAAATCATTTTCTCTTGCCTTTTTTATTTTTTTTCCCCAAATAAAAACCAATACTGTTTCAAGAAAAGTTTACCAGCTCCAGATAGAAATAATGAACAAGAGAAGAGGAGTCCTGGCCAAGTAGAGCTATACATAGCACAAGTAGCAACAAATGTTTTAAGTTTGTTTATGTTTTCATAGCAGCCTAGAGTAGAATGGAGAAAACAAAACACGTGTTTTATACTGGTGTATAACAGTATGAAGTAATATTGCATTGTTTAGGACTGCTATTTACTTGTGCTTAAAAAAAAACAACAAAACAAAACAAAGTCCCTGTGCATTATAGGAGAAATATGCAAAAACTGCTAAGGCTGTCTCCTTGACATCACTGAATAAATAAACCATATTGTAAAGTTATAGAATTGTAGAATGGGTTGGAAGGGACCTTAAACATCATCTCATTTCAACCCCCTGTCAAACAGGGAACCTTCCACTATAGCAGGCTCAAAGCCCCATTGAACCTGGCCTTGGACAGTTCCAGGGTAAGGCCATCCAAAGCTTCTCTGGGCAGCCTGTGCCAGAGCCTCACCACCCTCACACTAAAGAATTTCTTCCTAAGAACTGATCTAAACCTGCCCTCTTTGAACTTGAAAGAGTGGTTTAAAGTCTTTCCCACTTGTCCTATCACTACCAGCCCTTGTAAAAATTCCCTCTCCAGCTCTGTTGTAGCCCCTTTGGGTTCTGGAACCCCAACTCTCTCAGCCTGTCTTCATAGAAGTGTTCCAGGCCTCTTTTTTGCCTTCCTCTGGACTTGCTCCAACAGATCCCTATTCTTCCTGTGCTGGTTGCAGTGTTTCAGGTGGGGTCACAGAGCAAATAGAGGGACAGAATCCCCTCCCCTGACCTGCTGCCCACGCTTTTTTTGATCGTAGTTCTCCAGATTTTTTGTCCTCTTTCTTTCTAAGTGCTAGATCTGCTCTTAGGATGCTATCCCTGGTTTTGTTAAGCCAAAACCTGAAGTGAAATCCCAATTCCAATGAGCTAAATGACAAGATTGAATGACTAGATGAACAGTTGTCTCATCTTACATGTCAGGAGAGCTGGGTACGTATTCAAAGGTAGTTGCCACCTTAAAAGAACCTTAAAAAAATCTAGAAATACACGTTAAAATGAAGTCTGAAACCCATCAAATTCTTTAAAAGTTACAGTTTTGGAATCAGAAATACTGTGTTTGAAAACAAAATTCTTTATGACCTCATTAGGAGGACTTAAGGATAACTGTCACCTGATACCCAAACTCTTGCTTAATATAAATCTTAGGGATTTTACCTCAAATTCCCCTGTGACAGCTCTGCAGAAATGTTTTGGCACTGAGATGGTGAAGAACAGTGCACCATGAAAAGTGAGTGGCTTCTGCCTGTCAGGCTACCAGATTTTTCCTTGTGATTGTGCAGTTTGATAAACTCAATTTTTATTGAGTTTTATCCTTTGAATAAAAAGGATTACAGAAGAAACACTGATACATAATCCTTGGATTTAAATCGTATTATTGAAGTAGCTCTGCATTTGAGAATGCTCTAAAAAAAGTCAACACTTTGTATTTACTGGACTTGGAGCCCTGGTAAACTCACTATTCCTAACATTGTATATGCTGTGAAAAAGAAAAAAGGCTGCCTGAATGTCATATAATGACAGAGGTTTTCATCCAGCAGAGATACTGAACTGCCACCCTTTTGTAGGCAACTTTTATAATAAATTAATTTCTTTCCTTTATGAAGGGTTGAAACAACTGGGACAGGCAATCACATCTGAAATGTTTCTGCTTTTATCTTTGGAATATGGAGGAGCAAGAAGTGAGGAGGCATTTCCTGGTGGCAGGAGCTGAATGCTTGGGAATGGGTGTAGTGGAATCTGTTCTGTTGAAGGTACCATGCCCTGCCCTCTGCCTCCCCAAACCATGGTGAGGGACAGTCTTGCAATGCCTTTGGAGTCTGTTTCTGGACATTGTGCTGGGAACTTCTATCTATTAAGGAATACAACAGCACACTTCTATGTATCAGTCATTCATTTTCATAGAGAGCAAAGTGACTGGTCAGTAGTAGAATGTGCCTTCAGAAGAAGCTGAGTATCTTTTCATGGCAAACCTATCACTTTAAAACCCATTTTTTGTCCTGTAACATTCCAGAGATGAACAAAAATCTGCAAGCACTAACCTTGGAAAGGAAACATGTTTGGCCCTGCCAGAGGTAACGCAGATGATCTTGTTAGAGAGCAATCTTAAAAGGTCTCAGAAACTGCAAACCCAAGTCTAGTTGGTGTTCGCCAAAATAGTTTTCTAGTGAAGGGCTTCATAATTATTTTGTATATCAGATATGTGTTTCAAATGTAAAGGAGAGGCTAAATGCCTTAATAAGTTCAGAAGGCAATAGCCTCATTTATCAAAAAGATAAGAGGAACCCAGATGACAGAGTTATCAATATTCTGCAGGGAAAGAAAGCGTATGGTAGGATGAAGAAATGTACTGCAGTTGGTTAGGGGCTTTGCCATTTGGTATCAGAACACTAACCTGAACTCTGAAAAAAGTATTTGGGAAAAAAATATTCTTACAGACCCCATCTGGACTTTATGTGATGCTGCAAATAAAAAGTCCCATTTTGGGACTTTTTTTTTTTTTATTGCTGTGTTTGTGTGTGTGTATAAAATTGGAGTAGGACTCTGTGTCTTGGATCATTCTACTTTTTATTTTTTCAACAATTTCTGAAGTCATTGTAGCTGCAGCTTGGCTATCATGTTCTTCCTTTGACTGGAAACTGGCCAAGGGGATGGTTGGCAAGCCTGTTTTTTGGAAGTCTGGACATCTTGCTGCATTGGGTCCTCTGCAGTATTAATAAGCCATGAATAAACTTCCTGGCATTTCTTTAACGACATTATGGGTAAAGAACAATCCGTTTAAGCCTTCAGAGAATAGCTATTGCAGAAGAACAGAAAACACAGTCCATTGACATCTAGCAAATTACTATTTTCTTGCTAAAGTAAAAAGATTTTTTTTTGATCTTTGCAGAGCAGAAAGAATAGTGCTGGGACATAGTATAAATTATAAACTACCAGTAATAAGTATAGTCTTTCCACTGTAAAGTCTTACACATACTGGTTAAGAATCTCTTTTCCTCACTTGATCTGCAGTTGATATTAATTGAATTTTGTGTCCTTTTGTTGAATTTATGTTTTGGGATCTTACCTTGAAAATACCATTTAAGTTGCTGTCTAGTTTGTATCTCAGCTGGCCAGAGTCAAGGAAATATCCCTAGATCCAATGGGGATGTCCTTAACTTTCCCTGGATGGGGGGCTGCAGGCAAAACTGCTTTACTGTGTATCAGAGGGACATTATAAAGGCAGTTCTGAGGGAACCCGTGGTGCAGGTGTGCTGCAGGGTGAGCCAGGAGCCATCTGCTCTGTGCTGCTGCTCCTCGAGGAGCTGAGTGGTGTGGCCTGTCAGGAGGCCCCATCTGTGCCATGAGCCTTTGACCAGCAGCTTCTCTTGGGTGATTTTTTCCACAGCAGAGAACAGAACTCAGGGGGATGCACGTAACGATTCACCACAACAGAGAGGTTCTGTACTGAGTGTCGTGGTAGCTGTAGTCAGCAGTACCACAGCTTTTCCTCTCCTGCAGCACTTCTCTATGTGGCATGCAAATGACTAATGAGTAGTTAATTAGGCATAAGTGATCCTGATTTTATTCTGTTTTCCTGTAACAAATATATTCAAGTCCCTGTTCTCACTGGTTTATGAAAATGACCAATTTCGTAACATTGAAAACAAGTTTCAAGACAAATAAAAATGATAAACCATTTTTTTTTCTGTCTAAGAATGACCAAAAAGACCAAGGAAACCCAACAAAGAAGATTAATTGCTATGGAAATCCCAAAGTGAGAAGGTAGGAGTACGAAAGTTCTATAAAATGAAAGTTAAGTGCTTTAGGAAATTGAT
This sequence comes from Chamaea fasciata, assembly GCF_029207755.1. Lineage (NCBI taxonomy): Eukaryota > Metazoa > Chordata > Aves > Passeriformes > Sylviidae > Chamaea > Chamaea fasciata. The sequence continues at coordinate 102,826,071 of NW_027094087.1, read as the reverse complement.
AAAGGCACACAAAAATCTCAATGGTGAATGGAATAATGGATGAAATACCATTTTCTTGTCTTTTTTTTTTTTTTTTATTTTGAAGAAGCCTAGTAAGAACAAAAGGAGTCTGAACAAAAGAGTGGGCTGTTGTTAGTTGAAAAATGTCTATTAGAATTAGAGAAAAGTATTCATTGAATTACTTTTCTTCTTCAGGTGTCAGTAAAGGATAAAGTACCAAGACTGTATCTTGGCTGGTGGTGATGGTGAAGCACATACCAGCCTCCTCCACCTCTGCTGTGTGAGCTGCTGTTGTGCTACTCTTTGGCTTATTTAAACATCTGGACCTGACAACTAATGCCCAGAAGTTTTTACAGAATTCACTGTAGAATTCTTTGGGTTATGAAGCTTGAATTTTTCAATATGCTTTGAAACTTGGAGAAATTACAGTGAACTTGGAATTTTTTCACCAATGCTTTCAAAAGGAATTTTCTGGATAATTGGAAGCCTATCAATTTGGCTCTGGTCCTGGAAAAAATGAAAGAAATTCTCTCTCTGGACTACATTTAAGCTTCCTGTCACTCTTTAAGTCCAGTCACCCATGATTTTTGGAAAATAGATTTTATCAACCTGCCTTTTTATTCCTTTCTTTATTCTCTTTTTTGAGAGATAACAAATACAGTTTGATCAATGCCATTGCGATGAAGTAATATATAATATGCTTCTGTGAGGCATGATTTTTTGATCAAGTGACTGGACTGAAATGAAATCAATTTGATGCTTCTTAAATGGACTAAAAGCTGGCAGACAGGCTATGAAACATGACTGTAAATGAATCCTCACTGAGTGTGTACCTTTCTGTTGGATCCTATAAGAACTGGTTATTAGGAGTGACTATTTAGCACTTTATTGATGATCTAGATGGCAACAACATCAGTTTTCCATAGTAAATCTAAGACGGAGCAAATCTATCTGATGCAAAGGGATCTGTCAGTTTTTGTAAAGTGGGTGCAAGCTGTAGTGTGCCATGAGTGGGGTTTTGGTGAGCTGCTGTGGCTCTTAGATGTGTAATGACAGTACTGAGTAAGGCTAGAGAAGTATTTTGCACATGTGCATTGTATTGCTATTTAGAGGGAGAAGAGGGGTTAGATAAAATTGTGACAGTAAAGGATTTGGAAAAATGGACCAGTAAGGTCACTATCTGCTTGATTCACCAAAGAGGGGAGGCCCAGTTTTCTTGCTCTTTTTAAGTACCTGTTCTGGTTCATCACAGGGGAAGGAATTCTTCAGTGCAGCCAACACAAGCCTAGTAAAATGAACTGTCTAGAAGGTGAAACTGAGCAACAAGGTTTGCCTTTGTAACAGTGATGTAAAGTCACCATTGGAATATTAGTAACAGTATAAACATTACGTATAAATACATTCTAGTTAAAAAGGACTGTGATTTTCAAAGGTTTGTATTTTTCAGATCTGAACTCAGAGATTCCTGTCATATAAAAAAATATTACTTCAATTCAAGGTGTTTTCTGGTGCAATTTATGGCCATTTTACAAGAGGACTGTGGTTCTCTATTTGTTTAGACAGCTTTGGAGCTTTATTCAGGCCTCTGAATACTGGTGAAATTTAATGTAGTCTCTTGTTTTACTCAGATGTTCTATCAAAGAAATGTTTTTGTCTTAAAGTTTTTACTGGCAGGAGTGAAAGTGGGGAAAGTCATGTGTATGCTTTAGAACTTAAGAGATGTCTGTACTCCCCTTTCCTGTTGCTTTCTTTCCTTGAGCCTTCCTAAATAGCCAGGGCAAAGAGACCAGCAATTTGACTTATTATTCCTTCTGCTCTCTGATGCAGCTGTTTTTGGCCTGTAACCAGAGCAGATGAATGTAGTGCCCAACTCAGGCAAGTCTCTGAATCGGCTAAATGCAGTAAGGGACAAAGATGAAATTTTTATGTTGGGCTAGACAAGATTCTTTCTGCACTGCGTTTAACAGAGGTTATATGAAAACCTCGGTAGAGAGTTTTCCTGTGACTGTGTTTATATTGCTTACATATGAAAGAATTTTGTGGCTCTCTTCAGAGCTGGGATTGTTTAAGATTATATTGAAATTTCTTTATGTTGAAATGTTGGGTGACAGAAAGAAAAGCCAATTTCAGAATTGCAACTTAGATATCATGATGAGCCCAAGGGATCTTAATGAGGTTCTGCTCCACATTCTCAAGAATCAGAATTTAGAAATTTGATCTTTAGAAAGTCCATTGCATTTAAGTACAGCCATGAGTATCTGTTCAGTTTTTGTTAATGCTGTTCACTACTGACAGGGCTCTGAGAGAAATACATGAAAATGTTTTGCATCTAGAAAGTTAATGTTCACCTGCATGTTTTTCACCTTTTTGCTAAAGCAATGAAAAATACTCCTCAATTGAATCCAGATATTTCATATACAATTAGTACAGTTAGTAATTGTACGTGCCATTTCTCTATCACTTTTGCCCACTGGAACAATTTATTCTTCCATCCTACTAAAATTGAAAATAACGAAGCTGGCTTGCTTTGCAGAGGATTTGAAATTACATGCCCAGATCACCTAGAAACAGAGCCAGGGGTAGTATCAATGAGTCTCAAGCTGCTCTTTTATCCATTGGACCATGCTGATGACACCACTAAATACAAAATTTGATAAGTACCCAAGAGCAAATGCATAACCAAGTTTCAGGTTTTTCTCTAGGAATATATTGAGAATCTTTTCTAAACTGTGATGATAAATTCTTTTTCAAGTAGATTTTTTTTTAATTTATAAAAATATAAACAGAAAATGTGTCCCTCCATGTTTGTTCTAAAGAAAAAATTTAATTTTTTTTCTGTGACCATAAAAATACTTCCTTCCCCACCCTATCCCCATTCCAGTTACTGCATTGAAAGACTACTCTGTGTTTATGTTCAATTCCTATTTCAGTTTACCAGCAGTAGCAACCTACAACATGCACAGTCTACATTCTCCAACAGTTGCAGCAACACTTACACACTGGAACAGTTTGTAACATCAGTAGAACCCTCTCCTTCACCTGTATGAAGTCATGCCTTAAAATGATCCTTTCTCCCCAATTTTTGCAACAAATTGAATTTCTTATGAGAACTGATAATTTCCCATCAGGCTTAAACAGAAGATCCAGTTGCTTTATTTTGCTCCCCCCAATTTGTGCTGAGCTGTGCCTTCCTGTTTTACAGCTGGATTGAAGGCATCTCTGATAAAGGACTGTGTTGTTCAGCTGTAGCTTAGGGTAATGTTCTCTTAGTCTTGTGTCTTGGTCTTTTAGTATTACAATCTACAACTTACTATCCTTACCTCTGCCTTCCTTATCTTGCCAGAAGAATGAACTTGGCTGTTGCTGTCTCGTGTAGCCAAGGACTATCAGTGTCTTTACTGAGAAGGCAAGAGTGCTGCTGCTGTACATGTCTATATTCCAGTGACTTGCCCACCAGCAGGCATTGCAAACTTATCTGAAAGAACTTCTGTTCACCTGTCTGATACCTCTGTTCAGAATATTTTGATTATTAAATCCTCTGCATGAAAGATGCTGATCAACCTTGATGGAAAAGAAATACGTACCGATGTCACAGGCATACATGCCAAAAGCAATTCTGATTAGGATCTTTCTGGCTGCAATCTAGCACCCAGCCTTAGGTGCATGAGTATTTTCTATGAGCAGTAGCTATTTGTGCATGATTCCTAAACACAAGGACTGAAAGGATTAGAAAGATGTACGGTATATGATTCTTTGCCCTTTCCACAAACATCAGGGTCACAGCTAGAAAGGACTGCAATGAGGTCATAAAAATATTCTTTTTTTTCCAAGCTTTAAAGATCAGCACTGTTTGTCATGGAGCAAAATGGCATGGAAGTTGAACTTCTGTTCCCACAATTGTATTTAAGAAGTGCTTGTGAATCTTGACAGACTTATGAGTGATTGTAAGCAGCTGACTGAAAACAATAGGCCTGTGCATGCCATGGGACATGGGTGGGCCCCAGCCACCGTCAGTGTATCTGTGCTGGGCAAACCTTGTGCATCAGGTAAAATATGCCAGGGCAAAGCCCCAGGAGCTGGGGCACACTGCAGCACGTTTGAGCTTCAGTCCCAGCTGTTTCTCAGCTGTTCAAACACTTTATTTGAAGAAATATATCAAATAAAATGCATTTTGTGTGCTTTTTTTGAAGAGGCTGAACTGTGTCTTCCCTTGATGCAAATTTGCATCTGACAACATGTTGTCATAGCGTTAACCCCAACCCATTCTCTTAGTTTGGGGAGGCACATGTTGCCAGCTCAGAGCTGGTTTACAGAGAGGCAGAAGGGTCCATGTGTGTTCATGTATATGTTTATAGCTAAATGTTGTGTTACCATGAATATAATTAACTAAGGAAAAGATAATTCCTGGAGAGGTTGTCTAGGAATGAAGGCCTTCTGTGGCCAAGGGCAGAAAAGCTTACAAAGTCAAAGAATTACAAAGAATGTTCTTGATGCCAAAACCTTATTTCTTGAAATATAAAGGGAAGATACGAGAGGAAGAACATAAGAAAGTGCAGTGGTGAGGTTGTTGATGGTGGTATTTGAGGATAGACTGATAAAGGGAATAATGATATGACAAAGAACCTTTTCCATCTGTAACTAAAAATCTACTGCTGTTTTGTGGTTCCATGTAACTGAATCAAAATCAGTAAAACGTTTTGCTTCTTTTTTTAAAATGCAATTGCCTCTGGGTGGAAAATGTTTTCTAATGTCTCCTAAATTCTTTAAGTGGTGTTTCTGTGAGTGTATGGAGATGTATTCTGCACAAAGGAATACTGTAGTCTGAAAGCTGTTTTGGAATCATGTTCTCTGATAAATATAAGACATGAGAAGCTAAATAGTTACATTGAAAAGGCTTAACACTTGAAGGTTATTATGATATTAAATTAGATATGTATGATTTTAAGGAAATACTGTGTTGATCTGTAGATAATTGAGAAGATATTAGTTCAGTAAAAAAACAGTTACTGGAAATATATTACTTAGGGCTAAAAAGCTGTCTATATACAAAATCTTTCATATCCCACATATATTAAATGCAGTGTACTCTGTCTGTAAAGATCTTCTGTGGCTTACTATTTGATCTGAGCACCATGTAATAAAAGTTCAGCTGAGATGAAATTCTGTGTAATTGAAAACTCAAATGAAGAAGATGCCTAGTAGGAAAGGAATAAAATGCACGAGCTATAAATAAATGGATATTCTGAAGCTAGTATATGAGGTACTTTTTATTTCTACAACCTGGAATTCTAATTTCAAAGAAAAAGCTACCAAAAAAAAAAAAAAAAAAAAAAAAAGGAAAGGAATTGCACCAACTGTCACACTCAAAAGGTCTGTGTGACAAAAGGCAGATGAAAGAAAAAATGAGATCGCAAAAGTGTTATGTTTGCAAGAAAAAAAGAGAGCCCTTTACCAGGCTGCAAGTAAAACTAAAATGTGATGAAGAGCTACTGGCCTTTAGAAACTAGGTACTTTAAACAGTGAAGGGAATTTCATAGTCCAACAGTACTGCACGATGGGAAAGATTGTATCCTATTTATTGCGTTTTAATTTCTGTATCAGTTGAGGTATGTAATTTTCAGAAGAGGAGATTTAATCTGATTATCTGGTAATTCAGAGATCCCATTATGATGTTTAATTTGCTAGTGCTCATGACCTAGAACATTTCACTAGGCAGCTGATAGTGTGAGGAAGAGCCAGAGATGTGGCTTCAGCCTCCTGCTGTACAGGGCGTGTGTTGGTAGCTGCAAAGGAGTAAGGCAGACCTGGAAGCTGATGCAGCTCCTGCTACATCAGTTTGGGATGAAATCAATGTGTGGCTGAGATGGGACTGTCGTCGTCCCTGTTTTTCAAGGAGATACACACGGCAAGGATTTGATGAGTGGAATTGTTAAACTGTATCCGAACAGCGCTACCCAGGGACATAATGCTGTGTATCCTTCGGTCTCCAGGGGGAACTACAAGACAACAGGATTAACTATCAGAGTGGATTTGCTCTGTAGACAGAAACTCTTTTCTACACGTTTGGAAGAGATAATTGATGGAGGATCAGATTGTGCAGACTTCTGAAGCAGACTAGTTTTTTTTTTTTTTTTTTCCTCTTCTCATTACCGCCCAGGTCATGAAAATGTATATACTTTATGCCATTTTTTTGTCTCCTTACAGTCATTACACTGGAAATGTTATCAGTTTTTGTTGTTGGTTTTTTTTTTTTGTTTGTTTTTGGGTTTTTTTCCCAATTGTTACATTTCTGAGGCCTCATATAATTATTTTCTCATAATATATTCAGTTTCTTTGTCTTTATAAAAGAAGCAGCATAGGTGGAGCTTGGAAAAGAATTATATTCTATCCTGACACTCTAAATATGTTATTGTTTAAAGAAATAATAAATTGTTTTAGGATGATATTCTCTTTAGGACCTAGCTTAAGTACCTGGTTAAACATAAAAAGTGGTGATCAGAACTCTCGTGTTGTAGACACTAAGAAGGAAAAGAGCTGTATTTCTCTAGACTGACTTTCAGCAAGAAAGAGATCCAGAGATTCTTGCATCTGACCCTGTATTGCGAGAAAGTCATCTAGCTTTGATCTGCCAGGGGCAAATGATAGAGGATCTAATACAAGCTTTTGCAGCGCGATTTTGGAGGACTACTTATTTTGGTGAAAAGCAATGAAATTGAAAAGAACTGAAATTACTTTCTATTTGTGACATGAATTGCCTGTCATAGGCATGCAACCTTAAAAATAGAAATCTTAAAAAATTAAAGTCTTGAGAAAGAGATAGTAGCTTCAAAGAAGAATTAATACACAGATGTCATTTGGCTTCTGCTGTAATGGACTTCTCATTTGTTCAAACTATATGCCTTATTTCTAGACTAAAACCATCTAGTTTTAATTTCTATACTCTGCTTTTTTTACAATATTTTTGTCTTTTATATTTTTTAATCAATATCAAAATAATGTGCAAGGATGTCTAATTTTCGTGTATGTGTGGCTTATAGGAGGTGCAGATTTTGGTTCACTTAGGTCATTCAGCACCTTCAGTTCCTACCCCAGTCAGGGTCTGAGGGATCAAAACCCACACAGAATTAATTGTCTGTACTTGCTAAAGAATATTATAGGATAAACTTGTACACCAAAGATCAGCAACACTTCCTTCTCTTCTGTACCCCAGATACCTGATGTGAGCAAATACCCTTGAAACAAAGTGAGACTGAGAAATACAGCAGTAGGTACTGTGTGTTGGTACATGTGCTCCTGGAGCTTACTGGTATCCCATTGATCAGATGTTGCTGAGTTATATAAAATCTATATATAATGCATCTTCCTTTTTTTTTTTTTTTTTTTTGAATAATATTTTCTGGACACCTATGGTGATGTTACTTTTTGACATCAGTCGTGTAACAAACTGGCTTGTGCTTTCAATTTCATGCCCATTAAAAATGGCTTAAAATGGGCTGCCCCCTTTTGGGGGTAATCAGTCTTTGGTTCAGCAATTTCCAAAAGCAATACCATGGAGAAATACCAATAAACTAGAGAATCCTGAGCAGAGCAAGCCACTGCACTGCAGAACATAATTCATAGAAAGCATTTGACAATAGCATTTTTGATGATTCATTCTCCTGACTCAGATGGAAGAAAGAACCAGGCATGGTAGCAGAGCATTTGCAATAAAAGAATGAGAGATTGCAGGGGCACGCTTGTTGTGATGACCCTGGAAATGATAGCAGGTTATTCTGGTGCCCATTCTGGGCCAGACTGAGATGGGTCAGGGAGAGAAAGAGATAGCATGGTCAGTAAATTTATGAATGCAGTATAAATTATTGAAGGATGTAGGGAAAATGTCTAGCCAAGTATAGCTGATGACTTTTCTTATAAGTTTGTCTGGTAAAGATAATATCACATGCTGTAGGGCATGCAGCATTATGTGACATCCTAATTTTTTTCATAAATTGTTCTGTGAGATGGGGGCAGCTCTGCACAAGATTGTTTTCATAGTGTTGTGTCTTGTATTTGCATTACCCTGTGACTAACTAGCAATGAGGCCTGCGTGAAGCTTTACGCACTACTGAGCTGCAATAAACTCTCTCCGCCCTGAGAGCTCTCTAGTATCTGGCATTGTTGTTGTTTTAATGGGATTTTTTTTTCTTGGGCAGGGACTTGAGTTTGAGCTTCCCTTGTCTGGCCGCATCTGTCATGAATCTTGTTGGATTTGAGTAGGTTGGTGATGCCTCTCCTGTTTGTTGTGTTTAGCTGAGAACAGCCTGCACGTTTAAAAGCATGGGGAAAAAAGTGCCAGTATTCAGAAAATCTTGTTTTTCAAGGAATTCAGCTTAAAATGAAGAACACAGAATTAGTGTAGCTCTTGGTAACTGGATTAAAACTAACTACCTTCAAAAGAATTGCTATGCAATGCAGTCTTCCCAAGGAGGCCTCTAGTTTGGAACTTTTTTTGGTTTGAATTGGGCTGAGAGGAAAAAACACATGCACTGTGCCTGGGTTTGCAAATCTTACATCATGTGTAGTCCAGTCAGATGTGCCTGCAGCCCCCTGTACACTGTGAGTACTTATCTAGTGACGGGCTGAGTTGGAAGCTCTGCATACCCCAGAAAGAGAAGCATGCCTTTTCAGTTCAGTCTGAAGTCTTTTTGCTCTTTGCTGCTTGCTGCTGAGAAGACCTTCAGTAAGAGGGTAACCAGGCGTGGGATGCACAAGTGTCTCAAGGCTCAGGCACAACACAAGAGGGGCTGTGTGAGACATCTTCCACTGACCCCCAACTTTGCCACACTCTTGGTCCTGCTGTGGGTGTGGTTCCTGGTGGTTCCTGCGTGTGCCTTGGCTGCAGGTTGGGGCCACCGTAGCTTGACTGTGCTGTGGGTCCACACCAGCTCTGCCCAAGTGACCTGGTGACACGATGGCAGGACGTCCCTGGAAGGACGTGGGGACGTGGGGGTTTGCTTGGCCTGGTACAACCAACTGCAGTGCTGTGGACAGACTCTTCAGGTGGAGTGCAAGGTCCTGATGCTTTTTTCTGGCTGATGCCTCTTTGCACTGGCCTTCAGTGGATGGTTCAGGTTTATTTTTGACCAATGAAGCATAGAAAGGTCCTTGAAACGTAGGGAGAGTGAAGGAAGATGGACTGATGCAGATTCCTTCCCATTTTGAATTTTGTTGTTTCCACTGCTGCCTCCGTGCATTTATGCCTACTAACTTCACAAATGCCTGGCAGTCTGTAAGTTTTACGTTGTCTTTCTTTTAAACTTGGCTTAACCTGTCTGGGGAGTCTTCCGCAAGACTATATGAGTCACATAAAGTAGCAATATGCTAAGTTAAATACAGTAAATGATTTATCTCCTCTCCCTCTGGTTTGTGTTTTGAAATGTACGCTGCGCGGTTTGATAGCTTCCTACCACTGCTGCCAGGCCACCTGTCCTGCACCACGGCCAAGTCTTTGTCTCCAAAAATACCACTGCAGCTCAGACAAACAGCCTGGCAGCCATGCCAGGGAAGACCTTTCAAGTGATGATCTCGTATCGCCACAGTGGGAGAGAAAGATATATTGCATGTCTGACCCAACACTTCAGAACTGCAGAGCCATGTCTAAAATGCGTGTAGTGAGCTGATCAGCCCCTGGAAACAGGCACTGTATTTTTTTTTAATTAGTGACTCACACTATTAGAATTGATGAATTAGGCCTGTATCCCTTGCCACTCTGGAGTGAGTCCAGAGAAGGGCAACAAATCTGGTGAAGGGGCAGGAGTGCAAGTCCTATGAGGAGCTGCAGGGGGAGGTGGGGTTGTTCAGCCTGGAGAAAAGGAGGCTCAGGGGAGACCTTACTGTGCTCAGAAAGAGGGTGTAGTCATTTGGGCCTTGTCTCTTCTAGTAACAAGTGACAGGATGAGAGAAAGTGGCCTTAAGTTGCACCAGGGATGGTTTAGCTAAGTTATTAGGAAAAGGTTTTTCATAGGCAGGCATGTAAAATATTGGAAAAGGCAGCCCAGGGGGGTGGGTGAGTCACCATCCCTGGAAGTGTTCAAATAACATGAGGATATGTCACATGAGGACATGGTTTAATGGTGAAGATGGTGGTGGTGCTAGATTGATGGCTGGAGTTGATCTAAAAAGATTTTTCCCAACCATAAAAATTCTATGGCTCTGTGAAACCCAGTGCTTTTTCTGTGTGCACCCTTTATTTTTGCCTGTTAAGGAGGATACTGGAAGTATGTAATGTCACGTAGTGGCTGTGGACAGACACTTGAGTTTTCAAATAAGTAAGTTAAATGTAAACAGATGATGAAGTGGGTGTCCTGTTGAGATTTAGATCTTCCAAAAACAGTAGGGTTGCCTCTATGCTCATGTTTGGTTTTTGATGGCCCACGTGTTTCCATACCCAGGCTAGCTAGAGAATACCCAGCAGCCGAGAGAATGGCAGCACCCTCACTGCCCAGGACTTAGTGCTGAGCCCTGGGGTGCCATGCCGGCCCATGTGAGCTAGCATAGCAGTCCCTGCATCCATGGACACTCAGTTTGTGCTGGACATCAAAGAGAGCAAGAGAATGGAGTTGCAGCTGCTTAGGCTTGATTTGCTGCATAGATGGATGTAACTGAACTTTTTCTGCGGGGTGAAAAATCCCAAGTGGAATGCAGCTCCTGCCAAACATCCTTGTTCCTAGCAGCAGCATCTTCTGGTGTGCAATGGAGGGACTTCAAGGATGATTCTTCCTCACTAGCACTGCAGAAGTTACTAATTTGCACACCTTCATGATGGACTGTCCAGTACCCTCTGGGTCAAGGCCAATGCTGATTGTGAGAGCGATGTGGTGGAGACACTTTGTAAGAGCACAGTGTTCAAGGGGATGACGTGAGGGAGGCAAAGTACCTAAAGTGTCTGCCTACGTGCAGATAGAATAGGGAAGCACGTCTGTTAAAACAAAAGGTCTGGGTTGCTTGTTTGGTTTTAGGAAACTTTCCATCCTCCCATTGAAAGAAGCCCTTGGGGTGAAAGGAGTGCAGTTGTGAACTTAGTATTGTTGGCGTCTGTTTTCTACCAAGGTTACATAATTGCTGTTTTCCTGGGAAATGAAATCATGGAAGTGAAAAAACTAAATTCGCCAGAGCATAAGCAGGCACAACTTTGATTTCAGGCACCTGTTTGTGCCAGTATTTAATTTGGCACAGGAAACATAGCATCAAAATGAATATGAGCAAGTAACACAAAAATAATGGCACAACTGGCATTCAGACACTGAGATGTGAGAACAAACACATCCTTCCCCAACATGGGAAACTTCACAGTACATGGTGTGTATGGGGGATGAGGCCAATGACAGAAGCAGGCAAGGAGACTGACTCCTGCGCAGCAGGAATGGTGAGGAGGTTGGGAAATACTCTTACAGAATTTCAATGAACCCCATCTTAAATGAATTGGATGGAGAAAAGGGCAAGCTGCAGCCAAAGAAGAGAATCTGAAAGGCTGTAAGGCCTTTCCTCTGTCTCGCCTTAGTAATTATCTCTTGTTTGCAGAGCTTCCATTAATTGGAATGCATTTCCTAATGAAATTAGGCTGGCAGCCAGTATTCAAGTCTTTTTACTGCTAGAGAGAATTTGTTCTTTGAACAACTCAGCCATTGATTTTTATTTGTGTTTTCATTAATCATGAGACTGTTATGTGCCAAAAATTCCACGCTCCATCATATTGCCTTGGACAGTCTGAGTTATTTGATTTATTCCCTTGCTCCTGTGTCTCAAAAATGGAGTTTTACAGCAGTGCCCTATTTGTAGGTACTTTGTTGTATGGTTTCCACACATCCCTCTTTTTCTTTTTAAACACTTTGCCTTCCTTTTAACTACCTGTCTGTTGGGACAGCAAAGATATTAAGCATCCTAAATTTAAAAAAAGGAAAAGAGCTTTAAAAATTTGTTTTGGTGACTTTTGTATTGTGACATTTCTGAATTTAAAAGGATTCTCAGACTTTTCTTGTTTATGGGTAGCACAGGAACTGTATCAGTTTAGAAGAGTACGTTTTGATGAGAGAACTTTGACAAAGTGAAACTGCCAACGGTTTTGCTGAAAGGGGCAAAAACTTTATTCACACCTCTGATAGTCTTTTAACTGTACTTTGCTTCTCTTTTTGAAAAAAGGTGGGATTTGCAACAGGAATTGCAGCATTATTTGGATGCAGTGCCTTCACTCTGGCAGCCAGGTCAGGCCTAGGTATTGCTGCTGTGTGTTAACAGCCGTGTCAATCTTACTGGGTAGGATATGGTTTGATATATGGACAGGATCTGCATAGTACCTTGTTTGTCAGGCTGAATTACTTCCAAGAATTAATCTTTCTGCTACATCCTCACTACACGATAAATATCTGTACTGATCATCCTCCACAGCAAATATGAATCTTATAAAATGCATGCAGCCATTTTACAACAGGCTTTAAGTAATTGATCTGCTTATCTCCTTTCTCATTCAGCACATGGGAAGAGCAGTGAGCAACGCTGAAGGTTACATGAAAAGGAAATGGTTTTAGTTACCTCCAGCTCAGGATGATCAAAACCATGAGACTGGCTTTAAAATTAGTTTTAGGAAAAGCAATCTGCTTAGGGTTCATCTTAGTTTCTTTTATATCCGAGACTTAAATGAATTAATGCAGTTTACCTTTACAGTTTTGTCTCAAGACAAGCTAGCATAAATGGTTGTGGATTAGATCTTAATCACCCACCATCTATAGCAACTGGAAGTAGGGACAAAATTGGTAGTATAGGACCTATGAGTGAAAAAGGAGAGAAAAAACCCAGTAGGACTCTGAACTTTTTAGGACTTTTTAGGACTGCAGTTTCTTCAGCAGTGACTTTTTTTTTTCTATAACTTACCACAGCTTGAAACTGTTGTGTGTATTAGACTGTATGCATGCAAAGAACCTCACACTACTGGTATTACTTTAAGAAAAACGGTTTTCTTAGGTTTAGTTAAATTCTTTCTCCTTGTGATTCAAGTAGTTTTGTTTCCTATCCAGAAAGTAAATAGTGCAGGAGTAGTCATCTTCAAGAGACAGGGTGTTACTGTGAGAAGTCACACTGAGAAATTATGCTGAGAACCCCTTAATACCTTGTATCTTATGGATGGTGTGAACGATTTAGTGGTGTTGCAACACATACTTATGGTGAGAAGGTCAGCCAGAGTCCCTCAGCTGCTGGGCTGGGGCTGGAGGCTCTGAGTAGCTATGACAAAGTTGTGTGTACAGGGGAATGTGCTTCAAGAGGGGCAAATAGACTGATTTAATGGGTTGCTCCGTTAGAACAGTTCCCAAAGAGTGGCAGCCCTGAGATCAAAGGAAAGATGTTTCTGCAAGTATTGGAACAAACAAAAGAAGCTTTAGGGCCATCTTTCACTGGAAAATGATAAGGGAAAAGATGCAGTGCTATGGAGGGTGGTCTTGTAAAGGGAGATAAACAAAGGCACTTACATTTGCATGAGGTTGTTGTAACTGTTCTCTGAAGACACACAATAGAAATTTTCCCTCTTTAGCTGTATGGGTAACTTCTGGTAATCACTTTGAAACAATGTTATTATCAGCTACCTAGAGTACAATATCAGAACTGCGCCAGATATTACAGCATCTTGAGTGGGCTTTCTGGTCATACATTTATACAAACATACATGTCATTATCCACCAACTCTGGAGCTGATCAAGCTCTCCGCTGCAATGCTCTCTAACAAATCCTGGCACTTCTGTGAAATTTTCAAATAAGTGTCTTAGTCGGCTAGTTCTTTAGGTTATTGATTACTGAGCAGCTACGAGTCCTCAGCACACTTCCTGTCTATTATGAAGAAGATATTCTATGTATTTCTTGGTGTTAATCATTTCTTTCTGGTCTTGGGATGTTGTAGAAAATCTAGCAGGCTGTAGCTCATAGTTGTAGTCTTTTCCTGCAGGTTATAAAGCACACAAACTGGCCACCTCCATTCCTGAAATTGTAGCAACAAGATCAGAGAGTGACACAAGGTTTTCAGGGATTGTTTCCCTCTCCACTACAGCTGTTATCTGACTTCTCTCCATTCACACTGAAATGACTGGAGAAAACAAGGTGTTACAGGTGCAGAAGGAAATAACTGTGGGAAGAACATGTAGTTCCTAGTGATGATAGAAATATATTGCCACTGGGGAATGTGCTGGTTTGTGGTATTGAAATGATCAACTCTCTCTTTGGGCTCTGAAATTCCATGACTACTGATGTGTTTATAAGAGCAGTTTCTGCTCTCTCTTCTGACAGCATTTTACCTATCTTAAATATGTTATGCGTAAATGTGGGAGAGAAATACAGTTGCACACAGCATGCAGGTGCCTGAAAATGCATTGTGGTATTTAACTGGCATATGAACACAGTCCCAGAATGAGATCACATGTGACTGCTGGAATGTTTACTTTCCCCAGCAAAACATTTTATTTGCTTTTCACAATTCTTAATAAATGGAGAAAGGATGTAGATTTGTGTTTTGCCAGCCTGTCTTTCCCATGAGGTGTTTATCTTTTATAAATAAAACAACAAAATAAACCAAAAGACATTGTTTTGACACAGTGCATGATTGTAAGAACATGAAGTTGCAGTTGAGAGGATTCAAGACCAGGCTGTCCTGGGGAGGAGCAGCTGCCACTTTCTGTTGCAAAGCAGAGTACAAGAATGCCCCAAGGCATTGTAGGGAATGGCGGGGGTCCTGTGGGATCATCTGCAGCAAAGGATCAGGCACACAGGGTTTGGCATCAAACTCAACTTTCCTTTCTGGGGACTCTGCTGATGCTGTCATGGCAAGTGCCTCATTTTCTGGTTCTCCCAGCCTGAGGGATATGCAGTTAATTTTTAAATAGTTGATGGTTCCTGCACCTCTATCTTCTTCTGTGTCGTAAAGCAACTGTCTCTACTTACAGTTCTTTCCCACTGACAGTGGTCAAGTGGCTGGTGATGGCAGTGTGTTAGTCTATATTTTGGTAAAGAACATTAGTACAGACTCATCAGGGGAGCAGCAGCTTTATCTATGCTGAGGGAGAAAGTGTGACAACAGTGCTGGAAGAGATCTGGGTTGAGCCTTGATGAATGGAAAACGGAGACTTGAGAGCTGCCCCAGGACACCAACAAAGTGTTATGTGTTACCTGGCTGGGCTGTTGGTATTGATCCTTGTCACGGGCAGTGGTTGCAAGCCATCTATCATTCATGTGCTCTCTGTAGGCTGACTGAAAAGTGTACACTGCACCATGACCATGCATTTTTTTCACTTCTTAACATGGTGTCCAGCACAGCTGTGGCTGGTGCCAAAGAGCTTGGGCATCTTCTGGGAACCAGGAGAAATAATTGAGGAATAAATTTGTCAAAAGATAAGCCTGGCCACACCTCTCTTATAAACCTAAAATATTTCATTCTATGGGAATTATTTTCAGATCCTTCAGGCTAATGATGCTATAATGGTGTTTTCACTGGAGACAAGACATGATATGGAGGAAGATTTCTTCCTTGAAGACACTGATTGGCTCCAGACTTCTCCAAGTGGTGCTCACTGGAGAAAACAGCAGCTCTTCAGGTATTACTGAGAGCTGTAAGGTCACTGCTGAGCTGTTTCATGCTGCAGCTCTGTGATGCCTGTGCATGTTCATTTTCTCTGTGACTGCAGTCTTCCATGCTGCACTGTGTTGTCCCACACACATATATGTGTCTGAACAGCCGCTGTGGATCACAGACAGAGCAGCTTTTTGAAACTTAACTGATCATCAGCAACAAAGGTTTGGAATGAAGTTAAAGATGAGGCTGATTTCATTTTGTACTGGAGAGCCCCTTTCCATTGCTGGAACCTTTGCATGCAAGGGTTTCAGTCTATCCAGACAATGGCCCCTTTTAATTTGTTTTGCTCCAATGTTTTAAGTTGTAATAATTTCAGAAGAGTAAAACCATGTGTTTTAATGCTTGCTCAGAGAGTGTTTTGCAGGCCTCCAGAGAGTGAATGTATATATGGACTCACAGATCTGGGGTAGACTCAAGAAGAATGCTGAGCAGCACAGAAATATGGGAAGCCAGAAATACGTTCAGATACACTTTTATGGTTTGTCTGAGTGTCCCCTGTGGGACGAGAGCCGAGGATTTCCTAGGCTTATGCAAACATTGTTTTGATACTACGGCACAGAAGGGCTGAGTCTGCTGCCTGTGCTTGTGTGTGTGCACATATACTAGCTGTGCCAGAGCCAATAGGCACTGTCTTTTATACCCTGCCGTGAATAAAGAAATAGTCTTTGAAGTTTGTCTGCAGCTCCTGCAGCAGGGAATTCTTACTCCTGTAACCCTTATTTTTCTTGGAAGGAATTGGGTTAATGTGTAATGCTATGTCATCAGGATTACATGCTGATACTACCTTGATAGCTTTCTCTTTTTCTTTTCCTGTGTTAGCATATGGAAGCTACAGCTTTGTGTGGTTGATGTGTCCATCTTGTCCACTCCTTTACAACTTTATATCCTCTTCCCTCACTACCCATTTTCTGCAGTTTAGGAAGGCTAAGCTGTTCCAGGGCAGAGAAGACATGACGAAAGGAGCAGGCAGCAGGTACAACTGGATTCTAGATGTTTTCTCCTGGTATTTTTGAAAGTGTTTCCTCTGGACTTCATGGGATGCTGGATACCTCACTGCCAACATTTTTCCCAGAGAGGAGTGCTAAACTTCATCTCTCTTTCCAGGCCAGGAAGCAAGGATTTAGTACCTGTGGAGTAGAACAAGACTGAACAGAACATAATTTTTCCTGTAATTCATTCATACGCAGGCCATTGAGAGGCAGAGTTATGTCTCTCAGGGATGTGGTATGAACCTGCTATGGTAGGAGGAATGCAGTTTCATTGATAATGATCCATGTCAGAAGTGTCCCTGTATTTCTTCTGGCTCAGATACATCATGGGGTAATGAAACTGACTCGTCTCAGCCTTTTTCCCCAGACAGCACACAGCTATGGGCAGGGATTGCTTTGTGTCCCACACCTCTCATCCCAAATACTTTTTAATTTCATAGACTGGCTTATATCTGAGCCTCTTCCCTTTTTCTTCAGTGATCCTCCATGAAGTTCAAAGTCATGCCTCTTTTTCTGTGGCAGGAAGGAAAGCACAGCTGTCCCACAGACCTACTTGCTCATGGCTTTGACAGGCTGCATGCAGAGCGACTGGACGGAGCTGCTCTCATTCCCACTGTATCATCCTTTGTCAGCTGGTGGGGAAAAGCTCTGTGCTCCTACTTGGGAGAATCATGCATGCACTTGAGTGGGGTCCACAATCCACACTATAGATCTCACCCTGTCACTGTGTCTGCTGCTGGCAGGAGACCTCCCTGTTCAATGGTGTGAGCTGGAAATAATGTAAATCCATCTGCAGCAATGCATGACTAAGCACCATGGCACCTCTCTCTGGAGGGAAACTGCTTATTTGTGAATTGTGTCAAGGAAAAGTTAGTTGGAGGGGTGATCCTGTCATAAAAGTATCTTTTTTGGTGTCTGGGTAGCCTGAATGACACAGGGGACTGGATGAAGATGGGACAATTGGTTTCCTTTTGGGGAGAGGTGAGCACGTTTAAGTAGATCTTGGCAATCTCTGCTGGTGCTTCTGAGTTCTCTTATAATGCCAGTACACCCACTAACCACACTCTCATTGACTCAAGCTTGTCATTAATTTTTTGTTAGACTAAATGTTCTTGGGATCTTATTTTAGAAAATACAGAGTGCTCATGGCCATAACTGCAGTCCATAAAGTTTTTGCTGTCAGTGCAATAGCAGAGAGAATGCTAAGTAGTCTCAAAAATGAGGTGGGTGGTATCTCAACTGGGATATCCATAATCAAGGAAAACTTTTGACCTTACATGTCCTGTGCTGTGGATGTAAGCTATGATAATCCTATTTTGCCTGAAGTATTCTTACTGCTGCAATGCACTCTATTGGAAGGGATAAGAACGCTATTAGTATTGCATTCTCTGTAAAAGGATGTGGCAAATGGAAAACTGGTGCATACATGAGATGGCAAGCACTAGATGCTGACTTCTGTAGGATCAGGAAAGAAACTAGGAAATACAGCATATACTTACACAGAAATTGAATTTTCAAAGATGTGCTATTATTCCCCATAACAGTTGTGTTATGACCTTAATATGTCTCTTATCTTTACACTTTTATAAAACGTGTGTGTGAAAGTATGTCTCAGGAAGAAATTTCATGTGCAGCAAAAAGGAAATGGAATTTTGTTGGAAATAGAATTTAGAAAAGGATCATTTACCTTCAACTGTTGCAAGAAACAAACCTGTAATTGTTAAGCTCATTGTGCCCTGGTTTTCTGGGCAGTCCTAAAGTGCAAACAGCTGTAAATATTAAGATACATTTTCATACAAGCAAGGGCTTTTCCTTGTAATTAGTGTAACCTTAATGACAGTTGAAATGTGTTGAAGAGCAAATTATTGAATGAGTTAGTATGGCATGAAAATCACATGGATTTTGCTGGAGCAGGGGGAGAGCAGAGGACTTCTCCCTTCATATTGGAGTACAAAATCTACCTCAGCACTGCTAATGTCCACTGTAGTTTTATTGATGTATTGTCTGCTTTCTCTTCAGGTGTATTGAGCTGGTTTAAACTACCACTTGACCTGGTGACATTTCCTACAGCAGGGTTTCTTGATGTCCAGGAACTGAGTGACATTTCTGTCCCTCCCTGCACCCACTCATCTCTTTGGTTCAGTGGAGGGCGATGGACAGGTTCCTGATGGACAGGCCCTTGGGGACATGTGCCTCAGGGCTCTGTCATTGTGTAGGTGCAGACAGGAACAGGATGATCTGACCCACCATAATGCAGTCCCTCAGTGTGTTGTGCCACTTCCACTGTGTGCTGGGCAGGGAGCACCAGCACCCTCTTGCTGCTTGGCTCAGAGGGGATGCCCTGGAACTGGGACAGATTCCCACCTCTCTGGTGGGCCTGGGGACCCTTGGTTGGGTCTTGTTGATAGCACCAGCCCAATAATCAGGTCAGATGATGTTCCATCTCTGTGTATCAGGCCTGCTTCCCTGGAACACTTTTTCTTTTCTTCCTGAACCCCATAAGCAAATCAACTCTCACAGACTTCTGTAAAAGATCACAAATCCTGGCCTTTGTTCAAAACTCCATCTAACACAATAATTGAATGTCTTTTTTGAAAGTCTTGAAACTGAGAGCAGTATGTGTCAGCACTCCTCTTAGGACTTGTTTTGTAACAAACTCCTTTGTTCATTAAATGCAAGGGGAGGAAATGAAACCCAAAGTTTGATTTACTTATCAGTACACTAATACCTGTATTTTTTGGCTGATGCTACTGGCTACTGTATTTTGTGCAGTGGCCAAGACTGCATAATCAGCAGCACACCTGATTTCTATGTATTTTTACTTGGGTTTTAAAAAGACTATGAAATCAAAAAAGCAAACCTAATGCCTGCAATTAGTCTTGCTTGAATGTCACATTGACCTTACTGCTAGTGGTAATATTGAATCCTGGAAAGTTTTGGTCAGAATTTGGCAAAGATTGTACTGATCAGTCTTTTCTGTTCTACATATAGGTCTCCATTGTTGTAATTGGAGGAAAAGAAAATGTTGTCTTCACTTTAAACAATTTTTTAAAAAATAATTCATCTGTGGGAGAAGTACTTTTTCTGTGAGTTCAGACTTTTATTTTATTGGTGATAAAAATGCAATTTTTGCTTACTGATGCTGTCTGTGCAATATGTTTTTCCAGTGCTTGTGCCATCCTGGTCTGAATACTCTGGGGAAATTTTGACATATTTGTTCAAAAGCATGTGGGACTTGGAAATCTGTTTTCTGCTTTGTTATGTTTTTCTTGTGTGATTCCTTTTTTAATAAATATATGCTGAAGGTAGGCTACAAACCAAATCTCTATTATAACCAGTTACAAAGCAGGAAATTCTCTTTTTTTGTCAAAGCCCCCTCATCAAATGTGTATCTGAGATTTTTGGTCAACTCTAGTCCAGACACCTTTGAAGCAGGGGTCAAAAACCTGGATTGTAGTATTACTATTTGAAACATTAAAGCATAATCTTCGAGGTAACCTAGATGTATATAATTTCTTATTTCTTACTGTCCCCTTGGCATTTCAGAACAGCTTTTTCTCTATATGCTTAAACCCCAAAATATGTAGTTTATTAGTATTCTCTGTTCTAGTTATATAGGCGTGTATCTAATTTGTCTTAGTTTGGGTCCAAATTTTTTGCTTCCTGGGTTGTTTTCTTTTTGCTTTACTCCCAGGGGTTCATAGCTGCATTTCCTGCAGAAGCAGAAGACTGGAAAACCCTCTAATCCCAGAAAGCTGTCTTCTTTTTTTCTTGTTCAAGTAGGCTTCAACACAATGAGCTTTTGGGCCACTTTCCAACAACATGAAAGAAAATTTCTGCTTTCATATAATCTCCTATTTACCCTCTGGCTACTTTCCTCCCTCACTTCTCCCTTGGAAAGCTGGGTTAAATTGGGTTTCAATACTTTTGAATGAATTTCCAAATCACAAAAATATATATTCCTGTTGAAATAATCTATTTTTTAATTTTAAATCCTTTGCTTGGCATTGCCAGATTACCATATGGAACAAGTTCTAATAACCAGCCAAGCTATAAATAAATTCAGCAAGAACATTAAGAGCAAAAAACAAAGAAATCCCTAATCTTCCAAGCAGCCTGTCAGGCACCATTTCCATTCCACTTGGGAATTGAAGAGTAACTAGGAAGAACAAATGTATCAAATGTCTGCAATTAAAATGAAGCTTTCAAAGTTATGTATGGGTGATGGACTCTAAGAGAAGATGTTTCCCCACCACCTCTCTGAAAGGGTGTCTGTGTCTCTGACCTTGGGCTGTCCCACTGTTCATGGGAACCACCCATACCAGAGTTTCAGCAGCACTTTGAAAATCCAGCTACTTGTTGGGTGGCCTTGCTTGTGTTTTCTGTGCACTGACCATGACTCCTCATTTTGTACATCACTGACTAACTGCAGAGGCTCCAGAAAGCCACATCGTATCACATGTAAGCAATTCATGCATATGATTACAAATTTTCCATTGATGTTCGATGTCGCCAGATGTACACGAAAAGAAGGACAGAAGGACACTCACACAATCAGTGTCAGGGCAAAAAAGAAGTTTATTTTGGGATTAGGGTTTAAATAGGTTTTGGAGTTTGATCAGTGACTGGGGGACGAGGTTGATACCTCTCTGACCCCACTGGTCAACCTAGAAGTCCATCAATTTGTCCTTCCCCCAGGAAAGAATGCATAGTTTACAAAACATCACTTTTTGTTTATGTTACAATGCGTGAGAAAACTCCAGTACAAAATGTAAACATCAGAAGGCCGAAAAAATCAGGGCAACAGTTCGAAGTTTTGGAAATGTGGGCTTCTTATGCTGATACACACAGGCATTTGTTTATTTTTAACTGCCTCTCTGGAGCCCAGGAGTAAATGATATGATATTCCAGTGACTAATCTGTGCTACCTGTGTATAATATGCAAGAATTATTTTCAAAGATAGCAGAATTAGAGCTGGAAATCCATCTTTGATTTAGAAGCAAAACTTTTCAGACTTCTGCTGCATCTTGACCCAATTCTAGCTCCACTGTTTGAAGGTCTGTGTGAGCTGGCTCTATCTGTGCTACAGCAGTAACATGCTGAAAGGTTTTTCTTGTGCTCTTCAGTGGAAAACAAGGATTATTCTGAATCTTCAGAGAATCTGTATGTGTGAGATTTCATGGTAGTGTTACATCATCATAAAAAGCTCTGAATAGTCACAGCTATGAGGCAGCTAAAAACCTGTTTGTGATTAATAGTGGTAGAGAAGTTGCAGGGTCAGAATTACCTGCTCTCTAGTGAAGCTGCTGCCAGTGATTCTGTGGAAATGGTGAAGGCTGCCAAAAAATAACACATGAATGAACAGTTCAGAGGCCCAGCAGTTCACAGCAAAGCATCGCTTTCTGTCCAGACAGCAGCAAGTTTAAAATAGCCGCTTCCCTTTTCTGCACATCATGGCACATTTCCAGAGGTTTTCAGGACTCTGGTACTTCCAACAGGGTTTTTGTTGGAGTAAGTGTTGGTAATTTTCATCATTTCTGGAAAGAAATGTCTGTCTTGCTGGAAAGAAATCTAGCTGAAAGCAGGGCCTTGTGCCTTTTTCCCCCCACTAGGCTAATACGAAGCAGCTGCTGCTGCATCTTCCCCTGAGCAGCCTCAGCGCAACACCCTTGGAAATAAGAATGACTCATCTTGATGGGGGTCTTCCTGTTGGGATATTGGAAATAAACACAGTTACTGCAGGGGACTTAAAGTACAGTAATTTGGATGATGAAACTTGAGGCATTGCTGGGTGAAGAAAAGCTGCAATCAGAAAGCTGTCAGAGGCAGCAGAAAGGCCTGAGGGGAAAAATGAGCAGAGTAATAAGATATGTCCAGAATATTTTTGTTGTTAACTTAAAATATTGTGGAAATAGAATATTGGCTCTCAGTTAAATCACGCAGAGACTTGGAAAAGGGCTTTGAGACGCACACAGGCATCATGCAGGATTGTTGCAACAACTGTGCCAAATGCTGCAGCTAAGTGAAGGTCTTGGACAGCCCTACAGCGGCAAGCACCCTGCAAAGCTCTTTTTACCTGGTTGTACAAAAGCCGTGTGCTTTGGGTGTGCTTGAGATCCTGTTAAATAACAGAACAGCTCTAGACAGTCATCCTTAACTTCTTGCATTAAACCATCTCTTCCCTTCCTTTGCCTTGTCCCTATTGAGACAGAAGTGAATCGTTATGAATATTTTAGTGGAAATATATTCATATATACCAGGTAGCATATGAGAGGCAGATCTGTGCTCATGTTGTGGTCATGGATTTATTGTTTAGAGGATTTGTTCAGTCCATTTAAAGCTGCTATTGAGTATTTAGAATGATACATATATACTCTGCTGTTTGGTTTTTGTTTTGATTTTTTGTTTGATTTAAGGTGGTTTTGTTTGTTTGTTTGTTTGTTTCCTTGGGGTTTTTTGGGGGGGAGGGGCTTTTTTTTTTTTTTCTTTACACAGTAAGCTGTTGGTAGTTTGGGGAAGCTATGACTTTACAAAGAAATATTTTTGAGGAGTAGAGGAGACCATTGCATGAGCTCTCCTCGACTCATCTTGATGCTTTGTCCTATGGGGTTGTCTTTTTTTCAATTTTTGCAGCAGCTTCTGTTCTCCAGTTGCCTCCCTGCCCCTCTTTGTGGACTCTGAGCTGCAGAACCATTCCTGGTGTGGGACAGCACACAAGGCTGTAGACTATTGGGCATCACCAGAACAAGCTCTCAAACTTGATCTTGTGGGAAAAATCTTTACAGAAGATACAATTATTCAACTCTTTGATATTTTTCCAGGATAGAAACACAAAATTTTCCCGAAGTGGAAACATGAAATCCTGGATATTTTTTTCCTTTTTTTTTTTTTTTTTTTTCCTTCTGTATGTTGATCCATAAAAGAATTCACATCCTGGGAAAATGTTTTCTGTGTACATCATAAAAGCACACTCCTAAATCATGACACTAGGCTGTTAAATGAATAGAATAAGTGTAATATTGTTGTGTGAAATCAAATTAGACTTTTTAAAAAATCGTGATCTATGACTACTGGTCTTAATGATGGGCTGGAAGGAACTTGTGGCAGATGTGTGTCAGGGTAGTGCTGCTGTTTCCCAGCAGGATGCCTCTGTTCAAGCTGTTGCTCTGTCTCCTTGTCAGGAAGTGCTTTGAAGAGTTGACCAGTGCCAAGGGGTGAGGAAATCTAGAAGTGAAGAGAAAATGCTTAAGTTTCAAAGTATATAAAATGAAAGTACAAATTAATGCCGATTCTGAAACAAACTTGTGCTGTAACACAAGGACCTTGTCTGTCACGGGGCGAGAGCAGTTTTGGGATGCAGTAAGAGCCACAAAAATCAAGCTGAATTTCCAATGTGCTGTACATCAGGAATCAAGTGCTGTTTGTGATGTTAATATATGCACAACATAATGAGTATTACTACTATAATTAGTAATTTTCATTATAATTAATGTAGCTACATTGTGAGTCTTTTGAAAAAGAGTTAAATAATGAAAAGGGATGACACAAGCCTTGTACCACAACAAAGCCCAGTGCAATGTAATTTGTCCTATCCACAACAGAAATAATCCAGTCAGCCAACAAGTGCAGTTACATGGTCAAAAAGTTAACTGCTGCTCTATGTTTGTATAGCAGTAACAGAATGACTGAGGAAACTCAGATATCACTCATAAAAAGGTTTGGCAACTTGGCAAGTAAAAAGATATAGATACTGCTTCATAGTCACACAATAGTTCCTTTAGATAAGACTTTATGTCATTTTTAACTCATGTAAATACATAAGGATACATGTCTCATTCAAAGAACTATTTAGTTTCTGTATAAAAATGAGTTTCTTGCACTTTAATCCAGAAATGATCCTGCATCATGTTGTTATTAAATAAAAATGGACTCTATCACACAAGTTGGATGCTTATAATGTGGGACTGTTTATGTAATCTTGTTTCTTAAATACTTCATTTTTTCTTCTATTTGAAATCTACCTTGCCATAATTTATCTTTTGGGTATTCAGCATTATCTTGCACTGTGGAATTCAATTTTACAGTAATCATACATTGGGTGGAGAAAACCTTTGTAACAATGCATTTTCAAATGTCTGTGTTGATTGTTTGTCTGAATTCTTTTCACAGAGAAATCTTTGAGAGTTTGTATAACACAAGTTTGCTGTCTCTCTGGCATAATTAATTTTATGGTATGTAAAAGATGCACTTCATTTTGTGTACTCAGAAATACTACACTTTTAAGCTTTTGCATGCTAACCCTTTTCATTACTGAAACTTAAAAAAGCTGCTGAGAAAGACCTAAAGAACACCTAAAACATCAAGTTTAAATATACCCCAAAGTAAATGAAAATTTGACTTATAATGTTCCATCCCAGTTGAAAGGAAAAACTTTAATTTAACTCACTTTAGAGCAATATTGAGAATTTCTTGTATTTTCAGTCATCATTTAAAGCAGGAATATCTATGATTGTCTTCTTCAAACAAGGAAAAAAAATAATGCTGTAGTGCAGGAAAATGTATTTCTTCTGTCAATGTATGTGCTTGATAGGCCAGTAAGAAAACTTTACACATGGAAGATGAATATATCAGAATAAACAAAGAGAGGACAACAGCAACATTGTATTTGTGAGTGTCTTCTAACTCGTTCACTTAGCTCAACTTTAAAAGTCAGTAGCACATTAGGTAATTGATACTGGCAAATGAATGGCATTTCTGTGGCCATGTCTTCCTGATTCTCTCGAACTATTGCATCTCAGGAGAATAGCACAGAAGAGGGGTTAAAATAATAATTTTTAATATAAAATACTAACTTTTACTATCTAAAGGAAGAAAAAATAAAAACGAGGATTTTTTTTCAGCTAAAAATAATTTCTTTTATTTTACAGAAGCAATGTGTAGCAGAGGACCTCATTTAAAATTTCTTGAACTAAATCTTGAAACACCTTATCTCCAGCACCATGGGCTCAATCTGCCCAATCACTTTGTTCTCACAATATAAATCAAAGAAATGAAGGTGCATGGACCCCTCGGAATCTCAAGTTGTGAGCACCACTTACACACTATTCCCATTTGATCAGTATGAGACTGGACAGTTGTAAGCAGAAAGAAATAGTTTGTTATCTGGATTTGTGTGTTTTAAGTTGTTGGGGTTTTTTTCCCAAATCCTAATGAAAATACATACTCTAATTATTAATGTCTACAGAGAAATGAAGGTCAGCTGCAGTAATAACTAGGATTTCACACAGTATCTAGTATGTAGTTCCTAGGCAACACATTGCCCATAACTATTGTTGCTTGCCAAAGTCAGATGAGAAATAGGATAGCCTCCAAAATAACCAAGTTGCAATGGGTGCAGTACCATGTTATACATTAGTGTAATAATGCAAACACTGAAGTATTCACTCATCTTTTTCCAGACCTATCTGACATCAAACAGAAAAAAGGGAAGGAACTGCTAATATGTTGAAATGACAAAAGGCTGCTAGTTTTAAACATGGCAGAGAGTTATATGGAAAAATGTAACTTTCAACTAGAGAGTCTTTAAATAAAATTAATTTGAAATTCTTAATACATATTGGTTAAGAGTGAAGCAGTACTAATAGTACAGCACTTGGAAAGATTCATTTTGAATGAATGAAGAAGTTTGAAAAAACTCCTTTCAATTTTCCCTCAAACACTCTGTGTTTTCATACCAAGCCTGATAGAAAGGGGAAGAAGAAAAAGGCAAATCCAGGACTTCTGAAATTTTCTGATGTGTTTTTTTTTCAAGAGTCTATCCTCTCTCTTTGGAGGGAGTGGGATTCAATTTGGCAAACTTTACTACAGCCTGGAGGTGCCTACCTCTGAGCTATTCTAAGTTCCCTGTGTGATCTGTGGAGAAAAGTGGGCTCTTTTAAGGGGTGACTCATGTAATCTATTTCAAACACCTACTCTCAGAGAAGATGTCCATATAGGAGCCAAGGGTGTCTGGCTCAGATGTGTATGTCTACACTTGGCCAGATGAATCTTACCCAGTATGCCTATGTGCAGACTGCCAAGAAAGAGGATAAATTTAGCTGTATAGAGCTCCGTGCTGTCACAGTGAAGTTTCTAAAAGCTAGCTCAGGTATTTCTGACTCCACTGTTGCCTAGAATCAAGAGACAAAAACTTTCCAAACAATATTAAGAGGGGTAAGATAAAAAGCAGTTCTTTAATGGAAGCTTTCAGGTGCACAAATATGGCTATGCACACATGTGATACAGGATTTCTGCAATTTTAAAAAGGTTAATTATTGTTATATCTAGTAGGTACATCCAAGAAGAGATCAGTTGGCCCACCAACCCACCCTTGTGTCTGCCTCTTGGAATTGGGTCCAGGGATTTCTTTGCCCTATATCTTGTTATGTCTCTCAAATTCTGGTGAAAAACAAGATGTCATTGTCAGAAATTCTCTTCTTGAGAATAAGGCTCAGAAAGGGCTAGAAAGGGTTAGCTTATTATTCTAAAATATGAGCAAGGGCAGGAAAAGTACTAGAAACTATACAATAATATATTAAAAATGTACAAAGCTACAAATATATGAAAAAGCTAGAAGCCTTGAGGCATCACCACAACATAGTCTTCTGTAAGACAGCATTCACTCAGTGTTTCAGGCTCTTGTTTTCCACAGCTGCCACCTCTGACTGGTGGTACAAAGCCATTGTGCTGTCAGGGAGCTCTGGAACCACCCTGTGTACAGCACTAAGGAAACCAGGGATACCTGAATATGTGTGGTGAAGAGAGATCCTGTAGGAGTTAAGGTATGATGTCACTTCTGTCCTGGTGAAACTACTGCTGGGGTCAGAGTCCTGTTGTGATGCTGATGTTTTAAATGCCTCTGAAATGCTTCCAGCACAGTCAGAGGTCTGGACATGCTGTCTGTGAGAAGTGAAGAAGCACAATCTTTTTATTTTGACAAAGAGAAGGTTGGCATGCTATTTTATCATGGTTTAAGAGTTGCTACAGTGACATTTTTTGATACAGGATGACAATTTAATCGAGTGAATGAAAGCATGATGCTACTCAATCTCTAAAACCAGATTATTTCAGGTGACAAAAAAGAGGACTTTTTAAAGCAAGGCTAAATAACTGCTGGAATAACTTTATCTAGGAGTTTTATAGATTATTCTTTTCCTTGAAAATCCTTTTAAATCTAGATATGATACAGCACAATGAACTCTTACTGCTTTAATGAAGGAATTAAACAGTGAAATGTTGTGGTCTGTGAAGTGAGACTCTAAAGATATTCCTTCTGGCCTGAAAAGCTGTTTAATGGGCCCAGTGCAGCATTGGATCTCAACCTCTAACAGTCCTGTGAAATCTGCATTTCAAAAAGGGCTATGCAACCTTTCCCATTTCTAATACAATTACTGTCAATCACTTGGTCCTATCTTCTTCACATTATGTTCCTTTAATAAGGTTTTTGATCTGAAAATGTGCTCAGTGAACTCACTTTCTGTTAGCTGGACTCGTTATATAGAAAGGTAGATAAGGGAGCTGGAGAAGCAGAACCTGATGGAGCTGAAGGTCGTGACTGCAAGGTATGGCACAGGGATACTCTCAGATATTTTAATTTTGCTACCAATTCTCTGCTGGATTTTTTTTTTTTTTTAACCATTAAGGACCAGAAAACCTTTAGGAAGCCAAATGTTAACCTATCTAATTTTGACAGAAGAAAATGAATACTTCTCTTTAACTCCAGCCAACAAATACAGATCCCTTGTTTTTTTATTTCTTAGCAGTCTAGTTTGTCTTTGCTTCTCAGACTGGTAGGAATTTGAATTTGTGCTATGCACCACTCTCTGGAGGATGCTCTGTTGATAGCTAAAATTATAGGATATGAGTCTTTGCCAAAATTGTGGTATTAAATGTCCATTTCTCTCTGGCCCTTCCCCCCACCTCTGTATCTTCAGTGCCAGTGCTTATGTGAATTTGTCTCTCTTTCATTCTCTTTCTTGCTTAGACTTTATCGATGCTGAATAAGATCATTGCCACACTGAATTTCTCATCCCATCAGTTAAATATGTTTCTCCTTTGAATAACTTTGGCTTAGGCAGAACTAGAGTGTTTCTGTTAAAAAGCCCAGAATTACAATTCTATACCATCTACTTTGTTTCAGAGGTGTTCCCATATATAAATGATTTTAAAACAAGGTTTGATAGAAGAAAAAAAACTGTAGTAGTTAAGATTTAAGTTTTTTCACTGGTCCCAATGATTTCTCTTTGACAGAATGGCAATATCAGTCATCCAACACTGATCTGCACAATTTTGAAAAACACCTCATCTAGAAATCAGATAATTTGCATAATGACTTTCGGATGACATGGCATCATGTCTTCAGAAAGAGCTGTTTCTGCACGGGAGTGAAGGGAGCACTCTTCATCATGGCCCACTTGCTTGGTGTGTTCTGGCTGGCTTGGTCTAGTCCAGCCCATCACACCTCCTGGCTGCTGGAGGCCAAGGAAGGGTCTCAGTTCACTTCCTCACTGCTTCTACTCCAGAGCTCGGAGACGGAGAAATTCCTAACTATGGTACTTTTCTTACATTTCTATTCCTAGGGGTCCTCTTTTTCCTTGCCAAAAATGCCTTTTGTTCTACCTCTCCCAGCCAAAACATTTGTGAAATGTGATGACCCCTCACAATGCTCTTACTCTTTGCTGTCAGCTTTAAGACAGACAGTGGTGCTGATAAATTAAACCTGCCATGATGTTACGGGGATATGAATAACTCTAGAATGAATAACTCTGGAACTTAGGCTTTGGAGTGTTTTTTAGTAGAGAAGGGTTTAAATTTCTGCACTTCATGAGTGTAACATTGACAAATCACATAAAATAACATTGTGCAACTCAGAATAAAAGTAGGAGATGTCTTCTGTTCCTTCTATAATAATATATAGGAATTTCATAGATGAGGTGAATGAAGTAAGAGAACAGAGTTAACAGGGTTGTTGGGGTAAGAAAGCAGTGAAACTTCCCAGAGTCTGCAAACTCTTGAATTAAATATATACTGTACATTTTACACTGTTGTAAAAGAAAGTGTAATTGCTGCACACTAGCTTTGCAGAGTGATGCAAATTGCACCATTAATGCCATCTTTACATTTAGATTTGTAACTGCTTCTTGTTCTATCAAAACATAACCACATTTTTACTCCTGCTTGCTTTATCAAACCAGCTTGAATTTAGGAGAGCAACTTAGCTTCTCTGTTTAGCTTGCATATTATTAGCAAACATTTCTAGTAACATGGGAGTCATCTACACTAAGCTTGATGTCTGAGCCTAAGTTTATCACCCTCCATTTGTAAGCAATGAAGTGAACAGACAACTCCAGAAGGCGATGCCTCTTATGATAAGTCAGCTCAGATAAGGAAGATTAATTGCTCTTTTCAGGTGCTTTTTTCAATTATCACCTAGGAAAAAGGAATAGCCTAGGCTTAAATCTTCCTTTGTTTCTTTCTTTCTTTGTCTTTGTTAGGCACCTAAAGCAAAGAAGATAACCCCATATTTTGTCATGGATCATTGGAACAGCCTTTGGGTCATGTTAATTTTTATCAGATAAGGTTAATTTGTATCATTGCAACTTTTTGTGATAATATGAAAAAGAAGTTTAGGGCAGGGAAAGAAAAGGAGAAAAATCTTGAAGTGCCCTAATGTAGTCTTTCCTGATTTGTTTGGATGTCCCTCAGAGGAGCAGTGGCAGCCCTTTGCATACAGAAGAGGGTTCAGTGGGTCAACAGGGACTACAGTGAGAGTCTGAGGGCATCAGTGAAGAATTTGAAGGGCAGGTGTAGTATAGAGCAGTGTATAGCTATTTAAAGAACAGGGATAGAATAGAGATGACAGAGCCAAAGTCTTCCTGGTGGAGTCAAAACATGTGGCAAGGGATAAATGGCTGCTCTGAAGCTTGCAGGGCTCAGATCAGATGTGAGGAGAAGCCTCATCTCTGGGTGGGGGGTGCCATTTGACTGACAGAGTATTCAAGACTGAGCAAGACAAAGCCATGGCAAAGCTGAGCCGGTGCTGGCAGCACTCCTGCTTTGGGCAGGAGGCTGCTCAGGGTGACCACTGCAGGTGTCTTCCAACCAGTATGTGACTTGCTTCTCTTTAAGGAAAGCAATCTCTTCCTATGGAGTTCAATCCTCAAAGTCTGGAGCCTGGCCCCAGTGTCCTGTTCCCAGCCCTGAGGTGCTTCTCACCCCATGAAATCCTGAGGCATCTGTGCAATGTGTGGATGTGTTCCTGCTGTTCCCAGCTCAAGGACCATTTGCAAAGTGCTCCTAATAGCACTGTATGCTTCCACTTAGGACACTGCCCTGTGACACCTGTGTTCCAATCCCTGCTGTGATCAATACCAATGAAACACCTGGAATTAGATTTTCCATGTATAATGTGGGTATGCTTTAAAGACTATCCTATCCTTTGTTTCTGGGGAAAAAAAAAAAGAAACAAATAGATCTTCTTGGGGGTCTCAGTTTTCCCAAACTGAGGAGCTGGTTTATAGGATAGGGACAACTTATGTTTTCTTATCTCTAAATACAAACTGTGATTGCAGAATCTTAATTTCCTGTTGGAATTTTGAAACTGGGCACTATCCCAATTATAAAATAAGATGTGTTGCAAGTCTGATCACTTTGAAACAGGAGAATCTTACAAACATGGAGAATCTTGGAGAAAAATTAGGGAAAACACAGATACATGGAACCGGAAAGTGCTATTTTAGCATTGATTTTCAGCATGAAAGGACATCTTAAAATCTTCCATAGCTTGCATTGTCATCTTGATTTTTTCTTCTGTCATTATTTTTCCTTTATTTTAGATGATATAAACAAATGCACTTCTTTTGACTGTTATCACTTTAATCCCTTTTCACCTTGAGTTCACTGCAGGAAATTATTATTTTTTTTCCTATTGAAGAAAATGCAAAACGATCACAGTGTTTTGAGAGTACAATCAATTTATTTATTTAGTTAGTTATATTAGTGGTTTGGTCTCTTTTTCCAGGCTAAGCAATATACAATGTATATTTTTAAATGCCAGTTTATTACACCTTGACGTATCAAAGAACTTTACTGAAAGAACTCTTGAATCCTTTTCTTCAATGGTCCATCAGCCTTGTAGACTGTTCTGGTTCTTTGCCTTCAGAGAAGTTATTTTATATTTGGTCTATTTGAAACTGCATTTTGATTTTATTGATCTAGCCAGTGACTATACAACTTAGACCCATATCACTGTGCTGTGATACTGAGCATTAAGCTTTGTTTCCAGCAAATAAAGCCAGTAAAAATTTATGTACCTTTTAAGGCAAATAGGAATCTTGCATTGTCTGTGTGCGCTTAAAACACAAGAATAGTGAAAGTTTCCACATTCAATTGTTATTCCTGCAGCCTCATGTTATCTATCTGTCACAGTTTCTTATTTCACTTTGCAATGATCCCCCTTGTATGGGGGGATTCAGAAAGAGGCAAAAGAAAACAAAGGTGGAACGTTTTTACCTTTTAAAATGCCTGGAAGAATGTATTGGAGGATGGTAAAGGGAGGCAGAGCCCTCCGAGTATGACACCAGGTTGACAGGCTGGAGAACAGGACTACTACTCAGAAGCATCCCAGCATGCCCGGTTGGCCAAAATGACCAACAGCTGAGGCAGGATAACCCCAAATACCAGTACAGGCTGGGGCAGCCTTTCAGAAGAGGAGTGTGAGTCCTGTTGGACAGCAGAGCAGTGTCCCTGGTGGCCATGGGGGCCACCACAAACTGTCAGCTGTTAAACAAGGCTCTTGAGGCTTCATCTGGAGTCCTGTGTCTGTGGGTGCCCAAAATCAGCTGGAGATGTGTTCCAGATGGGTGTGTAAACTCTGTGCTTTAATGCAGCAGTGGGGATGGGAGCAATACCTGCTGTGTCTGCAGAATGGCACCTGCTGGGGTGTGCCCCCAAAACACAGGAATCCTCAGTGGTAATTGCTGGTCAGTGACAGAGCAAGCAAGACAGCAAGCTGGAAAGCTGAGTAGAGAGGGTAAGTTCTAGATGTTCTGG
Source organism: Chamaea fasciata (assembly GCF_029207755.1). Lineage (NCBI taxonomy): Eukaryota > Metazoa > Chordata > Aves > Passeriformes > Sylviidae > Chamaea > Chamaea fasciata. Next base: position 102,793,346 of record NW_027094087.1, on the reverse strand, counting down.
TGTCTAAAGCAGATTTTTATGAACAGCCTGACTCCTACAGCTCACAGATGCAAGGGGTGATGTAATCAGGAGACTTCTTTTAAAAGGGAAGAGAATGTTGCTAACAGGCTGTTGAAATCTGGATTTCAGATCAGGCTGATTTCCCCCAGAGGTCTTGATTTTTCTCCATAAACTACAGATGGTGTGTAGGACAACAGTTTCTAAATGGGGTGTCACATCTATGTTTAAAAAGGTAGGCAAGATGAATCTGGGTCAATTCTGGGCTGAGTTTTGTCAGTAATATTGCAATCAAGATTAAAAAACCAGAGAGTTTATATTCCCTTTTCACTCTGTTCTCAATTGCACCCTTTTGGCACAGTCTGACTCACCACTAAACTTTTAAATGTCAGTCCCCAACTTGTTAAGTCACATCTCTAAGTGGGGAAACTTACGCGGGGAAACTAATTTATTTTAAATAATTAAGCTTCAAATTTAGTCTTTACCTCCTCCAAAAACTGGAATGCAGCAGACTGAGAAAGACTAGGTTTGTAACAGTTGATTGTGGCAAGTGCACAGTCTATCTATAGTGCTGAAGAGGACATCAGTAGCAGTAATAAAGGTTATTCATCAAACATGCAAGATGAGGCCCTATTTGCAGATGAAAATTAGCTGAAGATGTGAGGACAGCTACCTCAAACTGTCAGCTACACCAGAGGTTCAAGGTTGGATCTTCACGGGCTGTATCCTCAACTGTCTGGCACAATCTGATGGAGCTGAAGTGAAGCCTTGCCTCGCTTGGCACTTGCTGCTGCTTTTTACTTTGTTCTGGGGTCATGTGTCCACTTTGCCCTGACACAAACTGTCATCTAGTGCCAACACCACAGGAGTGGTGGAAGGTTATCTTCCTGAAGGGCTCAAGCCCACCAACACAGGGCTCCTGCTCTGCCAGCAGATCAGGGGAGATTTGGTGCTTCTTCTAAGTGTGTTTGGTCTGTGGCTGAGCTGCCACAGACCTGCACACTGTCTGGGAGATGTTTGGCTTGACAGATCTTACATCTCCTCATGGCTTTTGAGGAACCATGTTTATGGTACTCTAGGGGCTGTATAATCACTACTGCAAGCTGGAGTTTGGCTGCAGGCAGAGCTAAAAAAACTCAGACCAGCACCCCGGGTGTGTCCTGACTGGGCTGCCCTGTTCCTCCCAGCCTCCATAGCAGAGCTGTGCTTTCCTCCTGCAGTTCTCTTTTAGTGTCAGCAAGGTCCAGATCTGAAAGAAATAGAGGAGCACCCCAGGGTGCTTGTTTTCAACTGTACCCAGACTTGGGCAGGCATTGGCTGGACTGCAAATTCTTGTGATTTTCATTGAAGTCTTTCAGAATTATCTGGTTTTGTGTTTTTCTACCCTCTGCAGTTCTGGTATGTTGTCAGTGTCTACGAATTCTAGCTTTCATTAAAAAATGCTTAACTGCTACCAAACTCTCATGAAACTCTAGAAACTATGACCCAGTTACATATGTTATCTGCCAAACTAGATAATGACAGTTCATGAAATGTTTCTCTCAATATTTTAAAAATAAAATGTAGACAATACTGCATTGAGCATCTGATACAAGAAACAACGTAAGTCCTGAAACATGTGTTGTTATTCTCAAAGCAACAAGGCAGATCCTCTGCCTTAGAGTATAAAGGATTGTACTAGGCATATGAACCAAGGGCAGGCTAGGCTTTTCTAGTTCTGTTGTGCATGTCAGAGCCAATCCCATAGGAAAACATGGCACAGTGTCTGTGACTCTCTGCTTCTCCATGGGGAGGACTGTGACATAACTGGTAGAAGCATAGTTGACAAGGATGGTGGTAAAACATACATAATGTCAGAAAAACTTGGAGCAGAACACCCCCCATGGAACAGGGATCTTCAAGAAGTCCAGCCTAGTGAAGGCGAAGAGTTCCATGTCTTGTACTTGTGGCATGCTGGCAAGAATGGATTTTGAACAGATAAGTGTGGAAGGCATAGCTGTCCTGGTGTGGAGTGGCTTTTCTCCCTCTCTTCTTGCAATATGTTTTTACTGGAAGGCTGTGTCCCTGAAAAAGGACAAGGGATGCTGAGGACTGCCTAGGTTGGAAAAAACCCCTCTGATCCCACCTGCACACTGCGATTACTGTTGTCTAGCCAGCATTCTGGGCTTGCACATGGCACTTAAAGAGAATTTGGGTGAGGTCTAAGTGAGGCTGCAATTGTTGGCTGCATAGTTGGCCCCCCAGTGGCCTGTGCTGGCTCAGTGCCTGAGCACTGTGGATTTGGATAAGGTGCTCCTGCCAGGGATGCTTTGCAAGGGAAACCTTTGGGTCCTGCACTCCTGGTCAAGGAGCAGCATTGACTGATATGGGGCTTAGTGTGATGCTATAGTGGGTTTCAGTGTCTTTTGCAAGACCCAGTGAAGGGAAGAGTTTTCTATATTGTGCAGGACTTCAGCCTGGAGAACAGAAAACACCTGTCAAACCCCATTTTCTGTTACATATTCATAACTTGTTAGAGCGGGTCCCACTCCGTCACAGAAATGACCTTTGTGTGTTTTACATCTATTGTTCTTTGCTGCACACAGTACTGCCAGCTGCTGTAGACCCTAATGGAACTGTAGCTGTAGGAGGTTTTGTTTTAGTCCCAAAAGTAAAGTAAGACCTGACTGTTAAGCATAAAAGGATGTGTGTTTATTGCTGGCCTTGCTATGTAGCCTGAGTAGCCATGGAAAAGCACCATAGGATGTGTTCTGCTAGCAAGGGTTGCCACAAATGTTACGTTTTCCCAAGAAGTGGAAGATGGTTGAACTCACTTCTGTTTACTGAGGAAAGCTTTGTACAAACATCTACCACATTCTAGCAAAATTTACAGCCTCTGAAATATCTGGCTTTCTGGAGCCTCAGAGGCTTACAGTGCTAAACTCATTGGAACAACTGCTAATGAGTTAATTACAGTGGATTCTTTAGTTAAAATTGCTGCCAGAGACTTGAATGTTTCAGATAACTCTGCTGGCAAGTGGGTTACACTGCTGGACAGATCTTTGCCTGATTTATGACTCTTTCACAATCACATGGAACTACTGCCTGATCGGCCTCAGAGTTCAGTTCTGGTTTTGTTTGTTTTATAAAAATCATCTTTTGTTCTGAAGGGATTTCATATGTGCTGCAAGTACATCATAAATCATTATCGCAAACAGCTATTCTGTGATTCTTTTCTGAGAGGTGCCTTCCTGCATGGTAGCTCTTCCTGTGAAATATAGACAGCTATCCATCACCCATGAAATATGAGACATTGAGAGGCTTCTAAAGAAAAATGAAGCTACTTCATACCCTCCAATGGTCATTTGGTGCAAAATAACAAAGATTTTGTCCTTTTGCCCAGAACAAAAATTTGTTTTGTAAATCAATAGTTGAATTCCTTTCTTGTGTATCTGCTATCAAGTATCTACTTGATACTTAAAATGCATATTTAGAAATGATCTGTCTTGACTTTTTATAGCTACAGAGATTTTAGTCCAGAAATGTGTTGACTTGGGCTGCTTTCTTATAAATAGCAAACATATGATCAAACCTCTTAAAACCACCACAAGCGTTTCAGAAGCAGGGTTTCAACCTTATTTTGGATGTATTTCCACAGCAAAAAAATTGCAAAAAAAACTGTGGGTGTTGAGCCCTTTGGAGACATTCTCAGACTTCCTAGACTCCTGCAGTAAAGCCTCTGGGTCTTCTGCCAGGTTTGTTTAAATACTTACAGTTAACTTTCTGATTAAGCTCAGGGAATCTCTTCTTTCCACCTTGGCTGAGCAAGAATAGCATCTCAATTTCTCTCCTGTCTAGTTAGGTGTACCTTTCACCTGAGGATACAAGCATTAGTCAGGCTCTTACAAGTTTTTTTCATTCAAAAAAGGAATTGATGCAGAGCCTGCATCTTTTTCCAGTACAAATCTGTTATTTCAAACACCTACAAAATTCCATTTCTCTGAATAGAATAGGAGCCTAGTGTTGGTCATAGTCCGACACCCCTTTCCAGGCTGCACTACATCTGTAAAAGTTTCTCTCATCTTACATCCATTTGTATGGGCTTTCGTTGCCTTTCTTCCAAGTGTGTGTGCACAGGGCACATCTGCAGCCAGCACTAGTGAGTTGCTTGATGTTCAATCCCTGAACAAACCTGTCTATCTCATCTTCCTTATGACAGCTTTGCTTGGTTGTGTCTCAGCAGAAGTCTGTTATTCATATGCTGAGCTGTTAAAATTCTTCTTGCCTTTGACACTTTGCTGCTTAGAGAAATACCTCAGGTAATGGTGAATAAGGAAGAAGTAAATACTTGTCTACAGAAGACACAGAATTGTCCCAGTCCCAATGAATCCTGTCTTCCTTGTGTGTTTACTTATACTTCTTCCACAATAGACCTTTTATTATGATTTCTGTAGCAGGCTTCAGAAAGCCATGTGATGCTGGTTTGAAGTGCTTGAAGTGTTTCAATCCAAAAGCTAAACTAAAAAGACTTGTGAAGATAAACTACATAGACTTTTGAAACTATAAATTGATTGTCTCTTAAACAGGCCAAAAAAAGAGTCAACATTTGACAACTGTAGTCTCTGCTTAATGAGAAGGGTTAGAAAATGGCTTTCACATGGCTTCCAGATGGATAGTTGAATAGGTTTTTTTTTTAATGTAAAAGTTGGCTAGTGTTATCTGAAAATGGCAGAAGATTAGATAGATTAGGTATAGGAATAAAAGAAATCCCTCAACATAATGTCCCAGAATATTTGAAAAAGTTCTCCCCCAACCAGCTTTCTGATGTTGCCTTCACATTCCTAGCTGGTTGGCTGAGTAGTTTGCAACTTCTACAAAGGCTTGGACACTGAGGAGGAAAAACTTTCTGTCTTTCTTGCACACTGTGCAGAAGACGAACAAACAAAGGACAAGTGAAAAAGACCTCAAGTTGCACCAGGGGAAGTTTAGATTTGATATTAGGAAAGGTTTCTTCAGAGAAGAGGTTGTCAGACATTGGAATAAGGTTCCCAGAGATGTGGTGTGGAGTCACCACCCCTGGAGCTATGTACAAGATGTGTAGATGTGGCTTTTGGGGACAGGGTTTTGTGGTGGACTTGGCAGTGCAAAATTAACACTTGGAAATCATCTTACAGGTCTTTTCCAGTCTAAATGGTTCTATGATTCTGTGGTGAGTTCTGCATTGTCTTTTGGCACCTGGGACCTGCTTGATGGTGCCCTTGTACTGCAGAAGGCAGGGTGTCACCAGACTGAGGGTGGTGATCCTCTCCCTCCACTCAGCAGTTGTGAGATGTATCTGGAGTTCTGGGTTCAGTGCTGGGCTCCCCAGCACAAGAGAGACGTAAATGTACTGGAGCAAGTCCAGTGAAAGCCCACAAAGAAGATTAGAGGGCTGGACCATTTGTCATATAAGGTGGGCCTGAAAGAGCTGGGACTGTGCAGCCTGGAGAAAAGAGGAGTCAGGGGACCTTACCCACTGGCATAAATACTTGATTGGGTTGGGATGAGCAAAGTCAAGATGACAGAGCCAGACTCTAGTGCCCAGTGACAGGACAAGAGGTAATTGTCACAATTTGAAACGCAGGAAGTTCCACTTGGATGTTTTCTCAAAGGCTGATCAAACACTGGCACAGGTTGCCCAGAGATGTTGTGAAGTCTCTATCCTTGGAGTAGATGTTCTCCTGTGCTGCTTTCCTTCCTCAGTGGGTATAGTAAGCTCTGTTTTGTTTTGTTACTTTTGCAAAAATGATGCTGCAATCCTCATGTCAGTACCAGAGAGGATTCACCTGAAGCCGGTGTTTGTGACATTTTGTAGTTCAGTCTAGCAGCTGAAATTCCAACACTCATGTTGAGCTGACGAGATTGAAAGGTATTTGTTTAGTGAAAAGGTTGTTTTTGGTATCTTTTCACTTATGCCATAAAAATAAAGCCAGTCCCTAATTAGGATGTCTCAACTCCACCTTTGTGTGTTTTCATCCCCTTTTCCTGTCTGTGTGTTTTTCTGTCAAAAGCCAGTTCATGACCTCAAGAAAAATGTACACCACTGGCTTAGCTGAGCTGTTCTAATTAATGATTTTGGAAAAAAGGTGAAGCTGCCTAAAACTGTCTCATTAGCAATGTATTACAATTTCCTGACAATTATGAAGCAAAATTCATTTTCACATTTGCTAATAGTTCTTCCACAGCCACTGCTGCTATTTGCTTGACAAACCCCAATAAATTAGCAATTTGGCAACTGCTGTGTCACCTATATGCAGCTGATCAGTAGTCTCCTATACAATGCTTTGGTGGGAGCAGCAAGGAAGTGGCATATTGTTTTTCACAGGAACCACAGCCCCCAATGTTTCATTACTGTAGTTGTGGCTGCCTCTCCACAGTCACTGATGCACTGTTCATCATCAGCCCAGTGCCTAAGTTGCACTCACTGCTGATTCAACTCCACCATCATCACAAATATTATTTTTCTTTGTAATATTATGACGCAGTGTCTGTAGCAGTGGCTATAAAAGTGTTAAGATGGGAACGAGGAAGCTGATTTATTGCCTTGAGCTCAGGGTTGTACAACAGGACTACAAAGCAAGCCTTTGCTGGTCTAGGTTGGATTCTTACTAGGGCTGGCTGCCATCTCTCTGTGTCAGGTTTGTAGTATAAGCTCAAGCACTGGGGCTTGTTCCCAATCTTCAGTCTTCCCTTCTCATAAAAAGAAAGATGGAAGTGTGGCAGCCCAATGTGTCACAGTCTTCTCCAGGGCACGTTGCACACCTTCCAGACAGTGCATACGTGACACCTGGCTGGTGGCCTCATGCACCTGACACCAGCAACTGAGGCCACCAGGAGGCAGCTGGCATGGGCTGTATGGCTCCCATCGCCAGGTGCAGCTCCCATTGCAGGTGCAGCTTCCACTGCAGTTACAGCTCCCATCGCCAGGTGCAGCTCCCATTGCAAGTGCAGCTTCCACTGCAGTTACAGCTCCCATCGCCAGGTGCATCTCCCATTGCAGGTGCAGCTCTGCACTTTGTGCCCCAGTGCAGAGAAAGGGCTAAACATTTGCAGTTGGGCCACTTGCATTTGTGTAGCACCCCTTCAAAGTATGCAAGCTTTTAGCCCTAATGTAATGTTCAGGCATTTCAAGCCTGCCCCTAGGAAAGGCTCTGTGTCTACCTTTCCCTGCAGAACCTATAGGTCCAGAAGGCCGACGGCACTTCCGGAAGCTGGACTGTGTGGAAACAGTTGGCCTTGCACTCCCACCACCCTATTTTAGTATATTGTTCAGTCAATAATCACTGTGAACATAACAGACTGCCACAATCCTATAGGAGAAGATTTTCAAAGGTGAAAATGCTGCCAATTGAATTAAAGTGTGCTTCAGCTATGTAAAACTGGATCTGCAACAGGGTTTTTCTTACAGAGAATTATTTTTTCCATCAGTCTGGTAGTTTGAAATGTTCCAGATTTCATTTCAGGGAAACATTCATTAAGCAGTCATAACTGGGTATCTGTTAGGTGATTGGTGAAACAAAGTTTATTAACTGATCCATATCCAGAAGTTTTATTAAAATCGAAGAATTTTATGTAATATTGTATTGCTCAGATACTGGATAATTCTAGGCCCAAACATTTTAATACAGGGCAAGTCTTCAAAAACCATAGTTATTCTTTTAAGTGGAAATTTCCATAAGCATATTCAGCAGCTGCTATAAAAATAATGTGAAAATAGTAATTTGTGATTTCTGGGTGGGAAAAAAAAATGAAAAATTGATCCAACCTCTATAATTTCAGGAATTAGATATTTCCCAAAACTTATTTTTTTTCCGTTTTCAATCTTATACTGGCTTAATATCGTACAATGAATTATTAGCTTGAGGATATAAGAAGAAACTGGTAATATCACTTGTGCTGCTGCTGCAAATCAAATGTTCAAGAGCAACAGCAAAAAACCTCACTGAAGTGCAGAATGGTGAGGAAATTTGCTGGAATGTTGCTTTTGCACAGGTCCTGTACAAAGCTGACTACTGAATATTAGCCAACTGTCCTTTGTGAAAGTCACTTAAAAGAAAGTGCAGAATGAAACATCAACATTTAGAATGTTGAAAACTGTTAGTAAAGGGAATAAGAATGGATCTCTCTGCTGGATCAGAGCCTTTAATTGTAAATGGATTCATTCAGCTCTTTGAATGAATCCAGAAATGGATCTCAGTTCCAGGATTTCTTATGAAGCCTCTATTAGACCAAAGAAGGGCTTTGAAAACTTATTTTTAGACAGTAAAGAACAGAAGTGATCAGCAGAATGATGGAGTCTGACCTCTTGCATAATCCTGCACCTCCTCCACAGCAGGGCATGAGCTGCTTTTTGTAATGAGATGAAGTGAAGCCAAAATTTGGGGCAGTGGTTGTTGCGTCTGTTTGAGTGGCTGTGTTGGGCATATACCTCCCTGGATTTGGAAACTGACCCTGCAAAACTTAAGAGTAGCTAGATACATTAAATTTCTCTCCTAGGACAGTATAACAAACATTTCTAAGCCTGACACACTCTTTGTGACACAGGAAAAACCCCACATTTAGTTTTATTGCAGATGTTACTGCAAATCTCAGAAGAGATGCAGTGAGTGAGGGAGGATCTTTGATCAGGACTGTACAAACACAGCAGGCATTGAGAAGCCTATGCTTTAAAGGCACACAGAGGCACAATGTTGAGGTCCACAAACTAAATTTAGAATAGCTGGATCAGGCACTGGAAGTAATAGAAATACTGCTAAAACACTGAACTGAGCTGCTGCTATTTTATATTACTGCTAAATGTGAAAGAGCACTAAAACTTTTCAGGAGCTGGTATAGAGATAGAAATCTATATATACAGCGCCTTGTTAAGTAAAGGAGGAAAGCAGAAAGTAAAATGATTTTCCCTTTTGTCACAAGTTAGTCACAAACCTACACTTAAGAAAGTGACCTTAGTGTGATGTCAGGTTCCAGAAGGACCTGTATTGCAGCCAACGGGCAGAGAGAGATCACAGGAAGATTTGGAAATCGTTCTGAAGAGAGTGACTGGAATTTGCTGAGAAAGGAAATCAATCCAGACTGGCACTTACAGGGAGATAAAAAGAGCTCTTGTATGGGAACATCACTAAGGATCCAAAACCCAAGAGAGAAAGACACCAGAAGCAGATAACTTTCATCTCTAGAAAGGAAGGTAATTTGTAAAAATTGCATACATGTGCACATATCTGGTGTGAAACAACAATGACAGTTCCTTAAGTGCATTGTGTTGAGGAGAGACCCCCACAACTGTAGCAATCAACAAACAGCCTTATGGAGGAATTCATTGTGTTCCCTCCAGATTTCAGGGTGATGGAGGCTGGGTTAGTCACTGGCAGCAATGTGCCTGGATTCTCAGCCCTAGGGCTTATGGACATTCACTCACATTCACAGGAAGAAAAAGGAGACTGCTGCTCCCTGATGCTGCCACAGAATACAGGAGTGGGTGTAGCTGCAGCAGCGGAGGCAGAGCAATGCTTGGCAGCTTCTCTCCTGAGGTGTCAGGGAAGAGAGCCTGTGCTTCCAGATATGCTTAGAAAAGGGCAGAGTATACAGATAATTGGTTAAATGCTTCTGTAGTCTATTTCTCGGCAGGTTAAAAAAATTGACTTCTTGCCTCCATAGATTTTACAAGTTCATTATTTTGTGGCTCATTCATATTCTGTTGTTGTACTGTATGTATTATTGTTGTGAAATGAATAGATCTAATGGGGACACTTTTTTTACTATCATACAGTTGTAGAAAGCAGAGGAAAAAACAACATATGAAAGTATTATAATGAACCAATTCATGCAAACTTTGTTTTTGCACTAAAACTGAAGCTAGTTTGCAGGGGAAAAACAACATATGAAAGTATTATAATGAACCAATTCATGCAAACTTTGTTTTTGCACTAAAACTGAAGCAAGTTCTGTGTCACAGTCTGTTCTATTACAAACATTCCAAGGCCTCCTTATGCACCCAAACTCAAAATCAGCATCTGACTTCCAATTACATGACAGGGCTCTTTCCTTCAGCACTATGAGGAAAGAAAGGATCTGCTTGACTCCTCTGCTACTTTCAGCTGTGACTGTGGTACTGCTTCTCTTCTTCACTCTGTGACTAATTGCTTCTTCAGTGCACACCTCAGAGAAATCCTTTTTCCTTCCCTCTTCCATCCCATTCCCTGCTAGTTTTCTAAGAGATGTCCTGAAACTTCCTTCTCTATCTCTTTGTTTTTCCATGCACAATGAACTAGTTACTAGGATGGTAGCTCAACAGTGATCCTTGCCCTGACAACTTGCAGGTGTCTATATTGCTGTCTTGTCTCCTTCTTTCCAGGATAATGTTTTCTGCCACCTGTGATTCTTTCAAAGGGTGTCAAGTTTAAGACAGTCCACTTGTTTGTCTACAAACTTTTCTACTGCTTTCTTAAATGAACAGACACCACCACCACCCACATCAGTCAAAGTGAAAAACTGATCCAGAGCCCATTCCCATCCTTCTTAAATTTCTGTGCAAGACTGCCAACAAAAAATCATAATAAAGCTGACCTCCCTATACCAGATCCAGGGTCTGTTAAATCTCTCTCCATTTTCACAGATTGCATCTCAAATTCTTCCAGAGCAATAGACAAATTTGGAAGGACCATAGCTTTAACAATCAGTGTTCTTCCAAGCTCAATTTTCAAGCAGAATGAATATAAAGCACTGGAGGGGAACCTAGTAAATATTCTCTAGCAACTTTATTTTTAATGATGTCTCCACAGTTTTACACCTTTGCTATTAGAGTTGTGCTAGTAATTAAGGAATAGTGATTGTGCAAATTAATTAAGTAATTGAGTTAGTGAACCGAGGTTACTCTGCAGTTAATAAGGTTAAAATTGCTGGCTCCTGTATACAGTATTTAATCCTGTGAGTAGTCATTTTGAGGTCATTATTGCCTGTACAAGTTCCTTAAGGTAGCTTTGATGGACATATTTTGTCTTGAAATTTCCTGCCCTTAACTCACAAAGTACTATTCTAAGTGATGAAAAACACTGAGATATTTGTGTAACTTTCAGTGAAGTTTTGAATTATAGCAACACTTGAACAGGGGAGTTTTTCATTGGTTAAAATGTCACTGACAACAAACTTGTACCATCAATGTGAAGCTTAAGAAGACGTTATACTGTTGACCTGATGTCAGCTCTTGTGGGATGAAGCCTTTTTTTTTTTTTTAATAGGAGTTTTGAGAGGATGGGATATAAATCCATTTTGAAGATGAAATTGGTGGTTTAGCTATGTCCTTCCAACAGTGATTTCCTCTACCTGACCTGCTTTTATAATCTTATTATTTCAAATGATCTAAATTGAAATTCACTCAATAGCTTTTTAAAATAATGAATAAAGGGCCACATCAGAGAGGGGAGACTTAAGCGAGGAAGTAATATCAGTCATCCAGCCTGTAAAGCATTTTCCACAGAAGTAACTGCAACCTATGGAGCAATGCAGACAGCAGGGAAAGACCCTCCTTGCCTTTGGAACAGCAGTGGCAGAGCCTGGAACACAATTCCACGCCCCTCCCAGGAGTTTGGCCCTCTGGACTCAAGGCCACATCTCTGGTCAGAAAGAGATATTTGAAAAGCCTCTTTTGCCTTGGGGCTTTTTTGACCAAAAGCTGGAAGAAGGCTTCCTGTGGCAGAGGTTTCCCACAGCTGCCTGGGAACGAGATTGGTTCCTGCTTGGGACACTCAGTAGGTGTTGCAGCCTGTTGCTTGTGCCTGTCCACACACTAGATCCTGGACCTGACTTGTGAACTGATTTCTTGACCTCAGGCCTGATGCCAAATTACTTATTTAGGATTGTTCAGCCTGGAGGATGTGGGGGGCCTTATAGCAGCCTTCCAGTACCTAAATGAAACTTATTTTAAAAAAAGGGAGAGGAATGTTTTACATGGGCATGTGCTGGTAGGACAAGTGGTAATGGCTTTAAAACTAAGGATGGTCGATTTACATTAGATATAAGGAAGAAGTTTTTTATAATAGAGTGATAAAACATTTGAAACAGATTGCTCAGAGATTCTCCATCCATGGAAATATTCATGATCAGTTTGCAGGTAGGTTGGACTTGATGATTTTTAAAAGATCCATTCCAGCTCAAAGTATTATATGATTCTGTGGTTATGGACTTAATTGTTCTGGGATCTTACCTCACACAGTGTGGTGAGACTGGGCTCTTGCTGCTGATACCATTGCTTTCGCCAGCTTTGTCACTCTGCTTGGCTTGCAGCTTCCTCTTTCTCATGGAGCAGCTTCCTCTTGCTCCTTCCTGATATAGTAGGACTGGAAAGCATCATAGTACATCCAGATAGGATGCAATTATGGCAAAACTTCCCTCCAAATCCCTGTGAGTGAGGCTGACAGATACCACAATTTGCATCCTCTGAGGGCAACTTGTGGGTAACGCTATTTTCAAATCTGAAAAGTAGAGGAAGAAAACCAGAGACCCTGTCCTTTGAAAAACTTTTCAAAGACCAAAGAAAAAAACTATTTGTGGCTTGCTCAGGCATTCCTTGATTTTTGCTTGATGGCTTCCATTAGTGGGTGATCCATCAGTGACTTTTCAAAACTGAATTTGGAAGTCTTTGTCAGGATGTTCTGTAAACCAGAAATCTAAGGAGCTTAAAAACATTACAAAAATAAAAGAAATAACCCATAGGCCCATTTCAGAAAATCATGGAGTGGTAGAGGAGGGAAGGATAATTCTGCACTTCTGTGGCTTCTTAAACACTTTGCCTGCTCAGTCATCATGGACCATTCATCATGAACCATCCAATGTTAGAAACAGACTGCTAAGCTTTGATCTCACTGAATTAATCTGTTCTAATGCCATTATCATGCACTGTTCTTTGATGTGAGTAATATTCTGGGATGGCAGAATAATAGTCTTCTGCTTGTGAATTTGGATGGCACTGATACACAGGGCATAGGAGCTGCTGCTGCCTTTGCAAGACTTCTGGTTTTGTTTCTCACTTAAGTGATTTGATTGCACTTAAATACTTAGTTGCTGAGACCAACACAGAAATGCTGCTGAATCTTTCCTCACCTGAGTTTGTCAGCAGGGTGTGACAAGTCAGCAGGGTGTGACAAGTTCTTGTGGGGAACAGCAGGGCATTAGGTGGGTATGTACTTAGCAGAAGTTATTTGCTGCTTTAGGAATGCAGGCACCATGTAAAAGGTTGGTACCTACTTGTCCACAGAATGTTTGGAAAATAGTGTGGCCCTCTCAGGAAACCTGTAACTTCTGGTCACAAGAACTCTGTGTGTTCATTCCTTGCCTCCATATGGTGTGTGAAGAGGGACTGGAGAACAGGGGGGAATCAGAAAGTAAAGGTGGCTGTCTTTTATACCTCTTTAAATATTTACAACAGTATATGAAGATGACACTTTGGAGGAAACAGCTAAACTTCAAGCGTGGCACTGAAGTACCATGAGTGCCTAAAGAAAACTGAGAATCAAGCACTAGTGAAGGGTGTTTTAAGTGTATGTCATGGATTAGTCATCGTGGATGTCATGGGTCAGGTACCCCTCACCACACTCCCCAGTTACTGCAAAAATAACTGGTACCCTCCTTTCATTTTTAAACTATTTTTTGTATTCTAGAAATGGTTCATGGGAGATACTGCCATGGCTCAGTGCCTTAAATAGTAGCCATAAAAAAGGACATGCAAAGATCGAATCCTTGCTGGGAGATAAAAATCATGATCCATCAAATTAGAAATGTACTGGCAAAACATCTTGTTTTCTTGGTGTATGTGATAAGGCCATAGGCAGTTGCTTAATAATAACAACATATGAGCATGAAAACTGTTGAAGATGTACCCTAATGTTGTTTTGGCTGAGAAATATGACTCCTGCTTTCAAGTGTATCCTTCTCTCATTAGAGATAAATCTTCTTTCACCAGAGAGATAAATGTATAGGCACCTTTGCATGTACATTTGCATGACGTACAGCATCTTTGCTGTAGAAAGATGGAAGATTTTCTTTGCACTGTAGTACAACATTTATTGCAGCATCTCCTTTTCTGGCATGTTTTTCATTGATTAATGTAAGGGTTTTGTGAAATGGTACATCAAATGGAAGCCATGTTGCCTGTGCTGTCCCTCTCCCTGCAAGCTAATCAACGTAGGTTGGAAAAAGTCAAAGGCCCTAAACAATCAAAATGTAAATAATGGAGGCTGACCAGAATAGTTTTTCTTGTACATGCTAAGCCCCAGGAGCAGGTATTGCTGTTTGAATATCTGTGTTGCTTTAGCAGGCATTTTAAGGCCATTAAAGGCACTCTATCAACCCTCTGAATGTTTGTAGGTTGGTTTTGTGGTTTGGTTTTTGATTTTTTTTTTTTTTTAATTAATGGTCTTTATCTTCTTGGCATGTATTAGAATTAAAATATATTTACATATATCTTTAAAACACCGGTTATTTTACACTATTACCATCTGGTGAGTCTTACTGAAGTGAATATAGCTATGCTCCTCCACCACAGGCAAGAAGCTGGAGAAAGCGGCTTGATTTTGAAAAAACACATATTTTTTCTATGTAAAAATATGAACATTAGGAGAGAGCATTTCTTCCCTACTTTTGTTAAATGACCTTTCAAGTTCAGACTTAATCTATTGGCTGCTATGCTTAAAAGAAATGGCATTAAAATACACATGAAGCTGGTTGCATAAGCCAGTGCTGCTTTTAGGCCACAGACATTAGTCTTTCCTGTGGTTTGCTCAATTGTCTTAATAGATTTATAAAGATCTATGGAGATAATTTCTTCACAGTGTGGGGATATTGATGAGTACAGTCAGCTTTATTCTTCAAGTCACACGGGGCAAGAGTAGTGGTGCAGTACTGATCAGTAGTTCTTAATCTTCATCCACAAATGGCAGTGTTCTGCTCACCAATACATGGTCAAGGATTCTTGTTGCCAATAAAAGTTCTCATTAAAAGTACCCTGCTTCAGACAGCACATGGAACCAGAGGAAATAAATTTTTCACCATGAGGGTGACCAAACACTGGCACAGATTGCTCAGGAAGGTTGTTGAGTCTCCATCTGTGTATCCTTGGAGATAATCTAAAGTCATCTGGACAAGTTCCTTGGCAGACAGCCCTGGGTGGCCCTGCTTGAGCAGAGAAGATTGGACAAGGTAACCCCAAGAGGTGCCTTCCTACCTCAGCAATTCTGTGATTCTGTGGTTCTGTAACATTGAAAAAAATGGGGCTTTTTATTTGTTTTTATTTCACTTCAAACTGAAATTTGGAAATGTGTGGGTGTGTGTGGAAGTGGAATGTCAGCACCATTGTTTGCTGAGTTTTAGAAAGGAAGGCAGAGAATTTTCTTGGCTGTGTTTAGTGAGATTTAGTTTATAGATTATGAAGGAAAGTATTTAAATTCCAGTTGTCATGGTCAGCATAAAGGCAACAGGGTGGATTGGTAGGCCAAGAGTGATTCAGGCCCCTGCAGAGTAGAAGCCCACGGGGCAGTGAGCTGAGTCCCTCTGAAGAGGTCACTGCAGGAGCAGAGGTCCGTGCCACACCCACAGTCCTGTGTTTCAATTACTAGCTGAGTCCCAATTAAAGCATCTCATTAAACCTAGAGAGCATGCAGACTGGAAAATGTGTCTATTCAAAGTGGAATTTGGCTAAAATAGGGAGGGTACGGGAAGGATCTTCTTGTAAAAATATAAAAATACCCAGAATCTTTGAGTAGTCAAAGGACTGTACTTTTACCTTTTCAGACATCAACTTTAGCAGCAAACTGTGCTCTGGGCATTACTTGGACAAAGATTTGATCCAACAGATGGATATATATGCTACTGATGTTAGCAACAAGTGAAAATGTCTCTTCTTGTGATGAGCTCTCAATCTTTTTTTGTGTATTTTCATAGAAATCCATAATTATTACGTGTTGGGTAACTTTCAGTTATGCAGAATCCTGTACCTCCTGGTTCTGTCTGTTTATCAGCCTCACTTCCTTACATGTATCCAGCATGAAAAATGGACATTTCTAAGTATGCAACACTATTATGTGCAAGTATTAAAAATTAGGAGAAAATATCTTCTCTTCCATATAACTCCAAAGAATTCTACCTAATATTAAATACTTAAAATCGAACTCACTAGATGTTGGGGGTTGGGTTTGTTCCTTCTTTCTCTGGGGAATTTTTTCCCCACGGGTTGCCAAGGGGACCGGGTGTTGGATACTTGAGAGTGCTTGGCTGAAACAAAGAGATGGACAAAAGGTGGAAGGGGGAGATAACGCAGGTAAAAGACACAGCTTGAGGCAGCTGCGTGCTTTTCTGCTTCCGGCGTTCGGGAGACGCGTGTCGGCCGCTCCTCGAGGATCTCAGCCGCCGAAAAGCACGCCGAGCAGAAGCTGGGCCACTATTCTGCCTCGTCTTCAGCTTCTTCGGCGCTGCTCCTCTTGCTGCAGCGTGACCCTGCACTCCCTGCGCTGCCGGGACATCCTGCCCCTGCCTGCCGGGACACCCTGCCATCCCAGCTACCAGCCCGGGACTTTTCCACTGTTCCAGCTTGGTGCTCTGAGGATCCTGCAGGGACACCGAAACCAAACTGCCCTGGGTTTTGTGAAACAAAGCCCTCAAGGTTCTTGGTACTGTTGTCGTTTGTCATTAATGCTGTAGTTGTTTGGTGGGGGGGGGAGTTTTTTTTGTGTTTGTTTGCTTTGTATTACATACTAGTAAAGAACTGCTATTCCTATTTCCCAAATCTTTGCCAAAGAGCCTCTGATTGTAATTTTACCTAGCAGATACCTGTCTTCCTAAACCAAGACAGATTTTGGCGCCCAAGTGTGGGGCTTGAGGGCACTGAGAAAAGAAAAGGGAAGAGAAATAGCAGTTCTTAACTAACCTAGTACTTTCTTTTGTGTGCGTTGGATATAAAAACCTCATTAGGCTGCATCATGTGGTCTAACTTAGCCTGGTTTGGGTGGCATGTGGTTGTGGCTGTATTCCTTCCATTTGCAGGCCCCTATCTAAACATGGGCCCTATAACTAAGGCTACTGTGACTGTCATCCAGTTTATTTTATGGCTTAATAAGGTGAAGAACTCATGGATTTTTAATTTCCTCTGGAAGGCAGGCACATGGATTCAGGGCTATCGTACACTAACTGTGTGTTTTTGGAGTTACTTTAACAATGGTACCTACTGTGAGGAAATGACACCGGGGGAAGTTTCTTTTTCCCAACCCTTTACCCATCTCTTTGGGTCTGCCCCACCAGTTTTTGAAGGGTTTAAATCCTCTCTGAATGCTAATGATATCATACAATGGCTGGTGCTGCTAATATGCGTATTCTGTTTAGCATTCAGAGATAAGGGAAGATTGACCTGGATAACCACCCTGATACCTACCCCACAGAATAGGGATGATACCCCAGAGCCTGACTCTGCCCCACAGCCTGCCTCAGAAAGGACCCACCCGGATTGGGTTGAGGCTCTGGTAAAAGAGATACATGAGATGGGCCAGATGCTGAGGGAGTACATTTCCCCAGCTCATGAAAAACCCTCCCCCTGCCCCGAGAAGGCAGAGACTGATGGTGCAGCAGTGGAACCCACAGATGTTACAACTGTCCAGGTTCCAGCTGAACCACAAGGGCAGCCACAGCCAGCAGCAGTCGCCCCTGTGGAAACAAGGAAGTGTAAAGTGAAATCGTCAGATCCTGATATTAAGGGTAAGAAAGGAGGGTCCTCACAGTCCACAGAAGAGCCACAGGTTGAGATCATCACTGAGTCCCTGACATATGAAAGTCTACGTAATCTGCAAAAAGATATTGCACGACGAGGACGTGAGGCTTATACAGCCTGGCTACTTCGAGTCTGGGACCTTATGGGTACAGGTGTGCAACTGGATAGTGCTGAAGCAAGGAATTTGGGACCCTTGACCCAGGACTCAGGTATAAATCAGGTATTTGTAAGAGAGCAAGGGCCCCTTTCCCTTTGGGAACGACTTCTAATGAGTGTGAGAGAGAGATTTGTCCACAGAGACAGAATGCAAGAGCACAACAATAGAATGCGATGGAAGACCCTTGAGGAAGGAATCCAACAGTTGAGAGAAGTGGCAGTATTGGAAGTACTTTTTGGGAGGACCGGACAGCATGATAATGACCCCGACAAGGTTAAATGCACAGGGCACATGTTGTGGAATCTGGCAACTCATGGACCATCCCAATACGCCACATTCATCGCAACAATTAATGCCGAGGATAACCGAGAGACAGTGGGTTCTGTTGCCAACAAGCTCAGAAATTATGAAAGTATGATCAGTGGCCCAATGTAGGCTCATGTCTCTGCGGTGGTGAAGGAACTCAAAGAGGAGATAAAGGAGGTGAGAGAGGAGATGAGAAGGAACAGTTCCCATGTAGCACCGGTGCGAGTCACAGGCCCCAGAATCAGAGCCCAACATCCCCCAGCAAGAGAGAGAGGGTACACCCCTCGAGCTGACCTGTGGTTTTATCTGCGGGACCATGGGGAGGACATGGGAGTGTGGCATGGGAAACCTACTTCTGTCCTGGCAGCACGGGTACGTGAGCTCAAGGAGAGAAACGCTAACAGAGGGAGTTCCACTAGAATGAAGGTAGCCTCAGCCTCCCATGAGCAAGCTGCCAGGTATTACGGAGGTGGGAATGCTGTGTCAGATTCCCTCGAAGGAACCTCTACCATGTATGTCCAAGAAGGGAATAATAACCAGTGCTAGAGGGGCCCTGTCTCTAGCCAGGAAGAGGCACGGGAAAATCGGGTTTTTTGGACTGTGTGGATTCGATGGCCTGGCACATCAGAGCCACAAAAATACGAAGCTTTAGTAGATACTGGGTCGCAGTGTACTCTAATGCCATCAGGACATGTGGGGGCAGAACCGATTTCCATTGCCGGGGTGACGGGGGGATCACAGGAACTGACTCTGGTTGAAGCCGAGGTGAGCCTGACCGGGAAGGAGTGGCAGAAACTTCCGATTGTGACCGGCCCAGAGGCTCCATGTATTCTGGGCATAGACTTCCTCAGGAATGGATATTATAAAGACCCTAAAGGACTCAGATGGGCTTTTGGAATAGCTGCTGTGGAGACAGAGAACATTAAGCAGTTGAACACCTTGCCGGGACTATCAGAGAACCCATCTGCAGTGGGACTCCTGAAGGTAGAAGAACAACAAGTACCTGTTGCCACCTCGACAGTGCACCGTCGGCAGTATCGGACAAATCGGGACGCCGTGATCCCCATCCACAAGATGATCCGTGAGCTGGAGAGCCAAGGGGTGGTCAGCAAAACCCACTCACCCTTCAACAGCCCCATCTGGCCTGTGCGCAAGTCTGATGGAGAATGGAGACTGACTGTGGACTATCGTGCATTGAATGAAGTGACTCCACCGCTGAGCGCTGCTGTGCCGGACATGCTGGAACTTCAGTACGAGCTGGAGTCCAAGGCAGCGAGGTGGTATGCCACTATTGACATTGCCAATGCATTTTTCTCCATTCCTCTGGCTGCAGAATGCAGGCCTCAGTTTGCTTTCACCTGGAGGGGCGTGCAGTACACCTGGAACCGGCTGCCCCAGGGGTGGAAACACAGCCCCACCATCTGCCATGGGCTGATCCAGGCTGCACTGGAGAAGGGTGAGGCTCCAGAACATCTACAGTACATCGATGACATCATTGTGTGGGGAAAGACTGCAGCTGAAGTGTTCGAGAAAGGAGAGAGGATCATCCAGATTTTGCTGAAAGCCGGGTTTGCCATCAAGAAGAGCAAAGTCAAGGGACCTGCCAGAGAGATCCAGTTCCTGGGAGTAAAGTGGCAAGATGGACGGCGGCAGATCCCCACTGAGGTCATTGATAAGATCACAGCAATGTCTCCACCGACCAGCAAAAAGGAAACACAAGCTTTCCTAGGAGCCATAGGTTTTTGGAGGATGCACATTCCTGAGTACAGTCAGATCGTGAGCCCTCTCTACCTGGTTACCCGCAAGAAGAACAATTTCCACTGGGGCCCTGAACAGCAACAAGCCTTTGCCCAGATCAAGCAGGAGATTGCTCATGCAGTAGCCCTTGGCCCAGTCAGGACGGGACCAGATGTGAAGAATGTGCTTTATTCTGCAGCCGGGAACAACGGTTTGTCCTGGAGCCTTTGGCAGAAGGTGCCAGGGGAGACCCGAGGCCGACCACTGGGATTCTGGAGTCGAAGTTACAGAGGATCTGAAGCCAACTACACTCCCACAGAGAAGGAGATCTTGGCCGCCTATGAAGGAGTTCAAGCCGCCTCAGAAGTGATTGGCACAGAAGCACAACTCCTCTTGGCACCCCGACTACCAGTGCTGGGGTGGATGTTTAAAGGAAAGGCTCCCTCCACGCACCATGCCACCGATGCCACATGGAGCAAGTGGACTGCCCTCATCACACAGCGTGCCCGTATTGGAAACCCAAATCGCCCTGGGATTTTGGAGATAATTACAAACTGGCCGGAAGGAGAAAACTTCGGTTTCACGGACGAAGAGGAGCAAGTGACACGAGCTGAAGAAGCTCCTCCATACAACCAACTGCCAGCAGAAGAAACACACTACGCTCTTTTCACTGATGGTTCCTGTCGCATCGTGGGAATGAACCGTAAGTGGAAAGCAGCCGTATGGAGCCCCACACGACAGGTTGCAGAAGCCACTGAAGGAGACGGGGGATCAAGTCAGCTTGCTGAACTCAAAGCTGTTCAATTAGCCCTTGACATTGCTGAAAGAGAGAAGTGGCCAAAGCTCTACCTCTACACTGATTCGTGGATGGTAGCCAATGCTCTGTGGGGCTGGCTGGAAAGGTGGAAAAAGGCCAACTGGCAGCGTAGAGGAAAACCAATCTGGGCTGCTGATGAATGGAAGGACGTTGCCACTCGTGTAGAGAAGCTGCCTGTGAAAGTCCGCCATGTAGATGCCCATGTTCCCAAGAGTCGGGCTAATGAGGAACACCAAAACAACAAGCAGGTAGATCAGGCTGCCAAGATAGAAGTGTCAAAGATAGATTTAGATTGGCAACACAAGGGAGAGTTGTTCCTAGCTCGATGGGCCCATGATGCCTCGGGTCATCAGGGCAGAGATGCCATCTATAAGTGGGCCCGAGACCGAGGGGTGGATTTAACCATGGACAGTATTTCTCAGGTTATCCATGACTGTGAGACATGTGCTGCAATCAAGCAAGCCAAGCGGGTGAAGCCCTTATGGTATGGTGGGCGGTGGTCCAAATATAAATATGGGGAAGCCTGGCAGATTGACTACATCACCCTTCCCCAAACCCGCCAGGGCAAGCGTTATGTGCTAACCATAGTGGAAGCCACCACTGGATGGTTGGAGACCTACCCTGTGCCTCATGCTACTGCCCGGAACACCATCCTGGGCCTGGAAAAACAAGTCCTGTGGAGACATGGCACCCCTGAGAGAATCGAGTCGGACAATGGGACTCATTTCAAGAATAGTCTTATAAGCACCTGGGCTAGAGAACATGGCATTGAGTGGGTGTACCATATTCCTTATCATGCACCAGCAGCCGGGAAAGTTGAACGGTGCAATGGCCTGCTTAAAACTACCTTGAAAGCACTGGGTGGGGGAACCTTTAAGAATTGGGATACTAATTTAGCAAAGGCCACCTGGTTGGTGAACACTCGAGGTTCCACCAACCGAGCAGGTCCTGCCCAATCTGAGCCCTTGCAAAAGACAGACGGAGATAAGGTTCCAGTGGTACACATGAGAGGTATGCTGGGAAAAACTGTTTGGATTAATCCTGCCTCCAGCAAAGACAATCCCATCCGTGGGGTTGTCTTCGCTCAGGGACCAGGTTGCACCTGGTGGGTGATGCAAAAGGATGGAGAGACCCGATGCATACCTCAAGGGGACCTTGTTTTGGGGTGAACTATCCATGACAATGTGGCTGCATCCATATTTGCATATATATATATATGTATTTTTAATAGTTAAAACTCAATGTAATATGTTTGTATGGGAAAAAAATTCGGGGTGGATAATGTTGGGGGTTGGGTTTGTTCCTTCTTTCTCTGGGGAATTTTTTCCCCACGGGTTGCCAAGGGGACCGGGTGTTGGATACTTGAGAGTGCTTGGCTGAAACAAAGAGATGGACAAAAGGTGGAAGGGGGAGATAACGCAGGTAAAAGACACAGCTTGAGGCAGCTGCGTGCTTTTCGGCTTCCGGCGTTCGGGAGACGCGTGTCGGCCGCTCCTCGAGGATCTCAGCCGCCGCAAAGCCCGCGGAGCAGAAGCTGGGCCACTATTCTGCCTCGTCTTCAGCTTCTTCGGCGCTGCTCCTCTTGCTGCAGCGTGACCCTGCACTCCCTGCGCTGCCGGGACATCCTGCCCCTGCCTGCCGGGACACCCTGCCATCCCAGCTACCAGCCCGGGACTTTTCCACTGTTCCAGCTTGGTGCTCTGAGGATCCTGCAGGGACACCGAAACCAAACTGCCCTGGGTTTTGTGAAACAAAGCCCTCAAGGTTCTTGGTACTGTTGTCGTTTGTCATTAATGCTGTAGTTGTTTGGTGGGGGGGGGAGTTTTTTTTGTGTTTGTTTGCTTTGTATTACATACTAGTAAAGAACTGCTATTCCTATTTCCCAAATCTTTGCCAAAGAGCCTCTGATTGTAATTTTACCTAGCAGATACCTGTCTTCCTAAACCAAGACACTAGACCATGGACTTCAGAAATATATATGATGGCCTACTAGTAAATCTGACTGCTGTATGCAGAAAATAGAGAGAAGACTTCCCTGTTAATTCAGGGAGAGGATTGCTTTTGGGATGGCTGAAAGTTCAGATTCAATGTCATGTACCAGACACAGTGAGGTGAGTTCTGCATATATTTCTTTTATTGTTTTTATGTTCTGACTGAGAAGATTGTGGCTTGCACTGCCATTTTCTTATTGGAACAGGGGGTAGTGAGAAATAAGTGTGCATGTCATTGTCTGTCACTGAACAAGCTACCAATCTGATGGTTTGCCTTTACAGAAGTGTACAGGTTTTACTTTTTTTGTCTCATTTCAAAGTCAGTGTAGTACTGACTTTGCTATGAAGACATACCTTCAGCTGCATGAGGAATGAAATTCAGTTCTTTAATACTGCAGCAGAAGAGGAAACTGTTAGTGTATTCCTCCACAATCAAGGAGGTGATTTCTGCATACTCTTATCTGTTATGCTGTACTAATTATATTACAAGATCTTGAATGGTACTCTTGCTTTTTTGAAAAAAAAAAAAAAAATTTCTGTCTTCTATTGGTAAGTAATCTTTGTGCTAAAAGCCCTACAATAATACCATGTTTCCTCAGTGACAGCATGCTGACATTGAGCGCCAGCAATACAAACAATTTATATGAGACTGGGAAACTAAGCCTTAGGATATGTAAAGAAGCACTTTGTGAGTCAGTACATGAAGCCTTTCCATAGTCTGAATACAGTTACCCTCTGAAATAGTCTATGTATGAAGGGAATGCATCCTGTGAGTCTGATTTAATATCACACCATTATTGTGAGTGGATGTTAGATTGGACTGTACCCATCAAAATGCAGTGTATGGAATGGAAAGTCACACTGTTACAGTCCTTGAAGAAGGAAGGTGCGAAATGATGAACCAGTAAGAGTTGTGTCAAGAACCCAAGTATGGAAAAATATTTACTTGCAGAGGAGAGGAAGGATATTTTTTGACTGAGATTTACCCCAAAAATGTAAAATGAGTTGTAGTTAGAACAAGCTGATCAGCTGCAGGATGATGGTTCCAAGTTATGAAGAAGTAAATATGCGTAGAAGTTACCTCAGTTTCTCTGACTGCTTTCAGCGAAGAAAGCATGATGTGGGGTGTACATATTTGTCTCTCTAGTGAGAGATATTTATCTCTAGTGAGAGATATGAGCAAATGAACTGTAGGGATCTAAGACAGGACTGAGGAAAACTCGAAGTCAGATGTTAACTATTATGAGAATTTTACGTAGCACCAGAGCCTTTACTAGGCTGGTCACCAAATCCCAACTGGTTTGTTGTCTGTTCCAAGCATCTCAGAGATACAGCTGTCCTCATGTGTGCTGTTAGTCTTCTCCAACTCAGAGATCATTTTTGTGGGAGGTGGTTTTGACAACCAAACAGTTGAGGTGTGTATTCCATCTGGTCAGACAGGCTTCTTGATGACAAAATCATATGCTTATCAGTAATCTGGGTTGGTAATAATGGTCTGTTTCACTTAGCCCTTCATTTGGGAAGTGTCTTGCATTCTTGTGCTTACTTTTTGTTTACAGGATTGGGGTGGGGGCAGAAAGGAAGGAAGAAGAGATGGCTCTAGAAAGCACTTGAGGATTCCAGGAAATTGTAAAATGATTTTTGACTCAGGCTTTCAAATGAAAAAATTGAGATATTAGAAAGATGATAGTCTTTTATGTGCTGAGGAAGATGGATTGGTATGACTTAAGATGTCATGTATATGAATGGGTGCTATAAAGGGATCATTTTAATGACATGCTGTAAAAGACAACTGTCAGGAATAAATTATTCTTCTCTTCTGATGATATTGATGATAATACACTCAAATTCCCTATGACACATTTCCTCACCTAAAGTTAGAAGCTTTTCCTAAAATGTTTAATGGGCGCAAAGGTCTTTGTTGTGCATTTCCAACTCCATGAAAAACATCAGGTAGTGGCTTACGTAAGAGCAATTTTGCCTGCAATTAGTGTGTTTGCATACAAGTACACAGGCTTTGATTAAGCAAAGGAAAGTACTTAAGCACAAATGTAAGTACCTTTCAACAGTGGAGCAATGAAACTGAAAAATGAAGTAAGAAGGGCTGACTTCGGGAGTGATGGGGCTGATAATAACAGCAGTTCTGAGCAGCTGAGCAGATCAGGGCTCCATCAGGGATGGAGATAAGCTGGATGTAGCCACCCCCAGGGATACCTGTGCAAAAGTCACATCCTGCCTGTACAGCCTGAGGCCAGCACCACACTGTACTTGTTTGAGGAACAGCACTAGGAACAGAGGGAATGAAAGACAAAAGGCCAAACCCAGGGACCTGGCTGCAGATATTGACCACCAGATGTCTTAGGAACCTAGAGATGAGGGTGGAGGAAGCTGCCCACCACTGCACTGCTGTCAGCCCCTCCTCCCTGAACTTCCCATGACTCACATGCAAAGCCGTGGGCACCAGTTTGACTGGAGAAGTCAAAAAACCTTCATTCTTGAGCATGCTTGGGGAAGAGACATGATGGGGGACTGTGGCCATGGTTCACCCATAATGGGACACCGCTGAGAACCTGGGGTTCATGGGCAATCCACGCTGGGAAAGGGAACTAAGCAACATGGCAGGAAACCTTAACCATCCTGGATTAGAAAGAGTTGCACTGCTTCAGCCTCCCATGCAACCATACCTCACTGGAGGAATTTTGGTGCACTGAGATTAAAAAAAGGCAAAAGTAAGAGTACTTGAGCGCAGGAAGGAGAAGGACAGGAATTTAAATAGGTTTTTGCGCAGTGATTTCTGTTTGTTTCCTTTTCCCCCCCCTCACTGTCATCCAGTGATTGTATATTTCTGTTGGTTGGCAGTAAATTAAGTCAAGTACAATTCTCTGACTTGATGCAGTTGTAACTTTGACAGACTGGTACAAGAAGTGATGGGCTAAATTACAGTAAAGGAAATGTACCTTGAACATTTGGAATTTTCTAATGGTAAAGGAGGCTGATCACATCCTGGATTGCTGAGGGAGGCTGTGGAGCCACTGGAGGATTTAAGAGCAGATTAAATGAACTTCTGTCAAGAACAATTTAGAAGAAGTTGATCCTGCCTTTGGGACAAAAGGCGAATTAGGTGACCCTCTTGAGGTGCTGCTGAGCCCTGTTGCATTTGATTTCTATGACATAGACATGGTCTTGGATACCACTGGGAGAAAAGAGGATATTGAACTTAATTATCGGAAGGCAGTTTCAGTCAGCAGGAGATGTTTCTTGAGGAGAGATGGGTTGAGACAGAAGGCTGAGGATGTTAAAGAGGTGAAGAGTGCAATTAAATGAGATTATATAACGCTGTATTTGTAACTAAGTGACTGAAAAGTGAATCCTTTTTCATTTAACCAAGTACTGACCACGTGCCTCAGAATAGTCTTCCTTAATTCAGTGTATATTAAAAAATTGGATCCTCAAGTGCTCTTTAGGTCACTTTGTGGAGAGGGAAATGCTGGCCTAGATGATGCTTACGAATTAGGGAGCCACCAAGGATGCACTCACAGGCTCCTCAGGCTGCAGCTGCTTTAGCCAAAATGATTACCAACTCGAGCTTCAGCTTGACTGTACACATTCTGTCTCAAGCACCTTGCAGCACTCCGGTCAAGGACAAGTACAATTTCATCCTTCTGACTACCACATTAATGCAGATAGCTATTTTGAGGTTAAGGCCATGTTGGCTTTGAACTGCAGCCTGTAATGAACACCTGGATGGAGTTCTGCTTTATTTGCAGGTGACTGAGGTACTATTATTAATTATTAAGCCATTTCTTGTGATATTTAATTATTTCTTCCCATTTCTTGATGAGCAAGCAGTGTCATTATTGCCTGTAACCAAATAACCATCTCCATTTATCATACTAATTGTGGCTTAATGAGGAAGGACCTGGGACTGGGGGTGTTGTCTACTCTAAACAACTTTGGAATCTAGCTTCCTGTGGTAATGAGCATAGACTGTAATAATTAGGTATGCTAGGTGCTATATTTATCATGAAGCTTAAATACAATAAAAATTCATCATTTGGTGGTAGGCTTACAAAGCACAATGAATTGTCTTAGTAAACATGGAAATATGAAAATACAGTATGAATAGATATAAGATTCCTTTCTCTTGTATGGTTTTTCCACAGAAGGAATAATTCCTTTTCATTCTAGCGTAGACAAAACTGGAAGAAAATCACAGGCAAGATGCTGTTCTGAACTGCATATAGCTTTAGGAAGAAATCTGGGGTTTGCTTACTTATGCTGCCCTCCTGGTTCCCTCCCTGACCCAGAAATATTTCAGATCTGACCTATAGATTAAAGGAAATGTATGGTCTGCTACAAACCAACTGTCTATCTGCAGACAATTACTCTACAGATAAACAGATCATAGCTTTCCCCTGTTTTCATGTTTTACCATGAAATTAATTCACAAAGATTTTAACGCAATAATGTCTGTACAACCGGGAAACCCCATCTGAATATTCTGGAGACAATATCTTTATTTTAATACAGTGGATAATTCACTCAATATTTTGTAGAGTAAGAAAATTTACATGCAACTACAAGTTGTTTTTGAAGTCCTCCAAGGAGACAATAGGAACCAATACCATCTACAATCAGAAACAATGAGAAGTTGCTTTTTGCTCTATGCTATGTAATTTCCACAATAGTTCTTTAAATGGTGTAATATTGACTATTCTGTATTAATCAATATTGACAGGAGTATTTATGGGAAGAATGAAATGTAAACTACTGCAATTTATCAGAGCTGTTTTTATAGTATTTGATTGCTTGGAAGATGCAAAGGGAGCACTTAGTGAGAAAAACGTCCACACTACTCAGAACAAGCACTAATGATGATAACTGCAGGTTCAAATCTGGATTAATCATATGGGCACTAGTCTGTACACATCTGCAAGTTCATTTAGTCCTGTGTTAAGGTGTTGGGAAGAAAAAGAAGAAAACATCTCTGTCTAGCATGAAAACTGTAAGGATGATATTGAGGAATGCGAGCTAAGACTAGTTTTCTGTTATTCCTCACTTTTAATGGTACCTTCACTGTACTTCAAAAGGTTTTCATCATCCCTTTCATTTGCAGATGCAGTCACCCACAATGTAGAATAACTAACTAGAATCTTGCCTATCCCTCCTGGTCTTGACTGCAAATTTACAGTTCCACCTCCTCTGTCACCTTCTTGTAGTGCCACTGTTGATTTTGGCATGGGACTGATCCAAAACACACTCACAAGCTCTTGAACACCCCCTGCCTTGGTTTTGGATGCAGAGGTTACATGTGATGTAAACCGGGACATCATTCCTGGTAACACTGCTCTCCTCAGTGCCAGCTGACCAGGAGGAGAAAGGGTTTATTTTAGGGTATGCACACATATCTCCAGAGTGTCATGTTGCTATTCCATTGTAGTTCTGCTCTGGCCTTCAGGCTGTTCTTTTTCCTTGTAGCAGTTGAAATATGGCATCATTTTAAGGGAGAACAACACAAAAAAAGTGTCAAGACTGATTCTTGTGAAAAGGTGACATCAATATTTGTACAGAACATGTTTGACCTTGCTTTGTTCAGCTCAGGATTTCATGGCTGGTAAGACAAACACAGGATTCCCCTGGGTGCTCATGCAGGTTACCATGCAAAATTCCTTTGGAGGCTTGAACTGGGTAAAAAGGGGTGTGTTAGTCAGCCTTTTTCCATTTCCAGCCAAGACAATAACTCTTATTTTGGGATACAAAGGCCATTTAGGTGATCTTGAAATCAAGTGAAGCCTGCAGTTTGTTTTCAGGGAACATTGAGAGGAACACTGATCAGATGGCAGAATTAGGTCCTTGTCACTGCAGGGAGACTTTTTTTGTCTTCAGCTCTCTCTCAATAGATTCATCCCCCAGTGTTCTTGTTCACAGCTTCAGCCTCACTGTTCTGTTTTAATGGTGGGTAGCATGTAGGTGAAGCCCCATGTTGACAATGGTAAAGGTCCTGCTGTGTGCATGACTGACTACATGTGAAGTTTTGAAACACCAGACTCTGATTTTGAGGACATGAAGGGAACCACAGAATCCTGGAATGTTTTAGGTTGTAAGGATGTTTTCTGATTCCAGCCGCAGTGCCATGGACAGGGACCTTTTTCTAGACCAAGTTGCTCAGAGCTCCATCCAGCCTGGCCTTGAACACCTCTAGAGATGGGGCATCCACAGCTTGTTTGGACAACCTGTGCCAGTGCTTCACCGCACTCACAGTAAAGAATTTCTACCTAGTATCCAATCTAAACCTGCTGTCTTTCAGTTTGAAGCCATTCCCCCTTGTCCTGTCACTACATGCCCTTGTGAAAAGTCCCTCTCTGTCTTCCTTGTAGAGTCCCTTCAGGTACTGGAGGGCTGCAATTAGGTCACACCAAAGCCTTCTCTTCTCCAGGTTGACCAATCCCAATTCTCAGCCCTTCCTCACAGGAGAGGTGCTCAGTCCCTCCAGTCATCTTGGTGGTCCTTCTTTGGACTCAAGAGGGAGTTCTCTTTCTCTTGTGTTGCCACAGCAGTCTGGGTCATTTTTTGGTAGGAACTGGCTCCTCAGTTTAGAACATTTGTTTACCATATGACTGTGTGAGTGACTCAAAACCCATGGGACACAAGGAACATGGTTGTGCTCCTAGACCTTGGAAGAAGTGGGGCGTAATATCATTTATGAGTAATATGTCACCTGTCTGAGAGCCTGTACTGGCATTTAAATATTTTGGGCATGGATAGTTATTTTTTTGCTACCTTGAGGTCTGGCAAATCTAGTACTCTGCTTTAATCTGAATAAAAGTCTGATAATATTCTGGATATCGAAGCTGTGTGGTCCTATTATTTTCAAGGCAGCAGTCAGATGAAAGCATGTGATACCTATGCCTGCATAGGCTGCTGGTTTCTGCTCTGGAACAGCTCAGACTTAGCCATATCCTTCTGGAAAAGTAGGCTATGTGTTTCTGTTTGTACATTGAAAGCTCTCTGTCTGTGCATGTATTACTTTGATATGAATTTTAGAAAAGATATGCTTTTGGATCACAGGGATGTAATGCCTGTGTACTATGATTCCGTTTTAGACTTCAGATTTGGACCATTATCTCTATGCTTTTTCTTTGGAGTATTTTGAAAAATTCTTCTAAAATTATGTTAGCATTCTCAGGTGTTAGTTATTATTCTGTCTCAACCTGGAGAGATAGTTATCAGTCCAGCCCCTTAAAATGGTGTGCTATAACAGCACATTGAGAGCCTAAGTTTCTATTGATTCAGTAAAGATACTCTGGTCATTTATTTGCTTATTTTTTACTAGACTTTTGGGTTTTTTGACCTTTGCTGGTGAATATCGAATTTTATGTGGTATCCACTCACCTCACGTCCTGCTCATACTGTAAAATACATGTCTTACATCCCAGTGCAGATGAGGACTCCAGTTCTTGGCTGGATGCCATAATCCCAAGATTAGAGAAGCACATTTAATGCATTTACTCTCCAGTGTGATTTTTGTGCTCATAGGAGTAAGTATGTGCTTGTTGTCATCCTTGGAAAGTTTTTAGACAAATGTTGCATTCTTCTGTGAGGGTGAAATATGGAGCTGTATAGAGCTGCTGGAAAGGACTAACAGAGCAATCAGAAAGGTTTCAGGCTGGCAGCACAGCAAAGGCTTCTGTTTCCCAGAGGATGCCCTGCCTTGCTGTGCTTCAGCCCTGGCTGGGAGGTCAGTAGCTGTGATTCAATCACAGGATTTCCCGGGGGACTGCCCAGCTGCTCTTTGTTACCGACCTCTCTCCTCCTGCACTACTTGCTCTCTTCTCTTGTGTTTGCCCTCTAGGGTTTGGGCTTCTTCATTGCATTTTTGTTGGTTTTGTTTGCTTGTTGTTTGTTTTCTCTTTTCAGAGCTACTCACTATTCTTCAAGTATTTTTAAGAAAAGAAAGACAATGTTCACTGATTTAAATTTTGGGAGTTGGGTTCCGCTAGAAAAATTTGAAGTATGTTGCCTTTTGTTTCTCTCATAAGAACAGAAGTGTTGTGCTGTTTGTTTCATTCCTTCACCTAGTCAGCAAATGCACAAATTCAAATGTCAGTACCCAGAGGGAAGAGCAAGTGCCTGGAAATGTGGTGGTGTATGTGAGCAGCATTGTTGGTGAGCAGCTGCTGCTCCCACTGAATGCTGCAATCTTGCAATGCAGCCAGGAGTGTTGAAAGAGCTGGCTGAGGAGTTCTCCAAACCACTTCAGTTCAACATCTCTAGGAGTGTTACAGAAGATATGGGGGATACAATAAAAACTAATGTTCTGTCTGTATGTTTATAAATTAACAGGCTGTGCTAGCTAGCTTTAAATTGGCCAGCCTTTTATCAGTTCTCAACAAATCATGGAAAGAATGATAATAATCAATGTAAACTGTAATCCCTTCATTCTAATGAGTGTTATTCAACATGGTTTTATAATAAACAGTTCATTTGTTTCTTTGGTATCAGTTTTAATTAAATTACAAATCTGTGAGATAAAGGCAACACTGTCGTCACAGACTCCAGTAAAACAACTGACTTTTGGCAGAGAAACACTCTGATTAGAAAAATAATTACTGCCAAGTGAAATCAATATAGCATATATTAAATGAATTAAAATGTAATAATTAAGACGTTTCAATGAGCAAGTTCAGATGCTCTGTTTGAAATGGCTATGCTTGTCCTCAGCAAGAGGGGGAGATCAAGAAGGTAGGGTGAAAAAGCCCACACCCTCCTCTAAAAATGCTGGGTTTTTTTTTAATTTTACCAGTGTTGAACAAAATAACTGCTGATGAAGTTTCAGAGAACCAGAGTTTAATGAAGTGTAAAGTAAAGGCAGAAGAGTCATTTAGAAGTATCAGGGTTATCATGGGAGAAGATGGGCTTTCCAGGATGACATGTGAACCACAGCTAAAGTGGGGGGCAGCCAACATTTGCTTGCCTGGGCTGTCTGGGCACATGCAGGGCAATGGCTCAGAGCCCCAGGAGGTGCAGTGACTGCCAGCCTGAACTGAGCTCCCGTTAGAGGGTCCTGCCAGAAATGATAAGTGAGGTCCTAGCCAATGTCAGTGGGCTGCATATTGAGTGAAAATATAGACATGAAAACATAGCCATGTTTTGGCATTAATGAAACTAGTGCCAGGATACTCAGTGCAGTGGTGTTGTCCGCAGACTTAGATACAAGTGTGTTGGCTAGCTGGGAAGAGTTAAAAAGGCAAATACAAGGCTATTTTCTGACACTTCATCATAGTCTTTCTTGCAAGTGAGAGGAAAAGGAAATCCAGTTCACTGCAGAGGATATTTAAAAGTAGTCATAGTGCCTGTCTAGCAAGAAGCTGTCTCACAGCAGAAGTCCGATGAATTTAGGAGTGAGCTACTTTTGTCTGGGGTACGGTTAATTCTCTTCACAGTGGCTAGTATGGGGCTGTGTATTGGATTAGTGCTGAGCATAGGGTTCATGATACAGAAGTGTTTTTGTTACTGATGAGCAGGGCTTACACAGAGCCAAGGCCTTTTCTGCTTTTGGTACTGCCACGCTGGCTGGCGAGGGGGCTGGGAGTGTGTTGGAGACTGGGAGGAGTCCGAGCTGGAACAGGTGATCCCAACTGACCAAAGGCATATTCCAGACCATGTGTCATCCCCAGTATAAGGGGAAGTAGAAGAAGGGGGAATGTTTAGAGTGATGGTGTTTGTCTTCCCAAGTCACCATTAACGTGCAATGAGGCCCTGCCTTCCTGGAGACAGCTGAACCCCTGCCCAACCGTGGGAAGCAGTGAATGAATTCCTGGGTTTGCTTTGCTTGTGTGCATGGCTTTTGCTTTCCCTATTAAACTGTTTTTTTCTCAACCCAGAAGTTTTCTCACTTTCAGCCTTCCAACTGTCTGCCCAAACCTGCTGGTGGGGGACTGAGCCAGTGGCTGCCTGGGGTTTGGCGGTTGGCTGGGCTTAAACCATGATAAATAGATACACCAGGAATGGACAGCTGGAAGCTGAAGCTTGGGAATTGCAGACTGAAGTGAAAGCTTCCAGCAGTGAGGGCTGAAGAAACAACTTGTTGGTTCTTTAAACAAGTCATGCATTTTCATAGTAAAGACTTTAGGACTCCAGCTTTAATTATGAAATCCTCCAACAGTTCTTGTCCTAACGTTGTTTTTTTCCCCCAAGTTTCTAAGAGGAAAGCCTAGAGTTACTATTTTCCTGCCCATTACCTTGAAATGATGCAAAAAAGTCGTGCACTCTTCTTGATTAATGATAAATTCACATGCTTTTAAAAAAAAGTATGCAAAGGGTTTATTCAGGTATCTTGTACTAGCACAAATCTCATCTGTCCAACAACAGAATTAATTTAAAGCCAATGCAGTTATGTAATTCCTTTTTCTCTGTTAATTACAAATCTAAACTTTTCTCATTTGTTTTCAATGTAGTGACTCTGTGCAGAAAATTGTAGTAATTTTTTTTTCCCAAAGTTATTTAATTGCCATGATTTTCACTGTAAGTGTAATTGACATCACCTTCCTATTTTCAAACCATTCAGGTGCACTAAAACTTTCCCATTATTTTCTTGCCATTCTGCTCTGGTTTTCCTACAAGGTGGTAGTGATATTCTTTAGAAGTATAATAATGGGGAAGAGCTCATGTATGTGCAACAGCTTCTCCTTTTACTTATTAAGGGTGTATGTATGTTCAGCATGTTGGCACATTTTTTCTGTATGAACAGGATAGCAAGCAATTCAATGAAGGACTTGTTGGCTGCTGTTGCTGCTGGTGGGAATGGTGCTACTGTACTTGTGTAATTTACAGCTTGGGAGAAGAGGGTCTTACATTCAAGTATGATTCACACCCAAATGAGAACAGATTTCTCAGGGAAGAAAGTGATACCCTTTCCCATTATTTCATGGCAGATTTGCAGTATTTTTTTACCATTTTTAAAACATTTCTGGCACAAGGCTTATATTCCAGAAATTTTCAGTCCCTGACCCTGTTGTTTATCTCTCAGATTTACAGCAAGTTGTCTGTGATTAGTATTCCTAGCCTCTGCCTGCTAATACAGCGTCCAGAGTTCAACAAGCTCCAGCTTTAGCATTTTTTATGAAACTGTGGGACTCTGCAATAGACTTGTCACCTCTGTCTTATCGCAAATATTTATCCCAATTCTCTTCATAAAAATTCTGAGTCATCTTTAGTTCTGTGCTTATAAAAATTCTACTGGAAAAACACATACACACAAACCAACCAAAAAAAAAAAAATCCCAATCTTTCAAATCCATCATAGAAAAGATGTTTATTCCTAACTAAAAATCAATTCTTTTATGTATAAAACACTCATATAGTAAAATTATTAATAATGGTAATTGTGTGCTTGAGAGAAAAAAACAACTATATAATATAGCAGTTTTGCAATGATTGCTATTACTGGGCTTTGCTGCTGTCTCTCTGTGATTTATTGGAAAGAAGCAATATACTTGTGCCATCTCTGGCTTATGCTAATTACCCTGTTTGTTTTTGTTTTGGTTGGCTGGTTACTTTTGTTTGATTTTTTTTTATCTCCCAAAAATGACTCAGCTTCTTTTTGGGAACTTGGACTTTTTCTAAATCAGGGATATAACCAGGCATTTTTCTCTTGCCTTCCTTGATTTGCAACACATGGAAGTCTGCAGTGAGAAGTTGAATAGATCCTGCTGATTCACTCTGGCAGATTCTAATAGTTAACTGCATCCTGTCTGCAAGGGTGTGGGATGATCTCAGCAGGATGCAAACAAAACTGAATTAGGTATCACCAGGATGGGATAAAGTGACTCTTTGCTTCTGTCTCAAACACCAAAATAAGTGCAAAAAATACGAAGGTTTCTTAAATTGAATGTGATAAGGACAGGTTCACTACAACACACATTTACAGGATTCTTCAATTAGAAAAATAGTTATGAAAGGATATCCTGATCCCATTGAAGACGAGTACTGCATCCATTAAACCCAGTGTTTGAACCTTTTGTTCATAGGGGTACAAATGCAGTGCTATACGTGTTCTTGTACTGACCACCTGAGAGAACATTATCTGCTACTTCAGTGACTGGAAATATCAGTGCAGTTGGCTGCAACTGCCATGGAATTATTCAAGACTGTCTAAATATCAAAACAGATTAGAACATCAGATCTCTGTCTTCCTTGCCATTGGAGCTGGTGGTGGAGCTTTTAAATATTTATTAATCTTAATAGACGCAAAATCTGCAGATGAACTAGGTATTGCCCCAGATACCAGTTCACTGCAAAGCAGCCCCTGCCCAACTCCTTTGGATCATAGTTCTGTGCTGCACAGGCAGGAATTTTTAAATCTGATGTTTGCAATTCAGCATTAAGGCTCTGCCACGCTGCCAATCTATTAAAAATGTAATGGTAATAAAGCAAAATTTCCTGTGACTTCTTGTGAATTCTGGGACTTAAATCACTTTACATTTATGATCATGAACTCTGATGATGGAGTGCTTGGCTTATTGGTCAGTAGGAAAGGAAAAAGATATATGCCCCTCAAAATATCCTTTCCATGCACTGAGTTTAAATTCAGTGTGTTGTTGCCCAGTGATGATTTCATCATCTTTATTGCAGGGAAACTAAGTGAAGTTGTCTTACTCAGTTTAGCTATGGCCCTTTTTTCCCAGGTGGGTCATGAAAACAAGTCTACAGTAGCAGCCTTTTGAAAATATTCTCTCTTTTTCCTACCCCAGAATGTTACAGAGGATTTACTGGATAGCTTTATTTGCTTCAGAAAATACCTGCTGCACTTAAGTCATAAGACACTGAAGAAATACTGCAGTAGAGTTCTTTTTATATCACCAACAATGTAACTGCATTGTCAATTAGTCCTGAAACAGTGCTGAGGAGTTTATGGGAGGGTTGTGAATCGTACTGGAATCACTGTTTTGGGATTAATTTCTCTTTTAAATCCCAACAGGGAAAGATTTTCATACACTGAAAATGGATTAAAATGTGTTGTGCTCTTTTCTGGTACAAAGAGAGAAGAATTAATTTCCAAAGGGGTTAGTGCTGATTTTCTAGAGAATGTCCATGCAAGTGTTACAAATATATGACGTGAAGCTACATAGCCAACAGTGGATTCTGGAATAGCTTTGATCCTTTAACTGCATCTCTGGGACTGGAGATTAGGGTTTACTAGATGATAGCTCCTGTTATTTGAAATAGCCTAAATTTTTATAATAGTTCAGAATGTATTTTCTTCCCAGCATGGATCAGAAGTGAATTGCCAGAAA
Source organism: Chamaea fasciata (assembly GCF_029207755.1). Classification (NCBI taxonomy): domain Eukaryota; kingdom Metazoa; phylum Chordata; class Aves; order Passeriformes; family Sylviidae; genus Chamaea; species Chamaea fasciata. The sequence goes on along the minus strand of NW_027094087.1, from coordinate 102,757,279 downwards.
GTCAGTGGCTAGCACATTTGGGAGTGTTTGGAAAGATCCAGCCCCTATTCTGAATCATGTCTCTGTGCAACTGGCTACTGTGAAATATTTTTCTCTCTTCCTTTAGGTTGACAAGAAAAGAAGATATTATTTGAGGAGAAAACACTTCATTGAACCTGATGTTTCCCTGTTAGAGGTGGGGCTTTCTAAGCAGTTGCTGTTTTTTCATAGAAGAAATTCCAGAAATTTAAGGCTCTGCAAATCGTTTTCATAGAGCCTCATTATTTGCTCTGTCCCTTGAAACCCTGTCTCCTCAATTCATGTGAATATGTACAGAAGGGCAACCTCACTCAGAAGCAAAATTCTGTAATAAAGGCATGTGTGGGAGGAAGCAGATCATTTTCACTGATCTTTTTGTCTCTTTATTTTGTTTTCACCCTTTCTTTTGCTATAGCAACGATGCTGAGTGTTGGTGCCATAACATGTTGAAGAGATGATCTGGACATTAACTTAAGTTTAATTTGTCCTTATTTCCTGTAGAAAATGGATTGTCACCTATGAATACTTTTGTAACCTATTCTTTGTATATCTCCATGTATATATGCTCCCTCCTCCTCAATATATCTTTTTCTATATTAATCTTACCCATAGGTGGCATATTTATCATAACATTTTCATCTATGTGCAGCCAGGTCTCATTTTCTGTTTTCAGATGCCTCTCAGTAATATTTCAGGTGTAAAATGTCTCTTCAGATTGGAATACATCACACCTGGCCTAGGAAAAAAGTGGTGTTGTATCTTTCATAAAAGCCTCTTAGCTATTCTTTTCTGGGATAGTCCACCTAGTCACAAGCAGTGGACTCTGCTGTTTCAATCTATCATTTCTTTTGTTTCTTTACTAAACAGTCTGTCTTTCCCAAATAAATTGCAACATTTCTAAATTTCCATCATGGATAATAGCCCTGATGCGGTCTATGTCACTGAAACCTGGCCGAGTGAAATATTGCCCTCCCCCCAGTTTTGGCTCTATCATCAAATTTGCATTATATCAGGTCATCTTTGAGCTACTGCAGTAATCCTTCATTCTTATTCTAGCTGTCCACTAGTGGCCTCTTATGTTTCATCAAGTGAAACATTGAAATAACAAGGTATGCATATTTATAGCCTCATTGTTGATTATGTATAGTAGCTAGCTTGTGAAGTAGATGTTGGGAAATAGCATCTTAAATCAGAGCTCAGTTTCCCCCTTCAGCTTGGATGACAAAGGAAATGAGATATTCCTAGAAGTGTTGTCCACAACAAGATGTAATGAGATACAGAAGGTACAGCTATTTGACTTAATTAATTAACTTCTTCCCAGAGTTACACATCTGTCAGCTGGTAACTGCAGCAGCTTCTCAACTTCATTATTTTAAGAAGGTTTCTTTAAGTAGCTTTTTTTTTTTTGGAGGGGGGTTTGGTTGGTTTTCATTTTTTGTACAGACCCTTTACTTGTAGTGATACATAGCAAAGTGACTTCTTACCATTCTATGAAATTGCAATTTACCATTCCCCAAAACAAGCAAATAAGAAATATCAGCAGAAAACCCCTCAGAGCCTCTGCTGCCTGTAAAGATAGAATGTATTGTAAAAGGAGATTTTACAACATAGCAGTCATTAGACTGCACAAAACATCAGTCTCCTTCATTTGTAGTTATATCTATGTAGTTCACAAGTTGTCCTTTGGCCTCTTTTTCTGTGTTCTTTAGCCAAAAGACCAGCGAAGATGAATGGATGTTGCAGATGCAATGAATCCTTTGACAAATGCTTAAGCTTACAGCTACAGAATGGCATCGAAGTTCCTCATGACCCAGAGCCTGGCCTAGACTGTGCCCTTCTGATATTGGTGTGTGTGGTAACTGTAGGGAGGGTTGTCTAGTAACTACCTCCCAGTGTGAGGATTTGGAATGAATTGCCCAACACAATCCCTGTTCTCTGGGAAGCTGGAGGGATGATGGCCCCAGGGTGCTCCTCAAGGGGATTAGTGGACCGTCTTTTCACCCCTTCTCAAGAAGGTGTGCAGTTCCATCTTTGTTTTGTTGCTTGCTGACATTAATTTTACATCTCCTGACTCTCTGATGAAAATTAAGGTTTCCCAAAAGGTGTCCTTTTTTTAATGTCTGAAGGCTATTTACACCTTGCTGAGAAAAGTGCCTGTCCATGGAAAGCCGTTTCACAGCAAAGACTCTGATCACTCTGCAGTCTCAGGCCTCAGTAGGGCATTAGTTGTCCTTGTTTGTCTTATTCCAAGTTACCATTTTTTATCACTGCTTTCTACTATCATGATGCTCATGGTAATCCTGGGCCTAAGATAGGAGGGGGTGAATTTTCATTTTTTCATCTCTGAAGAAAAGCTCAGCATCTTTGGTGGATGGTTCTACACCCCCCTCCAAGGGTCTCTCTTGGTTTAGGTCTCACCTACCTCAGATGGCAGTTTTCTTTTTCTCTATGTCTCCTCAAGAGATTTTGAGGCAAGGTGCCTAATGTGGCTATTCTTTGAATTTTTTTTGTTTGTGACCAGAAGTAGGAAATGATCTCCTCATTATAAGAAAATAGGAAATCCGGATTTTATCTGTTTGGCATATATTGTTAATTTGATTATTGTGTGATTGCTGTGTGAGAACAGAGTAGGAGTAATATGACCACGCTTCGCTGTTTCAGGGTGTGTTTTTTTATGATCTCCCAAGAACAGATCACCAGTCCCTTTCTCCAGCCCTCCTTCCTGCTTGAAGCCAGCCCTGCCACAAAACATGTAGCACGGCCATGCACTACAGGTCTAAGAGTGCTTGCTTCAGTTCACAGAGCACCAGTAATAAACAGGCATCCTCTTGAGTCCTCAAGGCTTGAAACTTTTGTTTACTCTCCAGGAAACTTCATTTAATATTCTTGTTAAATAAAAAATAAACATTAGAGGTACTTTTAAAAGGTAACCAATACTTGAAACAACACTCTCAAAAAGTAACCCCTTTTTGAGTGTTGTTTCAAGTATCAGTTACCTTGGCTTGCCTGAACTCTTACTACAATTGAAACACTTCTACTATCTTACTGCTTTAGCAACTTGATGTTATGTTATAAGTAAAGAGGATGTAACGCCTCGTGATGTGGCATGAATAGTTTTCAAGGCCAGGCTTTTCTGTTGTTGGGAAGTCTTTTTCTGATCAACATATTCTCCTTATTTCGGGTCAAAGCTCATTAGCCTGAAGATCTAAAAGGCTGGGATTAAGTTTGTACTTCTGAGACCCGATTAAGAATTATAACAAATGCAAATGAAATTTCTGCTATAAAACATCACTTAAATTACCGTAAATTCTCATTTGATTACTGCTGTGTTACTTTCTCTGTCAGTTAACCCAAATCTATTAGAAGTTTTTCTTTCTGAAATCAGTTGCTTATTTGTAATAGCTGATTTTTCATGGAAGTAAAATTGGATAATTATCCCCAGTAATGAATCAGAGAAACTGGGGAAAGTGCTGCCATGGTTGTTCCCATGTTCAGTAAAGTTGTGTAAATATTTCATAAGAAAAGAGTAGAGTAGTAGCCTAGAAGGTTGTAGGAGAAACATCTTGTGAATCATAAACTCTTAAAGGGTGAGAAGAATAAAAGTAGTGCAATCTGAAGGGAGAAAAGAAGGTGAGAGATTTACATCAGGACTGGACATTGAATTACAAGTAAATGCAAAGGGGCTAAAGTAAATGCACGCATCAACAAAAAGTGACTAAATATTAAGTGAGGCTGAAAATGAAGCAATATGCAATTTGTTTTGGAGTCATGTGTTATTGATGAACTGAGCACAGAATCTTCTTTCTCACAAGTATGACCTGAAAGATGGTGTTTCTTGTCCTCACTTCCCAAATAGTAATATGATAATACTGACCTCCTTGTAGGGCTTTTTTTTCTTTTCTTTTCTTTTCTTTTCTTTTCTTTTCTTTTCTTTTCTTTTCTTTTTTCTTTTCTTTTCTTTTCTTTTCTTTTCTTTTCTTTTCTTTTCTTTTCTTTTCTTTTCTTTTCTTTTCTTTTCTTTTCTTTTCTTTTCTTTTCTTTTCTTTTCTTTTCTTTTCTTTTCTTTTCTTTTCTTTTCTTTTCTTTTCTTTTCTTTTCTTTTCTTTTCTTTTCTTTTCTTTTCTTTTCTTTTCTTTTCTTTTCTTTTCTTTTTTCTAATGTGTTATCTCTCAGTAATAGCAAGTGCTGTCCCTCTTTGTTTTCAGCATATACTCTGAGATGGAGTTATGTCCATGTATAAGGGCTTTGACTTCCCTTACCTTCATCAGAATAGTCCTATTTAACCAAGATCAGACAAAAACTGTTTAAGGAAGAGCAGAAAAAGCATAGAGGAGAAAGAAGAAACACCTCTGTGTTAAGAGGATTTTTAAATGGGATTTGAGGAAGTTGCTGATATAGGGATGGAGGTTGTGGTCTCAGTAGGGAGGACAAAATGATTGTGCAGTAGTGAGGTTCCTGATGTTTATTGTCTCATTTGAATCAGTCATAAGCTCATTCACTGTGTATAGGGCAAAATCAAATAGGAAATAAAGGCCTATCAAGAGTCCAAAATGTGACACTCAGTTGATAAAATTGTATCTTGTTTTGGAATGACTCCTCTAATTGTCTTCTGTCTCATCATGGTAAAAAAATCTCTTGCTTTTTCTTCGTTTTACCAAGAGTCAGTATATATATATATATATATATATATATATATATATATATATATATATATATATACTTTCTATTAAAATTCACTAACTGTGCTATTGCCATTCCTTTTATCTTTTCAGCCAGGTTAATAAGATTCTGTGTATACTGCAAAACAATAACACTCTTGTCTGGTCAAAAACACATTTTACATCTTCTGGGAGGAAGTAATCCTTACGTAAATATGCTGGTTGCACTGTTCTGTCATTGGGAGTTTGCTTGTGTGCTGAAGAAGAAAAGTTCCTAGCTGATTGTTTAGAATTAATTAAAGCTTCCAGAATTGTTTTTTGTGCTACACCAGTGTAAGAATACTGATATACTGTATCTGCAATGTTCCTGATTCAGATTCAGTGGCAAAACTATCCTGTTAAAAAAGTATAGTAGAACAAAGATAATTAATGTTGGTAAAAGAATTGTCATATATAACTATATTCCAAGTATTTCTACTGCCACAGTATTGATCAAGTGGCAAATCTTTTCACAGCCTGGGTCACAAAGAAATGGCAGTTGTAGGTCACAAAAGGCGTAGTGCTTATTACAGTTCATTACAAAAATGCCTAATGAAGAACTTTCTGGAGCTCAGCTCTCATTAATCTCATTATCCAAGTGTGGGATAGCGACACTTGCAAAGTCTTCTGTGCAAAGAGACGCAAAAAAGAGGAACCAAAGAAGTGGTAAGAGCTCCCAGTAACTCCTGTTTCAGCTTGAAATTGTCATGCTAGGAGGAGCCTTTATGACCTTTGCAGAAAATGTCAACTTATAACTCCTTCTTGCAGGACTTGTGGAACAGTTTGATGGAGCTCATAAACATCTGCTGAACATTTGAACTGTAATTAACAGTTCCAGCCATGGGCATCAGGAATCATATTCCCATGCACAGGACATCTGTCCTGCTGACCTTGTGTGGCCCTTTACAAAGAAGGAGGCTGTGTCCAAGAGAAGGACTGGTGCCCCCTCTCCTCTCCCTATTTGCATGCACTTGTCCAGCTTAGAAGTGGTTGTAACTCAGCTCATGTGATCAGAATGATTTGTTCATATTTAGATAAACAAAACTTGAGCTAAAGTAGGAATTACTGCAGCTAAGAACAAAAGCATCTTGTGTAGAGGTTGGACATTGCTTGGATCCTGAGTCTGAAGAAATGACCTTGACTTGCGCTTCTAACACGGATTTTGGGATCACCTTAGATAATGAAACTATGCCTCTATTCTCATCTGCTAATGGGAATAAACCTTACCTTGTCCTCCTGCTGTTTTTTCTAATCAGATGATAAGCTCTGGGGACAAGACTGTTACTTAAAATAATAGGTGTGTTCAAAACCCAGTTTGTAGGTGGAGCCACTAAGTCGTGGGGGCCACAGTCACAAAGGAATTTATATGCCTTTGCCCACTTATTTCTATGGGAAGTACATTTGTGGGTCTTTGTTGTAGACAATACAGATACACAGTAAATATCAGAAGAAAACTTGCTAAACTATTTAAAACATTATGTTGGAAAGGAAAAAAAGGGCAGCAGAAAGACAGAAAACCCCCCACAAACCCACCCCTGAAAGAGTGAAGTTTAAAATAAATAAAAAACAACAACAAAAAAATACAATATGTAAACTTTAAATTTTGCAGATTAACATCAGACTAGGTAGTAACTTGCCAAGCAGGCAATGATTAAAGTTCACGGAAGGTTAAGAAGTGAGTAGAACTATTTCATTCATTTCTTTCCTTCTTTGTTTTGTGATGAAGAGCACTACATCTATGTTATTCTAGGATGAGAAGATCCAGACCATGGAATATAAGAGTAACATTAGTATGAGGAGGCTTTTTGCTGCTGCTGTTCTAGTTTTGGGGTGAAACCTAAGTCCAGATCTTTGTCACATGCAGTGATTAAGATCTTGCTAATAAGTGGATTGATTATATAGAAAATCTCAAGCTTCAAGTTTGAGCATGACAGTGTAGGTGCAGGAGATATTAGAGAATGGAGTCTTTTTATTTTAAAGGTCTCTGTCATTGATGTGACTGAAGCAGCAAATCCACTCTGATTAAGCAAAATTCTTCACAGCCAGAAAGGATTGGACTGAACTTCCCCCTCTGAATGGAGAAGCAGGGGAGAGCAAATATGATGGCAATACCTTGCCAAACTGCTCCTCTCGTGTTGTGCTGAGCTGGAGGAGTGACTCAAACCTGTGACAGTACCTATCTCCCATGTCTTGCTTCCACTCCAGCTCTCACCTGCCTCTAAATGAATATTGTGGAGGAGGAAACAGAGGCACAGTCATAGGGCATGGCCCTTGTCTCCCCCACAGGTAAAACTCAGTCCATAACCAGAGGGGAAGGAAGGGAGCTATTCCGTGCCTGTGGGTATGGACTCCAATGAGGACAGGCCGCCTGAATGTGAGGACAACAATACTATTACTTGTGGGGTTTGGTCCTTAGTGCTCTAGGGAGGACAGAGAGACTAGTGAAGTCAGCTCCTGCAGGACTTTGTGTGTGATACAATGACAGAGAATTTAAACTAGGAACCTCGGGAAAGATGAAAATTTTGCTGAAAGATGTTATTTTGCTGACAGCCAAGATTCTACAAATTGATTTCTGGCTCTGTTTGTGTGACTCTCTCTAGCTGGATATTAGTTGTTTTTACTTACTGCCACTGACCTCACCTTTTTTTTTAATGGGTAGGAATTTAAAAGGGTGTGCTGATGGTGAGAAGACATAAATTTAACACTCTTGTGGGGAACTAGGAATACAAATCTTCCTGTCTTCTGGGAGAATTTTTATTTCTATTTAAATCCTAAAAGCCCCTTTTCCTCACATCTCTGCAAGGTTAGATCTGAATTTTTGTTCAAATAAAGCTGCCAAACCAGGTGTTCAAAATCTGTGTAAAACCACACAAAGAAACTGCTATGCTGTAGTAATATTGGTAACAAAAGCCATTCTCTCATTTCATTTAACACTGTGGATCAGCAAAGAGGGATTTAAAGGTATTCTGATTGCTATTTGATTTTGTATCTCTCAAGAAAATTAATTAAATTAGTGTTTTGTTTAATAATACTTAATGAAAAAAACCCCCCAGACTCAAGGGATTTTTTGGATTGTTTAACTATCCAGGTCTGGAAATCCTGGTGAATCACCTCTGAAGGCCTAAGGAGGTGTTGCAGAAGTAGACTTTATGCAGAGTGAAAGAAAGGCAGTCCTTCATTTTCTTGGTTGATAATTCAGCATTGAAAGATTGCTTTATGCTAAAAATGCAAGTAGTAGATTTGCCAGTGTAATCTTTTCAGGATCTCCATCCCTTTCTATGATGATGGTAGTTACCTATTTATGTCTCTTTCTGAGCTGTCTGGTAATTACTGCTGTATTGTATTGCTGTAGTTCAACGAAGCTGTGACTGGATGCACAGGGTCCCTTGTTTAGTTATGTTCATGCAACACATCATGGCTGTGGAAGTCTGACACTGCTGAACAATCTTTATTTCAAAATGCATAGTAGAAAATGTCACATTTGCAGATAAAGGGTGAACATTCCTATCTGTGCAGGTAGAACCAATATTCTCCCTCCACATAAATATCACGATTGTTTGGGAAACTATCTTTTATTGATGGATCCAAAAATAGCCTCCTTAAACCTTTCAGTCAGACTGAAATCTTTCAGTCAGAATGGTGTGATGTCAGATCTACAAAAGTTATGTTGCCTAAATTATAAGCTTGATTTACTTTTTGGATGTATGAATTCAAATGTGTTCTTTGCAAATCCTAGCAATTTTGGTGTAATCAGAAGAGATTACATGCAATTTCATTGTCACTGAAAAGAACATACACCAGGCTGCAAAGCTCAGGCAAGACAACATTCTGTTCTGTAGGAATAATAGCCCACTGTCTGAAATAGATGTAAGATTTCTGTGATGTATGGGGCTGTCCAATGGTGCCTAAGGTAACATCAGTTTTATGCATGTAACCAAGGTTCCAAATCTTCCTTGCTCTGTTTCTTTCTGTTTGTGATTTTTGCTCCATCAACTAACCCCTTTCTGTTTTTTTTTTTAACTTTATTGGGCATCCAGTCAAGGAATATGTTCGGATTCTGTCCTTCTGGGAGTTTCTATAAAAAAACCCAACTATAGTAGTGATGAAATGTGATTAAATATGAAAATATTTTTTTTTAATAATGCACTTTTATAAAATTGTTTTGCAGCTACTGCATTTTGCAGTAATTCCTAGATTTTTCTTCTCAGTGTAACAGAGCTCAAAGTGCCAAAGGAGTGTGACAGCAGATTTTTCACACAAAATATTGTTGCAACCTATAAAATGCAGGTTTGGGCCTTCTGATTCACTTAAGCACTCTGCATTATTTTCTTGCACATGAATCTTTTAAAAGTGATTGTTCACCTTTTTATGTGTGTGCAATGGTATGTGCAAAAATGGGTGAAAGCAATGCTGGTAATAGGTATTCCAAGAGCATGGTGCTGGAGTTTTTTTCCACTTGAGTGGAAGCATTTCTTTGGTGATGGAAGGATGGAGGGGTCTGGTTTTGTTATGGTTCTCTCTCAATGCAAATGAGGTACTAGTTAAAAATTCCAAGATAAAATGTCTTCATCTTACCCATAACTCAGGCTTTCCAGTGTCCAGAAATTTTCCCAGATGAATGTGGTAGGGCAGGTGTTTCTGACTTCAGAGCAAATGCTACTGGATTCCTTTAGAGTAGTTATACCCTGGATCTGAGATTGTGCCTCGCTGGATCCCCCCACAGGGGGAATGCCACATGAATACCAGTTCAGTGCTTTACTGCATTTCTGGATGCAAGTGTGCTTTGAGTGCTGTTTGATCCCCACAAATAACTGAACTTTCCCGTGTCTGTCCTTAGAAGTATACACTTGTATGAAACACTGCAGTGGTTATAAATGTGTGGGAAAGCTGATATTACCGTCCTTGGAAAGAAAAATTAAACAATTTTCCAAGAGTTTCATACTGTCATACATGTATGGATTTTGCAAGACTTTTTTGAGCAAATTCCCTAATGGATACCACATAGAGTAAAATCCACTTGAAAAAATCCACTTGAATGTTCTCAGTGAAGAAATCATTGTTTGCAGTAATTATAAGTTCCTTACTTTCCTTTAAATGTTTGAAAGATACTATCAACTGAACTCTTACAGTTTTATCTTTAATAAATTTTGTAACAATATGCAAAAAATGGTGTCATTCAAACAAATTTCAATGACTCTGTAGTTTATGATAAAATCTATAATAATGTAATTTGAGTTTCACCCATCTTCTAAAAGCTGTGAGCAAATTCTTTCCCATATTGAAAAACCTGCTGTCAAGATTGAGGAGGCTGCAGCGAAGAATTGTATAAGTGCTTAGGACTGTGAGGATATGAGTTATGAAGACAGATTAGACAGACCTAGCTACAGGCTGTAGTATATTAGACAGCATAGATAAATTGAGGCTAAGAGGGCATCTCACAGTGGGATGAAATATACTGAAGGGATGCTGTAGATGGATTCCTCTCCATGGTTTAAGACTAGTTGCTTCAAAAATGTGAGGTCACATACCATAAAGTTGACAAGTAGACTTGGAAACTTGTAGACAAGGCATTGAAGTGAAGCATTTGAGTTCACATGAGGGAATACTGTAGCAAACTATAAGCATTAGCAATAAATAGAAATTATTACAAGAGGAAATTGGATTAGGGAACCTTAAAAAGAGAAATAACGTGGTTTAAGGTGAAGAAGAACACACGAACTAGGATAAAATAACCAAGATACAAACAGAATCTCTCTCTCGAAGAAAATACAGTTTCCCTCTACTAATTAAGAGAACTACTTCCACCTTGTCTTGCTGACCTTGCTCAGTTTCTGCTCATGTTTCAATGAATTTGGATGTCCTTCAGCTGTTAAAGCTTAGGGCTCCCCCAAGGTATGTAAAGTAACTCAAAAGGATTGTGGGTTGCAAAGGTTTTTGAAGTACTTTATTTTTAATTTGCTACTATGTAGTAGTAGCACGTACACATATCTTAGACCCAAATGAAATTGTACCCTTTTGTCCATTTACTAAGGTTAGCTCACATGCCTGGAAGTAGAAGGCTTCGTGTTCTCCATTTGGTGCTTTATAGAATTTCAAATTATAGTTATTTGTAGAAAAGGCTGCTTCTTTTGTATCATACTAGTGATTTTTTTTCTGTATCTCACTAACTTTGTAAAACAAGCATTGAATTTTAACTTCTGCTGTACTGACCTCTGTGTGGTTTAAAAAAGTTCACCTTATCAGTTTTCTCATGGTGCAGAAAAAAACCTAGCTCTTTTTTGATAATAATGTGGAATTTGCTTTCCTTGGAGGTGTCCAGCTGTAGGACTGGCTTATGCTGCTTGTTGTGACCAAAGCCTACATTAGCAGGATAAGACATACCTGCAGTGTGGTGTGATAGAATGGGAGCTGGCAGGTGACAGCATGAGGTGTTCTTTGGCTCCTCTACCCAGAGTGTGGGTGGAGTTACAATGCCTTGGCCAGCACCTGGATGCCCACCCAGCCACTCACTCACTCCCTTGCTCAACAGGACAGGGATAGGAAATTAGAAGAAAAAGCTTCTGGGTGGATATAAAGTCAGGAAGATTTCTCCAGTTATCATCACAGCCAAAACTGACTTGACTGCGGGGAAATTAATTTGATTTATTGACAATTAAAGCAGATTTGGGTAATGAGAAACAAATACAAAATTAAAACACTTGCCCTCTCCCCAGCCTTTTCCAGGTTCAAATTCAGTCCTTCATTCCTGCCTGGAAGCTGCTCTGCCTGGCATGGGAAAAGCCTGAATGCTCCTCAAAAACATTGCCCCTGACAATACCTGGGCACCTGCATCCCAAACCCTGAGATATATTATTCTTTCTTTTTTTTGAGGAAGCTTAAAAAGTGTTTTTGACAAGTTAGCTTTTTCTTTTCTGAAGACTATTTGAGGAGACATTCCTTTCTTTTCTTTAGAATCAGCAATAGTTGAAATAAATTAGCCCAAAAGAAAATTCTTTTCTCTGTCAAAACATTTTTTTAAAGTGAAATGATACTTAAAGACTTTTGTTTTGAATGCACATTAAGGAAAAGATTGCTATCACTTACTTCATTGGAGAGTTGATCCTAGTTGATCTGGCTTTTTATTTTTTTTTAAATAAATTAGTTGCTTAAGCACTGCCAGATATCTAATTAAGTTCCCAATTATTATGAATATTCTATCCTCTGATGGATTATGTTAGTAAATAGTTCTCACAAGGCCATTGTTTCCAGCTGGCATATAAAAACCTTTCCCTGTTTTTTAAAGGAATGGTAGAAGCAATTTGGCATCTTACATTGCCTCTTTGCAATTTTTAAAATATATTCTATTTACAAAACTTTAATAAAACCAGTGGTTGCACTGCCCTGCTGTTCATGTGAACAATGGAGAATAATCCTGCTGACAATTCACCTATTACAAATTTTACAGCTGGTGCAAAATCATGCCTAGAAGGGAATCAATAGGTTTCCCTCCTTCAAGAATACAAACCTAAGAATACAGTAGAAACAAACTAGAAGTTTTCATATTGAATTTATAAAGCCAAAGTTTGTGACTGGTCATATAACACAATCTTCTTACCCTGGTGTGTTCTGTTAAGAGGCTGTACCTGCTTTTTTCCCCAGAAAGAGGCATTTCATTTCCTTTCTTTCAGCTAAGCCTGGAGTACAAAGCACAGCAGCTCTGGTCCAAAGATAGTAGACTTACAGATGTGTGTTTTGCGAATGTGGAAAATGAAGTTCAGCCAGAGGTGTTTCTTTCCATCACCTCAGAACTTGCTACTGTAGTAACAGGAACAGCCTCCAAATTTCTCTTCTCTGTTTTTTTTCTGTCTTTCCTTCTTTTTTTTTTTTTTCCCCTTTTTAAAATTACTGTATGTAAATATTGAAACATACATAAATATGAAGGCTCCCTCCACATGTCCATTCCAGGCATTCTCCTGATGTAAGATCCTCTAACATAAAAATCAGTTTCTTTGTTTATCTCCTGGTAGAATATGAATATTAACATTAACATTTATGATTTCACTCACATTTTCAATATCTTCATGTCAATGGACAACCAGATCTTCAGAGTAGCCTTTATCCTCCCACCAATCTGAATGAAGCAATCTCTGTTTCAAAAAATTAATGTTTTTTTCTGTTTTCTTCAAGTGTATTCTCATCTTACTTGTCAAGTATCTAGGATGTAATAAAAAAAAAAAAAGTAAGGAACATAGAGCTAGAAACACAGCCTTAGAGCATTCGGGGAAATATGGAAAATATTGAGCAGATTTGAGAGATACTAGAAGTTTGTTTAGGAAAAATACTGCCAAGACAGCTTTCCAAATTTGTTTTGTGTGACTGTGACAAATTATAGCCTTTTTGCTGTAATGCAATATGGAAATTTGCAACTGCGTCAACATAGTATCTAGAAACATTTACATACCCCTTCATCCACACATGTCCACTATCAGTTCCTCAGATTGGTTGATATTTAGAGTTTCATGTGACTCAAATACGCAGGTTATACAAGAAGTAAAATTCTCAAATTGTTATTTGTCAAACATGTATATTTAGTATAAAAGTCAGAAGTCAAAATTTTCCATCGTGGCTGCCTAACCACACGCCCTGCTTTTCAAAACTGTCTAATTTCAGCTGAGTTTTCTGTTGTTTGCACTGAGCCTGAAGCATTGGGACTTCATTTCAGTGCTGCCTTTACACTGTGGTGCCTCTCAAATGAATATACTTTGTGTGAGGGGGGAGAAAAAGAGGTCTTGTGACCCCCTGGGTGGCATTGCCTCCTAAAGGTAGAGATGGAAATCACTGAGGGCTGGATGCCTCTGAGATACTGAAAGGGAAGCCCCAGTCTCACCGGGGATACTATTGTGCCCCCTGCTTGGACAACACTAATGTGAGGGAGGATCTGTGTGAGTGTGTTAACTCAGAAAAACCCTCCTGGTCCCTATCTGAAATGAGAAGGCTCCTTCCATTCTGTAAACATTGGTTTTCCCCATACCTGGCATTTATTTACACTCAAGCAAATCCTTCCACCTCTGGGCTCTTTGAAAGCCTTCCATGAGAGAAGAGTCACTGCAGATCTCCCACATAAGAGAGAGTGAGTGAGTCTTTGGCTTGACTTGCATTTTGGGATGCTTGATGCCCAAAAGGAGAGCTTGTAAGGATGGAGCCCAAGCTAGGAGTACATTCTTTAGGGGAGTACAGCCTGTGGAATTAAGTCAAGCCTCTATGTGAAAATCAATGATTTTTTTTCCCAAAGTGAGAAGCTTAGGCAGAATACAGCTGATCAATGACAAGAACTGTGACTGGTAATGCTGCTCAGCAGCTCAAAGTATAGGTCTTCTGTACAACAGGTTCCATGCTGCATGTGTTGTTTCATCTTCTATGAATTATGCCGTTGCATGCCTATTAAAACTCTTCTTGGTTCCTCTTCTGTAATTCAGACTTCATTTTTTTTTCCAGTTAGGAGGCCAAGTCTCCTTTGAGACAGAATAATGTGTTAATATGGAAAAAAGACTCCATTTGTTTTGAAGATGAGCATGGTTTTGATTGTTCCCTAGTAAAATGCTGTAGTTAAAAAAAAATACAAAGAGCAATGAATGAAACAGCAAAGGACCTACATGATAATGTCCTTTCCCAAGCCTAAACAGCCCCGGACTGGAAGGCAGAATTTAGGTTCTTGGTTTATAAATTGCTATAGCTAAGACAATAATACATCATTTTCTGCTATCACATAGCAGAGAGAAATCAGATAATGCAGATAAAATCTCCTTTCTGCAGCTTAAAGTGAGTGAAAAGCAGAGATAAATTGCCAACCCCAAATCAGTGGCAATAGAAACAAGAGACGAACCTCCTACTAAGATGAATATAATTGTGTCTTGATTTCTAAGGCTCCTAGATTTGTAATTCCTAGAAAAATTAAACAGGTTTCACCTAAAGCTATTTTTAGTGTGTACAGGTATATTTTGGTTGTGGTAGGAACTGTTCATATGTCAAAGGAATTTTTGATGGCAAGATATTGAAGGAGAACACCAAATTGTATATATTATCACACTTGATGATGAGCAGCTGTAAGCCAAAACTAACATAAATTAAATGTGTATCACATTTTTCTGCACCCTGGGGAAGTGCAGAACAAAGTCATGCAGTGATTACACTTCCACCAGCATGCCATTAACAACTCCAGATGGCAGCACTTTAGCTGCAAACATCTCCAGGTGTAATGGAAAGGCTAAAAATAACTAAACAGCAAGGCATGACCTAGTGACAGCCTAATTTGCAAAAGGACTGAAGAGACAACAGGACCGTTTAACTGAAGACATCTGAAAGAAATGGCATAAGCCACGAACAGATTCATGTAAATACAAAATTTTGTTAAGGAAAGACATATGTGCAGTCTCTCTTTTCTTTCTGCATAGCTCATCATGAAGATGAAAAGTGTATGTTCATTCAAGTGCAAGCTTTTATGTATAACCTGGTAGAAAAACACTAAATTCCACTCAAAAAGAGATGAACCTTCTTCATTTAAGGCTTACTGTCATCCTGATAGGAAGGCAGAAGGATCTGTATTTGCCTTTCAGCAGATTTTTTTTCTCTGGTTGTCTGCTTGGTTAGTTTATTTGTTTTAAGACAAGATACTGGAATTTAAAAATATGCCTTAGGAAGCAATGATACTTTAATTTTTTGCTTATTGCCCACAAACTGCCCTGGGACATCTTAAAAAATTATCATCCATTTAAGACTGAGTTTTATAGATAATTTTATTTGCTCTGTCACTTATGTGCTAACAACCCTTGTATGTATGGGCATGAAGTGGATGGATCGCTGCTGAATTTAAATAAAAGTGGTGGTTTCTGTCAAATATAATTTACATAATTTTCAAAAAGTTACCAAGCCTAGAACAGAGGTGAGGGTGCTACCAGGGCAGAAGTGAATGGCAGATGCAATGCTCATTCTATGAGAAACTGTTATTACTTATATAAATTCAGGTAAACCAATCAGAAGTAACCGCTTCCCTGTCATCCATTGCCAGTAGATGTGGTTCTATGGTGAAGAGCTCCTTCTGAGGAAAAAACAGTATCTTGAGGACAAACCCTTTTTCTTTAATAGTCTGTAAGTTTGCAGTCTATTTTAGCACTAACATAACCTTACAGACTTAGCTGGACAGATTTCTTTTTACTGCAGCTGATAAAACTTGTGTGTCTTTAAATTGTCAGTGGTGATTTTATTAGTGTATTTCAGTTCAGAATTGATCACAATCTACAGGGATCATACCACAATGTAATGGAAACAGTCTTGAATGTCTCTGGAAACAAAGACAGAGAAAAGTTTTTATGGTTGTTGGAACACTGAGGGGGATCAGAAGAGTCTGGTTTCACAGTCTGAAAGCACAGCCAGTTCCTGAACTGTGTCTTGTCCATTGCCCCAAATGTGCTGTAGCTGTGCTGCAGTCTTGTCTCATGTGAATTTTGCATTCATCATTTTGCTTCCTGCTGCCATCATCCTACCCTTTAGCACATATCCCAGAAGGAGGGCCTTCATTCTTCCCTCTCTCAGAGGAAGAGCGGAGCCAAAAGTCATCTTTTCCCTCCCCAGAGTGAAGGGATTGGTTCCTGCAGTGCCTTGCCCAACCATCTTTTGACTCCCCCAAGCTAGATGAAAGCAAGGACAGCATGCTCACACTAGAATTACCAACGTGTCTCATGGTGAACACGCCTATGTAGGTGGTGAGAAGGAGGAGAAACTTATGTCTGTCAATAACCTGAGGTGTGTAAGATTAACTTTTTGAGACAATGGGGAACAGTCATTATGTAACATCCAAAAGATGACGCTAGCAGCTCTTCCTTGTCTGTCACTTGATTGTGGCTTCCAAAATAGTCAGGCAAAAGAGATATCATTCGTGATACCACCATTCTAAAAATTAAAAAATGGCTCACTAAAAATGTCATTCTCTGTCCTGAACACTGGCAAGGCAGAAAAGTGACTTCTGCTGATAAAAGCCATCTTTTACAAAAAATCCAGACTTGCAAGACATGTACATCCCCTGCCTGAGGCACAAGAATGCCATGAATTCCCATTCATTTCTGTCTGAGCTAAAATATCAGGAAAACCTTGCTAAATTAAGTAGAGTTTCAGGCTTATGAGGTTTATGGTTCAGACTCAAGAGATAAATCAGGCAAACATCAACACTTTGTCTGCTTATCCAAATTAACCCTCATAACTTCTGAAATTTGTTCATGGCTCATTTTCCCAGTGCAGGAAGGGAAGTTAATGAGACACTTGCTTATATTAATCTCACTTCCAGTTTGACATATGTGGATAGCTAATACAATTTTAAAGATGCAATAGTTCAAGCACACTGTTGTGATAGGCAAATATTTATACATAATCATCTTGTTATATTAAGGAGTTCATTATTCAAATATGTTCTGTCTTTTGGGATATAATAACTTTTCAACTATTCAAAAGCAAAATCAAATGTGATGATTTTTAAAAGATCTTTCCGTGAATGAATGTTCCGGTACCAGAAAAAATTGTTGTTTGGGATTTATTTGTTGTAAAGGACTTGTGTATTTACTGGATATTGAATGCCTTCATCTCTGCAGAGGCGTTTCTATTTGGAGTTCCATCCATGCCTGCCTTCCCTGTCATAGCCACAAGCCTAAATAGAGGAAGATGTTTATCATTTTCCATTTAGAAATTAGTATTCTGGTCCCTCTACAGTGCATATAAAATGCTCGTTATGCTGGAGTTTCACTGAAGTAGAAGTGATTGTACCAAGGGAAAAATTTCTCTCAATCAGGTCTGAAGTGCATGCCTCAGGGACGGGGGCATCGTCTTCCTTTTTTGCACACAGTCACTCTTCTTATATCAACACCAATTACGAGGTAAGGTTCAAAGCTTGCCTGTGAGTTTGTTCATATTCAAGCCTGCTGAGAGCAACCTGTCCCTTCATCTCAGCAGACTCTCTTTTTACATTAGAATTCCCTTTCCTTTTTATATCTATATGAAATATACAGAAACTGTCTCTTTTGGCCAAGGACTTTGAAAAGCCATGAGTTCTGGTTAGTTCTTAATATTTTGAAGTATTCTTCTGAAAATAATCTTCTCTGTCTTTTTGATTAGACTGTAGACTTTTTGGAGTTTGTGTTCTCCTACGCAAAAATTTAAGATGGGGAACATTGGGTTTACTTAATGTGCATAAAAGTTGGAGGGAAAAGTTCTTGCATGTAGTAACCTATTTCTCTTTTGGAAAAGTGAGAGCATTAAAAATTTGCTCTGAGTATCTCAGTGAAAACTAAGGCTGCTGGAACTATTTTAACCTCTAACCTGTTCTCTCTGATAAAAGCATTCGGGAGAGTGCCTGCTTTTGGGGCCTCTTTGGTTCAGGTAATTTTAAGCTGAAAATGATAATGTGCAAAAGGTTACACTGAGGAAAACTAAGGCAGATTGTCAATGCAGGCCTGTGTTTTGTGGCTGAATCATGGTAATCTTATTTCTGCAAGAAACAAAATAAGTTTGTTGCAGCACAAGCAGTCTCAATCAGCAGATTTCTTTCTTGATATTCTCATTCAATCTCAATTACTTCTTTGTGCTGTTTTGCCTTCAGTTTATCTTGTTAGGAAATTCCTGGTAACCTTCTGTGATAAAGGCAATCCCACATTAATTGACAAATGCCTAACTTTGTGCATAAAGTCACACACTGTTATGGACCTGTGCCTGGAAACCTTCCTAGGAACCTCAGGAAGAAAGAGGTCTGTGAAAACTATCATGGCACACTCCTGTAGTGCAGAAAAAGTAAATAAAAATTTGGGTGCTTATCTGTGGAAAACTTTTTTGTCTTTGTAAAATTCACCCAGATCTTTACCAAATGGAAAAGGTTCTTAATATAGCCACTTGCTTCTTTTCTATTTCAATGACTTTAGTATAAAATTACTGTAACAAACCAAACCAAACTGTAAAAGTGCTATCCTCCACTTCTGATTTCTGCACTGTTATTGATCTACATTTTTCTATAGCTCTGGTGTCTGACAGAACCACAGTGTGACACACCTATCTGACAAAATGTTCCCACAGCTTAACACTTTCATTTATTTTAGGAAAAAACCCACCCCTGAGTTGCTCTGAAATTCCATCAGGCTCAATAGGAAAACATGTTATTTAGTATAAAGTTGAGAGGAGGAGTGAATTCAAGAGAGCTCAACTGTTTTAAAAATTTGGCTAGGCCTCTTGAACTTGAACCAGAATAAAAATTTCATTGAAAAATGGGAGGATATCTTCCCTCTTTGAGCTGCATGTAAACTATCATACAGCACATAAGGGGATGCTGCTTTCTTTACTTGACACCTTTACTATATTAGATTTCATGCTTGCAAACATAATTTCAAAAGAGATGAGGATAGAGGATATGTTCAAGACCCAGTAGGAGTCTTGCTGAAAAATGAATGCAAAATTAGCATTAAAGTTTCTTGAGACATCAGTGTTTCTTTGTTTTTCCTGTATATTTTCTTCTTACTCCTTTTCTAAAAGTCCAAACTCAGTAGTTTATTCAGAATCTATCCAGTTGGAAAATTTTCTGTCTTATCGTGGAGCCAACCTGTTTGTCTTTGTAGATGTTTGGTGTTGCATCACGCTGCCTACTAAGGTGGGCTTTTTAATGATCTGTAGGAGAACATAAGTTCAGAGCAATTCCAATACCTTCATACTTCACTAGGAAGTTGAGTTAATAAGTAAATTTTGCAGTCATGAATAGGCCAACCCAGGGACAGAACTGAATCTGTGCCAGGCAGCACTAATTCTTACAGGGACCCAGCACTAGTAGTTAGTGCTCAGTGCCAGGTTGGACAGGGCTTTGAGAAACCTCATCAGGTGGTACGTGTCCCAGACCATGGTAGGGGAGTCAGACTATGGGATGTTCAAAGGCCCCTTCCAACCCAATCCATATGCTGAATAATTCTATGATCTTGGATGGGGAGCAAGGAGGAAAAGCCCTGGCAAGCTGGGCTTTGCTTATGTGCTTTCAGGGAAAGGGTATTCCTGGAAGTCTTAGGACTGCTGCTCTTAGGAAGATTTCCTCTGCACTTCTGCCCACTCTTGCCCAGCAATACCTGCCTGGCTTTCCCACATGTATCTTCCTCAGACTCACCAGCCATCCTACAAGACCATATGTTTTCCTGGCTGGAGCAATCTGCCCCCTCAGAAGCACTAAACAGTAGAAACACTGTTCTCATGCCTAGAGCTGGCTCTGTCATCAGTGCAGTAGTGAGAAAAGAAGGCCGTGCAAAACAGAAAACATCAAATCAGCCTTACTCAGTACCAGCCCTCTGAAAACAGCCCAAACATTTACCAGCAAATCTAATTTGGACGCACTGCTTCCCATCAATCACCAAACACTCATCTGAGGAGAGACTATGCCTCACCATCTAATCCTTGGCCTAAAGCTACACAAAAAAATACCCTGTGCTGTCAGGGCCCTGAGGACATCCCCAGTCTTGCCTGTGCTAACACAGCCCCCTCAGGGCTCCCAATCCCCTGCCTGGGGCTCCCCATCTCCTGTCCAGGTCTTGGGGCCCCATGCCAGCCCCTGCCCCTGCGGTGCTGCAGCAAGGCCATCGTCCAGCTCCCCACAGCCCTGTCCAGCCATGGGCTCTGAGCTGGGTACAGCTGCAGCTCCACATCTCAGCCCAGCCTCAGAGCGTTCTAGTCCCCAGAGAGATGCCTGGTGCTGGGGCTGTCCCATTATCCTGGGGCTGCCTCGCTCCTGTCTGGGCTGGGCCGGGCTGCAGGCTCTGCCCTGCTGTCCTCAGCATGGGGAGCCCTCCATGGTCCTGGTTGACACCAAGCCTGTGGTCCTCTGACGGATGCCATTGACACAGCTCTCCCACAAGTGAATATTGAGATACTGTGAGTTTTTTAATGTGTTTCTTCACAGAGTGACAGAATTTCTGGCAGGGACTTCTGGAGATAATCCTGTCCAAACCTCTGGCAAGGCAGGATCACCTGGAACAGGTGACACAGGAATGTGTCTAGGTGGGTTTTGAATATCTCCAGAGAGGGAGACTCCACAACCTCCTTCGGCAGCCTGTTCCAGCGTTCTGCCACCCTCAATGTAAACAAGTTCTTCCTCATGTTGAGGTGGAACTTCCTAGTTTTAGTTTCTGGCCTTTGCTCCTCATCCTGTTACTGGGAACCACTGAAAAAGTCCGGCAGGATCCTCTTGGCACCCACCTTTGCGATATTTATACGCATTAATGAGACCCTCTCTCAGTCTTCTCCAGATTAGACAAACCCAGCTCCCTCAGTCTCTCCTGGTAAGACCCATGCTCCAGACCCCTAATCATCTTGGTAATTCTTCTAGATTTTCAATACTTTGATGAATGATATTCCCCAATTCTGCAAGAATCTCCTAGGAGGGAATGCATCCCCTCTGACCACATCCAGACCTCAAGGGGACATTCATCAGGCCTGACCAGTTCCAGGCTGCAGGAAGGCTCCACAATTCATTTTAGGAAGAACAGGAACTGGGGAACAGTAACAAAGCCAAAAGAGCAGAAATGCCTGCAAAATGCAAATTTGAATACATAAATGTTGAGCTTATCTTTGGCTGCCTAGCACTATTCCTGTACCATAAAAAAAGCCTAGATGACAAAATCATTTTGAAATCTGAATTTTCAGAGGGGAGGGAAGGAGATGACGTGTATGGGAGAAAGAAAAGTATGGTGTCCACTGGGCAACCTGAAATATACATTCTAAGTAGTTAATTATTTTCTTTAATGTTTTAAAATAAATAAATATGAAATGTTGCCACTGATTGATATACTCCTGACACATCTTCATTTTACTTTGTGATCACTCCCCTAGTGCTTACATAAACAGCCTGAAGGTTTGCTTTTGGTATTTTACCTTGTGGTGATGTTTAGAAGCTGCTCCATCAAAACAAGATTTTATTATTTTCAGAAGTTTATGAAGCAAAGAATTGGAATGGCTGGAAACATACCAAATAGTCTAATGCCACTCAGTAGTTCAGTTATAAACCTGAAATATGTAAAGTAATAATAGAACATCAACATTTACCACTGGAAATATCCTATCAGATTTTCTACAGGAGAGAAAAGTTTGAAACCAAATAAAATTACCTTCTGGGATCTCCCTAAGCAAAATTCAAATAGCCTCTGAGAACATCATTGTAGGGGAAGGCACTGAACATCAGGCAATTGATGATAATCACTGGCAATCTTAAAAATGCACCATTTACAGCCAACGATTGACGAAATGTCAGCGTATAACTTTGCTATTTTGTCCCCACACATGTATAACTAAATGTATTGCTACTGTTTATTTCCTGTTGCTGTTTGAAAGAATTCCTGCAGCGAAATATCAATTTTTTTGCTGTTAGCATTTAAGAGGCTGCCTAATGTGAACAATTTATGTCCAGCTGAGCTCCATTTTATATTTTCTCAATGATATAAAGATTGATCAATTGGAAATTAATTTAAATAATTCTTAATATTCTTATTGATTAGAAGGCACCTTTCTTAGAAGTTTCATATGCATAAATATGGAATTTCATATATATATGTCTCCAGATATAGTTTTTAAAGTATGTAGCATTCATAACTTCTTAGTGTTTTGTCCTAGTTTGGTGAGATTTGATCTTAAATTTGGCTTGGATTCTGGTATAATATAACTACATGCCAAGGTAACTCCCCTAGTTGATTGAGGGAAATCAGTTGATGTAATCTTTCTCGATTTCAGTAAAACTTTCAATACTGTCTCTCCCAGGACCCTTCTGGACAAAATGTCTAGCACAGAGCTGGAAAAACACATCATGGGATATTCCCCATTTTAAAATTTTGCGTAGCACAACACAAACTCCAAAAAGCAACTAGCTTGCGGGTCAGGCACAAAGGGTTATAATGAATGTGGTGTCATCAGACTGGTTACCTGTCACTAGTTCCACAGGCCTCTATCCTCAGCCCTGTGCTCTTCAACACCTCCATAAATGACTTGGATGCAGGATTGGAAGGGATACTGAGCAACTCTACAAAACTGGGAGAAGATGTTGATTCACTGGAAGGCAGAAAGGCCCTGCAGAGAGATCTTGATAAATTAGAGGACTGGGCAATCACCAACCACATGAAATTCAACAAGGAAAAGTACTGGATTGGGACATGGGACAGGGCAACCCTGGACTTACGGACAGGGCAACCCTGGACTTACGGATAGACTAGGGAATGAGATGTTGGAGAGCAGGGCTGCAGAAAAGGACCTGGAGGTCCTGGTGGGTGGAAAGTTGAACATGAGCCAGCAGTGCCCTGGCAGCCATGAGGGCCAGTTATGTCCTGGGGATCATCAGGCCCAGCATCACCAGCCAGGCAAGGGAATGGATTGTCCTGCTCTGCTCTGCTCTGCTCTGCTCTGCTCTGCTCTGCTCTGCTCTGAGGCAGTCTCATCTTGAGATCTGGGGGCAGTTTTGTGTGCCACAATATAAGAAAGATGTTAAGCTCATAGAGAGTGTCCAAAGGAGACCCCGGGGGTGGTGAAGGGCCTTGAGGGGAAACCGAGTGAGGAGCAGCTGCGGTCACTTGGTCTGTTCAGCCTGGAGAAGACTGAGGGGGGACCTCACTGCAGGTACAACTTCCTCATGAGGGGAAGAGGAAGGGCAGACACTGGTTTCTTCTCCGTGATAACCAGTGGCAGGACCTGAGGGAATAGCCTGAAGTTGTGTTAGGGGAGGTTTAGGTTGGATAGTAGAAAAAGTTTTTTCACCCAGAAAGTGGCTGGGCAGTGGTACAGGTTGGCCAGGGAACTGATCACTACACCAAGCCTGAGAGAGTTCAAGAAGCATTTAGACTATGCTTTAAGGCACATGGAGGGATTCCTGGGGTGGTCCTGTGAGGGGTCAGGATTCGAACATCCTTGTAGGGGCCTTCCAGCTTGCCAAATTCTGTGATTCTGTGAAGTCTGTGTATAGGAGAATGGTGACATTGGCATAGCTTGAGTGCTGATCACATCAAGTTTGCAGTGGATGAGGACATGGGATTCTTCTTTCTCATCAAGCCTATTTTAAGGGGTAGGTGCCTCACCACAGAATAATTGCAGCTCATGATGTGGTGCCCATTGACTTTCCTGGTTAGCCTCCAGGAGATTACAGTAGAGTTATTGAGCTTTCACACCATGCAAAGTGTGCAGGTGCTACAATCTTTGCCTCCCCACAACACTTCAGGGTTTCACTATGAGTCCCTTGAACACCTCCACACAAGTGTAGATGATTTGTCATATGTGTTGATTTTGCTGGGAGCCAAACTGAGACTGGCTTTCAGATTTAACAGTTTTGGATGACTCACTCCTTCAGAGAAGCAGCTGCAGGGTATTCAGGAATAGGCCAAGAATGGCAATCCAGTGACAAATGTCGTCATGGAGCTGACAGGAATTGCTAAATATGGTGCAGCACCTGACAGGTGAATAGATATGGCGAGCTGATAACATTAAAATACTTGGACATGTTCGCACAACTCCTAGCATTCCTAGCCAAAGAAAAAAAGATCTGACCTCAGGCCTTCATAGGTAAATAATTACCCTGTTGCATTTGGAACTAAGTTTAAATATGTATGTTGTTGTCATTACCTAAAGTATTTTAATCTTTAATTTTGAGCTTTGGATCTTTGTATCCTTAATGATAAAGTATTCTTTACAGGTGGCACTCTGGACTTCAGTAGAGATGTGCCAGCTGCTGGAGCAGCCTGTCAGTGCTGAAAGGAAAGGCCTTTGCTAAGTTTTCAGAATGTGAACTAAAGTGGCCAACCTACTTGCCTGCCTGCCACCCTGTCATTTCTGTTATCTTTACTGAGCTGCAGAGGAGTGGAACTAAAAAACACTGAGCATCTGCAGCCAGTTTAAAAAAAAACTAAAAGAGTGACATTCAAAAGCCTTATTTTTCTCATTGGTAAAGTTCTGCTGTCCTAAAAGGCCTCCTTCTTAGGAGTATCTGTGGTGTAGTGTGAAGATTTCTTGGCTGGATACATGAGAAGACATTAAATCTTCCATTTGGCTGGTGACACCAGGTTATGCAGCCTCCACTGGAATAAATCTGACTTGTAGCCTGTTTGCCATGTTTAGTGAGTAGCCCCAAGCTCCCAGTAGACTGTCTTTTCCCAATAATCTCTAGTTTAGTTGTGGAGTTTTCTTTTCTTAGCCTATGCTACAAAAAGCAAAAATTTTGCAGATCATGCCTTTCTGAGGGATAAAGGTCATGTTTTGATACATTGCAATAGAGGCTCCAGCTGGAAGCAAGGGCAACAATTTACAGTGTCTTGTTTTACGCAGACTTTAAATAACATAGATGATGGTATCCAGGTAAGTGCACACAGAGAAGAGTAGACAAACTTCCCAATGTGATCAGAAGGCCTCTGTGATTTGAAGCCCATTGAGACAGAGATTTGATCTCCAATCCTGTCCTCCCTCTTCCCCTTTCTTCCTTAACTGCTTCTCACATGTCTGGAGATAAGGGATACCCCATGAAGGCTGTTTAACCCACACCAAAAATTCATCCAGAAACTGAAACCTGAGTTTGTCAGTGTACAAAATATAACTGGGCTAAAAGCAATCCAGGGGATTAATGGGAAGAAGATGGCTGACAGCCTATTAAGCCCTATGTTGTGGCTGTAACCTCTTTTTTGGGTGGTCTCCAAACTCCCAGAAGTGAGGAGGGCATATGAGAACAAAATATGATTGTGTGCCTTCTCTCTCCTTCCACTCCCACCCAGAATCTGCTAGTGTCTGTCCTCAGAAAGACGATATTGTTTTGCAAAGTCCTATTGATGTGACCTGGTATGTATGAGTTTTTTGGCAGTCCTAAGAAGAGGGCTAAGGAGTGCCAGCAGCACTGAAAGTAAATAGTCTTTTTTTTCCCTCAGAAACTCTCTCTGTCTTTAAGGTTTGTGGAAAAAATGTTGGGTTTTCTTTGCTGTATTATTCCTCTTTTGTAGAGAGTATCCTTCCAGTACCAGCTCAGCTTCTTTCCTAGACACAGATGAATTTTTCTTTGATTCAGTGCCCACTGCATGAGACAAAGGAGCTAATCTAAGGCAGGTAGCAAAGACATCCATTTAATATTCCTGTATTTTTGTACCTGGTATTTAAGACACTCATATAGGCCTATGGATTGAGACTTATTTGTAAAGAGAATAATTTGGTCTAAACCTGTTTGGAAAAAAAGATTTATATTGACATTTTCATCTAATACGAACATAAATATCAATGATCTACTTAACTATATACCTGAATATTTCTAAAGCTTTCTAAGACAGAACCTTCTACAGACTGTGTGAAATTCTATTACTATAACTGGGTTGAATCACTTGGTTTTAAACTCTTTTCCTTTCTTCTTTCTAATTGCATAACATCATCTCTTGAAATGGTGTTTTAAACAAAAGGCAGACTTTAAAGCAATGTGGGCTTTTCCCTAACACCTACTCTAATATCTAAAAATACTCTTAAAATTATTCAAGAAGGAAGCTTTTTAGGGTGAAAGTCCTCAGATACATTGTGTTTTGCTTTTCCAGGACTGAGTCAGTTTTTTATTCACTGTAATACAGCGAATAAAAATTCAGGTTTGTGAATATTACTTTCATTTCCACATCTGTGGAGCAAAGCAAAAAGATGCCTGCTTGTGTGATTTGATCAATATAATGGCTTTAATTCTATACTTTGGGGGAGGGAGTATGCTTGAACATGAGAGCTGAAAGGCATACTCTATTCAATCCATGGAAAGTCAAAAAATATAATAGTTAAGTTCCTGCTAATTAGGTAAGTCGTGACTGACCAAGAATCATCCATGGTAATCTATGATGGTACCATGAAAAATGCATTGTAATTAGGTAGCACAGCTTGAATATGAATTAGCATTATTCAACAGATGCATGCCTCTTTGTTCTTTGTTTGATATTTGGTTCCAAGTATCAAACAGTTTTTCATTGAAATGGAAAATCAAGTAATAACAACAACAAAAACAACAACAAAGAAATTTCCATAGTGCTCCAAAATTTCATTGTTAAAGAAATAAATATTTTTATTTTATTTATTATTCACTTTTCAAATCTTCTTTTAAGGTAGACTAATATGTTGTTCCAGAGAAAATACTTAATTTTAGGAAAGATTGTTTTAAACAATAAGGTTTTTTCCTTAAAAGTTGCCTGTCTTTTTGTCTTCCATATGGGAGAAAATGAAAATATGAAAATATCTGAACGCATATGAAATTAATTCATCTTCAGCCCACATCCCTCCTGAAACTATAAACTCTGTCATGATGCTACAGACAACATGATGAGAATTACATGCCTTGTATGCAAGGACTAGTGTGTGCAGTAATGATGAGGAGCATTTCATAGGTACAATATGCTTGTCTAGTCTGTCTAAATGCCCTTGGTTACTCTTATATTCTCTGTCCCTGTAAAGTTGTACAAGGGGGTTTGTATTGGTAGCTTTGCAAATACCCATTTGTTCAAATGTTTACTTCAGTTAAGGAGATAATTCCTATGTCAGAATTTTGTTTTCCTAACTTCCTGGTTGGGATGTACATGTTGGCAGTAGTGGTGTATGTATGATGCACAGTGGTGTGCCTGTATTCACATGGGGAGTGATCCTGCAGAGGTGACCAGAGAATGCAGGAGACTCAATATCCACACTAACACCTTCTTAAAGATGCATTTTCACCCTGCTGAATGGGTGCCCACAAGCAATGGAGCACACTCAGGGCACCCCAGTTTAGGTTCATCCCAAATGAACAGTCTGTTGTGCCCTGAGATTGCCCTGCAGTGAAAAGCAAAATGACGTAATGGGGAATGCTCAGGGGAGTCTCTTCAAAAGCACACTCCTGTCCTCAGCTAAAATACCAGTGGAGCTGGGATTTTCAGACTGAGGTAGAAGATTAGTCAGCCCAAGGGTTGTACTCAGACACCTGGGAAAAGGTATTTCTCAACAGTGATAGATTGCTGCATCATTCATTTGCAGAGCTGGAACATAAGGTCTGTATTTTGAATTCTACAGAAGAGCCCAAGCTTTTGGTTAAAATGCTTTTACGTCAATATACCACTGAAGTGTAAGACCCAGGGAAGTTTCATTAAACACAATCTCTTCTGCTTCAGCTTCCAGCCATATCCTGCTATGTTTAGTAGGAGAGCTAACTATCCTACCCTGCAATAGGGGCTTGAAGCCCTGGAGATAATGTGGCACAAGGCTGCAATAAATATGTTTTCTGCACACCATTCCAGTCCAGGCATGGCACTGGGAGAGGGCTTGCATTTTTCTTACTTTATCACTTTGTATAGGGCAAGGTGGGTTATGTGCTCTGCCTGCTGGCTTTTACTGGGAGTCAGAACTCCATCTCTCTGATGTTCCTTGAGTTGAAAAGCTCATTTTCATTTCATAACTACAGCTCTCCAACCTCCTGCTGACTCAGCCTTTCCTCCTGCAGTACAAAATGTCATGTGGACACAGTCATTTTCATATATCCTTGTTCAGACTTCATTATAATTTATTATTAGTGGTATTAAGTCTCTCCTACATCTCAAGCAGCTTACCTATCAGTATGGTGACTGCGTGAGCAGCTGAGAAAGTGTGTCAGTAATTTCTTTCTCTCATCTTCTTAATATCAAATATTACAATTATTGCAAATCATTCTTGGCACCCACATTTTTTCATTAGCAACATACTGTTCACACCTCTTTTCCTGCTACCTACTGTAATCAGAGAAATGAGGAGCTGATCACTTATCTGTGCACTGTAGTAGAAATGAGTAAAATGATCACAGTTTGGGAACTGCTGTTACACACACGTGTAAGTGGTGCATAACATAGTTATACTGATAGAAACAAGATATTCCGGGGCAAAAATCACTTGTGGTTTCTCTGAATAAACTACAAGTTTTCTACTGTGTTCCAACTGTGACATAAACCTACTTTTTGTTGAATAAGTGGTTTATTTTTTCAGTCCTAACTCGGATAGAAGTTGCACAATTTTAAACACATGCTTGATTTTAAAAAGATTTTTAGATTTGGATTCCTTATGATGTTATGGACTTTGGGGCGTGAATTTTTATTTTAAAACAGAGTATTGCTCAAAGAGGATCCCAATCTTACAGCACTTCAGGCTGAAATATTTTCTACATTGAATTCCTAATTGGGCCACTATAAAACTCTGAGTTCAGCAACCATGAA
The DNA here is from genome assembly GCF_029207755.1 of Chamaea fasciata. Classification (NCBI taxonomy): domain Eukaryota; kingdom Metazoa; phylum Chordata; class Aves; order Passeriformes; family Sylviidae; genus Chamaea; species Chamaea fasciata. The sequence goes on along the minus strand of NW_027094087.1, from coordinate 102,728,337 downwards.
AGTTCTTAATGTTCAAAATTCAAACTGGAAAACTATGTTAACTTCAATAGAATTTAGAAGTGTGTCTATAATTTTGAATTCTTAGTAGGTATTCAGAATATGTTCTTTGTTTTGGCTATGTAGAATACCTTCACATAAACCATGAAAGGCAGTCTGAAGGGCCTTTGTGTTTTCTCAGCAAGGTTATCTCAGCAAGCTAGCAGCAAAGAGCTTCAGAGTCTTCCAGGTGCCCTACCTCTTAGATGATGTGTTTCAGTTCTTTCACCTCTACAGTGCGCCTGGCGGCAAAGCCCCTCCTGGTTCAGTGGGTTTTGTACAGACTGACATTTGGTGAGGCAAGAGGAAGCCACCCACAGAAGTGATTTTTCTTACTTTGCAGCTGTAAGGTGTCAGGAACCAGGTCCTGGAAGAAACTTCTTGCCTCCTGGCAGTGCTCATCAAAGACTTCAAGATAGCCTTTTCTTCGGGACCTGGTGTATTTTGCATCTCTTCACAAATAGACAGTGAAAAGGTAAAACATCTGTATCAATCAAAGCCTGTCCATCTAGGTCCTATTTTTTATTTTAGCCTCTCTTTGCCAGTCCTGTCTAGTTTCAAAATTGTCTCTACTGTAGAGATCCTTTCCCTGAGTTATGTATAATTTCTCATCTTACTCTCTGATTAGTGATCACTTACCCCTGAAGACAACAGCTCTAAATGGTGGGTTTAAGATGAACTCCAAAGACTGGGAAAAAATAAGCCTGAAATAATAAGCCTGACATAAAAAATATGTCTGAAACCAGAGAAATGGTTATTTTTGAGGTGTTTAAACAGAGATTTTCACATCAAGGTCCTTTTTTAGTTCATTCCTTAATTTTCTGTTTGGTTTTCAGCAGATCTGAATTACAATAAGATGGCTCTACCTACGTCTTCCATCCCAACTGGTTGTCAACTCTCTTCAAAGGTAGGCTATAAGTTAATATTTGCATTTGTTGATATATCCCAGATGATCTCTTTGTAGAAATACTGAATATGCTACAGATCTTCACCTAAAGAAATCTAAGTACACTTGGAGGCTGTCCACAAAAAGGGTGAAGATTCTAAGTACAATATAACAACTTAGTCACTTGTATTACTTGTAATTAATTTTTCTGTACCATTTTATGTGCGGTGAATAATAAGGCCACTTTTTTTTTTTTTTTTTCAAAAAGTAAATTGGAAAGCACACATACAACTTTGCAAGGGAACCTCCTCTGAATCCTGAATTAAAATATCCCTATGGAAAATGTGGAGGGAGCACTCGGGTAGGCCCTGGGGACATGAGCACCCAGCACTTATCACAATAGCATGCGGTCTGGGCATCTCACTAACATCCCTTTGAACGGCTGAACTGTAGAATTAGGTTGGGGAAAGCTTTACTCAATGCTATAATTCACTTCCCTGCCATGCAGGAGAGAAGACCAAATGATCCTGTGTGGCAGCAGAATCAGAGTGCCAGTCACGAGCCAGGCACTGGCATCCCATTGTGCTCAGTCTTGGAGAGGCATACATGAAGAAGCTGATGGCTTTTCTACACTTCATGACTTACTTGGCAGTAGATTTATTTCTTGCTTTGGTTCTCTCAGGAAAACACTGACTCATGTATTATGGAAACATCAAGGATACTGCCTTGCCTGTGCTGTTTAGTAAATGACATAGTGCTTCCTGATAGAATATAGATGTCAACATGACTATTGAAAATGTCCAAGGGTGTCATGAGTCCTTGCATGCAGGGGAGAGATGGCATGCTATTAATGATCCTTTCTTCCAGAAGCAAATTCCAGTCATGTTATATAAAGTTGGGACAGAAATAAAAATAGCCCTTCATTAGAAGCAGCCTTGTCTGCTGTACCTGTGGCATACTAGACTTATTTAAATAACATTGTGAATTCTTGGGGAAAACAGAACCCAGAGATGCAGCTATTATTTCTGCTGTAGTGTGGCAAGGACTTTGCTGCTGTGAATAATAACAGCCATGTTGATGGGTAGGTTTAAATTAAAAGTGAAAGAGGTTATTCATTCATTGCAAAAATCCATCTTAATGTGAAGATGAAGGCATTTGGGGAGTTTTTTCATTTTATTTTTGCTTTTAGGCCTGTGTTATATTCAGGGCCATGTTAAAGTTGGAAAATTGTTAATGTGATGACAGATCAGCAAAGTTTTAAACTATTTGAGTTTCTTTTTTACTTCTCCTCTACTAGTCAATTACAAAGTCAGTGGGGATTTTCCTTGGTGCAAAGTGCTGTATCTGATGTCTAAAAGAAAGTGGTGACTCTTGCGTTCTTTTTTTTGCATATATTGGTCAACATTAATCAAAGTGCTTCCTTGCTGTACCATCTGAGGTCCTTACCTGTTTGGAATTTGGAAATATCCTTGGTATTCGAGAATGTTAACCAGTGACAAGCATCAGTTGATACAGGGACTTATGGGAGTATAAACAGCATATTTGAATGGGCAGGGAGTGGTGGTGAATGCGGGTCAGTGGGACAAAGTGCCTGAGCTGTTCTGAGTGCTTTGGATGGTTTCATGGCTTCGGGGACTCTGTGGTACTAATGCTCAGTGTACTCCTTGTGGCCCACATATGTTTTACTGATGAAAGTTGGAATTCACCCCTGCCCATGGCCGCAGGAATGGCTGTGCTTAAAAAATGTTGCTCGTTTTGCTACTGTCAGAAGGTGTAACAGTCACTGAGCCACTCTGTCAAAATGTAGTCCCAGGACTGACTGCATGTGTAAAGAGGGAGGGTGCAAGTAAGAAGAGAAGAATTTACTTCCATCTTGAATTCTGCATAAAGTAATTTAATGAAGCCAAGTTGCAGAATTGGCTGATTTGTGTGCCGGAAGATATTAATCCAGGCACAAATAATGGAGAATGGATACTGAAATATCCTTGAAATCAGGCTCTATAAAAAGGCCTTCTTATTTACTTTTTTTCTCCTTTGGAAAAAAGTAATTTTTTTTTTCTCTGCTGTATTTAAATGCAAAAATGTGTGTTCAGTGGTCCTGATACATTTACTTTGCTTTCATTTATGTCAGTTCCTGAGGAGGGGAATATGAATTTTGAACCCATTTTGAACTTTGTGTGTTGGTAATTTACTCAAGAAGGTGAACTGTTAAAAAGCTTTCATCTTCCATTATTATGGGCCCTTGAAGCCAGAAGTCTTCACAGCAGCATGCTGAGAATGTCAGAAGGAATCTGTCCTTTAGTCCTTCCCCTGGATAAATAGCTGTGGTGTTCAGGAAAATGCAATCTGAAGTCTGGCTAAGGAAATGAAAAAGCAAACAAGCAGGAGCTTTAAGGAGGAATGGTGCTTGGAACACTTAAAGATCTGAAACAGGAAAGGGAAATAAGGCTAATAAGAGGTAAGATTAAGCATCAGCATTCAATTAAAAACAAAGTTGACGTTCAATAAGTATAATCCTAATATGTCAAGAAGAACAAATACTTGGGACTTAGTTGTAGCTGGGTTCAGGAGTAGAACTTCAGCTTCAACTAGAAGGTCAATTGTCAATGCCAAGCACATGTAAATAAAATATTTTTCCCTTAAGAAAAATTACCAGTCCCTTATTGCTGAGAGGTACATTATTTAGTCTTCCCACCTGAAGACTAGGCCAGATTAGCTAGAATCAGACCAGTATTTCTAATGGGCAGAAACATTTCTTGGCACTTTTGGAGTTTTATCTTCACACTTTTATTCCTACAAAGGAAAGTAAGTCAAACATAATTTCCCCATATGAGGCAGTGATTCTGAAGGAGAGAAGTGGGGAAACAGTGCAGGAAGCTTCAAGTGACTGTGAGACCAGCAAAACATTTAACATTTTCTGTAAATTCAGGTTAAAAGATTGGTGCATAGCGATGTGGACAGGTTGGGACAGAATGGAGTGCATGCTGTGTTGAAAGTCAAAGATGAAGTGAGAGCACTGCCAACTTATGTTAATTAGATACAACATAAATTACTGGATGTGCTTTTCCCTTCCTCTCCTTCATCCTAGCCCCGTGTTTGTTAGAAGCCTCTGGTGCCTGAAAGTTGGTCTATGTGCAGAATCACAGAAGGAAGAAGTAGACTTAAAAGCTCTCCAGTAGGAGAAAGTTTCAGGGACTGTGATGAGAAATGCAGAGTGATGTAACACTTTGGTGAGTTCAGACCTAGTGCAACACCTTCCATTCTGTGAAACAGAAGGACAGTGGTGTTTCCCCTGAGTGTGTCAGGGGGAACCCATGAGCAAGACAGCAGCAGTAGGAATGCTTTATGGGGAACAACTGCAAATCAAATCTCTTTGTAATTCTGCCATGTGTTGTCATTTTGCATGTGTTAGGAATGGCTCTTTCTGTCCTACATCTTTCTCCTCTCTCTTGCACACAAGCCCAGGATTAGCCAGCTGCCCTGACTGACAGGGTATTTCCTCCACTGGATCACATCCATGCTGACAGCAGGCCTGAAGTCTGAGGGCAAGCCTTGGTAGCTGCCTGGGAATACAAACAGAAGAAAAAATTGGGGATTCTTTCCCGGGTCAAATTAGTTTCCAAGACATTCATATGAATCCATTTACACCTACCCTAGAGATATGCATTTCACCATTTGTGTTTTTTAAATACTGGCACTGAATTTTTGGCCAGGGAAAGATCTGTGAATGTACTTTGACATTCCATGAATGTGTCATAACTATTATTCTGTGAGAGGCCTGTATTTTAGCCGGGTAATTGCTCAGATGCTAAAGGCCACCATAGCTGAAACACTAAATTTCTGCCATAATTCTGGACTGACTGACTAGATAAATCATGTGGTACTGTTTCTACTCCAGAATTAGATGTCTTCCAGGTCCACAGACAGTTTTTTTCACACAGTGCATCAACATTTCTGCCATAAATAGTTATAAAAATGATGGCAGGGATGTGGAAAATATTTTTTTTCTTCTCATGGCCATTTCTATAATTAAATATTGTTTGCAAATTAAACAGTAGAGTTGTTGTGGAGTTTTAATTTACAGACAACCAGTTCCAGTAACTTTTGAAAGGCTGGAAAGGATAAAAAAGATATTTATAGGTTCCCCTTTAAGTGACTACATAGAAATCTATGTTCCTAGAGGTAAAGCTGTTTATTTCTGTGGTGTGTGAGATTTAGCTGACATATGTGGGACATGCATGTGAATGCCTGCACAGTCATCGATTGTGACACCATTGCAGTGACAAAATAATCCAGTGACAGCTAGGTATCTGGAAACAAGAGTCTCAAAGATGAGGCTTTGATACCAGTGACAGAAGGATGTCAATGGATTCTAAGTAGTCCCACAAGACTTGTCAGATGTGCCACATTAAAATTAAAATTTAGGGAATGAGGATAAAACTTTAATGTAGCTTCAATGCCCTGACCTAGATAAAGTTGTTAATTTTTGATTTATAACTGGGTAGAGAATTTTAATCAGCATTAAAAAGAGAAAATTTTCCCATTTCTGTGAAAAATAAGCATCTTCTTTAAATACTGAGAATCTTAGACCAAACTCTGGTAACGTAACAGTGGCACCAAACTTATTGCACCTCAACACTGAGTTCAAAATTTGGCATATCCTCTGGACTCTCCCATTCAAAACTTGGTTGTTTGCTCTCTCTCTGTCTCTCTGCACAAAACTGATTGGTAATAGATGCTGTTTTGGATGCCCAACAACCGCTGTGATTCTTGGTCTTTTGCTTGCTTATATGAAGACTCAGTTTTCCCTCAGCTCTTTCCTCTCTTCTGCTGTTGTCTCCTACAATATCACACTGCCAGGAGGTCCCGTTACCTGCAGATATCCCCCGACCTAATTAATGGCCCGCCGATTATACACCAAGCATTCCAGGTTTTGCAAAATCCCACCTGCCTCCGCTTAATCAAATGGATTCTGGTGAAGCAGTGTCCTCCTCTAGACCGGAGTGAGGTTGTTCTCGTTTCCTCACCGAGCAGAGCCGTGGCTGGGTTGCACAGGATGCCCGCGGTCAGCGCTGGCGCGCCCTGTGCCGGGCTGCGGGCGGGCTGAGGAGCTGCCCGGTGCTCCTGGAGAGCTCAGCCTGGACACACGGGGCGGCAGGAATGGGACAGCTGAAGTGCTGCATTGCCCTCTAGTGACAGGCTCCTAATTAACTCGCTTCCACCTCACCTTTCCAAGTCGTGCCAGATGTTGCCTCCACTAAATTTCTACACATCCAGGCACGGGTAGCACAGCAGTGCAGAGTAAAGACCTGGCTCTGGAAATGGACTCCGGGAGTCCCTAAGATGAAGTTTGGTTGTGTAGAGATGTTGGAATCCTAAAAACTTAGAATTTGGGGGGTTAGTGTATAGTAGTACAAGTGAGCCAAGATGGAGGATTTTGGGTGTTATCTTTGTCCTTCTTCTTTGCCTTCTTCTTCCTTCTTCTTCATGGCTTTGAGTAGTTTTCTCTGAGTGAAAAATGTTCGCATTGTGAGCCTTTAGTAGTCGTTATTAGGCCAGAAACATAAATAATATAGGTCTCACCTTGTTATTAAGTAATTAGCTCTTAAACAACCTTGGTAAGAGTTAGAAGCAGGCCATTTTATATCATTTATCTAGCTTGCTAGTTAAGCTCATGGCTTGTGAGCCTGTAAATACTGTAAATAGATAAAATATAATAAACATTCCAAGTCCGAACTCAAGCTTGGTGTTTTCTGAGTTTTAGCCATCCTGACACTGGAAAAAACCATGGCCCATCTTAAGTTTTGTGTTATTGCTTTCCAGACCAAAGAAGCATTGATCTCCTACCTGCCAACATCACACATTCAGGCTGCCAGGAGGAAAGGCATTTGCCTCATCCTTCCATTAATGCATATTTTTGAAAGCAAACGTGAGCTTCCAGTTAAAGTCCATCCACAGCAGCTACAATTCTCACCTACAGAATTATAGATAAGAACTGAAAATGTTTTCAGACTTTGGTGGTATGGCAAATAACAACTTTTTTTTCTTTATGCTAATAAAAAGTGAGGCAGTTGCATCTGTGATCACTAGAGATACAGAAACATATAGTAGCAAGAAGGGATTTATAACTTCACATATAGAGGAAAAAAGCAATTTATTGAGGCCATCAAACCAAGGTTTTTATGAAATCAGTGAGATTACATTGAAAAAAATAGCTTATTTTCTGCTTACTTTGTAATGTCTTTGAATTTGGACATTTCTTGGCAACTTCTTAAGCTGTATGATATAATTCCAGACAATTAGAGAGCAGGTCAAAGGAAAGAGATTGATTTTATGATGATTTCTTGAAGGTTATACATCTATTTTTGTTCCAAACTGGCACAAAGTCACAGCGTTATAATTCTGTTAGGTGAAAATGTTTGAATCAAAATGTCAGTTTTCAAACTGAGAAAGGAAGTGTTTTGACTCCTTTTTCTCTTCCATGTTTTCCTTTTGATATTGGCATGGACCCTCTTTAAAATGTCATTGAAATAAATGCTTCTCCATAAAACATTTTAGACTTACCAAAAAATAGTCTGATTGACTTTAATCTACATGGCTATTTCTCTGTTCAAAAAATCCTGTTAAAGAAAGTACTCATTTTGTAATTATTGTTTACATTTTCTGATTTATGACTAGTTTCTTTCTCTCATTCTTTCCCAGTTTGTGCCTGAAGTTTCAAAAATTGAGTTTCTCCACACTTTGGAGAACACAAAAACAATTAAATCGTAGTCCCATTACAGTCAGTAGCAAATCAATGCTTCATTGGATCACAAATTTCAGCCTTAATGGTTCCTCAAATGGCCTTGAATCTTCTGTCCATTATGTGGTTTTGGATGATGTTGTCCTGAACTCATCCTGGAGGTTATTTTCCCTCACCTTCTCTCATGGCAAGGCAGCTCAATCAGATCTTGTTTCTGTCTTAACAATGAACTACTTCCCAGTGTGCCAAGCTGAACCTTCTGTCAGACAAATTACCTGGGGGAAGGACCTCTACAGAAGAATAAAATTTTTGGTTTATCCATCCTTCCCATATCAAAACTGGAAGAGGAGCTTTTTGAGGTATCCTGCTTATGACTGAGATGGAAAGCAGTAAATGTGACAAACTCAGGGTAGGGACCAATTCAGTTGCACAAAAAAGCAAGAAAAGAATAATACCTGTGTGCCAGCTCTGCCTTTCACCTCTGGTTTTGTGTGTCCTTTCTAGTTTTACTGGTTGCAGAAAGCACTCCTCTAAGCATGTGGAGGTGATGCTCAGTTGTTTCAAGCTGAAGTTATGGGAAACCAAGTGGTTTTATGTTTTAGTTATGAAGACAGAATTTTAAAGGCATTTCTATTGCTCATGTATTTCTCTTGGTCATTTTTTCCCTAGGTTTAAAATAATACATTTAATTGGATGAAATAATTATTCAGTCCAGATGTGTGTGTGTGATATATTTTTTATGTCTGTGATATGTTAAAGATACACAGAAAAGTACCTGTGGTTGGGAAAATTCTTCTAGAACAAGACTATTTTCAGTAGGCTTCAGTTTTTCCTTAGAAGACTATTGGGACCATTTAGCCTGTGCTCACATTTAGCCCCATCTGAAGCACTGTTTTAAACGACTGGCATTATCTTTCCAATAATTTCTTCACTCTGTTGCTCTTTACCTACATGCTATGTTTCTCCATTGACAGTACTGAAAAACAGTCAAAAACCTCTTTTTCTAATATCTAACCCAACACACTCAGACAAAATACTGCTTAAATTTCTTTGTGGTTAAATTCTTCTTTTCATGTGCAAGGATTAAGCTTTATACAGTCAAAATCAGAAAGACGAACAGGTTGCCACACGTGTGTTGGCTGTGGATATTGCCATATCAGTGACAGGTGTGTGTAGTATATTTGCATCAGAACACCACAACACTCTGAGGAAAGGGGGCAGTGTGTGGAAGCAAGGGATGCCTATTCAGCAGCAGTGCAGTTCAGAGTGACTGGGAGATTTGGGGTTGATCTGTCTAGAGAAGAGAAGTCTCCAGGGACAAGGAACAATGATTTTAAACTGAAAGAGGCTTTAGATTAGATATTAAGAAGAAATTCTTTACTGTGAGTGTGCTGAGGCACAGGAACGAGTTGCCCATAGAAGTGTCCCATCCCTGGCAGTGTTCAAAGGCAGTTTGGATTGGATTCTGAGAAACCTGGTCTGGTGGAAGGTGTGAGGAACTGCAATCCTAATGCCTACACAATATAGGTTAATAAACTATAATATGAACTATAGGTTTATATTATAAACTATATAACTATATAACTATATACATATATACATATATAAACACTTATAACTGTAAGTGTAAATATAAACTATATTAATACTTGCTCTACACAAGTTGTTAGCACTATTACCTGTACTAACTCTTCTGTGTAGAGTAAATAGTCAAGTCCTTATTCTGTTTTCATTTAGTCCTTATTGAGGCCTTTAAAGCTTTGTTTAACTCTAAGTCAAGGGGTAAGCCAAGTCTCAACTCTCCCTGTTTCCAACCAAGCGCTTCTTTTTTTCCTCCATCAGTGCAAAACCTCAGCTTATTAGGAAGGTCTTTCTTGCAGCAGTGTCTGAATGTACAAATTTGCTCACAATCACAGCTGGAGTGGCTTAGAGTGGAGACAGGTCATGCTGGGATCTTTCACTTTGGCACCAATTAAATTCTTCTATGAAAGCAGAGAAGGAAGTATGAGTTTGCGTTTTAAAATCAATAGAGGCTGCAGAGCACAGAGCAACTTGTCTTTTCGTATGCTGCTCTTTGTAGATAAAATATTGTTAAGAAGTGAAACTCATGCCTAGCCCTAGGGCTTAGTTGCCTATCTGTACTGTCAAAACTGTCCAGCTAGGAGAATAACACCTGAAAATAGGGCCTAAGAATATTTTGAAGAATATGCTGTCAGGGTAAGCCATAGCAAGTCATTTTAATGATTGAACTGGAAAATCTGAATATGCAATGTTTTAAAACAGTAAAATGAGGTGTACTTTGTGGGCTTTTTAAACTTTGCTGCTTAAGGTGATTCAAAGACCATATTGGACCTCAGTGAGCATTGGCATTATGACCCTTGAAACTTCCAAAAACTGTTAGAAATGCAATGATGCAGAAATACTAATGAGTTGATGGTGAACTTGCTCAAGAATTTGTTGATTCAGTCCTACACTTTCTTAAGGCTTTCACGGCATGTCCTGAAACTTTAATTATAAAACAGCTAATCTGTTAAATTTTTTACTCAGAGTTAATAGATGCTAAAGCCTGGTTTGTAATTTCCATTCTTTTTGCTCACAAACACAGGCAAAATTTGCCTGCCTTGGCTGTGGTTGTGCTTTGAATTCTTAGGTTAATTCCAAACCTCAAGAAAAGCTGATAATTAAAAGACAATCTGTTTTAAGTGCAAAACAAGAAGCCTATAAATTCAGATTTAAATTAAAAGATGAAGGTTTTTTTTTGCATGGTTGAGAATTGGCAATACTGTATGAGATCAAAATAGTTACCACTTAATTTTCTGCATTGACATGGAAAACTGATTTTTAAAATAATCTTGCTACCAAATTAGTGACTAGTTTCAGATCAAGAGAAGGAATCTGACTGTTCATCTGGTTGTTTCACAGAACTTGTCCTAGTTTGCTTTTAACAGGTAGAAAATATTTCTTTAAGGGAAAGTACAGACGGTGCAAAACATAGTCAAGTGGCATTTTGCCTGGATTAGATTTCGGTTAGTTCAGACTTTTTCTGCCACAGAATATGAATGTGAAGTGTGAGCTCACATGTGTGATATTTACACCACCTGAAGTTAGAATTAGTGGATATTTGCTCTAGAAGTATTTGCTCACAATGGGGAATTGACAGAACAATATATGACTCATTTGATCAATCATAGCCAATACAACTAAAACGATAAATACTGAGCACTTCATAGAATAGCTTGTGATGCATCTGGAGATAATTTCCCTCCTAACTAATTGTCTGGGTAATTGTATTGCATAATTGTTTTGGATAATTATCTGAGTAATGAACATATTTAGAGAAATTGTGGTTTTCTCTTACAATATAATGAACATAAAAGTTACCAATTAATATGATAATCTATTGGTTTTGGTCAGTGGGTAATTTGTTTTAAATTACAGTGGAGGAAAAGAATGCTAATTCTCTTTTTGAATTAAACTGCAGTAGCGAATTTGGTGCACAAGAACTCACATTTGAACCACACTGCCCTGTAGTCTGTTTTCTTTACCATTTAATTCTCCATGGAAGAGTTTAAAGAAAATGGACAATTGTGCTTTATGGTAAGAAGGCAGTGCAATCTCTGCAGTCATGTCAGCTTTATAGAACCATGTGCTCAGCAGAGGTCCAGACTTTGTGTTTTGTCTCTCCTTTGTGTGAGGATTTTGATGTTGCTGTAATTGTTTTGGAATTAGATTGTGCTGTGGAATGAGTCATCTCCACAGACCATAGACCATGGGTGTCTTTGCAGTTTCTTTCTCAAATAATAGCTGCGCTGTTTGCTTTTTTAGTTTGTATCGATTATTACTGTGAGGTGACAAGAGGTAACTTGTGGTGCTGCTGCCAGTTATCCTGGAGTAGCAGAGGAGGAGGGAAAGCTGGAAGCCCCTGTTTTCAGACATACCAAGGTCCCCCAAAGCTCTTCTTGATCAAGTTTACTGGATTAAAATTTAATTCGGTGGAAGCTCAGCCGGGTAAAAATAAACACAGGAAAAAGCCATAGGTCTGACTTTGAAAAGGCCTTCAAAGTTTAGTCTAAACCCTCATATAAAAATGAATGTACAAGAAGCTTGAAGGAAAGTAGCTGGGGAAGTGTCCTGGTTTTGCACAGCTTTAAAAACATAGTGTCTTATCTAATTCTCCAATTTACTGGCAGTGGGGAGATTTCTCTGCAGTGGTTCAGCTAAATGGGTTGCTCTTCTGGCATTACAAAGGCTGCTGATGCACACGTGTGTCTGTACAGCGTTGAATGGGAAATCCTGCCCTCCTCTGGGAACTGCCTGGGCCTGCCACTCCTTTGCTGAGTGTTGCCCTCCATCAGCAGAAGCTCCTGGTGCTGTGACAGCTGGTGGCTCATGGAAATATTTGCCTAGGAGTGCAAATGATCAGGACACATCCTGCCTCAGCTCTGAAGGATGGGAGATGTGTGCACATCTGCTGCCCTCCCCCCAGGAATGGAACCTGCCTGACTCCAAAGTGACTGACGCTGGAAGAATGTTGCACCCTCTGGATGCTGCCTCCTGCACAGAACGTGCTGTGCTTCTGTTTCATGAGCACAGTGCTGTGTTTTGCCACCTTACAGTGTCACTGAGGTCCCCTGTGGCTTCATGGCACAGGGATGTTCCAGATTGCAGTCACAACATGAGTTAGCTGGATGTATGTGTACCAGGGGATTTGGCATTTTTGGATGGTATTTGTTTCCTGGCTTAGTTCAATAAATTAGAAAAAGCAATCTTATGGCACTGTGTATGCTGAAGAGATAAATGCAACCATTTTTTTTCCAGTAATATGAATAACTGAATTACTATTGCCACATATTTATTTACTGTTCTTTATGCTCTCTAAACAGCTGAAGTTTTCCAGAAGAAAAGGTTTTAACAGGGAAGGTAATCTAGGCACTGAGAGAAATAATTATATTCTTCTGCATTACTGCTAAGCTAAGCAGGTTTTAATTGTGTTTGATTCTTTTAAATTCTCAATGAATTGAGAGTATTGATTCCCTCTTTTTGTAGATATGTATTTTTATGTGGGTATTTTTATATCACCAGGTAGAAGTTTAGTTTCTCAACAAGCTCAAATCAACCTGTGAATTCATGGAAGTTTAATGCACTGAGAATTTAATTCAGTTATTATGCACTCAGAGTCCCTTGTGCTTTGATCCCTGCTGGCATCCTCTATTTCTAATAGTAGGGCAGTTGAGTGAGCTATTGATGAATGATGGGCACAGTGGGACATCTGAGGATTTATATATCAAATCCCTACTCTAGTTTCTGGCTCAGTTCTTAACAGGGTTGTTACACATCTCAGTATCAGAACACAGTTTTGAACCGATGGAATCAAGCCTGTTAATGCTTGATCCCCAGAAAAAAGTTGTGGAAACACAACTACCAGAATGGAAATCAAGGGAGTAAAGTACCAAAGAGCTTTCCAGTGCATATTTTAGAGAAAAATATGAGTATACAGGGATATGAAGGAGGAAAGCTGAGAAAAATGTAGTATGTCTGTGTAATACCTATTTACAAATATCTAACATTCATATAATGTTACCATGGAACTATAACTGAAATACACTACCCTCTGTAATATTGCTTTGGACAATGCTTCAAGGTACTGGGGAAACCATAAATAATTATTGGATGGAAGGATCAGGGATCATTATTCTGACCTTTCTTCTGAAAGCAGAGCTATCCCTGGGAGCAATCACACCCAGGTATCTCAGAATCATACAGTCATAGTCATAGGGCTTTTAAGAGGGTTTCAGAACCCAGCTGGAAGAAGCCATGTGGGCTTTTTCAAAGCTTCTTTCACCTCATAGAAGATCTGCAGTTTTATGAGGCAGAGAATAAACTAATATCTTTTGAATTCCAGCACTGCGTTGTGGATAATGAGGATCCTGAGTACTTGATAGCTATTTCAGAGGGAGCCAGTGTCTTTGGAAATGCTACAGTGACTATTAAAAGCTGGTGGTTACTGAAGGGTTTGAGAGGCTTTGACAAAAGTGTCTTTCTTCAAGTTCCAAGGAACTGGTACTGAATTCCCAGAGATGTCAGCTCCGTTCTTCTTTTTCCCCTGAGAAAAACAAATCACATGATTGACCCTTCCCCTCCTTGTAAAAAGTACACACAAGAAAATAATTGGATTGACAGTGTGGTATTCCTTCCTTCCTGTGCTGATAGGATAATACGAAACCCTCAGGAGTATTCTGATAACATTCAGTAAAGCTAATTTAATAGTAATTGAATTCTTGAAAGTTCTCATTAGGATGCTAAAAGCAAGCATCTGTGCAATATAAGCATGGTCAGCATCACAGTGGAGCATGGGGAACAGATGCTGAAGCTGCCTGTTCTTCATACAAGCAAAACTACTTATTTTGCTTCTTAGTGACTTAATGCAAATGTATTTGGAAGTGTTGCACTGGAGAAAGAACAGGGAGAGACAAAAAATATTCACGTTGTTTTCTTTGCCAGAAACCTAATGGTGTATGTGCAGCTGTATATATTCTCAGTATATACTAGGCCTGATCAAAAGTCATGGTACTCCCTCTAGCTTTAATTCAGCTGCTTTATGTTGTGCTGCTGGTATTGTTCCAGTTCATCATATGCTTTGATGACTCATAGTGAATGCATTGTGGTATTTACCATAATATGTTTTCCTCTTTTTAAATTAGTCTGCAGTGTATGATGTGAAATACAATTCACAATTAGCATTTCAGCACTATTAAATCCAGCTTGAAGTGTTTTGATGGAAACAGCAATCTGTTTTATTCTTCAAATTTCCCTAAACAAAGCAAGTGTATCAATTGCTAATAGTGCACATTATACAGAATTAACTGGTGTCTTTCAAATAAAATAATATTTAAGGATTTCTTTCCATAAACAACTAGGAGTCAAAGAAAGAACCCAGTCTCACCTCTTCCAACAGTGCTTAACTATAACAGGTTTGATTTGCTTTTGGGTTATCTCCATCACTTCTGTTGGAGACGTTTGCACGTAACCTGCAAGATCTGACAACAGAAAACTAAGCAGGCTGGCTGATGTGGTGCAGGATTTTTTGGTGAGATAGTCTGAGTTGTTGGCATCTCCATGTTGATTGTGAATCCCTTCCCTGTTTGGCATTTAAAGGGATGGTCTCTGACAAGGCCTTAAGGTCAGAAACCCCAGTTGCAAAAGCTGAAGAAAAGCTAATAGTACATTTTCACATTCTAAATGGATGCAAACCACATTGGAAAAAAGGAGACATGGCTCTGAAAAATTGCTACAAGTAGAAGAAATGGAGGAGATGCATGTGACAGAAAAACAAACGTAAAATGAAGTAGAGAAGGGGTTATGGTGGAACAATGAGAAGGAGGAAAAGAACAATGATCTAATTGACTATCCCTCAAAAACAACATGAAAGTCAGATGGGAGGACACGGGGGGTTGTGGAATGAAGGAGAGAGGTCAGCAGGACATTGCTCCCCTCATTAGCACCCCCATGTGCAGCGTGTTAATGCAGTGTGAGCAGCAGTGCTGCCAAGGCTGTCTGATGATCACACGTGCTGTACAGGAACTCTCCCATCTAACGTTGCCTGTGCATACATAGGAAGTGCAATGCCTTGTGCAAGTTTTGGACCAGCCAAGCCTATGTTTATCTTCTTGTGGAATTTGCAAAGTATTATATCCTAGTATATCTTTTTGTCATCTGCAGAGCAAAATTACGAAGTGTAACAGGCAGACTGCAGGCTATTCAGTTGAGCTGTGTCTGCCATCTGGACTGGGGGTTCTTGCTTCAAGACAGGATCCCTCTACCTGTGACATTTCTGACAGTTTCAATAAAACGGTGCTTAAAACCATGCTGATTGAGTTTTCACAACTTCCAGAAAAATTTATTCTACTGGTTTAACCAATATAAAAAACGTCTCAAGGCCCTTTGCTACAATCTAACCTTTTTGTATTTCTTCTGATTCACAAAGAACATATTTTCTTGTGTGCCTTGCAAGCACTCTTCCCCAGATAAAACAATTCCAAATTTCAATCTTTTTTTCCAGAGATCAAATCTCTTTCACCTTATTCAGCATTCTCCTTTGTGTTCTCTTTTGATTGTCTACATCCTTCTTGAAAGGATACGCAGCACCTGTCACATCAGATCTGCTGAGACTCCAGGGCTGGTGAAGAAAGTAGGAAAGAGGATTATTTTGTACCACTTAGAGATTAAACTCCTGTTTTTATAAGGCGTATAAGCTCCTAGCATAAGGGGCCTTAATTTCCACAGTGGTAGATCGTGCTGAGTCATTTTCTGTTTGCCTCCTCCAGATTTTTTCCAACATAGCTGCTGCCATGGTTAGTTGTTTCTCATGTTGTATTTGTGTACACTAATCTAGAGCTGGAATTTATCCTTTGTGAATTGCATTTTTCCTGATCATTTCTCCAGTTTGTCAAGAACATCTTGCATTTAGTGTCTCCCAGTCTTTTCAGTCCTGAACATCCTGTTATCTAACAAAGCATGACCTCTGTATGCTTGGGTTATCAGGAAAGTATTAAATGTACAAGGCCCAATTTTTACTGACCATTCAGTAACCCTACTAGGAAACCAATTCCCTTGTTCTGAGACCTCTCTGAACCCAAGTGGAGAGAGAAGACTCTCTTTTGATCCTAACTAAAGAAATAATGTAATTGCATGCAAGGAGAACTCTAATAAAGGGAAGGAGATAAGAAAAAAAAGAAAATTATTGTCTGAGTTGTAATATGCAGTAGTACCTGCTTTCCAGTAGTTTTAGAAGCAAAACACCTTGTGACTATCTTCTGTCTTTTCTTCATCTGCTTTTAATTTTGTCCTTTTGACTATAATGTTGTATGTTTCCTATCAAACAGTTAAGTCAGAAGGAACTGACAGACTTACGGATTCAAAACCCAGCAAAATCCCTTTCCCAGCTCTAACTTTGAACTAATAATTGACAAGCCCTGAATGGAATCCTCAAATCTTCAAATCATGGAATTATAGATTGGTTGCAACCCCTGTGGGCACCTTCCACTAGACCAGGTTGCTCCATCCAGCCTGGCCTTGAACACTTCCAGGGATGGGGCACCCACAGCTTCTCTGGGCAACCTGTGCCAGTGCCTCACCACCCTGACGGTGAAGAAGAATTTTTTCCTAATGTCTAATCTTGACCTGCTCTCTTTCAGTTTAAAACCACTCCCCCTTGTCCTATCCCTGCCTATTCCTGTGAAAGTCCCTCTCTGGCTCTCTTGTAGCCCCTTTAGGTACTGGGAGGATGCTGGAAGGTATCACTGGAGCCTTCTCTTCTCTAGGCTGAACAACCCCAGCTCCCTCGGTCTGTCTTCTGATCATCTTGTTGACTCTCCTCTGGACTTGCTCTAAACAGGTCCACATCCTTCTGATGCTGGGGACTCCAGAGCTCGATGCAGCATTTCAGGTGGGTCTCACCAGAGTGGAGCAGAGGAGCAGAATTCCCTCCCTGGCCCTGCTGCCAACAGGGCTTTGGATGCAGCCCAGGACATCGTTTGCCTTCTGGGCTGTGAGTGCACATTGCCCCCTCACATCCAGCTTCTCACCCATCAACACCCTCAAGTCCTTCTCCCCAAGGCTGTTCTCAATCCATTCTCTGCCCATCTTGTGTTTGTGCTTGGGATTGTCCTGACCCAGGACAGTTGGAGGAGCTAGCATTTGGCCTTGCTGAACTTCATGGGGTTCACATGGGTCCATCTTTAAAGCCTGTCATGGTCCATGTGGATGACATCCCTTCCCTAGAGCATCTTGACCACACCACACAGCTTGGGATTATTGACAGAGTTGCTGAGGTCCCATTCAACCCCACTGTCCATGTTTCTGACAAAGATGTTAGACAGTGCAGATCCCAGTACTGTCCCCTGAGGAACACCATTGGTCATTGGTCTCCACTTGGACATCAAGCCATTAACACAACTCTTTGAGTGTCACCATTCAGCAAATTTCTTATCCACTGTGTGGTCCATTATCATAAGGGTTTTTGCAGACTGGGAACTTAAGTTTCTGCAAAGTATTTTTTAATGTCCTGCAACCAGGTAAATTCAGTAACAGAGTTAATTTCATCCTTTTATGAGATTGACTTGGAGCCTGAATTCAGTAGAAAGACAACACAAGGCATGAATTACCACAATTAATATGAAAATTAAAACCCTATGATAACTCAAACATAAAGTATCAAAAACAGATACCACAACTTTGAAGGAGAAGATCAAGTGGCTTAGAAAACAGATAACAAAATGTAATTGAAGAACTGGGTATAGTAAATATTGTCTTGAGAAAGACTGAATTTTCTTTATCTTCACTGTATGACACAGATCCAAATGTGCTGCAGTACAGAGCATTTTTGAGGTATATAGGCTCCATACACTTCCCTGACTTGATTTTGTTTTATGTTCAACCCTCTTAGAGGATTCTTGGAATGTGCTTAATGTATTATGGATATTTTCCACATAATGCATAAGGCCTGTGTTTAGTGCCCTGGGGGCTAAGAATGTCCAAAGATCTGGCCAAGGTAAGAATTTGCCCTTTTTGTTTAATAATTGTACAATCTGATAAAATGAGAGACATATACAAACTCACCTTAAGAAAAATTATTTGTAGTAGTAAATAGCAAGTTACTAGTAGCATAAGTAGAATGAGGTCATTCTCTAGATCTTAAAAATAGAAATATATCAACAAATTGACAAGCAAACAACCAGAAAACTTGTATTACTGTTCCAGTCACCTTGTTATTCCACCCTTACTGTTCTCATAATGTCCTGTGTAGCTTTTCTTCCTTGTCATTGTCCGGCAGAGTGAGATAGTCTTTATCTATCAGGATATCTTTAATGTATTCTAAGGCCTTAGAAATCAGGTGCTTTAGTCCATGTTAATGATTTGGCCTCCATTTATCAGTGTGGAGAGAGAGTGGCACCTCTGCAGAGCAATTTTAGGGCACATAAGATGAATGAATTGCTGCCTGGAGTTGTGTGTGGCTTTCCCATCCCCTTTTTCAGGTTAACGGAGACTAAGTGCATGCTTCTGATCTCCACCTCATCCTGCAAGCTGTTCACCTTTCTCTGTTTAGTAGCACTCAGCATTCATATCAGCTGATTCTGAAATCCTTTTTGGTTTTAAGGCCTGCTAAATGACTGCACTGGCCTCCTGCTGAAGAGAGAGGGTGAAAAAAAAAAGAAACTATACTCCAGAGTAGTAAACAATATATATAAAGTAAGAGTAAAAAGACCAAAGAATAAAATGTATTCTGTCAGCTCTGAGGCAGCATTTCATTTCAGGCATTAATTTTCCAGAATTATCTGAGCTGATACTTACACTGCCATTTGCAAAATGGCTTTGCTATTACAGTAATTTCAGTGGAGAGAGGCATTAGTCTGTCTCATAATCTTCATCCTCTGTATGTGTGAGTATTACAGAGCACGTAGGTGAATAGGGGAGCTATTAAGTATTCTTTCTCATATATATCAAATAAAAATTAAAACCTGAGGTAAGAGTGTTTCTTTGCTTGGGCACTCCAGGTCCCTGGGGCTGAGTGCCTGCAGTTATATTTTCTTGTGCTGGAACCTGGCTTGGGAAAACTTTGTCCTTCACCTTAGCAATTTTTGCTTCTGATAGGAAAGGAGGCATCCTGCTTCTCAGTAGGAATGAAGTTTGTTTTATATCCATCCTCTAAAACCGTGTGGTTGTCAGTGTTCGTCCTACAGCTGCTAAAGAAAAATTTGCTTGTAGAAAATCCTTTGGGGAGACCCCCTTTTCCCCTCTCTGCTCCTGCAAAACCTCCAGTCCATTCTCTTGGCTTTCTCACCTGTGATCTCCTTTATCAGGAGACATACTGTTTTCCAGCTGACTTCTCCAAGCAGCATTTTATGACAGACTGAAGCACAACCACTTCCTTCATTTTACTGGATTGTAATTTTTAATATCGGGTGGCTAAGTGCTCATAATTCAGCACATAATAAATATTCTAATTTCGAGATTAATCAGCTTCTTCTGAATTCTTCTTATTGTTTGGACAAATTTTTCACATATGAATAAAGGCTTGGTCTTCATGTTTTGAGCCATTGCTTGTTTCAGTCTCTTGCTGAAAGTGATTTTTTCCCATTTTTTTTGCTGGTTGATACAAAACTGACTGTAATGAGGGACTTGTCTGCAAGATATAAAATACCTTGACTGTTTTTCCTCCTATTTTGCCTGGTTTGTAGTGATTACACTTAACTCTTGGTACATATTCGGACTTTTTCTTTCCCGTAATGTATTGCTGCAACAGCCTCAAAGAGCATCATTTTTGTTCACAGTGTGGCATATTTGTGTGAATGTTTCTTCAATGTTTCCACTTCTCAATGACTTAAGTGCGTTCATTACCTTCCTCTTTCTGTGTCTGCTGCCCTTGACATTTAATGCTCTGCATTCTCTAATGTTATCTGCTTACTGGTGTTCAGTGAATGCAGTGTATAGGACACACAGCTTGCACTGAATTTCTGGCTTGTCTCTGGTATCTACACTTTTAACAGTCTGTCAGCTCCAACAAGCTGGTTTTCACCTAGCTAAATTTTGGTTTGATTTGGTTCTGATGAAATTCTCAGCCATTTAAATTATGGACTGATATTATGGGCACATTATTTTCTCATAAAAATTGTAATAGTAAAAACTGGAGAGGTTTCCAAAATAAAGGTTTCTCATTGGAAAAAGAATTTTTATTTATAAATAGTAAAATTTTTTTGCGTAGCTTCACTTCCAACAAAATCTAATTAAGGAGAAATGATAAAAATGTTATTTTCAGTCTTTTCCATGATGAAATTCTGTGGTTTCTTATTTCAAAATACTTCTTATTTTTACAACCTATAGTTTGAACATAATATTAAATCAAAATCAGAACAAAAATACTCAAATTGAAGTAGAACATATTCCTTTATCCAATTATTTTCCTTACAAGTAAAAATTCAGCTTTTCCTTTTGTTCCTATCATAATGAAAACAAATCTGGTGTTTTCCAGTAGAACAGAAAGTCTGTGTTCAGATCAGCATGCCCTGTTTTTTTTTAATTTATTTATTTTTTTTCTTAGCATTGCAGGTTAATTTTATCTGTCATGCTATGTCAAATAGATTCAACATAAAAATGGTCGCTGTTCTTGGATATACATGTCAGCATTTAGAAACAGGGGGAGATTCTGCCCAAAGCTGTTATCTTTTCTGGATTAGTACCTCCTGACTTTGTGGTTAACCATGTGCCTCAAGTATATTAGAAGTTATTTTCATGTTTTTTTTCTGCTCATTATGTTCAATAATGGCTTTTTTAATTTATATTTTCATAGTTTACATAGATGCATGAAAGACTTTATTCAACTTTCTGTTATTTTTCTGTAATGGAAAGCAGTTTATAAGTGATTGCACCAAATTTCCATCTGGGTTATTAGTGAGCTTCTTAGTGAAAAAGAAATTATCATGGAAAGAGATATGCGATGATAATTTGAGAAAGTAATGTGTAGCTTGACAAAAACCACTGATTTTTTGAGACATAGCTAAATATTGCAGCATTTGGAAGGACTAAAAATGGAATAAAAAGGGGACCCATTTAGTGCAGTTAGATGACTGTGACTTCCGTTTTGTAGTAATTGAAGGCCTGGCCCATTGAACTACTTTTCCAAGTTTGTTTCATGACATTATGGGATGTATTATGACACATCAGAAAGAAACTGATGCTCCTTGTGATGTGTTGCCCTATGTTTGTCTTCATACTTCTTCAAGAAAAGCATTCATAGCCTTTTCTGTTTTACATACACACTTGAAATTACATCTTCATTTTAATGTAAGTCTTGCTTTTACTGAAAGATTCATAACTTCCAGTGGAAAGTAGAAATCTAGTTCTGGCCAAAATAAAGCTTGTAATATTAAGAAGTCAAATAGCAGTCAATGCAATGAATGCAGATGACGATGAATCTAATAAAGAAAAAATTATAAGCTCTTCACTGGAAAGATGTAAACCTACCTTTGAGAAAGGATTATGAAAACTGCCCTTGACAGAACAGTCCTGTGTGGTAAGCTCTGAACCAGAAGATGCATAATAGCTTTTGTTTTCAAGAAGTTTGTTGTTTGGGGATTTTCCATAGCTGGGCAAATTGAAAACCCTCATTCTATGATTCTAAGGCATAGGAGTATCAAAGATTTTGCTGAAGTTCCTTCTTGCAAAACACTGTCTATAAAGATGAAAATACTTAATTTTTACAGGTTATTTCCCACTGCTTTTAGCATGAATGTTCTTAGACTGATGCCTGGAAAATGAAAGTGTCAGCTGAAACAAGAATATTAATCTTCAGCTTTTGCTTTGTCTCTCTGTTATATCCTGTGATGGTGCCCTTTTGTGAAGAGATCTGCAGACACATTCTTTTCCCCCTGATTTTTTCTCATTAATACCTTCAGTTATGAAAACTATTAATTCCTAGAGTGTGTGCTTTTGATAAACAGCATGGCACAGGGACAAGTGGAAGCCATTAGTAATGAAGTATCCAGAGAACTCTGGCCAGACTACACTTGTATAGCTATGGAAATTGTTAATTGACAAGAAAATAATACATGCTAAAGGACAATCTGGTCTTCAAAGAGAATTGTATTTACTCAGATAAACACATTTTCAGAACCAAGAGCAATCAAAAGCTTTTAATTTTGAACATTTCTAATGGGGATACTTTTTCTGGTTATTATTCCACTGTATATATTCTTAAACAGTTGGTGTCTTTACATTTCTGTCATCCTTTTCTGTTTCGATGCCTAAACATTTAATACAGGTGCTGAATCATAGATTTCAGAAAATTTGCCAATATTCTGACATGAATTATATTTTATGGGATAGAATAACTACAACTTGACTGGAAAAATGAGGAATAAGTCTTTTGAAAACAGCACTGCCTCTTTGTAACCTGCACTATTAAAACCAATTCCCAGAAAGAAATTTCATTACTTTTTGCTTAGATTCCTTTCACAATGGAGAAATCCATCAGATTCTGTGCAGAAATCTAGCCAGTGCAGTAGTAGTTGACTCAATAGTGCCATTTGCCTATTTAACCAATCAGGAGCACAGGATGGCACTTTCCTTCTAGGAAGTTGCATAGATTTTTTCTCCTGTTTAATATTATCTTTATCCTAATATCATCAGACGCCTCTGTGAGGTTCTCAAAGTCTTTTTGTCATGTCCTCATTGGTCACATTGTAATTTTAGCAACCCATAATTTCTCTGAGTCCACTGGTTCAATGCCAACGTAAAATTTCGAGTCAGTTCCTGCTTCCTTGCTCAATGTTTGTCTGCATTCCTAGCCAAATTTTTCCAAGATCAGAGTGTGGAAAAGTTTTTTTTCATGCCTGAAAAAGACTGTTCTTTAACATGTTTTTTCCCTAATTTTGAAATTCAGAATGACAAAAAGTGTTGCAGAAATGCCTTTAAACAGCATTGGCATCTGAAAAGGAAACAACCAGCACGCCGTGAAAGGATGAAGGAAATTTATTACATTTACATGATCATTCACAATATTACTCCTCAGGAATTTTGAATGATAACATTGCAAAGAGTGCCTGGTTAGGGACAGTCCCATAGGGAGTATTTCAAAGGGACATGCTAAGCAAATACTATGTAAAAATTTAAATTACAAGGTCTCTTTTGTTTGTTTCCATTTTCTTTCTTAAAGATGTGAGAAAGTCTTTTGAAATCTTATGCTTAATTTTAGACTTCACTAGAGCATTGGCAGAGAGGCAGGAACTGGAAGGCCAACCTAAGCCTTTGATTAGAGGAAGGTGTGAGTTTTTCTGCCTTAACACCACTGTGGATTGTGAAGGAAACGATAGGGCTTGAAGGAAAAAATGAAGAATTTTGGAAGAAAAAGCCCTGGTTTTAAAATTGAGCTAGGAATGGTGGTGGCTGGTTAACTCTCTACTCAGACGATCTGCGCTGATGCATTTCTGTTGATGCAGGGCAGTTGGTGGCCATGACTTTTCTGTTTATCCCAGACCATGATATGGACCTCATGCTGATAAAACAGAGCACCTGTGATGATTACAAAATTGGCAAGAGCAGAAAATATTTGGGAATGTTGTTTGAGACAAACCACAGGCTCTATAAGGCTGACCAACAGGACACTGCAGATTAGATAAAATTTGTACTGTATAAATGTCTGCCTATTCAAATGCTTTCACTCTTTAATAGAGTATTGAATTCAGTTCCATCTAGATTATATTTTACTAATTATACACAAACACACAGAGAGACACACATATATATATATATATATATATATATGTATATATAAATATATGTATATGTATATGTATATGTATATGTATATGTATATGTATATGTATATGTATATGTATATGTATATGTGTATGTGTATGTGTATATACATATACACCTAAGAGTTTTTCTGCTTTCCTGAAAGCTGAGCCTAATTCTAAGGTAATTTAATTTGTCTTATTTGCAGGAGCTTCACTTTTAATTGAACTGGCTATAGACTTTTTTCTGGAGTAGAAATGTTTTCCTTGTAATTCTGCAACAATTTTCCATTAGATAGTGATCCCTTTCTTGACTACTTTTCCCTCTCATGTGTTGTTATTTATGAGTACTGCAATGTATGAATATTTTACATTTTCCTGTTTCTCATTGTATTGTTCTTCCCTTATTGTTAACCAGGATTTACTATTAGGAACTGACAGCAGGAATTTTCGATGCCATTGTTAATATAATATTGAGAGGCTGAAGATCTGCTGATCTCTATCACAACCTCTTATAAATTCTTTTCCTCTTTTTGGCCAATTTGCAGTCCAGTGAGCCAACTTTTCAGTTATTTCATATTTCTGCACTTTAACCTTCGATGAAGTACTTGGCTTAATGCTTTTTGAAGATGTAAGTACTTCATTCTATTTTTGCTGAATCCTAGAGTATAGAAAATTCTGCAGAGCAAGTCAGGCTGTTTTTAACTTTTTAATAGTTTTTATTTTTATTTATACACAGTTGCTTTTCTCAACCACAAATAAAGACTTATGTATATATCACCAACAAAATTACACTTTAATTAAACGTCATGAATAATCCTTGGGCCAAGAAAACTTTCTGGAGACAAACCCCCCCCCCCCAAAACCAAAAAACAAACAAAAAGGCTAAAATTGTGCATATCTTCTGCATAATAACAAGGGCAAGAACACAGCCAGGGTGCAGAGGAGGGCACAGCTGGGATTTGACAGAGAGGCAGTGTGCTGGCAGCCAAGGCTGCGGGTTCCTGGTGCCAAGAACTAGGCTCTTGGCCTCTGGCTGCTGCCATGGTCCAAATGTTCAATGGGACCAGCATGGGCACAGTACCCCTGGGACCTGCCTGCCTGATGCAGTGCAATTTCGCTGGGTGTTTGCTTCCTGGTGTGTGTGTTCCAGCAACTGTGTTTCCTAGTGGCAGGTTTCCTAAGTGGCAGGGACATAAAAAGAGGACTCTCTTAGCACGGCTGATTTTCTGTGGTAGGCCCTCCTTGTGGCTATGGAAGACTACAAAACCTTTTTGGAGGGCGTATCTGGTTCTGCTGCCTCTTCTTGCCCCATCTGGGGCTAAAACAGCTCAAGGCAATAGCACAGAGCTAAGAAAGGGCAGGAAGCTGATGGGTTTCAGGGGAAGGTGTTCCTGAACTCTATTAGAGAGCTGTGGGACACAAAGAGCTCAATGATATTATTTAAAACTGATATTATTTATAAATGAATATCTTTGATCCTAAAAGTACCTGAGGTCCATCTTGCCTGTTTCCCCAAATGCCAGGTGTCAGTTCCACAGACTAATGGTCAATCAGGAGGCAGAGCTGCTGTACTGCAGATGGGGAGAAGGGTGATGTGACAAGGCTGGGCTACGCACCCAAAAGTCTAGAGCTGGTAGAAGTGTCCATCACCAGTGCAGGTGCTGCTCTCCGAGTCTGACCATGCAAGAGTTGCACGGCACTAGTGAATCACCTCCCATAGTTTATGTTAATCCCACATTTCCTGCTCCAGCTGCACAACTTGATCTAATGTGAACTGAACTACAACCCTCACCAGTGCTTCCTGAGGACACTGCCTTGGTCTGAGCTTGTATGTTTTAGACCAGTTCCTTGCCCTGGAAACCCAGGTGACTTCAGAATAAATGTTCAAGGGTTTGGGGAATGATTTATTGTTCTTTCTGGAATCAGACTATTTCCCACCTTCCCTGAAAACATCCTAATTCAACTCTTCTGGTGAAGGATCAGGGACACAGAGGCTAACAAAGCTCATGTTGGAAGCTTGTCCACTGTCTCATGTCCCAAGACAGAACTAGAGGGATCCCACCACAGGGAGGGCTCCTGGAAGGAATGGGCAGAAGGAGGCAGAGAACAGAAAACGGAGATTGAGTAACATAATAACTGGATTTTAAGGGGATGGTTTATAGGATCTGAAATTTTGCTGAATCTCACATAACTAAAGAATAATAAAAAGAAATTATAAATCACTACGTTTTCATTATTTTCTGTTGGTCCCACTGGCGTTTGTTGAAAGTAAATGTTCATAGTTAATTTTGGTACTGGCCAAAACAGTATCTTACAGCAAAGCATTGTTCTTATTACAAAATTTAGAATATTTATGAAAATGAATCAATTAGTCAGCTGGAAGAATTGAATTTCAAATGTGAAATGAGCCTGTGTTAGTTGTAGCCATAGACAGAAATTGTGTGCAACCTGCCATAAATTATGCAGGCATTTAGTGCTGAAATATACTTCATTGCGTCTGGAAGATTTCAATGGTCTTTCACTTGCATGCTTTGAAAGATGGCTAATAACTCAGACCTATTCTGTGGAAAACATGGCTAGTAAGAAATATATAAATGCCCTAAAATAAAGCTTTTTCACTACTTTTCTATTATTAAAAAAGTTGAAATTTTACTATAAGAAGACTGAGGAAGGTAAATCATCACCCCCATAAAGGCGTCCCTAGATGGGCAAACAGATCAACCTAATACTTTTCAAATTCCATGGACTAATGATGGATTTTAGACATCATTTTTCTAGAGAGGTCTATTTAATTCTGTTTTCAGTGAAAATATTCTGTAGTCAGTAATCCCTTGCAGCACTGACTCACCAGCAGTGATCTTAATTCCCTCATGGATTTGTCCATTTTCCATCTTCACCCACCTTCAAAATGAACAGACAACTCAATGAAATAAAAAATCCATTTCCTGAACAAATTTCGTCTTTTCAAGACAGAAAAAAGGCTAATTTTTTTTTTTTGGGTTGGTACAGAAGAACATCCCATATCACATAGCTGAAAATTAATGTGCTGATATATGCAGAAGAGGGAGTGCATTTTTGACAGGTTGTGTTTCAGACAAGAGAAGTAGGCAGCAGTATATAGAGTGGAAAGCAGCAGTGTAGGAAACCATGGTGATCTCTTAGGGGGATGTCCCTTGCCATCCCTGCTACCTCAGCATTTAATCTGTCATGGATTATGAAGCGACGTTTCAAAACTGGCAAGGTATCTTCCCACCATTGTTTCCACTGACAGCTTTCCTGGAACCTCCCAGCTCAACTGTTGGAAACCTTTTTCTAACTTCAGGCCTGAATACATTAAGGAGCATAACATAGTGTAAGGAAATAAAAAATGGCTGTTCTTGATCAGCCTAGAGCTCTTTCCAAACAAGTGGTGCAGTTCTGCCGCAGTCAGAGTCAGGTGGCTCTTCTGCAGGAGCACTCAAGCAAAGAAGCAAAATGTTTCCTTGGTGTATTCTCCCCACTATTTTTCTTTTTGCCCCTTGAGAAAGATACTGGTTTGGGAAGAGATGTACTGCAGACTGAATACAGCCTGTGGTCCATTATTTAGCTAATACAGTCCAGTGTAATTACTGTGGAAGAAACTGTTCTTTTTAGGTTATACCATGTAGCTCTCCCTTTCCCAGAGGCCAAGTGGTATTTTTCTTGCTGACACTGAATTCTATCTTATTTCTAGGGGAGTACCACTGAGACTGCTAGCAAGTCACATAAGTAAGGGAATCTTAGATGTCAATTTTGCATTCAAAGTTCAGAATTTATCTCACTTAGTGTGTTGTAGCCTCTTGTCTTTCTAAACAGGATCCCACTTTTTATGCCACACTGTGAGGCTAATTATTCTCAATTTATTTGCGCAGCCCTGCATTTGCCATCTATTATTCCTGAAATATAACATGATCTAAATTCTTTTATATCTGGCTGCACTACCTAATTATTCCTCATTTGTTTTTATTCTCTTCCAATTTAGTATCATCTGCAAAGTTGAAAATCATGTTTTCATATCATAATTAGACCTCTAAGAACCTAAGAAAGCTGCTTGGTGAATAAGCATGCAAAAGGCTGTTTTTTTCCCTTCTGCTATTTTCATTTTAATGGAGATTTAAAGTGAGACAATAAATTAGAGATGCATGAAATTATGAGCTAGAAAATTTAAGTTGTTTGCCTGTGGGCCATAATGTTGCAACAAACAGAAGTGATATGAAGAAGTAGTTATAATAAGAAAGTTGGTTAGGAATGACTGATAAGGATGTAGAAGATGGGCTGATGTGGCCCAGCTGTGCTGCTTTAGAAGTTGTGATTCTTTGGATGGTGTATTGCTGATGTCAGGAGCCTAAAAGTTCCTCTTTTGCCCCAGCTACATGTAGCCAATGTGTAGAGAAGTCAATTAGGAGCTGTGACTTCAATGCAGACAGAATTTTCTATCTTAAGAAAGATTTGCACCTCCAACATAAAGATTATCTCACCTTTAAAATATGAGTTAAAGTATTTCCTGCACCTTGGGAATAACAGAGAAGATATTAGCACACTTACAGACAGAAGGGGGCTCCTTTACTTGTGTTGCTTAACATAGTGTAGCAGCAATCAACCAGTGGGACATTTTCTAAAGCCAGAAAGGCAGAGCAACTCAGTAGCCTTTGCTTTAGTCATCTGTATGTCTGGAAGTATCTATCAGAAAAAGAATGAGCACCATGTAGTGTTGGTCTTTTTTTGTCTCCCTTTTGCTCAAGTTGTAGCCATTGAATGCATTGTTTCAAGATGTTACAGAAATGTTGGCAATTCAAACCAAATCCCTTTCAACCCAAACCATTCCATGATTTTGGATTTTTTCAGTTATAGATACAGAGTGAGAGAATCACTCTCTTACAAACAAGCAAATGAAAAAAAAAAGCAGGTAAAAGATTTCTCTCCACTGTACCTATCTCAGTGTGTGATCTTCTGAACAAGAGTAATGTTGGGATATGCAGCCCTCTCAGAAGAGGAGCAAATCTGATGGACCAGGCAGTACAGGTTCAGCCCTGACGCCAAAAACCCTGTTTAGACCCTGAATTGCTCTTCATTTCCAAGTGGAAGGGATGATCTGTACTAAAAGCACATAACCATCCTCAGCTGATTTCCAGCAGGGAATCACAGAGTGTTTCTGTGCAAGTTCAGACAGGTGCAGACTTTGCACTTGTGCCAGTAAGTTTATGTTGGCTGTGATACCCTTCTCTTTCCCCTTCAGACAGTGCTTAGAACAGGGAAGCTGCGCTAAATTTCTCCCTCATGTTCCATTCCTTGCCTTCATTGTGAGGAATCATAAAATTAAGGGACAGGCCATGGGATATCAGCCATGGCTTGATGTTGGATGATTCGTTGCTCTTGAGAAACCTGGCATGAAGAGTGAAGCTTTTTGTGCAAGGACACTTCCATTGGCAGTGGCTGCAGCAATGATTTAATGAATGAGACTGGGAAGGCCATCATACTTGTGGAATCCATCTGGTGATCACAACACCTCTGGGCCTGATTCTGACTTCCCAATGGTGCCAGTCAAGAATAGTCCCACAATTGCACTAATGACAGTATTGACACGTATATGACATGAGAGATCAGGGTCATGTCAGATCTGCCAGAAGGGATAGATTTTTAAATTGCTGTCTGCGGGGTTTTTTTTGGACCCCACTTTGTAGGCACATTTAATTACAGATGCAACTTAAGTAATTTATATATCTTCCTGACTGACAGATATATTGGTTTATGTCCTATCTGTAAAATTATGCCCACAGGTATGTGCAGCTGTTGTTCTGAGCCAGTGGAAGGAATGCATAGGTATGGCACTTCAGCAGCTTTATCTCTTCTCTCTAGAATGCCAAAAAAGAAGGAATAAATTTTTAAAAAATCCAATTGATCCTAATAAGATAACATATTTAAATGTAGTTATTAAATATCATATCTGCAGGACAAGGTTAAGGGCATTTGTGTAATGGAATTTCATTTATTTCCCATAATCTATCAGAAGTTACTCTTAATTGTAGCTTCAGCTATAAATTTACAAGGTTTTGAGTGGCTTGGTTTTGGATGATGATACTCCTGCAAATTCAGTGATGTTCCTGGGCAAGTAAGTGATTTATCTTGAAAAGTAAAAATGTTCATGGAAAGGTTGCAATGAACACTTCAAAGTCTGACTTTGTTTCTGTAGAGATCACACTGAATATGGACTAAATTGTTCTTTGATTGCATTATTATTCTCCTAAATCTAACATAGACTTTCATGACATGACTCAAAGATTTCAAAGGGAGTTAATTAATAATTACAGATTTCAGCAAAAATTATATTAAACATCAACACATGCCTAAATTATTTATTTATTTTTTACATTCACTTTCAAGCATATCCGTTATTACTTTAAGTATTTAGAATAATTAGCAATGAAGCTCAATACATTACAGCAAACTGGATGTTATTCATATGTCATTAAAATGATAAGGCAACTCTAAGAATTTAAGAATTGTTGTCCTGGTTTAGGCTTAGGCAAATTTGGGAGGAAACTTTTGAAGTGGTCTCCTGTGTAAAGCAAATTCAAGCTGCCCCTCCACAAACTGGTTCGGAAGACATAAATCTCCTTTGAGAAAAGTGGAATAAAACCTGTTTATTTAACAAGCAAAGTATTCACAAACACGAGTGAATGAATAATATTGGACAATGAAACCTCCTGTTGTTCTGAAGAGATGGCAAATTCAGAAAGTCCTTCTGTGGGTCAGAGAGAGCCCTTTCCGTGGGTGTGTCCCCGGCTTTCTCTCAGTCTCTCCAGGCTCGGGTCCGCAGCTTGGGGGGCCCCTGGACGATCATCCTGATGTTCCCAGACCGAACAATAGCTGAACACTTCCAAAAAACTTCTGGCCTCAGCTAACTAAAAAAACCTAACTGAAAGCAAAGGAGAGCTCTCTCCTGCTGTCTGTGCTGCAGACAACACACCGAGAGAGAGCTGAAGCTCTTATCTCAGTGTTTTTGAATACAGCCTTGAAAAAATTCTACCACTTTTCCTTCTCCCCACTTCGCTCTCAGAACCAGTCTTAGAGGTGCAGAACTTAATATCCAGCATAAGCGGAACAGATGATTGGGGATACAAGCATCATAAAGTCACCCTAGGATAATTGTGCAAAAGGAAAAAAAAAGGAAGAGGGACAAACATCTGAAAATACCATCTGAATTATATAATTTCTAACACTGGAAATAGGAACTTGATTTTATGATGAGAAACAACATCTGAATAAATGTTCATCAGCAGAGTTCTCTGTTTTTATTTCCACCATTGTTCTATTGCTTTTCCAGTTTACCACAGCCCATACTCTTTGTGATACAACAGTGAAATGTGATAAGGCCAGCACCAATGTAAGCAATGCCATTTTTAAAAAGAATCAGCACACTGTTTCCCTTATCCTGAGCTTATAGTGGCATAAATGTTTCCCTAAAACCCATGGTCCATAAACGTCTTGTAAAAACTAACTTTGAGATTGTAAAAAAAGTGACTTCAAGGGGACAATTTAAGAAGAGATCTGTCCTCTAATCCAGTGTGCCCCTCACTGTCAAATCTTCCAATATTGACTTGGCCCAACTGAGTCCTGAATGTCTCCTTTTCCTCCATCCCATTGAGCCTAAATTGATGGATGGAATTTGTAGTCCCTGTGAGTGATGTGGCTCCCATGCCGTCCCTGATGGACCACAGCAGTGGTGGCTGTAACCCTTCCATACCCACAGAGGAGCTGAGCATCTGTGGCTTGGCTGCTGTGCAGTACCTGGGGAAAAGCTAGCACAGAAGTGTTTTCTATTGCAAGAATTTGTCCTAAAATTCCAGTCCCACCTTTGCCTGTATTCTCCCAGCCCCCTCTATCCAGCACTGTCAAATATATAAAGTGGTGTAGAAAGCATTGACTCTCTAACTTTCTACAAATTTTATCTGAAAATGGAATTCAACATAATTAAGAAGGATTACACCACATTTCTACATTACACTTGGATTTAGTGGAGAGGGCTGTGATTGAAGAAATTGGTGTGTTCTTAGGCTCTTTGTGATGGAGGTTCCTTCAGATTTCATGGTTTTGTCATGCTTGAGATGCTGTGTACTGCACTGATCAGCCGTAAAACTGTCCTTTATTTGAAATTAAATGTGGAGAAGTTTAAATTGTTCTGTGTGTATACAGACATAAGTAGCTCATCTTTGGCAGTACTCAGATTATTTATACTGCAGCTGCACTGAATTTGAGTTGCACCAAATGTAGCTCTCTAAATGTCAGCTTGATTTTCTCAAGACCTACTTTTCACTTGTTATAAATATTACTTGTTACAGATGCTAAAACTCTTCAAAAGAGGAATTTCAGTCTGGGTGCAGAAATATGCATTGTAACAGGACATTTATTGATATTCTTCCAAAACATTACTGAAATTACCTTTGTTATGTACATTTAAGGATTTTGAGATTGTGAGAATCCACCTTCTCCATCAGTAGGTACACACAAATTTTCCATAACTTCTGATGACTGCAGTTAGTGTTAATGCAAATGTTTGGTACATATGTATATCCAACATGGCAATCTTCCCTAAAACAAAATTAATGCAATCAAGTCCTGGAAATGTTAACCTAAAAACTGAAAAAGAAAAAGAAAATATGAATGTCAATTTATGTAGACTTTTTATTGATTATGTTAAATTTTTATTGTCTCCCAAATGTGTCTACTTTTTTGTTTTAATAACAAGAGAAAGAAGATAATTCACTCTTTATAATTTAAGAACTTCACCCCAGGCAATGGGATGGTCCAAATTCAAAGCCTAAAAGTGAAAAGGAGAATCCAGCTTTTTATTTTTAGATACTCAGAAAGCGCTGAGCACAGTCTCAGTTCAAATTATTTATTCATTGAGACAAATAAAAGGTTCAACAGTGTATAAGAGGTGGATTAAAATAATATTGATTGCAGTTTTCTTGACAAATAACAAAGCAAAAACAAGAATTTGCATTCACATGGAACAGATCGGTCACATTTGGAAGAAAAATTACCTATCTTAGAAAACAGCTTCTAGGAAGGCAGGTAACTCTTAAACTTCAAAGGGTGCCCTTTCTCCCATCATGCAATTACAGCCAAATACTTTTTCTTGGGTCAGGTGAAAAAAAAAATCTGTATTCTCTACTGTTAATTTTTAAGACTCCTGTTGTTTTGCTTATTACTGTGGATGTTAATTCCACAATGGGGCAGTGGCAGTGTGACAGATCTTGCCCTTCTGCGGCTGGGACTGTCACATTACGCTGGTCCTAGGTACTGTTTGTGTTTTCTTCTCTGGCCAGTCACCTTTAGTAACCCGAAGTCTTAGCTTCATTTCTTTGTAATCAGGAAGTTAGGGTTCTGGAGTGAAAATGATATTTTTCATTTGGTTTTCATTGGTTGCCTTAGATGCCTAAACAAGGGACTGTTAGAATGGGATGGTATAATGGGATAAATATCAGTTTGGGCAGAGGTCCACAGAAATTGTCTTAGTTATTTGTAAGTTTTTCTGCTTCATATATTCATTTCTGAAATACTTCAAAACCATTTTATTGACTATGTTAAGGGTCTAATTTTTATTAATTTTGCAGATCACTCATTGAAATTTTCACCAGAGTTATATCAGGTCGTATCATCTCATTGCCATGGTTTTACTATTATAACTTTAGTTATGCTTCAGTACTAGTCAAAAACAATTCTAGCCATGTTTGTGACTCTTCTTGGCCATCCCCAGACTCCAGAGGAGTCAGTGGTTGGTGCTTCCTGGAGGGGTGATGCAGAGTGATGCTGAGCCCCTGAAATACTCACAGACATGTTCTAGGAGCCAAACTCCGTTCCACATAGTCTGGGGTGAATTTGTAGCTACTGATATAGTCAGCAAAGTGTTCTGTACAAATCAAAGCAGAAATTGCTCTATGCTTTAGGTTCAAGCATAGAAAAGAAAGAATTGATTTTAATCTTTAGTAAATATTCTGATTTAATTTATGAGAATTGGAAAAGCTTGTAATGTATTCATCAGTACCAGCCCTTTTACCTGTGCAGAGTTAAGACACAGAAGACCTGCAAAGAGATGAGAATATTTTATATATGAGATGGAAAGGCAAGAGAAAAAGAAACCAATTCAGCTAGAGTATTCCAAAACAAATTCATGCTCTACTGAAGGATCAAGTACAAGGACTTTGAGTGTTTGGGTTGGCTGGGGGACATCATCTGAATTAGATTCACTTGAAAGGGTGAAAAAGCAACATTGCTCTATCCAGTAATGCTGCAAGTGTTCAGCTTTTGTTGTTGCTGTTATTAATGTGGCATCTTGCTTTCAATAAGTAATGTTTACATTTCAATTGTAGCTTCCAGCTTCAGCTCACAGTTCACATTTTTTGTAGCTGTTAAGTTCCATTGCAGTGAAGCCCAGTTTAATTCTTCCTCTTGAGTCTGCTATATAATCTTGATTTCTTAAGCATATTTTCTAGCTCTGGTATTCTCTTATTACACTCAGGATATGATGACATTTTCAAAATGCTTTCTATTTATAACTTAACATTATAGAATGTCAAGAATAATCAAAAGGATAGAGAGGTGACAGAGAAATATCCCATTTACATGATCTTTCTGGGTCACATTTGTGAGTTTTGCTTAAAATGCCTTCTTCAGGAGCTAAAATTGCCTTTTTAGTGAATGAAACATGCAAAAAAAGAAAAGTTAACAGAAAATGGTGATGATCACTCAATAACTTTATTGGCACTGGTTTTCAAGGTTCAGAGGTATGTGGTTTTGTCACAGTTGAGGATGAGTGTTCAGCCCACACAGTGACTCAGTGCATGAAGAAATCACCCCAGCTGCCATTAGCTCTGTTAGGGCCTTGGGGTGAAGCTTCTCTGAGGTTTGGAGGGGTGGTGGAAGGGGGAGAGTTAACATCTCACTCTGTTTTGCTGGCTGTGGAGCTGATTGTGTATCTGACCAGGGAGAGAAGAAGACCTGTAAATCCATCTGCAATTTGGAGCGTAAGGATGTCAGGAGGCTTGAAACCTTGCTCTTCCCTCCACTCCTGAAATACAGACTGCAAACAATGGGCTCTTCTTGTGGGACCTAAAGCTCCCAACCATGCCAGTGCATCCAGGAGCTCTGCTCTGCTCCTTTCCCCTGCCCCCTGAGCATCAGGGGGATCACACAGGGAACAATATTCTGGCTGTGGTCACGGGAGCTGTGGATGAGGAGAGAAATTCAGAGCTGTGGCAAGGCCACTAAACCCCAAAACAGGTGGAGATATGACTTCTGATGCGTCATGCATGGGATGGTAAGGCACGAAAGCAGGCAGGTGAGGCACACATCAATGGTTTCAGCACCTGCCAGGTTTGGTGCCCATTGGTACAGAAGGATTTAAATACAGTACTTCAGTAAGTATGTTGCCTGAAAGTGCTGACATTCATATACCTGCATGTATATCCTGCTCTGTTCCAGCTGCTGAAACATGTCATTTGTCTGAATGGTCAAAGGCATACAGTATTACATGTGTCAAAGAAGTAATTAAATTATTGATAAGTTATAGAGATTTAAGTTTTGGGGAAATAAGGACTTTGATACCATGTAATATTTGGACACTCATGGCAGAATCTGTGGCCTTGGGTAGGAGTTGTAGGTTTCCTATCCAATGGCAAAGAAAAAATGTACGATCCATAGTGGTGTGCACAACCCTAAGCATTGAGCCAGCTGAGGCAGCAATAGCAAAGCCCTGAGCACTCACTCATGTTTTAAATCCCCACCCTCTCGGATGCTTACATGCTTAACTGTGCATTTCTCTGCATGCATTTCTCTCCACACATGATTTACAGCCATAAAAGTAGAAACTTAATCCTCCTCTTCACAGAAAAACACATAGAAGATTCAATCTTTTCTTTTAAAAGGGAACCAGAGCAGAAGTAGGTGGTGATTCCTCTCACCTCCTCCTCAGCCTTTTCAGGAGGACATCTTGTTTTAGCCCCTTTTTCTGCTTTTACAAGCACAGTCTGACCTGGAAAGTTCCTCGGCACATAGACTGTTGGGGAGGACGAGTACTTTCAAACTCTGCTTCAGAAGATATGGCAGATTGTATAAAAGATTTATTGATTCAATGAGCTACCAAGTGGGAGTAGGAGTAAGTGTAACCCTGATTTTCTATGGGTTTGGAACACTCTAGTCTATGCTTCAAAGACAATTTAGTTATATTGTATTACCTAGTCAGAGACTGGTACATAGGACTCACTGGAAACAGGTTCCCAAGCCGGCTTCCCTACAGAGCCAAACTTGCTTCTTTATCTCTGTCCCAATGAATGCAAAAATGCTCCAAAATTACCTAAATGAAATAGCTAAGAAAATTATAATGCAAACCAATACATCATTCATTTCCTCGGGAAAATTTTGGAAACTGATCAAAATAATTTAATTAGTTACTTCATTGTGAAAAAGGTTTTAAGAGCTAATTAGACGAAGCAAGCGGGGAGAACTGCAAGATTTAAATCAGTAAAGTGAAATACTATTCTAAGGAAAAAGGTGGAGATGACAGTGCATGAAAGGGAAGTGATCTGCAGATGAAAGGCACAATAGCAGTAAAAGACAGTGAGGTGATTGCATGAACTGATGGGGGGTGCAAATGGGGTCAGTGCAAACTGGCACTCATGGAATGGCATTGCTTGGAATGAAAAATCTTGCATTGATTGCAGCTGTCTCAAACAGGGACTTGCTACTGCTCAGGTAATGATCGAATTGTGCAGAAAGCCATGCAAAGCTCATTATTTAGCATATATATATGTGTATGTATTGTGTATGTATTGTAATTCGGATAGTCAAATGCTTGTCTTGTATGGTGATGTGATGTTGTAAGATTTCACAGTAACAACTGTCTCCTTGTGTACTTTGATGCTTTCATTGATGTTGGTAGTGTACTTAGTTTCTCCAGACCCTGTACATTGCCTAGATGCATTTATACACCCAGGTTCTCTCTTTCTGCATAGCCACAAAAACATTTGTCAGAGAACATTTAATGAAATGATATAAAACTAATAATGCGGGATCTATCAATGGGCTTAGGTTGTAAAGCACCAGACAGGTGCTTCATACTTAAACAGTGTGGAAAAAATCTGAATTAGAATATTCAAGTTTTGCCATGTGTGTAATATCATACACATTGGGCCAAGCTCTGTCTACAGTATGGAGTTTCACAGCTTTCAGTTTGCACTGCGTGAAAGAACAGGCTCATGTATGTTATGCATCCTCTTATTCCAGTGCTCTCCACTGCTAGAAGTGCTGTTAGCCCTGCAAACTTTTGCCTCCCTTTTATAACACCCAACATCACATGCACAAGTCTGGTAGTGTGAAGCAAATTTAGAATTTCCCTCTTTCTGTATATGTCATTACACATGGCTACAGATGGTTCTGTTCTGTACATTGGTCTGATGCAGAAGGTAGAACCTCTCAAAGTGTACACTTACGTATGTGAAATGTATGTGAATGCCAAGTGTAAGCCAGATTGCTTGGACCAGATAACCCAGACTTTACCTCACATTCAATAAAATTATTTATGGAGGAAGAAAATGCTTCATATAAAAAAAGGGAGAGTTCTTGTAGCTGCAAGGAAGGCTGAAGATACTGATAAATTGATGATAAGCAAAATTTAGACTTTAATGTTGGCAATTATAATGCTAATTAATGGCATTAATGTGGTAAAAGAAATGGTTTTATAAGCATAGAATATGTAGAGTTATCTGTCAAACCTAGCTTGCAAGGTCATAAAGCAACATGAATAAAAGTTATTTGTAACTAAAGGATGTATTTCAGGGGACTCAATGGTTTTTTCTCTTTCATAGTATAGGCATTTCTGACAAAAGCTGAAGGTCACATCTGGAAGATGAAAATGTATTTCCCCCAAGAAGGTATTATAGGGTTTATGATTATGCTAGAGCACACTGCTAAGTATATGGAACCATTACATTTTGACAAGGTAACTGATCTAGATAAATGACATTCACAAATTCCAGATTAATCATTAAAGTAAGAAAAGTCTTTAGAATATCTTTTTATTTTCACATCTTTTTAACAGCTAGGAAAACATCAAAAGACAGAAAGAGGGTAGCAGTTTTTCTGTATTTTTGGGAGAAAGTTGGAGGGAGAATTAAATTGAATTATCTCAGCTGTTTAGAGCATGGTGCTGATAAGGCCAAGGTTATGGGTTCCATTCCTTTATGGCCTGTTAACTTAAGAGTTGGACTTGATGATCTTTGTGGGTCCTTTGCAACTCAGAACATTTTGTGATTCCATGGATGTGTAATATGGAAAAAAAAATTGCTGTTTTTTAAAGACCAGGCAATCAGGCTTAATGAATTGCAATATTTCTTTGTGGACAGTCCTGAATAGCCAAAGAAAAGTAAACTAAAGGGTGTGTTGTGCTTGGACATTTAAGTCTCTTGACACTATGGCATAAGTAGACACACACAAAACTGATTTTTCTAAAAAGTTAAGCTGAGATAAACACTGAGGACTGATGAAATGAATTTTAAATTAATTTAGGAGAAAAAAATAAAGCATATAAGCTAAAGCGGAACACTTTGTGAGAAGAGATGAAAGAAATGAGGCAGAACTACTGGTCAAAGCTGAATATCACTCTAGTATATAAGAAGAGGGTTATTGGAAAGAGAGCAAACTCTCCAGGAAAAATTAAGAAGGAATGCAGAAACATGAGTGTGTAAATACAAAATAATGTTTTTAATATTACACTGGTAAGAAAGAAGTAGTAAAGTTTAAAATACTAGAGGAATGCAATTAAACCCACCCCTAGCAGCAGAACATTGAATGTCGGTCAATAATTAGAGCTGGACATGCAGATAATAAACTACCTGCACAATGCTTACCAAGATAAATGATACAGAATCCTTAATTTCCACATATTAACATACTTATACCAATATGTAATATAGTTACTGTACGTATATGTAAAATATGTAATTATAGTTATTCCCTTAAGTGCTAAATTCATACAAGACAGACTAGTGGAAAAAGAGGAACAATACTCTGCTGAAGGGTTTAATGTGCTGTGCAGAGTATCCATCTATCTCTTTTATTTTGCTGAGGTGCATTCACAGAATCATAGAATCAGAATCATAGAATAGTTTGGGTTGGAAGGGACATTTAAAGGTCATGTAGACCAACACCCCTGTGCTGAGTAGGGACGTCTTCAATTCATCCTCCTACCATTGCTGTCATGTTCCTGTTCTTTGAGCAAATAATCTCTAGGTAGAATTTCACAGTTCTTTAATATAGCTACAGTTTATTTTTGAGGTTAATCTGTGTCAAGATTGTACTGCTCCCTTGATTTTTGGATGGTAGCCTTAGGTTGTGGGCAGAATCAGAAAAGCATGTTGCGCAAATGGTGCATTGAGCATAAGCAATGCAGTTCAGTCCAAGTGAAATAACAATAAAACCTTTAGACCGTATCATATTTTCATCTTCATGCCACATATGTCACAGATAAATGATTTTAACAACACAGAAGAGAATTTTGCCATGTATTTTAGTATGCATATCTTTTTGCTTGTAAAGCCTCATACTTCTGTACAGTAAGATCAGCTGTGCTGAGTGAGTTATCCTTGTGAACAGGAAAAAAGAGCTTTATACAGTTCTCTAAAATTAGGTATAAAATCAGCCTGTCTCTTATAAAAATGTCAGAGTTTCAAGTGCCAGTTTCTCACAGATCTACAAGGTCAGAAAAGGATGTTAAGTCATCATGGGAATGGAATCAGCTCTTGCAAATATTGTCATGTGAAGCCATACTTGCTCTCCCTGAAGGACTATGCATTATTGAACTTCACAGCTGTGGTGGTTTTGGGAATGGGAAGGATGCTGCAGATGGAGAAGTGAAAGCTTCTTACAGCCTTTGTGCAGAAGTAAGGTCAAGGAAAGAAATACATAGTCTGGCAGTTGCCATTTTTATAAGTTTTTAAAGTTGTTTAAATCTCAGTCCCTGGCTCGGACTATTAAGTGCGTCCCAGATAATGAGGAGTGGAAAGAGGAAAATAATATCGAGTCTGAGCTCTATATGTGGTTGGCAGTACCCACATGCTGAGCTAATGGATCCACAGGTTTAAATTCTCTTCAACAAACTTATTCCATAGCTAATATAAGTTCCAAATATACTTTATTAAAATTGCTGTCAAGAAAAAAAAAAAACAAACATCCCTTTTTTGTCAAAAGTATATCTCACAATTAAAACTGCTCAGGCACTGAGATTGCCTACTGCTTTGTCTTTACATTATAATGTGTTTATTTATAGGACCACAATTTTTAAAAGCACACAGAGCAAACATTATTGTGCTCTCCAGGCAAATGCATAAGATGGACTAGAACCTCCATTTGTCTGTGCTGTGTATGCTCATTTAGATTATGGTAAAGTGGATATAAAACACTACTGGAACACAATACAAATGATGTATGCCTCTTTGCAATGAGATAAACGATTATATGTGGTATTAGAGCCATAATTTTATGCTTGTTAGTCATCCAATTTTGATTAAGGGAGCATTTATTTTAAGAATAAGTCTGCACTGGTGCACATATTGTCTTTCTACAGCAAGTTGTATGTTAAAGAGCAGGACAAAAACCAATTCAAGAATAGGACATTTGGGGTCTGGTGAAAATAGCACAGTGCAAAGCTGAATCTGTAGAAGAGGTACCAAATGGAACTGTTGGTTACTGGCTTCAAAGTTAATTTGGGTTTAAAGGCTGGCCCTTACTAGGGCCCTTGAGGTAAACATTGGGAATTTCAATATTCCTCATAAAATTCTTAAGTTGACACAGAATATTTACCTTCCAAACACTAAAATCTTTTCAGATTAATTCTGCAATTGTACATATTGTGGGATTTTTGATAGTTGCAGAAGATTTCAGCAGTTGCATACAAGACAGATATTCCTGAACCAAGTCAAAATCAAATGGGGAAAGAGAGAGAGCTTTTAGCCAGGATCATAAAAGAAAGAGATTTTAAAATTTACTGCTCCTTCCTAAATATTTCTTGCACAAGTCTTATGAGTAAAATTAGGAAATTGTCTTCTTTCCTTTCTAGATATTTGAGTTGATGTAACACAGAGGAGTTATTATCCCTTCTGACAGGTAAGATGGGTAACTCAGAGCCAGAAGGGAGCATTTCTTAGATGAACCATGAGTAGAGGAGGGTGAACATGAGTACCATATTCATTGCTATTTGGATTCAGGAAAATCCTGCCTGATGAAAGGTATATGAAGGGGGTGTGTCTTCTTTGAAGCCTAGAACTGAGTATGTGTTTACTTCCTTTATAATGGACTATCTGATTCCTAGTGCTACCTGTCCGTAAGCTTGTATGTGGACCAGAAAAAAAAAACTCTGTAAGTACATCTGAATTTAAAACTTCGTTGCAAACATGTAGGGAATTAAGGGATTTGAAATACAAATTACAAGGTAAGCTTTCTTTGTGTTGTGTCTTATGCAATCCACTTGCCCGTTACATGTAGGCCAGCTAAGTGGGGTGCAAAGTTCTTATAATGGGTGACAAAGGAAATAGTCCGACATAATTCAGGAATTTCAAATCACCTGTCATTTGAAGAATGATGTAACCACTTGCAATATAGGGGTAAGGGCTTTAAATTCTCAGCTCATGGGTCATTCACAGTGGAAGCGCTGCAGGGGGCCAGCCCTCAGGCAGAGGGATGAGCCCCAGGCCCCAGGATCCCATGGCTTCCCTGCAATGGAGAGTGAGGTCAGAGCTGCCTAGGGCAGCTTCTGCCAGCAAGACTCAAGCCTTTGACAGGAGATTCGCTGCTTGGAAGATGTGACTCCTTGTTGAAGGGAGCAGAGTCCCCTGACACCTACTTAATGCACACAGGTTGCTGGGAAATTTATGACACAAGAGGTTTCAGTCCTGGCAGAGTGACTTAAAATAAATTTAAACCTACGATAGCCAGGACATATTTCATATCCTGGTTTTCTTTTTCTCTAGATATTGCCACTGTTTCAGTGAGCCCGCAGGGCACATTTTCCTGAAAGACAGATATGCTTTTTCATGTAACACCCCATTAAGTAAAGCCCTTTAGCAAGGACAAAGAGTCTCTGAAGATCATCTTCTGGCAAAGGATGTTTACAGACTGAAACACAAAGCTGGCTGTTTCCCTGAAAAAGAAAAAGATTCCAAAGTTTCTGGTTAATCTGCTGACTGCCTGGAAACATTCTGTTTGTTTTGGTCTTATATTTCCCAAGAAGGCTTCTGATGCTTTTTTTTAAACCTCTTTCTGATGGCTTTGTCAATATCTTTCAAGCATTTGTTATTGTGCCAAGTATTCATACTTCAGATATATCTAAATGACAAAGGTGTTGGAAAAGGGCTGCTGTAGATGTGCAAGATTCTGAGAGCTTTAAAATGAGTGAGCTGCTGGTGTAGAATAATTATATTGTGATGGATTTCTCCTCTAGTTGTAGAAACAGAGGGAAATAAGCACACAGTGGAGAGTGCACACGATAGTGTGGCTTGTCAGGTAGCTCTTCTCTACAGAGTGGCAGCTTGGGGTCAAAAGTAGCACCTTGGTGCAGTGGAGTGATTTCATGAGCTTTGTCTTTCCTCAACTTGCTTATGTGACTGGGTAAAGAGCAGCAGATGCAGTGGAAAAAGTATAAAGTGTGACTGACAGTTTCAATGTATTGCTTGGCTGAAGAGCTATTCAAAACAAATTGTACAATATGGAGCTGGTGGCCATGGGATCGGTGTCTTCCTGATGGACATGTTCCATGTTCTTAGCTTCAGATCAGCCTTGAACAGCTTTTCTCAAATTTTTCTCTGCCTGCCAAAGTGCTCCTATCAGCTGTTCACAACTTCAGTAGAATTTATTTCTTTCCACCTACCATGCACAGGAAATTTGACTCAGAAAGATGAGATGCAAATATTATGCAGGGTTGACCTTTTCATTTACAAGGTAACTAATTAGCTTGACAAGTAACACATTAACTAAAATACGTATATGTCATTAGATAATCCAGCCTACCTCTTTATGGTGGCTCCCTAAAATACATCTTACTATTGTTGCAATTAACTGCAGGCTTGCTGTTGACTTCAATAAGAGCAGGACTCCAGACTTAGACCAAATGCAAAGTAGCTTAATGTGTAGTCTCTGATCTGGCAACCTCCTAGTTACTTCCTAGTTATGCTTTGTCACCACAAAGTAGTGCCAACTGAGTACCTTTTCCAGTTCTGCTGGTTTTTGCTATAGGACAGGACACATGTGTGACATTTAATGTGAAAGACATTAAGGGTGAACCTGGGCAACTGGCTGGAAAGATTCCTTTAGCTAAAATAAAGGATGATATTAATGCATAGACTGTGTGCTGAGGTCTGTGTAGGAGTTGTAATTTATATCATCCATTTGCTGCAACTTAGCAAAGAAAGACATGGTCATATTCATTTTTTACCATGGGTGACAACCTGGTAGCCTTCAAAGGTTCTGAGGAGAGGTCGTTGTGCCATCCATTGAAGGAAGGGGATGGAAGTGGTTACGTAGACACAAGGGATTGAAACAAATGGCCAAGAATTCGATCCAGGTCTTCCAGGCCAACAGAAAGAAGCTGTTCATGTCAAAAATCTAAAGCCCACTCCCAATTGCCTTTGGGAGTCATTTAGTGCCTTGAACAGATGTTCTCAACTACAGTTAACCTTGAGGCCTGCATGGTTTAGGTCTGATGTAGGATGATTAGCATTCCCTAGCTCTGGACTGCAGCGTCTGGTTTTTGGTGCCACCTCACAGTATGGTGTGGCAACAGAGATAAATGGTGCCCTGCTGCAAATGGTATGCGGCCATATTTTGCAATTCTAATGAACCCATCCTGTGCTCTTCAGTGTCCTTTAAACCTTGACAATTAGGGAGAGTAAAGAAGTGGAAAAGTCTCACTAGAAGGGAGGCAACTGGGAAGCAGAGCTTGTGAATGGCTACAACAAAGAGAGGAATTTAATTTCATACTGGTACTTGGAATTGTCCTGTTCCCTTTTCAGTCATATTTTGGAAGATGCGTATATTTTTATTATAAAATACATCAGTTAACTGCTTCACTGTTTTATATGCTTTTTATTTTAATCTGGACCTGAGCCTGATGTTGCCATTAAATCATCTGCTTTGTCCTTCTTTATTTATACTCTTCCTTGTCAATTTATTGCCTCTTTGCCTTTAATGAAGCAGAGGTGGCAGCTTTACAGATGGGAAACTAAATCACAGAGAAACTACGTGACTTTATACCTGACCTATGCACAGAAAATTAATAATCACTCTTACTGACAGGTGCAGCCACTACACGTAAGTAGTGCAAGTAGTTTAGCTATTTTGGCTGTGTTGATTTGGGGAAAGTTCAGATTTTATGAGAGAATGTATGAGATATTAGTGCAAACTTTGTTCTTTTTTTTACAGTTTTG
Organism: Chamaea fasciata; assembly: GCF_029207755.1. Classification (NCBI taxonomy): domain Eukaryota; kingdom Metazoa; phylum Chordata; class Aves; order Passeriformes; family Sylviidae; genus Chamaea; species Chamaea fasciata. Next base: position 102,683,889 of record NW_027094087.1, on the reverse strand, counting down.
TTCATGATGCATCCATTAAATGAAGGCTTTATGTACCTCTGGGTCCTTTCCTGGCTACCATTGGGTTGGATTTCTCTCCTCTGCTGAAGTGCCATTGTAATGCTGCACTGGTTTTGGCTTTTGACATGGTCCCCTGGCAGTACTTCATGGATCTCCCTTTATCCTCCCTGCTTGCTTTCCTTTTCCTTTGAGTTAGCTTTCTTTCATCCCTCATAGGCTTTTCTCATGCTCTTCCTTTCTCCTTTCCTTTTACCAATGTCTCCTGTTTGAAGTTTGGAGCAAGTCTTCCCTCTCTGTTGAAATATTCACTCCTGTCTGCCATTCACATTGGTTTTGCCCCTCCTAGGAACAGATGCTAGCCTGTGCTGACATCATCACCCAAAAGATTGCTTTGCTAATTGCTATGACAGAGAACGTGTTTGTTTGTTTGTTTGTTTGTTTTCCATTCTGCTTTTGGGCTGATCGATCTCGGGTGAGCTCAGCAAGGTCACTGCAGTCATTGGCAGGCTTGTGCAGAAGGGTGTCCTATATGATCCTTTTGAGACATACAACAAAATCTGTTATGTCTATTGTAGAGATTTTGTAAATACCAGTATTTTGTAAATACTTTAGCTGAAGCCTTACTATTGTCAGTTATCAGAACTAGAAGAATGCTTACCACATTTCACTTATGTAACTACACCAGGCCTTACATGCATACTGAAGTAGTCTGTGGGTAAATTGTAACCTTACTTAGCAGCATAAAGGGTCAGGAACTGGCTAAGTAAGACAATTTAAAATCAGGTTGCATGTATGGGTGTCATTGCTGAATTTTTAAAAGTGGGATGATGATGTCTGAAAGACTTGTTAGCAAATATCTTTCAGAAGTGAGGAGAATGGTGAGGTTCCATGAGGTGAAAGAAAGGCAAATATCTTTCAAGATACATGAAAAAGGAGAGAGGGACAATACAGACCTGTTAGCTTCTTCAAAAGAATGATAATTGATGCTAGAGGCAAAATCTTATTTTGTGGGGATATAAAAGGTTTTTGTACCAAGTGTGAGTTAAACGTTAACAGATAAAGTCTGGCTGAGATATAGTTCTCACCAGAAATATCTTGTTGCTTTGAAGGATAGAAATATCTTGGAACAGCAAGAGGGGATACAAATGATACAGAACAGATCAGAACCTTCAGCCATAACATTTTTCTTTTTCCAGAAAAAAACCCTTTCTTTACTCACATGTTCATTCCAATACCTGGCATTTAGGTGTGCAATTGCAACATTTTTTCCATGTAACAAGGTGTTTAAACTAAAATTTAGCCCAGGTTCTTGGAGGTGAGAATTTAGCAATAAGCAAATGTACCGCTTTGCAGATGTGGCTAATTGTTTGACCCCTGACTAAAGCACCATTTTAAGAGTGTGAATTGATTTCATAGATCTTTTCTCATTTTGCCTCATAAAATGCAGAAATGGAAGAATCATCTTTGGGCCTATGACAGCCTAGGAACAGTCTGTGATAAATCACCACCATTGGACAAGTCTGCTCTCAGCCCAGCCTACAAACCTTAGTGTCTGATAGGTATCCAAATACTGGCATCTTTCTTTTTTGCATATCCATCTCCAACCCATCAGTGAACTGATCCTACCAGAGCAAACACTCCTGTTAGAATGGAGAAGAGCTAAAGTCTTCGTCTTATACGTCTGCTACAAGTCAAATTAATCAGCCTGAATTTTTGCTACAATGACAGTGACAGCTGAGAAAAGCAATTCATTAATGGCAATTGCATTTTACCAAAGAACTGTTGTCCAAAATAAAAACAAAGTGTTCAGTGAAGAAAGAAAGGACTCTAAAATAGTGTTGGAATAGATTGTCCTTTCCAGATCAAATGCTAGTATTATTTGCAGCACTGCTTTTGGGAAGTCTGCAGTGCTCTGGCTGGCCAGTTACCCATCTCATCCTGTGTAGCACTGAGGGGGAAGATGGTTCAGCCGGAATCACCCTTACCTCCACCTCCTACCCATGGGGCAGATGGAGTGCCTGAGGCCTTGAGACTGCTTTTGCAAAGAGGGAGGGAGATAGAGACATATTCAGCCTTACTGGCTTTAAATGTTCACATTTTGCACCATCTGCAGAACAGGAGAAAAGGCAGATTAAGAATCCTTGACTAGGAATCCCAAGGTCATGCAACAATATATTGTTTATTAACCTGTGCAGGTGATGATGATACAGACTGATCCTTGTGACATAATTATTATATTTGATGAGCTTTTTGAAAGAGTGAGAGACAGTGGATTTAGTTATCTAAGCTAAATGTATGGGAGCATATACAATGCATTATGCATTTAGTTGTTTCTATACCAAGAGTTTAATGAAGTGATGGCAGTTGAGAATCTCTGCTGGATTGTAAAATACTTATATACAGAATCTGGGTACTGGAGGAAATTACACCATACTTAAGTTCCAAAGTTCCTTTACGCATTCATATAACAGCCTGACACACTGTGTATCAAACACAACAAATTGTGTACCAATCTGTACCAATTAGACTCTGCTCCACAAAATATGCACAATGCCAGCACTGGAAAAGGAAGGGTGGCCATTGCATTTTAGATATAACCTTTAGATATAACTTGTCACTCCTCTATGAATCAGAGGTGTGGTCACGGTATAATTAACTCGTGCTTTCTTGCTTCTTGGCTAAAATATCTGGATTCCTTTGGATAGTCATTTGATAAATCTATTAATACCTTTTCCACTGCCTTTCTGAAGTAATTTGGCTAATGTGCTGAGCTGAACTTCCAGCCAAGTCTAAAAGACTTTTTTCCCCATTTAGAATTTGCAACTGTTCCTTATGTGCAGCAATAATTTTCCCTTTGAAGAGGGTAGGATGGCTCTATTAGAAAAGCTTATGGTTTTTGGATATGCCTCTTGGGTACTTTTACACAGAAAATTATCACATTGAGGTACTTATGAAAGGGAAACCCTTTTACCTGTTTTTGAAGCTGGCATGGTGCACATCAGGTAGGTCTGGATGCCTGTGCTTTGTGTGCCTTTGCAGAGCCCTCCTCAGTAGGACAAGGACAGCTTTGAGCACCATCAGACATGTCCCTGCCTCCTTTTTATGCTTGTACCACATTTGATCCTCAGCTTGGGAAGATGAAAAACCAGCTGATGACAACAACTGCAGTGGCTTTTTGTTAATTGCCTGGCTGGATCAGAGTGGAGCATTTTTGCTGGGATTGCTTTAGGACATTGCCTCATGCAAGTGGGGCTGTAGGCAGGCTGGGCATGTAAGGGACAGCTTTGCCCCAGGCTGCTCTGACTCTCTGCGACAACACGGTGGCAGAATCAGGTTGTAAGGGTAGGTGCTGGGGATGAGCCAGTGGCATTAAGGCAACAGGCAAGAGGCTGCATGCAGCATCCAGTCCAAGTTGGCATTTCTGTCTGGTCTGCAAGACAGCCAGCCTTGGTCGTGTCAGGCACAGTGCACCTAGAGCTGCCTGCTGGGGGAAGGGTTGTCTAAGAAACAGCAAGGCTGGTCCAAGGGTGATTGGAATATTTTCCCATAAAAATTCTTTAAGCGTAAGTGATTGTGATGAAATCATAAAAGTAATTGACTCTTGTAACTCCTTTTTTGAAAACAAATTAAGCCTAAAAACATGTAGAGACCTCCTTACTTTCCAGAATATTATTGAAAATTAATAGAACATCTGAGCCTGCAGTATCATAAAGTTTGTATCCTTTTTTTTTTTTTTCCTTTCACATACCTTCAGATTCATCTCCAGCAGCTCTCCATCTGTTTGCAGGCTGTTTTCTAAACCAGTGTGATGCCTCAGGTGCAGAAGAGAGAGACAATAATTAACAATGTGGCCTGCAGCATCTTGGGAAACAATTAATTTTGGTGAATGGACAAGGGGAGGAAGAGGGAAGGTAAGCTTTGCTCATTTGTCTGCTCACGCATTCACAGCTGGGCATATTGGATAGATGCACATACAGATATGTCTGTATCTCCCAAAAAGACTATTTTCAGCATTCCAACTTTCACTTTTTCGCAATGACTGTTGTGCACAGAAGCTACTTGAAAATGACAGTGCCATCTGCACTGAGGAGATTAGGGGGTGTCAAGGAATACTCTTTTTCACTTCTCTCATTCCTGCTTTTCTCCATCCTGTCCCTGGAAAAAATCCCAGCTTTTAACCTGTCAAAATAGTTTTAAAGCTGGTCTCTGATGTATAGAAACCTGTGAGACAGAACCACGACAGCTATGTACTGTCAAAGGAGTATGACTGCTCAAAAAATAAAGAAAATCCAATACAGCTGAATAAAAGAACAGGGAAATGTAGGAGTCTGCAGTAGCATGTGGGGTAGTTCTTTCATGCATATGAAAGATACATTGATCAGGGAATACTAAATTTATATACAGGAAGACCATTTGACTGATTTATACTTAGAGAGATTATAATGTGTATGCACGGAATGGAAAATTAAAGATCTTCACATCTACAGAGAGGTTAAAAAATGAAAACCATGCGATGAATTAGAGTTTTTTTCTCCAAGTGTAGGTCCTGAAATTAGAAAACCAAATCCATTTATAAGCTCTTAAATGCAAGTGGCCTCATTTCCGATGTGCTGAGCAGCCGCTGCATCTGCCTGTTTCTGTTATGAGCACTGGCTCTATTTCTGAAAAACAGCTGTCAGGAAGGAGATCCTATAGGGTCTCCTCTGATGTGTATAGCTGGCAAATAACCACATCCAATTGCAGGACCTATGTGCCATGTGAGTACAACTGGAGATATGGGGAAGTGCTGCTGAGCTTTCTGTGTAATCTCCAGGTAGGAATCCAGCAGAGATGCTGAGGGAGGAACCCCACCACACCTGACTTCTTTACTCCTTTTTCCCATCCCTCTGTCCCTTCCTCTTCACACACAAGTGCCCATGCTGAACGAAGAGACTACTTGAAGCAGCAGAAGAAACTTGCCATGTTGTTTTTGAGAGTGAGATATCACAGATGTGACTGCTTGTTCTGTGTGGAGCATGGAAAAATTAGGTATTTCAAGACTGTTCATTCTCACAAGTGCATGGTCAGATTTGGAAAATGGCTGGGCTAATAGCAGGCACCTGAAAGCTTAAACATGAGCCCAAACAAAGTGGTTTCTAAACCTTTGACTCTATTCAGGAATTTTGTAATTTCACAAGTGTGCCTGCAGTAGAAAGCGAAAAATGTGCCCCACTGGAAAGCTAGCAGTGCATTCATCCCTTCAGAGTGCAAACTCATTTGACCTTTCCCTTTTATGTCTGCTTATTCAAACAATTAAGTAAATGTAAAAAAAGAAAAGCATCTCCTCTGAGCCTCCACTCTCATATGTTTTCAGGCAGTAACATAAATGAGAGTCAGTAATCTAATGCAGAACTCATTTGAGCATGTTTGCATGTTATCTGGAAACTAAAAGGTTTATTCTTGCCTTTGGCTCTGTATGTAGAAACATGCAGGAAGAGGCTGCTGTTAGCTGACTGGTCCTTGTACAAAATAAAACCCCAAACTTAGGCATTTTTCTCATCCTAATGTCCAGGCTATGACAGCAGAAAAGACTAGAGAGCGTCTTTCAGGATGTAAAAGCTGTCATTTGTGCATCCAAGAAAGGACAGTACTGTAAAGGTAGAAGTGTTTTTTAATAAGGAAATTACATGCTGGGAAAGAATGTGAACTTCTCTGGAATGTGAAGAGCGGATTATGTTAATATCTGCCTATCAACTTTACCCTCTTGGTTCACTTCATGCTGCATCAATTATACTGTAACTTTGCAAAGTGCTGTCTCTAAGTAACATTGTTAACTATAGCCAAAGGTTGGGAAAAGATTATCCTTTTAAAATTTGATTGCTTGCTCACCAGGAAAACAACAAGGGGAAAAAAAAAAAAGGTATTACCAGATCCTGAAAAAAACTGAATTCCATCTATTTTCACTTTTAAATAAAATAAAATCCCCAGAAATTCTCATTTTTGGCAGTATAAAATATTGCAGTGTGAAATACAATTTTGGTTATAATGTATATAATGCATGATATTGCACAGAAGTATAAATATGTATCATACAGAGGTTCTTTGCCAAAATGTCATTTCACTTCCATAAACAGCTTACTCAAAACTAATTTTATATGGGGAAATTCATCAAAATCCATAGATTCCCATGAATTTTCTTATACTTCTCAAACTGCTAACACTAGTGAAAGATGTTCAAACATTTTCAACTTGTCATAAGTTCCACAGGCTTATTTTGGTTTAAAATGTAGTTTTCCATGCCCTGGTTTGTGTTACTTATTTTTTGCATTATGAATGGAAATGAGCTTATGACCTGAAAAAGAAAGCAAATGGTAGTGTAGGGAGCTCTTCCATAATGTAAAGAGTAGAGCATAGAGCAGACAAAGCAACTCCCGGTGTGTGAGCTTTGCACAGCTCTAACTTCTGAGATTCAGTGATGTTTCTCTCACTTCTTCCCGTTCTTGGTCAAATGACTGCTGAACATAAAGGATGAGATGCTCCTAACTCATACTTTTAAAAGGCTTGTTAGTAAACAGAGCATCTTTCTCTTTGATATCACTGGGGGTAATTTTATTGCCTAGAAGAATATCAGTCTTCCATGATCCAAGAAAATCTTCCTCAGAGTTAAACATTCTGGTTTAACTCTGAGGTTATGGGCAGTCGAGGTTCTCACCTTGATATGTTAAAAAATAACACAAAAGGAACTGTATAAATTACACCAGTGAGTAAAGGGTGAAAAGGAAAAAAAGATATAGTGGGAGTGACACCCTCAAAAGATTTGCTAGGGAAAAAAAATCCTTACTGGGAAAAGCTTACCATCATTAGTAATCAAAGAAGAAACTAATGTAAGGAAAAGAATAAAAAGGTGTCCGTTGAAAAATTAGCATTTGGGCATAGGGGAGCATAACATGGAAAGAATTGTCCTAGGCACATATTCTGTAGGTAGAAAGCGCAGTTGGAGTGTCTGCCCCCACTAAGTGGCTACAATCTGCCTAAACAGGGTACTGATGCCAGGACAAGGACTCCCCTTCTGAGAGGTGGGACTTGGGAGAATCTGTTTTCAGATGTCTCTGCCTGTGCCCCACAAACAGAACAGAAAAAACCACCAAACAAAATCAAAAACAATGACAACAAAAAACAGATGGGAGGAGGAATTCTCATGAAAAATCATTATATATTTATTATTTCATTGAAATTATATGAACCCAAGGTATTCCAAGACTGTTTGGTCCTGAAATAACAAGGCATAGAAAAAGGAATAATCTTGTAGCAGTACTGGAAATGTTCATAAATTATTTTGAACGTTCCTTATTGTTATAATCTTGGTTTCAGAGAGAGCTGGTTCCTTGGTCCTGTGTAATGATGAGCCTGGCCTAGAGCACTAAGAAAGGAGGCAATTAAATGAACTATAAAATGGAATCCAAAGTGCACTAGTAAGAAAGACGGGGGTTTTTTCAGTGCCTGTGTCTTTCCTGCTTCTGGCATTCCATAGTGGTATGGTAAAGATACCATGTATTGAGCAAAAATTGAAGGAGAATGATACTAATAAGATGACAAATTCTTCCTCCTGCCTATTTACTGTTAATGAATGTCAATGACCTTTTCATTTATACCTTTCGTCTGCCTAAGAATGGCTCATAGTTACTGCATTCCCTGTCTCCTGACCCACAGTGGTTCCTTAGCCATGCTATGCATATTTTAACTAATTTAATCTTTCCTTTGAAGTCATTCCCTCCAGCTCTTTGTCATTTGTCTTGCTTTTGTCTGGATCCCTTCCAATTCATCCTGGCATGAAGGTAGCCAGGTGGCAGTATTTGTGCTGTGCTTTCAAGAATACACCATCAGGAGGGGCCACCCAACCCCTGCCATCTCCCAGGTGGACTTCGTAAACCCAAAGGGATCCCCCCCATGGTAAAACTCTGTAACTCAGAATGCAGAGTCTGTAAGTTTTACCCCCATGGTAAAACTCTGTAAAACTCTGTATTGCAGACTGCACACAGTGGAGCACCTAATATAAAAGAACTGCAAATTGCACTGGCTTTTAGTTTGGGCTTTTTTTGCTGTTGTTACTGAATACTGCAATCCTGGTTCTGACCCTTCCTGTGTATACTACTCAGATCTTTTTCAGCCTTGCTACCTTTCTGTTCCCTTTCTCCCATAGAGTATCTGTCCTGCAGTGTATGATTCATCAGATTTTCTCTTCTGCATTTTGCCAGTTTGGATCACCTTCTGTGTTTCGAGACGGTATCATGCGGCTCCTTAGTGCATTGCCTTAGGTATTTGTGTTTCTCCTCTGTGGGCTCCTCCCATGAACTGAGAAATTGATTATTGTCTGGATTTTGTGACATCAAGTCACGTAATGATGCCCACATTACAAAGAGTAGATTTTGGCTCTATATGCTGCTCTTTTTGAATTTCCCAAGTCCCTCTCCAGAACCTTAATCAAGAAGACAGGCTATGTGGTTTCTCAATGTGTTTCCCTGCTATGCTCCTCATTTGGAACTCAAATTAACTAACAATTCTTTCCAGCACTTGCTGACCTCCAGTGATGCTTAAAAAGTGGGTTCTGCAGCCTTGAACGTGAGACTATAAATACTGGAAATCTCTTAGGTCAGTTTATAAAATAAGAGATTGCTGTCCCATCCTCAAGGAAAAATATTGTTATTCTTTGTAAAATCAACCTACGCTCCCTTCATTTTCCAAAATGTGAAAATAGTGGAAATACCATGTCAGGTATCTCAGTGTGATATTACAGATAGATAAAATATGGTACCCTGAGTATGTCCAAACCAATTCCAAACCAATGAAAGTAAGAATATTTCAAAATGTTTCAAATGCCTCATTATAATCAATGTTTTGTATTTGTATCCTGTTCTGTTGACGATGTAGTTCACAGTTCTGCCAAAAAAAAAACCTAAGGTGCTATGCATTATTTACTAATTCATTAATATTCCATACAACATATTAATCTGGATGTTTACTTGATTCCCTACTGTGCTTGCTAGTGATCCCCTTTACAGTAACCATTAGGTAATCTTGTATTTTGTTCTGAAAAGTCTTCTACTTTGGAAGGTCTCCCTGCTTTCTACTTTCTTAGTTCCTTGTTACACCACAGCCTTCAAAAAACAATAGTTAAATGTTTCTCCAGTTTCTGAATTTTTAATCCCCCACTATGTCTATAATCTCAGTCTAGTGGTCCTGAAACATACAATGAGAGTGTAGATCAAGAGAAAAAGCAAGGTGTGGTAATTGGGAAAAACAGAGATGTGGCTTTGGAAATGCATTCCTGATCTGAACTAAAAACTTAATGGAGACACATGTGGAGAGGTCATTTATAAAACTCAGAAATACTAATAAATTTTGTGCAGATACAGATTTATTTGGGGTTTTGTTTGCTGTTTTAGTTTGGTTTAGTTTGGTGTTTTTTTTTTTTTTTTTTTTTTTTTTTTTTTTTTTTGTTTTTTTTTGTTTGTTTGTTTGTTTTTTTTTTTTTTTTAAGCAAAGGAAAAGTTCATGGATTTAAAGATACAGGAAATGACCTCATTTGCATAGCTGGAACTTCAGCTGTCAGAGATCATCTACTTTCAAGAGCATTATTTGTATACACATTTAAGCATAAAGCCTTGCTATGTATTCATAGAAACAGATACAGGATATTATTTTAGATCACAGAATCAATTAGGTTGAAAAAGCCTCTAGTATCACTGAGTTCAACCCTTGACCAAGCTCAACTGTGGCACTGAGTGCCACATTCAGCCTTTTCTTGAACACAAGACAGTCAAAATAACTTCAGCAAGGCCATTATGAACAGTTCTTAGCTGCCCACAGTTCTGAGGGCCCTCTGAGGTGCCCCTTGGTCCCCCAGATGTCTGGCCAAGACTGGCCATTACCAGAGGGTTTCCAGGGGAAGTCCCTGGAGCATGTGCTAGGGGTGGTCCAGGGATCTCCACAGCGCCCAAACAGCATGGATTGTCTATACACCCAGCAGGTGTCCAAATGAGCTCTTCCTAAGTAGCTCCTTCGCATTTGCTAACTAAAAACAGAGTTTAGGCATTTGTCTGTGAATACCTACATGTAAATATCTTCACATCAACCTGAATTCTTCCTATGATGTCAAATGTGTAACTCAATATAAATTATCATGACAAGGTAGAAAAAGATACCACATCCAAAGTTGATCTGTTTCATTTTGTGAAATTTTCTTCCTTGTTCAGATACCTGTACTAATTGCCTCCAATTAATTAGCTTCATCATTGTTACTTTACAGACTTCGAGCAAGCCAAGATGACTAAGCAACTCCTTGATATCATCTCTTGTACTGCATCTGGCATTTTGTGCAGCACTGTCACCAAGAAGCAGGTCTTTCAATAGATCTATCATCCTGCGATATGGCAAAAAAAGCTTTTCTGAGGAGAAGGGCACAGAGCTCAGCAAGATGGATAAATACAGGCATGGCTCTACTGCTGTTAGAAAATCAGATGCTGCAGTACTCCCTGACCATGCTCTGCTGGAGCCAAATTCTGCATATCTATAGCCATACCCTGTATAGCTACAGAGATGAGTTTTGTTATAGCAATGATAGTAAGGCTGATTAATGTAATGCCAGTCAGAGACCAATCTATTTCTGTAATGCCAAGATAGCACCTTTTAAAATAAAATTAGCTCCTGCTTCTGCCTGAATGCTGCTAAGCCTCGAGAAATACAGAAGGGTTTATGAACCTCAGGATCATCTGTCCTTTCTCCATGTGTTCTTATCAGTTATTCCCTTTCTGCCCCTCAATTTCACTGTGCTTGTGTTCCCTGTCCTTCCCTTCCCTACCCTGCCAGAAGGATGCTGTTGTTATTCACTCTGGACCTGACCTGCCACCTTTATTTGTGTGGCAGTGCCAGTATCTTTGTCCTCTTTGGCCAGTCAATTCTTGCATGCAGAAAGAGATTTTAAAACAACGGTCACCAGGTGTTAATTGGAGATATGCTGGGGGCTGTGATTTTGAAAGGACAGCAGTAAAAATGATTAATGGAAATCTGTTACATATAGAAAAGACCATTCCTATCTAGCAACAAAGGCAAAATTTGCTCAAGAGTGGAATGTCAGTGCAAGGGGAATGAAACATCTAATTATAGCTTAAGAAACTAAGATAATATTTTTTGGTGGTTTGCTGGGATAGATTTCAGGAATAAATTTCATCTAGGCAAGTCTCTATGGCCAGGGCTAGTGGGACATGAGGCAGGGCCGGCCAAAAGGCTGGAACAGCACATTTTCTTGGTGGCAAACTAATGTGCTCAGCTCTGGTGTGCAAATTCATGTGCAGCTCTACCTACTCTGCAAGTGTGTGGCTTTCAGACAATCTACATCCAATGTCCAGGCAGATGACTGCAGACAGATGGAGTTTGGCTTTCTCTGCATTTCCTCAGACAGATGTACCACTTTCTCATTTAGTTTTTCTTTTTCACGTCATGTTTCCAGGAGTTTTTCTTTTAACAGTTAACTGAATATCTAATTATTAGGCAACTGTAAAACCACTGAAAAGGAAACAGTGAAGGATCTAGTAATGATGTGAGTGCAGGCATAGATGCCCCTGGTGGAAAGATGTGCTTCAGTTCCAGCCTTTGTGAATGACAATTTAATTGCTGTGTCTCTGCATTTGTGCTCCATTCGCTACAAAGGAAGTAAGTGGGAATTGAAACACGGGAATAGATGCACTGGTCATAACTGAGCTGTAGTGAAATGCTGTGTACAAGCAGATGATTTTATAATGGGCCCATCTGCCCACCTCACAAAACCACTACAAAGATTGACAGGATTTGCAGTCACCTGTTTTTCTAGTTTCAGCTTCAAAATAGCAAAAGGTGTTGAGTTTTGGATTTTAGCTGCACAGGTCTTCATAATTTAGTTTCTTCTTGTGCTCTGTGGATGAGTCCTAAATAATTTTCTCTTGCCTTTTTTCTGGTCCTTCATTGAGATGTACTTTCCCCCCCTACTACTGAAAGCTGGCTTTGTACCTGTAATGGTTTCTCTGTATAAGTAAGGGTCTCCTTACACTTTATCCACTTAGCAGAACTAGGAAGTTTAACAGATATTTCCATGAACCTCTCTTTTATTTTTTTCCTAGAAGTTCTAGTGGTTTTGACACTGCATCTTTCAAAAGATGTTAAGTATTCATCATGAGGTCTCTCTACACAGAATATATCAAGTTCTCTTGTAGTACAGTGATAAAGTGGTCTAAGCTTTCCACTCTTGCTGTAGATAATGTACATCTTGGGATCTTCTGTTACTGTGTGAAAATTCTGCACTTTCAAAAAAAGCTAAATCATTCCTCAGCATATGAGTCTGCTCTGTAAGGTGAGTATGACCAATTCTTCTCATGGGATATGATCATTCATTTGCCCCACAGCTACTTATTTCAGCTTTAACTTCCAACCAGTCCTAATGTTCTTCAGCAATTTCACCTACCTCTCATAAGCAACTTCTGCTCCCTGCATCTACGTGTCTAGGCTTGAAATAATCCTGCTTTGCCACCAGCTGGTTCCTTCATTAGAAAATCAAAAGTGCAGGCAGTTTTCCCAGTCTGGATTAAACTCTGTACCTGCCTTTCAGCAGTAATGCATTCTCTGAAAAGTTTTTCAATGCCATCACTTCTGTGTAAGCAGATTTCTGATGTCTACATGTTTATACACCTGACTGGCCCATCAGGCTCTGTTAAATTCAGTTTACATAGTGCTGCTTTGTTCATGGCTCTAATACCACCCTATCCCTTTTCAAAAAAAGAGGCTTTTTTATTCCAATTGCTTGGTCTCTGCCTTGGGAACAAGATTTCCTCTGAAAATTTTGTCTTTTTCCTATCCTCATTTATATTCTCCAAATAAAGAGAAAGCAAGCAAAGCAAACACACACTGAATCTCCAAAGCATTGCAAATTGATCTTGTGTTGTCAGGGAATAGCCGTGATTTAAGTTAAATGACAGGCAGGCAGAAGTCCTGCCTCAGCTTTGTTATTCTTAAGAACTCCTGGGAGGACCTCCCGTGTTCAGGCATTCCATTTTAGCATTTTCTTCTCACTTCCCTAAAACTTTCTGGGGTCAGTCCTGTGCTGCTGCCTGGTGAAAGACACTTCTTACACAGAGGTTCTTGCATTACCAGCTCCCAGGCTGGCCCTGGCATTAAAGTGGAATGCACCCTGCTGCTTTACAGATATCATTGAGGATTGTATTGGTGTGGTGGGCTTTGCTAGAGCACTCCAATGTCATCCTCTTAAAGCTTGATATGCACATACATATAAAACCAAAGTGAACTGTACATTTGCAATGTCAAAATTGAGTATCAGGTCACAGCCTTATAAAGATGTAGCCAATGGGAACTCAGGAAAATCAAGACTGGTTCTATCCTTGTATCAAATCCAGAAAAGCCTTTGAAATATGTCTGTTGGCAAGGTATAAAAGTGGATCTACTATGTGTGGGTAAGGATTTGAATATGGTCTATACAGCATGTCCTCAAAGTCCTGGCTGGAGAAAACTCCTGACCCTGATGTGCCAAGGTCTCCTTCTGTTTCCATTCAGAATTAAAGACTTTGCCATCCAGCTCATGTGTTTCCTAATCCCTCCCAGCATATCACTGGCTTCCACCCACTATGAAAATTATGTTTTTCCTCAGCAGAGACAGGTGCATTTCTTCCCTGCTTAGATCATAAACAGAATCAGATAATGGCTGCCTTGGTGTTTAGATTAGGCATGCAAATTTAGTTCCTCTAAAAGCAGGAAACCCACAAGGCTTAGTGGTATTTTTTTCTCTTATGGATGACATATTTCATGCAAGTGTCATTTGCATAATTACATAACTATGCAATTTGTATGTGCTATGTACTACTTTGCACTTGTTTGAGACTATGTTAACAACTAAACTTTCCTGAGGGGATACAGGGTTAAGGGGTGATATTCACTTGAACTCTGTCCTTGGGAGCACTAATCATTATCTGGCTGCATGGAAACTAACTGTACCTCCTGTTATTTATTATCAAGCAAAACAAATAAAATCACCAAATGATATAGATAAGTCTAAGGCCATAGCAGCAGAGCTTATGCTTGACTTAAAATATCCTGTACAACTTTTATGGTCTGCTTTCAAATTTAAATTTAAAATATTTTAACAAGGCAAGATACTTTACATTGAAGTAATGCCATTAACTGTAGTAAGAGGTTTTGTATATTACTGAGACTCACCGTCCTGTGAGGCACTTCAGTAAGAGTGCATAACTTAACTAAAGATGGAAATCCCTAACTGCCAAATGTGTAGACCAATATGCTTAGCTTTTGTGAAGAGCAAAATGGACGTGATGTTGAAGAGCATGTGATGCTGAAGAGCATGGGTGTGATGTTGCTGAATTGATAAACAGCAGCAAGTACAAGCCATGAACAGAATGAGGATTTCCACCCTCATCTCACAATGCTGTGGTCCCTAAGCCAGTGGCCTTACAGTCTAAAATAAAGACAAAAGGGAGATATTTGTTTCTAGGGGTTTTCATGTGAGTCAGTGAATATGATGTGACATAAGCAGTGCTCTTCTGATGACATACACCAGCCCGGCTGGAAATGTCATTGGTGTTTTTGTAGGATAACATTAGGTTAATTGCTATTTGGGAAAGATTACATTTAGTAGTTAGACAATTTATGGTCTCACTTGTACATTGGAGTCTCAAAAGAACCTGCCTGGGAAACCCACAGTACACTGGGGCTAGGATTTTTTTTCCTTGTGAAGAATGAAAAGGAATTTTCAGTCTCTGGAAGCTGTACCTAAACAAGCAAGAGGTTCAGTGCCATAGGAAAGATCCAGCTGATGCTGAGGACTCATTGAGGACAATTTTTTCCCCATTTCAGGTGAGTTTTACTTGAAACTAGCTCTGTTCTGGTCCAAAGGACAAAATGGTCATAGCAGCTGGAGGACAGTAAATGTGTTCCTCAGCCTCATCGTCCAGTTTGATTTAATTTGAAAAGAATCTGGTTAATTGTAAAAGTATCCTCTGAGGCTTTTCCATCCTATGAATCAAAGCATGCTAAGTGGCAGCAACTGCACAATCTGCCTTCAAAAGCATGTTCATCATCCGAACTAAAGCACAAACGTAGGCATACTCTTTACTAAAATAAACACAGCTGCACTAAAAGGATTCATTTTATGTCAGAGTCCTATAATTTGGGATTTGGCAATAAAGTCCTTAGTAAGCCTGAAATATGGCAACTTGCCCCATAGGCACTTCAGTATAAATGTCTGGATTTGTTATTTTATTGCTTTTAATATTTTGCAGATTGCTGAAAAAAGAAACTTAGAACATCCTGATCTAATTTACTAATTGCATGAAAAATCAGCTGTAATAAACTATGTAATTGTACAGGGAAATGGTGGTTTCTGTCCAAGCATATTTTGCACCCATAACTCCTTTTTCTGTCCTATTCCCATTCAGATGTTGCTGAGGTTTTATAGCGTGCTGTAGGTTTACTGAAGTGCCTGCTCACTGAACACTAAGAACATTTGCACATATGCAACATTTAAGGGAATATAAATTCTTTTTTGCTGATTTCTTTTTTCAAAAATAAGATCTGATTCAGCTTGCTGTTCGATGTTAGTGTGGCAGTTTAGTATCTTTTTTAGCTTAATGTAACCAGCTTGCTATAAAAAAAAGGAAGTAATTTAACACTAACAGATTTTTTCCCTAATCTTTCATCACAATTTCTATAAATCAATGTAAAAGTAGGGGGATAAAAATTATCACTATCTAGAAATTACCTTGATTGAAATGAGAGGCTCACCTAGAGGTGCTGGAACTAGAGCAGTGAAATGTAGTTCCAATGAAAAGTTATATAGAGATGAAAGGGTGTGGGACCACCTGGCTGGAGAATGGTCTTACTTTCATATACATATATATATAAAGGTCATTGAGTTCTTGAACTCATAGAGATTAAAACAGTTAGATTCTGCCTCATCAGGTCTCAAGAGAAAAACAAACACTTTGAAACTACTCTCCTTAGGATGTAACATTATAGCTGAGTTTCCTATCACAGGAAAATTTAGCCTCTCATTTGCAGATATAAGAAGGAAAGAATAGCTAACCAATTAAGAAACTAATGGTCTTGAGCTAATTACTTGCCAAAGTTTGTTGGCATGCGGGAGCCACAAGTTCAGGCTCTCCTTCTTGCCATGAAGACCAGCTGTATGCATGGCAGTTTTCTTGGGGGATTACACTCCTCTGGCCTGGGTTGATTGGTCCATCTCAGTTCAGCAAACAATTTAAATTCTTGTTTTCAAGAAGGGATGTTTGTCTGGTCCCCAGACTCCCCTCCATCTTAGAAACCATGCCTAAAGCTGGTCTGTTTCTATGAATGGCAGTGTTTATGGAGCAATATGTTCCTGTGAGAATGCTATTTGCCAAGTTAACTGTAGTTGAGTTTTATCTCTCACCTCTCAGATACGTTATTGCAATCTGTCTGATGACTTGTACAGACTTTCCCACATCAAATTGCTCAGTAGCAATGGTTTCAGGTCACTATTCATTTAAATGAACATTAAGTTTCTGAGATACAGCTAGAAAGCAGCTTTAATGAAGAATTTACCACTGTGAAGTCAATAAGCAAGATGAGTGTTGGAGCATCATAGGGTTACCTGATGTTCTTATCAGAAGAAACACGCGATGATGTGAGACTTTTCAAAGCAGCTGATTCCATCAGGTTTAAACTCAGTCAGAAGTAGTCCCTCCCCATTAAGTTTTTCCCTTTGTTCCTAGCACTTCACCATGACCCTATGGTTTCCCAGACCTGTCTCAGTTTGCATACGGCTTCTCTGCAACATCACCCAAATGTATTACATCCCTAATGCTGATGTATTCTAAATTCATCAAAATACTGCAGCTAGAAAAGCTTAAAATCAAAACTGGAAAGCAAAGAGAAAAGCTATTGATTACAGAGATGGAGCTGCTTCTATGAAAGCATCAATTTAAGCATGGTAAACTTGTATCAAAAACTAATCTGTTCCCCAAGCACTTCAGGAAAAACTGCCTTGGTAGTTGCAGCTGAGGATTAGCTCTGTGGGCTCTCCTGCGGTGGAGTCCTCTGGAGCAGCACGGACACCCCTCCTCTGGATCACTTCCTGTGATTGCTCATTGCATCCCTCCCCTGCTTACAAATAAATCTTCAAAGCAACTTGCTGGGAAGGTCTGCTTTCCCCTCCTCCAACTAATCAATTTAGAAAAGCTTATTGTAGCGCACTTTGCTGTTTGTGCAAATGCAAATGAAGCCTTGTTTGAGTTTGTCTGTGACTGAGATAAACAAAGCCCTTCTGATGTGTTGATTTTCCATACCCTGCTCATCCTCTGGTGTCAGAAGTTGTTAGAATTGCAGTTTTCTGTCTCCTCCCTTCCTGGACACAGAGCTTGTAAATCTTTCTGTGGTGGCACAACAATCTCTCAGAATCAAAAACTGGGTAAGGCTGAAATGTCATCTGGTCCCACCTCCCTGCTCAAGCAGGGGCATCCCAGAGTCCATGGCACAGGATTGTGTCCAGGTGGTTCTTGAACATTTCCAGTGATGGAGACTCCACGACCTCTCTGGTAATCTGTGCCCATGCTTGGTCACTTCAAAGGAAAGAAGTCCTTCCACATAATCGGGTGGAACCTGCTGCGCATTATCAGCCTCTGCCTGTTGCCTGTTGTCCTAAGCTTGGCAATCCTGGGAAGAGCCTGGCTCCTCTTGACACCGTCACTTCAAATACTTGATGAGTATGAGGAACTTGAATACTTGACTCTGATGAGGTCCCCTCTCAGTTGCCTCTTCTCAGGGCTGAACAGGCCCAGCTCCCTCAGCACCTCGAAGGAGAGGGGCCCCAGCCCCTTGATTGTCTTTATTGCTCTCTGCTGGACTCACTCCAGGTCTCTCTTGTCCTGAGGAAAGACACAGCACTCCAGACTGGCCTCCCTGGGCACCTCCCTGACCTGCTGGCAATGCTCTCCCTAATGCACCCCGGGACCCCATTGCCCTCTTGGCCCCCAGGGCACTGCTGGCTCATGGACAGCTCATTGTCCAGCAGCAGCCCCAGGCCCTTCTCTGCAGAGCTGCTCCAGCAGGTCGGCCCCCAGCCTGTGCTGGTGCCTGGGGTTGTCCCTCCCCGGTGCAGGACCCTGCATTGGCCTTTGCTGAATTTCAGACCATTCCTGTGCCCATCTCTCCAGCCTGGCAAGGCCCTTCCGAAGGGCTGCACAGCTCTGGGGGTGTCAGCCATTCCTGCCAGCTCTGTGCCATCAGTGAACTCCCTGAGGAGGCCTCTGCCCCTTCCTCCAAGTCACTGATGAATGAGTTAAATAATACTGGGCCCAGTATTGAACCTTGGGGGGGCACCACTAGTGACAGGCCTCCAACTAGACCTTGGGCCACAGATCATGGTCCTCTGGGATTTGTCATTCAGGCAGTTCTCAATCCACCTCACTGTCCTCTCATCTAGTTCATACTTCCCGAGTTTGTTGTCATGGGTTTTGTATCTAAACCAAAACAGTTTGTCTATCAGGATATTGTGAGAGACAATGTTGAAAACCCTGTTGAAGTTAAGATAACCAATACCCACCACTTTCCTCTCTGCTCCATCCCCATTCCAGAGACTGACCTGAGGCTGACCTGACTGGTTGGTAGCTCCTTGAGTTCTCCTTCTTGCCCTTTTTGAAGACTGGGGTGACTTTTTATTTCTTCCAGTTCTCAGACACCTCTCCTGATTCTCATGACCTTTCAAAGATGACAATGAGCAGTAGGTTGGGTCTAGTCAGCATACTGGGCCCTCCATTCCTCTCAAAAGGGAGACCTCTCAAAAACCTTCTATATTTTTCAGGGTTTTTTTTCAGGTATGTACTACTTTACCTTCTTTTTCTTAATTGAGGAGGTTGTGATGCGGGGCATAGGCGTGGCAGAGTGAGGCTCCAGCTCAATCTCTTCCTCAGAGTCCTAATACTTAGTCTTTCTGCTTCACCTCTCAGCTCCACCACTAGGCCTACACAGGATTATAGAAGATGTTTGCAATCATCTTGCAGGGTGAGGTAAAGTGCTGGGTTTATACCAGTGTTGCACAAGGCATATGAAGAATACTTGTACCAATGTGGTGTTTTGCTCACTGCTCACCATTGCAATTTTCTGAACTCCTGTTAGTCATAATATAGCCTTCTGTTCACCCTTGAAAGCAATGTCTGCATGTAAGAGCAACTATATATCAAATATTTCTGCCTCCTTATAAGCAACACATCAACTCATGTCTATATATCCAGGTTTAAATAAAGTGAAGTATTAAGCAGAAAAAACAGAGACACACAGGAGATGAACTGGCCTAATACTGTTTCTTTTAACTAGTCATAAAATTCTGGTCTAGGGTACGCATGGGGGGGTGTACAGTGGGAGTATTTCCCCTAAATAGTGGGAAGAAAAATAGACCATGTTAAATACAGCTTTTGAAGGACAAGTGGAAATACTATAGTATTATATATATTGCCCATAAATAGAAGGTTGTGCAGTAGTTGTGTGATGGAAGTACCTGTAAAGAATTGGATTTTTTTTCTGATAGATAGATAGATAGATAGATAGATAGATAGATAATTGATAGATAGTTTGGTAGGTAGATAGATAACAGAGAATGGAAGCTGAAGCAGATTTCCAACCATTTAAACTCTCTGCTGCTATTTAATAGCACAATCAATAGTTCTGAAAAGGGAAAGACATTTGCAATGCTAATTGAAATTCACAAGTGGGGGCGTACTGAGTGGGTGGAAGAGTTCCTTGCTTGCCGAGGGACATTTCAGAGCTGCAGAAGTTCTGATACTAATAATTCTTTTTGTAAAACGATTATCTGGCTGACTAGAGCACAGGAATAATTTCTAAATCAAAGAAATCAGTGAGGGTGGTACTTCCTCAGGTAGTGATTTTGTGGCAAGCTGTTCTGGTTATCTCAGTGTTCCCACTTAGGTGAAGAGCTTCCAGCCATGGAACTTGTGGCATCAATAGTCTTTGCAACCTCTTAGTGGTCTACAAGGCTTGTCTCTTCTTCCAAAATTCTGTCAAATATGTAATGTCTTTTCCTACTTTAGAGTATCTATTTTTTTATTTCTAAAAAAGAATAGATATTTTTACCTTTGGCGTGACCTGAATCTGCCACCCTTCTTTAATCTTATTTGAACTGATTAGTGCTCTACTCTGTACATGCAGGTGTGTTGGTGCCAGCTGAAGCACCTGCAGAATAAAGTACACACCAGAGTGACAGAGGACAAAACTGAGCTCTTTACTCCTCTTTCCCTCCTTAAGCCAGGGTGAATGTTTCCTGGACTCCACAAACTCCACACCATGAGGACATATATTTGTGTGTATAAGGCCACAGTGCAGAATCATTTTGGGGAAGAAGGGGAAGAAAAAAATTAATAATTCTGATGCCAAGTCTTGTTAATGTTGACCTTCAAAAGTGTCACTGATCTCTGA
Organism: Chamaea fasciata; assembly: GCF_029207755.1. Lineage (NCBI taxonomy): Eukaryota > Metazoa > Chordata > Aves > Passeriformes > Sylviidae > Chamaea > Chamaea fasciata. Next base: position 102,663,387 of record NW_027094087.1, on the reverse strand, counting down.
GCATGCGGGAGCAAGGAATAGCAAAGACAGCCATCCGCTGGCACTCTGCAGTTTGCTGCTGGCTTCCCAGTGACCTCTGGGCTTTCCAGGTACAAGCTGGGATGGATGTGGTGTTGAGAGAACATTACCATGTGCACTCAGATGCAATTCTTAATTGGGTTTAGAATTTCTGCTTTGCATGGGGTAGAATGTCCACCTCTGTGGCATACAGTTTTAAATATCTGAAATAAAAATTATAAAAGATCAAACAGTAATACATATGTGGTCTTTTTGATTTTTTTTTTCTCTAACAGCTGATATAGGAGTGGCTACTATTGGTTATATAGGCTCTAATCATTATGAAGTGAGGTATGAAATTTCCTTTCTGAACAAATTTGGAATTGGAGCAAATTTTTTTTATTTCCTTAAACAATTTTTTTTTCCCCCTGGAAAAATGTCCTGAAATTTCTAATTAACTCCTGCTGAATTCAACAAATAATTACCAGAAAAGGGAGAACCTTGAAAAAGCAATGTATTTTCTTTTTCCATTTCAATGCAGTGTTCTGAAGCTATTTTATTCCATTTAATGTTACAAACCAGTTAAAAATCCATAAAATAAAAGCGATAATTAATCTCAAAGTATTGTAATAATCTCCATCTTTTCCCTGAAAAATCTTATCACCTCTTTAGTGAAACTAAAATATATTTATTACCTTCATCAGTAGGTGAACTCGATTACTCTGAAGTTCTGAATATATCTATTACTATAATCTTAAAATATCTGCATTGCCTTGCACCAACACTCTGCATAGTGCTTATCTGTAATATCTGGTGAAGCTGGAAAAATGTGGCTGATTCTGTTTGGTTTAGTTAGAATACATCCAGGAGTGGCTGCTGGCCCTATCCAGCCAAAGACTGATACCAGAAAACATGGAGGCTGATGAAGAAGCAAGGAGCAGTGACTTAGGTTTACAGTGTGGTAGTACAGAAAGGGGTAATGGTGTGAACGCTCTTCGTTTGTTTCCCGTTCAGAGGCTTTCAAGAGTCTTGCTGCTATATTTGTTTCTGTTGCAATATCATTCATAGCATTCTCTTGCAATATCATTCAGTCTCCCCCAGGAGGGCCGAGGCCTGGTTGTTCTGGCCATGAACGGAGGGTGCAAGAAGAGGTGCCAAGCAAAAGGGAACCACAGGGACAACCTAGCACAAGGACAGTTCAGGATCTGTGCTCCAAATAGCCACTTGCCCTGCAGGCTCTAGTTACAGTGGCTAGATTGCACTTGTGGTTTTAAAAAATGTGATTTTCTTTTGGAAATATATGGAATGGAGGAGTTTTGAAAACACTGATCCTGCACGCTGATCTGCAGGTCATAAATCTCTGGCTATGAGCTCTTATAAAACAGTTTGGAGATCGTAGAATCATTGAATGGTTTGGGTTGGAGGGGACCTTAAAAATTATCTACTTTCAACTCCTCTACTATGGGGAGGGGCAGCTTTCACTAGTCCAAGTTGCCTGCTTCAACCTGGCCTTGAACATTTCAGAGATCCACCACTGCTCTGGGTAACTTGTTCCAGTGCCTCACTACCTTCACAGTAAAGAATTTCTTCCTGACATGTGACCTAAACCTCTCTCATCTTAAAGCCATTCCCCTGTATCATATCACTGCCTGCCCTTGTGAAAAGTTTCTCTCCACCTTTCCTGTAGGTACTGGAAGACTGCTGCAAGGTCTCCTGGACCCTTCTTCAGGGGGAACAACCTCACCTCTCAGCCTGTCTTCACAGGAGAGGTTCTTCAACCCTACAATCATCTTCATAGCCTCCTCTGGACTGTCTCTAATGGATCCACATCCTTATGTTGGGGATTCCAGGGCTGGATTCAGTACTCCAGGTGGGGTCTCATCGAAATGGAGTAAGAGGGGGAGAATTACCTCCCTTGGCCTGCTGGCCATGCTTCCTAGAGATTTCCTAGTTTGGTTTGTAACAAGATAAATGACCTACTAATGAACTATCAGTGGATCATTACATCCTGTGTAAATATTGAAAAAGTCAACAAATAAATACAGTGGACACCAGTTAAAAAAAATCAACACTGATGAATTGCAACAGAACTGATGCAGAGTAAGAACCCTCTTTGTGGAAATGCTCCAAATGAGCTCTAATAAGATTTGTCTTACTATCTAAAATACATGGGAATGTGAGAATCTTTTAAAAGGCTGAGCAGTGAGGGCTCATCTGTTTTCTCGAGGCAGATCCAGCTGAAGAGAAGGCAGCTTGGTGTGAGGGAAGCATGCTTAGATTGGGAACACTAGGCTGTGCCACTGCTCTGGGAAGGCTTACTCAGATCAGAAGGCCAGGTGGCTACTTTCATGTGGTACAGAGCTCAAGTTAATGAGCTGACAAGACTTCTGGTTTGGACAGGGCACAGATGTGGTGCTCCTGCTCCTGGGCATGAATTGTCTGGAGTGGAGTGCTTGAACACCAAAGGAACTTCCTGAGTGAAAGTCCCTGGGCACAAAATTATATTTTCCATTGAAAGTTTATTTTCTTTGTATATATCCCAATCAGTTATTCAACTCTCCTGCTAGTTTAAGTATGTAAAAATGTTTCTATGACTTACCAGTCACCTCAGGCTGAAGTTTGGCATACTTTCCCTATTTGCACTTCATCATAACTTCATTATTTCTAGTATTCTTTGGAAGCTACTGTTCATATGAATTGAAAGATCAGTGGAGCTTGTTGCAAGATTATGAAGTTAATCTGCACACCTGTACAGAGATTCTCCTTTCTAAAAACTCAGTATTTCTTCTGACTTTCACAGACATCCAGGCATTACTGAGGGTGTGACCAATGCTCTTCCTGCCTAACCCCACAGGCCAGTAATTTCCCTCAACTTTCCTTGGGTGTACGTCTAATTTAAAACAAAGCAAACTTACCCTTTCCATAGTCAAATATTTAAATTTTGTTTAAACAACATTGGGGCTGTGACGTAAAATCTAGGCAGTCTTAAAAGAAGATCTATGCTTTCTCCTTTAATCACATGGGTTTGTGTCTTGACACATGCTTGGATTGTGCATCTTCAAATTAATTGTGGTAGGATTTACAATTTCATGAAATTCAGTGCTTCATCTTTTTTAGCAAATCTCATTAAATCTTCAATCACAGAGCTGCTCACAAGGGTAGCAGTCTTGTGTTAATACCAAAAATAATGTAGCAAACACATGTACATCAGGTAGAATAACATGGCAAAGTGATTTTGAGGAGAATAGAACATGCCAGTCTTCCCTTATGGCTACTTTCTATTAGAAGCTGTGAGGAATCTGGCAAGAGAGATTCAAATTTATATACAATTATAAAAAATAAATGAAAAATATAAGAACTCTTTCAGTGAGATTTGAACCTTGGAGAACTAAAGCATACAGCAATACTTTTAATATTCAGATATTAGAAAGAGAAGTAAAACTTTTCTGTTTTATTTCCTTCAAATAAATATGTTGGATTTTTAAGAACCATTACATTAAAGCAATAACAATTTCTAAACTAGCTCAGAATCAGCTTGAAAAAACCTGAAAGTATCTTGAGAGTGGGGATAAGAAGACAAATCTGTTTTTTGTCAGCAGAGTGGCAGCAGCTTCTTTTGTGATTTTAAGATGAAGAAACTAAAAATGTGTTGCATTATGTTGCAAGAGAAGAAATAAGCTCAAAGTCCCATGACATGATTGTATTTTGCAGTCCCTGGTTAGGAGACATAGTTATAATTTAAAAAGAAAAAAGACTAAATGTTCTTCATGTTCTTCTTTTTTAATATATTGAAAAAACACTTAGCACAATCAAAGATATGTGAGTGATCATAGTATTTTTTGATTTGGAGTGGGGATTCCACAGTGTTTTGGGCAGTGGTTAACATAACATGCTTGTGATTGAAGGGTTCAAATTTTGCATATAATGCATAGCAGTAGGAACTGGCCCTGACAAACTGCATTTGAGGCCATGTCCTTTCACCCTACAAAGACCATTCTCCCCAAACAGCAGACTCCAAATTGTAGCTGGGTGTGCCAGAGGTGCTGCATTCAACCTAAGGTCTTGCAGAATGGCTCAAGTCACAAGGCCCTCTGATTGATTTGTTTTGCTCATATTGTCTTCCCAAACACTTGTCTCATTGTGCTTCTCCCTTAATGCCTCCTCCTGCGTTTTGGTCTCTGTTCTGCACAGACTTCCATGTGGTTGCAGTGCAGTGCAGGGACAGACTCTCTAATGGCTCCAAGTGTGCCCCACAGGGCTCATGACATCCTGGGCCACTTTGATCTACATCTGGCATCTGACATTTGTGTAGCCAGCTAAAGAACTGGTGATCAGGCTATTGAACTGCTCAGTTCTGTGTCAGCACGTCTCTATTCCACTTTTCCTGACTCACTAATCAAATATTTCATTCTTCAGCACCATGAGAGGCTCCCTCAGCAACTGACATATTTGACAGCCACACTGGAGTTCAAAGAACTTCACGGGGTTGTTAGCAGTAGCAGGGATTTTCACAAAGTTGCATTTTTAGCACAAAGTCTGAAAGAATGACTTGACATATAGTAAAGTGATCATAACCTTACTCTAAGCACAATAGGCTGCTTAATTTATAACTTCTTTTGGAAATAAAAATTCAGCATCGAATACTCAGCAACGTCAAATCTTCTGTAAAAGAAACACAGAAGTGCAGAAATGCTGTGTGAGCATTTATTAAAAGTAGCTCTGATTGCATTTTTCATTCTGTAGTATGACTGATGACCTAGTTTTCCCTCTATTGTTTATTTTGTGGATTTTTAGCTGCTAATGTTACTGTCAAAGATACACGGTTATGAGAATACATTAACAGACTGGTTTAAGCTAAATATTTTCTGTAGTATTTGGACCAAAGGAAAAGAATTCTGTTCTGGAATATTCATTATTGGAAATAAATTCCAGAGAACAATGACAATATGTTAAATCTCCCTGTCTGTTGAGTGCCCATGTGTCTTCTTTTTGACTCATCCAGGCATGTGGCCAATGATGAGTCTTTCTAAAGGGAAAAATTATCTTTTGAAAATACAACAGAGTATATCAAGGTCAGTGAATTGGCAGAAGTTGTTCCCCCTTCTCTTTGTCATCTCTCCTCTCCTTACTTTCCCCATTTTGTCCTTTTAATTTGCCTATTTCTTCCACATGGTATCATCCATCCCTTCACGCTACTGAATTCAGTGAGGAATGGGAAACTGAAGCAAGTAGGATTTGAGCTTGCCATTATCCTGACGTATTGGCTTGCATGGTGTTGTGTACAGACATCATATCATCTTTTCATATCTTGTTCTTTTTTTGAAGCTTTTTCTTGTGTGGATGTGCCTGACCCACTGTGTTACCCTAAAGATGGGAATTGACTCCATGTGATTAATCTGTTACCTTACTTGGCCTTCTCTAGGCTGATGTTCACAGCTCTGTTGTAGCCTGTGCGAACTCACTGCAAATTTACTCAGCTAATACCACCAGAAATGCTTGTCTAGACACTTGGCAAATGTTTGTGGTGTATATTCAGACTCATGTGAGTGTGAGCAGTGAGTGTGTGTGTATAGTAGAACAAATTTTTCAGGCTACCATTTTTGTGGTGGATCTTAATTCAAATCCACACCACTGTGAATTGTTGTGGATGCACTGACTCTGCTCTCTGCATGCCCTGGGTGCAGAGGGCGCACCAGCCTGCCTGAGCTCTGCTTCCTGCAGCCTGGTGGTGAGGCTTCACCATCACAAATCAGAGTGTGCCTCTGGGCTCTCTCAAACAGGCAGTGAGTTGAGTTTTGTTGATGAAAACAGGCTAACATGAAACAAGTGTACTGAAAATTCAAAGGCTGCAGTAGAAAATTTAGAGAGAGAAGCATTTTCCTGTGTGGATTTTCCTGGGGTCTTGCTGAATGAGTGTTACAGTATTTTGTTTTCTCTTATGTCACGTGTACTTGTCAGCACTACTCCCTGCTCTAGAAGGAGGTATGTAAATGACATGTCTCTATCACATTGCCTTAAATTTAGTTTTTCTGCACAACTGTGAATGTGAAAGAAACACTAATTTATTCATTTCAATTCCAACACTTAATGGATTTTGTTGTTGTTCTCATCTATTTTTCTGTTTTATCCTAGGCACATGGAAATACATTTCTAAAAGTATAAGAGAAGTATATTAATACTGTATAGGGCTTTCTATGGATCTATCCACCATGTTTTAAGTTAAGCTGGGGAATTAATTTGCAAATTCTTTCATTATGTGAGTTTGTCTACAGGACAGAAAACATAAAAAAATGGTTTTTATTCAAGGAAGTATTGTGAGGTTTTCTCCTTTCCTTTTGCAAAGGATATGAAACAATGAAAAAGCACAAATACTAAACCCTGTTAATATGAAGAATATAGTCTCTCCAAATCTAGGTAGATTTTCTTGCAGCTAAATGCGTATTCTATGAATCTTTGATGTGACAAAAAATTGTAAGTGCTAAGGTGGGGAGCGGGACAGGTAGTCACGGTGAGCAACCGCTGTCTGTTATCTTTCCCCATTTCTATCCTAAAAGTTATGGAGGGAAACCTCTTTTAGAGCTATTTTATTCTCATTCCTATTTTTTCTAACTACATTTTAATTTATTAAACCCTTAGGTTAATCATACAACAAAGATTTAAAATAAAACAGACCCTGTAAGTGAGCAGTGGTGCATGTTGCAGGTGTGTAGGCATCAGAGAGCATTTTCTTTTTCTCACCTGCCTGATCCTAATCCTTCTGCAGCCTCCTCAGCCTCTCCTCAACTCCTTCTTACTAGATGCGTCTCCTTGCCTAAGCCTATGTGATTTTGTGATGGTTATCTCAGGCTGTGAGGAGGGGAGACCTTATTTTCCAACCCTGTCCCTTTTAAAAAGAACTGGGTTACCACAGTTACAGATTACACCTTTACAGTAAGGATGGTACTTACACAACCACCCAGTGGGAACTCAGATAACTGCATACAAGTTTTCTTTCATCTATCCCATCCTTACAAGCCTTAAACTTATTTTGTTAGGTTATTTGTGTCTTCGGGTTAAAGTGGACATTTTCACCTTAACTTCAGTCTTCTTAGTATGCATATTTTTAAAGACCATGCTTGTTTTTCTATTGATTCAGGAAGCTCAGTGGCTCTGCTCCTGCTCTGCACTGCCCTAACCGAGACTATAGTAGGAAACACAGCATCTCAGTTTGAGTTTGGGTGGGCAGTTATGTTAGAAGGGTAAAAAGATTCCTTTGCTGCTGAATGCTGGTCACTAAAGGCAGCTGTAAGTCTCTAATGTGATTGTTTTACCATTTTCCCCAGCCCCTGAGGCAGACAGTCAAGCAGTGCCTTTAGCTCATGGATTTGATTTATCAATTAGGCTAGAAGGATTTATTTTCTGTTTGAAAATATCAGCACAGAGGGTGGGAGGGAGCATGTTCAGATGGTGAAAACTGATTGATGTGGTGTGTTTTTGGCTCCTCAGCATGCCTGTACTTGACAGGGCAGTGCAGATACCAGGACAACATCAGCTAATGTCTGGAGCATCTTATTAGCCTGGGCTGTCTTATCCAAGCTCTCCAAAAGGCCTTTGAAATCAGGAGAACCTTGTTAGTGTGAGACTGTATGCAAACATGCAAAGCCCACCAGACTTGGATCTGTGCCATTGGAGCATGGGACCAGCTTAGAGCAGTCTGCCCTGCTGACAGAGCAACTGCAGGTTGAGATATCCACCCCTGCAGTGATTTTGAATTCATCCTTTATTCATAATGTGGCACTGCAGCTGAGGGATGCTGGTATAAATGTTACTGCTCTTGATGCCAAAAAACCTCTGAGTTGTTGTGCATGTAGCTAGGAGAAAAAATGTGTTTGAATCTTTTTAAAATTATATACAGATGTATTGGTGAGCTGGGATTTGGATTCTGTAGGTGATAAGGAAACCACAGAGAGATTAAAATTAAGTACCTTGCTGCTTCAAGGTGGGCTTATTTAGCTGAAGCACAGTTCCCCACTAGTGAGGGAACATGTATTATGGGCTTTGATGGAGAAGGGATTTTGTGCAAGCTTTGAGTATCTGTCTCGTAATATGACATTTTAACTTCAAATCTGTAGTTGAGAAACAAAAAAAATTTATTGAGCAGAACAGAGCAAGCAAAATCCTCTACCTTTAAACTAAATGGAAAGGCCGAGTTAAACCAGCTGAGTAACCTTTCTGTTCTCCAGCTTTCCCTGGTATTATCAGAAACTCAAAACCAACAACAACAAAAAAAAATCACATAGGTTATCATAATGTAGGAAAACATTCTTTTTCATGATGAGGGTCATAACTTTGTATCTTGACTGAATAATAATAAATCAAGTAAAGAGTATTAACTAAAAACTATGTCTAAGTTTTAATTAAATCCACAGCAGTTGCTGTTTTTCAGTGTACATGGGAAGAGGCAGAGTATGATATATTTCCTCGACTGAAGAATTTTCAAGTTCCAGCTGGACAGCACTTTAATTAACTTCATCTTCTTCCTTTTCTCAGCTGAGATCTCATTCCATTATGATTCTGAATCAATCTTAAATGTAACATTTTGGAAAAGACAGGTTTCTCACTGTGTGAATGCTAAACATGCTTTTTCTTAGTAGGCTGAAAACCTTCAGACTTGGTATTCTTAAGGGTGTGGTGGCAAATGTGGGGATGTGGAAAAGCCAGAGTGAATGTGAGGAAGCGGTGTGGGGAAACCAGAGCAAAGATGATGGATGTGGGAAGTGTGGCCCATAGAAGGCTAGAGTGCAGCACAGCACTGCACAGCTTTTAATGGCGCTACTTCTGTTTCTGCTGTTTGCCAGCTGTAGTGTGGCACTGGGGATCTGCTCAGTAAAATGATAACACTTGCACAACAAACTGTTTGTCCCTGGCTGGTTGACAAACTGAGAGCAGCAGTATCATTGCTGAACAAGAGCCCAGAGCCTCCTCCTTGTCATCCTCTCACACTGAGCTAATTGCCAACAGTTGAAAGACAGCATCTATTTCACAGGTTAAAGTTGAAAGAATTTGTGGCAAGTACCCGAGAGCCTAGGTTGAGGTTTTCCTCATGAAAGGATGATGAAGGATGTGGATAAGTCTTTATGAGGCCTTTGCACAACTCAGGCAAAAGGCTGGAAGAAGGGACTTGTCACTAGTGGCAGCCAACACCAATCCTTCCTTCCCTGACTGTCACAGGAAATGCATTTTATACACATTTCAGTGGGTAAAATATGACAGGTGCTATGCATGTAGTAACAATAATTTATCTTCTCAAAGAGTTTAGATTTCAAGAGAATGATACCAGCCAAATGGGGTTGGCCTTTGAAACTGATCTGTTGGGAAGGCTCCATTGGAAACACAAGTGCAATGCGTGGGTATCCTCACCATATTTTAGAGCTGTGACTTTATCTCTACTTGGAAATGGCAGAATTAAGACAGAGAGGGTGTCAGCAGACTAATAGCATCCAAACCAGGCAGTTGTCTGTGAGTTTGGCACAACAGAGGAGTCATGCCACAGCATGTCACATGTAATGTTAGGGAACATGATATTTCAATTATTAAATCAAGGTTGAAACTTAGAGATTGCATTTTTTTTTTCCCCTCTGGATTTTGCTTTAGTGAGTTTCCCTTTTCTTCCCCTTGTCAGTATAGCAGATAGGATATCTCGGGTCTCAGTGGTTTTTTTATGAAAGCTTTGGTTGAGTCTTCCAATTATCAGTTTATTTGGATTATTAGAGTTACTGAGATCTCAGAGGCAATACTACTGGCAATTTATTCCTTTTTATTTCTTTTTGTTGGTGCTGCTTGTAGTGTTATCTCTAGGATGAAAGAAGGGGAAACTGAGTGGAGGTGTAGTGGTTTAGCTTGCTCTCTTCCTTGCTGAGACAAAGTATGGCAGTGCTGCAGTGCAGTGGTACTTGAGCTGGCCTTAAAATAATTATGTTGGGCACTGGAAGCATGTTGGCTACAGCAGAGTGGAAATCAAGTGCATTCTGATTTTCCCTGCCAAAAGGCTTAGCAACTCGGGCACCAATGAACCAATAACAATAGACAGCAGTGACTGCATAGGATTTGATGGGGGTGTTGTGGTTTAACCCCAGCTGGCAACTAAGTCCCACGCAGCTGCTCACTTACTCCCTATCCTGCCTCAGTTGGGATGGGAAGGAGAACCAGAGGGGAAAAAGTAAAAGTTTTGTGTTGAGATAAGGACAATTTCATAATTGAAATGAACTAAAATGTAACAATAATAGTAATAAAAGGAATAGGGAGAGGGAGATAGAGCGATAAAACCTAAAAGACAAAAATACATAGTTACTCACCACCCACTGACTGGTACCCAGCACATGCCTGAGCTGCAAATCAGCCCCTTTCTGGGTAACTCCCCCAGTCCATACAGGAGTCGTGATGTTCTGTAGTGTGAAATATCCCTTTGGTCAGTTTGGGTCACCTGTCCTAGCTATGTTTCCTTCCAGCTTTTGTGCAGCTCCTCACTGTCAGAGCATAGACATAAAAGTCCCTGACTTAAGGTAAACACTAAGCAATAACCAAAACATCAATGTGCTATCAACATTATTGTCATACTGAATTTAAAACACAGCACTTTACCAGCTACTAGGAAGAAAATTAACTCTGTCCCAGCTGAAACAAGGACAGGCAGAGTTTGTCATTCTGAATTTTTTCATGTTCCCTACCTTGCCGCCTCTCTTGCTTCTGTAGCCTCATATCTCTCTTTTCTAACTTCAAAGCTTTTTCTCAAACAAAGAATTCTCATGGTAGACACCTTATGCAGAAAATAGGAGTTGAATTGAATGAGAAGATAGGATGGATTGTGGTGATCAGGTGCAGAGCTCAAGCAACAGCAACGCAGCTGTTCCCTTTTGTTCCCCTCCCTTCTATTCCCCATGCCTGGTCTCTCGTTTATCTTGATCTCCTCCCTTTCTCTCTCTGTGTCTATTCTCAAATAATTTTGTACCCTGGTTACTTTTTCCTCACAAGTCTCTTTGCTACCTCTGTATCCAAACCTGGTGTTTCTGTGGGGTTGCCTACCCAATAATTTAGTGGTCCCTGGGGACCTAGCAAGGGTTTACTCTTAAATATGTCTTTGTTCTCCCCTCCATTATATGCGAGATTCCATGGAATCATTTAGGTTGGAAATGACCATTGAGTCCAACCTTTACCCGAACACTGCCAAGTTCGCTATTAAACCATGTTCCTAAATGTCACATCCACACTTTTAAATATTTTAAATACTTCCAGGGTGATACCTTCCCTGTGCCACTTGTTCTAATGCTTAGTAACTCTTTTAGTGAAGAAAGTTTTCCTAACAGCCAATCTAAACCTCCTACTTTGGCCATCTTCACATCTTACCCATCTGTGAAATTTGATCATCCTTCATGATACTATCTGTAACACTTACTAACTTCCTGCTCTGTTTTCTTCCTTGTCCAGTGATTTCTCATGGTTAGTTCACTGAGCTGAACCTGAGGGCATGGCCCAACCTTTTGCCAAGTGGACCTTCACAGGTGGAAGGGAAGACTCACATCATGGTCACACAAATGGTGACATTCAGATGGCCACTGAGGAAAATGTGTAAGAGAGATGAGAAGACAGAAGAGTCAGAGACCCGTGTGGAACAGGAAGACATGGCATACAAGACATGAAAGTCAACCCATAGGAAGGTCAGTCCACAGAGGCATGCATACATTTTTAAACATATTTTTACCTTTTAGTAAGGCCTGAAGTGGTCAGCCAGTTGAATGTGATGTTCCTTGTAGGTCCCCTACAAATGTCGTATGTTCTAAATATGTTAAGACTGGATATAAAGGATATTTCTGATCAATAGAGGGGTGAGTGTCTGAAAGGTGCTCCCCAAAAGTGTTTTGAATGCAGCAACCCCCAATACCAACTAATGAAGTTTACAAGGCAGCCTCAAGTGTGAATGCATTTGGAAGTCTGTTTTAAATTTGTGATGTGCCTGTGATTTGATAATTAATGCTGGTGCCAAAACAGCATAAGGATTCAACAATGAAAACTTGGTGAAGTGACTATGCTTTCTTCATAGATTTTTTTATAAAAGGAAATATAGACAGTAAATAAAATGTATAGTTTCATTCCAAATGCTGTTTGTTTCCTGTGATTTTCACAACATTTTTTTCTTTTTATTAGTAGTAGTATTATTATTGAGGGTTTGAAGTATAAAAAGAAAAGTTTTCCTGTAAGTTTGAAGTTTTAACCTAGTTTTACTGTTTACAAAAAAAGACCAAACTTTTTTAAAGTGCTAGCAAGAAGGAATGGTAAGAGAAGACAACTTCATCTTTTCCCCTACTGCCACTTTTATTTCTTCTAATAGCCTGCTGTGCTTGCCTGAGGAACTAGAGATCTTGCCATAAATTTTAATTCCTACAGAAAGGAGACCTGACCTGAGTTTTCGAGAACTAAACATGTATTTCAAGGCATTTTCATGTTTTCATGATTTTGATTTCTCCAGAAATGGCATTCAGCGTCAGAGAAATGTGTTTAGTAAACCATGATATTTTAGGAAGTGGAAGAAAAATTGGTAATTTAATTAAAAATTAAAAAAAAAAAAGATAGTGGACAAAATAATTATTGGCAGGATAGCATACAATACCAAGAAAATTTAAAACTACCTATTTTAAAACCAAGAACTTAGACCTGGGTGAAGTGAAAGACATTTTTATTTAGTCCCAGCCCAAGGTGTGGAGGAGGACAGAGTCCTGAAACACATAAAGCATTTAAAACACTTCATTAGTATTAAAAAACCCCTCCTAAACACATCTGAGTGTTTAATTGTTTCTTTGTTCTTTTAATGAAAAATGAAGTGAGAGAAGTATGAAAAACAGAAATGCAGCAATTTAAGACCCATGTTTAACAGTTTGATTAAAAATTTGAAGATAAGATTTAGAATCTTGGCATTTAAATAATCAGCTGCTTCTGGTATCCTTTGCAGAAGGAAGTGCTGGATGTGGGTATAAAATGAGGATAAAATATGATATTAATTTGCACTGAAGTAGCAAATATTCTACAGAAGTCTCAGGTCATTAATCTATCTTCCAGCTAAGGGAACTACATTAATAGCTTATGGGATTTACAGGGCAGTCTTCAATTTAATGGTTCACCCAAAGTTTGGGAAAAATAGGAAAGGGCAGGATACTGGAGAATATGTTATATCTTGATGCATTAAAATCAATGGCAAAACTTTCTTGGCCTAAAATGGCCTCTAGATAGTTTCTAATTTCAGTGCTGCTGCTGTACGTTAATTGCCTGTCTGCAAAGTGGAAGGAATCATATTTTCCGGACAAGTGTTGAAACTGACTGTAATCCTCATAGCTCTGTATTGAATAGGAAAATAATCTGAATTAACATTAAGCTTTAATTGCATTTTTGGAGACGAATAGGAGGAGGTTTGGGTTTTTTAGAGTGTGGCCTCAGCCTGCAAAAAGACCCATATTTGCAGTGAATTAACAGAAGGTGCTTGAAGGGTCAGGAAGTTTCTTTTGCAGTATTTTCTAAGCAGTTCTCATTGTTGTAGACCTGCCTGTGTTCTGTCACTAGTTGCTACGTTCTTTAAACGATAATATTTCCCTGGGCTCTGGAGCCGGGTGAGAAACCCTTTTTTCATTCCTTGCTGTTGGAGAGAGGGGTGCATTATACAATTTGCGGCTGGTTCATGAGAAGCCTCAGAAAAAGAACCAGGGGATAATGTCATAATTTAATAGCTGAAATTCTGTCTTCACAGGGGAGAGTCACTAGTACAGCACCTATAAATCAGTGTTGAGGCAGTCCATCATCAGATATGCAACCTTTTTTAAGATGATAACTCCTATAATTTGGGTATTGACCTTGTTCTGTGTTGTACAGACTTGTAATCTGTGTTTTTCTGAGTGATCCCCACAGGTGGGACATTTCTAATGTGAAGTCACACTGTGAGACACCTCTGAGTGTGCTGGGAAGATGGGATTATAAATATTCATTGCTCTTGCAACCTTGGGCAATGAATGTTTCAAATTTTATAAGCTAAGCAGAACTGGGCCTAGTCAGAGAGAAAAGAAAACCTCAAAACTTTGGTAATTCCAGGTGATAAATGAAGCAGAATGGGTAAGAAAATGAGAGGTTTTCTGCTAGGCTGATTTTGAGCCAACATGCTAATTTGATTAGGAGAAGTACATAAGCACACTATAAAATCTAATCACTTATGACAAACCAAGTCAGGCTGGATTTTCCTCCCTTGGAAATACAGTAACTGCTCTGTGGTCCACTCTCATCACTGAAGAACCAGCCAGATTCATGTCACAGTTTGTCTCCCAGGTCTGAGAAAGAAGCCTGTGTGCTCTCAGGCTCCCCTGTGCTGTCCCATCCCTTCCCATAGTGGAACTCCAATTACCGGCCCTGGGGAATACAATTAGGGAAGTGAACAAGCACATCATGAGCCTGGAGATGAATCTGGCTTGAATCACATATAATGCAGTTTCTTTCGACCGCATGTCTGGCAAACAAGGGATAAAGGGCAGCAGGATCTCATTTCATTCCTTTCCTGCTAAATTTGCCAGGTACAGAAGAAGGAATTGCTAATGCTTGGCTTCCACTTGTGCTCTGCAGTGAGACATGGCAAAGCCCAGTCCTCAAGCCCTCCTGAGATCAGGTACAAATGTGTTTGGGGTCTTTTGTTTCTTAAAGTGTAGCTTTGCAGATAAAATATCCCAAAGAAAACTATAATCTTACATGCCTACCCTGACCACTGATAGAGTCTGCAGGTATATGTGACAGGTTCCACCAGGTTCATGGCATCACCCTGATGGAGTCTGAAAATCGTCACCCAGTGCAGCTCAGAGTGTCATTGTTTCCCCATTGGCTTGATTCTCCTTCAGTGTCCCTTCTGGCACAGGTGAATCCCCAAATGTCTGCACCACTAGCTATTGAGGTACAACAGCCTCCTCACTCCTTCTCTCTCCTTTTTGCTGGTTTTTGTTTTCTTTAAACCAAGAAAGATCACATATGAGTGTGTTCTAATATCAAAATGCCATCATATTTTCCCAAAATTAAATTACTGTTTCCAGTCAGCTCTGGAGTTCTCCTTTAAAGCACAAAAAGCCTCTGCTTGTTTGAGACATGTTAAGCAGCATGAATTCAGTGGAGAAACTGGGGATGGCTCCCTTGAGGGCGACTAGCAGGAGGGAATTCTCAAGACCTGTCACAGTGGAACATGGTAGTATGAAACATAAAAATGGATTCAAAATGTAGATCCACCTCCATGCAAAATCTTCTGCTAAGCCTTTTTTTCCTCTCCATCTGAGACCTTGGTGTTGCTGGGGAAAAACAAGAAGAGAATTTTGAAATTAAATAGATGAGAATTTGATAAACCCCAGTGACCTATTTTCTTATAAGATTATGGAATTGTACAAATCAGTGTGTTTTTTATAATGACTGGAGTATGAGGGTGCCTAAATATGTACAGGTGGGACAGCCAAGGCAAGAGCTGAGTCTGGGACTCATCCCTCTGTCTCTTCCTTACTGTTTCTTTTAGAGAAACAGGATTTTATTGAAAACTCCTGGAGAGCATCCTTCTGTCACTTTCATTTCAAGTTCCATTGTACTTTAACTTTTGGAAGATCTTATCCCTCTGCCCAGGGGGAACCAGCCTGAGATGGGATCCTCGGGATTATCTCTGTGAAACACAGCAGGTAGTTCTTCTATTTTTGCTGCTAAGCCAGTTTTCTATCCTTTCTCAGTGTGCCAGTTTATGAAACGGAAGTGTAAAACAAATAGTGAAATGATGGAAATTATATAAATGATCCTTTTAACAATTTTTATCATTATCCTGAACCTAAAAAAAAGAGGGGAAAGGGGGAAATGCTTTAAACTCTTCTCCCTGCTGGACAAACAATAATACTGGACTGTCTCCTTTTTTTTGATGTCATAGGTCCAAAGAATATTTCTCTTGTCAGGGCTCTTTAATGGGGATTAAAAACACCTTCTTCCAAAAAATTGTACTGTCTACTTGAACAATGTACAAAGCAAGTGGAGACATGGTTGAAATCACAAAAATCTTTGCCCCCAGGATCTGGCCTGCAGCTTGTCCCCCCTAAGCTTATGGGATGACTCATATGCATTCACATTCCCTGTGCTTCACACGGCATCTGCTGCTACACATTTGTTGGAGGATTTTGTCTTCGAACAGCTGGTGACAACCCACTTCCTCTTGCTTTCTTCACCAAAGATTTTTCAATTGTTTCTTGTTGTTTTGATGTGAGACCCAGTGTTGGAAAAACAAGCCCATTTAGCCTGATTAGAACCAGCCCTTTAAACACTTGCCAATTAACAACCCATTTTTTATTTTTCTAAGGACCAAGAAATACTTTCTCTCCTTTCACTTTATTCAGCTGCAGAATTCCACATAAGCAGAACAAAATCAAGCACCTCTTATATAAACTGTTATTAATATTTTCCTTGTTCTCCCTGTTCCTTTTGTTCTACAGAGCTGGAGAGGAGGGCATCCTTTGCTTTCTTCAGGCTAATCTTAATTAGTTTGATGTCATGATAATTGTGCTACCTCCTTACACTGCCACTGCCACTAGTGATGAGTGTTACACACATGCCTTGCTGAAAAACAGAACATCTCATTAGCAACAATGATACAAAAAATGATTAATTTTTGTTACTTGATGGCAATTCTATTAAAAGGCATTAAAAATGATGCACATGTGTTTTTAGCAAAATTAGAGATGGTCTGGTTTATGCCAATCAAATACATTCAGTGAAATCTTCTTTCAGGGATTTGATCTCAATTATATGAAATCATACACTATGGTTTTATCCTTTTTAAAAAGTATGTACTAAAATTGAGCTGAATGCTGAGCTACTATTTCTACTTTTTGTCCTCTCCTTCAACACATCCAAATCTCTTTGCCAGGGACCACTTTTTTTACATAAATATTTCAAGAAAGTACTAAACCTTTAAATGAGATCATCTTGTTTCCATTTTTGAAAATACAATCACTTATCTCAGACAAATCCAGGAGTAGTTACTTGAAAAAATGCATATAATCTCATCAGCCCTAAAGGTAAAGGCTACTCTGCTTTAAAATGCTGCGTTTGTTACTGATTCAATGACTTTGCCATTCTGCAGGAATTTTTCAGGTGGGGGAGGTTTTCCCCTTTTTATGATTAAAGTTGAAGTTACAATCTATTTTTTAACCTGTACTGTTTATTCCAATTAATAGTATCTGATCATATCTTCACCTATACTTTGCCAGTCCCTTAAAGCATAGGTACACTTATGGTGTGTGGCTATTTCCACATTCTGCACCTCTCTGCAAATTTCCTTTGCAAATGCCACAAAGCATCTGACTACAGAGGAAGGGGTTTTCTTGGAGAACCCCTTTCTTGGAGAGTCATGCTTGCTTTCTACCTTTATTGGATATGTTGCAAGTTCTCTAATAAAGAATTCCTTGGCTTCTGTATTTAAATACTGAACAGGCACATATATTTACTGAATCATTGCCAAACTTGGGGTTTTTATCTTTTTGTTTCCTGTGGCAAGGAAGGATTTCAAATCATTTTGCTGCTCAGAGGAAATTGAAAACAGGATCTATTTTTGGTTCTCATTTGACTCCTCAAGATGGATCAGTGGAAACCTGTTATAACACTAATTTACTTAAAGATGTATTATGTGGACTTTGCTAAAATGCTGAGGGGGAAAAGCTTTGCTTTTGCAGTTGTTTGGCCTGAAACCAAGACTCTCCATGAAGCTGTATGACATAATTAACCACATATTTTTATGAACACAGTATAACTCATTGGTTAGACAATCTGTGCCTTTCTTGAAATATATTTAAAAAGACGGGAGGGGGCTACAATTAAGTTGAAGATGCACCCTTTTTATCATAGCTGTGAAAATGAAGAACTGATGTAGAACATTTGGATGAATCCGTTCCCCAGACCTGATGTCAAAACAAAATATTACTTCCTTATAACCAGAGATTAAATATTTTTCATTTCCTGAAATGCAGTACAACTCCAAAAAGAGGTGCTAAAAGCCTCAATGGTTGGAGGTTTTTTTGGGGTTTTTTTAACAAACCATAAAGGTTAGTTGCTCATAACTACCTATTAGATAATTTTTACTGTATTAACTGTAATTTCCTCTTAATCACACCTTCAGCCCCTGGTGCTCTACAGCTGAATGTATGACATTTCTTGGGGCATGGAGCAGTATTGGTAACAATTTAGGTTGTGACAACCTGTGTTATGCCTGCTCTATGAATAGCAGTGTCATTTGTCATGTGTTTGAGCAGACTGCCTGTAGAACACAGCCAATGACAAATTTTGGGTTGAGATAGATTTGTCCTCTAGTTCACAGACTGGCTCTTTTTTCCCCTACACTGTTGTTCATCTCAAGCTAACCCTTCTGTGTCCTTTCCATTCTCTGAGAGGAGAGAGATCTGTGCATAACTGGATATTCAACGCCTGTTTTTCAATTATATTATTTGAAGAACCTGGTGCTTCTCTTTACGTTCCTCAAGTAGTTATCTTCATTATTTGCTACTGCAGAACTGCAGTAAACTTGTTTGTTTCTCTTTTTCTCTCTACCTGAATTTGATTTCAGAAAGCAATCTCAGGTGAAGGAGAGATTTCAGAGTCCTAATCACATGCTGCTGTTGTTGGCTTTGTTGCTGCAAGTGGCAACAAAGAGTTTACTTTACCTTATACTATACCTCATATGAAATGCCAAGAGCAGAATACACTGTTTATCTTGTTATGTTTTTGGTTTTTTGTTTTTGTTTTTTTTTTTTTGGGGGGGGGGGGAGGGTTTGGGTGAGATCTTCCAGGACAGATATATCTGAAAGCCAAGATAGACACATTCAGCAAGAATATTATATAATTTTTAATTACAAGACATATATGTATTGGAGAGTTTTGTGGGGGAAAACAGGTCATGGCAGATTCAACAATATATTACTTCTTTCTCTCTCTTGTCAATTACCTTTGAGTCTTCCTGCTTGCATAAGTTATGGGTCAATAAACCGATTTCCAAACAGAATCTGGTATCTACTGAGACACTAACTTCATCGTGGGCTTATAGAAAGTACGTATTTTTTGGTCATCTTTTTGTCCTAATGTGATTGTTCTAATTTTCTTCCACAGAAGAATCCTAATGGCTCATTCAGTGTGGTTTTGTTTAATGAATTTCTGCATGTCCTTGTTTTTGGTCACTGTGCACCTTTCTTCTGTGTGTGTAATGCTGGATAAGAATTGTTTCATTTGTACAATTTGCAAAAATCATCAGGCCCAGGAGGGGCAAAGTTTATCACAGAAGTTTGATTAGATGGGTAGACTCTCATTATAGAAAATAATAAATGTAATGGACTTCTGTGTTTCATTATGTGTTTCATTATTTTTCATTTCATTATGTGTTCTGGACCTTACAGATTACTCATTTATTTTATTAGTTTCAATAACATTATGGTGTGCTGTGTGTTCTAGGCAATGTCATTCATTATTGAATAGAGAATTTCTGTTATTGAATAGAGAATTTCTATCCTTTTTCATCTTGGGTTTTGATGTAAAATTAGGCAAAAATTTGAAATGCCAGAATTCCATTTAATTGGAACAGGATGGTTGGACATTTTCAACTGAAAGGAAATTATTTTTAATTCCTCAAACGAAAGGCTTTTGCTTTGCAAGTTTTTGTAGCCTAAAGAGAGTTGTAACACTGGCCCTTATTCAATTTCCTGGTTCCCAGCTGCTCCTGCAGTTCCATACATAAGATTCTCATACTGTACCAATGGAAGATCTGCATCCTGAGAAATACAGTTCATTACATCTGGAGTCCTTTAAAGATCTGTGCCCTTCAAAGAGTAATGGCAGGAATAAAAAAGAAATAAAAATGGGAGAATGAGAATAAATAAATAAAGCAATAGGTGTTCTTTATTGTTTCTCTGTTGATATCCCAGATAAAATATGACAAGTCTTATACACCCAAAACTTTCATCTGACACATGAAGAAAAGATAATGCCAGGTCTTTTCTTGTACTTGGTTTTCTTTCTTTTTTCTCCCATATAATCAGCCTACTCTTCAGAAACACGCAAGACAAGTTATGTAGGCCTCAGTTTCCTTTGGAAAAAAAATCTGAATCCTTCAAAGGAAGTAATACATTTGGACACAATAAGGCACAGATGCCTTTTCATTTTCTTCTTCAAACATAAAGGCCTGCTGACCTTTCGTGATAGATTGCTTCCTGAGAATACAGTGAATTTATTTCCATTCTTCCTTCTCTCTGGAGATCAGTTTGTCTTCTGTTTATAGAGAGTAAATCCTCCACATCTTATTTCTTTGGACTGAAGAACTAGTCAAAAGTATCTTTGACTTTTTCTCTTCCACCATCTGTTCATCATATGCTATCATGGGCAAATTCACCTATCAAAACCAAGGAGTAGACACCTAGGATTGTATTGTGAATTAATTTATAGATGCATATAAGATGATGGGAAAATCTGCTGAATTGCATTATACCAAGAAAAAATTGTCAGGTAAAACCAGAACATTCTGGGAATTCAGATACATACAAAAAGTTGGAATATAGACTTGATGCTCATTGTTAAACATGCTTTGTCTATTTCTTCATAGCATGTACACAATTTTATTGTAAGCACTAAAAAGTAATGACCTGACCTTTTACTCCTCATAGTGCTATTTTTTTCCATGTCAGCAGCCTCATAAGCTACAGCTTGTCACAAGCAAGAGACCTTAGAAACCTTTTGCTCTGTTTGATTCCTGTAATCAACTTTATTTCCTCTACAGAATTCCAATTATCCCATTAAACAATGAGTCAGGATGCTTATATTGATACAGGTGCCTTAATTGATTAATCTGTACTCATGTCAGCCCCAGCTAAGAATTTGTTTCCCTCAGGTCTCCTTAGACAGCCACAGTTCCTCCTAAGCCATAATGGTAATTCCTGGCAGGGGTAGTGCTGGAACACAGCATTTAGGTGCACCCACAACCACCACACAGCACACACTAATCCATGTTTAGCCATACATATTCTTGCTGCTGAGGTTTTATTTTCTTGTACCTTGTAATTTCTAACCTATTTAGTTTTAATTATAAGACTGTGATTATACAGCACTGACCATATGCTTCTGAAACCCATTTGCAAGAAAAACATCCTAATAATATTGCTTTTTTTAGTAGCACTCCAAAGCAATTAAATACCTATTAGATGCCAGTGAATTCTGCTCTCAGTCTATGAGATGCACATTTATTTGCATATGCTGTCCTGTGAGCGACATAATTTTCATTATTGATTTATAAGGATAGAAATAATAGACAGACTATTTACTAAACTGTCTTTAACTCTGCATCAACAAAACAGCTAAATAAATGTGTAATAATTTTCACTGATGTAAACAGTGAGATTTTAAAGTCAAGGTGAAGAGATGGACAAACATTCATCTTGCTCTCTACGACTTGTTCTCACCAAAAAAACAGGTTATCTAGTCTTGCAAATCATCAGAGAAACCAGACAGAACTACAGATAGATCTTAAAAAGCGATTTTCTAGGCAATCAGTTTTTCAGGAGCAAGCAAACCCACTAGTGAACTGCCAGGATTATTATATTCCAAACTTACATCCTGATAAATGTCATGAGCATGAGCTTCTGCTATAGTCCCTAGAAGGCAGTTTCCAAAAGAGCCATAGAGTAATTAAGTGCCCTACTCAAGGGACCGTAATAGTTGTTTCTCAACTCCATTTCTGGTTTAGTTTACTTTACGGATTTAATTTCTTTCTCTCTGCTGATGTAAATTAAGAACTCACCTTCTCCCCTCCTTATTCTGCTATATTAGCTGGAATTTTGCAGTCAGGAACAGCTGTAGGAGGCATCAGAGTCATCTCTAGTCCATAGATGTAACCCTGTACTTGCCAAAGGCAGCAGCTTGTGGAGAGCAAGCAACTCAACCTGCACCTTTTGAGTTGCAGACTAACATTCAGAATTCTGCTTTTCTGTTCACAGGACTGTATCTCTGTTTATCCTTTCAGCAGATACATTCAGTTCATATAAAGTAAATTAAACAAGCAGTTTCCACTAATGATCTTGTGCAATACCCATTTTACTTTCTCTCTGTTGTGACTTTTAGGGTGGGATGATGCTGGCTGGACATCAGGTAGCCACTGAAGCCACTCTGTCACTCCCCTCCTCAGCTGGGCAGGGGAGAGAAAATACAGTGAAAGGCTTGTGGGTCAAGATAAGGATGGGGAGAGTTCACTCACCAGGTACTGTCATGGGCAAAATAGACTCAGCTTGGGGAAGTTAGTTTAATTTATTGCCAATTTAATTGGAGTAGGATAATGAGAAATAAATCCAAATCTTAGAAACACCTCCCCTGACTTCCCCCTTCTTTCCAGGCATAACTTCACTCTTGTTTTTCTCTACTTTCCTCCCATCCAGTAGTCCAGGGGATAGGGAATGAAGTCTGTGGTCAGACCTTGTCTCAGACACTCCTCCCTCCTCAGGGGGTTGACTCTTCACTCTTCCCCTAATGCAGTGGGGGTTCCCATCTATGGAGTCAGTCCTTCATAAATAGCTCCAAAGTGAGTCTTTTGAGCTTCTTGTGGGGTCACAGCCTCCTTTGGCAATCCGCCTGCTCCACTGTCAATCCCTTGCAGGGCCTGCAGGTGGATGTCTGCCCCAAGGGCACATCTTCCTCACCATGGTGTTCATCATGGGCTGCAGGGGAATCTGTGCACGAGCATCTGGAGCACCTCCTGCCCCTCCTTCTGCAATGACCTTGGTGTCTGCAGAGCTGTTCCTCCCACACAGTCCCACTCCTGTGGTGGGTCTGTCTTGTAGCCAGCTGACATTGGCTCTGTTGGACTTGGGGAAAGCTTCTGGAAACTGTCCACAGAAGCCACTCCTAGCCATGCAAACCCAGTACAGCTCAACTGTATGACCTGACGCCTCTCTGAAATGTGCTAAAAGCTTCATAGGTATATAACTTTAAGTAATAATTAAATTACTTAATTAAAGTAATATATAAAATATATTAGTTAAATAAAGTAATATAGTTGACTGGAACATGCCCAATCAGTCCAAAAAATAGTGGTATCTGCAGATGATACATTCCAGCAAAGCATCTTTTTATACACACAAGCTGACAGGGGAAATTTGTCAGTGGTTTAGTCACCATTCAGCTGAATCACCACCAATCTCTTTTTAAAAATAGCTTGATTGAGACAAGGGGATTCATCTCTCCTTTAGTAAATTAGATTAAATGCAATACAACAGGTACTCTGCAGAGGTATATTTTGGGATAGAAAAGAACTCTGTTTCTCCTTGTGTGTGTTGGCTATTTTATATTGTTTGAGTAGTATCTTTCATCGACTGGGGTGCCAATTGCTGCTATGCAGCAGTATGAAATAATGCCATTTCCAAATGTGCCATCTTCAGGGACACTGCTTCTGAAAATGATCACAAAACCAGTGAGGTTTCTCCTTCTGAGCATAAGTGAACTGTATAAAACAAGTTCCTCTTCATACAAGCGATAATTGCCACAGAAGAATAAAAGCAGCATTTAGGACACGTCTTAGGGAGGAAATCACTTAAGTTGGTGACTTAGGCCCAGGATAAAGTATTCCTCTCTCCTATGCTCCACAAAACAGCAGCTGGAACACCAGGCTCTTGAGCACAGAATGCAATTTCTAGAGGACTCTAATATGTTTTGTAATTCTTGTTCCTAATGAGTTCAAGCAGTATTCATTCCTTTTTTCCAAAAGATTCACTGAGATGCTTGCACACATTTATGCAGTAGTATCTGGTATTTTGATTCCTTACAGTTTCATCAAAAGTCAAAAGGCAGCAGTTCTGAAAGTCAGAGCTGGGTAAATTCCAACATGTTCAGCATATTCATCAAAAAATATCAAAATTTATGAATTATTGTCTCCTCAGTGATTATATTTGTGAATGTGAACAAAATTGACAAAAGTTTTTCATATTTCTGGTACTTCTAAGTTTCTATGATTTCTCTGGTATCTAAAAAACTATGAATGCAAATGGAAGGATTTTCCTCTCAGTTGGGACATTTCTTGGATCTCTGTTTTTTTGGGGCCACTGTTTTCATAATAGATGGAGAAATCTTGTTTCTGTTCAACTCTAAAGACGCTTTTTTTCTTTTATATCCATCTTCATTTTCTACTGTCAGGAGCAGCTCTCAAGATATCATTAGCTGGCTTTGTGGCATCACAGGCTTGAATTGCTGACCTTGCAATGATACTGCTTGTGAGATTTCCAGATCAGTTTTATGTTTTCAGCTGATTACTGAAAAACTTTTTCAAAGATTTGATTTTCCATTGAAAGCAACTTCAAGCTTTTTTGAAGTTTACTCATTAATTGCTAGGATTTCCTTTATAGCATCTACAGCTGGGAAGAAACAGACAAGATTTTCAGGCAATTTGAGTTCATTCAGCTTGCAAAAGCCCCTGAAACAAATTTATGCTTCTACGTAAGTGTTCTCAATGCATATGTTCTCTAGGAACTGTAATAAGCCCAATGTGGCCATGCATTTTCTAGATAAGAAGGGGATGTCCTTAGAGCAAGAATACTTACAGGCCACAAAAGAGTTTTCATATTAAAACAAGCTGTTTCCAGACTGGGCTTTTGTAAAAGTCTGTGCTAGAAAATACTGGGGATTTTGCAGCGAGGAAGGCCATGGTTGGAGACATAATAATTAGCTGTAAACTAATCCTATCCTTTGTATTTCTTGGGTTCAGACTGTGTCTATCCCAAGGTACCCTTTATAAATTGATAGGGCAGTGAGCAGTCATGAAAATGGGACACCTGCATGGGCAGTGAGAGGGTGGCTGAGAGAGGCTGGGTTGCAATACAGTGGTGGTAACACTGCTGTGTTTCCTGAACAACACATAGAGCTTAATTTTCAGGGTCTGAATAGTTTTAAACCCTTCCATTGTGGGGAGCAGTAAACATCTTTCTTGTTATTCAGATATTTCAATGATTCTATTAGCACTTGCCAAATTTCGTCCTTTGTTCATTTCAGATATTTGCATCTCACCCTAATGTCTCTCTTACAGCCACTGTAATACATGCTGGGTGTTTATTGTTGCCAGTGTTCTGCTGAAATTAAAGGTGATCACATCTGGGGCATTATTGGAAATGTGCCATCATCACATGTGCCGTAACTTCCAGACTTTGGATGTACACTTTAGCAACAGTGGCATTTTTGTCAGAACATGATGTGGAATAATCCAAAATGTTCATGTGGAGACTGCACATCCTGTGTTCATTAATTGTTTTCAATCTCAAGGACTCCAGCTAATTCTTCACAGATGGGAACTACACAGAGAAATCCCATGACAATTAATTATTCATTTGTTTTGCATAGGCAAACAATAATCTTCAGACTTAGTTTGATTTGATGTTTAAAATGAAAAGCTGAGGCAGGCTTTCCTGCTGCTGAAAGTGAATAGCAAATGAAAAGCTTCCTGGAAGACTGCACGTATTTTCCACGTTCTGAGCCGTGTGGTTTAGCAGGGTTTGTAAAAGCACTGAGGGACAGCCACCGCAGCAGAATTATCCACTCACTGTCCTTCATGATTGTTTTCCAAAGGTGGCCTCAGTAGAATTGCCAGAAGCAAAACCAAAATAAATTTGAGAAGGTCTGAATAGATGGACTTTGACCTTCTGGGAATGTGGAAAGCAATGGGACTGCTGTTGCCAAGGCCGTGCAGGAAGGAATCTGCAGCACTTGTCCAAGTGACCAACATGAAGTGGGAGTCTCCTCCATTCCCCAGCTTTCCTCCAGTGCAATCACTAAGCTGGAGGGGACAGTCACTGTTTCCAGTTCAGGTCACCCCTACAAGGCAGCTCACTGAGGTTTGACCACCACATGTATCAAGGAGGAGCACACCTAAGCCAGCATAGCAGTCCTGCCCTTCAGCAGACTACAGGTTCTGCTTCTCTTTCAGCCCAACAAGACTCTGGTATCTGACAGTAAATGTAAATGGCCATAAAATACTTGAAATGCCCAGCACTGTGCTCAGAAAGTCTTTCAGAAGATGCAAATATGGAGAGCACTCAGGTTTGTGTGTTAAATTGGTAGGGGTCTCTGGAGCACAACAATGTATAATTCATAGCACCTCTTTTCCTATGCAAAAATTTATTAAAATAGCAATAGAGCTGGCAATCCTCAGAAGCAAGAAACAGGGCAAGGAAGGCGGGAGACTGGCATGACTGAATAGGAAACTGCTGGTCAAAGTAAAGGAAAAGAAGCACAGGAAAGTGGAAACAAGGACAGGTGAGCAAGGAAGAGTATGGAGATGAAGTTTTGTTGTGTAAGGATAGGGTAAGGAAGGCCAAGGTGAAACTGAAAATGAACTTGGCAAGGAAGATTAGCAGAAAGGGCTTCTACAGGTATGTTAACCAGAAAAGGAAGGTCAGAGAAGGTGAATGCCCCTGATGGACAGCACTGGTGAACTGGTAACAGTGGATGAGGAAAAGGTGGAGGTACTTGGCAACTTTTTGCCTCAGTCAACTTCTCTTCCCACACCTTGGGTGGATGGAAAGCAGGATGGGGATGGGGAGGGCAAATTCCCTCCCTCTGTTAGTAAAGATCGAGTGTGTGACTCCCTGAGAAACCTGAATGGATGTAATTCTATGGGATCTGATAAGATGCATTCCAGAGTCCTGAGGGAATTGACTGATGTAGTTGCCAAGCCTCTCTCCATGGCATTTGAAAAGTCCTGACAGTCAGGTAAAGTCCCTGGTGACTGGAAAAGGGGAACCATTGTACCCATCTCCAGAAAGGGTCAAAAGGAGGACCCTGGGAACTACAGACCCATCAGCATCACCTCTGTGCCTCAGAAGATCATGGAACAGATCCTCCCTGAAGCCATGCTAGGGCACATGGAGAACAGGGAGGTGTTTTGGGCTTCACCAAGGGCAAGTCCTGCCTGACTAACTCATGGCCTTCTATATTGGGGTGACTACACCAGTGAGCAAGGAAAGGAATACAGATGTCATTGATCTGGACTTCTGCAAAGCCTTTGACACAGTCCCCCATAAGAATACATCCTGGGGTCTAAATTGGTGAGAGCTGGACTTGGTGGGTGGACTGTTTGGTGCAAAAAAAAGTGGTGGGACAGTCACCTCTAGAGAGTCATAGTCAACAGCTCACTGTCCCAATGGACATCAGTGACAAGTGGTGCCCCTCAGGAGTCTGTCCTGGGACCAGAGCTGTTTTATGTCTTCATTAATGACACAGAAAAAGGGATCAGGACACCCTCAGCAAGTCTGCAGATGACATCAAGCTGAGTGGTGTGGTTGCCACACCTGAAGTACAGGATGTCTTGGGACCTGGACAACCTCAAGAACTGGTCCCATAGGAATCTCATGAGGTTTAATGAAATTAAGTGCGAGGGGCTGCACCTGAGTCAGGGAAACCTCAGTATCAATCCAGGCTGGGGGATGAGCAAATTGAGAGTAGCCCTGCCTGGCAGGACGTGGGGGTGCTGGTAGGTGAGAGGTTGGATATCAGCTGTCCATGTTCATTTGCAGCCCAGAAAGCCAACTGTGTCCTAGGCTGCAGCAAGGGAAGTGTGGCCAGCAGGTTGAGGAAGGAGATTCTGTCCCTCTGCTCTGTCTCAAGACACATAAGGCTGTCCAGAATTTGCCTAAATTCCATTATTTCTGGGTCTGTCTGAATAGCTATTTGAGATATTTGTCTGCTAGCTGCCCTGCTATGGAGAAATTTTTGATGGTAGCATAAGGTTTGTACGTGTCTGTTGGCCACTCTGCATTGAAATAGAGAGGATCAAGCTAATGATTTCACCTGTCTTCTGAAAATTAGAGCACTGGTATGGATAAAGCAGAGTGTTGTTCTGGAGGCTCCTTAATTTTAGTGATATTTTAGTCAAAACCAGTTTGTTAAGCTGAACTGGTCTATCTGGTCTATTTACATGTGTTAATAGGAAAAAAAGTTAGATTTGGCAATTTCTGCAATTTTTCTTCAGAAATGAGGATGCTGAACTCATTTGTATTTCTGCCCATGGTGAAGCATGTAGTGATGGCAGCAGGGCCACCTTCGCATTCCTGGGTTCACAAATCAGTGTCCAGGGCTGCAAGCGTTTTCTCAGAGGTAAGACAGACAAGAGAAGTGCTCTCAGTCTTCTCAAAAAGAGACTCCTTTTATCTCTCCCTGCAAGGTGATCAGTGTTATCAGCTGGTTTGAGAGCCCATTTGTGCCAGAGCAGTGCAAAAGAAACAAAGCGTGACTGAGAGATATATGGAGTACAGTGCTTTTCAGAGCTTATTTTTAGACTGGAAATAATGTTGGTTTTAATCTCCCTTGATGGCTGTTTTCAAAGGTACACCGGATGGATATTGGTATTTTACCAGTCAGTGCAACCTTGTTTATAAAATCAAGGAAACATTTAAATGCACCAATATTGTAGATAGTAGCTTTTCTTTCAGTTTTTTTAGTGTGGTTTTTGTTTTGTTGTTTTTTGTGTTTGTTTGTTTGTTTGTTCGTTTTTTGTCTCAGCTAAAAATATGTTACTAACTGATTTTAACAGAATATGACATTTTCTTTGGTGTACACGGGGGAAGTGTTTGGGGTTTTTTTTTGGACAGAGCAGATTTCCTGTGATTCCCTAAATCTGTGTAGAAGGTCCCTACAGAAGACATGATACCACCTTTTACAGTACTTGTATTCTGAATACAATACGTTAGTTATGTATTTCTTATTCATATTCCCAAAGGAACTGGTACCTCCTTGGTGCTAGAGAAACTGTTGGGAGGTTCTTCTATTTTCAGCATCATCTTGGTTTCATGAAAGTCCCCTGGAGAGCTATATGTTGTGGTGGTAGAGCATACTTTACCACTGATTATCTGAACTTCTAGAGGTCACAGATGAACTGTTTGTCAGCTTCTTTCACTGGCTGAGAATGATTGTTCTCATGGTTTCTCTGCTGAGCTGACTTATGTTTGCATGTTTCCCTTCAGAGTTTTGGGAGTGCATCTGAATCCCTGTTTCTATGCAGAAAATCCAGACATTTTTCAATTCCATGGGTAAAAGTGCTGTGATAATCTGACCCTGTCAGCAGTGACAAAACTTGCAGGCCCTGGGAGGTGAGAAGGAAGAGGAGGGTGTGAAGAGTGAGGTGCACGCACTTTCAAGTCTGATTGTTTCTTCTGCTTGTATTTGACTGATGTGGAGACCACTTTTGGCTAAGGTGAATGATTCTTAGGTCCAAGAAATGACTTAGAAGCAGTTGTTGCCCTGATCCTGGCCTTTATTCATGTTCCTGCAAGTCTGTCGGGTGAGCTAAGACATGGCTGGGGAGGCTCTGTGCCAGGTGAGATTGTGTTCACCCATGACGGATCCCTTCAACCAGGACATACTGTCAGGTTAGGGCTGCTCTTGTTTGTTTGGCCAGGTCAAACTAGCTGGAAAAGGGGCTGGTTTGAATGTACAGCGGTAGCTAAATAGGTAATTGAAGACTGGGGGGGGACGGGACGGGCATTTTCTGGAGAGTCAGGGCAGGTTTGGTTGTTGTAATCCCTTGCTAATGAAGCTACCAATGCTGTAAATGGCAAAGAGAAAAAGAGGCTCAGGCTAAGCAGCAGGAAACCAGAGGACAAACACGTTTTAAACCTTCTCTTGCTATCTTGGTAGATGGCTTTGATCGTTTTACAGAAACAAATAGGGGAAAGAAATGACACCAGAGAGGCAAAAAATCCATTTTACCCTCCTTTTTCCTCTTTTTCTAATGTGTACTTTAATACAGATATGGCAAAGGTACAGAACAACAGCAAAAAAAAAATACAGATAGCAATTTCAAGAAAAAGGAAATGCACTAAATGCTACCTGCTGTCTCCTGCATTTCATATGAAAGGTAGTGAGTCTCACTGCACATGTTTTAATCTCAAGAATTCAAGTTTTAAGTGGAAATGTATTTTTTTTCACTGAAATTTTTGAATAAGTTTAAGAAAAGGCAGAGAGAGAGGAGAAACAGGCTAATCAAGGACTTACTTGTTTCGAAGTCTGTTACATCCAAATATCACAGAGAAACGCCTTAACAGAAGGGATGTTTTATCAAAGGAAAGCCAATGTGAGATCATAAAATGAAAGATGAAAATTGTCTTAATAGAAGATTAAAAGAAACATATATAGTCTCAAATTTGTTAGAGAAACAAGAAGAGCCTCAGATGAGACACTTGAAGAAAAAAAAAATTGTGTCTAGTACTCTTGAGAGAAGGTAACTGCAGTAATGTCATGCAAGACAATTAACTCAAGCTGTAGTGTTTCTATTCCTTCTTTCTCCCTCGTTGCTCTAGGGTTGGGATCCTACAGTCACTATCTGCCATTGGTGAAACAGCTGTGTAGAGGCTTTGCCAGGAAATGGTATGTGTTGGAACTTCACAAAGGGTGAGGGAAGTCCACACCTCATGAGAAACACCCCCAAAAAATGAGTTTAGATATCCTCTAGAGATCACAGAAATCAGAAGCAGCAGTATGGGATGTTAAAGAGGAATTGGCATGGTGAAGGCAACCACATGAGCCACACAGCTCAGGGTGGTCAAAAGTCCAGTCACAGTTTATCAGCACCTTCCTCAAGGAACTGATTGTAAATCAGGAGCATGTTTCTCTAAAGGCTCTGGATGAGTTTTTCTTACATAGCAGTTTAATTACAAAGTCTTTTTCTCATCTCTACCTGTCTTCAGCCATCTCTGATTTAAACAGGTGGGCCCTATTTTTTGGGTCTTCGACCTTTTTGTTGTTGAGCACACCTGAGACAGTGATGTGCTTCAGCATTTTAGGGCTTTTCTGTGCTTAAGATCCCAATTTTTTAGAGATTTAAGTAGAGTCAGGTGGTAGTTTTCTGTCATATCATACTAATGGACAATGCTTAATATGCCACAGAGCTTTGATGCCTACCTCTGAAAAACAGAAAGGAATATATCTTCTAATCTGTGGAACCAATATAGTAGCCAGCTCCTAGGATGGCTCACAATTTTTATATGGCTAGGTTGCAATTCCATGAAGCTTTATTCTGCTCAAATAATAGCCACTATCACCAAGGCCTACTCCTAAGTCCACCTGAAGCCATTAGAAAGGCACTCTTGGTCAAACTGCTTTGAAGAGTTGCCACCATCCATGTATTTATCTCTCTCGGTCTGAAGGGTGCATGAGGACTGCAGGCAAAGACACAAAGAATCTCTGACTGAGGCACTGAAAGCACCAGGAACCTAAGCGGACCTGGAGCAGCCCTGTGATGAGAAGTAGGGTTTACTATTTCAGACAGCGTCACACAGGCAGGGGCCTGCTTTTTTGACCTCAGCAGATGATTTTACATGGTTCTAAGCTGCAGTGGTTGGACCTGGGTCAGAAACTTTGAAGTGTGGGGGCTTTCTGACACCTTTTACTGTGCTTTGAAACAAATATCTGAGAAATCTATTGTACTTCTTTAGGAAGTCAGTGTTTTGTTTCTTTTTTCTTGCTCAGCTAATTATGTGTGATTATGAGCATGCCTCTATAAAATATCACAAAAAGAAATTTAGTTCAAATACTATAAGGACACAAATATGTAATACAAAAATCACCAGGGTGGATTTTCAATTAGAGTTTTCCTTATTTTTTCCTGGTGAATGCTCTCTGTAGTTCCTCTCAATGGTGATAACTGGTTACATTCATATATACATGTCAAAAGAAAAAACATGGGGAGTCTTTTAAGTCAGCTGTACAAAAGTACCTACTGCTGGTCCTTATTTGATAATTGAGAGAAAAAAGAAATACCCAACCAAATTACTAGATCTTTATAGGAGGCCAAAGAAGCTACAAAGTTCATTGTAACAAAATGCTATTACTGTAGTAGAAGTTGGACATAATACTAGCAGGAGAGGTTAAGAAGAGAGGTGAGAATCCATATTAGGTTGTCATGGTCAGCAGCTACATTTATATTATGATTTATATTGCCTCAAGATCCAGCTTCTTGCTGATATTGGAAAAAATATCTCTTTCTGTCACCTCTTTTCTCTAACCAAAGAAGAGCACTTTTCTCTGACCAAAGTGTGACCACGTGCCTAACATCTCACAAAAAAATTTCCCATATTCTCACCTTCTTCCCCCTGCTCCTCCCAGACATAGCCTGCCAAGCCTATCTCATTCCCCTACCCCCAGCTCCTACAGTCCAGTACCTCCTGGAGTCCTGCAGCCATGCTCTGTTTCACTGCAGTCTTTGCCTTTCCTGTTCCTTTTGCTCATCCTGATGGGACTTTTGCAGCAGCACTGCCACAGCTGGGGAAAGGATGTGGCCTCATTGTGGGGTCTGCAATACAAAATGTTTTCTGTTCCTTTCTTTTCTGTTGCTCTTTGGGTGAAAATAATTAAATTATATACTCTGCAAAGCCTTTCTGAGTATGGGGCCCCAAAGCAGCACAGGGATTTTTTTGCCAAAACCCCCTGTGAAACTCAACGCCACTTGGATATACAACTGCTCTTGCCATAGGGCTCAAGGCAGGACAATGCAGCTTTTCTATCAAGGTGCCAGATCCAGAATCATAACTAACATCTTGCACTTCTCACCCCAGTGGTCCTTTGGGGCTTGAGGAGGAAGCTGGACTGTGAATAACAAGGTATCTGAACAGTCAGTGACTCACTGGAAGACCGTGGTCTGAGATATTGACAGTCTGCCAACAATTTTTTCATGGTTGTCAGTAAGAGGAAAGATAAAAACTGAACCACAAAGTGGTGTTGATTTTTAAAGGTCAGCGTACTTGTGGTTCAAAGTCACTGTGGAAGCAATCTTCTGGATTTTCACAGAGATTTCACTGAAAAAAGGAGAACTGAAAAAAATGAGGATTACCTCCTTTTAACACAAAATATCCATAAATTGATACTCTGAATATCATGGCACAAACTTAACTGCATATTCTTCTTTGTGTTTCCAATGTGGAAATTATCTTGAACTTCTAAACATTTCTCATCATAGGAATGCCAAGTTTATAGAAGTATTTGCTTGTGCATTTGATTGTCTCTCACCCCAAAGGTGATGTAAAATAAGTATGTGCAATGGGATTACCAGGAAGAAACCAATGAACCCCCTTTCCTTGTAGTTCATCACCTGTATTGAGGAAGGTGGGAGAGCCCCCAGAGTTAACAAATGTGTCTGAAAATCATGTGTTCTTTTTATTGTAGTCTTACTGATCTTTACCAAGTTGACAAAATGACATCCAACTGGTAAAATATGCTAGTAATTGTGTACATTAATGCAGCTAACATCCCTGGGGTTTTCATTTGACATAAAACAAATTTAACAAAAAACAAAACCAAATTATCCTCCATATAAATGAGTTATAGTATGTTCCCAGTGCTGCAACCCCAGAAAAAAATGGAAGATTTTAAACCAGCTGAAAAAAGTCAGCCCATGGGAGAGCTGTAGGGCCCTGAACTAGAGATGGTTAGTTGGAATAATTTATCCTGCAGGTGAGTCTTTCCATCTCTGACAGCATCTGTCTCATTTGTTATTTTTCTGCCTCCTACTTTATCTGGCTCACAGATGTTACTTTCCCTGCATTTTTGTGAACATGTTAATACAATACTGAGATCTTTTCCCTTTTCATGTCTTGTTCTGCTGAATTACTCAGTCAAAATATATATTAATCAAGCCTAATTTCTTCCTTTGCTCCACAGATTCAGACAGTGATTATTGCTGAAGACACTATCTCATTGAAGAGTATATTGTACAACAATGCAATAATGCTCCATTTCAGGTAGGTAGTCCAGATTATCTTTTAAATTATTATACCATTCCTAGCTTGATTTTCTTTTCAGACTTAAAGCAGAATAATTTTAAAAACCTTTTAAAATATGGGTAAAAATAAGAATAGATATCAAATATAAGCTGACATAAGCCCATTTCATTCATGCTGAGAAATTTCTCACTTTCTGTAGAAAGTTTTGCAACTTCTTTTTTGCACAGCAGAATTAAACTTAAAACTCAATCCTCTCTTGCTGTCATTGCATCGTGCAGAATATCTGCTCACTGCAATTGTGGAGCTGACTTCTGTAAAGGTGAAAAAAGCCATTGTTCATCTTCATACTTCCATGCATTGATTAAGTCCCTGGCGCTGAGACTGAGATACAGAAAAGTAATGTGCCAACTTTAATTGTGCAGGTGAGAGGACCACTCTAATACAGTCACTGGGTTTTTTTTTCTTTATGATTCTTTAGGAGCTTTGTGACTTTCTTAGCTCTTCACTACCTTACATAGACAGCATTTTATCAGTAGAGTAACTGATGCAGAGCACTTCTGGAGTTATCCTGACTTAATTTAGAGAACAAAATGGCTGTAACTTTTGTTAAGGAGAAACTCAGCCTGTCCTGAAATCCATTTTCCTATAGACCTCTAAATTATGGCAAACCTAATTCAGAGTTACCAGAATATGGCGTTCTTTCTTGTATTGAGTAGACTTTTTCTTTTTTAATGTTAAAAAAATTAGAATTAATTTTTTTTCCTTGGGAACTTATAATGCTAATACTTGAAGTGGGGCGCCATTTAGCTAGATGGTGACTGCAACAGTAACATTACTTGTTAGAATAAGCTGGACTGACTTACTGCTTTTGTTGGGGTTTTTTAATGCTCATGAACTTGTAACACCATGCTGAAGATGCAAAGTGGAACTCTCGGGAAAAGAAAAGTGGTTTTCTGTTTTGGTTTTCTTTCTTTTTTTTTTTTTTTTTTTTTTTTTTTTTTTTTTTCTTTCAAGGAACATAGGACACTAAAGGAAAATGTACAGGAGATGAATGTTCTGAAAAATTTCTTAGAAAACTGTATTTATGTGGCTCCAAGAAAGGACTCCTTGACCTTCATCACTTCCTCATGACTAAGAAACACTGTGCCGTAGAAAGCACATACCAAATTATTTGTTCTTAGCCAGATCCTCTTCTGCTTGTCCACTCCTCCGCTTGTAGATCTTCTTGTCTCTAAAATGTGGTAACAAGACTAATAAGTTCACACTTCAGCCTTGACACAACTCAACAGAAATCTTTGTCTATCACAAGAAGCAAAAAAATTGAAACCCAGGCTTCCTGGCATCTGACTAGAGACATGGAATATCCAGAATGTCACAGCAAATTTAACGTTTTTGGTTCTTCACTAACTAAACCCTTTGCTTTATATGTATTAAGTCAAAATGTAAAAAAATCCCAAACCAACAAAATAAAAAAAACCCCACCACCAAAGAACACCCCCAACCCAAAAACAAACAAACAAACAAAACCCCAAACAAACAAAAAACAACAAAAACCCCCAAACCTTTCATTTGTGGATGGTAGTATTTGTATTCCTTTGAAAAATCTCTTAAAAGCATCAGGCAGTCCAACTCCTCTAGTTTTTGCGAGAACCTATAATAGAAAATTTGTCTTGCCTTGCCTCATTGTTTTTTGGTTGGCTGGTTGGTTTTGTCTTGGCCTTTCTGTGTTCATGGTATTTTCCTCCTTAATCCTCCTAATATTTAGGATTAGAACTCAATCCTTGCACTAGGTTCAGAAGTTTCCTGAATTAATCTGTTGTTGCTTGAATTCATTAACTGGGTTCTATTTTATTATGGAATGCTTAGGAATAACTGAAACTTCAGTGGAGACTGTCAACAACAAGCTGGAAGACCACTGATTAATTAATATATTGTAGTCTCTTTCACTTGGTTTTAGTTCTATACCATTGCCTAGGGGGACATATCTCTTAGATTGTCTGGCAGCAGCGTCATTATTAACAGAAATGGGCCATAACTTCTTCAAATAAAATCTTTTCATTGATCTTAAAAGAGAAATTTTAACTTTTGAGCCCTTTATTTAGTTTCATAGCTATCTTTTTTTTGTCATTGTAATGCTGGGACTCTGAGGTCTACTCTACAAGGTCATACCACTTTGTGCTGTGTATCATTAGGACTTGCAGGTCAAATACTCTTGGGTCAGGAGCTACACAGCTGTGAAACTCAAAAACAGCAGCAAATATTGAAGTTTAAGTGGATGGCATTTGTCCCCAGAAGTCACTTAACGTAAAAGTATCCAATGCCATTTTGATTCTGGAGGGAGCAGCTTTCAGATACCTTTCATAAAAAAAACCAAACTATTCCAATATTTAACCTACAGTCACTACAGTTTAGGACCACAGACAGTTTCAGATGTGCAGCTTACACCCAGATCTTCTTGAAATCAAGAAGAAAAAGGACATGCAAATAAGGCCCAGTGGCTAATTTCAAAAAGGCAATCAAAAGGTTCAAAATTATTTGTTGGTGTCTGATCTACAAAAATCACCAAAAGCTACCAGCTGGCATTTTTTGGCCATGGGAATGGCTGTAGGGATGCTAACTGTACTAGCCCCAGCACCAACAACTACCTTCTGTCTAATTAAATCCCATTTCAGTTTCAGGAACACAAGAATTCACTTTGTATTTTGTGAGATTATCTGGATTTTTTAAAAAATAAAAATTAGTCAGTGTAATATGCATTTTCTTTCTTTCTTTTTTTTTTTTTTTACTTTTAGGAAAAGACTGTCCCAAGAGCAAAACAATTACTGAAAAATTTTGAATACTGTATGTAACAGTTTTGAGTAATATTGTTTAACATTCAGCTGAAAGATTGTGACAAGATACAATAATAAGTGTGATGTAAGAAGAATAGGATTTGGTAGCATAGGAAAGGGTAGAATAGGATAAACAGAACAGGAATCAGTGAGTGCCCTGAAAGAACATGGTCTTCCTAAGGCTGAAATCTGTATTCACATGGGCTAGTGGAATAGCAATATGTATTCTACATAACCACATTAATTCAAAAAACTTTGCATTTCTGAAGGGTGTGTAAATTGCTGTAGGTTATTCAGAGATTTGGGGTTATTCCATCTGTCTTATCAGTTCTTAATTTTCCCCTTACTTATTTCCCCACTAATTTTTGTCTCAGATACTTCACATTAGGAGGTCTTTGTCTTCACTGTCATTGACTTTTGGAATAGTTTGTTCCCTGTAGTGTAAACTGTACTTATGGGAATGCACCATCATTGTAGACATTCCTCCTATAATATGGAGAAATCAAATCAAATATACCAGGAAATTTTTATATCAGATATTCTCACTAAGACATTTAAGAAAGGAAGTGAAAGCCAAGTTGAAAGATCTTTAGTGGCTTGACCCAGAGGCTGCTGACATAGGTGCCCCACAGCACAGTGTGTGTGCCTTTGCTGCATAAACATGGATCAGCAGTCAGAAGCATCAAAGGCTGGATTTGACTCATTCCTCTATAAACAGTTATTTCTCACTAGGTTATTGCAGGTCACTCATATTATAATTTGAATTTCAAATTTCTATGACCTAAAAATGATCTACAGACCTGTAGGATCTACCGAATCAATGGATATTATAGACATGTTTAATAAAGGAAAAATTATATCAACGCTTGGAAAACTAGGAAAAAATATCAGTTTCCTGCACAGATTTAAGATTTATTTTGTTTTGACTAATGTCTGTATGAAAAGGATGCACAAATATGTATAATTTCTCCAATGACTTTTAAGCTGTTTTACCGAATTTCATGGGATGATAGAGGACATAGATACACAATTTTCTAACAGGTTTGAAGTGGAAAAGTTGACTAGGAAAAAAAAAAAGTGGGGGGACCAGTAAAGGGACAGACTAACATGAGCACATCCTCAATTGCAGCAGGCAGACCACCTGTGAAATAGGTGTTTTGGCTGTTTGAGCCGAGGGAAAAGGATTGGTCAGAGCTTAGTTTGTTAGCAAATTCGACTATAATTCATCTTTAATAAATCAGGCTTTGCTTTTTCTACTGGTCCCAGAACAGTTTGTTATATGTTTAATTTAGGGTCCTGTGTCTGCCATAAATCTGGGGCTGTTTTTCAAGCAGTGACAGTGATATATTGGTATGACTATGTTGGCTCCCAGAGGTGGGACTGTAGGCATGGTAAACAAACAGGCCTGATGTTTCCCTTCCCTTTTTTCTTAAAACAAAAACAAACACAAACAAACAAACAAACAAAACAACAAGGATTATCATCATCACATTCATCTGTGGTCAGAGTCCATGAACGTGGTTTACTCTTGACCAGAGGGGCTCTGAAAGAACTAATTTTTGCTGGGTGAATTTCAATCAGTGTGATCCAGTTTAATTTTTTCTCTGATGATCTAATTTAAACAATATCAAAACTTTCTGAACAACATGGAACTGGACTGGATCTCCTGGGCAGACTCTAAAAGAAGCCTTTTTCTTTCAAGACTTTTTCTTTGTTTCAGCAGAAGTGGGAGAGCAGTTCCCAAGAATAAAAGGGAATTGGAGCAGGCCAGAGAAAGGTGAGGTGCCTGGGCAGGAAGAAGAGAAAATAAGAGACCTGGAAAGTAGTGAGAGAGGGAGTGGCTGAGAGGACCAAAGGCCAAGGGCATACGTTTGTTTTTCTTTTGCCAGAAAACACTTGCAAAGGCCACTGTCTAACCATTTTTCTTGGTTCATGCAGGATAGAGACACATGGCTACTTTTTAGCCAGGGAGATTTTATGTCAAGGTGGCTCTGTACGATGCTGCTTCAATTATACGTACCCTGATACTTATTTTTGAAGACAGCATGAATTTTGGAGTTGAACAGCTGGCTTTGTACACCTTGCCTTATTGTCTTATCATAATATATGAGTT
Organism: Chamaea fasciata; assembly: GCF_029207755.1. NCBI lineage: Eukaryota > Metazoa > Chordata > Aves > Passeriformes > Sylviidae > Chamaea > Chamaea fasciata. Next base: position 102,624,652 of record NW_027094087.1, on the reverse strand, counting down.
AATGGAGATATATAATTAAAGGAAAAATGCCAAAAAACAAAGTCTAGATATAAATAATGCAGCTGGAATGAACCCCCGCTAAGAGATGGACAAGACTGTTGATACCTGCTCGTCTCCTTCTTCTCTACCCACAGCCACATAAAATGTGAGGTTTTCCTCAACTGGTACAGATTTCCTTTGCTGGCAAGGCTAATGGAGAATGGAAACTCAAGGGCAGCTTTTTTTGTTGCACCTGCAGTGTAAATAGACCAATAGCTTAAATATGGCCAAAGAAAGGCTTTTCATCCACCATGATGACTTATTAAACTGTGAAATGTGGGATTAGTTAAAAGGAGGGGCAGAAATGGTTATGAATGCTGCTTATATTTTGATAGTGATGCTCTCAAGTAAGGCTAGGACACGGAGGTTTTGAGCTCTACAGTGAGAAAACTTGGACTGAAACAATTTCAAATCTCTTTCTCCAGATCCCTTTACATCCTTCCTTGTCTGTGATAACACACGCCCTCTGATCTCCCTTCAAGCTATAAGCACACAGATTGCTAAAACCATCTTTTTTTCCCTTTTGACCCGATTATGACGCTTCCAGCTTTGAAACATTATTTATGCTGTCTTCTTCTCTCTTTTCTTTTCTTCTCTGTGCCATCTCCTTCAAAGACCCACACAATTCCTTTTCCTTATTTAATCCCTCTGACATGCTTCCAAATGCCCTTAGTCTTTTGCAAGTGCTTTCTGATCTTTTCTGACAGCTTAGACGACAGTTGGCTCATGTTGTTCCAATTATTTGCAAAATTTTTCATAGTGTTTGGAGATCAGATCTGTCTGAGAAGAGAAAATGTCTATCATTGCATAATTTCTTATGGAAGATTTTTCTAAAGCTTCCCCTGAACCTCTTTGGTTCACAACAAGAAAAAATACGGAAACGAAATGGGAACAGTTGTGAGTTCTTATGCTGATGGTGGAAAGGCTGGGTAGCAGCCTATTGGAGGGAGATGGAGTCCTGAAATCCACACAAACATCGCCTTTACTTGGTATGTGTCCTTTGAGGTTTGTTTATCATTGGCATAAAGTCTGTTGTAAACAATCAAGTGCCAAAATTATCATCCCACATTTACCTGGATCTCGTGCTGACCATCTAGGGGAAAAGTTGCTTCTAATATGAAAACAAAGCATGGTTAATAGTGATACTTGAGAGAAAGAATATGGTCAGATACCAATTAAAACTGGGATAGCTGTTTCTTCCAGAAACTCCTTCCTTTCAAACCATTAGGTGCACTGTGGGTGCAGTGGTGTTATATCTTCTAATATAATGGAGAATTTTAATAAAAATCAAAAACAGGTAAAAAATGTTTTGAAGAGGAATTGAAGTTTGTCTGTGCATCACCACGGCCTTTCCACTTTCTCCTGGCCAAACATAGGATGCAGGGCTTTAAGGGACCAGTTTCACAGGCACACATCTGGTGAGGTAGAAGGTGTGACCCTCAGTCACTGAGCTGCACCCCAGCGTTTTCACTCCATGTTGTGTCATACCTGATTGAGGCCCTTTGACTTCGTGGCTCTGCAGGGAAGATGAATGTTTATGGAATTACAGCAAGCTGAGCTCCCCAGACACACATACCCTCAAAGTGTGCCTGCTTCTATAAACTCAGAAAGCTTTGATTAATAGGAATTGCACAAGACTTTAAGGCGCACTTTATTTCATTGATGAACTTTGAGGTGTCTCCTGCAGTAACAGTTTTGTAAACTGTAATCGTTAACATCGCTTATTCAGGATTTACAGGAGTGACTAACGTTGCCTATTTTTTCCGGCTGCTACAGGGATAAATAACTGATGTTGAAGAAGCAAATCAGGATCTCTGTGGAAAAAAAAAAAAAAAAGAAAAAAAAAAAAAGAATTGTGTGTGGGTTTTGAAACCAGCAAATCATTTTTCTGAGGTGCCTGTAAAAGTACATGGTGTGATGTGACTGTTTTGTAAGGGAGGGAAGGGTGATGTGTGGGCTCCATTACATAATATTATTGCAGAGTTTGAACAGTGAAGGGGCACAATGGAAAAGGGATATCATGGAAATCAATTTACAAAAATTGAACTGTTTGTTCAAAACCTCCTCCATAACAGGATTAACTGCCAAGGAAATTAAAAATTATGTAAGAGGAAGAGCTGAAGAGATAATCCAGGATGATCCAAAGGATTTTGCAGATATCTCTGCAATGTTAACAATCTTGTCATTAAATCTAGCAGTTTAATGAGCTACATTCTTCATTGGTACACGTACAGTTCCATGTACACACTTAATGGGTTTTTTATTTTGACATAGATCTGAGCTCGATACACTTGTTGTAGAGTATCATGTTGTGCATCAGAACGCGTATATTTAGCAGTGCACTCCTGTTGAAGGCAGTATATCTGTGATGATTAAAAAGCCCAGGATGTGGTTCATAAACCATTATTTTCAGGGATGTCTGAAACAAGTGCTTGAAATCCTGCTTTGTACCCACAGTGATGTATAGCACCGGCTTGTATCTGCAGTTTCATCTGTCTCTTGGTGTTTGGTGCTGTCAGGCGTTTTGACACATTCTACTTTTATTGGCTGAAAAATAATGTAATAGTAAATAAGAATAGAATGAGCCAGTTGCCTTCACAAGAAAAACACTTTAGGAAAGGTGCTGAGATTCCCTTGATGATTAAATTGTGCCTCTTGAATTTGCATGAGTATCCTTGTGAAGCTACATGACTGTTTGTGTGAATACAGTGAAGGCAAATTTGGGACCATCTGCATCTCACAGGTCACACCAGGAGCAGCCTGTGACAAAAGCTGACTCTTGGCTGGTTTCTTATCCTGTGCTCTGTTACCGTGAATCTGCTGCAGTAGGAATGTGTTACAGAAGTCAGTGAGTGATTGCTGCCCTTCCCTCTCCTGCCTTTTGCTCTCTTTTTATTCCTTACTGCTCCTGGAGCTTTCTTGAAGCACATTGAGTGCCGTCCTTAGCAACTCTCCTTGAAGTTTGTGGCTCCAATCAATCTCTTCTTCCCGTGAATAATCCCAACATTCTTTCCTAAATTATTAATTTTTCCTTCACTTTGGGCTTCCCTTGCTTCAGCCAACTCTCTTTGCAACACAGCACACGTCTCCTCCTCTGAATGTGAAGTGTGCAGATCAACTCAATGTTTTATGATGTCCTAATTACTGTACTCACAGGTTACTGGGTTACAGCAGTATGCCAGAGGGTCAATGAACCTTTTAAGTTAAATGAGAAGATGTATCTTCATGGGACCTAATTAGAAGGTGAAGTTAATAAAGACAGAAGGGGAAAAAAGCCAGTAAGAAAGTCAGATACCTTCAAAAGCTGTTGAAAGAAGTTGTCTATTGGGCTTATTTTAGGACTGTCTGAGCATTGCCGAGGGGTGTATCGTGAGGATCTTTGTGAGAGCCTGATGATGAGGGCTGGAAATTCCCAAGTGGCAGTTCCCTGGGGAAGCCGAGGATTTACACCTGCACATCCTTGTGGCACATCCTCACAGGAGAGACAGGAGGAGCCAGAGGACAAGCAAGGAACTTGAGTGGCTGCTTGCATGGTGTTGGGAGGCTAAGCAGAGGATGGGGAAGCAGCAGCAGTAGTTTCCTGATGCTTGCTGCTTTAATGCTACCCGGGAACCCTGTGCCAGAGAATCAGAGTCTACTGGAAGCAGAGACAACTTCCAGGGCAAGTAAATCAGAAAAGCTCCTGTTGGAGCACACAGAGACTGTTAGACCATACAGACTTTTACTGATGCCATATATAATGGGACCCCTACATTTTTATGGAGCCATTCTGTTGGGATTTTGAAGCACTATTCTGGAGCACTGGGAAAAATGATTGCTCCAAGACTCGGTATTTCTGAATTATTCAATTACAGTGTTGTTTTTGAGAATCATACATGGAATGAAAATAGATGTTGTCTCTCCCCACACAACCTTGGGCAGAAAAAATCACCATGAGTTTGGAATGGTGTTTCTTGACCCCACTGAATTGTTTTTGAAATTGAAACTGCACTGCAATGGTTTCCTTCATTATTACTGATTCAATACTAAGAATAGAAATCTAGTATTATTATTATTCTGTGTTCATGTTCCTCACAGGAGTTTATGTAACCAGGTCCCCATATACAAGTGTAGAAACCTACTGAATTCTGTGTGAGCTAAGTATTGAGATGTATTTTTTTCCACAAATGCAATTTGCTTGAAAGGACAAGACTCTGGCTTTGACTTTCACACATAAATCTCATTTCCCACTTTATATATGTTAATTTAATCCTCAGATTCTTTCACCTTTTCATCAGCAGTGTGAAGTTAGATCCTCTCTGGACCCTAAACAGAGAGAGGGTCCCTGGTCAGTATGTAAAATATACCTACTCCTCAGTGTTCGGGTGCTTGCTAAGCATAATCTTTTAAATTTATTAAATTATTTGTATAAGCAATTTTTTATGGTTTTGGCTGTCTGTTTAGATTTGGGCTTTTTTGTAGAGAGAATGAGAATTAATAAAGCCTCTGTGATTTAATTTTCATCACTTTTTGGCCCAAGAATATATTCTTTTTGTGGCGTTAATCTCTTAGAGAAATTCTCACCTTTTTTATCTTTGTGGGCGAGGTGTAATAAAAGGATTCTCCAGGCAGGTCCATGGCACAGTCTGACAGGCTGAGTAAGCAATGTTGTTCCTGCTTTCACAAGTACAAGAGCCTTCAACCTTGATGCTTTGGAAGTGTGGGCTCCTTGCTGAGTTGGGTCACCCATGGAAGGAGGAGCAACACAAGGCTCTGAGAATGTCAGATGGGCCTATAGCCTTCAGATAACCATAGAGCCATCGTGTGATTTGGGGTGGGGGGCACCTCAAAGACCACGTGTTTCCCACCTCCTGCCATGTGCAGGGACGCTTTCCACAGGACCAGGTTTCTCAGAGCCACATCCAGCCTGGCCTGGAACACTGCCAGGGATGGGACAAAACTCTGGGTGCTCGAGAACACACAGAAAAGCTGTGCAGTCTATATGCACCAGCACTACCATAAATTTGGGCATTGCTGCTAGAGGTGGCTCATCCCAGGTGGCCTCCTGGCAGCAGCACTTTGTTGACTCCTATTGGCAAGCAAGGAGTGCAGAGAGGAGCATGCCAGCTGAATTTCCTTGTTACTTTGGTGTGCCTCAGGGTGCTGCTTTGAAAAAGCAATTCCCTACCTGAACTAAGGAGTGGTTTAGAACTCACAGTGTAAGAAAGTCAAATTACAAAGGTCAATATTAAAAACAAGAGTTTTGCTTATGATGTGGATGAAATATTCAGAATCACACAGAGAAATGTCTGGGCAGCCAAATTTGCCTGATAGATCTGGAGTTATCTTAGGTGAATGACACTGCTTAAAAATAGCTGATGACAGGGATGTGCAAGTAGATGCTCAGACACTGTGTTTTTTTCTTGTGTTTGTGAGGTTTTGGTTTTTTGTTTTTGTTTTTTTGTTTTGGTTTGGGGTTTTTTTGTCTGATTTTGTTTTTTGTTGTGAAGGAGTAGGAGAGATTTCAGCAAGTATTTTATTCTGATGAAATAGAATTCAGATTTCAGATCCTGCATATTATTGAACTTTTTCTAATGGAGCTGAAGCACCTGCAGAGATGGCATCATCCAGCAGAACAGCAAACAGAGCAGGTCGGAATGACTGTTTACAGAAATTAAAATAAATCTAGATCTATAAGATTTGTCATTCAGCAAGATGTTGGAGATACCCACATTTTGGAGAAAGTGTGGGGAAATGGTAAAGGGAAAATGAGGATAACTGAGGAAATTATGCCAGCCTTCCCAGGAAATGGGGATGGTCCCTGTGGATGTCACATGTGTCAATGTCCTTGAAGCAGCCTGTAATCACGGATGAGATCAATTTCTATTCAGGAGATGCAAAAATCTTCTTTAAATCTAAAAGAAAGAAGCTGAATTTATTTTATAATTGTAATGGATGGGGAAAGAATTTGGGTAAACATTGTAAAAAAGCAATTGTTTCTTGTGTGTGGAACTAAGTGACCTATGGAAGAAAAATACTCAGCTGAAGAGTCAGAAGAAGCACAGAATTCCTTCCTATAACAGTTCTCAGTAGATTTTATTTAATATATAGTTTATATTGCTGAAATATGAGTTATAAGCTATATACACTGTTTATAAGCCTTGCACGGTTGAGATGTCTGTGCTGTTTCACATTTTTTTTCCTTTGCTTTTTCTAAACTTTTACCAGTCTTCTGCACAGTAAAAGTTTTACACAGTTCACAAGGCTATACTTATCACCCATTCTCCGCTAAAGAAAAGGACCTATCCTCACTGGGGTTTTTTTTCCAGTTGTTGGTGTAGCTTCACAAAAGTTGTTACTTGTATTAGGTTTGTAAAAAGGTTAAGAGCTGAACTTCCATTTATTGGGGAATAATGTGTAGCAGTTTCTGTATCTTCAATGAATTTTAAAAATTATTTGAAGCACTGAATGTGACCACTAAGATGAAAAATGTGCTTATTTTGAAGTTATTTGGTCCATTCATTTCTGTGGACCTTCAGTCCCAGCGCAAACACAGACTTGGTTCCTCAGAAGTTTGTCCCTCTAAGCTGTCGGTGTTCATGTTGTCTGTACCAATGTTCTTGGGGCATACATTTCCCCATACATTAATAACCCCATTTTCTTTATCAAGCAGGGCCAGCACAATCATGGTTTTGTGGGCAGAGGAAAGACTGCTTAGCAAAGAGTGAATGCCAACTCACAGCTGCACTGAACTCGTTGAAAAGTCCCATTAGGTGAATACTGAATGCTTGGCCTTAATGAAGTGGGGGTGTCACTGCAGTGTCTGAACAGCTCCCAAGGCTATCTGGCTGCATGGGGGAGGGTTGCTACCACAGCTTTTTCAGTAGGAAAGAAATATAAGAAATGAAGTTGTCCTTCAGCATGAATGATTTGTCCTGAGAAAATTTGTAGGCCGACTGGGAATTTAATTTACCTCAAGGGCCATCTGGTGTTTTAGTGGAAAGACCAGGAATATTCCAATTGTTCAGTCAGAGGAATAAAATGGAGGTCATATCAAACATAGATAACTAATATAAACCTTCCAGAGTAATTCTAAGCAAAATCTCTTAATTCTGTTCCACAAGTCCACTTTTCCAAATTGCAGAGAAATTTTCTGTCCCTAAGTCAAATGGCCCGAACAATGTGTGGGCTGATGGTCTGAAATCAAAATAAATTCCACTGGTTAATTATCAGTTAATCACTTAAAGTTCTTTTTAAAATGCACTAATGAAGTTGCTCTCATTAGAAATATAAGGATATTGCATGACTGGGATTTCCAAAGTCCCAGAACTTTCCATCCCCTTAGTCAAATGAGGAGCTCCTTTAAATTCCCTTGCTAGGGTTACTCAAGACACTTCACTGAAATGTGCCCTCTGTTTCAAGCTAGAGGCAAATTAGTGCCAAATTATGTGCTTTCCTGAGCTTAGCTGATGGGTAATATTTTAAAACACAATTTTGAAGAAACTCTAATTGTCACAACAGTTCTTTTTTTGGTAAACAGAATCTTCATATTTCTTTTGGTGCTTTATTTTCAGGCAATGCATGCTATCAAAATGCACAAGAAGAAATTAAATGCCTGTGATTTAGTAAAATGTTCACTTAAGGAACCAGTAGTTTTGCTTATTAACATTTTCTAGCAATTAGAATGTTTCTGGGTTGCAATTAAGGCAGTATATGCTTGTTCCATACACCTGGATTTTCTCAATGTTAATGTCTCTTGTTCCCTCTTTTGAGATAAATTCAATACTTGGGTAATTCCATATTTCTTTTTTGAAATTTTGGTTTGCGTTTTTTGTTGTTGTTGTTGTTTGTTTGTTTGTTTGGGGTTTGGTTTTTTGTTTTTTTGTTTGTTTTTGTGGGTTTTTTCTTGGGAGGGGGGTTGTTTTTTTGGTCTTTTTAGTTTTTTGTTTTATTAATTTTGGCATCACTTCTCTAAGCTCCAGCCAAATGGAAAGCATTGCTGTGCTATAACATGCAGGATTAGGACATTTCTTAGAAAGCCTGGTTTTGCAGGTGTAGGACAAGGAGAGAGGAAATAAATTATAAAAGAGAAAATTAAGAGAAAAAGCAAAATATCATTTTCTCCTCTTTGGAGATTATATGTTTCTGTGTTCTATTTGTTTGGGCAAGAATATCAAATCAACGTTACAAATTCTAATGACACTGAAATTAGTGAATTTGGACAATTTCCTCTTTACACTTGCAATGAAAATGGTCACATGAATCCCTTTTTTGGCCTCAGTTCCCTGGAGCCTCTGACTGTGCTCAGGCTACTGCTGTGAATCACAGCTCCTCAGACTGTGACCCACACGGTGCCTGCGGAGGTGCTCACTCGTGGGCAAACATCACCCATGGCAGTCTCAAGGGATTGCTCTTCCCATAAACTGAGTCAAAGATTTACTAGCAGGTTGGTTTATGTCACCTGCTCTGAGTCTGTATGTTGGATATTTTCCTGGTGGAAAATTCTGCCTTATCTCTATTGCCTCCAGAAGCAAACAGGAAAACAATAATTTTTGAGCAATCATCAGGTTTTACTATGAATAAGCGTAGTTGCAAAAACCACCTGGCTTTAGTTATCACTACCAGAGCAAAAGCAAGGCTGAAACACAGTATTAAGCAACTTGGCCATGATCACATGAAAGCCAAGAGGGCAACCACTGAATCCACATAACTTGAAGGTCTTGCCTGCATGAACCCTCAGCTGGGTCTAAAAGCTGGAGTTCATCTGATGCCACCTCTAGCAAGATGCATGGAAAATTGTTTTGTAATTTTACAGTTCCTAATTTGTTTGAGCGAGTAAAAAAACCCCACAAAAACCATAAACCTGAATAAAACAGGGAAACACTTTTATTCTTTCCTTCTTTTTCTTAATTTTCTTTTCCTTTTCCTTTTCATTTAATTTTCCATTTCCTTTGTTTCAGATGCAGAAAGCCTATGGAGTATTTACAGTCTATTTATTAGCAAGAGTTATCCCCCATCTCCACTAATACATTCAGTGAAGGCAAGTTTGCAACATTTCTGCCAAGGGATTCTATATTAGACAGAGGATAATGTTAAACTTTATAGATGTCAGTGATCATTTCCAGTGGGAATTTACTACATTGGCTTGATTTTGTGTTTCTGAGACTCTCATTACAGCTGTGCCAGGCTGTATATGGCAGTTCTGGAAAAGGAAAAGGCTCAGTGGGGATTTCAGTGTTCCCAGCTTAATGGTTTTTGTTAACAAAAAATAAAAGCAAAGACAGCAATCAGGGATAAGTTTGGAGAGCTGCATAGCGTCTAACAGGGAATATGCACGGTGGGGATGAATTTGAGCTGGCTTGTTTCCCCCTCTGGAAGTCCTGCTGCTGCCTGAGAACACAGGTGTGGATGGCAATGAGGCAGAGCTGGAGGCAGGCAGGGGAGGAGGAGAGGAAAGCACTGCCAGCAGGGTCTGCACAAGGGTTAGGACCACTAGTTCAGGATAAATCTTAAAAATGGTATAAGGAAATCTTACACCTTTAATTACCAATGCCTTATGAAGGAGTTCTCCTAAAGGAAATATTCAGGTTGTCAAGTTTAAACAGTGGAACAGCTGGGCACTTTTTGGAGGCCAGTGGAGAAAAATCCCGGCTGCCTTGCATTTTAGGAGCCTGAGTCAAATGCCTGGTTCCCCAGATATATGTATAGCACTCTCCTCTTTAAACTTTAAAATACACTGAATGGAAATTAGGCATAGCTGAAGAGGGCAGAAGTAATAAATTCTCCCCTCCAAAAGGAACTGCTTGGAACAAGTATTAACAGAGAAAGAGAGAGTCCTAGGCCCCTTCCCAGGATTATAGCGCTTCTTGTTTGCAACCCACAATGACTCTTTGGTGTAAAATACAGCCAGTTTAAGGGCCAGATGCAGAGTTCTATCTCTCCGGAATGTGCGCAGTCTTGATCATCCAGATGAACAAACCATGAAGTAAATATGACTGAGTAGAGAGGTTTCTTTAACCAGCTTCATTATCCACAGGCTTCAGTAGTTTTAAGTATTCACCAGAATGAACCACTAAAAGTCAATTTTGTGCATTCCTAACATTTAAAATGTCTTTGTGATAACCATGGTGACCATTACAGCTGAAAAAACCCCTCAAGTGGGGAAAACACACACTTGTTTTAAATTAACAAATGGAAAGTAAAATGGGAAAGTGTGGTTAAAAGAGCCTAAAAAAGATCACTGTTACTGCTTATGATCACTTTGGTGTTTAATGCAATCTTCATTCTTGGCTTCTATTTATAACTATATACTTCTATGCATTCAAGCTAATTTTCTGCTAGTGTATCAGAATAGCAGAGTAGTTTTTGCAGTCTGCTTTCTTTAACTGAAAAAATCCAGATATAGTTTAATAAAGAGGATTCAGTTTCTGATCTGATTCATGTACAAGAGCCCAGACTCTCAAGGCTACAGAATGAGATATGTACAGCTCCACATGGCTTTCAAAGGGTGAGGGGGCAGACAGATGCCTACATATCTTTCAGTCCTGGCATAAAGAAAGTTCAAGTGGTTGTAAGGAGATTTATGCTTTACTGGAGAGGTTTTAAAGGTATTTAGAGACCTGCCAGTGTAGGTACGTATTGATGAGTGTAAATCAAAACAGCCAAGCAGGCTAAACACCTAATTTTTGTATTTTAAGTACCTAATTTGTATGGAAGTTAGGTGCCTACCATATTGAGCCAAGTTAATAAATGCCCCTAGCTGCTACCCGTGCCTTGAGCTGTCCAACATACCTGTGTACTTAGAGTTTCAGCCTTACACATTCAAATTGCCTATGAAAACAAGGTTTGATCATGACTGCAAACTCTAGCCATGCAGCACAGTATTTATCATGGAAATGACCAATAAAATTAGGGGCATTGTCACTGAAGTGAAAATATTTTGTGTAGCTCTAGATGTAAGCTACCATTTCAGATTATTTTGGCAGCAATGACTCACTAGAAATCCATGCCAGTGACTGTGGAGTGGTGAGGGATAAGCCCGGTGGTTCTGGCAAGACCTCACAATTACTGTTCTGCAAGAAGGAGCTTTGCTCCCAGCAAGTCTTTTGACCACAGCTGGCTGGGAGGAAATCAGAGCCAGTGCTTGGAACAGAGACTACAGTTTGTGCATCTCTGAGTCCCCCAAGAGAGGCACTGGCAAAGGCTAGATGTAGGCAAAAAGAGAGAAGCAGAAGAGCTGAATTTAAATACTTTACCAGCAGGCTATTGTCTTTAAAATATTCATGGTTTTCTTTCATTAAAATTTTCCAACTTCTAATTAGAATTGGATGGACAACTTCTTTAAGAATGATTTTGGCATAAAAGCTTTTTCTCCATCAGCATGCTACCACATGGGAGTTGTGTAAGTCTCCATTCTCTTGTGTGATGTGGACTCACCAGGCTCAGCAATAAAATCATTTGGCCTCTGAATAAGGCAGACTACCATGAAGGAGAAAGACAGTTTGGGGCTGAATTGACGTTTAACTAGTATCTGAGGAATATTCAATAAACCAGAAATAATTTATTCTTTCTTTAAAGTTCTCTGAAATCTCTGGAAATTCTCTGCCACCGCAAACCTTTCAATGCTCTTGATCATATTTTCTCAGTCTTTTTGTTCAGCAGCAAGATACTCTTTTCACTACAGTATTAAAAACAGATCTGAATAACCCCTAGGATTCTAATATTTTACAAGCTCCCGAATCACTGAAGAGCCCTTCCCCACCCAGACTGACTACTGAAAGCCTGTCCTGTGCTGTGAGCTCTTCTGGTGCTCTGCAAAGGGAGAGCCCTGAGCAAGGCTCAGTGGCCCCAGCCGGGAACACGTGAGTCCAGGCTCAACAATAGCATTGCTTTCTCTGCTTTCACTGCAAATGAAACACAACCGTTTTGTTACTGAATAGCTGCATGAGGAAAATGTTGTTAACTCTTGTTTGGTTAACAAATCCCATAAAACCTAAGGCCACAAGAAATGCGTCACAAATGCTGACACTGGAGTGAGAGTATAGGCTAGCTGAAGAAGAAACCTTTCATTTTTTTATGTAAAACTTTAAATTTAAAAAAAATATTTGAATAGAACTATTCTAGAAAAACTTGTTATATGATCATAATTTACCTGAAAAGTCTAATTGCACATTCAGGATAATTGCATTCAGAGATGCAGAGCAATTGTATAAATGGTTTAAATTTTTTTTTTTTTTCAGGTAATGAAGAGGCTAAAAAAATCACTTTTTTTTTTTTTTTATAAATTATGAGCATAAAAGAAGATAAATGTGTATAACATATTCCCTAGAAATTGTTTTATTCTGCCCAGCACTATATCTTCCTTCCCATTTGTAAGTGAAGGTGAAAGATATTGAATGGAAATCCTTGCAGAAGTGTTTCACTGGAAATGAGATTAAGGCAAAATCACCAAATGGAAATTGAAATAGACCATCCTTTATATCTGTTTCTTTGCAGCACAATTACATTTTAGTAATTTTGTTTAGCATGTTTTTAATATATTGCTCATTTGAGACCTGCTGAATAATTTCATGGGAACAACTGTGTTGTTACTGGAAGAAATTTCTTGTCATTGCAAACAGTGGGAAAACACAGTTATTAAAAGCTGATAAAATATTGGTATTTTTACTGCAAAATAACTACTAGCTATTATTGGCACTGCTTAGAATTCATTTAATTTACTTTGTTTCAATTAGGGTTGTGCATACAGAGAAGTTTGCTTAGGGTTTTGCTGCTAGCTGAACAGAAGCAGAGTGAGAGATACAGCACTTCAATGCAGTATTTATGGGGAAAACACCACACATTCCTGCTGGAGCTAGTAAAACTGCCTGTGGCTAAGGCTGCTTAGTCTTTGCCATTAGCTCTATTTTCTTTGCTTTATCACTACACAGAACTGCTCAAGCTGAAATTTGCCACGCTTGCCTCTGCCTTGGGTAAGGTTTTTTGAAATATTTCAACTGTAATTCCTCAGCTGTTCCCAAGAATGAGTTTAGGAGGAATGAGTTTAGGAGGAATAAGTAACATATAAGTGGTTTCTGCTTTTCTTGGGCAGTGTGCTAAAGACAAGCAGAGGGCTAAAATTGGGAGTGTTCCCTGCAAGGAAACATTATCCATTACCCTCTGCCAGGAGAGATTGTAGTACCTGATCTGTGTCTCTAGAGTCCACATCAGGGTCTATAGGATCTGGTGAGGATAGAGGTGCACCTCAGCAGGACCCAACAAACAGAGGGTGGGGACCCAGCTGCCACTGGAAATTCAGATTTACTTGGATAAAAGGGGCTGGCAGGAGAAGAGGAGGGAGGCCAGGGAGACCTTCCCTTCCTCCCCCATATACAACGACAGAGCAGTGGGGATCTCCATCTGTCCATCATGTCTCTAGAGAAGTCACCAGTGTGGCTTCCTGGTCAAGGTACCGCTGTTAGAAGCAGAAAATTGCTTTAACAAGTCAACCAGAACAAATAGTGTGGGTATCCCCAGCTGCTGCATAAATACAGTCCAAGCCTGCAGAGCCCCAGGCAGGCACTGGTTTCCTGGGGCTGGTGCCATGTTCTTCACACCAGGATGCCCATCGCTTGGAGTGAGTCACTGGCCCTGGAAATCATTGGTATTCACACTTGTTCATTGACATCCTTCTTGAAAGCTGCTGCCGAAATTCCTGGCAAGATTCCCTTCAGCAGCAAGAAGTCGTTTTTGCCTGACCTCTGCTCCTGGCACAGAGCCTGCCTGGATGACACAGAGGTTGGAGGTCAGAGCATCCTGGCCTCTGTTGCTGCCCAGAGATCACTCCTTGGATGAGGTCCCAGGATGATGATGGTGGAGGCATTTTTACTCCTTCTCTGACCTTTTAACATAACCAGTGGTGGGACAAGGTCTGGTTAATGGTCAGTCTCTGGAAAAAACATCCTCAGGTCCAGTTTCTCTAACCATCTTAAAATGAGCATGTTCCTCTGTGTCTTTGCTCTTTCTTAACACAGTGTTAAGTAAGGTAGTGAAGTGCTCAGGGAGGATCCAGAGAAAGTTCTTCCACTGCTTATTGCTACTGGTGATGAAAGTAAGAGTTTTGTATCTGTCTCTCAAGAAGCTGAGGGCTCCTACTTTTTTGACAGATGGATAATGGAAGACACTACAGAAAGTCAACTCTGACATGGTTAGGGATATGACCTGATGCCAGTTAGCTTGTTAAGCCCACTGCCTTTCAGAATAAATTTGTCAAGGTTGTATTTGCACTGGAGTTGTTTATAACCTTTCCAGGATAAAGGAAAAAAGCCCCATGAATTCAGACTGCTAACCAAGAGTTGTGTAAATCATTGGTGAGGCATGATCTGTTTCTCCTGTCTAATAGTTTGTCCACCCCACCTGTAATGACCCTGGCCAATTTTCTTGTTGAACCAGGACTCAGTCAAACTATTAAAGTTCTCTTCATGTGACATCTTGGGACTTGGTGTCATTTCACGTCCATAAAAATGCTTTGTTCCTTTGCAGCATAGCCAAGGAATGTTCTTAGAGAGTCTAAGGATTAATTCACATGTGCCTTTTACTACCCCTTTATTTTTTGAATTTAACTAATTACTTTAAGCAAAAGATATATCATACTACTTGTCCTCAGAGTTCAGCCTGTTTCTACAATTAAAGATTCTATTTCTGCAATTAAAATTTACTTTTAAATCTGGCCTAATGTGTTTTTCATTTTCACTTTATAATTTCCTTCTCTAAAGAATTTTCTTGTCTGTGAATGAAAAAAGACCTTTGTGCAAAACTGAACAGTGGTTTTATCATTACTCTACTTTTTCTTTCTTGGAACAAAACCCTCATTTCATATTGTTACCTTTCCTCTTACCCGTTTCATTACTGCAACATAATTCCAAACTGATTTGTAAAATCATCCAGCCTTTATATTGCTGTTGGGGTGAATCTCAACCTAGTACAGGAGGTCTTGTTCAGAAATATCTCAAGCTGGTGTAAACTGAAGTCTGAAAAATTTTTCTACAGCTGCATAGTACGTTACCAGCACACATCCATTCTGTGACAGAGCCACAAGACTTGGCAGGGATTGTTATCCCTATTTTAGGGTCTTCAGGAGGACCATGCTTTCTGCATCTCACCTGCAACCCATTATTTGCAACTTTGAGCATGGCAGTAAATGCCATATGAGATACCCTGGATCTGGGCTGATCTGACTGAAACTGAGGGTTTCCTTCTCATTGCCTGGCACCAAGAAAGCAAACCCCAGCCAGCACCTCTTTGCATCATCCTAACGCCTGGGCAGACATTTGTACTGATGTAGCTGAAATCCATATGGATTTCTGGCTGAGGGGGTTAATTAAATGTTGTTCCTATAGCATTGGTGTAGATGAAAAAAAAATTCCAATGTCTTGGATAATGAAGGCTAAATCCATCTGTGTCCACAACTGGTTGGAAAAGAATGGAGAGATTTAGCCATGCCCCTAGAATCACAGAGACAGCTTCTTGCATTACACAAATAAAATAGTTTGTTTGCTAATCATATGGTGATTCAAGTGATTTCTATTTGGTACAGTTTAATAATAGCATGATCTGATAATTGCTAGAATTTAATTTATTTCAGTCTGCATCCGCATGTTCCACAGGTGGTAATCAGTGGTCTTTCTCTGTCCCATGGGAGACAGTGACCTTATCACTCCTTCCTTGCTAAAATCCTGCTCTGTTCCCCAGGTACCAATTGCATTTCCTTTCAGATTTGTCTAATTGATGGATGGAATTAAACTAAATTCAGAGCAATTGCTCTCAACCTTTAAATAGCAGCTGGGTTGTGGCTTCTATTTCAGACTTGAAGAGGAGCCAGTGTTCCCAAAGGAAGTGCTGTTGTGCCAAAAGCCTGCCTGCTTTGCCCAAGGACTGTTTTTGCTTTCTCCCCAGAAGACTTGCTTTGCACAAACACTCAGACCATTGGGGACACAACACTGCCCCTTTAGAGTTTCTACCGTTCTAGACAAAATCTGCTTCACATTGATTCATACTAACAAAACCATTTTCTGAAGACTACAGTCTCCTGGATGCTAGCCAAAGCTGCCTGTGTCCTATCAGTATGCTGCAGCACATACTACAAGCTTCAAACAAGACTAATATATAAAGTCAACACAAATTATTATATTAAGTTCATAGCATCAGTCTAATTAATAAAAGAATAGCAACAGTTTAATATTAAAACAGCTTTACCTATTTTATGCTATAAAATCAGTCTGCCTCCAGAGAGTGAGGTAGGATTTCACTCTGTGGTTTTGCAGGAACTTGGTTCAGATTAACCTGATAGCATAATATGCCCATTAGAAGCAATAAATTTATTTCTTGTACCACAGTAGCTGTATTGAAGATAATACAGGGATGATACTTCAATGATCAAAATAATTAACTTTTTGAAGTCATGCTATTTCACTGTATTGCCTGAAGTTCCAGTGCCCATTACAGACTCCTGGATACTTCCAGTAACTGAATCATACAGGGAGGTATTACCTTGAGAATATCAATTATCTGGATACAGGAAAAACTTAGAATACTTAAGGAAAGGAGAAAAATATATGACATTCTGATATTGCTTGTTATGCACAGCGTTCAAAACTTGATGTTTATCACTCCCTTTAGTGTTGGAAAGGAAACAAATCTCTTTTGGGGCCTCCTCTAGGTAAATAGGTGTTTCCTTTTGTAAGATACCTCGTGTAAGGTCAGGATTAGCTTTTGCCATAGTCCCTCAGTTTTATGATATGAGAGGGTTATATCTCAGGGATTTTGGGGGGGGGGGGGAGGGGGGAAAGAATAAATTTTTATTGTTACACTCAAGAAAATAATTCCAGGAAGATTATAAAAGCTCAGACACCTTACTAAGTTAATGTTGGAAACATCCTTCAGTCAGCACTAGACTTCAGAATTACAATTTAAAAGGCAAATACATCTATTGGCTGCTCCATTTGACTTTTTACTGAGGTATATCTGCTTTGAGACGGTAAAGTCAAAAGCGGAGCTGAGCTGACTGTACTCGTCTTTCACTTACTTTCCTTAAAAAGTTAACAGGAACTCAGACTTTCATGTTGTGGGACTGTATTAAAAGAAGTGTCACCTACCTCAATTGAAAGACTCTGTCTGCCCTTTGGGAGCCCTTCTCATTATAGATGCTGAGGTGTCCTTGAGCTTTGAAGCTGTTATCCAGTTCAATATATTGTACATTGTAGATGACTGTTTTATTTTTCCCTCCGAAAGCACATTTTCAGCTTTTGGTCACAGGTTAACTTTAATTACATTACCCTTTCTAGAGATGAAGGCTCTGTAAGCAACTAAAAAAGTACCATTCATTTACAAGTACACAAGCAATGAACTTTTCCTTTTAAAAGTGACTTTATTTCCAAGAAATGCATTCTTATTTTCCAGTATTGTGTTCATTGATCATGGGCTTCACAAGAACTCTTTGATCACAGTGATGGAGTTACTGTTTTGTATTTGCTGAATGGATTTTATCAATGTCTTGCCTTAAGAGTTCTTAGCTACATACTTCTTTGATGTGGTAGTTTAAACAAACTCTTCATTGTCTTGGTTATTTTCTCTGTGTTTTGGAATATGTAATTCTGTGAATTCAGGAATTGTCAGGAGGAAATATGAGTCCTAGGAAAACAAGCCAAATTCACAAGCATATAATAAAGAATTATTTGAACATAACTACAAAACAGGTTAAAAAGGTTTATAAACAGAAGTGATATTGGTCAGTCTTTCCAGCACAAATTATCTCCTTTCAGTCTGATCAGAAGGGGAAATCTTTCGACTAAGTGGGGTGGAGTACATTTGTTTTAAGTTTAACTTGATTATGTTGTTCAATCAATTGGTAACTGCTGGATTCCTGGAGCATATAGGTGGCCTCACAATCATGAGGACTGAATGTCTGATTTCACTCCTTGACTTCCACGTAAAGCCATTAATCACCAGTTTTTCCTCTCACACCAGCATCATCCCCCTAGACCCTGCAAGGAAAATGAGTAGCGATAACGTAGCAATTACCAACTCCAATGGGCTGACAGAATTAGCCATCAACCACAGGTCACCAAAAAGTCAGGGGTGCAGAGCTGGGCCCGAGGGTGCTGCTGTGAGTGCTCTTTGCAGGGCACTTGTGGCCCCACCTCGCTGGTGAAAAGGGACCTCCTTGTAGGGAGGACGTTCCTCTGAGGTGAGAAATTAAAATGCTTTTTCTAAGAGCTATGGTAATGGCTGTACTGCTCCCCGCACATTTTCCTCACTTGCATTCTTGGACCATCACAGCTATAATGATGCCATTACCACTTATTTAACCTGTCAGAGTATTTTACTGGGTTCTTAAACTATCAGCCCGGGATATGGCAGTAAGTTGTGCTGATGGGGTTTATCGTTCATGAAATACGCCTTCCCAATTCTAATGTGCTTGTCAGTACAATCTCCAAGAAAAGATACTAAGATTTTAAATGAAGAAATACAGAATTCCTCAGGATGTTTTAAATCTTATCTATAAGTTCCAGAGGGATGTCATTTATGCATTATGTTCCCTTTAGGAATGTAAGTTACTTTTTTATTTGGTTTTAGCACTTTTGAAAAATACCACTTAGCATAAGACACTTAGTAATAGAGCTATGTGAAGCTTTATTTGCAGGTCACCTTCTTAAATTGTTGCGAGATTATATTCAATGAATAAATTGAAGCACCTCAAACATTACAGAAGTTATCAGGAACAAAAGTGTGTTGTACAAGAGCATTTTAGGGATGACATAACATGATAGGCACTGATAGCGGCTCTGGCAGATCTCCTAAAGTCAATAAGCACGTAGGGTAAAGCGTGGTGCAGAACACCAAAGGCAGCTTATTACACATTCTCTGCTTGATCACAGATTAAATTGAATGTGAAGAAAAAACTTAAGACAAAGAAAGTTTCTTTGCATTTCCCCAGGAAAGTGACTCATCTGAATTCTGGTGGAACTACCCCTTTCAGGATAAATTAATACCAGAAGTCTCAAAAATTCCTAAATTATTAGAGTGTTTCTATATTCCACATGCATTAATTCTGCAGAGAGGTGTAGGTTTCATCTTCTGTGGCCACCAAACACTCAAGTCTGTTACAAAAGCATAACATAACTATGTTACCTCTCATTTTTATGTTGATATGTTGTGCATAACAACATACAAGTGAGAAATTTCAGTTTCATGTCAGACAACATATACTGGATATGCACAGTGCTGAAAAAAATTGCATCATCATTGCATCTATACCTGGAGCAGTTAATTTTGATTTTGTTACTTATTTATAGGAGAGGATGCCACCATATCATCGACATACTGCAAAATTAAGTTCCACTTCTCAAATATTTCAGTGGGTTTCCCTGGCTGCTGTTGTGTTCTACTGCTCTGGACATGCAGATTTGAGTGCCATTACTGTGATTGAAGTTGATAATAAGGTGAACTGCAAGTCTCTGAGGCTTTTCCCCATCTCTGGTCCATGTTTTTCCTAAGAGGAGTAGTACTCTCAGCCATTTATCTGGAATTAGTTTCTGTCATAATTTTCATAAAGAGAAAGCAAGTAAAATATCCCAAAGAGTGAAAACTAAGAAAAGGAAGAAGCTAAAACATAACTTATGCTGCCATTTTTTAGAGAGAAAATATCATGTCAGTGTGTTTATGCTTGCTTTTCTTTGTGTTGCTGAATATCACACAAGCCAAAGAATAATTACCCAGGATGTCCTTATTGATATTGCTGATCATAGAACCATAGAGTCGTTTAGGCTGAAAAAGTTTTTTAAGACCACCAAGTTCAACTGTTAACCCACCACTGCCCAATCTACCATTAGACCGTATAAATGTGGATCACAAGACCTCAATACAAGACATTAAAAGCAGTTTTGTGTTTGAGAACAGACTAAATTGTCCGTAAAAACAACCAAGAAAACCTGTCATCTAAATTGAAGTATGCTAATGTGTTCTCATAGATTTGACAAGAACAAATGCACCATCATGAAAGTATCAGACACTGTTTTCTCTTGGTTATTGAGATTTCTTTCCATCTAAACAGCCCTAACTTTTGCTCTCATGTACACAAGGAATCTAGTGATTTGCATAAACCTGGAATTTTCTCTATTCTGTGACAGCCTCCCTTGATAATTAAATGGCAGAAATTTGAAATGAAAAGAAAAATTGCAGCTGACAAATACATTGAAAGAGAGCTTTGTAATAATCTCAAGGTAATATCACACTACTTTACATCCTGCAACATTTTAATAGATACTGTTATTCTAGAAATCATGCCCATTATTTTTCAAAACATGCTAAAAAATCTTAGGCACCTTGTTAAGAAGCAGGAGAAACCATGGGATGGTAGAAGTGCAGAAACTTGTACAAACATGGAAGTACTTTCTCCATGACGCTAGTTTCCTGCAAGTGTCTCTCCATTTTCAGCAATTATCCTTACTATACGTTATCATATCACAAATTTGGTGACTTTTTTCAGTGCTCCTTTGTTATATTAATATATATATAAGCTCCTTTCAGTGCTTATTTGTTATATTAAGAAATATTTCTGCATGAAGAGGAAACACGGACTAGGGACACTCTTGGCATGATTTTTTTTTTGTAGGGCTGAAGGATGAGACAGTTTGTGGATGATATCTAGGTGATGATGATATTTATGCAGAAAGAATTCAAGTAAAAAAAACAAACCTAGGAATGGCATCATGAAGAATATTGAAGCAAAGATATTGCATTTATAAATATCCTAATAGCTTGGATTTCATTTGGCATAGTCCCTCAAAGGTTTCCATAGTATTTAAATACATTCTACTGGATCTTTTACGTAAGAAACTTTGCTGGGTTCTCTGCAGATTCAGGCTAGATATCCATTATCATTAACTACCTTCACATTTCATTTTGAGATCACAGGTTAAATACTTTCTTGGAATTCCTCAATTAAGAATAAATGTAAGGTACTTTCTGAGTATATTCTGCTAAATTCCCAAAGAGATTGGGGCAGTTCTCAGAGGCAGGTTGATACTTTACACACATATTAACTTCACAAACAAGACTGCTAAGAAATTGAGTCAAATAATTGTTGATTTCACACTTTGACTTAACAACTTATTGCCAAAACCTGTCTTTCCTGCTGCAGGGGAAGGTCTTCAACATCCCCCAGCCTCTCCAGCACAAGCCAGGGAGGAAGGGGCAGGAGCAATGTGGGCTCCTACGAGGTTCTGCAGGTAGAGATGTGCTTACATCTTCTCCTCTGTCACTGCACTGGGGCAGAGGAATTGTCTGACTTGCACAGCCTGGCATTTTGTCTCCAAATGAGTGAAATGCTGGCCTACAAGACATCTGGGCTTTTCTGTCTGGCTGCTTGAGACCTTAGTTTGATTTCCACATGGTCAAAGATTGCCCTGTGTTGTGCCAAGCAACAGATGAGCATTCCCTACACACATTTGGGGAACATTTTTCAAATAAAATAACTGAGGAAATATTTAACACTGATTTAATAGGATAATTAATTGGTTAGATTTCTTTTTTTGTTTCTCTTTCTCCCCTTCCACTTCTTCTTTCTCCCCTTCTTGTTCTTGTACTTTTTCTTGTACTTCTTGTACTCCTTCTCCTTCTCCTTCTCCTTCTTTCTCCTTCTCCTTCTCGTCCTTCTCCTTCTCGTCCTTCTCCTCCTCCTTCTTCTCCTCCTCCTCCTCCTCTTCCCCCCCTCTCCTCTTTTATCTTTTTTCTCTTTATTTTCCACATGGTATATTTTTGGAATAGACTTTCCCACTTTTTATTCTGGTCCCTAACTAGACTGATGAGTCACTGAAGCTATCAATGGGATTTTTCCAGCCACCCTCGCTCTGCACACACTGCACTCCAAGGTAAAGGTCTTGATGACCTCTGGAGGCCAAAATGAGAAACTTTTGAATTTTTTACCGTGTGTTTCTGGAAGAAAAGAGCAGACCCAGTGCTCTCCACTGCCATTAATAAGAATATCTCATTACAGATGAGTTTCAATGTATAGAAACTGAGGATGAAGGAACTGTTTCATCAAAGACCAAATGTGCCAGATATAGACAAAAAGACAGTCTTTGTGGCTCTGCGAAATGTACATTGAACACACTGTGGGGCATATTGAAACAGCATGAAATTAAGTATGATTTTTCAGGTTTTCTCATGCTCTTTCATGCTACAGAAATTCAAGTAAATTCACAAACCCTCTTTTCCAAGTTTGATCTCTTACCATTACATTCATCTTATTTGGCTCTCAGACAAAACTCTATTTTAATAACTTCTTTGCTAGAGAGAGGCTTAGAATACTATAAATATGTGATTCAGTTTGATTCCCCTTTCCTTAAAGACTGTGGAAATCAGTTATAATCTATGACATATGATAAACTGTGCAGAAGGTGCACTTAAATATTGAAAAAAGAAATTTCACAGCCCTAGATATTCAGATAAAACTTCGATTGAGCCAAACAGATGCTTAAATTCTATTGAAACATTGAGGACTTAACCACCCACGTAAAATCATAACCATGCTTAAGATCTTTGCAGAATCAAAATTTTACTGGTATTTACAAAAAATGGAGTGATCCCCAGTGTCATCTCTATAACTTACTTGTTTTAAATGTCCTCTAATACTTTCAGTATTTATCCTTGTGACACTTACCTTTTGTCTTGCCAGGTTTTAGTATTTAAGATTAGAGGGGAACCTTTAAGCAAGCAGGATGATGATCTGCATGAAAAGGCTTAATATTGGTCCCATTATCCTTGCCTAGAGACCAGTTACTCCTGGTTAAATGAAGCACAGCTTCCAGAAAGCCACTTAGTCCTGGATTGTGGTTATCAAATTCATTCCTTCAATGTCTTGCTCCAGTGGTTGAGGCCTGTCATTTTTTGAAGTGTGCTTTATTTTTCACCTGGCTGTGGATGACCTCAATATTCAACGATTGCCTCTCTTATGTGCCGGTCTTTGCTAAAACTGGGTCCTTTTGCATCTTTGTCCAGCAAGGCAATCAACTCATGTAATTTCCCAGTCCTTTCTTTGACAGGATAAACAGGTTCCTTAGTTTTGACTGTGAAAAAACTAAATATTTTAAATTAAATTTAATTTTATTTCACATAAAAATTTTCAATAATTTCAATAATTTTTGTGATCCCAAATAGTTTTAATTTCCTTTAAAATGTAGGTACTAGAATTGTTACCTTCTATCGTAAGACTCAGTTTCTCATTTAAGATACTTAAATCTTTTAGAACTGCTCTGTGCTGGGACACATGTTCTTTGTCTCTTTGCATGACCTGAATCCCATGTTCCAACACATACAGAATTTCTTTCAACTGTGTTATAATGATTCAGACTCAACTTGTGGTCTGTTGAGAGCGTTCTCTGCTGGTGCTCTGCCCTCGTTGCTGTAGACATCATTAGATAATTTCCTGTATATAGGCTTAAGTCAAATTGTATTAGAAATGATTTTATATTTATTTCTAGAACACAAATAGAAATGATGAAGAGTATCACTTGGCACTAATTTTGGTAAGAATCACTTAAGAGATGCCCTCATGGATTGCCCTTTGAGATCTTAAAACAGTTTAGTGTAAGGTTATTGATATCGTAAAGTGCCAATTCCTCAGCTGGGATGTGTGTGTGTGTGTATGTGTGTGTGTATGATGATAAAAAATAAAAATACATCCATTACATCCATTATGTATATATAGTACGCAATCAGACAGGAAGTAAACTCACTGAAGAATGAAATCAGGTTTGTTTTGCCAAGTCTTGTTGCGGTCAAATTGTGCTGAGTGACTTTAACTGGTCTGATCATTATTAATTAATTTTTATATTTGGGGTTGATGTTGGAACAGCTGTGTTCTTCAGCTGCCTACTACAGGCTGCTGGTCAGGTCTGAACATTTACTGCGTGGAATTTTGTTAAGCACTCTGAGTTAACAGTACTGAAGGTAGGTGCACCAGTCTCACATCTTCTTGCCTAGCCCTTTTATACTGATGCTTACTTAGGCCAGATAGTTTAGCAACTGCTGGCAGTTGGAAACACCGTCTTATTTTTCAGTGCCATTTGAATACTAAACACATCTTGGGTCTTCATGCATATGTGAACTATTCTGTTTCCTTCCAAAGAAAAAACTATTATTGTTAGTTATTGAAAACTCTGCTATTTCCCTTCATTACTAGCTGTGCTATCATTCTTCTTCATGACAGGTATATTTAGTATATTAAGAATTCTTTTTCTCCTAATATAGTTCTTTTAATTCCGTATCACCATTCACATTCATGCTCAATTTTATCTTTTCCGAAGTTCTTACCTGCTGATCTCTGTTCCATTTTCTGTGCTCCAAAAGCTTACCCTGAGTTTGCACTGAGTGCTGTCTATTCCTCCCATTTCTCTTTGCAATATTTGTTACTCAACTTATCACCCTCATTTTGTTAGTGAACTAAAAGGAACTTGTAGAAAAACATTACGTCTTTTCAACTGTACACCAATGGCTTTTTAATCATCTAATATAAGTTTCTAAAGAGTGCTAGGAGGAGCCAGAAAAAAAAAAGATTGCCATTCAGAAAAGAATCACTTCTCATAATTTCTCTCAGCTTGACAAAACTAACCCTTATTTTCTGTTTTTCCACACTGAATGTAATCAGATTGTGATTGCTGATCTCCAGGCTTTGCCAGCTTCCTCTCCAGTGACTAAATTTTCTCTCTTTTTTAAAAGCCAGCACAACAAAGCTTGCTATAGAGTTGCTTTTTGTTGGACATATCGTTGCTGTGAGAATGTGCCATCTACTGCTTCAGGACAGTTGTGTTTTACTACAGGCTCCCTGGGTGACACCTAGAAACCCACCAACACTTTTTTCCTGTCTTTGCATTGGGACCAAGTGGTCAGAGAGGGAGCTGTGCTGCTCTCCTTTTGGGAATAATGTAGCAGCCATCCCTGCCCATCTCCCCATCTCAGTTTCCCTGCTGAGTTTTGTCTGATGTGCATCAGATGTTGAAATTGCACATTTCTCTCAGCTGTACATTACCAGAGCAGTTCCAGGTCTGTAACTCTGTGTTTCTGGGTGGGTCAGAGGCAGAAATAAGCAGGCAGGGATGAACTCTCCAGCCTGGCAAACCAGGGCTGTGGGAGAACGCAGCTGAAGCCTGATCTCCCCTCAACAGACAGCAGCACAGAACTATTGCCACTGCTGCAAAGTCCATTTTTGGGCTTACAACGGCTGGGTATCCCAGCATTTTCAGAAGTCCTCAGCTGAGTCTTGTTTGAGCTATCTCCCCTGGGCAGCAAGGTAAGGAAAAAAATTTCTCCTTACCAGAGAGGATGAATAGTAAATGGCCTCAAGTTGCTCCAGGGGAGGTAAAGATTGGATAACAGGAAAGATTTCTTCACCGAAAGAGTTGCCAAGCACTGGAACAGGTTGTCCAGGGAAGTGGTGGAATCACCATCTTTGGAGGTATTTATAAGACACGCAGATGTGGTGTTTAGGGACAGGGCTTAGTGGTGCACTTGGCAGTGCTGTATTCACAGTCCTACTTGATAGTCTCTGAGGTCTTTTAGGTTCTAAATGATTCTTGATTCTATGAAATGGTTTGTGTCTTGCTTCCTTCTGTGGGTAGATCAAAAAACCTGCACATGCTTAGTGTCAAACATCCATCACACTTAATGAGTCATTTTGAATTTCAAAATTATTTACACATGGGGAATGAAACCAGAGGAAAAAGGGAAGAGTAGAAAAATGCTGCAGATTTTTGAATAGAAGCACCATAAGGGAATTTTTTCACAGCACTGCAAGAATCTACTCTTAAAATCTATTTAAAAGCTATACCACTTTGGTGTAGCTTTTAAACAACATGGTGTGTTTTTTTTTTTTTTTTCTTCTGATGCTCACTCATTTTTAATTACCTTTTGCTCCCTAATAAATTTAGTACACTTAAATTGAAAGTAGCTATGATCCACAGCCCCCACTCAGTATCAGAAATCTGTATGCAGTTGCACCTAGTGTTTCAGTTTGCATAACTTATTTGTGACGTTATTAAATCTGCTTGCATAATAAAATTAAATGCAGTTTACATTTAGTAATGTGTCTGCTCACTTGCCTGTAATCAAAGTGACAGCTTTTCCTTTAAACAGTCAATCAAGTCTCTGGTTCTTTCTGGCTCTGTTTATTTGATTGGAGTTGAGATGTCATAAAACAGAATGGAATATTTTACAAGTTCTGATTACATGCTTTGACTTTTTTAGGACTGCAATTTCTTTCATTCATAAAAGAAATCTCTGAATTATTAAAAAAAACCCCCCAAACCCTGATTTTCATTTCACATTTGATGATACAGTTACCAAAATCACAATCTGAATTTTAAATGTTTTTTCTCAGTCAAAAATAGCTAAAAAGCCTACACATTAAGATCTTAATTGATTAGATTATAGCAACAATTTCACGAATAAGGCATAGTTTTTCCAGGCTATATCCTCTGAGTAGAGCTGTATTTAAAGATAAGGCAAAATGATTCTACTACAGAACAGAATTTAGGAACTGAATGATACATCTGCAGCTGCAATAGTCAGTGGTTATTCGAAATAAAAAATATTGCGTAACATTTTTTATTACTCAGAAAATAGGTACATATCCTAAATATGCCTTAGTGAGGCCACGTTAGCTGTCACCAATCATCTTCATAATTTTGATGCACCTTAGCATAGTTTCCAGACAGATTAGCTCCATGATCTTGCCAGGCACAGAGGTGAGACTGACCAGCCTCTAGTTACCCAGATCTTCCCTTTTTCCCTTTTTAAAAATGGGGGTTATGTTTCCCCTTTTCCAGTCACTGGAAGCTTCACTGAACTGCCATGACTTCTGAAATGGGGTTTACAGTGCCTTAGCAACTTCATCCACCAGCTTCCTCAGGACCCCGTGGGTGCATCTCACCAGGTCCCCTGGACTCATGCACCTTCAGGTTCCTGTGATGGTCTCAAACCTGATCTCCTATGGTGGGCAGTTTTTCATTCTCCCAATCCCTGCCTTTGCCTTCTGTGACTCAAGTGGTGTGACTGGAGAACTTGCTGGTGAGGAATGAGGCAAAAAAGGTCATTGAGCACCTCAGTTTTCCCCACAGGAGTGTTTCCTTCCTGAGAAGGCCCACATTCCATAGTCTTCCTTTTATCACTGATGTGCCTATAGAAGCTTCTCTTCTTACCCTTGACATCCCAGGAGAGATTTAATTCTGTCAGAGCTTTAGCTTTCCTAACCTGATCCCTGGCTGCTTGGAGAATTTCTCTGTATTCCTCCCATGATACCTGTCCTTGCTGCCACCCTCTATAGGCTTCGTTTCTGTGTGAGTTTGTCCAGGAGTTCCTTGTTCATCCACACAGGCCTCTGGGTGATTTTGCCTGTCTTCCTCTTTGTTGGGTTGCATTGCTCCTGAGCTTGAAAGAGGTGATCTTTGAGCATCAGCCAGCTTCCTAGGGCTCCTCTTCCCTTCAGGGCTGGTACTTTACCAAGCAAATCCCTGAAGAGGCCAAAGTCTGCTGTCCGGAATCCAGGGCACTGAGCTGGCTGTGCACCCTCCTCACTGCCCTAAGGATCTCAAACTCCACCATTCCATGGTGACTGCAGCCCAGGCTTCCCTTGAGCCTCATATTCCTCACCAGCCCCTCATTTGTGAGAGCAAGGTCCAGCACAGCACAGCTCCTCTCCTCAATAGCTCCTCTGTCACTTGGAGTAGGAAATTATCATTAGTGCATTCCAGGAACTTCCTGCTGTATTGTGCTTCCAACAGATATTGGAGTGACTGAAGTTCCCCTTGGGGACCAGGACTTGTGAATGGGAGGCTGCTCCTACCTGTCTATTGAAGGCTTCATCTGTTGAGAACTCCTGGTAGGGCAGCCTGTCGCAGATCTCTGTTATAATGTTACCTGTCCCTGCCCTCCCTTCAGTCCTGACCCCTGAGCTCTCAGTCAGCTTCTCATCCATCTGCAGGCAGAACTCCTGGTACTGCAGCTGCCCATTTACATAGATGGAGGCACCTCCTCCTGGTCTCCCTGCCAGTCCCTCCTGAAATGCCTGCATCCTTCCATTTGAACACTCCTGCCCCAGGATCCATCCCACCACCTCTCCGTGATGTCAGCAGGATCACAGCCTTGCAGAGGTGCACATAACTCCAGCTCCTCTTGTTTATTCCCCGCGTTTGCAAAGAAACATTTAAGATGGACTCTCAACAGGGCAACAAGGTTGGTGAAGGGTCTGGAGAGTGAGTCATGGGAGGAGTGGCTGACGGAGCTGGGGGGGTTAAACCTGGAGAAAAGGAGGCTCAGGGGGGACCTTATCACTCTCTAAAACTCCCTGAAAGGACATTGTAGCCAGGCAGGGGTTGTTCTCCCAGGCAGCCTGTGACAGGTTAAGAGGAAATGGCCGCAAGCTGCAGCAGGGGAGGTTCAGATGGACATGAGGAAGAATTTCTTCACTGAAAGGAGGTTAAACATTGGAATGGGCTGCCCAAGGTAGTGGTGGAGCCACTACCCCTGGAAGTGTTCAAGAGATGACAGGATGTAGCAGTAGGTGCTATGGTTTAGTTGATAAGGTGGTGTTTGGTCAAAGGTTGGAATACAGTGATCTGGGGGTCTTTTCCAGTGTTAATGATTTTATGCTTCTATGATTCTTAAGAAGCTGACTTACTGGCTGGAGTGGCTGCAGTTCCTCAGTGCTGCCCTTCAGGTGTTTTCCTGCTGACCTGTAAATACTCTCCAGGCTCTGGGCATTTCTTGCTCGTCCTGGTATCCAACTAGTATAATTGGGATGGACTGAGGCTTCTTCTCCCCAGCAAAAGTGGTTTAAGCCTCTTCGCCAGATCAGCAACCCTATGACCAAAGATCTTCCCCTTCTCTGGCAGATGGGCCCAATCACTGCTCAGGCTTCTCAAAGAGAGTCCCATTATCCAAGCAGCCAAACCCCTGGCTGTGGCCCCAGTCCTGTAAACATTTGTTGATTTGCCAGATTTGCCTGTCCCTTCCAAACCGCTTCCATTTGACTCTTGGGAGGATGGATGAAAAAGCTATCTGTGTTCCAGATGTCCTCACCACTGCTCACAAGGCTGTGTAATCCTTGATGCTTTTCAAACATTGTATTTCAGATCAATCTTCGGTTTCAATTTGTAATATTCGGCAGACTGCATGAGCATCAGACATGGCCATATTTTTATTCTCTTCATCTTACCCTTTGATCTTTTCAAATACTATACACAGATACTTAATGGTTTTACTGCTACAGGCCTTATGGGATCCTACATTCAAAATACCTCTCTGGAACATATATTCAAAATAACCATTTGAAATATTTACGAAAGCACTATGATTAAATTAACTTTTTGTATATAACCTGATATAACCACAAAAAAACTAGGGCAAGTTTTTCAGTTCTGACTGTTTTCATGGTGTATCACTATATTGTAGTCTCAATGGACCCAGATTCAAGAAGTGATAGGTACTTTTAAGACATCATTATCTGAGGATGAAAAATGTAGATTGCAGCATTACTGAGATATGACTTCCAATAATGATAAATAAGAATCCAAACCAATGACATACTATACACATATTGGGAATATATGTCATTTATAAATCTCTTCAAATACACTTTAACTGCATGACACAAACTTTGAAAAAAGTTATAGCATCAGTTTAGGATATCCCCTCTTCATGAAAAGTTTAAATGGTACATATTACTAATAGGAATGATAACCCTACCAGTATGGATTTTCCTATATTTATGGGCAAATGATCTGAAAAAGCAGTATCTTGAAGCTGTCTTCCACAGGGAAGACAAGATGGGGCAACGAAATGTAAGAAGCATAAATTGCATTGTTTTCTTCAAAATCTAATTGATTAAATTTTTATGATGGGATTAATTCTCTATTCTGGAGCTTTAGTTTTGTATAATTCCAGAGACTTAACATGACTAGAAATTACCAAAAAATAGAAAGAATATTCTATTTCCCTAGGAAAAAAAAAAAAAAAAAGAAAAAAAAAAGAAAAAAAAAAAAAAAGAAAAAAAAAAAGAGCTGCAATAATCCCAAGAGATGAAGACTTCAGTCCTTCTTACCTCACTTCAGCTACCTAAAAGTATGGAGACATCCCTGTGGCAATAACCATCTTCAGGGTCCACCTGAGCACACTTTGGTCATCTTCTCTCTTAGCAGCTGTGAAGACAGTCCAAGTAACTACACAGAGCTCAGATATGGATTTTGCAGGACTATGTTTATATAAGAGAAATTTGACCCAGACATAAAGTCTGGTTGATTATTGTACTATTAATTAACTGTAACTACAGCTTTAGCAGCTGCATAAAAGTGAAAGTCTTCTGAATATCTCATTGAGTATAATTAAACTCTACATTATGAATATAACTTATTAGGAAGCCAATCTGTAATTTCAAGCCTGAAGGAACTCTTATATCTGGCCCAAGTGTGGTGAATTCTAATAGTTCTTCCACATTTTAGTATACAGAAGAAATTAAAAATAACTTGCTGTATACTTGCTTTCTGTACTGTGAATGTAAGTCATAAATAAATTGACAGCAGACATTGAAGGAGTTCTAAATTATTAGATTCAAATTAATATTATTTATAGACAAAATTTACAACTTAGTAGGTTAAGAGGAATCCTAACCCTATTAGAAAGGAAAAATAATTGTGAAGAATAGAAGAATAAACATCTTTTGATGTATCAGCAGTCTTTCAAATATTTTTTGAGAAATCCTGATAATCATATAGTTTTTGAATGTATGGGAAAATTAAATCATATACCAGTTCAATGATCGTATACCATATAGTAAATCATATCCCAGTCCAGTTCAGTGACTGATGTACATTCCTTATCTCTCCAGCCATTTATGAGATTGTTAAACTGCTACAAATAAAATCTAACAATCTATTTTATCAAGTTCCTGTTTGTGGAAATTAAAAACAATAAAAAATTATTTGGTCTGGTTTTTTATATCCATCTTCTTGGTGCCACCAAGGAAGAAGACATGGGGGAATGGTGGCTGACGATGCAGAGGCACTAGCATAGTACAGAGCTTAGCCAGGCAGCTCAGTGCTGCTCACAGGCTTGGAGACCCTCATCCCCTGAGCTTTGCTCTGGGCTCCCCCAAGGGCAGGCAGGTCACCAGGGGAAAGCAGGTGGTGACTGGTGATAGCAACAGTACTTTTACCTTACTGGATTCATGCTGGGTTTTTGCCAAACATAAATAATGCTCTTGACTCATGGTCATTAGGGCACTGTAAAAGCATTTGGTATTTCCCCCTGCAGTGCTTGTGCTTTAACTGCAAATAACTGACAGCAGCAATTTTGTTCCTCAGCACAGCTGTAACTTGATATAGGGTCCCTTGGACTGGTATCTCATTGCTACTGCCTGCACATTGCAGAAAGAGAAGCCTTTATTGGATGTTTCATGGCAGTTTGACTTTAACTGAGCCTTTTCTGGTCCTCTCATGAAGGCTGCTGAAAGTGGCTGTCTAAAACCCTTAGGAACTTTGAAGCTACTTTGCAGTGGAGCCACAGTTTCAATGCCTTACATGCAAGGGACTTATATAAGCACAGAAGAAAAATCCCCTCCTCACCAAAACAAGAGTAACCCTGGACACAGCCTCTTTGCAATAGGTTTTCCTCAGCCTTGGAAGACAATATAATTCAAAGCTGCCAGCCAGCTTTCCTAGTCACAAAAGTTACGTGCTAATTCTCAGATTTTCAGAGTGTTTGCTCCAGATCTAAAGTAGCCCTTCAATGTGTGCCAGCATGAGGCATACTTGCTGTGGGCTCCAGTACACAGGATAAAATTATATCCTCTGACCAGGCATCTTCTGTTTTGTAGCCCGGGTCTTCCATCCCCTGTGCTCCCACTCAGCTGTATTTCCAGCATGCTGAGTAACTGGGCTGCTTCATTGTAGAAGGTGATCCCCAAAAATCAAGACTCTCATCAGCAAGTGCTGAAAATGTTTAGTGTACAGGGATGGCTTTGTTGCAACTGTGATCTGGATACAACTCCTGCTTGCCTCTGCTGACCAATTGCTAGGAAAGGGCTTACCAAATTAAAAGAATAACTGTTTTCTGCTTATCCAGGATGATTTCTACTCTACCCCCCCTAAGAATGTACATTTCAATGGTGTACTATGGAGTTGTTGGTGAACCACAGCTGCCCCTGTTTCATGCAGAGAGGTGTTTTTTGAGAACTCCAGAACAAGTGATTTGTTTTCTTCTGATGTTGGTGCTGACTATTGGTTGTCTCACAAAATATATAAGTTCACTTTTTCTTCATGAGAAAAGTCTTCCAGTCTGAAGCAGAGTGAGGCTCTGGGCACCCTGCTGCTCCTGGTTCACACCCTGGACAACTGTATCCTAACAGCAAGTCCCCTTGTTCAGGAGCAGATGTGCCTGGATTGTTTCTTTCCATCAACTACAATTTGACCAAATGAAAATTGCTTCTGTCCTCACTGCAGCTTGGCCTGTGTCTTGGTGGTGCAGAGGAGCATCCTCTGGGAGATACTCTAATCCTGGGGAAGGTTTGAGGTTAAGGTTCCTTTTTTCTCAGTTAGTGCTCTAACTTTCATGCTAGTGTGTAAAGTGTAGGATGAATTTTGGAATGAAAATGGCCCTGGTTGCTACATTTGTACCGGGCTTGATCCTATCACATGCTTTAAAGCTACCCCTCAAGGAGGACAGATAAAACACACACACTGCTCTGCTTCAGCTCATGGTGGCCAAAGTTGCAGCAATTTTATAGATATGATCAGAAAATTGGAAGAGATGGGGCTAGAAATATCTCCAGGCTACATTTCCTGCACTGTTCAGGATAACTTTTGGTTTTGTAACTGGGGAGGAAAGAATTCCTGCATGTTGTCAGTATGATGCATATACCTCCTTTGCAGGACATGACATGAAAATGTCAGGCCAGAAACATTTTGGAAGATGTCAATCAAATGCACACCTTCCTCAGTGCTATCAAAGCATCCAGGAAACACTTTATCTTGAATGCTTCATGGCAGGAAGAGCTGCAGGAGGTAAAAAAATGGAAGCTTTTAAAAGTTATTCATGGGTTTATTTATCATAAGACAAATTTACATTTTCTCAGGGTACCCAGCCTGAACAGTGTGCAAGACATCATTTAAATAGATTTCTGTTAGTTTTCAAAAAATTTAAACTGCTGCTCCTGAAAGGTCTTATTTATAAACACAGCTTCCCACATTAAAAATGGAAATGCCAGGCCAATATGTCATATTAAATTAAGCAGCAGTAATGCTCAGACATGGCCAATCCATCTAATTTGAAGCCAATGAAGAATTATTTTAATTCCAAGCTCATTTAGATTGTATCTAAACCAGAAATGTTTATTTTTTAACGGGTATGAAGCACATTACACTAATACTGCTGAACTCATTACTTGGAGGAAGGACTAAAACTTTTAGTCATTAGGCAAAAGCCCACTTCTTTCTGGTATTTTAACAGTTTTCTGGGTTCAAATTCAAGGCAGTGATCACATTTGCATTTTTGTTGGCAGCACATAATCAGGGAAGTTATCCCACATCATTATTGAGTGTTTTTATTACCTTTCATTTGCAGGAGAATTCCCTGATTTAAAAATCATCTGATGAGGCTCGGACTGGGATGGACCTGTTTTATAATTATTATTTTAGTAGTAGCAGTAAATGTGGTAGTATTATAAGAATGAAAAGCAACCTGGTTTTCCCCATGTTAAATTAGAGCATAAACCCTCGCACGCCGTCTCTGTATTGGCAAGGCACCTAGAAGGAATGCTGGTACCACAGCATCTGTCAGAGTTGCAGCTGAAGGAAATTCAGCACAGAGGCACATTCTCTTTGACTTTATTCCCCCCAGACAAACCTTTGTTCTGGTACTTCCAATGTTTTATAAATGTCTCCTTCTCTGTCCCCGGGAAACATCTGTGTGAGGCACATCTGCCTCCTGATCTCTGGCAAACACTGTGACAAGGGGAATCATCCTGGCATCCAGCAAGTGCCACCTCATTTGTCACCATGGCGCCTGTGCTGCCCCCACAGTTCCTTCTGTCTCACTTTGTCTGACCCTCGGCTCTGTATAAGTTCATACAAAAGAGGGATTTGTCTTCACAGTTCCTGCAATTCTCTTTATTTTTGAGGTCTATTTTTGAGATTGGGCTATCTGTTCTGTGTAGAAGGAAGGGCTTAAGGAGAAAGGCAGCAATTTATGACTTTATAAAATACTTTCTTTAGCTTTTTCAAGTTTGTTTGAGTAGTGATTCTTTCTCTTTCTGTCTCTCATGATTTACCTTCATTAAATGCTCTGACCCATGCTTAAAAAACTTCCATACAGACCTCCTTCTTTCTTAAACATTTCATCTCTCTGCACTAAATGACGGCAGAAGAGAAAAGCTTCCCAAGGTGCAGCGTGAGGAAAGTGTGCAGGTGCAAACCCAGACAGGGAAAAGGATTAATTCAAGCCTGAAAGGTCTCTGTAAGCTGGGAAGGTATGCTGGGAAGGTGTTTAGACAGATAAGGGTAGGAGACCCAGGAAGACAAAGCCTGAACTTAGGGCTTTTTGGAGGATTTGTGAAAAAGATGCCAGACAAAACAGTAAATAGGGATTCAACTGGACAATGCAGTATCTGTTAGAGGTGTTTTAGGGGAGCCCTGGTGCTGAGGGGGAAGCTGCAGAGGAGCTGAGGAGGAATGGAGGCAGTCGCAGCAGTGCCTGCAAAGACTGGGAGGTGCTGAGACCAGGAGAAAAGTTGGGCTGTGAGTCCAGGTCCCTGATCTACCAGCAAGCCATGGAACAAGGATTAATTGCATCAAAACTTGAAAAGGCTTGTTGTTTTCTACCACTTCAAATAGAGCCCGCAGTTTACCCTTGAATCCACTGATGAGCATGGTTTTTTTAAAGACAGTAATGAACAACTGATTTTAAAAATCCAAAGTCTGTCTCACAAACATTTCCAAAAAATAGAAGACTTTGAAAAGGTAGTCTGATGAGCTAAAAATCTTGCTGTTTATTCTCAGATTGAAGAAAGACTGTCTGGAAGTTTTGTTCTCATGCTATTTTTGCATTTTACTTGGAAGCCCTTAGGGTCTCAAACAGAAGCTGTATGTAAGAGAAAATGAAAAATGTATCTGAATATATCTGTTATAAAAACAACAAGAATGCAGAGAAAAAAAAAAAGGTACCTCTGGCTAAGAGAATCTGGAAAAATTGAGGCGGAAGGCTACAGGGAGCTCTTTGAAAGGATTGGTATTGGTGTTCTCTGGAGCCCTGGGAGAGGAGCACTATATTTCCCTGGAACGAAACAAAGAGAATTGCAAATATCATGAACAGACTTAAATATACTGTCTAGAGAGTTGTACCTCCATTTTAAGGTTTTTAACTGTCCACAAAACATAATTTTAAAAAGAGAGTGAGACAAAGAAAATTAAAATCCTTAACTGCACAAGACTTAGTTTCAACTTTAAGTCTTTTCCATTATTTCTCCTAATTATTATTATATAATTTTTATTTCCATTATTTCTCCTCCACAAAATATGTCCCCACATATTTTACCTATGTTTTATCTCCTAACACAAAAAAAAAGAAGGATCTAGTCAGTTACAAAGGGTTTTTGTTCCAGTTTAGAATATGATTCAGGACTCAGCATCTTCAGGTTCTCTCCAGTACAGGTCTTCTCCCTGCTACAGCAGAATTTTTAGGGTGGAATCTACAATCATTATTGTCACACCAAGCGTGACTTAGAGCCAACACACCTTGCTCCAACAGCATGACCCAAGAAAACCCCACTCACTCTTCTTAAGGCACCTGATGGTAGTCTCCTAGTTTTCCACAGCAAGCTCATTTACCTGGAGCTTTACTATTGCATACACTGATGAATGTCATCATCTTGGGTGCATTTAATTAAAGGTCCTGCTACATATTTGACAGGTGCCCCCACCACAGGCTCCTGAAGAGTCTGGCTTGCTTGGCATACTCACATGGTGTCGCAGCACCACTGGCTGAGTGGAAGAGTAGGACTCAGAGGCAATGGATAGTTTTATTTTGCTGCAAATGCACCGTCGTAGAAACCAGGTGATACAAATTCTTATTTATCCTGGCCCTGAAAAGAATTGAAACCTACATCTGGAATATCTAATTTGCTACTGGTATAGATATGTTTCTATGGTGAAAAAGAAGCCCCACTCCTTCCTCCTCAGGTAAAAGTAGTTCAAGATAGAAGCTATGCTGCAGAGGTCCAGGAAAACAGAGGGGTTTGCTCTTATATGCTTAGAACCATGAAAGCATGAAGGAGGCAATTTCTGGCCTTCAGTCCCACCTGGCAGAGGCACCTGGGCCTGGGAGACAGGAGCATGTCTCCTGTCGTGGGGGTGGTCCCGAGCCTATCTGCACATACTGATTTGAGACAGTTCTCAGGATAACGCCCACATCTGAAAATCAGTCTCACAATTTCCAGCAGCAACCTTCTCTTAGTTTTCCCTTTGGACTGGTCTAGGTATCTCCTTGCTTGGTAATATGGGTGTTGTGGATGCCAGAAGAGCACTAAGCAGGAAGGAAACACATCCCTAGCTGGGCTGGCACAGTGTCACTGACTCCTGGTTTGGAGCACTGGTAGTGGAGGGTTTGCAGCACTGAGTATCACAGTGCTGAGGCCTTTCTTGCCTCAAATCTGAATTAAGCAGCCATTATATCTTCATGAATACATTGTAAGCATAAACTTACATGCTGTTATTGCCTTAAAAAGTCTTGTCATGAAGCACAGTATGATGGAGTTGCATTTGCCTAGTAGTTTAACAACAATAAAAAAAATAATCAGGATATCTGTTATATATCTGCACTGCTATAATTTGCTTTGTGACGCATCCCCTTATTGTTTGCTCAGCTTCTATATGAGTTTAATTTCAATTTGACATTTGGTCTTTTATTTTTTTTTTGTGGCAAAGCAACCAGCATAGTATTTAATTACAAATTTTCTGTTTAATCTATCATTTTAAAAATAGACCAGAGTTGAGTTCTGCAGTACTTTTAAAATAAAATAATGGTTTCACAAAATCATATTAGCTTGAAGAAAACATTCATATTGTCATGTTAGTGTTTGCTCAGTGACATAATTAGGTTCCCAAAAACTTCTATAATTTATTATCTGTGGCAAGAGAGAAGAAAGATCCCCTCCGATTATATGCCTGATAGAGTAATGTTGTTAGCATTTCTCTTTCTCTCTAGGGGTTTAGGGTCTTTTTTTGTAGGGGATAGGGAGGAATAAAATATTCATAAAGTGGGTGAGGAAATGATTTTACATTTTTAATAACTGTCCTTATATTTATCACTTCCTCAAATAAATTTCTTACAAAAAAACCCAAAAACTTTCTTAGATGCAGATGGCATTTTTCACATTTACTGTTTTCTAGGGTCTCCTGTTAATGCTTTCTGGAAGCCTATTGCTCCATTAATAATAGATTTTCTCACTCTGCCAAGTTATCTGACAGATAGTTGATAGCCAGTGATAAGCTAACATACATATATGCTAGACAGGTGCTTGTGTGTGGTTGAATTACCATTATCTGCATTTAAATTCTGTTTCGGCACCCTAAAAGTACACAAGGGGAAAACAATCAACAGTCACAATCTGAGATATGAAAGGTTACAATGGATTCTCAGTCCAAGCATCTTCCTGAGCTGGCAGCTAATTTTGCTTGTCTAGGTTGATAAATATGGAAATTCATCTGCCTTATTTCAGGTGACTCGAAAGGTGTCTGTGTCTTCCATGCTTTACAGTCTCGGCCGAGTTTCTCACTTGGTGGTAGCTGCCCAGATGACTTGGGGGCATGAGAAAACATGTTGTCAATGACAAAAACCTGTTGCTGAAAATCTTAAAGATTCTCAGAAAAATATTCCATTGGCAATTTCCCTCAGCAACCCAAGACCCTTAAAATCACAGGTTTCATGTTTTCAACAGTCCCAGTGATCCTCATGCAGAGCTTTTCTTACCCATTCCTGTCTGCTTCTAACGCAGCCCACTTCTGGAAAATATTGCTTCTGACCATGAAAAAAGCCTGTTTCTAGAAAATTCGTACATCTTGCTATCCCAGAAAGCACTATACTGGCTTGCTAAAAGTACTGAGACTCCCAGACCAACAAACAAAATGCTTTTTTAAAACACTGATGTGAGAGAGGGCATAATTTGGAACATCAGAGCCTGCCCTGCCACAGCCACCCTTCTTGTTCTTTACCAGAGATCTTTGTCTCCCTTCAGCTTTCCCACTATACATGTCCAAGATCCACAGTTTTAAAGAAACTTCTGAGGAAGCTTTAAGAGTCTTGTAATTTTCTTACTGACAATTGTTGGTCAACTGCACCAGTTATTCACAGTGTGAATTCATCAGAGAGGCTTTAAGAATGCTTGTTTTATTTTTTTTTATTTGACTTGCCTTTTGTGCCTTTTTCCCCACCACTTTTTCCTCTGTCACTTGCCAGTGTGTAAAGCTGTTTCAATCACTCTGTAGTGCATTTATCTGTTGCAGTGATAAAAGAATACACTCTCATCCTTTCAAACTGTCATCTGCTTAAAAGAAATGTCAACAGTGCCAAAATCCATGATGCTCATCGCATTCACACTTCAGTGGTACAATTAAACGGGTAGATTAAGACCCACGTGGGTCAATTTTTTCATGCATTACAGCTAAATGAAGTTGAATGTTGCAAATGGAAAATGCCTCTTACCAAGCACTTAACATAATCTCTTTCTGTTACCTTAGACACCTGGAGAGAGCACGTACCT
Organism: Chamaea fasciata; assembly: GCF_029207755.1. NCBI lineage: Eukaryota > Metazoa > Chordata > Aves > Passeriformes > Sylviidae > Chamaea > Chamaea fasciata. Next base: position 102,585,795 of record NW_027094087.1, on the reverse strand, counting down.
CGCATTATCTCCCTGAAATACATGCTGAAGGTCCAGGGAAATGTCAGCCACAAGAGCCACTGTATGGGTTTTCCTACCAGGGCACAGAGGTAATTCTCAGCACAGCTGTTCTGGGGAGACCTGGGGAAGGTTGCAGGTGGATTTCAGAAGTCCAGAGAGAAACACCTCAAGGTGCTGCTCTGAATCCAAAATGGGCCTCCTAAAGCTCTTTCAGTGAGTGATTCACACAAAGCCCCAGAGGAGGTTGCTCCTTGACAAAATCCATGGTGCCATGTGTCACTTCTGACAGAAGAACAGCTGTCTCCACAGGCTTCATTGGGAAATGGCAGGAAATGATTTTGTGGGGATGGCAGGGTGTTCCAGCTGCTGCAGATTAGACAAGTCACCTTCAGCACACTTGGTATGCCAACCTGAACGGGCTGTAAAAAGAAAGTGGATGATGAAGCACAGCTAATTTGCAAAACACTTAACCTGTATGCAATTATCATATATAGTGCCTCTAGCAGATCAGCTCTGCCACTCTGCTCTTACAAAACAGCAGACCCATGCTGGGGATCACCATAGGACTGTAGTTTCATGCAACTGGATTAAAAACGTAGGATGCTGTGTAATTTCCCACAAACCTGCTTATTTAATTGGTCCTGCCAGAAAAGACAGTACTCCTTATTTCCTGAAGAAGTTAGGGAAGCACAAAACAAACAAAAAAAAGAGCATTTCCTTTCTAGGCAAAGGTGGTTTGTGAAAGTATTAAGTGTGAATGGGTAGCATTGGGGTTTTTTTCTGTCGTTTTTGTTCACAGCAGGAACCAAAGGTCGTTAACTACAGATAGAATATACTTCCTATGGCACAGCCAAGATTACTAATAGATCAGAAACTGCAAGGGTTCAGAAAGTTGTAATGATTTGATTTTTTTAAAAATCTGTTCACTGAAGCGGCTGTTTTAAGGAAGAACAAGTGGACTACCTGAACCATAAATCAGTGTGGTTTATTTATTGTTTGAATTTAAACAAATAATATAGAAATTAGGTAGTAGTTCTTTTTCTGCTTTTACAGGGTGGTTAAAGACTGTGCCCTCTGGCATTTCTGTTGCACTTCTGGTTTCTCAAATTTTCTGGTTTTCAGCTTGAGTACTTTCTCTGTATACTAAAAATGTGTAAGTGCAAAGACACTTGTCTTAGCTCAAAGTCTCCAATATGGGGATTTTCTCTATTATGAAAGACCTGGAAATGAGTTTTAGGTCTGTATTATGTGTTTACCAGCAGAAGAAATTTATGAGAATTATCCATTCCTTTTTTACTGCCCATGTGAACTACCTACAGTCCTTTCTTTCCTGCCCATCAACAGCCATTCTGGCAGAGCTAAGTAAATTACAGGTGCAGTTTGGATTTTGCTGCAGTAGAAAACACTACCCTCGTAAATGCTGAGAAATGCCAGGAGCTGTATTAACTAACTCCTTTGCAGGGGCTCTGTCTCAAACTGAGCACCTCCCACAGTGCAGGTGATACCCATTTCCATGTTTCCCTGGAGAAAGGGGATTTATTTCTAGAGTCTGCTGTCACATGGATCTTGAGGGAACTGGAACTCTGAGAACTGTTTTCTGATGTTTCATCCACCTGCAACAAGTCTTACCATCTCAATTAAAATGGAAGTCTGCAGGGGAAATATCACAATTTAAAAAAAAAAAAAAAAAAAAAAAAAAGAGTTTTGGCTTATAATTTTTTACGCCCGCAGAGGTCTTGGCCAGGTCTTTATGAGACAGGTGCATACCTGCCCCACAGCTGAGATCTTCTCATCCCATGTGTGGAGAAAATGGGTAGTACAGAGCCCCCTGAGCAGTAGGTCTGAAGGGCTGAAGGACTGGCCAGGTGTAGACAGGTCTGACAAACATCACAGATTTAACCAACATCCTTCAGCTCTTCAATTCACACAGGCTCCTCGTGCTTGTGGGTTGGCCTCTATTTTACATTTTTTCCTATCTTGAATTCAGTTGCTCCAAGCATTTCTTACAATGGCCTCAGACCTGACACAAGGAAAATTGTTTTCTGAACGGTGATAAAGTGATGCCCCTCAGGGAAACGTGGTGATATTGCTCCTCCCTCTGCCAAAACATATTCTGGGCACAAGGTATATCCATTACACCAAAAATCAAAACTGCTGCAAGTGGAATCACCAGAAATGTCATTTATACCAGGGAGGATAGCCTGCAGCTGTTCAGGGTTTCTATATGAATCTTTTATTTGTTTGTTCATGTTCCTCATTGTGGTGATGAGACACAAATATTTAAGCCTTGCAGTTTGGAGGGCCTGGGTATCATCATTAAACAGGCACGGGCAGAAGTGGTACCTGTGCCAGGTAATCACACTCAGGCTGAGCCTGGAAATCCCACCACAACTATTGAACATACAGAAGAATTTGGCAGCAGATTTCTCGGGGTTTCACCAGAGGACTTTTGCTGCTTGAGCCATTTGTAACTACATTTGGCTCTGTGATAATAAAACTTCTATTCTCTCATGTATGCTTGAATGTTCATGTATTTATTTTCTTTTATAAGCTCCTTTCCCTGGCACATGACACCAAGGAAAAGAGGGGACTTTATTCATTCCCACAGCCCACAAGGGAAACTGAAGTCACTGAATGGGTGTTTTTGTGAGAGAGTGTACTGAGCTCAAGGTCACCTCATAAATGTGAATCCCTTATCAGAGAATGGGCCCCCTGTCTGCTTCAAAGTCATAAGTGTAAAAGGTTTTTCTTACGCTATTTTTTAAGCACTGCTATGTACCATTTGGTTTTATTTCTGTCATGCAGCTTATGAATTTTGGAGACTTTGAACAGAAGAAAGTTGGCTCTTCTGCCAGTTTTATATCAGTGCCGTGTGCCTGGCTAGACCTATCCTGGGATTGAGGATAAGCCCACATGGGCTTCAGCACAACCCTCTCTGTTGCCTGCAGCTATCTGTCTTGGAGTACCAAACTGGAAAGGGTCAGTGTCTATAGGTTTTATTTTGTGCTTTCCAAATCATCTTCTGGAGCACTAGGTGTAGAGAAAAGCCTCTTTGCTTGGTAAAAGGACTTACCTCTTGGTGCTTTACATTTTTATATGAAGAGATGGAAACTGGAGATCTAATTTCTAGTCTAGCAGATGAGTATCTAGAAAAAAAAAAAAACAAACAAAACCCCCTGGACTGTAGCAGATCTCTAGCAGAAAAGCAGATAGTGTTACTGCAAACTCTCAAAAAACCTGTCAGGCTGGCCATGACTGCTTTGCAGCTTCTCCTAGTCAGGTGGCTAGCTCTGATCCCTGATCACCACCACAGTGGTATTTCTTCTGGTTCTGTCTTCAGTAGTTACAAACCCAGCACCACCCTGAGGGTGTTAACTAAATGGCAAGATCAGAAAGGGTATTACAGGACTTGCATGGCAAAAGATCTCACGAGCCTCCCTCATGACAAAATAAACTGATATTAAAGAAGGTGTAACCACAAGCAGGAGTGAAACAAAAGTATTTGGCAGGAGAAGACATACTTGGCAGACTGAAAGTTGGCTATAAATGAGGAACAACAGTCACCTGGAATAATGTATCTCAAAAATATTAAAAAGTCAAAATCAATAGGCAGCAATGAGTCAATCAGCTGATAGCAGTAAAGACCACATAAGACTGGGAGAGTGATGGCTAGTGAGTATCTCTTCAATGGTTTTATCCAAAAATTGTTATTCTTCATTCTTGGCCTACTTTCTGTCACTTTTTTTTTTTTCAGTCAAATATGAAGAAGAAAAGATGTATTTTCCTTTATTTATCTCTTGTCAATGACTCCAGAAAACCTCCCAAGAACTTTCAGTTTTGATGGGTGCAGAGCTGAGGAAACACTTCCAAGGTGTTCTGAACAGGCTCTGTTCAGACTTGCCCTGAACTCTGACTTCAATCTGCCATTACCTGCCTGGTGCAGTATCTCCCTGCCTGTGTTAACATTCAGATTTTATCACAGTACCACCATATAAAAATGCCATAAACATTTACGCTAATTTTGGAGTCAAGAAAGGGCAATGGTAATTTGCCACTGCAATAATGTTTGTGAAGCATCCATGAAAAATGACAGGCAGGGAAACAAGAATAATTGGAGCTAATGGAGACAAAATCCCACAGTTATAAAGATATATGGCACTTTAGAAAATTGATTTAGTACCTCTAGCAGAAAGCAAAAGGGAGAGCACATGATATCCAGTCATTCACAATCTACTTATTGTGAATCTTCCTGATTGAATTGGTATCAGTACAAATCAGCAAAGTGATATAACTGATACTACCAATGTTCTACTGATACAAAGTCAGTGTGAGATCAGAATTAGCCTAAAGATATGGATTTGAGTTACCTTGCCTCATGATTCTTGGTAACATATAAAATATTATCAAGGAATTTTTAAGTGTACACATGGCTTAAAGCGAGGTCACATGTGCAGCATTTTGCACTTCTTGCATCAGGACCTTATAAACCAGAAAAGTTGCAGTACTGTTTTCTGTGAGACAAAGAGTCACACTTCCTAGGTTATCACTTTGTTTTCCTTTGGAAAATCTTTTACTTAGCATTCACTAAGAACCACTTGTGGTTTGGGGTTTTTTTAAAGAGGGAACTCCCTGCACTTGATTTCCCAAGGAAAAGCCGGATTTCTTTACATGCAATTGAAACTTTGAAAATATTTAATGTGGACATTGATATTTAAGTATATAATTTAGGCATAAACTAGAATATAGTCTGAGAATTTACCTAATACATGTTGAGTTGATATTATATGTTGAACTCATTCTGTTCTCTGCTCTCCAGCCAGATTTTGCCAGTGGGAGCAAAACGCATTATGCCATTTTTGCAAAATTTCTGTCATTAGATGCCTAAAAGTAAATGTAGTTGTTTTGCTTCACATACTTGGACATTCATGACTATGTACTTTTTAACTAGTCTTTTTTAGTCTGGGTGTTGCTAAATATTATATCATCCATAATTTGATATTTAACCTGTGATCATTGACTTAATTTATGTAACATACGGCTAAATTAGACAACTATTTCCCAAGCAGTGCTTCCCATATGGTGCAATGGCCAGGAGGTTGAAAATTCAAACATTTTTTCATTATATTGAGGCATTTCCTCTGACAGAATAGTTCTCCAGACTTTGCTGAAATTCCCTGAGGAGTAAGAAGAGGATTTATTGGCTGATAATAATGGATATCATGACTGGTATCCCTCGAGCATTCAAAATCTGACACACACAACAAATTTCCTCCACTCAGAAAAAGAAAAGTGTTTTGCCTAAGCACATTCACTTTGTAACTGTGTGAATTTGGGGCATGCCCTTGTCATTTTTTGAGCGGGAGCAGAGAATGCTGTTGAGCTTGAAGTTCAAGAAATTTTTGCATGTGCACACCACTTCTCCCATGGAATTTTCAGAAGATTGCACTTGCCTTTGGTGATTTACAATAGGATTGTTTCATTCATTTTTCAAACGTCTCTCAGAAGATGTTTTTCTATGTTCTTCTTGCAAGAGAAATACATCTTAAATTAAATATGTCTTACAGGGAGATTTGCATCTGTAATGGTTTGTCTTCCACTTTCAGTGAGATTTAAAACCAGTGAAAGGAAATTGGGAAGAAAGCACTGAAATGCCACTAAGTTTGCTCTACAAGTTTAGGAGAAAAAAAGATTATTCAAGGAATATGTATATGAATCCACTAATTATGCACAACTCATACATTTTAAGGCAAGACTGAGAAATAACTGCTGTTAAGAAGTCAAGCTTTCAAATAAAACGAACTCCTGTGAGTATACTGTTCTTAAGATGCAACCTTTTAAGGCTTTCAAAATCTTCAGCTAGATATTATGACACTTTCTTGAAATTACAGTGCTAACTTGCGTGAGCAAGCAGCATCAGGAAAATATCATATAAAATAAAATAAAATAAAATAAAATAAAATAAAATAAAATAAAATAAAATAAAATAAATAAAATAAAATAAAATTGCCTAGGGACAATAACTGCAATGACATCAAAATATCTTTTTTCAGTTTTGGGAGTGGTTTTTTTCTCTGAGAATTTTTCTTCTTTTCAGAGAAGTAGAAGCTGACTAGTAATAGCATCAGAGCATTCTATTGTCCTGATTCATCCCACTTTAATATACATATGTGCCATGCAACACTTTGAATTGAATCACCTGCTCCTCATCCAGCCATGCACACATCCATTTGGATTTTTTATGGTCAGTGGATGGGGGCCTACAGTTTGGTAAACAGAAACTTCTCTTTAGTGTTTAAAACAAGACTCTTTCACCAGAAAACTATTCACCATAGTGCTGAAACTGTGGAGCAGTGATGACAGAATCATTTAAGTTGGAAAAGACCTTGGAGATCATTGAGACTCTCTGCTGTAGGGCATTCCACTGGGCTTGGTAGTCTCCAAGTTTTGTCTGAAATCTGCAGGGCATTTGTATGCTGGACAACCTCAGCCTTGGGTCTGGATCTGCAAACCATTATTTTATATTCAGGCCTAAAGCACACTTCTGGGAATGGCATAGCATGGTCACAGGCGTTATAAAGTAGATATCTCTTATTCTCAGTAAGAATGTCATCTCTGCCATCAGTCTCTTGACCTGAACTGAGGGCTCATTAAAAGGTTGAGCGACTGACCTTTCATTACTGCACTGGTTCATGGCAGTCTTACAAACACATGCTAAGTTGTGCAAGCACACACTAAGCCAGTCTACATGGTCAAAAGAGAGAAGCATATCTCAGATGAAAGACAGTAAGCCAAGAACAGAGAACTAGTGATTTTCATGACTTCTCTCTGTTTTAGCTTGCCGCATGAGCCTGCCTAGTAACCTGAAGTTATTGGCCCATCTTTGCCCTTGATTTTTGATTGCCCTTTAGAGATGGTCACAGACCTGGCCAGCATCTAGCACAGGGTGTGGAAACATACATTCATGCAGCACATGGACATACCTCTGGAATTTGTATGCACACTTTATCTATTATATCTACTCTGTATGTTTTATTTGGGTATACATACGTACGTATATATATATATATATATATATATATATATATATATATATATATATATATATATATATGTGCATATATATAATATGTGGATACAGATGCCATCTGTGCAACTTGAAGATGGTGGTCTGTCTTGAACCCTTCCCTCTCTGTCCATCTTCATAGAGCCATTCAAAGGGGAAAAACAACAGCATTCAAGGAAAATAGTACTTGTATGTCCAGAGCAGACAGGGGTCTGTACAGACTGGACTGATGGACTAAGACTAATTGTGTAAGATTCAACAAGGCCAAGTGCCAGGTCCTGCATTGGGTCTCAACAACCCCAGGGAATGCTCCAGGCTTGGGGGAGAGTGGATGGAAAGGTATCCAGTGGAGAAGGACCTGGGAGTGCTGGTCGACTGCCAGCTGAGCCAGGGTGTGCCCAGGTGGCCAAGAAGGCCAATGGCACCTGGCCAGTGTCAGCATTAGTGTGGCCAGCAGGACCAGGGCAGCGATTGTCCTCTGCACTCAGCACTGGTGATGCTGCTCCTCAAATGCCATGCCCAGTTCTGAGCTCCTCATTACAAGAAGGACCTTGAGAAGCTGGAGTGTGTCCAGAGAGGGGCAGCAGAGCTGGGGAAGGGTCAGGAACACAAGCCTAATGAAGAGCAGTTGAGGGAGCTGGGGGTGTTCAGCCTGGAGAAAGGAGGCTCAAGGGGGATATTCTCATTTGTTACAACTACCTGAAAGGAGGTTGTGGTGAGATGGAGGTTGGTCTCTTCTCTCAAAACACAAGCAATAGAACAAGAGGAAACAGCCTCACTTTATGTTAGGGGAGGTTCGGCTTGGATTTTAGGAAAAAAATTCCTCATGGAAAGGGTTGCCAACCATCAAAACAGGCTGCCCAGGGAAATGGTTGAGTCACCATCCCTGGAGGTATTTAAAAGATAAGTAGATGTGGCACTTCAAGACATGGTTTCATGGTGAACTTGGCATTGTTAATTGTTGGACTCAATGATTTTAGAGACTTTTTCCATCCTAAATTGTTCTGTGATTCTATTATCAGGACATGGACCTTAGTGGCAGACGGCTTTTGAATACTTCCCCTTACCTCAGTATTCCTCCTATCCTTTCCTCTCAGGTTTGATAAGAAACTATAGAATATAACATTACAAGTCTGCAAATACCTACTCAGAATCTTTTTAAACTTCCCTAATAAGATAACCATTGCTCCAGTGTTATAATTAGCCGATTTTCCTCCTTAGACATCTGTGCTGATGGACGACGTTGTTCTTTGCATTAGCACTTTTGAGCAATACCCAAACTATGTCTTTCCATAAAGACTCTACTGCCCCAAATCCAATTCTTTCCCAGAAAATTAGAGGATTTTAGAGTAGAAACATGTCAGTAGGTGATTTAAAATCCATTCATGCAACTTAAACTGTATGGAAATTTAAAAATCAATAAATTAATGGCATTCAAAGGTCAATTTTTAAACAGAAATTGGTATTAACCTATTCCTATAGTCATTGTTTGTGCACACAAGAAAGAATAAAAGGTACAATAGCCCTTGAAAAATGAAAGTGTTTATCTCTTTATGTGATGCAAATGTAATAACTTACCCAAAATGATTGATTAGCATGATGAAGCCCAGAGTGGGTGTCTAATAGATGATGGATATACAAAATTTGAAACTGAGTACAATTTTCATGTTCATTTAACTCTTTCTTAAAGTGTTTAAAATGACTATTAAAAACTAAATCAGGGGGAATTGTCAGGAATTGGTTGAATGATGTTCACTCAATGCAGATTATCTGTCACCGGGCTGCAGGTTATTTGTTGAACTAATGATCTAAAACATGAGCTAATCAAAAATAATATAAACCCAAAAGCGATCATAAAAAGAAGCTGATAGGAGTATGACAGACAAACCACTCTGTGGGAACAAAATAAGCATGACCAATGTGTACTAGGCATCAAGGAGGGCTGGCAGCACAATTTGTCATTGGATTTCTGTTTCTCACAGATATTCATAATTAATGGTAAGCCATTTTCTGCTCCTTGAGTCTCTGGATAGCAAGTAAAAGCTCAGATAAAATCTTCAAATTAAATAGAATTGGATTTAGCCACTACAAATCTGATTTAAGAGGATCTAATCATCATTGCTGTGTTCCTGTTACAGTTGGTGATGCTACTGGAGCAGTAAAAGTGCCAGTAGGATACAGCAGGCACATAAACCAATGGAAGAAAACAATCATTTCTTTAAGTTTGCCATTGCATGTCCCATAAACCAACAATCTGCTGCTACTGTCCCCCTTTCTCCATGTGCCCATCCAAGGAGGCTGGTATGACCACTCTGAAATGTAGGAGTATTAGGATTTCCTTTGGCTTAGGAAAGAGGCAGATAAGGGTAAAGACTGAGGTCTCAGGAGCAGACAGACTGACACCATTTCTGTAATAGGGTAAAGTCTTTCCCCTCCTTCTCATGCCCAAGGTCAGGCACTGCAGTCTTGGGGATCTTAGGATACCCAAAGATGAGCTTCGATCCATGGTGACCTTGAGTCTAAAGGTTCCAGACAGATATCACTCAAGGCCCAATGCATATATTCATGTCAGATAAAAAGTAAACAACTATGATGTCAGAGTAGCTTAGGAGACTAAAAATCACTATTTTCCTTTATCTGAGTCAGTTCTTGATAAACTAGGTGAGCCCTAGCAACCAATAATACTCAGAAGGAATTTGCAAATTACTTTGTTGTACGGATCTGTTAATGCATAATTGAGCAGATTCAATTATCTTTTCTTGTTTGACCTTTTGTGGAAAAAAATTGCCTATTTTTTCATGGATACTTTAGGGGTTTTTTCATAAAATTTCTCACAGCTGATCATAAATTCTGTTTTAGCTGGTTGCAGAAAGAACATAAAATGTTCATTTTACTGGGAAAACAGCATTAGAAAATAACTTTTAGGGGGGTATGGAGAAAAAAATAAAAATAAATATTTCAATAGCTTTTGAACTTCATTTTCACACCTTTTACACTATAAATTTTCTTTTGAGGTTTTTTTAAAAACCATGCTTATGTCATCACTTTGAAAAGAATCTCAATAAAAATTGTGGCTTATTTGATTTTCGAAGGCAATAGTCAAAAAATTCTCTGTCAGATAAGGTTCTTAACTGGTAGAAAGGATAGATAGCAACAGATTTCTAAAAGCATTTGATCTGATACTATTTGCTTAAAATAATAGCATCACGTGAAATAAAATATAACCTTGTGCAAATGGATAGTTAAACAGACTGAATCGTACATATCAAATTACAGGAATCACAGAAAAAAAATCACCTCCCAGTGGGCTTCTCAACAGTCAAATCATCCAAAGACCTGCTTTTAGTTTGCTGCTTTTTAATATTCTCACCTATGACATGGAGAAAAGTATGAATCATTGCTGGCATTGCTGGTACTGATTGTACAAACATTAACAGATTGGGAAATACTTACAAGCAGAAGTCAATTCTACAGGATGATTTGTATCTTTTATTATTTTGGGTCCACATAGGGTGAAATCTTCCATAAAGATGAGTTGAAGGCCTATGGAAACATCTACTGGGCTTTAAAACTAGATATCAAAGCCATAGAAATCGTTGAAGACTTGAATAAATCTGTCTTAAAATAAGACAGTATTGTGTGCAATAAATATGGTTGGAACATACACTGAGCAATAAAGGGAAAACACAATGCTGAATAATTTCCCATAAGTGAACATAGTCTGTCTTAATCCAGTGAATGACACAGATATCCTGTGAAGAACTGGTTTGTTCCTTTACTGCGACTTCATGTTTTAAACCCACCATATATGGTAAATTATGAAAGAATTAATGTGTCCATATCCTCATGAATAAGATTTCAGCTCTATCTGACTAACAAAGCTTAAAATATTAATTAATCACAAATGTATGTACCAATCTCATGGGCTAGTATGTCTCAGTAGTCTACTTTACTAAACAGGAGGTAGAGGTCCAGGTATCAATCTGATACCTGAAGTTCATTATTCTTTACTGTCATGCATAAAACATTTTGATCTTTTACTCACAAGAAGGAAACCACTGCATTTAACAGAGATAAGTGGCCTTGGCATGCTAAGCAAATCAGTCACGGACATTACGTTCACTGAAAATTACTGGTTGAATTAGTAGGTGGATATTTGCAACAATGGTATTGATTCAGGCAAAGTGTGTCTAGTTTCCAACTGATTCATTAGCCAACAATTGTGATGAAAATGTAATCTTTATAAATTAAAAAAAAAATCTAATAGAATATTAGCAGATTTCTTTCTGCATCCAGACTCCTGCTTCCTCAGTAGGGAGAAGTTATTTTTACTGAAGCAATAAAACATATCATAACCAATTTCAAATTAGGAGGAAGTGAAAACAACGCTGAGGTTTCAAGAAGAGAGAAGGAAAAAAAATTACCTAGGCCCCTTTAACAGGAGCAAAATAAAGGTGCTAATGTCAAAAGATTTGATTCACCTTTCTATTTAGATAAATATTGTATTTAAAGTTTTCTTCACAGATTACTATTGTCAGAAAAAAAGAGGAATAAGCTGATCAAGCAGAAGAAGCAACCCTAATTGAATTTGAATGAGTTTCAGGAGCAGGTTATAAAGAAACAAATAGAAATATGCCAAGAAGTTAAGTTGATAGACTCAGCTTATGTCTTTGTGCTGTTTTTTGTGTCCAAAGTATACAAGAGACATGATTGATCTGGGATGATACTTGAAATGTATCATTCATAGCATGATCTGGGCTGCTAATTTTTTTATCTTTCTTTGTCCCGCTCCTAGAGAAACATCTAGAGTAAAATTTGCTTGCATTTGTTCAACACCAAAGATGCTTTTATGCTAGGCAGCATAGAGGAAAGTAAATAGATTAAACTCCAGAGAGAAAGAGGCATGGATTTATAGAAAGCCACACAGAATTCATCAGTTTGCTTTGAAACCTCACATCGTTAAAAAAAATGAGGCAACATGTACCTGTGTTACTAATTCACACTTAAAAACTACCATGCTATTCCAAAATGGTTCCTTGTCATACATGGCTTGATACTGCTGATGGGTGTCATAAAAAAGAAATAAAATGTGCTTTACTTCCTCCAGCTCCCAAAAGGAAGGGGATAAGGACAATATTTTCCTTATGACTGTCAAATGCAAATAAACCCCCAAAGCAACCTGGCTGAAAACCAAAAGAGAAAACCAATCAAACCCAAACCTACAGCAAACTTATGTGCATGAGTGTGGTTTGTGCCACTGTGTCACAAATGCCCAAGGGGGAAGAATGGGAAATCTCCAAGATATATGCAGGCAGCATCCCTAAAAAGTTCTCAGGTTATTGGTAACAGCTCAGCTAGAAAGTTTGTGCTCATATTGGGTTTGAAATCTGATGTTACATAAATATTTACTGCTCATTGTCAGATTTGCTAGGTTTTGCTGATGAAGGAGGGCAGAGAAAACTGCCCCTGGCAAGTGCTGCTTGGGGAAAACAAAGGTGTGTGCTGGAAGCAGAAGCACTAGGAATTGAAAAGGCAAATACAAGCGGATCATCATCGAAGGGTTTGATGAAGGAACATCACTGACCTCCACAAATGCCATTAAAAATTTAGCTCAAAGTATCTAAATCACTTTAAAATGGTCCATAGTCACTCGAGATCTAGACTGAGGGATTTTTTTGTGGTATTGGAATGTTGTTAAAATCATATCTTGGAAGCAAGCTTAAGCCAACCATCCTAGTAAGCAAGGGCTTAGAAAATCTGTATGGAATGAAGTCACTCACAGATGAAAACACAAATACACATTCGGACAAGGAAGTGCTTCAGTGTCATTTCCATGCAGGTCTGCTCAGCTCCTTAGACAAGCACTGCTGTGTGTATGCTTTCTTCCTCTGCACTGAATGCATCAAAATTGGGTTAAAGCATCATGTTTTGACAAACAAGCTCAGCAGAACAGGAAATTATTGCCCTCTGTACAACATTAAATTACGGACATCAGATGCTGTAAATACTGCAGTGCCACAATAAATCTACCAGCACCAGGTTGTGGGGATGCTTTTAATCCTTACAAAACTAGAGAGAAAGAGCTCAACTCTTTAATAATAAGAGAAATGTGAGAGGTGCATCATAAGATAGGTGTATTTATGAAATTTCAGGAGGCAAAGAATAGAAAATTCATCTCAGATTTTCTATTCTTTGTCCTCTTTGCCCGGTTTTTTTGGCACATTTGTCTATGGCATTGGGCAGTAAAGTAAATGAACATTCATTTTTCCTGTCAAAGTTAAAACACTCTATAATAAAATGACCTATAAAATTTACCTTATCCCTTTATGTTGATCATTGTCTTTTTCTCTCCTTGATGAACAACATGTTAGTAAACTACTAATTTTCATCGTCAAAGTATAAGCACATATAATTTTCTTTTATGTATATATATACTTGCAGGGGTATTTTGAAATATGCTCTCTGATTAAATATTACCTAAAGTTCATATTTATCCTATTTTTTATTCCTTGGAAAATGCCCTGATCCAATTTGGACTAGGGTTTGTTTATGTGTGTGTCCTCACTCCCACCCCTCCAAAAAAACCCAAAACAATGCAAAAAACCCCCCACAACACAAAACAACAACCAAAAAACCTCCAAATGCCACAAAAAACCCAAACAAACAAAAACCCCAAAAACCCAACCAACCAAAAAACCTGACCAAAAATATTAATTAAAAGTCCCTACTCCCCCCTCACCAAAAAAACACCCAAACCAGAACAAAGCAAAAATAAGCAAATGAACAAACCACAAAAAAACACCCAAAATAAACCAACAGAAAAAAGCAACCCAGAAAAATTCTGGAGAAAAACAGCGTCTGATATGAAATATTGTAACTTTTCTTGAAATGAACCATTACTTAATAAACTAAATTCTCTGCAGAGTAATGGCAAGTATTAAAAAATGCATGAATGCTCCACTGCTTGTATTCGATTTTGCTGTGATGTGAAATATGAAATGTGAAATATCCTTCCACTTCCCCCTGCCACTGGCCATTAGGAAGTATGGTTAAAATGCTGTTGCTGACACTCTTGTATTTGAAATATTCAGACATTTAAGAATGCAGAGAGCTATTTCCCTGAGCTCTGGAAATGCTTCTGTGTATCAGATGATATATTGCTATCACTATAGACTGCAAATTTACTTCTAAATTGTAATTTGATATTTCACTTCAATGGCAAAAAGGAAACCCCCAGTCCAGGATCAGGCAAACCCCCTGGGGCATATTCAACCAAGAAGGATTTTTCTTAAAATGGAAAAGACATTTGACTGCAAATTCCCTAAAGACATTAAAGTATTCATGACTAGTTCTACCACAGCATTTCCCACAGAGAGACTTTTCCACATGAAGAATATGCATAATGCAAATGTATTTGTCCTTATTGCCTGGGCCTTCCCATTTACTAAATTTAGAAGACAAGACTTATACCCTTTAGCGCAACAGAAATAATTACTGCAACTTCTGGTGTGAGTGCCGTGGTATTTTCTGTAAGCTCTTCTGAATTCCTTGGATTTCTCTGCTTGATGCTTAGTTTAATCAATTTGATCACTTGGATTGTGGAAGAGCTAACCGTAGAGACAGATCCTGGCTGAAAAATATCCATCAGCCAGGTTCAAATGTGAATGCTAAGGAATGGTTAATCCTAAAAGTTGAAATCAGCCAAATTTTTCAGAAGTATGTTTCTAATACCATTTCACGGTTTTTTAAAGTACTATGGTATTTCCCTTGCTGAACAGCAACTTTGAGGTGAAAATGCAGAATGACTATTTCACCTCCCAAGGAGCATCCACACTCAGAATTGTAAATGGTCACTATCCACCAAGATAAACCAAAGCAAGCTGCCACATTATTTGCAAGATAAGAAGAAAAATATGCAGCTTGGGCACTACACAGTTCTATTAACCTGAGCTCCTGTTTCTTTGTATGTGATGCCACAGGCACTAAGTTTAGCAATAGCATTTCCATGCCTCTGTAAGGAAAAATAGTTTACTTTTTTTTTTTCAAGCCTTGAAGCTTATAGTTGGAAAAAAGGACAGGGATTTAATGACAGACTAAATTCTGCTCAGAGGTTATGAAGCTCAATACAAGTCCCTTTACTTTTAAATAAGCTTCTTGGCCTGCCTAAAACTTTGAAGACCTGAGGATCACTACATTTACACAGGTCCCAAGCAGCTGTTTTGGGTGCATGTGATACATACAGCTTTGTAGCAGTGCATTTCCACAGCCAAACAAACGTTTCCAAATAAGGAAAAGGAGTTTCAGTTACACCCTTGACTTTTATGGAAAAGCACCAAAACTTTCCATGTTCCTCTCACTGTGGTTGGCCCAGTGCCAGCACAGGGGCACTGGTTGGGCTTTGGAAATGTTTCTCCAAACCTGTAGCTGTTTCTATTGGCAGCAAGCCAAATCATCCCTCCTTAGTCACTATATACTTAAGGAGCACAGAGGTGTTTAAGTGCATTTTTGGGGTGTTGGAGCAGGTGTGTGGGACCTCTCCCTACACTGTGCGCAGCTTTGCTCTTTGGTTTTGTATTATTTTCTTCTTTTATTAAAACGTTTTTGCTTTTTCAAGACACACTCAATGATACCATCTAGCAAATCATTTTAAGCCATTTTCTATGAGGTGCTGGACACCCTCGATGTGTGTTGGACCCCTGTGGAGCTAAAAAACACCTGGCTCAGTGAGAATTCCAATACAGCATGAGATCAATACATTTTCTAGTAGGTCGGAGCTCAGAAATCATGACTGTGGTTTTAAGCATATGTGGTGGTTTCACATTCGCTGAATTTTTTTTGCCAACTCAGAGATAGGATTTTTGGGAGAAAAAGGCAAAACAGGCCCCAACTTAAGATAAACAGCTTTTTTTTTTTTTTTAACACACACTAAGAGAAGCAAAGGAACAGAAAAAAACCACAAATGAATTTCTAAACCAACCCTTTCTCCCACCACAAACTGTTCATTTTCTACAATATAAAGAGGCAAAACCCAGAACTCCAGGTCAGTACCACTTACAAAATAGTCATTCATTCAGTCTTTGAGAGAGAGAAGTCTCTCCTGTTCTTTTGGGAACTTTTCACAAGAGAAACAGTCTGCTTGTGGCTTCCAATTCACCCAAAAGCAGCCCGCCCAGGAAATTCTGCAATTGTGGAACCTCCCATATTCACGTAGCCTTTCCCATGACTACCCATATGGGTCGTAGACTCACAAATTGGGGTGGCACCTTTTAAAAATAAGCAGTTTCAAAAGCAAAGGATTCTTCAGCTAAGGGAACAGAGATGTCTTCTCACTTCTCCACTGGCATAGGGCTACTCATCTTTCTCTGTTCAACCTCTCATGGGATCATAGCTATTAATTCATTATTTACTCAGTCCATCACAGATACCTTTGCTCAAATCCACAAATCATCTCCCCAATTCATATTGTCCATTATTTAAAGGATTATTCTAGCATATTACAGTCTGTTACCATAACCCATAGATTTTCAGCCTAGAACCATGGCAACTTAACATCTCTCCTACTTAAGAAGTCACTCTTCTTTTACTGACTTAGATATCTTCATATTCTCTTTGCGTATCCCTAATTTGGCCTTTTCTCTCATCTCTGAGGAGGGTTGGAGTTTAAGAGAGTCTCAAACTGTGTCAGGAAAGAGCTAAAGGTTGCCCAGGCCTGCAGTGGTCAGGCACAAATGTGCCAAAGCCATGCCGGAGGGGGCTGGTGGGCGCCTTTCTTACCCCCCTCAATCTGGAAGCGTGAGCTGCTGACAGCCGGTCTGTAAGGCCCAGCGTGGAGCTGGGGGAGATCCCATCCTCCCCCCAGGCCAGGGGTGCTGGCAGCCAGGAGGCAGCCCTGACACAGCCCGCCCCAATCCCTGCCGCGGCCCCAGACACTCGGCCAGCAGTGGGGGAGAAGGGCTCAGCCGGCCCTGCCTCCTCTGCGAGCGCTCGGAGGCCCGGCTGGGCGGCCGCCCTGGGGCAGCGGGGCCTAAGCCTAAGCCTCAGCGGCCCACGGTGCTACCTGGTCACCAGGCGGGAGGAGGAGGAGGGCTCGAACCCAATCTCAGCTTTGTATGGGTATTACCAAAAGTCGCATTTCGTTTTCTGAGTGGTCAAAACTACATGCCAATCCAAAAACTGGTCCCTGATAGGTCCCTGTCCTTTCCACAGCAAAGTCCCAGGTCCTAGCGGGGCAATATTCCGTTAACCAAAAAACCAAACTGTGTTAACCTATGACCGCATAGAATGTGCTTTTCTTAAAACCAACAGATCAAACCATGTCCTTCCCTCCTGCCAACACAGAGTCCCAGTGCCTGGACAGCCTCATGACCATGTGGCACAAGTGTGGGTGCTTTGCCTGACTGCAGCATGCAGGAGTCTTTCTTCCATCACCTTCAGGAAGGGTCTGATCTCTGTGGTGATGGAACTCCATACACGAGATACGTTTTGTCAAATTCATGACAAGTGATAAAAAACCCTTGCACAATGCATCCTCTTCTTTTGTCAATGATTTTTCAGAGTCAAGATATAGAGCGATGGGGAAAAAATAACATTTTGCATACATCATTCATACCAAATGCTCAGATTCTGAAATTCATCCTGGTTACCACATGGGTGCTTCTGCTGAAGCTGAGATAAGGAGGCAACAATCACTAAAGACTGTCATAGCTGTATGGACACAAAGTTTGTGCTTCCCCAGCAACTTAACATGATGTAACCTGAGAATATCCCAGTACTCAGTTCCATCAGTTCCGTCCTTCTCTGAACTGATGCTGAAGTTCAACTGGAGAGGTGATGAGGTGTTCAGGGATTTCTTTTGGCTTCAGACTGAGCACTGATTCATTTTGCTGGGTTAAGTCTCAGCTGGGTGTTCTCCTGGTCACAGCCTGTGCAGGACAAGAGAAAAGGAAGGCAGCTCCTGGTGGCAATTGGTCTGATTTACACTGCTGTGGCCATCACTCATAGAAGGGAGGAGACCTTTTCCCAGTTCATCTTTTCAGTTGGTTCAAGTGAGCTTACACTAAACAGCAGCCTAAAGAAGAATGCAGAAAACAGAAACTGAAGCACAGTGCTCCACACCATATCCTTAGCCCTTCTTGTCTCAAGAAATTATTATAATACTACACCAACAGCTTAGACGAGAAAACTGAAGACAATCCAAATCGATACGCATTGCTTCCCAGGACTTTAAATTACTAACTTTGGTGTTGCAATCAAGCAGGTTTTTCTTATTGCTGGGCGGAAATCACTATGTTCTCATCCCATTTGGGGAGTAAGTTAAGAGAAATCCCGGTCCTGATGTAGTCTTTGGGTTAACAGTTGAAGAATTTGGGACTGCAACAGGAAACTTTGCTCCATCAAGCTGCTGAAGGAAATGGTGTTATGGGCCCACCCTAAGTGTTCCCAGGGCTCCTTTTTCATGCTCTAGGCAGGACTTCAGGATTTCTTCCTGCGTAGAAAGGCAGCTGAGATTAAACACCATTAACTGTGTTTAAGGGTTGCTCTGTTTATTCCTCATCTCACACCAAAGATAATAAACATCAAAGTGGAAGTTTTTCAAAGAATTAAATTAATGAAAAGAAAATAAGTATATGATCTCTTGAAGGACCATAAATATCATTGGCTTCCAAAGCATTTCAAAGAAATATGTGTACTTACTGTTTTTAAATCAACATAAATAAATCAGCAATACAAAAAATAGATTACTTATGACATTCATTTTCCATTGTGTACTTAAGCCATTAGGAACATCCATTTTTCGTGTTCAGACCTTGCTGGTTCTTTGCAACTCTTTTTCTAATTTCTTTAAGACCATGTTTCCGCAGACATGGAACTATTCTGCAAAAAAATGATAAATTGTCCTGTTAGAGATATTCCAAAACTCTATTCTTCATGTCTATCCATAGCAGAGCAGTGCGTGCTTCTCGGAAACATTAATAGTTGCATTTCATTTTACTATATAAATATTTAAAGTTTGTAATTTCTCTGTTGCTGACACAGCCAGTGCCAATGCAATGCCATGTTTCATTATCAGTTCCTAGTATACATATAATCTTGTCAGACTTTGCTTCCAATAAATATAGCATGAAATATTTTGAATATTTGAATAGCTGAGTGCCTTCATATTGCTTTCAGCCATGACCTGCTTGCAAATTCCCCGCTAAGAAGTACAGCCACATGGAACAATAACCTGCAAGGGTAGTGTCAATATATTTTCATTAGTCATTGACACTTAGCTGGAAAAAAGAAAAATTAAACTGCATCTGTGAGAAATAACTCAACTTGCCTCCTGGATCCCCACAGTGGGATGAGCCACATTCAGGACCCATATGGGTGTTGTTTTAAAGTTGTAGGTTCAAACTTAATCTGCCCATGTCCTTCTTCAGTGATTTGACAATCTACTTCTCCACAAGAGTTTTCTTGTGCGTGAATATCCAGGAAGAGTGATCAATCTCTCAGCTATTCTGGGAAATCAGTCTCAGGTAATGGTTTCAGATTTTGAATAGGCTGTGAATTTTCTATTATTCTGCACCTTTCTGAAAGCTGCAAGGTGTTTTATCAAAAGTGAAGATAATTTGGAGGAAGTCTCTCCCTTTCATGTCAGATAACAGAAAATGTAATTTTAGCTAATAGGAGCACTTTGTGAGACTTCTGCTGATGCATAGTACATTCAGAACTCCTGAATTCCTGTGGAGTAACACAACATTATGTGGGATGTATCCAGGCTCTAACACAGATTTTGTCCACATGCATAATTTTTTATACTTTTTTTCTGAAGTTTGTGGACATATAGCAGCCCAAGAAGAGTTACCCTATAATAACTCTGACTGGACATCATGGACCTTTATGCACATCTGCAGTTAAGTCTGACAGTTTCAGAAGACTAGATTTACTGTGTGGGCTGGATCCAGTGGTGACTGCCTATTGCCCTGTAGCAGATCTGGTCAGCACATACAATTCATAGAATCATAGCACAGTTTGGGTTGGAAGAGATTTTAAGAACATCTTCTCCCAAACCCCCAGGCATGGGCAGGGAACCTTTCGCTTGACCAAGTTACTCAGAGCCCCATCCAGCCTGGTCTTGAGCACTCCCAGGGATGGGGATTCCCCAGGTTTTCTGTGTCTCCCCATTTCACTGACATAAATAATTTACGGGGGTTCCAGCAATTCAAGAAGATGTCCATCTCCTTGTGTGTCTGAGCTACACTGTCCAGTCATGCAAACACAGAAAATATGATTCACTGGAAATATTAGAGGCCTGTAAAAATGGACATTTGTAGGTCTGGTCCCTAGACACTGGGGAAAGCATCTCCGGACCTGAACTGTCCCTCCAGTGTGGTTCTCCCAAATTTTTGTTCACCTACTGTGTGTCTTGGTTTCCAACATTACCTGGGATGTGGAATACCCAGGCCAATATTCCACTAACTTGACTGGAGTTAAGACTGAATGCTGTATATTACACAAAGGAGACAAAAAGTCCATTTTCTTGGGTGAAATCTCTAACTGCCAGTATCCTCTTTGCTGCTGGAAGAGCTGGTACCATGTCTTTGGGGTTAATCCCTGGCTCTATATACAAAGAAGGAAATAAATAGCTGCCCCCAGCACTAAAGAAGTCCTTCTAAGATTTCTAAGAGATTTCTAAGCCTAATGTTTACATATAAAGTTCTTAAGTACTTCAATCTCCTTTAGAACTGAAGTAGGACCATGTCCAAAATGTTCTGTCTGCAGTCAAATTTACAGTGCTGAGCAATATTATATAGAACTACCCCTGCTGTTCTAGAATTAACACACTTTTTTTAAATATACTTTAATATACAAAATCACATGAAGAACGGCAAAACCATAGAATATCTTACAAAAAATAAACTAGAAAGGGGAAGACACAACTTTTGTGCCTCACAGCTCATCAGTCAACATGCACAGATGTATAAGAAACATTTTACCCACAGAGCTCTCTTCCACTGTTTGACCATAATTTGGTTCATGCAGCTTACTTATTCAGCTCAGTTCCTTTCTCCTCTGAAACCAGCTGGTCTCTTAGAATTACAAGGGCTAGTGTGCAATATGGGGGGGAAGGAAGCTGAGGGCTTAATTTCAGCCTAGACTAGCTTTTTTGTTTTCACTTGGACATTTCAACTGGTTTAAATATTTATTGGTTGTAGCATTTGATTTTCTTTTCCTTCCCAATGACACAGAGAAGCACTAACCTTTAACTTTTCTCTTTTTTTCTTTTTTCTTTTTTCTTTTTTCTTTTTTCTTTTTTCTTTTTTCTTTTTCTTTTCTTTTTTTTTTTTTTTTTTTTTTTTTTGGCGGTTTGCCTTGAATTCCTGTGCAGATTCCTGTGCAGGACCTTAAGGATCTCTACATTATTGTGGATCATGTAAATATCTGCAGTAGCAAAATTTTACTGATGTCTGTGAATGTATGGGGCTTATTTAATGGGGAAAAAAAAATTCTATGGCCATGCAAGCTCTCCAGGTGCATTCTGAAAGGGGTAAAGGATTGACTCCTTTTGCCACTTAGCAGATCATTGGTTGTGGTCATTATGACACCCTAGTCAACCCTGGGGATCACAGCTGTTTGTCTTAACATATCTAATGGAATGCAGATTGGAAAATTTACAGGGAAGTCTTAACCAAAACAGAGAAAAACCCGTTAAATTTCCAGTATTGATTTGCTGGTCATACTGATACAGAGCTACTATACAGTCTGGGAATGAGCTTTTCCAGAACAGACTTTATGGTTGCTGGAGCTGATCCAGAACCCTTTGCAGTGAATGGTAGTTTCTGAATTACATGGGATTTCCTTCACTGACTTAAATGGTCTTTGGATTAGGTCCATAATGAATTATTGCTTAATATAGCCCACAATCATGATAAAATATATTTGATAAAAATCCCAAGGAAGAAAAGAAAATAAGTTGCAAACTTCTGTGCATTGATTTCCCTTTACAAAACTCCCTATTTACCAAATTGCATTGATGCAGACTGCAACCAATCACAGTGTGATCAAACCTGTCATTCATAAACTCAGGTCTCCTCATGACACTCTTCAAAACTTGGGTTCCATTTCTTATGGGGCAGTGATAATGATGTGGTGCAATCCAGACTGCTGGAATTCATTGTGTTACAGGGCCACTCCTAGTCCTATATGATCCCAGTAATCACCTGTGGTTTGTACACTGCAGCGAGTGTCTAAAGCTTTGAACTGAAGCTGTATTAAAAATCTAAAGGATCTCAGTAACCAATAGATTACATCTGAACTAATTAATAGCATCTCATGTGTGAGGAAGACCTTCTCATTTTTACATTTCCTTCAGGTTAGTAGGAATAATGTAATTATCCACATGATATGTAAACCTGTCTGAAAACATATGAATGTGGGACTCTTCTGTGATTTTAATTCACCTTGTGGAGTAGTTAATAAACAATAAAAGGCCGAGTCAATATATTAAAGAGTAACAGAGTCAGTAAATAAACAAAAGCCTTTTCAGGAACTTCTAAGTTTCTGCATTTGACATTTTGCCGCTCAAGTAATTCCTCCCTAATCCTAAATTACATAGAAAGTATGCCGCTAGTTAAATCCTAAAACACTGGGCTGGTCCCTGAAGTAGCCTAGCATTGTATACACACACACAAAGCTGTCATGCCTGAGGGGACCTCCCCTCGAGAGGAGAAGTCCTCACTGCTCTGAGAAGGCACTAAATGGCAGGCAGGCATTAAATTACTGACAGTAGTTATTTTCTTTCTCTTTACTTCCTCCCCTTCTCCCACCCAGGAGGGCTGTTTAGCCAGCAATGAGCAAGCCACTGATGCTCAGGGTGGTCTCCAGTCACTGCTGGAAAGAGCTTCCACCACCTCAGCCTCTAAACAGGAAAACTCCAAGAAAGAAGATATTTGTCCTCCCAGAGGGTAACAGGTACTATCTGGTTGACCTGAGGTGAGTCTAAACCTAGGCCTGAGGGAAAAAACCCAGGAAACGCTGTTCTTCAGTTGTTTCTTCTGAGCTGGAAAGGCAGATTTCCCCCCAGCCTGGCAGCTGCTGTGAACATGCAGTGTCAGCCAGCCCTCTTGCCTGGTGTGTGTAAGAGCAGATACCCAGTGCAGCAGCTGTGAATTCAACGAGGTTGAAATGTTAAATGGTGATGCTCTGAATATCACATTACTTCATTTCTCCTTTGGGAATGCATCTCTAAAAGTGAGGAAATTTCACTTCCCATGTAGAAGGCAAGAAGTCATTTTCACCTCCTCTTCACAGTGACTGAATAGGCGCAGAAAGTGCAAGTGACCCTTTCAGCTCATGAGAGCATTTTGCAGTGAGGTGTATGCAGATTTTTTGCTTAAATTCAGATAGTGCCTAAGACTAAGCTTTAAAATGGCCTTCTTTCTTTATAAGTGCTCTGCATTAGTTGAATCAATTTGCAAATGGAAGTATCTTGGTTTGTCACCACTGCTGCTTCTGTGTAGCTGTTGATCTGAATATCAAGCAGAGTTATTTTGTTCCTTGTGGACTATTAGCACTAATACTCATCCTCCATGTACAAGTTTGTTAAGAGAACTATTGATGGGTATGAGTCAGCACAGTAGTCAGTTCTTTCCCAATTATCTGATTTGTTCCATATGTTTTATAGGAAAAGGGGAGGAGAGGAAGCAAAAGGTTAGTGGCAAACTGAAATAATAGGACACGGGCACCAAGCAGTAGGTGCACCAAGGGAGAAGGAATTTTACAACCCTGAATACCAAACAAAACTTGAAAAAGCACCAAGAAAGATGATATTGAAGGTTACAAAGCTTGTATGCACTCCACCGTCCCCAAAGCAGGGCTGCCTCTCTGGCAGTGACGAGTTTATCATCCAGTGTCAAAATCTTTGGCAGGAAACAGATAAAGGCCTAACTCTCAGTGGGAAGAAAATGGTGTGTGCAGGTATTGATCCTACCTGAAGAGATGGTCTGTTGTCTACCCTGCTTGCTGAGAAAACAGTTTCTTGTGTGCATCTAAGTATATTAAATATATATTTACTCAATCCTAATAAATTTTAGACTTGGGACAGTATCCAAATTTAGCATAAAGACAACCATAAAAAAACCTATGTGTTTTTACCAATTTCCCGAAAATCAGTGGCTGGCTTAGAGAGAGAGAGAAGCCCTAAATGACCCTGTGGATGGCAAGGTTTCAGTATGCACTTCCCACTGCCCAGGTAACAGAGGAGCCAAGGTAGACAGCTGTGCTTGGAGGGCTCCAGTGCCCCCAAAGACTCAAAGATCCAAACCATATTCAATATCAGAGCATTTGGCTTCAAATGCAAAGCTAAGGAACCCAGATCACATTACTGCTTGTGGAAGTAGCTACTGACTTCTGTGGTTATGAAGGAAATCTTGAAATGCCTGGAGCAAAAGACTGGAGAGGTGTGACTTTCCCCATTCATCTCCATCAACTATTAATCATGAAATCTAAAAGTGACAATTTAATTAGCAATGTTAATGATTTCACTGAGAACAGTTTTAATCAAAACATACAGAGCTTTGCTTGTCTGAAAATCTTCAGCTGCTGTATCCTTCTACAAATCTTATTTTTGCCAAAACCCCTTTAACTTTTCAAAAATTCTAGCACCTTCACCTTCCATAACCCACAGCCTACTTGAATCTGAAGGGAAAGAATAAAATATATCGAGTTTTAAATCAATAGGAAGAGCCTAGAGTGACTGTGGTGGTTGTTGAATTCAATTGCTTTATGGTCTGCCACATGAGAGCACAGAAGGACATGGTCCCCTCCATGGGACAGAGAAAACTTTGGTTTCAAGGTGCTTCTCAAGGTTGTCTATTGAGTTATTTTTAGTGATCCTGCAGGCAAAGGGCCTAAAATTTCATTTTAATGGATTTCTAGTCTGTCACTAATTTGCCTTCTTTTTTAAATCCGAAATTGCTCTTTCATGCGCACCTAAAAACACACATGTTCCCCCATGTATGCCTAATTAATTTTGATATATCATTCTCACCATAAAGACTTGTTTACTGGGAAAGACTTTTTGGAAAATAAAAATTACAATAATATCCTCAGGATTCTGCAGTGCCAGCTTTGGCTAAAATGGGAATCCATGAAAGACATAGATGCAACATTATTTCCCCTAAACACCATCAAGTGTAATAATCACATCAGTCTTCCTTTTATCATGACTCACAAACAAAGATTTACTCCAAGTCCAACTTTTTCCCATAAAAATTCAGTCATTTTCCCCTGCCAAATGGAGTATGGGAATATTAAAATTGTTAGCATTTTCCTCCCTAAAACTCAATGCATGTGACTTCACTTGAGATAGGACCCAGCATGTCAGGCAGAAATATATTTCCTCTCATTGAGAAGAAACTAGTGACGTTGTAATGTAAAACAGTAATTTCTTCAGCATAATTCTGCGATGATGTTAAATTTTGGCCTGAATTAAATGTCATTTGTCACCATTAAGCAGAAAATAGAAAACACACAAGCTAATTAGAGAGTTTTTATTGCCATTGAACAAGTAAAGTTAAAATGTTTTATTGTCATAGTATGTCTGTTTAAAATTAAGGAGAAATCAATGCTTATGATAACTTGAAGAACATCACGATTTTATTTGGAGTTTTTGGGAAACCATCCAAAAAGTCTTGTTTTGGAATATTTCTTCAATATGTTCTTGTTAATGCAGAAACAGTTGAGTGTCCTGGAGTTATTGGATGTCAAGGAGTAACAGGATGATATGCTCCCTTCTAATCAATAAATGGCAGAATTGTCTATTAAAACCAGAATTTTTAAAAAGTGACTTCAGTACACATTCCTGTGAATGAATGTTTTGTACTCTGGTTTGAGACTTTCCCTCACATTCAGGCAAATTCAGATGATCAACTGCCCCATCACTTACAGTTTATATATGTCTCAACATCCTCAGTTCACAAAGTACTGGAAATTTCAGAAGCAAGCCAGTCAGGATTTCTACTGCAGAAAAGTAACTTGGATGATTGAGTCTATTCTGAACAAAATCTCCAGCCTCAATTTAAAACTGCACCTGTTTGTTTTCCATTTAATACTCTTGGCAGGGCTCCACTGAAGCCAATATCCTCCATGTCCTGAAGTCAGACCCCATGTATAGTTGATGGTAACACCTCTGAACAAACTGACAGACGCATGGATCTCCTTCCTCCTTTTTTTTTTTATTTTGTCATAAAATAATTTATGATTACCAGTCTGTATAATTATCAGTATAAAGCTATTTTTTCTCTTTATACAATCTTTAGCAGTCACTAACACTGCCTCTTACATACATGAATGACTCAGGAGAGCTCCACCAGAGCATTGTCAGAGCCAGCAGAGCCATGCTGATTCATGCCAGTTGCTAACCCCACTTTTCTCCTTCCTCCTTCTTCCCTGTCCTTCACAGGATGACAGACACTCTGCTCATTACATCTGCTTTATGCACTAAATCCAGCAAAGCTCAGCCCCTCTTTGAGAAATTTTTCTACCTGTAATCCACAATTCCTGTCCCGTGTCTTTTCTTGAGTAGCCAGCCAGAGCAGACAGTAGTTGTCAAAGAGATTTACCCTTCAGTTGCTAAAAAATCCCATGTTTTATTCAGATTTATGATTTTATGTCTATCACAAGTGTGAAAACCTATCTTCCCAACGGCTGGATGCCGCCTGGGTCTTCATTACAAATGACCTGCACCATGCTCCTTTTGGTTTGTGTGCTTTCCTCCAGTCCACCCCTCCTTTCTGTCTTCTGAATATTTGCAATTTCTTACTATTTTCCCTACACCGGAGGTTGCTGAGAGCTGAGAAAATACATCATGTAAAATCATCACAGTTTATTTCTCATGCCATATAATCTTCTCCTGCACACATTCAAAAAGAGCTGAATGGCCTTTTGTTCTCACCCAGCATGTTCATTCTCACTTCATTGAAGTATATGTTAGTGTGTAGCCCACACGAGGTCTTTTTGGTCTGTAACAAGGGGAGAGTTCCTTATTCCCTGTTCCAGAGATGTTAGTGTTGCATATAGGTAAAGCCTTAAAAATAAGGGCCTTGTTACCCTTGTAAAATCATGGCTCAGGCCTCTACTTAGGCCAAGTAGGAGGGAACTATGGAAGAGTGAGTCAGCTGGAATAGGGATGGAGAGATGTGAGAAAATGAGCCTGCACCTGTGAGAAAAGAAACTGGTACCTGTGAGAATTATTCTACAAGAATGTAAACATCTTTAGGGAAGAGAGTCTTTGGTGAACTTGTACACTAGCAACTACTAACCAATGAACTGAGTAGCAACAAGTAACTAATTAAAATTAAACATGATACTTTTAGAAAACCATATAAATGTGAGCTCTGAACAATAAAGGGCTGCTATTGCTGCATGAAAAAAAAGGTGTCTTGTGCATCTTTACTGCAACATGTTACTAGACACCTGCATAGAGCTGTCTGAGGGATCATTTTTTAAACCCTTCCCTAGAAAGGGGATTCCCACTGTTGCTACATTTGGATAGGAACTGCTGGAAGTTTAATGACCTTTGCAAGCATAAAGGACTCTCCACTGATGACCATGACACAGTTAAACTCATTGCCCACATAAGTAGAGTCCCTTTGTTCCAGGGATGTTTTCAGGACTTTCCAGATAATCCAGAAATATGCACATTCAACCAGGTTTTAATTGCAGAGACTCAGTCTGGAGTGAAAGGGAGTTCCCCCCAAGGGGCCATATCTGCCAATGTGGATAAAATGAACTATTCATACTGCAGATTCCATTTTATTTGAGCCTTAACAGATGCTGATGGATCCCTTCTTCCCACGGTGAGCTCAGGTGCAAGCTGTGCAAGTAGGAAGATAGAATCACTCTCAAAAATCCCCTCTAGAGACTTCACCTTCTCAGAGCATCTGCTGCACTCATTGCTAAATCAATCCGTGGCCTGAAGATCATCTCTGACTCTCTAACACAACCAGGACCACAATGTGAAATTATAATGATGGCAAAAATACATATTTTTTTAAAATCCAAGCATCCCCTGAAGTCCAGGGGGTCAAGAATCCTGGGCTTACAGGAGCAATTATAGGATAAGTTCATAACATCGTGCTGTCACTTGCATTGATATTCAAGGTGATTGATACAGATTGACAGATGCAATCAGTGACCTTGGGGACAGCACCTTGTTTAGTGCAGAGAAATCTCTGGCTGGGTTTTGTCTCTGATACCAGTCCACAGCTCCCAAGGAGCATAACCCCAACACTGTGTGCCTTGGGCTAGAACGCTTCCACTGATTACCAGCTGCAATCGAAGATCTTTGCCCCCCTGCAGGGAAAGAACAGGATCAGACTCAGGAGAAAATAGATAAGCAAATCCATGTAGCTGGGTGAATAATCCCCCTATTCTATTTATTGCTGATATCCAGCATACATCATTAAACCTGTGGGATCTCTTGGGAGAATCTACTGAGCACTGGATGCGGTTGCTGTACATGAGATGTTTATTTTTTTTTTCACTAAAATGAAGGCTGATAAATGAGTTGATAATTAGTTTTGGCTATGTGCTCAAGATATAGAATCAAAATATAGAGTAATTTTTCCCCCTCCCTAACAGGGCTGGGAAAACCAGCAGTGAGCATAAACACCAGCGAGGGAAATTTAGGATAAAACACAGAGTAATGTTTCCTGATGAAAAGGACAGCCAACCCTTCCACCACTGGAGGACTGTAAAATGTAAGTTAGACAAATTGACCATGAAATCCTGCCAGAAGAAAAGACAGAGTAGATAGTCTCTTCTGTCTCTATTTTTAAATTTTTACGAGGTTTTGGGAATCTTTCTGTTGTACTGGCTTTAGCTGCTTGACAATGTCTTCTGTGGTGAGCCACAAAGCAGAATTCCAGTGAAAGTGTCAACCTGCAGGGACCATTTGGTATGTCTGCAGAGTACAGACAAAGTTCTACAAGTGCTAGAAGATGCCCAGGTCTTTGGGATTTACAGCTGAGGATTGAACAAAAAAAAACAGTACCTGGGATTTAAAAACTTCACATCTGAACCTCCATTTTTCTAAAAAGCACCTCAATCTTTCATTCTCTATTACATGTATGTACAACTGTTACATAAACAAAAAAATGAACAATCAAGGTGCTTCTGAGCAGTGAAGAGAAATGGCCTTTACAGAATTATTGTATTTGTGCTTGTAGGAAATGCAGAGATGCTACAGTGATTGCAGTGCTGGATTGAAAAGAGTATTTATCCTGAAGTTACATAAGTCACCTGTCCTTGACCCTGTCTTTCAAGGAAATCAATACGGTACCTGACATTAGGCATGCCACTAGATTTCAGCTAGCTTTGACATCTAGTTATTTTTCAGCTTGTATTGAAGTCCTTCATTCACTAGTTCCAGTTTTCCCTAGGTTTTTGTACAAAATCTTCTTTTTTTTTAAGTTTTGTCATATAGAAAATTATTTTCCAATTCACCTGGTAGCTTTCTGACAGCTTTTATGAAAGAACAAAAGGTGCCTTATTTCCTCCTCTATTGATAATATCACCTCAACTTCAGCATGATTCCAAACTGCTGTGCTTTGTTTTCTGTATGCTTTTGCAGCTCCGGTACCTTTGGAAGAGTGAGGTTTTCTTCCCTCCCTCCTGAGAACTGCCCTGTTCCCCTTAAAGTTTTTATTTTCTTTTCCCTTTGCTATCTTGGTATTGACAGGATCTTCATTACTATCTGATTCTGCCACCTCTCATTCTTTATTGATGCCATCTCTCTGCCTCAGAACAGTGTTTCTAGGATTATTTCTGAATCTGTCCAGGTGTTTTGGAGCAGCCACTGTGCCCCCACTATGGCATAGGCAGATCCATCTCAGTTATGCTTCATGTATATCATGTGCCTCTCAAACTGCTCCAAAGACAAGGAGAGGCTTGGATCACCTTAATTTAGCAATAAGTGTACCAGTGAGGGCCAGGAACATCCCAAGGTCCTTTGGCAGCTCTAGCTGTTAGTGACATGCCTTAACTGCAGGAGAGCAAGGACAGGCTGCAGGATGGGTCTTTGTCTCCCTGCACTCCCTTCCTTTTAGAAGCATTTTCTTGACATGCCTCCTCACAAAGTTAATCTGTCTTTGCTAACATACAGCTGCCACAGGCTGAGGTTTCCTAGGCAACATTCCTATGGAAAAGCAAACTACTGACCATTCTCACCTTGCTCTCAGGAAGTCAAGCTATAATTTCATTTATTATCCTTTAAAAATGTGGTTGCCACTATGCAGGTGAAAAAGAAGACAAAGTAGCCACTACTGTTTCCCAAGAACCACAAGCTGGTCTTTACACGCTGCTCTCAACAGCACAGCTGTGAAAGTGCCCCTTAGGCTCATAACAATTCCTAGGAAAATTAACATCAGGTATTTTTTTAAACAACAATCTTCCCATTTTTTTATTCAGTTGGGGAACACCTATCAGCTAGGTGTTCCATAGCTGGGTGCGGGGGGGAGGGGGGTATGAGGGGATGAGGGGATGAGAGGATGATGGGATGACGATGGTGTGTGAACTCTGTTGCAGGAGGCTGGTGCTGATTGCTGAGGTCCAAGTGACACACTCTGAATGCTCACAGCACTGCACAAATACAGCCTTTTAAGTGCTCCTCTGTTTTCCATGTCTGTCTCCAGCACACCATGAAATTTTTACTTTTGTAAGCTAATCCAACCCTGCCTCCCTGATAAGCATGGCATTAAACTTAATTGTTTGTTTGTTTTTTGAGGAGGAGGAAGGAAGCAGCAAGGAAAGCATCGCACGGTGATGCAATCAAGCACAGGAGAGAAAAGCAAAACCTCTCCAGCTACAGGTGGCACCTAAACAAATGCTGAACAAGGCAGTTCATCAATATGCTCCTCCTGTGCTTCCTGGGCTGTCTTTCTCTCAGAGTCTTAACTTGATGGACTGGTGATTGCCCGTTTTTTTTCTCAAGAGACACCACTAAAGCCTATCAGAGGAACTTGCCATGTCTATTCTTAGCCTCCAGATCTATTGTGGGAGAAGAGAGGTGGGATTCTTCTGCTAGCCAAGACAAAAAAAAATCAGCTGTCTGCAAGCTGATAAAAGGAAAGCTGCAATTCCCATTTACTTTTCAGTTTCATACGTGCTGTGTTGGGCTGCTTCAGCTCCCTGTCACTGCAAGATTTGGTTTATATTAGAAAAGCTCACATTTTGGGGAGCAGCAGTAGGTAACGGAGAGCTACCACCACTTTCTCTTTTAGAAAAATCACTCCTAAGCAAGAAATAACCCTATCCTCACAATCACAACAATTGTACACCAGAGGCATACAAAATAATAAAACAGGTGGCATGTTTTAGATGGCTCAGACATGTACATGACACTAAAAAGAGACTGTAATTTTATACCAGGGAGATGTGGATTCCTTCTTTTCTACTTCATCCTGAACAAGCTATGGGAGAACACGGGCTGCAGAGGGCAAGGTGATCCCATATCAGTGATCCCAGGGGATTTTCCGCTTCAGCCCCCACAGCCTTGAAGCATTTGTCATGACTGTAACATTGTGCAGCTGGCTCTAGAGCAGAACAGATGCGATTCAAGGGCCCTGGTGGCAGAATTCTCAGTACTTGTGTGAGGGAACCTGTGGGCCTCACACGCATAAGATGAGACGATATAGCTGTCTTTGCAGGTCTTGCCTATGACCCTGTGCATTCCACAATCAGGAGGAAAAACTCCCTCCCCTCCACGCTCCTGGAGGGCTGATGCAGGTCACACATGAATGAAGGCAGCTATTTCACACTTGGCTTGCAAAGGGCACAGCGTGTGTGTCTGGGGAGCAGGGAGAGGAGGGAATGGGGGAAGGAGGAGAAGGAAAGAAAACAGGGCAGTGCAATTTGAAGCTGTCCTTAAATTATTCACAACACCAGCTGGATGTCAATGCAATTCACTTAAGAGACTTTGTTTTTTAATGTTTGTTTGGTTTTTCTCTTTATAACTTGTCAAAGGAAGCTTTTACTATTTGGGGGCTTTTTTCAGAGTATTTAAGTCCTCTTTTGTCCTCGCTCTTCAGCTCAGCATAGTTAGAGACTGCTTAGTTTATCTCCAAGTCCCAGGAAACCCCAGGGGCTGCCCTCCCAAAGCCTTTTAAAGTTTTGAGTTCACTCACTAGGTACATTGGAAAGAAGCTAACTACATTCCTTTAGCGATGACCTCCCAAGGCATACCTGGCAGATCAAACCCAGTGTGAATTTTGAAGAGATACATCTAATTCAGCTCATGTATGCTATCCATGATTCTGCTGTATGGATCTTGATGCCAGTAAAAACCTGAAATTTATTCCAAGATCATCTCAGCTAACATGGAAGTGATGAGTGTAATTGTTCATTCCTCTTGGTAAGCATGATTACAGGCCATGACACTTCCTTGTGTGAAACCAAAGCAAATTGAGTTAGTAAAAACTGCTCGTTACAGGTGTTCTATTTAGAGACAATTGCAATTCAGGATCTTAAAACATTTCAGAAAGAAACAGAAAAAATATACAGGTCTTGCTGAGGAAGCAAGTTTTGAACCAAATAATCTAAACATATTTTCGATTATCATTTTCTTTCTTTTTTCTTTTTTCTTTTTTTTTTTTTTCTTTTATTTTCCTTTTTTTTTTCTTTTTTGTGGAAACGTATTTGGAGAGGGCACAGGAAAAATAGCTTGGGGGTGATAAAGTTATTTGCACATATTTGATATGGATGATTTATATTAGAAAAGCTCACATTCTGGGGAGCAGCAGTAGGTAACAGTAGAGCTTTTCAGGAACCATCTTGCACTCTTGCAGAGCCAAGAATTCCTTGTGTCTCTGTCTCTGCAATGCTGCACTTACAGCTTAATGTATCAAAGCCAGTGCACATTAATTTTAATTCCTATGACTATGGCATGCAGTAAATTGAGGTGATTCATGAATCATTCAGCTGGGAGAGGCAGCTTCCAGGAGAGAGGTGAGGCAGATGGTTGTGACAGCTAAACCTCACCAGCTATCCCAGGTTTAACTCACCCATCTAGGGCAGTATTCTTATTTACTTTCCTACTGAAGTCCTATGAAGACAAAATATCACTTCTCCCCTGCAGCTTATTCAGCTTTCCTTCTCCCAGGAGCTACTCAGGGCTGTCACCTCACCCTTATTTGTCTCTAACCAGCTCCAGATGAAATGGAAAGGAAAGCCACACAGCTTCAGCTGTAGCTTGCTGGTAAGAAACTCCTTTTTTGGCCTACAAGGGAGGAGAGCTTGTCTGAGCACCTCAGGAAATAATTCAGAGGAATAGGGACATGCAAGGGCAGGGCAGGAGAAGCTGAGTTTTCTCTGGTATCAGCAATAAATTATCCTAGAAGCCAGGGAGGAAGGTGTCGTGTCTCACTTTCTCAGTCAATGAGCAGTGTACAGAAGAACTAGAATGCTTCTGGAGGCAGGAGAAAATGTGGGCTGAACACGGGGTGTTGTGTTATCATCATATTGTGTGGCTCACAAGCCAGCTCGTTGTCTCTGCAAAGGAGCAGTCCTGATCTGCCTTGTAAAGATTTTATCATGAAAGAAACGTCCCCTGTGAAGTCACACTTGCTCATTTCTCTGTCTCCAAAATAAAAGGCTCTCCATGTCCCTCTGTATCTGAGAGGAGGAACAGCTTCTCCCCAGGCTGTGATGCACAATGCATGACAATTCAGGCAGGGCACTCCGGGAGCTCTCCCATCCCAGGGTAATTCAGCCCTTGCCTATCTTCTAACCCCTGAGATGTTAAGAACAGGCACCCACACAGCTCCAGCTCTGGGAAATGCTTTCACCATGAGGGTTCTGAGAGCTCATCAGTGGTATCAGGGTCCAGCTCTCTGGCTGATGTCTGAAGTTCAGTAGTCCAGAGTTGTCCTTGGGCCCTCCCTGGTCTCCTAAGGTTCAAGCATATTGTGAGGCATAGATATGGACCCAAGAAGTGCCCCAAGCCCAGTGCCACAAAAGGATATCCTACTTCCAAACCAGCACTGCAATATAACTACAGACTTTAAAACTAGAGAGCTGAAAAGCTGAGGGAAGCTCGGAATTTGCCTAATTTATATTGTATCAATTTTGTAAACACCTCAGAAGGGATATAGCTAGAAAACTTCTTTTTACCATTAGATAGCACCTGCTTTGAATAGTAATGAACAAAAAGTGAAGAAAAGGAGAAAACAATGTTCTACAGTTGTATTATGTCTCCTGCAGTTCAATGAAACAGCTCCCTGGTTTGAGCTCATGAACATTTACTGTACGTTCATTTTATGGGCTTTGAGTTACTCTTCTCAGTTAAAGGGCTTTTTTCAGCACATATGGGCTTCCAAATATAGTGAAACCAATTTGCTTTGAAAAGCAATATATCTGCTAAAGGGCAGTTTTATTTTCCTTTAGGTAAAGCAGAAGAACTTTTACGCATAGCAAAATCGCAGAATCCCAAAATACAAAGCCCACTAATTGGGGGCAGGGAGAGACAGCACACTAAGACTAGTTAAAAACTTGGTGAAATATTTCAAAATCTCAAAGGATCCGGACCTCAAACTCTTTATAGCAGATATTCCCAACTACTCAAGCTCCCTTCAGTACTTAAGCAGGAATGAGCAATCACTATTTTACTAGCTATGTGTCTATTAAACAACAACAAAAAAATTGTTTATACATTTGAAGCATCATTTGTAGACGTTACACTGAAAATACACTTCAAAGTGATTAAAGAAAAGCAGGTGTGCCAAGAGACTTGATATGTAAAGCAATGAGACCTTGCTGCCACACCTTGTGCACTTCCCCGTTCATCCCTGCTCTCCCCCCACCTCAGGCTCTGTTCTCATGAGGAGTCGAAGCTTGTTCTTTTTCCTCTTGCTGCTCTAACTCCATAAATCTGCAAACCAAAGCTAAAACCTGGAGTTCAGAGACTTGTAGGGTCTGGGTGATACGTCTACCAGCTGAGGACACCAGGAGCAAAAAACCTACAGTCTGAGAGGGAAATTACCAAGAGTTTACCAGTGAGAAACACCGGCAGTGAGACCGTGCTGGCAAGGTGTGACACCTAAAGCTGAGCGTGGTTTGTGAAGTGCCAAGATGTGAACAACATGCCTAGACCCTGACTCTAAGCAGTGGGAAGTCAGCTTCCATTTCAGCTCCCCAGAGTCATGTCCTGGTGCCACTTGAGACACTGAAGGGCAGCCAGGGCACCTACACAGGGCTGGCTGAGGTGATGTGGAGCTTAGGGAAGACTTCAGCCTTCTGATGGGAGAAAGGACAAAACACCAGAATAATGTAATATAGTTTGCTGCATTTAAGTACATGAACCTTGACTCTACTCCGTCTAGCCAGCAAGGGGGTTCCCCTGTAACAGATACCAACATTTGGCCTGGTCAATAGCCCTCCTGCATCAATTAACTATATGACAGTATGATTGTATTGAAATTATTAGGAAAAAATTCTACACTAGTAGGGTAGACAAGCATTGGAACAGGCTGCCCAAGAAAGTGGTGGAAAATGATAAAAAATGTGTAGATGTAGTGTTGGAGACATGGCTTAGTGGTGGACTTGGTAGTGCTGGGTTAATGGTTGGACTCAATGATCTTAAAGGTGTTTTCCAACCTAAATGATTGGGTGAATTGCACTCTAAATGTAGTTACATACCCAAATTCCTATCGGCCTCTGCAGTATACATGCCTCCATTCACATGGGAATAAAGCTGTTCATTTGGCAGAGAAAGAGGGAACAGTTTGTTTGTGGGTTGCAAATATGTATCACCAGTCCCTGTAACTGGGAGCAACCTCTGACTATTTTTCTCCTCGAGTGACTGAGTAAATCACAGGGCTAGAGAGCTCAGTTCCCTCTTTCCTGCTCTTACCCTGTGTTTTACCCTAGGTTCATCATGTTGCAGCAGAGAAAGAAGTTTTGGACGTTGCTCCTTACCTGGCCTCTCTCGAGCCTGGTCTCAGGTGTCTCATATTAATTACACAGTGAGGAGGAAAAACGGAGAACTTTTGCTGCATAAGCGTCCCTGTTGGAAGAGACTACCAGGACAGAGAAGGCACAGATTTGCTGGTGAAGGGATTCCCTGACCAAGAAGCATGAGCAGTGCCCTACACCACAAGAGGACACAACAGTTGAGATACAACACAACATACAAACAGGGTCCACAGAGTAATATTACACCATAATAATATCCTGTGGGAGTATTATAGTTTTTCAATCATTATATTCTGAGAACCTCTCTGTAGGATCTGGAAAAGCTTCTTCTCCAAACAGAGAGACATTCTGGACCTCAAATGTGCATCAAATGTTGACAAAATGATACCACCCCCTCTGCAATGGCTCAACAGCTAGGGCTTGTACCATCTCCAGTCAGGACATCAAAAAGCTCTTACGTTTCAGCAACAGGCCAGTTGGCCTGAATTGCTTCTAGGACATCAGAAAGCTCTTACATTTCAGGAGCAGTTCTTGTCTTCCACAGCAGTTTGACCTATTGTCTTAGTGGGAGTATTTTTTTACTATTCAATACCTGCCACCATAAATCAAACTCCATATATTAAGAAGAAGCTCAGAGTAAGTTAAATATCAATGCATTAATTAAATATGATGGATAATGATTACCAGCTAACATAGGCATTTGCAATGTTATTACATGTTTCAATAAACAGTCCTCAAATTAATTTGTGAGGATGGTTCCTATTCTGAATGCATGCTTTGTGCCTTACCTCCCCTGGCCCACTTCAAAGAACATTATCTGCTGCTGTTGTGTGGTGGCAAGCTCCTCTGCATATGGAAGCAGGTGCTCCCCAGTTATCACAGACTGACATTCAGCACCCTCACTGATGTGTAGATAATGTCAGCCTGGAAAGGTGGCAGGCAGCCTCTTGTCCAGCCTTCCCTGTAGTATGGAAAGATAAGCATCTCCAGCTGTCAAAATCCTTCTCCTTTCTTCTGTATGCAAAACTTACATCCCATTTGTGGCAGCTGAGGATGGGAGATATGCCCCTGGTTTAACATGCTTTGCAGTTAATCCTCTCCAAAGTGTATTTAAAGCCAGCAGCAGTAACTCAGTATATTAAGGGATTTGGTCAGTGACCATATTTTAATGGCCATCAGATTGACGGTGCCCCCCTTTATATTGTAATTCTCTTGTGATACTTATGCATGCATTGTATGAGCAGGCTAAAGGGCATGGGGGAGTTTTATATATCCTGGGGCCTGAGAGAAATGAAACCCTGACCAGGAACAAAATGTGTGCCATTTCATCAGGTTTTTGTATCATTACCTATCTCAATTTGCAGAAACAAACTGCTTATAATTACAGTGCAGAGGCTGATGCCTGATGGTTAATATTTTAAGCACTTTAAATAGCATTTGATGATATAAGCTGGAACAATTGTGCTTGCTCTAAACAGTGGCCTGTGATGACACAATGTGATGACATGGACTGTTGCAAACTAGCAAAAACCACCTCTAGGCATAGGTACTAGGCAATAGTAATATAATATAGGTGACTAGTACTATAGCAGCATAAATAAACTATTTCGATACTACGAGGAAATATTTTTAATCCTGCTTTCTTGATGTTTACGTGATTGCACTGTGACTGTATTTGTCTGAAAACTGTTGAGTCAGTAGCTGATTTCAATCAGCTTTGACAGGGTATCCTACTTTTGCTAGTTCTGTGAACATTTGGTATCTGAATAGAGTTAAAAGGGGCAGATTTAACACCCTGATGAGAGAAGAGGGGGAGATAAGAATAGGAAGGAAAGATCAAAAAGAGAAAAGGAGACAGAGGAAAGTTCTTGTGTTATTGGACATCAGCACATTTGCTGCCAGATGCAGACTTTGGTGTATCCACTGCTTACCTTGTCTCTACTCCTGGCATCAGGTAACCCAGCCTACACACAGCATGTAAAAGCAGCACCTGGACTTTACACCCTGCCAAGCACAGTTACAGTCAACAGCACAAAGACACCTGAATTTACTGCTCTGGGGTTCTGGGGTTCCCTGTGCTCCACTCTGGTGCATGGACCTCCATGGAGTGGGGAGAAACAAATGTGTGGAAAACCAGGAAGCTGGAAGAAAATGCATTTGACTTCTTCAGGTAGGAGCTGATTACCTGTAGCCACTACAACAGCTTTGCACTGGTGTCTCCTGAGTATTTCTGTGCAATTGGGCTTCAACCAGGAGGACTCTGAGCAGCCCTCAGTCATGCCCCAAGGCTATAAATTCCTGGGAGCAGAGGAAGGGACAGATCCAAATCTCCCACTGCCTGGTGAAGACCTTTAACTGGTGATTTATTGCACAGCAGGACAAGCATCTGGCTGCTTTACCGATAGGAAGCTGCACAAATCCAGGGCATGTGTTGCATCCCTCTAGGAGGCAGGCATTTGACTGAAAACCAGACTACCTTTGGTAACTCTGCTCTTGGCACTTCAAGTCCCACAGATCCACTCTGTCACACCTTACCCAGTCTGCTCACTGCAGAAAGGATCCACAGAGGATCCACTCCAATGGATTCCTGCAGCAAGCAGTGCCTGGCACCCACTGCCCTGTGCTGACTCCATCCTGTTCAACAGGTGTAGAGTCATAGAAAGCTTGTGCTGGAAAGGACCTTAAAGATCAAGGTAGTGATTCTGCAGCTGAGGAACAGTCTTCCCAGGCCTGAAGACAAGCTGAGGTGGGAGAACCTTTCTAGACATGGTCAAGTTCAAGCCCTATCAGTCCAGGTGTGTCTCACCAGGGCTGAGTCACTTTTCCTAATGCAGCCCAGGGTGCTGTTGGCCTTTTTTACAGTTAGGGACATTGCTGGCTCCTGTCAAAGCTGTTGTCCACCATGACCCCCTCATCCTTTACTGCAAAGGTGCTTGTCAGTCAGACAGCTCCTGGTATGTTCTAGTGCCTGGGTTCTTCCTCCCAAGAAGCAGGACTTTACACTTCCCTGGTTAAACTCCACAAGGTTCCTGACAGCCTGTTTCTCCTGCCTGTTGAGGCCCCTTGGGATGTCAGCACAACTTTCTGGTGCACCTGACACTCCTTCCAGCTTTGTTCCAGCTCCAAGCCTTATGCTTTTGCACAGTCAGAACCTACTGTGGAATGAGACCATGCCTCGGTGTGGGCTAATTGCAGCAGTGAGATTATTGCTTCAGCAGTTCCAGCCAGGGCTGAGCTTTCTCTTTGGGGTGCTGTTGGCACCAAGAGCCCAGAGCAGGAATCTGGTCTATTTACTATTCCAGAAGTAAAATTACAGTTTTAAGAATTTACAAATGAAAATCCAGGGTCTGAAATGCCTCAGATGTGCAAACAGGGAGACCATGCCCTGAGCCTTCTTTGTAACTCACCTTAAATTGTTAATATCTGGTTTGCAACTATTTGTCTGAAAATGAATTTCATCTGAATTAACTGCTGTGCAGGACTGAACCAGTGTTTTGTTGTGAGACATGCTAGATAGAGCAAAAAACACATTTCTACCTACAACACAAATGCTTGACTCCCCCATCCTTATGTTTGCTCAGGCCACAGAAAAAGTCATGTTTATCATTGCTTTTTCTACTTGTAGCCACTAGAAATCAGTATAAAGAGAAAAGAGGAAAAAACTCAGAATGTGAAAATTTTAGTGCAGTGCTACTAGAAATATGGGTGTATTTTTAAGGCTGATCCATTTCACTTGCAATTGAAAAGGAAGGTAAATGAAAATGTAGGGGGCTTTGGGTTTTGGGTGTTTTTATATATTGTGACACTCTGTTTTACCTTTCCACAAGTAATCACAGGTTCTAAAATGTTGCTTTGGGTTCCTTTTGTCTGAACAGAGGATTTTACATGTATTTTTACTGCAGCTGAAGTAAACAGAAACAATGGCAATGTAAAATTGCAACTGTGTCTGGGGAAAGGTAGGGAAGATGACGAATCTATAATCGCACCTCTGTCAGCCTGGCTGCTCTCAGCTCAGATAGCAGGATGGTGCTCTCTAGGTATAATGGAGATCTATAAATAGCTGCATCACTATATAACCCAGCAGCAGTCTCATTCCCTTTCTAAATATAGGCTGGGCAGCAAAGGACAGTCTGGTGATGTATTGCTCCTGATACCGATTAATAGCATGACTCACACTGTCCAGCTAATAAAAATGAAATGTGTGCCTTGGAAGCACTGCTCTGGATAGGGTGAATTTGCATGAGGAAAAAAAACCATATAAGATTTGGTTTTGTGACCAGTGAAGGAGAAATCGAAGCAATTTTATAATGCAGGGCAGTATTACATTATGTGTCTCTAATCATAATGACTTCAAAGAAATGTGAAGTTGTCCTTAATGAAATGTTTAATGTCTTGTGCCCTGTTCATAAAAAAATAGTTTATTGCCTTTGAGTAATTACTGCAAACTCATTTGGGGGGTTATAATAATCACACATTTCCTAGGTCAACATGGCTGTCACACTTGGGATGCCGTTTAAAGGTCGGCTGTGTTCACCCAGGATACATGTGCAGAGCCCCCACTATCAACCAGGCTGCACATGCAGAATGGAGGGGAAGTTTTGTGTAAAGTATAAATATTCTTTATGTAAAGAGCTTTGAGATCAATGAAGCAAATTGCATCTAAGGAGCACTTTGACCTTCAAACTTTAATTATCATAAATAGTGAGGGATGTACACCCTTGTTCAGTCATGCTGCCTGTGTGCTCCCTCACATCCAGGCTGCAATCAATATTGCCATTTCATACACAAGGATTTTGCATCCACCTTTTTGTCTTTACAGTTAGGCTGCTGTCTCTGCTGAAGCCCTTGCTGATGTCTTTATTTAATTACATGGTGAAGGTGAATGTCTAACTCTAAATTGTGGCTTTAACTTTGATGAAAAATGCTGCAGAGGATTTCCCTTATAGCTCAGGACACTGGTCTTTGATCAGGAGGGAAAGAGCCTTCTGCAGTAAATTGCAGCATCATTTTGTACCATCTTCACCAATTTGTCCAGACTTTCATGTCTTTCATTAGAAACATTTCAGTAGTCTTCCAGGAGTCTGCTTATGCAGTAAAGCAGTTCTTGGCAGGACTAAAGGTCCCTTGGACAAGTGAGGCAGTTCTTGCTCACCTCTGAAACACGTGCTGCTGTGTGAGGCTGAGGTTTCCTGGCTGGGAGGCCACACACATGGGATAACACAATCTGAAACTTCAGCCTCCACTTCCTTCTCAGTTACATTTTATCTACTTCTTCAAACTCCAGCCCTATAGTTCAACAGTAAATCAACCCTTTCCTCACCATACAATAGCCTATGGTGTTTTGCTGAGAAAAACCTTAGGTTAACAAGCACCAGAGAAGAGGGAATGTTATGCACAACTTCTTTTTTGCACAATCTCTCTGACTTTTCCCAGACTCTTGTTTCAAGCAGTTACGTGTTCCATTTGCACCTCCAGCAGACACAGTGTCAGTAATTCTTAATTTAAACGATTTATCTGAGTTTCCCATCAAAACAATATTTTTCCTTCTTTCCCCTCAGGATGTAGAGCTCTGCTCCAGCTGCTTGCCTTTGAGAGA
Organism: Chamaea fasciata; assembly: GCF_029207755.1. Taxonomy (NCBI): domain Eukaryota; kingdom Metazoa; phylum Chordata; class Aves; order Passeriformes; family Sylviidae; genus Chamaea; species Chamaea fasciata. The sequence continues at coordinate 102,544,186 of NW_027094087.1, read as the reverse complement.
TTTATGGTAATAAAAAATAAAGTAAGAAAACTGTTATTTTGCTTTCAAACACAAATCTTTTGTGACAGATTAGACATGGAGGGATAACCTACCCGGCTGGAGGAGTCAGGTATTTATCTGCAGGACTGCACAGCTATATTCAACAAAGACATGGTACCAGCAGCTTGATCTTGGTCATGTGAATAACCTTAAAACCTCTTAAAACCCAGGGCAATGCTAGAGAGACACTTAAAGCAAATATGCACAGAAATGACAATCCTGCACTGAAAGCCTCAGCTCTGCTACACAGCCCTTATGGTCCCCACCAGTTTCAAGGGCCCACACTCACCTGAGGCTGAAGAACAAGGCACCAGCAGCCAGCCCACAGCTGCCTCGTGCCATGTGGGATATCTCAAATCCTAAAATACAGCTCTTGGGGGCTTCCAAACCTGACAACTATCATGAACCCTAAACCTACTGTGTGGTGAGGAAGAGCCATACCCAAAGAGGAGAGTTACCATTTTGGTGAAAAGTCACATACATGAAGATTTGTGTGTTCCTAGGTATTTCTGTCGGGCTTGAATGGACATGAAGAGAGGCTGAAGATGGACAGTGAGGCAGAAGATGGCTTCCCACCAGAGCCCCCTGTAAGTCTTGATCTGTAAGGCATTTTTAGAGAAAATATGAACTGAATGGACACTTTTGTGTTTATGTTAAAGTGCAGCTTGCATTTAAAATGAAAAGAGGCAGAGGAACACATTTCAGATACTCTTTCCAGGGAAAACCAGACTGCTTCTTTAGGAGCCTGCAGATCTCATGGGAAGGCTCTTGCACAGGTGTTCCCCCTGGGCATATCAAACACCATGCAGCAAGGAAATTCAGGGTAATTAGGTCTGCAGGCACATGGAAAAGGTAACACAATAATTAAGTCCCCCAGCAAGTACTGGGAGAGCAGGGATGCTGTTCTCTGCTCTACTCTCTACCAGAAAGCACTGGCAAGTTCTCTGATGCTGGACATGTGGTGAGGCTACACCACTGCCCCAGGCAGACAGCCTTGCAAGCAGGATTTAAAAGTCATGTGGCTGGCATTTCCCCAGGGGCCAGTTCCTGGCTGCACCCTGCCACGGCTGCTCACTTGATGTTCCTGAAGGCTCTTGGACTCGCCTCACCCTGTCTGGAAAGTTTCCAGCCATCACCATCCATACCTGCTCAGTGAATACCCTGTGACTCATTTATAGTTTCTTCCCTGACTGATTAGTTTGGAATGAGAGACAAATCACGAAACCCCGGGCCTTTTATTGATAATTTGCAAATGGGGAAAATGGTTCAATTCTTGGTATTGATCATTAGTTACATCCACTTCCCCACAATTATGTAAAACACGGCATTTGTTGCTTGGATTGTGCAGGTTAAAGCCACATCTAAGGAGGAAAATATGCCTCCCTGTGGCTCACTGCAAAGCATCTTGTCTTCTACAAAACAACTGCAGAAGCAAGAAAGAAAAAGAATCTATGTACTGCCTTAAAAAACATGCTTGTGGTCCTGTGGAGAGCAGAAAGGTCTTCATTTATTAGCTGCAAGTTTAAGGTCCAGGACAGCATGGTGATTCAAGCCTTACAAGCATAGAGAGGAATTTGTTGAATCTTCCAAGTTAATACACAGGCAGCCAGGCCAGAGCAGAAAGATTTACAAAGCTTAAAAGCATTTCTGACTTAATAAAAGCTAGTTAATAAAGTTTGGAACTGAGTATCCATCCTGCCCATCACTCTGTCTGGAAGAACCCCATAGGCCCTGTCTGTGTCCACGTACTTCTCCAGGACACCCCCAGGTGTGAAAGCCTCTGCCATCTCCCCCACTGCTTTTGGCATGATATGCCATGAGTCCGCCTGGCCCAAAAGAACCACAGCACCCTCCATGCTTTGCTTATCCAAAATTAATGCAGCAGGAACCATATGCTAAAACATTCTAACCAGGCAAGAAACCTTACAACGGTAAAACTTCAAGATTTTATCCCTTATTAAAGCCATCACAGTTTGTTCAAAAATTGGAATGATTTAGAACCTGATGTATATTAATCCAAAAGTAATTCTAAATGCGTGGTTTGCTTAGCAGCTGCTTTCTGTGATGAAGCCCTTGCTAAATCTAAAATAGTCTTTATTTTAATCTAGCAAAAACAACCAAACCAGATGCTTCAGCCTACATTTCATATTTGAAGGTACTACTGATATAAAAATAATACCCTGTAGGATGGTCCTACATGGTGCAGTCTATGCCTTGAAGAGACAAGAAAAAAGGAATAGCCTGGAAAAGAATTATCACCTTTATTATATAGCTGAGGAACAGAGGCGCTGAGTGATTAGCTGTCTTGCTCATAATACCATTGGAAGGCTATAGCCAGACCTAATAGGCTCTGGTTGTGCCAGACAATATGTTCTCACTACACTGCCATCTTTCTTCACTGATGTAAATGGCTTATTTTAAAAGTAGATTTTCATTGGCATCAGCTTGGTTAAAGACACCCAATTTCTCATGGCTGAATCTCACATTAAAGCTGAATAACCCTTATTCTTCTGCTTCAGATGACTGCTGTGGACAGCTGTAGTTATAGGCACTCGAATACTACCAAAGAAGTAACATATTAATTTTAGTAAAAAAAAAAAATCACTAAAATTTCAGGACCTGAAGAGAACATTAAGAAAAGATCTTATTATCCTTAACTCTGTCTTATACAGTCAGGTGACAGGTGTGTGATTGTGTACAATATTGCCATAAAAAGTCCAAGATTCAAGGCACCAGTAATATCCCTGACATACTCTGGAGATGTAATAACCTGGGGCACAATGTTCAAAATCCCTCTGATTTCAGGGGACCCCAGCTGGATGTCTGCACTGTGTAGAGAGGTTGCTGTATGTTGTATCTCTTGGTGTTTCCCTTTGCTGAGGAATTTTTGTTCGCTGATGTGGTCATTTCTCTCACTGCATGCTCAATTTAATGGAGCAAAATCCCCATGATAACAAACTACAATGGGGTAAATCTTCATCTGGGCCAGCTGTTTTGTTTACATAACATGCTAACTTTTGTAGCACTTACATGTTTTATAAGAATATCTAATTGGAAGTGTAACATTGGGTGCAGGGATTGCAAATAAAGTGACTCTGTATTAATTACTTTCTTTTTGTCTTAGTTTTACCTGGGCTTCTAAATTTTGATGTAACTATACAGAGAGCAAGACAAGAAAATGTGAATCACTTGACACTTCTGAGCAGCTGTTAAGGGAAGGAGTGATGACTGGCCCTAAAAATAAAGCAGTGGAAGAGCAGACCTGATGCTCCAGGTGGTCTGTGTTCCTACAAAGCACCATAAAGGGTAAAGCAGCCGTATCTCTGCAGTCCCTGTTGGAACTGATCTAAAAAATACACATAATCAGGCCTGATTGTGTGTTGCAGACTGAGCTTTTCTGCCTGGAGAATGGCTCTCACAGGGATTTCCAACTCTCTAAAGCCCTTCCACACAAGTCCATTAATTATTGTTGCTCTCCTGAGGACTCAGAGCCAAACCACTGGTGGCACTAAAGATAGTTTCAAGACTCTGCTACTTTTCCTTGGCACCAAATTTTCCTCCTGTGCTTCTGCTTTTGCCTTCAGTGTGCTCGCAAGCTGCAGGAACTGTATTTAGGGGTGATGCTTCCCAGTTGACTGGCAGCAGGTGAGTACAGTAATGGTCTCTTCTCTTCCTATTTTTACCCAACCTTTATTTTCTCACATTAGCGAGCTACTTTATTTTTGAAATAAAATTAGTGGCCCAGGTGCAATCTATTCCATGTTTTTCCCAGACAGCAAATTTTGGCAACACCTAATCTGAATGTCATGGGTTCTGCTAACCAGTTTTCAACTTCTAGTCCTTACCTGGAGGAGCCGAGCCACCTCTGCCATGTAATATAGAGCATATGCTTCCATATTCACTAGAGAGCCCAGTCAAGCAAAAAGGCACTTCTTTATCTCAGAGAGAATACATCTATGGATTCACCAAAAAGACACAAATGGGAGATAAAGCAAATGTGGAGAGGACAAAGACAAGGGAAGATGACAGGAGAATTTGTAATTTCTTCCACTTCCAAGCAGCTCTGAGAGCCAGCTGTGACCTCTCTGCAGCACTCATCACACTGCAAACAGTGATGTGTTTTAAAATATTATTCAGGCAAGAAAGGGTGTTCTATTATTGCCCTAACTTCCCCAGCTCAATCTACCTTTTGCAGCAGACATCTATGCTTTCACAAAACTGCCTTTCTTTTTCCTCTCTTACTAGTCATAATTGCAAATAAATCTTTATCACAGAAGTTTGCTGCTCTAGTGAGACCACTTTCTGCAATTCAAAGAGCTGAGAAACACATTACATTGTTAGTCAAAAGGGCAGGGGATAAAAGGCTTGAGATTTCTAACTTAATTTGAGATATTCTGTGCTTGTGTTGTGCGATTATGTTAAAAGTAAAGTGTGGGTGGACACTGGTTTTATAGCGTCTGAACTTCTCAGGGGCACTTCCCAACAACATTGCAAATAATGCACTTACTATACAAGCTACTATGCAGAGAATGACATTATGTTCCAAACCTGTGGAAGAAAACCATGACAGAACTAGTAAGGAAATGTTTTCTTCTGAGTGTGTGAAGGATTGAAGGCCAATTGATTTTTCAGAGGAGTCAAAAGCAAAATGTATCTCCTCAGCATCTTGAAATCCAGGTCGTATTATTCTTTTTCTTTGTAACTGTGGCAAACAGCCTGCTTTCATGGTTTCCAGAACATTATTCTCCTACTGCAAGTCAGGTTACTTCATAATTTCTGGTGGGGAAAAAATGTATCATGGGGAGTCAGACAACTGGAGAAAGATCAGAGGGCAGCACTTCTTTAAGTAGGTACAACATAAAAAACAACATAAGTGCTCCCATTTACAGAAGGCTGGACTTTTAGACTAATATCCCACATTTGGAAAGGAACACAGTGATCTTAAAGTTGGAGGGTAGTGCAGCTTCTTACAAGGCAATGAAATAGAAACAAAAATTTTATACCAAAGTTTCTTCTCTTCAGATTTAATTTGTGTTCCCCATGGTACTTGAGCCCTTCCTTTTGTGATAGACCATAATGCTTGAGCCAAAGCCGTGGTGTCTGCACCTCTGCTGGGATAAAGCTAAGGCAGATTTCCAAGCTAGAATTTCCTCCATGGGTAGTTTGCCATATGCCTTTGCTGCCTGATGCCATTTCAGATCAGACTGAAAGAAGAGGTTCTGTGTGAATTTTAATTCTAGCTAAAGCAGGAAATCACTTCCTCACTCCTTCACTGGCTTCAGTGCTGGATGAGTGCAATCCACATTTCAGTGCCTTCTGAAAGGGTGCAAGTTCAAGGTTATACTTTCTGTTATCCATTTTTCCTTTCAATATTTTCCTCTTTTCCGGCTAGGTGGCATGCCAGAGCCCATAAACCTCTTAATATTCTAGCTTTACCACACAGCTTTTACAAACAAGGTCATAGAGAACAGAAGGAAAACATATAATTAATAATTATCAAGACTTACTGCTGTGTGGGCTTCAAGTCCCTGCTCAGAAATTAGAACCAAATTATTCCAGGCTTTAAAAAAGGCAGTTAGGATATCCAGCATATCTAAATTATCTCCTCTGAGAGACTACACCAGCTCCATTAGCTCCCTGCATGTATTTTGCTCCATGCTAACATGTACTTTAAATCACCACAGCTGGTTCCTTCCCATTACACTTGCCTCACTCCCCACACTCCCTGAAACACCTTTCCAGTTCCCCTTGCCTTGTGTCCTTCACCCCAGGCCCCTGTTAATGCCAGCTGATCTGGAACAGCCACACAGATTATTTAGCAAAGCAGGGAACAAAAGGAACAACATTTCAAATATTTTTTAAATAGCTGCAAAAATAAGTAGTGCAATCCTAGTCCCTTTAGGAATCTTCCAGGTTTGTTTCAGTCAGTGAAATGAGAGGGAACTACCAAGGAAGGTAAAGCCTTATCCATGGTATTTCTAAGCAACTTGATTTAAACAGGATATGGTGCACACCTTACCAAAATCTGAAAGTTATCCAGGGAATTATTAATGATGCAAAGATTTTAAGACAGGGAGGCACAAGTGAGTTATCTAACCTGACTACGTAATCCTGGATATTGAATTTGTCTCATGTTCGCCCAGGTTATCCAGCAGTTTATTATAATGTAAAGAAATATTTTCTAGGCAAAATGTTTATATAACAATCTAGGACTTGTTCATTTATCAGTGAATTTCCAGAAGGAAATTTACTTTGTGTTTGGAAACTTGAAAAGTTGGGTATACATCCCCATAAGGGACATTTGTAAGGGATGGGCCAACACTCCCCTAGAAAAGCTCTCCCTGAGAAGTTTGTCCTCCCCTTGGAAAGTAGCCCCTCTGCTTCAGATTTTATATATTCCCTCATCAAACATTGTGCATATCCTTTGCCCAGAGAAAAGGTCTGTTGTTAGTCAAACAGTACTTCAAAGACATCTATTTTTTCCTAGTAAACTAATAAATTATTGACTCTTAGATTGTGATATAGACATCTTCACCTCGAAAATAATTACTTATGTTCTTCTGACAAATAATAGAAGGAAATCAGATTAAGAGCATTTATTCCATAAATAAAAAGTAAGATTGTATCCAAATATCTGTCACCAAGCGAAACATTTCGGCAACCCAAATCCATTTGTTAATCGTCTCCTCTCTGCCTGTAATGCAGCTGTTTAAGTAATTTCTGAAGTAGCATCTATGTCATTGACAGACATCTGTGCAGAATCGGTGATGTGCAGAGAATACTCTATTTATAGAGAGGCAATCATGCCTTTCTCTCCTTCCCTCCTCCCACCCACAGCTCTTTGCAGTCATAGCAGGGGAGTCCCAATCATGGTATTAATTCCTTTTCAGCTGAAATGTACCCATAAAGTTTAGTCGAGAACAAATGAGTAAAGGAAAGTGAAGATCATTTTTGTTGTGCTGAAAAATATTTTTAGATACCAACCATAGAGATTTCTTAATATTAGAAAAGGGCAGGATTTGCTGAAATAGAAAGAACATAAAAATAACATTTTACAAATAGTATAGCATCTATTATTTATCATAGCAGTCTTTCGGTAAAGGCCCAAAACAAAATATTTGACTTTGAAGATGAAAAAAAAAGTGGTGGCAACTATCACAAAACCTTTTTTATTTTCTTCATGAAATTTTTTTGTTGAAATACAGCCTCTACCTAAAACAATCTTGCTGAAGAAAAATAAATTTAAAAAGTTTTAGTTCTTTTCAAATGCTCATAGAAGAAAGGAGAAACTTCTTTACAATGTTTCATAGATGAAAAACATTTTATGAAGAGACCAGTTCTATTTAATTATCTATAGCTTTCTATGGAGTTAGGATGCTCCCATTCCACAGCAAGCACACTGTATCATGAACTTATCACAGTAGTTCTCATGTTCCAGCCTCAGAATAACTGAACTTGATTGAATGCTCCTTTGGAAGAGGAAGTGGGAGGTTCTTGAGATACTTTGCAATGAAACACATACTAATTATAGTATTATTTAAGAGTAAAACATTTCAAAATCTGTTTTATTTTACAGTGAGAGGGGCTATTCCAATATTGAAGATCATATATTATTCACCTACAAAGAAAATCAGTTGTTACTCTAAAACAGAACAGCGGGGCAGAAAACTCCAACATGACAGAGTTGTGAATGTGGAGGCATTCTAGCTAGGGATGATTGTCTCCAGGAACCCTGTGCTTGACAGCAGGCTTCATATGGGCACAGTTTAAGTAAAATAAAACCAAAGAAAACTCCTATGAAATACCTTCAACACCAAAGAAATGACTACAGAGGTCCAATGTGAAGGGAATGTATAGATTTTGTGCTTACTTTTGTCTTCAGAATTTTATTTTGGCTTGTTGTCTGCATTACATAGAATAAGAAAATTCCATATGCTGGCTTGTGTGTCTCTGCTCAGAATAGCAAAGGATCTTGTGATGACTTGGAGGAAGTCAGGGTAACCTGGGGTTCTCACGGCTTTGCTGAGCCTCAGCAAAGGACATTGCACAAAATTAGCCAATTGTTTCACTATTCAACAATACAATTTATGTGAGTGTTGTTATTTGTAATTTTTTCATAGGCACAATCTATACAAACAGCCCCAACTTCTATTAGAAATACTTATAAATAAAATGAGATTCTTGCAAAGATCAAGAGATAAAACTGTTATTTGTGAATACCTATTCTGCAAAATATCTTAGTTCAGTTCCTGTCAAGGTTAGAGTTAGCTGTAGGCATTGTAGAGCCTGCTAACGGGAATGAGGGTCTTCCACAATTAGCTGAAAATTTTTCTGCAGCACAAGTGGTGTGATTTCTTGGGTTTTCCTGGCCTAAGAGAGATATCAAAACATTTAAAAATACTCTGCATTGCCATTCAAGCTCTGCTGAAAGGCAGTACTGCAGCTGCCTGTTCTGTAGACTCATTTCATGTTATTCATGTCAAATTTTTTTGCATCTCATGCAGTCAGGCTCAGTTCTGCTTCTGACTGAGGCCAGGCTGCAGAAGGCTCTGGGCAGCCTGACCTTGTGGGGCATCCCTGGGGAGGGGGTGTGGAACTAGGTGATCTTTAAGGTCCCTTCCAGCCCAAACCAATCTAGGATTCCATGATCAGCAAAACCAAGCTTGCATTGCTAATTCCACCAAGGTCCTGTATAAACCCTCAAAAAGAGAGGAATTCATTTTTTTTCCAAACCTGATAAACCATCCAGCAGATATGTTTTCCTCTAAGCTAAATTATCCAAGAGCCCAGTGTGACTTGACTTCTTTGACATGATACAATCTACATACTAATACAAATCTAGGCACAACTTTTGAAAGTCTGAAGAGAAACCCTGCGAAATGTTCACAACTACTGCTGCTCATGGGAGAGAAAACCAGAGTCTGACTAGATACCAGCTTATTTAAAAGCCCACATGGCAAAGCACATCACAGAGACAGTCCTGAGTCCCAAAGCAGCACTGCCCTAGCAGAAAGAATGCCAGGAAAACATTTAGCAGAGAACAGCTTGAGGCTAAACTTTGTGTTAATTTGCTTGCCTACCTCAATCTTTTCCTTTTACTGACGGCTTTTACAACCACTGCATTCGTCAATGTCAGACACAGATAAAATGCACAGCAGTCAGGACAGAGATTAGTGGAAAACTGGCCAAGGGTTGCTCCCTCCATTCAGTCAAGTCCTTGTGTCTTGAAGCATGACAGCTTAAATTTTTTAAAGCAGTTATGTAAAATTGAGGCTGCATTTGTGTCCCCTGCAGCAGCAGGTCACTCTGGCCTCTGCCCTGGCCAGGAAGGCTCATCATCCTGGCAGGGAGCAGAGAGAACATCATTTGAATTAACTCCTTGGCTGCCCATGAGGAACTATTCCACAGCAGGCTGGGAGAGTGCCACACCATTTCTGAAGGCAAAACCACCTGCTTACGATGAAGGACAAAAAGTCTGTTTTCATGCACTGTCCATGTGTGTGGTGCTCTCTGGGATCCGTGTCTTTCCTCCTAAATGATGAGGCCACAGGTATACTTGAATGCCAGAGGGCAGATGGATGAATTTGCTGTCATCCTTTTTTTTCAGTTTGTGTCAATTTTACTTTATTTTGCCAACAACCCCACGAAGGAGTTTACTTGCTGACCTTTCTTAGATGTGTTGTTACATGTCTGAAAATCAATTTCTAGAGTTATCTGTTGTCTTTTTTTTTTTTCTTTCCCTCCCCTGTGGCACTTTGAAATGTGTAGGCTGGGTAGAGATAAGTGATATAGGTTTGCTGGACTGACATAAATGTAACAGGGACACAATTTATGACTCAGCTCATTCATGGTAGATTATATGCTCTTGAGATACTCGATGATTTATAGCTGATGTAAATTGTGATACTTACCGTGCCATTAGCAAAGCCATTATCTTTGTCGTGAAAACTTAGAATCAATATATGTCAGCAGAGACAGAAGCAGTATTGTGAGCTTGCTGATAAAAATGGGTTTGTGAAGATGCATTCTAGGATTCCATTTGACATGGGCCTTTCAGAATTCTGAGAATAGCAATTTTACTAATGAAAATCCTGAATTCAGATAGTTATGTCCTTTGCAATTATTAGGTATGTGGTAATGGCCAGAGTGCATTAGCAGCCTCTCTCAAAAAAGAATTTTGCAAGTCACAACTAGGAAGAACTGGCCTGTAACATGATGCTGCCAGCCATTTTCTAGATAATAACTAATAATAGGTTGAAATATTACTTTTTATCATGAAAATGAATTCCCAGAATTAATTATTCTATTCTGTAATTGAAGAAAATGCATTTTTGGAGAAATGCAATACTAATTAGAGTCAAAGAGGATCAGCACCATACATTTAGGCCACTGAGAACAGTCTGGGTGTCATACTGGACATACAAGACAAACATTTGAGCTAGAGCTGTAGTGAGCAAGCCACTGACTACAGTCAGTTCACAATAAATAGTCACACAAACTATTTGTTAAAAGTCAGTTTAAAAATCATTGTTCTTCAAGTGACAGCTCCAAAGATTTACTTCACTAAATAAGCCACCTTTTAAGATTGTTCACTTTGTGTTATTTTCAGGAACTACTATTTGTACAAGAGGACAGCTGAAAGAACCACCTGCCCTTTCTCAAAGATATTGCTGAGGTCTCAGGTTGAACTGCTTTCAGAGCTCTCGAGCATTGGATGTAGCACTCCAGTCTAGCTCACTCTGGAAACAGTTATCATCCATGAAATGCTGATGTCTCTCACAAAAGGTGCTCACATTTCTCACTTGTAATTTGATATGAACAGCATTTACTATGCAATGAATCAGGATTTTCCATAAAGCTCTTAATAGCTTCACAGTCATTATGTTTGGCCCCTGCATCAGTTCCTTCCCCCTGGCTCATCACATCAAACAAATCCCAAAGTGCTCTTGTGTCTACCCTTGCATCTCAAATGTTCTCAACATCCCCATACCTACACTGGCCAACCAAAACAGTTGCTTTTATCATTGTCTCTAATCCACCATCTTCTAATTTCACATGGTGTTGATATTATAGGATTAACACTGCCAGAGAATTGCAGAGTATTCCAGGTTTGAAGAGAACTCTGCCAGTGCTAGGTTGCCTAGGTTGCCTTCTGTTGAATTTGGGTGTTTCCTAGGATGGAGACTGCACAATCTCCATAGGCATTTGTGTCATTGTTTGACATTCCTCACACTGAAGATGGTTTTCCTATTATTTTTTAAAATAATTTTCCTTATCTGTATTTCTGTCTGTTGCCTCTTTTCACTGCACCCCTATGACCAGAGTTTGAGTCCGTCTTCTCTACACCTTCCCATTAAACAGCTGTGGACAGCAATAAACTCTCCCCTTTGCCTTGCCTTCTGCTGAAAAAACAGTCCCTATGGTCTTTCCTTTATATTATGTACTCCAGGCCCATGAATATCTTGGGGACTGGAGCTGAACTTGCCCCATAAGGTTCAAATCTTTCTTGTAGTGAGGAGCCCAAAACTGGATGCAGAACTTTCAGCACAACCTCATAAATGCCAAATACATGGGAGTAGTCATTTTCTTGGACCCCCGGGTCTGGTTTTCTGTGGGTGCCTTTGCCACAGGGATACACTGCTCACTGATATTTAACTTGTAGCACCAAATTGATAGCTCCCTTTTTGCAAGGTTGCCTGCTAATCACTTAGTCCCTGGCTCAGATGGTTACAGGGATTCCCCTTTCCCAGGTGCAGGATTTTGCACTTCCCTTTGCTGAACTGCATGAGGGTCCAATCAATGCATTGCTCCAGTCTAGCAAGATCTACCTCTACACAACTTGGCATCAGCTGTGCATTTTCTCAGTAGTGCACACAGTCCTATCATCCAGGTTATTTAAAGACGTAAAACAGTCCTGTCCCAAATGAGAATCCCTGAAGACTATCACAGTGACCATCAACTAGAGGCACATTGTACTATTGATTAAAATCCTTGAAGATGCAGAGTCCAGGCAATTATCCATTCATCTTATTGCTTATTGTCTGCTTAGCCAAGCGTATCTCACCAATTTGGCTATCAAGATACGAAGGCTTTGCTAAAGTCAAAATATTCAGCACCCACCACTGTCTCCTCACTGTGAGTCATCTGTCTCGTCACAGAAGGCAATCAGTTTCATCAGGCAAAGTCTGCTGCTGGTAACTCCGCGCTGGCTGTTTCCAATCACCCCTTTGACATTCAAGCACTGGGACAGGACCTCCAAGAGGACTTGCTCCATAAACTTTGTCATGCCCTTACAAAGCCACTATAGAGCAGCCACATGGTGATGTTAGCCCACTCCTCTGGTGTTCCTAGAGACATCCCATCTGCACCATCTGGCTTCTATATGCCCAAATTGCTTGAGTGCTCCCTTACTCTGTCTTCCTCTCTTCTGAGTACTGCCACAGTGGAGACTGCAACCAGCCTCAAGAGCAGGAGAGTCTGAAAGCAGTCTTGCACAGCAAAAAAGGCAAAAAGCCACTGACTACCTCTACCTTTTCCATGTCCTTTGTCCCTCAATCTGTAGCTATTCTTATCAGCAGGCTCACAATTTCTTTAGTTCTCCTTTTTCAATTCTGTTATAGAAGCCCTTCTTCTTGTCCTTCACATCCCTTGCTAATTTAAATTAGCTCCAGATGCTTTTCTGGTATCTGTCTGTGTTTTATATTACAGTAAATTAAATAAATTCATCCTATTGGTAGAAAGAAAAGCTCTGAGGAAGAACTCACTGGAGCCATTTACACAAGGGAAATAGCCAAATGCATCTAAATATTTCAAGACTTGGAAGCAGAAACCAGATGGAAAGGGACAATTTCCAGATGTCAACCCTCCATGGAAGATTTCGAATCCTCAAAGAAAACAGCTCATAGAAAATTCATCTTATAAGAGACATCAGAGAAAGGAAAATCATTGTTCTCTTCTGTTACTCTGCAGCTCAAGTGCTTTCCCAAACTCTGACTCTTGCGCTATATTTTTAATTCTCAATGCACGCTAATTGCCAATTGTGTTTTAACATTCTGTCAGCATATTATTTCTATTTTCACTAAGAAAACTTTTGGGTTTTTTTTCCCATGGCACATTAAGATAAGCACTTAATTAATTAAGCTGCCCAGAATTGAATGCAGATGATTGGGAGTGCTACCACTTCTGTCAAGTATGAAACATCATTGTTTGGAAAGATGTAAGACAGCTCCCCCCCCAAAAAAGAAAAAATCCGTGATTGAGAACATATTCAAGGGACAAAGCACTGTTTCCTTCAAGTCCTTGCTCTCTCAGGACTTCCTAGGAGAATCTTGGTGCAAACAAACTTTCGGAAAACAGTAGGTGTGTCCTCTTAGTCTTCACAAAGAAAGATTACGGTATTTTCAATAGGCAAATATTAAAACCCTAGAAGAAGATGAAATGTGTTTTCAATCTTTTCTTTAAAGATTTTAAAGAAAAATCTGCTGCCAGGTATTAATTTTCATATTTCATGTGAACTATGCTGTTAGTCATAGAGGGTTCAACACATTCACTGTCTTTGCTATGAGTAATTTTTGACATTTTCTCGTTAATTATATCAGGTATGAAAATAGCAGAAAGGGAAAACTATCAGTGACTATCAGAGGAGGACTGGCCTCTTGTCTTTTTTTCAAGTTACTTTCCAGACTGAGGTTGTCACTGTAGAGCTAAGAGTAGAGTTCATATCAGCTGTCTTGCCAAAATTATCTCCTCCTCCCTTTGATGGAAAATTTTTTATCTCTTTTTCTTTTGAACTTTTTGCAATGATGCATAAGGAAAGGATTCCAGTTTTGCTTCATACTTAGTCACACATCTGCTGCTTGGTACATTAATGCCCAGAGCCAGCCTGGCTCCTCCTTTAGTCACTGCCTTCAGGCACATTTCTCTTTCCATGGCAGGGATCTGAGGCAGCAGGTCTTCAGCTGTGTTACAGCTTAAAATGGCAAATGGTACATTGCTTTGAAGCTGTCCATTTTTACATCCCCTCTTGCACTGCTGCACGTTGCCCCCGTGAAGTGCTCCTCTCGGATAATATGACTATTACCTTCTTGATTGCCCACATCATGCATGTTTTCCTAGCTCCTGAAGCTCCTTCCCACATCAGCTTGTGAATCACCTGTTTCTCATTTCATGTGGTATTTTGGTATTGAATTTCTCGAAGATCCAGGTGTAATTAGCTCTGTGAGGGTTCAGTACCTCTGAGGGTGTCCAGCACCTCACAGAAAATGGCTTAAAGAATGTGTGACGGTATGGTTGAGTGTGTCTTGAAACAGCAAAAAGGTTTTAATAAAAGAAGAAAACAATGCAAAAATAGAAGAACAAAGCCAAAAACAATGTAGGGACAGGTCCCACACACCTGCTACAACACCTCGAGAATGCACTGGGAAGCCTTGTGCTCTCTCTTAAGTATTGAACAATTTAGGTGGTTTTTTTGGCTAACAGCCCAATAGAGAATAGATATTTTTCCAAGGAACAGGTAAAGAGACCTATCAGTGTTTTTGTCTCGGCACTGAGCCAATTTTTGCTAGGAGAACGAAAAAACTTCTAGCGTTCTTCCTTCAAAAGGTCTTTGGGTAAGTCTTAAATCTTTCCCTATGTGGAAACACCTGCTTGGGAGTGGGGTGCTTTACTACATTTTGGCTTATCCCCTCTTGCATTTAAACATTCAGGAGCTCAATCACATTTTCACATCTCTGTTTTACCACACTTGAATCCTACTTCTTACATGTTGTCTGGACACAGGAAGCAGGGCTCTTCCAGTTCCTGCACTACATAATTTAAGTTAGTTAATTCCTGCAAGAATTATTTGGAAATTATTTCTATACTCACATATACCAAAGCAAGCTCTTTTTGGAAGTAAATATTTCTTCTAAATAGTTGTGTTTGTTGGTGATATCCACCCTCTGCACCAGCAGATACAAGAAAGTCTTAGGCAGTCTTCACATGTCCTTTGAAATCCTGGGAAATTTGACTTTGAGTGAAATGTCCTTGGTGTCAAGAGGACAGTGGGGGAGGCTCCAAAAGAAAGAACAAGAACACTGAATGTCTCCTCATCAATCACCCCAAGAGAAGGACCTGTCACCTTCAATTCCACCTGATCTGTCTTTGTTTCCTGAGCTGTCACCTAATATAACACAAGCCCAGCAAACTCATCTGGAAACGCCTTAAAATGAAACTTTTCCACAGAAAACCCACATCAGCCATTATGGAAACCAGTATTTTCATGTGTGAAATGATCTCCAGCTAAAGCATTCCTTCGGCATGCCTTTGTCCTGGAAGCTGGTCAGGACTTTGGTGCTGCCACATCTGCTGCTGGTGACCTGGATGTAGTACAGGGCTGGGAGAAGGGGAACAATGTGCCTGTGGTCTCCATGCTGATGTAGGTCTTCCCCCACCCAAGTGAAGCATTCCTCTTTTGGACTTCCTTTGCTTTTGGCAATGTAGACACTTGAATAACTTCACAAACACTGGTCAACTGAAAGTTAGGATCTGAAAAGTTTTGACAATGAGAGAGGGTTGAAAAAACTAGTTAGGGAATCATTATTATTGACAGAAAAGACAAAGGTAAATTTTGACCTAAATTTGTCATTCTAACACATAACAGAGCAAAAATGGGACAGCTCTGGGTTCTGGACAGAAGGCACCAAATACTCTTTCACCTATAAAAAGAGGCAGAGAGCAAGGCAGCACATGAAGTCTCACATCTTTCAAGGTTTCTGTGGTCATTTCCTGATGGGGGTGTGCCTGAAGGCCCTTTGATCCTCTGTGTCTGTGTCTGCACCGTGGTGAGAGGCCCTGTGTGAGTGGGCTGTGCTACTGCGTGAGCATGAGGCAGGGTAAGGGCAGCCAAGCCTCAGGCCTCCAGGTGGGATATGCAGAATATGGCTGCTGGGGCAGGGAAAATGTTGCTGGTGCTTTGCTTAAGGGTCCTGATATGCACACCAGTGGGGAGAGGATGTAGGTAGGAGGAGGTTGCTGGAAAAATCCATCCAAAAGCCTTTAGGAGTGACAAGTGGCAAATTCCCTCTACACAGATAGAGTTCTCTTTCATGACGAATGGTGTAGGGTCACGCTCAGTTTTAACCATACACCAATTGCTTCTAGTGACACAGAAAGGTGGCATTTGCAGGAGTGCAACTCCACACTCCTTCCCTTGGCTGTTCCTGCACGGTTCAATTCTAAAGATGGCACTGGAGGGATGCTTTGCAGCAGTAAGTACAGAAGGAACAAGAAAGAACATCAGATCCTGAAATTTAGGGGAAGATTGCAGCAAAGCAGCTAATCCCACTTAAAAGGATGGGCTCATGTCCAATTACACTTTTTTTTCAATCCACTGGGAAAGCCATTATACTGATGGCAGTCAGATAGGTGCAGCCACAGCAATGTTGTAAGCCTTTAGGATATCTTTGATTAAATGATCTAGTGGATAAGGACTGAAAATGTGTCTCTAGGAAAACCCTAGCATGGATATTTTTTTAATTAAAACGACCTAATATGAGATTTTTACTCGTAATATCACATGAAAGGGAGAAAACAAAAGTGAGTGATGCAAGAAAGGGAAAACACCCCTTTGTTTTCTCTACTGACTGATTATAACCATATTGTTTTTAAAATTCCTTTGCTTCCCTGTGTAATCATGTTGATGAAGATCCTCTAAAGAAATAAAACAGCTACACAGACCTCCAAAATCACATTCTTCTCTACTGCATGTGCATTGTATTCTTTTCAACAGCTTTGTTTCCAAATTATTCCTTTCCCTTCATTGCCTCTGAAAGTCTGTTACTGGATTTATTAAAAGAAAGCTGAATAAGCATGCTGAATACAGCCACAGTGATTGCCTCAACACATGTTGTTTGTGCAAGGACTTCTGTGCAGGCGGGTTTGAGCTGCCGGCTGTCACTGAACTGAACTGAACTGAAGCAGAACAAAGGAAAACCCAGCTGAAAGAATGAAATGGTTCACTAAAGGAAGGTTCCATATTTTGCCCTTCTATCATACACCGAAGAGCTAAAATAATTATTAAGCTGAAGTCATGACATTTTACTTCAACCCAGGCTAGGAGGAGAAATGTTCCTGCCTTGTCTCTAAAATGACCTGACACCTTTCCACTGTCTGAGGCTGGGATGAGTTTGTGCTGCCACACAGCTGCTGCTGCAAGCTGTGCCTCCCAGGGAATTAGCTCATCTGGGGTGACTTGGGAAGGGGGCACCCTGCTTGCTTCCCACTCCTGCTTGGTGGTGATTTGCCTGGCTGTGGGAGGGGGCAGGAATAAGGAGAGGCTGGTGCGCAGAGCGTACCTCACACACTCACTTACCGAGTGGATACACAGCACACAGGGGCATTTGCAACCATGCACGGGAGGGAGGGCAGGGCATGGACCCTGGCAGGAGCCCTGTATGGATGCATGAACCCTGGCAGCTGGGGAGTTGTCATGCCAGTCCTGCCACTCTGTCAGTGCTTACACAAACCAAGGTGTGCCCAGGGCTTTAATAGACCTTTCTGGGTCAAGTCCCTTCCTCCTCCCCATTCCATCAGGGTTTTCACAGTAGGCTTCCCTAAGGAAGCAGGAGGTTTAACTGAATGGGGCTATACCTGACACTGTAAAAAGGTGCATTGTGCCCACTGCTATAGTGGGAACTGGTGGTGGAGCCACTGGTGACTCCCCAGGGAAGGGGTTGAGTCGCCATCACTGGAGGTATTTAAAAGACGTGTGGAAGTACCATTTAGGAACATGGTTTAGTGGTGGACTTGGCAGTGTCAGTTAATCATCTTTTGCAGCCTACAGGATTCTATGATTCCTCTCTGGGCAGCAGTGGGGTGCCCTCTTCCCTTCCAAGCCCTCCTTCTGTGCTGCAGTCCCTATAGGGGTGAGTTTTGTTCCTAGCTCAGCCATCCAGAAATTTGAGTCACCTCAAAACAAAGGGAAAGACAGTGCAAAAGCTGCAGGCAGAGACAGCTCTGCAGGGCTGTAACATTGCTGGAGTTTGCACAAGCAAGATGCAAGTGCTTTTATTACTGGCCTCAGTCAGCATGATAGCTCAAGTCTTCCCAACTTTTTGATTTGTCCAAGAAATGTACTTTAATTTCTTGGTCAGGACAATAGATTTGTTTTTTCAGGCTGTACCATTTTAATGCAAGCTACACAGACGAGCAGACTTTTTCTTGCTGAGCAGCTTTATGTGCCCATGGTGAACCACCCATCTCCTCCCCAGCCACCCTGCAGCCCAAGAGCACTGACCTAGCCACAGGCACCAACAGCTTCTCCTGTCACTCCAGGAACACAAAACTTTCCTGCCACATCATGGAGACCAAGACATTTAGGAGAGACAAAAAAAAAATTATGGAGACAAAAATATTTATGACCTCAGTGTCATAAATAAGCTTACACTTAGTTTGATGGAACATACCAAGTTTATTTAAATGATTAATAGAACCATATCTGGAAAGGGCAAGTTGAAAAAGCTGCTTTGCAATTCTGAAACAGTGATAAAGTCACTCTTGAAATGTTTAAAAATATGAAAATATGAAAATTTGCTAAACAAGAGCAAATAGAGTAAGTCCTATGCAAATGACTGAGGACAGGGCAGATTCTGAAAATACCAGAGACTAGAAATTTCTTTCAGTCTACAAAAAAATGCGTGTCCCAAATAGTTTTAAATCAGTAAACTTTATGTGCTATTATCCAGATGGAGTAAAATGCTGTCCCCACAGACATTTATCACTCAATGAACTCACTGAGGTCAGAGTTTTACCCTGAGACTCAATTTTTTAAAAAATAATTCATTTTTCTGACATTTTTATATACACTCACATATCACAGACTTACAGACTTCCTGCATAGTGCCCACATATATATAAAATCCTTTATAGCAGTGATTGTACTAATGCTTTGTAAAATCTCTTACTAATTTACAACACTAAAGAGTTTCTAATTTCTCTTTGTCATCCAGATGTTACTCCCATTTTGCTCTCTTCTCTCCAGTGCAAATCACCCAAGACCCATTCTAGCAGAATGACATGAAACCACGTGTTGTCTGATGAAGAGCAGGCCTTTTACACAAAACACACAGATGTTTTTGAGATGCAGCAGCACTGCATTATTTTGCAGCACAGACCTACAAAAGCACCTCTTTATTCATTGCAAATGCCACAATATGGAGAGTGGCTGATTCATATGGTGTGTTCCTTGGTGAAAAGAAAAAAAAAGATATAAAAAATTAGAAATCAGTGGCAGAATTGCAGCCTTTTTGGGCGCTCTAGACACCCAAGAGAAAGCAAATATCCCCTCATGCCCCGGGGCTGATTGGGGTGAACTCTCAGAAGGCACAGCACTGTGATCCCCGTGAAAGGACTGAGCTGTAACACACATGCCCCAGGAAGTTAAAAAGGCAGACTGGTCTCCTGCACTTCAATTTTTTTCCCAGCAGAAATAATCTGTCAAGTTCTAAACCATTCCTCTGACCCAGTCTGGAAACTTCATATCCTCCAACAGCTTTTTTTTTTTTTTTTTTTTTTTTTTTTTTTTTTTTTTTTTTTTTTTTATGGCATAGCATGGCATAAACTCACATGTTTGAGTTTCCCTAATTGTTGTATTTGAGAATGTAATTTTTTTCCTGGTTCTACCCAAATAGTCTCTGAGTATGAAGAGGATGAAACATCATATTTTTTTTAGATTTCTATACTTAAATATCTGCTACTCACATTTCAGGAAAGGACTATGCATCTTCCATATAAAACAACCTAACTGGTCATTGCTCACAGCAGCACTTGTATGTTAAATAAACTTTGGTAAATTTTTTGGTAGAAAAAGTTTAAGATCTCTTTTGAAGCCTTTCCCCAAGTTTTGTTCACCAGTTTGGACGGTAGATATGGATGTGATAAAATTTTTAGAGACATGTATTATAATGTGCATCTCAGTTCACAACCACAGTTAATATATGCAACTGTGTACGTGTCTAACCTCATACATAAAAGTGTTCCAGCTTTGGTGCTTAGGAATTATTAAAATTATATCATTATATCTCTTTCTTTGATCACAATTTAGTGTAACACATTATCTTGATTCTCAGTAACTTCCAACTTTGATGTTATATTTAATAAAATATAATACTGTGCTGAAGAATCCCTCGGGTATCTTTAATTTCTTTTCTTTTTTATTAATATATATTACACTGTAAATGGGATTAAATTGTCTGATTAGTGAAGCGGGCTCTCGCTGCAGCAGTTAAACTGAATTCCTCAGGGCGTTCTATAGACATTGTTAAAGCATCTTTTCAAGGTGCTGATAAACCCATGAGAATTAAGCCTAAGATTTCTCTTGGGCAGAGGCTGGTTTCACAGTCTGACCCCAACCTTTGATTTGTTAATTCATCTTCCTGCACAGAAACTTTTGCTTTTGCCCTTAGAAATATTGTAAGGCTGCACTGTAAAGTAGGAGACAGAACTGAAGCAGGTTTTTGAAGACACCCTGCCACCCCAAACTCAAGAGCTGTGAGGAGAGTGGCCTGCAAGGGGCTGCATCACCACAGTGCATCATCCAAAAGATGCAGCAAGACCAACATCACCCATTGCCCCCACCAGCAGAAATTGCTCCTTGATGCTCACAGGCATGGTGCTGCCTTGAACTGGGCCAGTACCACTGGCTACGGCCACCCAAGCTGTGTGAGGAAACTTGGTCAGGGCAGAGCCCAGGAAATGGAGCACTTAGCCCAGAAAAGCCCAGGTGGTGATGGATAAGGCCCCAGCACAGCCCCTGTGCCCAAACAGCCCTTGAACAAGTGCTCAGTCACGCTCATGAAGTGCATTGTGTGCTGAGCTGAAGTTCAAACTCAGCCGCAGCACAAGGACTATCCTATCCAAAACTCCTCTGGAAAATGCTTTAAGGCAGTTGAAAAACAGAGAGTGGCATGGACTTGGGGAAGAGGGAGGCTGACAGGCAGGCAGATCTTTTCTCACTCTCTTTCAGTGGCTTTTGGTTGAGACAGCTCTGCTCTCTGCTCTTCTGCACCTTTTACAGCATCCAGCCCTCATCCACAACAGCTCAACAGATGTTAATTTCAATTGCCTCCAGCAGGATAAGGAGGGCAAGTGGAGCCTATACTCTGGCTGACTATGCCTACACAACTGTCAGAAAGAGGAGATCTCTCACCCCTCCTTAGCCTGTCAAGCAGTAAAAGTAGTCTTGAGAACCTGGGGCCACATCATTATGCTCTTTATTACATCTCATTAAGACTATATATTATAGAAGTAATATTGTAGAGTTGGACAGTGCCAAGCCAAGCAGGTTTTGCCATACTGCAAGCATAGGAAAATTCTTCATCACTTTGGCTTTATTTGCTAACACAGTTGTCTTTAAAACAGTCAATCCATGTACTATGCAAGTAGAAAAATTCAAATGTACAATAGACTGACCAGTAAATAAAAATCAGATAAAAAAGATTTAAACACAAACAGCCTTTTAAATCACTATAGTTCTGCCTCCTGAGTGGTCAGGCTTTAAACATTTCACTGACAGATACATGTGTGTATATATATATATATTTATGTATATAAAACATTATTATGAGATATACTTCCAAGCCTGTAATTGAATAATACTCAATGAAAAGTTATATGCAGACCCATCTGATTATTTTATAAATTATTCAACCAATTAGTGACATGACAGTTATCCTCCCTAAAGAATGGCAACCTCCCCCTGCACAGGGTATGAGGCAGAGTTTTATAATGCAGCTGAGTTTTTTGGTCCTTCAGTGTCCAGACCCAGCTTGGACATCATTTATTTACCTAAGGAGTTTACACAGGTGAATAGCACAGCTGCCTTTTCAGAGAGCTAAGTCTTCCACA
Source organism: Chamaea fasciata (assembly GCF_029207755.1). Lineage (NCBI taxonomy): Eukaryota > Metazoa > Chordata > Aves > Passeriformes > Sylviidae > Chamaea > Chamaea fasciata. The sequence goes on along the minus strand of NW_027094087.1, from coordinate 102,522,265 downwards.
ATACAGAAATATTCACAGTGTAAAAACTAGCATTTCAGGCTTTAAAAAAAAAAAACAAAAACCAAACCAAAAACAAAACAAAAAAAACCACAAAAACAAAACAAAAACCCAAACAAAAACAAACAAACAAAAACCCCACACTAGATTAACTAGAATAGAATAGGTTTCTGTATTTCTAAGACTTGAAGAAGGAGACATGGGAGAGGAGTAGAAGCTGTTTCTTTATCTCTACACAGTAGAAAAATGTCTCCTCAGATTTACAAAGGTAAAAATATTTCATTCATAGGTGACCCTTCCCCTCCTGGTCACTGAAAAAGAAGTAGATTACTGAGCCAACAGGAAGAAACACTTCGTAATATGACAGAAAATCAAGCAAAATAACAATTTTAAACCTCTGGGAAAAGGCTACATATGGTGAAGGATTTGTTTGCATAGATGCAATAAAGGAACTTGAGAGCAATGCAGGAAGGCACTGCTGGCACAGACCCAGGAGGCACAATACAAAACCAAAGCACAGCCAGGTGGTCTGATAAAACAGAGGCAATGGGCAGAGCCCTCACAAACCATCACTAATGTCTTGCCTGTCTTTGATGACAAAAGTTTTAAGAAATTTTTAAATTACCTTCTGCTTTGCTTTCCAAATGGTACCTAAGCAGCTTATCCAAAGTGAACTGTAAACTGCACGATCAACTCTTTGGTTTGAGGTAAAAAAGCAGCAGGTGAGGCAGGCCAGGGTCCTAGTCTGGACACAGGCAAGACCTAAATCCCAGACACTAAGAACCTGAGTCAACAGCAAGAATTTCCTGAAATAGGATACTACTGATGAACATACCAGTCAGCAGCAAGACTTCTGGCTTCCCCCTGGCAGTGTGTGGGTACCCTCTCAGCTGCCAAAATCAGGGTACAAAATCTGGTCATGCCCTCTCTTCCTCTCTCCTAGTGCAGTGTCCCCAAAACACCGAGCTCCCTCCTCTCCCCCACCCCAGATCCTGACCCCTGCCTGCTGCAGGAGATTCCCCAGCAAGGATGAAAGAGTTTGCAGTGGTTCCTGTGCCATTGAAAATATGCACACCATCATTCAGAAATCCCTTGTATTAAACATGAAAGACCAGAGCCTAACAAGGAGCAGGAAGTGTGACATTTAAGGCAATAAACATCAGACATTTTAGAAAAAAATCCTATCCAGTACAGGGAAACAACTTCATAAATCACATAATGACAGCATCTGTCCCACTGGAAAATAACCATGAGAGAGGAACTCTTGCAAATGCATCTTTGATTTGAGAGATAAAATTAGAAAACCCAGAGCTGACTGTTGTGAAATCCTCTTCTTACACTCCAGTAATTTAGAAAATTTAGATAAGTGCCTGAGTTGATGTCCTTCTTTTTCTGAGAACAACAACCATATTGGTACTACCTTTAATTGGGCCAAGATGTCAAGCCTGAACTTTGTGCTCTTGATCCAAAGCAGCCAACATCAAGTCATGTCAGTGCTTGTATGAGCACAGAAATGAAGTTAGTACATACACAATTCGCTTAGGAACTTTTCCATTGGCCAGCAAACAGTATTCCTTTGCTGAAGAACCATACCAGCTTGTTTGAGGAAAAGTTCTATGAAAATACTGCCACCACTATTTATGTGAACAACACCTCCAGGAAAAGAATTTAGTAGTGGCAATTAAAATGATAATCTGTAATCCATGGAACTCAGGAACTGGGCTGGCATGAAGGAAGGGAAAATTCTTTCCTCTTAAGAAAACTTTAACTTTTTCAGGGAAAAATTGATAAAAGAATGTTCTGGTCCCAAATTACAATATTTTGTTTTGCGGAAGTGGCAACACAGCCTTGAGGACAGGAATATCTGCCTCCTGGAAGGTAGTTTGAGATCCTGTCCTTTTCCATAAATTATACTTCCATTATGTCCCCCTACTTTCTAAAGACACACAGGAAAATAACCCAATTTGTTTCACTTAGTAGGCTTCAGAAAACCTTCCTCCACCATGACTGTTGGACAATCATAGAATCAGAATCATATAATGGTTTGGCCTGTAATGGGCCTTAAGGATCATTTAATTCCAGCCCCCTGCCATGAGCATGGACACCTCCTTGCACTTCCACCAGGTGGTTCAGAGCCCTATCCAACCTGGCCTTGAACATTTCAGTTCCAGTGCCTCAGCACGCTCACAGTAAAGAATTTCCTCCTAGCATCCAATCCAAAACTACTCTCAGTTTACAGCCATTCCCCCTTGTCCTGGCATTACATGCCCTTGTGAAAAGTCCCTCTCCATTTTTCTTGTAGACTCCCTTCATGTACTGAAGGCTGAAATTTAACAGCCTTCCCTTCTCCAGACTGACCAATCGAAATCCTCACAACCTTTCCTTATAGGAGGGGTGCTCCATCCCTCTAATCATCTTGGTGGCCTCCTCTCCCTTCCCTTGACCTGCTGCCCTCAATGCTTTGGATGCAGCGCAGGACCCTGTGGGTTTTTTTGGGCTGCAAATGCCTGATGCTGGGTCATGTCCAGCCTCTCACCCACCAGCACTCCCAAGGCCTTCTAGGCAGGGCTGCTCTTGACCTGTTCATTCCTAGACTATGCTGATACAAGGAGTTTCCCAGACTTGAGTGCAGCCCCTTGCACTTGGTCTTGTTAAACCTCATGAGATTCCCAAGGGCCAATTCTCATCATCCAAGTCCCCTTGGACACCATTCCATCCTTCAGGTGTGGCAACCACACCACTCAGCTTGGTGTCATCTGAAAACTTGCTGAGGGTGCCCTGATCCCTTTATCTATGTCATTAATGAAGATATTAAATGGCACTGGTGTCAGTATGGACCCCTGAGGGACACCTCTTGTCAATGATGTCCATTAGGACTCTGAGCCATTGACAATCACCTTCTGGATGTGACCGTCCAACCAAGTCCTTATCCAACAGTATTAGACCAATACTTGTAAAAAAAGTTTATCTTACTAACATTTCAATACTGATAAAATAAAATTAAAGCATATAAAAATTGTATTTTGTAAATATGTATATACACACAGAGACCAATATGGATTTGCAGTAATTAAATCAGCCTAAAGAAACTCCTTTTGAAAAAATTCCACCATGTAAAAATGAAATAATGCAGACGGTATAAATATATACCACTTATATAGGTACATTTTTGTTAGGAAAAAAGGAGCTGTGTGTGCCTCCTGCCTCACCTCCCATCCCACCTCCCACAGTAATAGTTATGTGTTAAAGTTTTTCTGCTGTAAAAAAATATCTTTTCATGCATATTCTTAAAAATCAAATTGAAAACTCAACTGGTCTGTATTTTTACTGTATTTTTAAGTCCTCTACTCCTAAATTGCTCTCTTTATCCAGACAAGTCAAATGATGCTGGTATTCTGTTTTTCTGTCACATATTCTTACCTTAATATCACAAGTCATCCTGCTCCATTCAGAACATGAGGGCAAACATGCACACTCCTTACAACGCCATGTAAGACCCAGACACTATGAAAGCCATCATTTAAAAGTGATATAGTATTTCTGGCTGAAAAAAATAAATATATATGAAGCTATCTTCAGCACAAGCTAAAAACCCTCCCTGGGGAAAAACTGCCTACAATGTAATCTGGGGTAAATTCTGCAATATTTATGAGTATTGTGGTGCTGGGAATTCCCTCTGAGAGCCTCTGATTTCCACCATACATTGATTTTTATCATAAACTGTTCTAAAATTAGAAGAGGCCACGATTTGACAAGTATCCTTTATGATTCAGTCCTACAGATGGATACCATGAGGAACTTTCTCAGCTTGAAACTGTTCCAAAACCAGAGGCACTAATCTGACATATTAAACTGAACTTATATAAAGTCTTGTGTCTTTACATCATGCAACATCATTTATGGCATGCTGGGCTGTGACAGCTTAAGTTATGAAAATGCAGTATCACGCAGCAGATCAGAGCTGGCTTTATAGCAGGTCATGAATTTCTTCATCCAGAAAGAATAAATTTTGTGTGGGAGCATTCTGCATAGAACCCCTGCAGAGCAATAGATTAAAACTGGATTTTAGCATTTACATCTTGCTCAACTATAAATCAGGAGTTAGAATTGATAATGGCAGTTATCCATCAACAGCAGTGCAACTGCAGATGAGCAGGAGTAGTTTTATGGTTGAAAGGAGTTAGTTTTTATTATTACACTTAAAGAGAAGCTCTTCTATTTGGAATGTTTCTAGGCTCTAAACAGGGACAGATCAGATCCATGCAGACCATCAGCATGGATGAGGAAGATGCATTTGAAGTAATAACACCTCTCCAGATTTCAGACCATCATTCTGAAACTCTGGCAATGGTCTTGAGCAGTTCACATTGCAGCCTGCTGCTGGCAGAAGAGCTGGAGGGGACCAGCAGCTACCAGAGGCGGCAGGACTCTGCCCCGCGGTTCATGGTCGTGTTCGCCGCGCAATTGAAAGCTTTACGGAACTCCTCAAAGTTGCTCATGGCTCCAATTACCCTGCAAAGAGAAAAGTGATTGACATGCAGGTTGCCTTTTGTCAAACACTACAGGTCTGCGAGTGTTTCAATGTTTTCTCCTTCGGGCTGAATTTTCAGGCTTTCATATGATTTTTTCCACAAATAAAACCAAAAGGTCCAGGAGAAGGGCTCCCAGTTAAAGTTAATATGAAGCAAATATTGTTTCATGCTTCGAGAAACATCTTGCTTTGCTAGAAACTCGATGAAAAACAAATGCATTTTGTGATACTGTGTCCTTTAGAACAATTTTCTAAGGTAACCCTTGATGTAACTCCTGGCAGTACAGATGGGAGACCAGCAGTAGCTGTGCAGGGTAGAATCCTTCTTCCAGCCCTGCTGATGACAGCTGAAGTGCAGCAGGCAGGAGGATGTAAGCACCCACTGGGGTTGTGCTGGCAGTGGTTTCATGTGGCTACCGATTCTCCTAACACTCTCTGCCCACCCACACACCCCCACACCCACTGGGTCCCTGGGACTTTGCAGGGTCAGGGGGCAATTACAGCCTCTTGTTGGGCAGCTCAGCCTTGCACCTGTGAGCATCTCAACTCCTCAGATATTTTGGAAATATATTTTCTGAGCCTTCTGCCCTGACCAGCTCCCAAGGTCTCTTGCCTCTACCACAGGTGGTGTGATACTGAAAGAGCATCACATCCCTGCCTGACACAAGCTGGACAATGTGTTTGCATTCCAGACTGGCACCTTCAGGCATAGGGGTAGAGCTTGGTCTTCGCATGCAGTCATCCTTGGCTCCTACTTCCACGTCTGCATTATTTGATGCAGTCAGAAACTATTATTTTACCTTTGCTAGATTGCAATTGTGTTTTTTGCTGCTTTTCCCTATGCTTTTAACCACCTTGGGATTCACTAACCTGAAACTTGTATTAAAGAGTTTTCTGAGTTAAAAGCAGAAAAATATCTACTGTGTAATTGTATACCTTTCCTTTGTTATGCAGTGGGGAGGCATTTTTCTATATTGCAGACAATCAGCTTCTCAGTGCAGCTCAGCATGGTAGAAAATATTCTTATTACATTGATTAGACTTTATGTGAGTAAGAAAATTTGCAGTCATCTGGCACAAAAATGCCTAAAGGTCAGTTTTGTAGGGAAGATTACCAAATTAGGCTATCCTTCAAATAAGATATGCAACTTTACTGTAAAAAAATTGCAGATACATATTCAGGGACTGGAACAGCAAGAGCTGGTCATGCAGAACTGCTGATGTTGGTGGGAGTTCTGCCTGCCATGCCAGGGATTTCAATCTGAAATTGGCATTCAAAAATAGCAAAGACACATGCTAATACTGAAAATCTGCCAATTAAAAACAAATAAACCCAGAATTTATCCAGTGGAAAAATCTTTATGTGTGCATGCATGCCACTTTTCTACCCATGGTTTGATATTGCCACACATTAACTGAAATCAGAGTGGAGTGTCTGGATTTCATCCCATTGAATTATAGTAGAGACACCTTTCCTTGAGCAGGTCACGCTAGCCTCCCTTGGTAATCGATAGAAAGATGTACTTGCAGAGTCTAAGTAATTTAAATTTATTACCTGCTGAAACATTTATTTATATATATATATAAACTTTTAAAATGCCATTTCCTTTTTGACTGTGAAAAGAAACTGGTGTGAGTAGTTTAGATGCACACACCTGTGCTCAAGACACGTGTTGCTCATTTCTATAATTTTTACTGTTACCTTTTATAATTACTTTTAAAAGGGCCATTTGAGATTTTTGGACAGAAAGAGCTGTCAGTGTTGGAGCTAGCTGTATTACAGTTACGCTTATAATGGTCTTGGGACATAAATAAAACCAAGTTGGGAGAAATAGATAATTTGTTAGCCCAGCTGATATGACTTGCAAGACGAGACAAGCACCAGTGCTTTTCTTCAGTTCTGAAACAGAAGCCAGTTCACAGTATCTTGCACAAAACCTAAGAAAAACTTTTGTTTACATTTTCTAGATCTCAAATTAATCTAAACTTCTCTGAAATTTTCTTTAATAGCCTGATGCCTTCAAAAGTTTTCCTAATAAATACTCTATCCTTAGAGTTCCATGTATATCACCATCTCATGGGAATGTATCTATGTAAGGATTCAGAATATAAATACATCTATAGGTAAATAAACCTGAGGATTTTAAAAGACAACAGATGGTTACTTTACCAAAATCTTAACAAAGGTAGGAATTATGAAAAGAATATCCCTGTAGGCTGAAGGTCAGCCTAATGCTCCTGTCCTTATTGTCATGATGTATTTTCAATGTTAAAAGGCACACATAATTGCATATGCACTACTTTTACCCTCACTAGCTGGTATAACACTCTTTTAGTCAACAGAAAATGGTAGGATTCTCTAGAAGGCAAATAATCCACTGTATTGTGTGAATTTTGTTGTGGAGTTTACATCCTTTGTCCAAATAAAGCGGTAATGTAGTACTTGACCAAGGGCAAACACAGAATTCTTAGTTAAGTAAATGCAACCAACATGAATCCCAACAAAACCAAAATGTTCTTGGTGAAGAAGCAGAAAAACAAGTTCTGACTTCCTAATTCCTATGTAGTCTCTAAAACTTTCCCCCTTCCCATGGCAGGGAGTTCATGGGTGTCTGTGGCTGGAGGAGCCTGTGGGAGGCCCTTTGGCAAGGACAGACTTTCTCTGCCATGGCTGGACAATCACAGCTCCTTCAAGCAAAGTGTCACTTGGAGGACAATGGAAGAGTTTAAACTGAACTCACAGGGCGCGTTTTGCTTTGCACTGTCAATGTAATTCAAGGTCAAGAATTAGGAGCTTTTAATGAACTCAGACAGATTAAATCAAGGACCCTACTTAGATTCACTGTTTTCTAAACTAGAATTGCTTAGGGAAAGAAAGTGATAGATGAGGCATTTTAGGTACTCAAGCCATGATTACAGGACATCACAGGGATCAGAATGTGCGCTGGTTCAAATGCTTTTGAAGGTAGATGCAAGCTCCTCAATTTTACAGAAGAGCATTTGTAATAGTGAAAGATAAGCTAATAAAACCAGTTCAATTTCCATCTAAACCAAGAGCACAGTCCAATTTTGTGTTTCCCCCTAACCCCCTCCTAAAATGCTATATTTCTGCACTTCTGTTCTGTAGTGATTGATTCTGTGTACACTAAGGAAATACCACATTTGCACTACCTGAACTGAGGGGGGCTGTGAGCTCCAGTATATATCTGCTCCCTCGCGGATTCCGGTCTAAAGGAGTTGCATCTTACCTAATAAAATAAAATAAATATTAAAAAACAAACAAACAAACAAACAAAACAAAAACAACAACAACAAAAAACCCAACCAGAAACAGGCACATTATCTGGGATGGCTTTTTATGTAAAGCAAAATGTAATGTCACTGTTCTTAAGATGCCTGTTACTTATAGAATGCATAAAATGGAAAGGCCCTATAAATTCCTACTTTGTTTCACCTTTGCCAATCTGCAGTTTTCCCTTGGCATATTCTTGTTTTTCAAATCCCCTAACAGATCCAGTGTCCACCCACTGTTTTTCTCTACACACTCCCGTCATCTAATCACAGTCACTTTACTAGTTCTTTTTTTGAAGTTCTCTATAATGGTAGCTTGTCTGTCAGCTTGTGCTGCAGCATCTCACACCTTAATAATTACCAAACATACTTCTTGGTCTCAAAACTATGTAATGTGTCTAAAAGGAACACATAATTATGCTTACCATCTCTAGAATTGCTGCTATATTACCTGACATATTAATGCCGTGTTGGAATGTCAGTTTCTTTTGAAATTACACATTTTCCACATTTCCATCAGTGGTCCCCAGTTCCCTGTTCCTGATAAGATACTTAACCCAATCATAACTGACAAAAAAACCTGGTTAGATAGAAAGTCCCTCTTACACTCTATCCATTGCATGAAAAAGCTCCTTTAAACTGTCCCTTCCGTACCTAAGTCTCTACATTAAATGTTCCTATCAAAAACATCCTTTAAGCCAGATTTCCCATAGGATTTCAGTGGACTTCAGTGCAATTTTGTCTGGCTCAACACAGTTCTGACATTTTAAATAATTCCTTGCATACACTGCTCTCACTGTGCATGTGTCCTCCCTGTGAAGGACCACTGGACATATGATTCCTGCAGTGATCCTGTAAGATGCCCAGATGTTCCCTATTGCTTCAAAATTTTCTTGGAGAAAAACTGACACGAGGTGAAACTTAATTCAGCATAAACAATGAGAGTGGAATATTTTCTTTGTTCAATATAGTCAAACTGAAACAGCCATAGGCCCACAGACTGCTACACTGACTCTCAGCAGAGAAATTATTTTCAGCCAGGACTGGTTGCACTGGGTCCTGTTTCTTCAGTTTGGGATGATTCATTCCTTCAACTGCTGGCAAGTTTCATAGCCTTTTACCCCTCATGTAGGGAGTTTGCCCCAGTTTGTTTACCCAAATAAAAAATTTCTGATCCTCTCCCTTGCTTGATGTTTTTTCTAAAAAACTCACATCCCTTATCAAAGTTTTTTTTACAGTATATTTAGTGTACAGATGGGAAAAAATAAATGAAGACTTTCTTCACTGCTGCTTAGTGTCCTCGAACAGCATACAGAGTAACAAATGGTGTTAGTTAAAGTTGAGAGAGTCTGAGGAGTCAATACCTGCAGGAAGACCCTTTTAGTGCAGGGAAGTCGAAAGAAGAAAGAAAGTTGCTGTGACAACACTGTGCAAAACCAAGAATAATTTCAGCAGGTCTGGCACCATAGGTAGTTAAGGACAAAGAAGGAAAGAGAAATAAATAATAATTGTCAAGAAGTCTCTGCTTATACTCTCAAAAGTTTGTGTTTGGATGATGCAGATTGTTGAAACCAAGCAAGCTCATCTCTGCACTCCATATTGTTCAGGTTAATAGACGGGGATTTGCAACACATTTGTATTACTCACATGGGCATAACTCAGAAAGAAAAGCTGGTTATGCGTGAAGTCAAGGCCTGGAAGTAAAGGCTCTTCTTCTCCTCCCCTCTTTTCTGTAATCCATTTCCTGTATGCCTGATAAGAAAGAGATACTAAGTGCCTTTCAGCAACATGAAGATAACCACAGCTATGATTTTCGTTTATTTTTTTTTTAATAATACGATGTCTCAGATATTTTTCATCTACTTACCCTGAAAGCTTCTCGCAAACCTCCATTATCTGCAATGTTTTCTGCCAAAGTTCTCTTCCCTTTCACCTTGGCACAAGGAAAGATCGTCAGTCATTTGACCCATTTCTGAACTTCCTACTTGATCAACTTCAAAAAGAGGGGGAAAAGTAAAACAAGGCAAGAACAACCTCAGTGAATTTCAACCAACTTTGGTTAGGAAAACTGCGTTTCCATGTGAAAACTGCCAGTAAACTATTTTCTGTGATGAGTTATCCTGGCGCTGGTCATAGATCTCTGTAGCACAAAAATATAGTAGATAGAATGCACTTAAGAATCCTGTCCCTGATCTTTGAGCTGAGTGTCAGTAATTTTCCCCAAAGGACTGTTTATATCTGGTGACATGTGATATCCAGTAGCCTCTTAAACTTTTATCCAAAAGGCTATATTTATTTCTCCACATAACTCTTAATATACTACTGGGATGCTAAAATAACTTCTAAGTCATAACATAAATAAGCAGAATTAAAAAATAACTGTCAGAGACAAAATCAAAATTGGTAGTATATTCAGTGTTCTAAAAATATCTGCAGAGGAGATTCCTGTTGCTTCTCCTGTGTATTGATTCCAAGAGCAGGAGCAATAGCAACAAGAATGTATTGTGGGAAACTGCACTATATAAACTTTGTGAGGAAACTGGTCTCCTGGCATTACCAAGTGCAATGTCGTTACAAAGAAATCCTAATTTCTGCTGGAGCAGCATCATCTCTACTCACCCAGCCTACTGAGGTCCTTGTGTTACCAACTGTATTTGTAATTAGCAGTTTTCCTCTCTCCTGTGCCTCAAATAAGCAAGATCATTGAGCACAGTCTTGAGCAGGGCTCTGAAGGTCAAAGCTGGCTGCAGCCATCAGCTCTCCCATGCCACAGAGATCAGTACAGTGGGCTTGGCAACAGGGCTCAGTTTCAGGATGGCAGAAGAGGTGAAAATGGAGAAGAAGAGGTAAAAACACCAAGGGAATGGCCAGGTACTTGGGCACAGCCCCACACTCAGGGCAGAGGAGCACCCAGAGTGGACTCAGGACATCTTACTTGATGCCTTGGGTGCAATGTTATGAGAAAAATGGGAGCCACAGAGGCAAGTGCAACCCTTCCTGCCAGCTCTCCCCTGCCCTCAGGAGGATGGAGATGGAGGTGAGAGAGAAGCTTTCAGGACAAAAGGTGCTGGGACACCAGGGGCCAGGCATGCATACAGCTGCCTTTTTCCCTGGCCTTCCTGCTCACACAATTTACTTGCATTGGGCTTGTGAAGGAGACTGACTTAGAGTGTAAGATCAGAGTAACTTAACAGTGGCATAGGGCCACAGGTCATCTAAAAAGTGGAAGAATCCTTTCTGCTGATCTCAGGCAGCTCTGGATCAGGTATTTGAGACTACTCTGCACAGAGAGATTGTGGCAGGGATCAGGGACCATGATGAGCCCTGTATTTGATGAGATGACTTTATGTGATTATTGCACTCTGAAGCAATTTCTATATCCACTTTTTCTTTCATTAGGCTTCTTTTCTGAAGACATTTTTATTGTATACCAGATGAGAAAGAAGAAGAATAAATAGGTTTCTTGATCCATGAAAAATATTCATCCAAGGGTAAAAAACCTGCAGAGTATTGATGTAAATGACAGGCCAAAATGATAATAAAAAAGGTCTTTGCTTGCATAGCTCTTCATACAAAAGCCATAAAATATGGCAGAAAATTGGAAAAATCTTCTATCATCTAAAAAGTGCTTTTGGTTATCCTGTGGATATAGAAGAAATGGGATGACAAGGCTGTGGGTAACAGGATCTCTCTAGTAAACCCATCCATGGACTTCAAAGCCAGTATCTACACTGGGAGGAAATTCAGACCCACCTTATCTCAAGAGACAGTGCAAAAGGTAAAGAGGATGACCAAGCCAATGGCAGAGGCATAGGAAGGGCTCTTCCACATACTTGGGGAAGGTTTTAATGATCTTCTTCGAGTGGCATTTTTGTAATGGCAGTTTTTGTCCTACAAATATTCAGGAATAGACCTGAGAATTTTTATTTGTAAATTAGCTTATTATGAAGTATTTCAAGTCTGAGTTTCTGGACCTCAGTTTGGAACACAATATGGCTTTGTTATCTCTGAGATCAGCAAAAAACAAGCCTGGAAAAAAAAAAAAAAGCACTAGAATTGTTGATAAGTATTTCATGGGGCCTCACTATTCTTAAAAAGCAAAGATGTACTAGTATTTCTAGAATGTATGTAAGAGGGGATAGAATTGAGTGAGGACTGGAGTATGTGTTTTATCCTGAAAACTAAGATTAAAATCATGTCCCAGACAACATTACTGGAATTTCAGCTATTCATTTCTGAATGTCTGGGATGTATCCTGTTCATCCTCATTTTGGACACACATATGAATGTACACATTTTCAGGGAAGACCATACCTCTGATAGACAATGAAACAGAAACAATTCCCTTGCACTTTCTTTCTCAATCCTTTTCTAGGAGCTACTGCTGTCATATTCCCTTCATTAGACATACAAATGGGGTCTGTGTGCACACATGGAAGAAATAGCAAGAGCTGAATCTGAAATAAAGTAGGGCTTTTGCATCCATTTTATAGTTGCAATAAATAACAGGCAGAATCGTTAAAGGAATATTTAACATGCTGTTATTTTCTTTCTAAAAGAGTGACTGTTCAGTTTTCATTACAGACCTCATCTTCAGAAGACATTTAACATGCTCACAATAATTAGACCAGCCCTACTGAGTGGCTTCATCTTCTTCCTCTGATTCCAAAACTATGTGATGGAGAGAAATGGTTTAACCCTGTCACCATAGTGTGGGTAGTGGTATTTGACTGGACTAATGAAACCTGACAGACAATTTTTAGCACAATTATTCACCTCAAAAAATCATTTGTTGTGAGAAATGAAGTTGGTAGCCTAATATCCCAATACATTGGGATTTTTAAAAAGAGAACTTAGAAAAAAAAGCACAACAACCCAAACTCCTCATGTACCACTGTTTTCAGTCACTGGTGGTTTACATACATGTAAGCCAGCTTGCTTCCAGTAGTAATTGCTGTATTGATTAACCATGCATTTTGTTTTCTCTTTAAATCTTTCTTCAGAGTCAGTCGTCCACCAAGGGTCTAAATTTCCACTTTTGTCATATTTCCGACCTCAAAAAGGAAAGAAAGAAAACAAATTTCTTTGCAGAGGAGAAAACTTGTACAGTTTAGGAATCTATCACCTTCACAGAAATGAGAGGTGAATGTTTTCATGTAAGAGTGTGTACAAAATGGATAGCATCAGTGAGCAAAATCTTGACCCCACTCAAATCAGCAGTGAAAAGCTGACATTCTATTTATTGTCATAATTTCCATTTGCAGAAAAAGATAGTAATGACTAATGAGTTCTATAGTACATTTCATAATTACGCAGTGTAAGAGGTACATAGCTTTCTTGCAAGTATAATTGTATTTTTCATCCTCAGACCATATATCTTTATTTCTGAAAATGTGATGATAACTAATTTATTATTAATTCTTCACTTGATCAGGAAAAAAATCCATTTCATGCAAACTTCTGAAGTTTCCATTTTTAATTTTGGAGCAAAACCAGAACATTAAAACCCTACTCACGGAAACAGGGGAAATACACACATCCCATTGCCCAGGCTGATGGTTATAGCAGCGGCTTGTTTCAGCCTCAGATCCCTGCTCCCTATCAGTTGTAGGAGAATATTTCATCTCCATCATGACTCCAGCCAGTCAGACACAAGACATGTTTGGACTATTCTGGGAGTGTGTTTGACTGCCCATGTGGATGCAGACTTGCTCTGTGATTTGACTCCTCTTTGCAACTGCAGGAGGGAGAGGTAAGGAGCAACACAGACGTAATACCAGGTAAAGAAGATATTTTGTTTCATCTTTGTATTTTTTTTTTCCCCTCTGTGTATTGTCTTGTGAAGGGTGACAGATTCCTTAGAGATGTATTTATTTCTCTATTTGGAAGGTAACACTCTGGCAAGAAGGAGGGGTCTGCTGAGGGAATCAAACCTTAGGTTCCTTTCTGACTGGCAGGGGACAAGGTGGCGATTAGATGCTCACCTAAACAAGGTGGGAGTTTATGAAGAAAAATGTCTCTGTTCTGGAGTGTCTGTGGACACAAAGTGTTGTAGAGCAGCATCAACGGGATACCAAGATACAATGGGGTTTTTTGTTGGTTGGGTTTTTTTGGGTGTTTTTTTAAGGTATTCAATATTACACAACATAAGAAAATTCAAAATTACTCCCTGGAGGAGGTTCAAGTTTCTGTCTCCCTGCACCTCCCTTCTCCCCCCTCTCCCCTCACTTTCTCTCAGAAGCCAAATTTTTAAAAGCACGTTGCTGAGACAGCCAAACCTAGATAGTGGCAATGCCACACTCCAGCCAGTTTGTCAGGACAATTGGATTGACATTTTCTGACCATTTTTTCCCCTCTCTCTCTTTTTTGAATTTAATTTTTATATTTTGCAACACCTTTTCTGTACCACTCTTGTTCCAGTATTGTATTTTAAAACTTTTGCAATTATCTTTTGAAAAATGTCAAACCTCGAATGAAAAGTTTTCTTGGAAGTAACTTTTATCAATCAGAAATAATCCCTTGGCCCTTGCCACTGCCCCTGCTAGGACTTTCAGAATCTGTTGCTGATTTAGTTTTCATTCAAGACAAACAAAAAAAATCAAACTTGTGGTATTTCTTACCAAATAAAATCCAATTCAGACAAGCATAATTCCATGTAAATAAGTCTAATAAATACAAGTTTATCTTTTTTTCACACAACTCAGCACCCCTAAAAAAACCAAAACAAGAAAAACGCTACAGCATGTACAAGTCAGATTTCTAATCTGTCAACTCTGTAAATAAAATAGTTATCAAAATGCAGTCAAATACTCACCATTGCTATCAAATCCATGAGTAAACTCATGGCCAACAATCACTCCTATGGCACCGTAACTCAATGACCTGTAACATGAAGAAGCAGTTTCCTCAGAAAGTGTTCACAGTCACGAACATTAAAGGACAAAAGACCTCAGGAAAGATCATTATTGATTTAAAAAGAGGGTGAGGAGGCAGGGGTTATGGGTCTAAAAATCAGACCTACACAATTTTGACTTAAAGACGTTGAAAGTCTTAACATTGAACTCTTGTTTAAAAGTAACATTTAATCTAAAACTTTAGAAGCATTGTGATGGTTCACTCTTCCAACCAAATCCCTTATCAGCACCATATGAGCTCCAAAATGTCTCCTTCAGCTGACTGCACTCTGTATATCCTGACTGGGAACAGGACAAAGTTACAGCTGTAACTACTCTGAAACAAAGACTATATTTTGTAAAGCATTAACAGATCTCCACTCAGCTTTAAAAAGAAAGGTCTTATAATTCCCTTGCACCTGCCCTGGAATAGGGCATGATAATAGAGTCAGATCTAATACACCCAGGAAACAGAGTAAAAAGAAATACTATATATTCCTGATTGACAAATAATTATATCTTCCTTATTATATCCCAATAAAACTGCTTTTAGGAGAAATAGGGATGAAAGAGAGAAAAGCTTAGGGCTTTTTTACACCAAATACAGTGGATATCATGGGGGTAGGTGATTTACTCAATGCATCTTTCATATACTGAGCTGCTTTTTGTGATTTTAATTATTTCAGTTATTGAGATGTTGTGCTTCAAAGTAGCTTATAGTATTTCTAACACATCTTATTGAAATAGAAGAAAGGCAGAGGGTTTTGAAATAATGTATGATTGGACCTAATGATCCATAGTGCACTAATTGCTCATCTCAGTCATGCCCAAAAAGTATTATATCATTTAATTCCCTCTGCTCCCATGAAAATCCTTCATTTTGTTTTTTTCTTTCCTGAATGGTACTTTGCATGTGTTAAAATCTTCCCTTCTGCTTTTTAGTCCACGTACTGTTACAAACCACCTCCAAAAAATGCAGGTTAAAATTATATGTTTCAGCAATGGATATATCATCCTTTTGTGTGACAAATTTGTAATCTTGTGTAGCACACAGTGATAATTACCCCTAATAAATGCACGATGTAAGACTTGTTATCCATATCTGAAGAAAATGGGTTATACAGGATCTTTTGCAGCTGAAGAAGTATAAAAATAATGGCACAAAACATGTAAAGAGATCGAGAAGAAACAAGCCCTATTACAAAATACATCTTATTTTTCCTCTAAGGATTTTTGTCACCATGAGTGACAGGAGAAAGAACGGGCTAGCCTTCTGGCACTCCTACAGCTTTCCTTAGCTCCAAAAGATGGGGATAAGGTTGCAGTGAATTTTGGCCTTTGAACCTGTGAACTCCAGCATTTTGTCCAGCTCAACAACATTTTTTCCAGAAATTTTTCCAGCTCAGCTCATGCTTCTCACTTCTGGGCACAGCTGGACAGAGATGGAAGGGATAGGTGCAGCCCAGCAGATACCATATTAAAGGGGAACTTTCTGGGACTGGGGAAGGTCAGAGAAGTGTAAGGAAGCTATAAGGTCAGGTAGTTTGAAGTCTCTACTTCAACGTACCTGGCACTGAAGAATCATAACTGTGAATGATTTGAACATTAATTATTTTATTTCATGTGCTGAGATGTAAAAGTGATAGCTAAGCTTCACTTTATGCAAATAGATGTAACCATTTTTTGGAGGTTGTTCTGCAACTGGACACTAAAATGCCACTAAATGTTAAATATTTGCTAAATCAGTTTTCCAGCAAGCACTGGTGATTTTTGGATGGTTTATCTGTTCTACTGCCAGGTACTGTTTCTTCTAAGCAGACAGAAAACATCCAGAATATTTCAAGGACAAAAGCAATGTATTGTCTGATAAAAACCAGCTACATTTGTTTACTAAATTTCATTTTGATACCTACTCAAGCAAAACCAATTTAAGCTAAGGTAACCTTTAAAGAAGAAAAATGAGCAAAGTATAATACTTTGAAAGAAGCACAATTTTATCACTATGGCAGGAGGTCAGGATACAGAGAAATCTCTTCAGAAAGCAAAGCTGGAAAGAGGTCTGCAATAACTGTAACAGAAAATAAGTTCACCTTAACAAAAAAGACTTTCTTCTATCCCCAATTACCACTTACAAAGTCAGCTGGCCCACAAGAATTCTCTTGGAATACAAATTAATTTGTTCCTAAATTGAATGTGTCTTTCTACATATATTGCCAATTTTCCTGTTTACAAGGACAAAATCCAGATTGGATGATGCCAAACACAAAATGATCAAAAAGTTTGATTTTCTTTTTAACAAAGATTTATTAAGGATATGCTTCACCAGTAACTGGTTTTACAGAACTGCAAAATAACTTTCAGAAACTGCCATCAGAAACTTTTCACGGTCTTGTCCTGCCCTAAAATAGAAACCTATTGAACTGCACAAAAGCAGTGATTTTTCAAAATTTAATGCATGTGACCTATAATTACCCTTCCTCAGCTACACTGGCACATGGGCCTGCTCAGGCAATCTCAGGCAATCACTTATGCTCATGAAGATATTCTCATGCACCTCGACAGGCACAGACAAGGGCCCACTGCTAATCTTAGATATTAGCAGAAAGTGAACAATAAACTGATAATAATTGGCTTCTAAGGGTATTCACTCCTGTTCAGAAAATGTTAGTTACCTGATTTACAATTCCTTTTAATACCTGCCATGTGCATGCTGCTGCATGTGCATGCTATAGCATTGAAACACTTCCACTTGGGCGCGCTTAATTATCAATTCCTGTGAGAAATCAGTCATCAGTTTAAGACAACAGCAACACATACAGCTCCCAAGGGTAAGAAAAAGTATTGCACAAAGGGGCTCTTCTCAAAGTCAGCTCTTCCAGTGGCAAAAGCAGGAGACAGCAGGAGAGAAGAAACAACCCAAGGGAAACAACCCAACAGAAGGACGACAGTTTTCCCAGGTTGCCTTCAGTACCACAGCCTTCTTCTCCATGCCTCTTCTTTGTCTGTATGTGTTTGCAATACCTTTACCTGGTATTCCTCAGTTCTAGGTGGATGAGGTTCCCTGGTGCATTACTTACCTAGGGTACTCTGTTCCCCAAAAGAAAGGTTTTTGAAGTTCTCCTGCTGGGAATCCTGCAACAACAACAAAACAAAACAAAACAAACAAAAAAATCAACAACAACAACAAAAAAAGTGAGGTCGATTGAATGCAGCTGAATAGCTGTCACAATGCCCAAGGGTTTAGATTTTATGACCTCATTTGTTTGGTTTCAGAAGGTTTTTCGAGGGGAGCTTTCCCTCGGGTGGTTGAATACAATAGAGAGGATTGTGGAGAGGCAGCAGGGATCCTGCCACACACACCTCTGAGTGAATGCACGAGTTCCTGTGAAAAACACACCTCATATTTTCTATGAAGAGTACTGACTACCCTCACATGTGCTGACTGATCAATAGATAATACATGGGTAAAGTGCAATAAGAATTAAAATACTCTTATCTTAGTGAGGCTCCAGTGAAAGAAATATGAAAATGATAAAATGTAAGCCTGGTTCTATTTACTCCATGAAAAACAGAGGTAAATGAACATACTTAGGCACTTCTGTAAGGGAAAACTGTAGATTATTAAGGCTGC
Source organism: Chamaea fasciata (assembly GCF_029207755.1). Classification (NCBI taxonomy): domain Eukaryota; kingdom Metazoa; phylum Chordata; class Aves; order Passeriformes; family Sylviidae; genus Chamaea; species Chamaea fasciata. The sequence goes on along the minus strand of NW_027094087.1, from coordinate 102,503,923 downwards.
AGGGTCAGTCTAGCTACAGTTATTACCTGTCTGCTTCTGGTAGACTAACCAGTTGCCAAAAAAAAAAAAATAATCAATGGAGACACTCTGGTGAGTGATGAGCTACTTATGTCTCATATAGGAATCAAAACTGTTCCTCAAATTCAAAGTCACAGGTTTTTTTTTAAATTCCAGGGTGACATTTTAGTGCCAGGATACTAAAGACAGTGAAGCTGCACATGGTAAAAGTTTGACAGCCCAATGAATTACTAAATAAAATATACACCCATGGTCAAAGTTCTTATGTGATGGTGAAAACTGCCACCCTTCCAGGCCCAAATGTTGAATTTACTGTCTTGTGTCACAAACTGCCATCTATAAAGCACAGGCACACACGTGCTTAGAAGATTTACCCACATGGTCATCACCTTGTTGAGGAAGAACATTTCCTCAAGTGGCTCACTTGTTTTCCCAGGAACTTCTGCTTTACCCTATGGATATCTTTTCAAGAAATCACTGAACACCCAGAACAATACAAAAACCATATTCATTTGATTCTAACCCTATTCAGTTTTTTGTTGATACTTTGGTCATGGATTTATTTACATATGACTTAAGTTATCAGGCAACATTATTGTCTTTTCCTTACAAAGTCTTTAAAAACTTGCTTTCAAACAAAAAAAACCCCAACCAACCAAAAAAACAAAACAAAAACCCCAGTATGCTGAGTATAATTCATGCCAAGTGATGTGGCACAAGGCATGTCCTTCTGGCCTGCCCAGCTGCTTTTTTCTGTTGTTCCCCATGGCTGCCATCATTCCCTATCTGCAATTAGCTTTTAAAAAGTGTGGGCTTCAAACTTATTTTCCAAGTGTTTTCTGGATTTTTTTTTCCTTACTTCTCCAGATGTTGTTTTATTCTTTCAAACACGGTATCATTTTCTTTTCCAGCACTACAAACCATAATTTTACCAATGTCAAAGTTCTACTGATCTAAGCCTTCTTGCTTCCCAGAATGCAGAGAAGATTATTTATTGCACGTTTTAAACATTTTAAGCAGCAATGGTACACTCACACAACCTGATGAAAATTGCTTCTTAGGCCTTAAAAGCTGTGTTCAGAGCTGAAAATCTAGTCTGAACATGTTCCCTCCAAATACTGAAATTTAGAAAAGGTTTTGGAATGCTTAGGTTCTGCTAACTCTAAATGATCCCATCCCCACAGCAAAGGATGAGAGGAGCTGTGGCCAAAATGAACAAATGAGCCCATACTGAAAGCAGTACGAACCAAGGGAGCACAGTCGCCCCACAAATTATGTTTAATGATCACACAATCCTAGGTGCCTGTCACTGCACCAAGAGGCTATCAAGATCATTTAAGGAGCTGCAATTATTTTTTCCAGGTATAAACTTGTAGTGAATTTGCACTTGTCGGCAGTAGAGGCAATATACATTATTTACAGCCAATTAGGTGCAAATCTTCACTCAGGCTTATCCAGCTACACTGAATGTGTCTTCATAGAACATTGCTGAAACACAGTCAGCTGTGAGTTAAGCTATGAGACAGTTTTCACTGAACAAGTCAATGTGAATGAATGGATGGAAGCTCCAATACTGAATCTGTACAACAGGTTGGTAATTATTTTACTCAGAGTCAGGATCCATTTTAGGTTAGAGCAAAGTGCTGGTAGAAGGAGTGGTTTCTGCTTCTGGACATGTGTGAAAACACCTCTGTAGTTTGCACTAAAGGAATCTCAGGAAGTATTTTCAGGCCAAAGCAGAATTAGAGGCCAGTAGAACGTAATACACATTTCAGAAAAACTCAGGAAACTGAAATATATTATCACCAGTAGGAGTTGCTTTGGGGTTTTTTTGTTTGAGAGGTGCATGTTTTTGTGGTTTTGTTGGTTTTGTTTGTTTTTAGTAAGAAAAAAATTCTAGGTTTGAAAGTGATTCTTGGTGAGCTAGTAAAGCAAATGGATCCCATTCCCCAGAGGTCTGCAGCACTGAGGGACTGAGGGTGCTCGTCCACTATTCCAGCTCTAGAAGGAACACATTAAGATCTGGGAACACTTTTTATGCAACGTCTCCTTCAGGCAAGCAACAACTACATCATCCTTGGGGGGAGCAAGAATAGCAATGTCTTATACCCAGAATGTCCTTGAAATTGTAACATGAGATTGATCACCAGACAGTTTCTTATTTTGTGCTAATTTGGATCCCTTGATTTAGGCAATTCCCTTGTGAAGCCTGTTTCTTTTTTTGCTTGGCATATTGCACCTAAAAGAATTAATGACAAAACTCAGAGAGATCATAGTAGGCTGCAGAGGCAATAAATACTAATGGGATTATTTATATGCCACTGGATTTCAAGAGGCAAAGGACAGATCTGAAGGAGTAAGACAGACAGACTTCAGGGAATTTCACATCTTAAGGAATAGATACAGGCACTGGGAATGTATTTTGAGCTCACACTTGACCACAAATTTAGCCTATGTTGTGCATCGTTTAAAGCTTTCTCCCTCTATACGGCCCCAGAAGAGAGACACAGGCTGACAGTCTCTCTGTCTCTCATAAACAGGCTCTCTGTTGATGCACTAGATGCAAATGCAGGCCCAGTACCTACACTCAACAGGCCATTACTCACCAACAGCACACAGAAAGAATAGTGTGTTATCTTATCACAGACCCCACACAAGTCCATCTGCCATCAAGACCTGGATTTGCAGAATGTGCTTTCACTACCTTCTTATAACCTACCTAAATCTAGAACAATGCAACTGGGCTGCAGCATCGTGCTGAGATGGGCACTGGTGTCACATGCCTCAAGAGCGCTGCTCTGTGGACAGCCGAGTTCAGGCTGCCACAGGACAGCACTGGTACCCAACATGCATGCATCTCACTGGTGCAAGGAGGGACAGCCAGGCTAGATCATCCTCAAGATGGACTTTGTGCCACTCATCCCAACATGCTAGAGACCATGTTCTGCGCTGACCGCAGCCTTTAAAGCCCAGCAGTTCAAGGAGGGTTCAGTGCACCTGACTGTAGCAGTGCATTTCCACACCCAAACACATGTTTGCAAATAAGGAAAAGGGGGTTCAGTTATCCCTGACTCTTAAGGAGAAACACCAGAGCTTTCCGTTCTTCCCTCACCGTGGCTGGCCCAGTGCCAGCACAGGGGCACTGGTTGGGCTTTGGAAATGTTTCTCCAAACATGTAGCTGTTTCTATTGCCAGCAAGCCAAATTAGCCCTCCAAAAACATTAAGTATTTAAGAAGGAGCACAGAGCTGCTCAAGTGCTTCTTGGTGTGTCCTAGTCAGGTGTTAGGTACTTCTCTGGCACCTGCACACAGCCTTTATTCTTCTGTTCTTTTGTTTCTGTATTGTTTGTTCTTTTCTACTTTGTTAAAACCTTTGCTTTACAAAACACTCCCAAGGAGCCATCCCACAATATTATTAAGCCACTCTGGGAGGCTGCAGGTCAACCCTCAGACTTGATACATCTTCATGGGTTCATTACACCCTGGCCAGGTGTAAGACTGTATCACCTGACCATCCACTGGAGTAGCTAATTCTTCTGCAGTTTGTATTTGAGCATGTAAGGGGAGACAGTGCTGAAACTTTTTCAGAAGAATAAATCATATTCACACCTTTCTCCTCCTCCACTGAGCTAGTAATTTCAGTGTAGAAAGCTTGTCAGAGAAACTGTTTCCAGGATTTACTTTATCATGTACACAGGGACTGTTGTGAGCCTGGCTAGTTTGTAATTCCCTAGATCTTCCTTCTTGAAGATAGAAGTGGCATTTGCTTTCTTCCAGTCCTCAGGAACCTCCCCCAGTCACCATAACCTTTCAAAGATTATGACTGGCCTCATAATGATGTTATGAGCTTGTAGGTGCACCCTGTCAGAGCCCATTGCCCAGTCTGTTTAAACATTTCCTACCCTACTCCTCCACGAAGGGTAAATCTCTCTGTTGTTACCAGGTCCCCTGCCCTCATCCAGCACTACATTTTCTCTCAACTTGCTGCTGCTACAGCTACACTTGCAAAAACCTTTCTTCACAACCCTTGACAGATTCATCTCCAGGGAGGCTTTTGGCTTTCCAAGCCCCTGTGTCTTGAACAGTGACTGTTCAACTTTCCTCTTAGTCACCTTACGGCTCTGGAATGCAGGGGACTTCAAGCAGTGGAGTACACCTGGCTTACTTCAAATATTTCACTCTGAATTTATGCTCATCTTGAAACTCTGACAGAACTTTGCCTGTACAGGACTACTATTAATGTAATTTAAGGTTTTTATCTTCATTTGATCCATGATATAATTTTCAGCACCTCTCTCCAGCATGGTGCTGTAAAGCTTGTCAGAATGTATTAAAATTTTGAAGGTGTTTTCTTTTTCTCCAATTTTTCAGGGGCTTTACTGCCATTAATAAATCCATTTACTAGCTGATACCTTCATGGTATTATTATACACACTTTGCAGATGAATACCCTTACCTCAGTATAATATTGCTAGTTTACCAAGAAGACACAAATAACTATATTTGATCTGATAATTCCCTGAAAAAAATGCAGAACAATAATGGACAAAATAAACCAAAAAACACATGAGAAGACTCACCAAATCACAAGGAATTTCGGAGTTCAAATCTAAATATGAATTCAAATTTTATAGTTCAATTGCATTATTCAGTTATATTGCATGATGTTTTTAACTAAGCAAGGTAAAGCCTTATTCCAAGTTAGTGCATTTACAACTTCCAATAATGAGGTTGGTTTGTTTAAAGCAACTTCTGACAGGCTAGTGAATCCCATCTGTAACAGATATGGGAGACATCTGTGCTAAACTGTGTGGTACAGGGTACTCTGGTGCCAGTTGGTGCCCTGGAAGTTCTCAGATGTGTTCAAAAGCTCTAACTTGTTTTTTCAAGTGTCATTGAATGAATTCAGATGTGGAGTTTTAAAGCGAGAAGATATAAGGAGAAGACTAACTGCTGGTCAGTAATCAAAGAATATTGAATTTAGATAAGAAATTAAATGTGAAAACAGCTGGGGTATTGGTTAGTTGTCTAAGAACAGCCCAAGGAGCAGGATACATTTGTTTAAAATGCTCCATAGACTTCGATTTGGACAATTGAATCTCATCCCTTTGATGGTTTTGATGTCCTCTTTGGGGTCTAGCTGCCAGTCTCAATGGCAAGGTGCTCCTGCAAGTTTTATCTCAGATAAAACACATGAGAAAACCTTTCAGACACTGTGAAGCACCCCAGACAGCTTTGAGCATCCATATCTAGGTGATAGAGACCCAAGTGTCTGTCATTACATGGACCTGAATCATACATCTTATTTCAAGTTTATCCTGTGGACAAAGAGGATAGAAAACAGAAATTGTGTAAGGATAGAAAATATCAATTGTGTAAGGCACAGTAACTCTTCCATGCAATGCATGAATACAAAGCTTAATTTTATGAAGAAGTCAGTGAATAAATTCATTAAAGAGATACAGGGAAGTAATGGTCCTAAGGCAGAGGATTCTGCAGCCTCTGCTTCAATTCTTGGCTCGGTTTCTGCTTCACCTGACAAGCAGACTCTTTTCTACTCGTGAAAAAGAGAGAAGCTGGTGTTTACCAACCACAGTGGGGCAACATGACGTGGTTTGTGAGGTGCCAAGGAATACTGTCTGCTAAGGGAGTAGGAAATGTGAAAACATCTGTTTTACAAGAAACTTTAATCTTTATTTTATGAGGAAAAAGCCTCAGTAGATTCCCCGGAGTGAGGGAATGGGGGTAGGGGGTGAAGAATAAAGGACAAGTTCTTCTGTTTTATATACTCATAAATAAGAATTTTAGGAAGAAAAAAATTAAAGAATGGACATAAGGATCATGCACCATGATTAAATAAAAGAGAACAGCGGTCTTTAGTAAACACAGAAAATTGAAAATGAGAGCTCACTTAAGACACTTAAAGCTTACTTAATAACAGGGCTCAGAAAGTGTTCAGTCCAAATCTGTTATGTTCATTAACTGCCAGGAAACTAATGGCACACTTGAAACTACTTCATCAATAACCTTCCAAATAGTCCAGTTCTTAACAGAAGAGAAAATGCCCCTATGCACATTCCCCTTATCCTGCCCTGGCCACAGCACTAGGTGCTGTTTTCCAGCACTTCCCTGGCTCCTGGCAAGATGAGAGTTCTCCCCTGCAACTCACAGCATCAGTGAGCTGCCAGCGTCAATATCTGCGTGATGCTTCCTGTAAAGATGATACTTATTGGCTAATATGAGCTCTCATCTGGGGTTTTCTCTATGGATGCTAATGTGAATGCAATTTTTACATTCTGTTGTAGATTATATCTGCTTCCTGTAACATGTATTGAGGCCGCTCTCTAAAGAGGCCTCTTGACTTTCACTAGAGAACTGCAATAACAGCACAAATGACTTAGAAAGAGCATGGATATAAACTTACAGAGATAATATCAACATTAATTATCCAGTACATCTATTCAAGCTTACACCTCATGAGTGCATTGCTTATATTTGCCTCAGTTCACTGTAAATCTCCCTTTCATTACTGTTCACAGCCCACCAATGTGACTATTTTTATATATTCTGGAGGCATACATATTTACACTTTGAAAAAACCCTAAATACACCAAATGTCTGATGAACAGTTCCCTTTTATCCTTAATGTATTCAAAGGACAATATTTTAGTGCTGTAATGAAATAAAACATTTTCTTGAACGGAAGTATGCTAGCACACTTTGATCATCACTTGTGTCTATTTTCAGCACATATTTGTTGACTGCTCTAGAGTGCATTAAAATAAACTAATCCTTTAGGAATGTGTTTTTGGTGTTCCAATTATGATAATTAAAAAGACAGTATTCATGCTGCTTAGATGATATGAAGTGTACTTAGATACACATTTTGAGACTCTAAAGGCAATGACACATACCTGTTGTCCTTGTTAAGTACCTATAATTAAAGGGGAAATTGACGAGCAAATGCACAGAAAATTGAAAAATTATCCAAACTAGGATTAAAAAAATATTAACAACCATTATAAACATGCATAGTGGTTCACCTAAGACACTTTGAATTATGGAAACAGAGGAAATAAGTAAATAGAACTCACATACAGAGAACATCAGGAGTAAACTTGTATTATATTAAGATAAATGATATGTAACATATCTTTTAACTCTGCTCTTTGCGGCACATCTCACCTTGTTGCAGCTATTTATTTCTCCTTTGGAGATATTAACAGAATCATTGGTCATTTAAACTACCAATAGTATCAATAGTAATGAAAATGAAACAAAGCAACAGTGAATACAAAACTGCACTACAAGACAGCAATATTTGTACATGTGCATATGCAAGATTTGCTATATTCTCCCAAATCTAATAATTTTTAAAATCATCTAGTTTCTATTCTCTATTAATTTTCTCTTTTAGAGAAACAAGACCTTTTCTCCCAAGTAACTGAGTAGTCAGTTTGAAAACACTAACGGCCTGCCTGTATATGAAGATCACATGGACTTACATGGATATTCCAATATTTATGTCAGTGATATAGATTATAGAGAGAGAGGAATTTGTGATCCTTCCATCAGAAGCGTCAGAGACCTCCCTGTGCTCTGAACACAGAAAGCAAAAGCAGCTGCCTAAAGCTCAGAAGAGATCAGGATGTCCACACTCCCCTTCCCCTGTGCAGGTACTGGATGATCACTCCCTTTGCAGAATCCATGGGTCAAGGCACTGATGTTTCTTTTTCTCTAAACTTTTTCAAAAAGCCTCCAGTGACTAATCAAGTTTGGAGTGGCTGTGGTTTTGTTGATATCATCACACAGTAGATTTCCATTTCCAAACTAATGGTCCTAATTTTTAAAATCAAATTTTGGAACTGAGGATTTTCCAATTCATGTAGAAACTGCTATCCATAATCAAATTCTGTTATGCATTTTAAAATTCATATTTCTCAAATTCTTCTTAGTAAACTCACTTAGAAGAGAAAAAATAGATGGGTCTTGAAAACACTAAAGTCCAGTTTGCTTACTGAAGAGCAGAGGTACTCAAGCAGATGAAGAGAATATCTGGTCCATTCACTCATTTACAGGAGTGATCAGTAGCAGATGTGAAGGGAAGGTGTCAGGCAACAGCCTGTGAGGTAATTCTTCTGCTAGCACATATTCTTACCTTCCAGCAGCCAGCAGCAGAGGCAACTGTCCTCCTGGACTGGGTTTACATCCCTTTGTTCTTTTGTACAGAACAGAAACCCTCTTTTCAGTTCATCTGCTAATGCAGTGAGCAGCACAGATCCTCACAACACATCTCTCTATTTGCCAACAAGTAATTGATTTCTACCTCCTTTTCTTATCTCTGATCAGTCAATAATTTATGAAAGCACCATCTCTGCTGTCCCATGACAACTTTCAGTTATTAGTATTGGGAAAGAACCTCATCAAAGGTGTTCTCTGGAAAAAAACCTTATCATTATATCAAGCATGCTTACTTGCTTTCTGAATTTAAAAAAAACCTTTAGTAGATTAAGAAAGCATGGGGGTTTTTTTCTAAAAGAAAGAGCAAAAAATATCTCACATTCTCATGTTCACTCTTCGTTATTACATATGCTTATTCATTCTCTCTGTTCAATCATGTTGTGGTCACAACCAGATTCCTTCATACAAAGGCTGAAATGACTCGTTATGCAGATCCTTCTGAAATGTCATTTGAAAAAGAGGATTTGACACTTGCCACACCTATTCTTCCGGTGCTGAGGCCACTATAAGTCATAGGCTATACATCAAAGCTGGTTGTTTGGAATTTTTTTTGTCTAAATTCCTTTGAAATACCTGAGAGAATATTACCTGGTCCTTGTAGTTGTCACAGTTCATTGTATGAATTTCTTCTAAAGTCCCTTCTATTGACACTAAATTTTAAACAATTTCTGGGACTAACCTCTCACAAGAAAAAGCTCCAGAATTAGAACTTCCCAAACTCTTCCAGTGCAAAGAATTATCATATTTTCATGCCTTAGAGACTCTCCTCTCTCATTGAATTTGACAAAAAAGCTTCATTATTAGTTCTTATGCTCCTAGAAATTTGGTCCTTGAAATCTTTCTGGGCTTGCTGTATCACAGTTTTACATTTAATTTGCTAGAGTACAAATTTAATTGCTATTCTCAAATGACTCTGGTTTCTAGAACTCTTTTTCTGTTGTTTAACTAGGCCTTTAAAAATGCCACAGTTCTTGTGGCTGAGCAGCCCCCAGAACTTTGTATAGATTACCACTGAAATCACAGCTGCAAAGCAGTAAGGTAGCAGTTCTTCCCCCAGCATTAATGGGAAATCAGTAGTGATGTGTCAAATGTTTATCAGCAACTTCTACCAGAGAATGTTCTTCCCACATCACTCAGGGCCTCTTGCCCCATAAAAACACACCAACCAGCAGTGGAAGACAGTACTGTATCTTTCTCTGAATCTTCTCTCCTGTTGCACATCATTTTTAGAGCATGATTACATTTGAACCTCTCTCTCAGGTACGAGAGGGTTTTGTTCAGGAAGAGCCACATAAACCCCTTTCCTCTTTGAAACAGTCCTAAAAGGAGTGAGAGTGAGTGGCACTGTCTAAACTTCCAGGTCACTTGCCAGCAGAACAAGAGGATCAGCAGTTATGATAGAATATACAACTACCCCTACACCCATGACTGATGGGTTATGTTTGACAACACTCTGCCTCCTGACTCTTTTAGACAGAGCAAGTGTGAAATTTTCAGTATCTTCCAGCCTCTCATCACAGTTTTCTCTAATGTGCCACGGCAGAGAGGCTGGGACAGCTGAGCACTGCTCAAATTTGAAAGAACCCAATATTAAACAAGGTATAACAGTGATGGTTCTCATTTTTCTCTGAGCAGGCTTCCTCTCTACTCACACAAAACCTTTCTAGCAGCAGCGGTGGCTGGAGGAAGAGAAGCTGTAATGCTTCGCCGTTACCTCAGAGCTGTGACCACCTCATCCAAGTGCTCCCTCAGATGATCAACAAAAATGTGACTGCTTAATGATGGCAGCCCTCTAATTAAGGCAGAGCTATCTAAATCTAGCACTAATTTTAATCAAAAGAACTGCCTAATTAATATACATGCTTTAAAAATGAGATCACTTAGACACGAAAGAATTTCAGTGAGTGGTTTGAAGGCAAAACTGTTTACAGAAATTGGTAGAAGCAAATACCAGCAGACTCAAATTGCCAGTCCTCTGCCATACCTTCTTCAGTGTGACATGTTAACTTTGTGCCTTTCTCTCTGTGACCAAGAGAGATTCAGGAGAAAATGGGGGAATCACTCAACAATTTTTGAGGCCCTGTCTCTGCGGACTGAGACCACAGAAATCGTGGCAGCCACCTTCCAGACCCCAAGAGCATAGAAAAAGAAGGCTGTTTTAACATGCAAAGATAATAAGAGCAAAGAGAATTGCCAGGGTAAAGGTAACAGTGTTTTACACAGAAAGACTGGTAGAGAATTTTAAAACCTGATGGAAAATTTCAATTCAAAGCCCCATTAAAGCAAACAGGAATGAACATCCAAACTCATAACACATCTTTGAAAAACTCAGCTTTTTTATCTTATTTGTTTCCACACTAGAATATATGCTATCTAGAAACAACCAGTAACAAAAATTAGAATAAGACAGGTAGTACTGCACATACAGGTAAGAATTTTCAGCTAACTACAAATATCACTCCTTGTCCTTGAAGGTATTGAACAAATCCACTGGATACACCTTCTTATGTTTTCTGGTCTTTATCAGAGTTTTCTCTAGTCACATTTATTGTTACATATCTGTCAATTCTAGAGGACAGAACTACTATAAGTGTGTATTTATGGAGATGTGTGTGCACATGTTTTGCTACAGAAAACAGAAGATAGAAACATTAGGCTTTAATAAAAGTGATTTAAGCTATCATTCACAATGGACAGAGTTCAAACACAAACACACACACACACAGACTCACGGCACCTCGTCAGATACAGGGTAACTCAGCAGTAGTTCAAATCAGTGGGAGCTCTGGGTTTTCCAGAATGATTCTCTCACGAAAGTCTCACAGCTGAATTACCAGGTTTGAACTTCTAATTTTCAGTCAAAAACAGCACAATAGGTACACCTGTTTTCTGAAGCTTGATAGATACATTCCCAAACAGGCCCTTTATGAGGAGGCTCAGAAGGCAGATACTCACTGATCTGGTTGGTAGATGCACTATAAAAAGCATTTACAGTAGTTGGGCTTGTAAACCACCTGTAGTAAGAACAAAAGAAATTGCCTGTCATTACATTGACATTCACCTTTATGAATCAAAGGAGCAAAGATAAAAATTGAACTCAGTACAAGGAAGCAAAAAACATTAAGGACTTAAGACACATTAAAGTTTAAGTATTTCTCCATTTCAGTACATGCTACCTACACTTTCTAGAACATTGAAATCTATTGTTTAATGACTTTAACTGCATACAGGCAATGAATGCCAAACAGGAGCGATTCTTAGTGTTCCTATAATGTGATTTGTTTAATTTTTAAGTGACCACTGTGCTTGTGAGGCCAGCCATGCTGATGAAACAAAATTCACCCAGCAGAGGCTGCAACACTGACAACAGCTGTAAAAACTCTCTTGGGTGTGTTTCAAACACGTGTGGAGGAACTCCCTGTTGAAATTAGAGGAGAGCATTTTGAAACAATTAAAATGGCTTTAGAGGCTTTGCTGAACAAGTAGTTGAAAAATTAGGATTATGCCAGCAGCATAAACAGGTAATTTCTGGGAATGTAAATTCAAAATAAACAGCTTCATGTTTTGTACCCTACATGACCATCCTAAACAAACAGACCTCCTGTCAGGCATTTCTTCTCATAGTTTCACTTCTCATATATACTGGAAGAAACACTAAACTTGAACAGGAGTTGGACTTTGGTGATCCTCTTGAGTGCCTTCCAACTCAGGATATTCTATGATTCTATGAATAGCAAATGAATCTCCTTAGCCTAAGCTCATCTATATTGACAGTGGCTTCAACCATATGAATGGAAAATCTTGACTGACTTCAGCAGGATCCAAATCCCCTCAGATGAAACCCTGAGTTCAGTGAATCCAAGATTTCACTTTATGATTTTATAAGGGAGAAGTGAGGTAAAAGAAATAAAGATGATGATAATTAGTGGTTAGTTCATAATAACTTAGAAGTAGCTCTAGTAAAGGTCCAAACAGGAACATCCTGATGTCATTAGCAAAATATTACTCAAAAGTTTTATAAAGCCATGTGAATGCAATGTAATTGCTTTGGAAAACTTCTTTTAAAGGGAAGAGAAAGGAGCTGCAAAACAATGAGTAAGACAAATGAAGATCAATCAGAATATGGAAAATATGTGATATTGGCGACAATGTATAAACAATTCATGCTTTAAAATAGCCCCAGTAATAAAAGAGTAAACTGCAGATCCTGACTGTTTTTCTGAAAACTAACATCCTCACTTAAACCATGTAAAAAAGAGGAGAGTTTTAAAATGGCAGCATTTCCTCTCTTATCAATAAATTTTACTGCTTGTTTTATTCTCCAAGCTGAGCAGCTTATTCTGCAATGCATCAACTAGAAAAACTAATCAATGAAGGCTGAAAGAGTGATGTCATGTACATATTTTAACCATGCACCACATTACAGGCTCTAATTGTCACAGACAACTCTCCCTATTTTGTTTATTAGGAGATTGTGAAGGGGAGGAGCAGGGGGAGGTTGTTTTCTGGTCTCTTTTCTGCTTTCTTCATAATAAGGAGATTAAATGTTAGAGGTAATGTAGTGAAATAATGGAAAATTGAAGAAAGAATGTATATGGTGAGGGGATAATAAATAAAAAAATAGGGGCTTAATTAACTACATTTCAATTTCATATTTGCTCTCAGCAGCAATCAGCTGAACTGTTTTGAGGGATGCAAGCCTGCTCTTTATGCCTTGGGACCTGTGCTCCAGGCTTAGCTGTAAATCTGGAGGACTGTCCCTTTTTGACAAGGGGAAAACCCATCTGAAAAGGACCCATCTGAAGCAATCAACATTTCAATTTATATTTTACTGTAAGTTTGATCAAAGACACAGTGTTGTGACTTGCACCTCACCCTCTTGCCTTGTTCTGCTTACAACGGCCTTTCTGTTCTCAAACAGCAATTTTTAAGCATGAAAAAGGCTTCTGGGACAAAAAATGCTCCGTTTTTGCAAATTCCTCTTAGCCTTTTATTTCCAGTCAGAGGATCAAGGGCCTGAGATGTATAACAGATACTTCAAAACAGATTAATGTGCTGTGGGTTCTTCTCTCCATCCTCTGGGGGGGCTTACCACAGCTAGATGCAGCGAGGAGCCACAACAAGCAGCAGCAAAGAGCTCTTCACTGACTAGAGACAGCTCTCCAACAGCACAAGTTTGCACTTGTTTTGACTGGGTGAGGAGCTGGTGATGCAGGTACTTGTGCCCACAGGAGCTCCTCACTCTGCCCAAGGGCAGCAGTGAATGCTGACAACATTTGGTCCACATTTACTGAGGAAGGACATCACACCATCCTCTGGCCATATTTTCACAGCTATGAACTCATAGACTAAGAGCTTGCAGGCTAAGACATATCACAGCATCCCTGTCCTGAGACTGCTGCTTTTCTCATGATCTACCACCACAATAGCAGAGCCCATCCTGTTTGCTGAGCTTAGCATGAGCCAGAGACTGAGAGCAGCCTTGATTTTCCCACTGTAGAACTGAACTCAGTTCTTTCCAAATTGCTCTTTCATAATGAGGCCTCAAGAATGACCCTGTATGAAATTTGTTATGCTTTTAAGCAGTTAGGAAGGGGACACTTAGCAGCCATACTGAGGAGTCAGGAGGAATGAGAATTCTCTAGTAGCAAGGAGAGTATTTCATATTTAACTTTTGGCAAGAGGCATATTTCCATTCCAGCATTTTGTTGTACCATTCTGAGCCCTCTCAAAAAGATTTAGGAAGTATTTTCCACAAAAGAGTAGAAACAACCAAGACTGCTTCCATCCAGACTAGCAGAACAGCTTCACTTCTCATCTGCCATGCTCTTTCAGTGAGCTCCTTGAAATGACTGATCCTTAGGGACAGTCCTTAACTAATAACGTGCCAATAAACAACTAATAACAAACTAATAACACACCAAATAAAAACACAACATGAAGCTGTGTAATAAATAGCTGTTGCTGTTAAATTTTAAGGTGAAACGAATTTAGAAATAACTCTCCCATTCTTGTTTGAAGTCAGATTCCCTGAGCATTTGCTCTCGGTCAGGTTACAATTTCTGTGCACTTTATTTACTAACAGAAGGATAGAAAAAAAGGAAAAGCATTACATATTCCAAGCTCTTATTAATTACAAAGTAAGTAAATGAAAATTCTAGAACTGTTTACACTGTTTTCATTTGCTATAAGTTTGTGAAAAAGGGACAGCTATGAATGATGTCCTGTAGCATTACCTATTTACTACTGCAGCAGTCAAAACCCAATTCTGCAGAGTTGACACTAGAAAGGTTGGGATTTTCCTTGTAAAAATAAAATGTGAAACATACACTGAGACAGCCAGTGGGGCAGAAACTCTCTTAGCCTGTGTTCTTGAGGCTGCAATTTTCTCTGTGAAATTTTCTTTCTGTGTTAAGAGTATAGTGTGCTACATTGCCATTCATGAACAGGGATGGCTGGGAACGTTTACAAAACAGCAAAAAGCTTATTAGTTTATTTCATTCTCTGTAAAGCACAAACTGAACTTGCAAATTGATCCTCATTTTTTTGAGTTGGAAGAAATCATTTGGTTTGCTGTCCAACTTTAAAAGAGATAAAAAATAAATAATCATATAAACAAGGAAAATAAACTTGTGAATGTAAAAAGAATTAAGCTGGTTGGAGATGGAAAACAGTACAAAGTTCTGGAAGCTGGAAAATGTCTTCCAAAGAAAACACTATAAAGAAAAACTTCTAAATGGGTGGCAACCTTCAAGGTGACTTTCAAAATTGTATTTCCTCTTCCCATTGTTAGTCTCTCTTATGTATTTTCCCGTGTACAGATTATTATCCTAGGCCAGGCTGCCACCTGTCTCCCTCAAGAATGGGCAAGCAACTGGGATAGTAAGGCTGGGCCCAGCCTTCAGTGCCACATCACTGCTTAAAATGAGGTTCAAAGACTAGGAAAAGGCTCCAGGAGGCTCCTTTCCAGCCTCTCCTCTCCAGGGCAGGTCCTAGCCACACGATTTCCAGCAGCATCTCTCCATGAGACAACAGCCTGCCCAGTGTTTTTGATGTTTTTTTCTGCTTTTTTCTTTTTGCAGAAGGTGCTTTTACATTGTCCTTAGTAGCATCCAACTCAGAACATCTCAGAGCTGTCCTCCCTTGTGGCAAACCAAGAGCCAGGGCTTACACAATAGTGTGTGGTCAACAAAAACAGAGATAGGTCCTGGAGGAGACTCCAGAATCCTCTCATAGCCTACTTCCTTTGTGTCCTTTTATCAGGATACCAGATGTCTACACCCCCAGCACTGAAAGTCTAGTGTAAAATGGAGAAAGGTTTGGCCAGGTCTAAAAATCTTAGATTATATGCTGACTTCAAAGAGAAAGATGAATAATAATGAAGTGGTGTGCCCAAGAAGTCCTCTGATGTTTTGTTATTTGCAAGTATGATATCAGAGTTTAGAACAGATTCTATCGCTGGTAAAATGGTACAGGTATATGTTTGTGTACACACACACATACACACCTATATTTGTATGTATGAATGTGTATGACTCCATGGATGGATAGACAAATGCAATTAAAACTCTGACTCTCCTTAACTTTTCCCTTCCACATCACCATCACTTCCCCCTGTAATTCCTTTCACTTTCCTCTGCTCCAGCAGTATCTCACCTGGGTTGTAATGATTGCCTTCACACCTGGTGCCCACCCTCCCACACTGCCCCTTCCAGACTCTCCACTGAGCCCTCTCAACCTAACCTGTGCTGGTTTGTGCACCATATTCCTCAGCTCCTGCACAAATCCCTTTCATTTTTCTCTCTGCTGATACCTGAGCACTTTTTTTCATGTTTGATAGAGCCAGCTGTGAAGGTGACAGTCATCTCCCCAGCCAGCTGTGAGGATGGCAGCTGGCATCCAAAGTTGCTGTTGAACACAAGTAATACCTGCCAGTGCTGTGGTGTCCTCAGGGGAGCCTGGCCCCAGGACTGGCAGAACAGGGCCCTGGAACAGGGGCAGAACTGCAGCACCCCACTGCCTTGTTACAGCTTTCTGGTTCCAGTAGGGACACGTATGTCCGACTACCCATGTCCTGAGCAATGCCTCATTTGAGCTCCTCCATGCTCCCTTCTACTGTCAGGCAGATAAATGCCAGGGATGGAGGGAACAGATGAGAGAACAAAGCTTTTTAATAATTACTCCTGCTTTAATTTTTTTCCTTTTTTCAGATTAAAAAATGTTGAATTTCCAAAACAATTCTTTCCCAGTTTGTTATCCACGTTCCCCCTTGTTTTATCCAACTGCTTGCTCTTGTATCTGCCATCTCCTCTGTCTATCCCCTGATGGTCTTTCTCTGATGCTTTGATTGAACTATCATTTTAATTTCACATAGAGCTGAGGAAAGTGATTCCTCATTCTCAACATTATTGAGAAACATGGACTGCCTGCTAAAAGAATATAGTGTTTTACCTTTTGGGTGTAATATTACTTTAGCAACTTTTATTTTATTTCCTTTAAACACTCATTTTCTTATTTATCTTTTTTGGTCCACAACTTTGATGATCTTATAATATCTATCTCGAAATATAAATGTTATGCTAAAAGCTACTAAACTAGGGAAAAGAAGAAATGAAGCAAATAGAAACAAAAACCCAAGGGTAATTAGCTATTAACATAGCACCAAGCTTCATCAAAAATTCTGCGGAGTTCTATGAAATGCAAAAGTTTAAAAAGCAAAAAGAGAAAAATGGGAGGAAAAAAAGAGAGGTAAAAGCATCAGAAAGCAGTGGAGTATCATATTTTAAAATTGGGAAGTGGCTAAAAAGTGGCTGATGTTTTTGAGGCCAGGTTTGACATGCCTCAGACTGGTAAGTGGGAGTTATTGGTTTATTTTAAAATATTTTTTAAAAATTACTGCAGGCAGCAATGACTCTTTGGGCCTTAGTGGCCCTCAGCAGGCAGAGTGACTCCACTTTCAGAGCCCTTTTCTATCACTGAACAGTTGCAGAGACAGAATAATGTCCCAGCAGGAGCCCTAATTATCCCTCCCTGCCAGGGCTCAGGTGAAGATTACCTCCAGCCCTGCAGACGGCAGAGCAAATAGCTGTGCTAACAAAGGGAAGGGACCAGAAATCAAACTGGCATCCCACAGGCCTGAATGCGCTCTGAGGGTAGACAAGAAAAGAGCTACAAAGTTGATTAGGGGCTGGCTTCATGTAGTCCTCGAATGAAGGTGGTAAAGACAGGCATGAGAAGGTGTTCAATCTTGTAGTGGGCAATTGGATAACACTTTCATTTTTTAGGCATATCCATGTGACAGCTCCCAGACTAGAGTCCTTGAGTCAGGGGCTGCCTACCAACTGATTTCCTTACAGGAGAGCTTTCCCATCGTGCCAAGAACCTACAGGTTCTGCATCTGTGCCGCCCCAAGGCTGAGCACTGCTATAGAGAGGCCACTGCCCTCTTAGAACTGTTACCCTAAAGAGAATACACCATCACGGTCTAGTCCTGACATCCAGGAAAATCCCTAAAATCGTCCCCTGGGCTTGACCAGTGCAATGTCAGAGAAAGCTGTGATGAGAAGGTAAAATTCACAGTTAAGTCTAAGCTCTAAATAACGCCTTGAACACACAGGGCCGAATTAAAACACTCTAGCCATGAACAGGCTTTGTTTGTCCCCCTGCCTCACGGACAGCACAGAGCCACCCCTGGAACAAGGTATGGTTCAGTTCCGGATTTCTGGAGTCCTAAGGAAATGCCACCACAGGAGCTAAGCACTGGCTCTGATTTCAAAGTCTGTGTGTAGAAGGAGTCATTTTTAAGTAGCATGATTATACTAATTAAGTTCTGCTTAGGTTTTAATTTGCATTTTAAGGATTTGATTACCCACCAGTAAGAAAAGAGAATGATTCTCTCATGTATTTTATAACAATTTGGGACACAACCTGAACTCTCATGTTTACAAATAAATAAAAATAACATACATAGATTAAATTATGTTTCACTCTGTATCATTGCTATCAACAGCAGGTAACTCACAATGCTGATTTGTATTACTACTAATAAAATTATCTCTTACTATGATTTCATTCCTACAAAATTTATTTCATAAATCCCCGCTGTACCATTTCAAACTCTAACTGTGACCAAGAGACATAATCCATTTTTAATTGCGATTCAATTACCCCTTTTTTCATTAAATTAAGTTTAAGCTTCAAGCATGTGACTACTCTGCATATAAACAGGGATACCTAGAACTTACCAAAGAAAAAAAAAATCCACAGGCGTTTCTGAATAATGGGAGGTTGCCCATAGGCTTTTTGTTGCATAACAAATTGCTGTTAAGATAATTCTATTGAAACTTAATATATAACAGTGTTTAATACATAAATTAAATAATATAAGTTAAAATATTGTTAGAAGATTATGTAAATCTGCCTTCTGTCTACTCACTCTGTTTTTGGAACTTCTTTTCTAAGCCAGTAGAAATCAGATTGGGCTGCGTATTTGCGAGTTTGCAATACATTGCCAAAATAATCACTTTCTGTAAACTTCAGCTGTATTGAGAAAGCACAGACATTTTTAAAGCATGTCCAAAGAAACAAAAGCTGACATAAAACAAGCAGAACTTTTATTTTATGTGAGATAATCACCCAATTTTTTAGCGATTATCAAAGCAAGTAAAATTTTCACACTTGGTAGGGAGAATAAATATTTTATGAGCTTAGTTAAAAAAATAGTGGCTGAACAGATACGCACAAGGGTCTTGAAGGTTGGGAAGGCTCTTCACTTTGCAGAGTGCTGCTGAAGGAATCATAAGCACCCAACAATGGATTGCAGACTACACATTTCTATGGCTATTATTAAGAGAGTCTCTTTTCCAGGAGGAAGTAGGCTTACTTTTATTTTTAAAAGTGCATTTTTAAACCACTTGCAACAATGTAACAAAGTCTCAGTTTTCAGTTTGCTTTACATTTTGTAAAAAATACTTCTCATTCTGTGCCTTCTGAGAGTTCTGTCACATTAAATATTTACAGCCATAGGGTTCCATGCTTCCATAAGTTTCCAAATCTAATAGCATTCACAGACACAAAACTAAACAGGAAAGGAAAAGGGAAGTTAATAGGTTATAAATACCTGTCATCAGTTTAAAACAACTCTAGTATTTGTGAGGAAGCTGTTCTTCAGATGTAAACCACGGTTTTGCAAGCATGATTAGCAAGTATTTTTCACGAGACATTGACACTTATCTGGCAAATAATTCCATACACTGAGTGACAGAGGAGGTCACATGCTCCATCTCATTACACAGTTTTCACTGCTCCATCTCACCCTACAGTTTCCCTGGACAAGGACTAGGCTGGTAGAGTTGGTTCTCTGAATATATGATGCCTCTATTTAGTGTTTGTTCATGTGCTCTGGCAAAAATGATTGCTCTTGTATTTTACTGGTTCAGGATTGAACTTGTGTTTCTAGTTTGCCTGTGACTTTCAGTAATATAATTCATCAAACGCATGCCACAGCGGGAAAATAGTAAAATATATTATTATTATTATTAATCACTTGCCTTCCTGCCAGAGTTAGGCTGAACAGGTACTGCAGCAGGAAGGAGTCCCACCACAGTATCCTTGTCCAGCACGCACAGGCCTATACATTGGTTAAGACCTCTTGGCATGTTCATAAGCATCAACTGTAAACTAAATTCATAGCCTGGAGAGATGAGAAGAATTCATATAGGGCATCTTACATTGAGATATTTTGAGGTAAAATGCATTAGTCTTTTTGAAAATCATTATTTTGAGAAGAAAAGCCTTTGGTTGGTTCCATTTTTATAACTAAATGCAAAATTATTACAGTGTCTGCTTAACCTTTAAAATGCTTAATAGCAGGAAGGTTCTTTGCAGGCAGATTTTACTCCCAGCAAGTCTCGTGATCTCACTTACATACAACAGCATTGACTATTTAGACACAATTTAGAGCTAGCACACTCCAAAAATAAAATAAAAATAACCAGGTAAGCATGAGTCCAGATGCATGCCAAACAAAAGACTAGCTTTGACTTTAGACAGCAGCAAAACAGAGCAAAGAATGGCTGCAATAAATGAATAAAGACTGCAAGCCTGACACTTACTGTTTTGATGTCTTCATTAATATATGTGTCATTCATTATAAACTGCGGGTAACCAACTTTCGAGATAACTGCTTTTGCCTTTGAAAAAGAAAAAGAGAAAAAAAGTTTTGACAGATAGAACCACTTCTCAGCATACAGCTTTTTCTCTTTCTTGCTCAGTTTCCACTTTCTATTGTTATGCTTCCCTAGAGCCATCCTAATTTAACTTCAAAACAACTTGCTTACAGGGTAAACTTGGTGCCACAGATGAGCTCGGCATCAGAACGCAGAGGGTCCAGATTCCACTGTCAGATTATCACAGTGGGTCTGCCGCTGCCTGCAGAGCTTTTGCGTACTTTCAGCAACGTGCCTGAGTGCAAAACCTTAACAGCTGATTTTCCCTACAGGGTTTTGTGTTAATCAGATGGTCAAATGCCTGTTTGTACGATGTTTTCCAAAGGACAACAGGAAATGGCCTGTTTTGCTATGGCACAGGAGCTGGTACACTTCCAACTGCTCAAATAGATTTGATGCACAGATGTGAATCTACCTTGGACCCAGCAAGTGCAGACTGTGTTTCCATTGAGGGCCACTTCTACTTGCACCTGAGGATGGGTCCTTTTCTGAAGGACACTATACTTTCTGAAAACCACAGGACTGATCTGTGTTTAGTTCTCCAGTTTCCCTCCTTCACTTTGCAGTCTTCACCCTTTCCCTAATGTCAGTAGAGGTGTTAAAATAAGACACTTCGCTTTTTATTAATCCTCTTTCAGTTGTGACTTGGTCCCAGCATTTATGCACAGTCCAGTGAATAAATGAGTAAACAGTCCACTGTGAACTAGCTGTAGATGAGTATTCCTACTTTGTAAATCGTGGTGTGAGTGTATAAACAGCCTTGATAATGTCCTCACAAAAACACCAGCAGGCCACTCAGACACCCAGAATCTCTGTGGAAACAGGATTCCAGAAGAAAAGCAGAAGTATACAAAAAGATAATATGACACACCAAGAAGTGAAATGTGACAAGTCCATAAAATAAACTACAGCTATGATGTTCTAGGATAGCACAAAACTTTCATTTTTTATGTTTTCAGGATGCTGAATAAGTTTTTGGAATTCCCTCCACCCCTCAAAAAATGCTCCTCCGTGGTCTTCAAATTCCAATGTCAAAATTCAAACAAATATTGCGAGATATAAAAAGAAATAATTGGCCTTTTAACCAAGTACAACCTTACCAATCCTGCATTCTGCTCTGTGTGAGCAGAGCCTGGACCTCTCTAGGGTCCAACAGCTTTTATTTCCTTCTTGCTGTAGGAACTGACTGCTCAAGGGAAGATTCCCCTTCCCCCACTTCACAGTATCTCAATAGAGCAGGGCCTCCTATACAGCACGACATAAAACCAACTGTTCCACAACTCTAAGAGGAAAGGTGATGGAGGATTACCTCCATTTAACCAAAGTCATTCTGTCTTTTCTTTTATTTTTCAAGAAGAAAGGCCTCTTTTCTTCTTCAAACTCCTTCAATTTCCCAATCTCACTTCCAATCCAAAGCCATAATGCTCCATTTGTGACATCACAATTAATTTTGGCTGAGATAATTAAGATGTCACAAACAGAAGGTAACAACTTCAGGTAGGAAATTAGCGGCAGGAGCAGATGATCTCTTAAGCAAGATCCCATTGTCATGCAAATTTCCCTAGTAATAAAAAAAGCAATGGAAGAAAAATGCTGAATGGAAAATATGAAATGAGCCAAATTAACTCTCAACAGAATGTTTCCTCACTTTGCCAGAAGGTTCGGCAGTCTTTCACAATATTTTAAATGCTGTGGTGGGGAGGGAGAATAAAAAGCCAGGAAGGGAGCAGGATTCATCTGCAAGCTTGTATGTAATCAACAGTGTCTACATTTTTCCTGGTGGTGTTGTCAGGTCTAACTGACCGAACTTTGCAAGGAATCAGAAAATTTCCTTTACCATTTCCCATATTTCAGTGCTAGTTAAAACTAGCTTTGGAAAGAGCAAAACCCATTAGTTTTAATTTCCGCTAAGTCAGCTACTTAAACAGATCTGGTGAATCTCAAATGTTATGCATGAGTTCATCACTTGCTTTGTGACTTTCACATTTGATGTCATGAGATTGAGATTTCTAAACAAAAAGAATAAAATAGTCAGACACTATGGAGATTTTTTAATAAAGGCTACATAAAATCCAGATAGATAGATAGATAGATGGAAAATCTTATATTATTGCATTTGTTACTTAGTAGGCATTACCACAATATGTGTGGTTTAGAAATCTGAGCAAATAAGAAAGAAAAAGCTGATACTTACAATGAAATATGTTTGGTTAGGGAAAATGTTTCCTACAGGCAAAGCAAAACTCATGAGAGAACATAAGTCTTCTGAAGTCCTTGGGAATCCCTGTGACTGGGATCACTCCTAGAAGATTTGCATCAGGTGCAAAACTTTTCTGCTGAGCCCAGCACACGGCCCAATTCATTCACACAAGTTAGAAAGTATCATACTTAGAGCAGGTTTCTAAATTTGCTTGTTGGAAGTCTTGTTTCTGAGCCGATTTTTCTGTTCATTTGTGTAATATTTAACAGCAGTTAGGAGATTCCTTATTTATACAGCACAAGAAAGTGGAAAACTCTTCTACAGCTTGATTACTCTTTGATAACGATGTCATTATTTCCCCCTTGATAGGATTAAAAGTATGTATAAGAGTCCAGCCTTCCAGGAGGAAAGCACAGGGAGTCAAATGAAATGTGACAAATGTACAGGAACCAGCCATGTGGCAGTTGCACATGAATCCTCCATAAATCCACCATGCACAACTTTTTTATGGTTTAAAGGCTCATTTAACTCCTTTTTCTAATTTGCATATTAAACAGCCATGTGTACAGGAAGAAAAGAGGCGATGGGGTACTTTCCCCAGGCATCATTAAGCACTCAGCCTGCACTGGGCTGTTGGGTAAATTAAGGAAACTCTTCGCTGCAGGGCTCTCTCCCACCATCACAAGGAAGAGGCTCTCGCAGGGTGCTCTAGGGAAGTCATGATGACTCTTTTCTATCCCAGCAGCCAGAGAGAGCAGGCTCTGAGGCAGAGGAGCCAGAGTGGGACTACTTCCACCGCTCCTTGTGCATGGAAGTTTCCCCACTGACTTCAACACAGCCAGGATTTTACCATCAGTGTCTTTCTGTCACAGTGAGAGCATTGCAAGTCAGTTTACTACACAGGCAAAATAATAAACGAGCTTTCACTCTCTGCTTAACAACCTGCCAACGTGGGAATGCACACGTGCTTCAGAGCTGCAAAGCAGCCCAGTTTCCAGCCTATTCAAATTCTCACTTGACAATCAAGTGTGTGAGCATTCTGAGAGCCTTTTTGCCTCACAGAGTATGACTTGGATATTTTATATAGCACTAAGCACTGCCATATTTTACTTACTGTAAAGAGAAAACAAAACAAAACATGTATCTCACTACAAAGTTCTATGAGTCTGATAGAGATCTTCTGTATATTAACTTGACTCAATAACTTTGTGAAGATCATTTTTAAGCTTCTAAACATATAAAAAATCAATACAATTACAGTTCACTGAAAAATTAGCACGAAACACATTGTGAAAGCTAAAATCATTCATGGCAAAGTAATGTTCCATTTAATTACAAAGATTAATTCAGCCTTTATATTTGTGCCCAGTCTTTTCATTTTTCATTGAGTACAGATGATACAAGAGCCATCTGGTAAAACTGCTGCATAAATATGACTGCATCTATCTATCTAGGGTTTACATATGGAAAAACTAGGAAAATAGAGTGATGGATCTTGGCAAAACACAGGAAAGTTCTATCACAGGGCTAAAGCCCAGTCCTACAGGTGTTGGTAGGAAGTCACTACTGACTTGAGTGAGAGATGGATTTTGTTCACCCTAATGATGCACGGCATCTCCTTTGTGGGAAAATGAAATATCAGGGATTTTCACATTGTCAGCTACAATGGAAAGTGAAGTGGCAACTCAAACATGAACATTTGGCCTGAAAAGACAATTTTTAACAGTACTTGATCTGCAGTGAACTGTCTAATCCATATTCAAGAATACAGATTATCATTATTTATTTTTAAAACTCGGCGTAACTGTCGTCTTTTTGTTGCATGTCACAACAATAGAAGCTGTGTAGACCTTTCAAGAGCTGGTGTTTCATTTAATAATAATTCATATACCGCCACTTCACACTGCACCATAACCATCCCCTCTGTATTACAATAATTGTTTTGAATGCTCTAAAATAATTGCTAAAATAACGAAGACAGAAAATACAGCTATCATTCCATCTTTGTAATAGCTTGAGGCCAAGGTTAAAGAAAAAGCAAAATAAATAATCAAGTGACTTATGTGAATAATGACACCCATGTACACAGAAAATTGCTTTCAGTTAAATACACATTATGGGTTTGAAAGTAGCTGAGTCCATTTAACTACTTTGTGCTGCCAAATGAAAATAAAAATGTCCTAGTCCTTGTTCTTCTTCCCCACTCCTCTCAGCTCTGTCCATAGCTCTTCTCATGCTGCCTCAGCTCCTCAACACATCTTCCTGTTGGACCACTTAACACATCAATAACGCAGCAGCAATTTAACCAAGCTTATCCCCAGCTAATTTTCTGCCAGATCACTGAGCTGAATCACTCACTCACAACATGGGGAGACCCAACAAGTTCTGGAACTTTTGAAAGACAAGTTCTGGGGACACATGATGTGACAAATTGGAGAAGGGTTATGTGGTACAGTAGTTACCTCCTCCCCCTCTGAATGATCTTTTGAAACCAAAGCCTCACTCAGAGAAAACTTACTGACAAGAAAATACTACTTAGTACACTTAAAAATATCATGCCATGCCTTATAATCCTAGGAAACAGAGAGGAAAAGGGAGACAGCAATTCCTAAGACAAGTGTTCATTGAGATTATATGCCTACTCTTAATATCTACTATTCAGCAAGACAATATTATTATTACTCACAATAAAGTTTAAAGCATCCAAAAGTTTAGTAGGACTTGTACCATGGACAAAAGAGTCAGAAAAAGCAACAATGTACATCAGTGCCCCTTTTTCCTGTCTTAAATCCCTTCTGGCTCTCTGGAATACAAAGATTCAGTAATTGGTTCAAGCACTGTGATGAAAGTTTCACTGGAATTAACTTTTCACTTTAAACTAATCCCACATGAAATTATTAAACTTTTTTAGCAATAGAACTGGACTAAATCAGAGAAAGTGTGAAATTAGCATCCTTATTTCAGTCTTACTTATATAAACATACTAATTAACTGTGATATTTTCATAAGCACAGCTCCTCAGTTCAATGTGCTACAATTAATAGACCTATTCATATTTTCTCCTTCCACCAAAAACTCATTCTGCTGCCAGCTTTCCTTTCATTTTGCTAAGAAACACACATTCTTTGTTTCATTTTATTTTAATTCCATTTTCCATTTGCAATCTCTGTATGACAACTAGCATGACTCCATTATGTTATACACACAATATTATATGTGAGAGACATATATTCTGTCTTTCACAAACAGAATGGCAGATCTGTAATACCTGTCTTTGTGGCACACAGAAAATATTTTCATCTTTGTAAATATAAGTGCACTTATACTGCAGACCAGCATGACCAAGTTCCTGGCACAGGATGTGCTTAACTGCTAACTGTTCCTGTCCAAAGCACCTGGGTGAATGTTAAGGGTCTTTGGATTCTCAGTGGAGCTGGAATGGACCAGAAGAAAGGATGATGCCCAGATATGCAAAATGACCCAGCTATGGCACCCGACCAGCCGTGCCAGATCAGCTCCAGCGTGGGGGTTTCTGCACTGGATTCCCCTCTGCACACCTGTGGATCACTTGGGGCATGACTGCACCAGGGTGTGTGGAGAGTTGGGAGCTCCTCCAGCTGCACTTCAAACAAGCCAGATACTAATGTGTTGTGGACTGAAGACACAGACTATCATTAGAATCATGATATAGATATAGACACATGCCCCACAGTATGTGCTGCTAAGCTGCCTTTGATAGGACTCATGCCAAGCTAGGCTTGGACTCTTATTTAGCACTGTAAAAAGCCATACTCCTCCTGCCTTTATTTTCAGGCAGTACGTCATGTTTTCCAATACTCTGAAAACAGAACAACCAAACATACTCCCCCAACTCAAAATTCTCTTTGTGTTTTGAAATTACCTTAGATGTCTTTACTGATAAAATTTTGCACCAGGATCCTAAGGATTTGCAATAGCAACAAAAAACAAAACAAACAAACAAAAAAGCCCAAAAACAACCAAACAAAAAAAAGAAAAAAAAAAAAAAACCAACACAACACCCCCCCACCCCCCCCACCCCAAAAAAAACCCAAACAAGCCACAAAAAACCACAAACCCACAACACCCACTTTGGCTGGTCTCTGTCACATTGGTGAGCTGCAGAAATTATTATATTCCGTTTTCTACAGAAACTTCTTCCCGGGCCCATTCTGCTGCTCACACCCAGAACACCTCATCAGTCGATCCATACTTCCATGTTCATGATGCCTTTTGCTAAAAACGCACCCACCTTGATCCAAAAATCTTTTCTGCTGTTTTGTTTTAGCTCTGGGCAAGCAGCAGGCTTAAGAAAATTCACTGTGCTAGCACAATAAAAATCCCCAGGGACTCAAAAGTCCTCAGTGTGTTGAGATCTGTAGCACTGGACACAGAGAGGAGCAGGAGATCAGGAATGGTTGAGGAAGCTTTCCGCCCATCATAACTGTATGGGATATGATTTACCACAGTGTTTCTTTTTCAACTGTATGCAAAACTCAGAGTAACCTGTTCCAGAAAGGGAGAACTTCTGACCTTAGCGTCTGCTTGCATCAGTTTACATTCATTTAGCATTTTCAAGGTTCAGCAAAGGTTCCTGAGCACTTCTTTTTTTTTAAATAAAGAATGGCATGTGAAAAATTCCCTTTTCATTTCTCATTTCACAAGTAAGCATCACCTGCAGTCTTGATGCAACTGAAACCAGACATGGTAGAGACTCCTTTGAACAGCACTCAAAATGAAATAGTGACTGAGAACTTAAACACAATTATTACTCATGACTGGCATGTTTTATCTCTGAGGAGGAATTCCTTTTGCTTGAACAGGGACCCTGACCAGCGCTGTACCAGTAAGCATGTCACTAGTTATCGATGCCTTGTAATGTATGGGGGGAAAGCAGGTGTATACATAATCAAAAACATTGGCTGCAGAATATAGAAAAAATATATTCAGAAAATACTCTATTCTCTACACAAGATCAAATTCCTCCCCATTCCAAACCTTTGCATATTTTTATTTCTAAATAAATTGTATCTAGGTAATTTCACATTGATTAAGCTCATCCCATATGCAGAAAACTGAGCACAAGACACTTCACAGCTCCCTCCCAAAAGAGGGCCGCTGAGGAAGCCTTTGCTCTTAGTCACAGCATCCTGGCCTCCAAAAGGCCACTAAAGCAACAAATTCCTGAGTCTGATGAGCTCCTTGTGGTAAAGCTCCTTTACAAGTAAACTCCAGCAATACCAGTACCTGAAGCCGTTTAAAATTTCACAACTTTGCTTCAGACCCCAGCGACTGGTACAATGCCTGAGCAAACTGAAGTGCTGCTGGTTCACGCTCCTGGTTGTGGACAGCTCAGTGCCAAGACTGAGGGCCCACGGTGGGGTCCCAGCCCATGGCCCTGCCCTGCTGAGCTCCTCACCCACTCCCAGCCAGCAGGCAGCTCCCCTCTCAGTGGGCGTTTACAGCACATGGAGATCCCCACGGCCAGGAAATGCACTTTCACTGCAAAGAGAGAGGGAATGGCTGAGCATGCCCTTGTAGACTCCTCCACGCAGAGAATGGCCCTGCTGCACCTCCAGATCTGCTACTGCTGAGCTGAGGGACTACACTCTCTGTAACTGCACCTCTACAGGAAACAGGTTTACTTGTTAAAACAACAAAAATAGGGAAAGTTAAAGCTGAAACTGTCCAAGGCTTCCAGGGCTGGTGGAGGATCTCTTGCTCTTTGGAAGAATCACTCTATCATTTAGCATAACAATGCTTTCATGTTTCTGTTTCTGCCATACAACTTTCAGATTCACCTAAGTCCCTCAGCATCTGCAGGTGTCTGTCCATCTGTCTCCTTCCTATTTCAAGCATGAGATTTGTCACAAGTGTTTTGATGTCACACACCCATTCTGGCCTTATGTAGTCGTGGCAGAGTCTGAAAAATGACAGCTGTGAGAACAGGGTTAAACACAATTTCCTCTCCCTTCACCTGTTTTCCTCTATCTGTTTGCACGGTGCTCAGGTTATTAATGGAACTGACATCCCTGCACAACTGAGTGAGCAGTAGCAGCAGCCAGATAACAAGGGAGAAGCTGACAGCAGCAATCTAACCCCTGAGATAAGAGATAAGCAAACATGCCATGGCTATTAGTTTCAACTCTGGCCAATGGAGAAGATCATCTTCTGTGGTTTCTCATCAGGAAAGCCCAGTTTTCCTGAGAAGGTTAAATTAAATTCAAGATGTGATAGGTTATTCTTAGAGTTCAAAAATTAAAGTTTGTGATGAGAAATAAATATTTGATGTAAAATGAATAAGAAAGAAAAGGGGATGTTAATATGATAGAAAGTGAAGACCCATTTTTATTCAGAGACAAGCATGGAAGACTTCCACTCTAGAAGGAAAGTAACATCCTCTGTTTCTTCCAGGTGAAAAAATGTTACTCTAAAACTCGGCACTTCCCAAACAGCTATCTCAGGAATGATGCAGGGGTGGCAGCCTCAAAATCCAGACCGAATTCCAGACTAGGTAAGTAGTGCAAACTTTTCAAATCCCTTACATCATTTCTGAGCAGCACCTACTTTTCTTCCAGATTCGTACTGAGTTGTCCCCTTATTGTCATATGTCCATGCACATGCTCGAAGAAGGATTGGGCTGTTCAGGCTCAAAAAGTGATGACTGACAAGGAACCTCATCAATAAGTATCTGAAGGGAGAGTGTCAGAGGATGGAGCCTTTCAGAGGCTCTTCTCGATGATGTTGAGCAACCGGACAAAAGGCAGAAATTGATGCACAGGAAGTTCCACCTGAACATGAGGAAGAACTTCTTTACTGTTGAAGTGAACAAACACAGGAACAGATTCCCCGGAGAGGGTATGGAGTCTCCCTCACTGAAGATGTTCAAAAAACGTCTGAGCACAATCCTGTGCCATGTGCTCTGGGACGACCCTCCTTGAGCAGGGAGATTGGACCAGATGATCCACTGTGGTCCCTTCCAATCTGAGCCATTCTGTGATTCTGTGAAAGTTTTGTTAAACCCGGAAGATAAACTCCTAGTGATAATTAATGTACAAGGGAATTGCAGACATGTTGGAAAAGAGTTAAAATGTCATTCTGCCTTTTCCAATATTCAACAGATTTCAACCTTATGAGGAGATTTGCTCATCGCACCTTGCAATGCAACCCCTACAACAATACAAGCAGGCCCTAGAAGTTTTTGATTCAGAGGCCACCCTAATTTCAGAATGCTCACTTCCACAAAGGAGTAGCATGGCTAAGATTTAATTGGTACAAAAGTACACTTTCCAATTTAGAAATGGCAAGGTTGTTTCAAGAATATCTGAATCAGACTTCCCAGTAAAACCAGTAAATTAGGAACTTAGCAGTCACCCCTATAGGCTTTTGAACTGGAATGAAGTGTCTAACTGCAATTAGAGCCTTTGGAAATTCCTCCTGCTTTTTTTAGCTCTTCTGAAGTATGTCTAGCAGTTTCTATGAATGCTCTGAAGCAGTCGTACACTTTGTGAAGTTCTCTGACATCCTTGAAGCAAATATATAAAATGATCTTAAAGCAATGTGTAAAAGGTGTCTTGCAAGCTTTAGTTTTGAAACTCCACCCCCCTCTTTTACCAAGTGTCGTTCTATCAGCTTTGTGCTGGCTTTCATTCTAGAAATAGCATTGAAATCAGAGGCACTGAGTCTCAGGGCTCTTTCCTCTGTCATATTTTTGCATTCTTTTTCATAGGATGGGTCCACAGACCCCACGAGACTCAAAAGACATTTTTAATTTTTGCAGAGTACCCAGTGACCACTTTCAAGACTGGAGGATTTGTCATCTTTGTGCAACACTGGCTTGGCATTAAGCAAGATTAATTTCAACTCCTGAAGCTGTGGTGCCTGGTCTTTTTGCCTGGGTTTGCCTCAGATCTCAGCGAAATGTTATTTTTCAGAACTGTATCTAGTGCATGCCTTGGACAGGCGATGTGAAGAAAAGCAGGAGGCTCCATTCTCCCAGTCTGTATTGCTGCGCCAAGAATTTACAGAAGCACAAAAAGAGAACAGGCAATGATGATTCTC
The DNA here is from genome assembly GCF_029207755.1 of Chamaea fasciata. Lineage (NCBI taxonomy): Eukaryota > Metazoa > Chordata > Aves > Passeriformes > Sylviidae > Chamaea > Chamaea fasciata. Next base: position 102,473,159 of record NW_027094087.1, on the reverse strand, counting down.
TGGTTTCTGCACTACCACAACATAGGAGAAGGTGACATGTTTCAGACAAGGCAAAAGACATTCTTTTTACCCACAGGGCACAGTGAGGCAGTGGGACTCATTTCTTTGGGAAGTTGTGGATGATGAAAATTGTTGTGAGTTCAAGAAGTCATTATGCAAACCCATGGCAGGAAAAAATGAATAAATAAAAAGACTCCACTTCTGGCTCAGGAAGCAAGTGAGCTGCAGTTTGTCAGAGGCCAGGAAAGGACAGTGGGAATGTGTCCCTTTATGCTTGCCCTGTCCTTACATTCATCTCTAAACATCTGCTACTGTTTGGCCACTGTCCGAAGCAGACACTGGACTCTGCTCTGAGCAGTGTAACTGTCATGGTCATAGTGAAATCACCCAAATGTGAAGACAGAGGGACCACAGAGAACTGAGAAAGGGGGGTTGAGGCTCAGAAAATTGACTGCAGGGCTAGATAGGGCCAGTAAGTTCCAGCTGGGAAACGAATGGCTTCAGTGGGACAACCCACGGACACAGACCTCCTTTAAAGTACCTATACTTTGTAAAATCAGGGCTTGTACAGATGGCTCTTGATTTCCTAAGGGCTATTGGCCCAAATTCCACTGTGTTGTCTAGGGGGATGTGCTGTAGTTCTCTGAAGCAGCAGAACAAGTCCTGTAGGCTAAACAAAAGTAGCAAACACTGCCCAAGAGAGCCACCTATAGCTAGGCATGGTCCTGATATTTTCCTGTGCTCCTCTTGACTCAGTCTTCAGACTCAGAGAAGTGGAGAAAACAAATATTGCATATACAACTTCCTTAGAAATAAAGCAAAGTAGCAGGCAAGTTCAGGAGCCAAATGGTTGCACAGTGACCTTGGGATTTGTGCTCCATGACTTAAGGAGGTTAATAATGTTACAGAAAAATCTTACTAGAGGATAAACAAGCTCTTTTTTGGCTTATCATCCATGCTTTAAAAATAGTTCTGCAAAGCAAAAAATTCTAACTTCCAAATAGGAAGTTATTCCTGTGCCATAGTCTAACAGGATATTTTACAAACGAATAGCAGAATTTAAGAAAAACGTCTTCTTTCAAGCTCCAGTTAAACCCAAGAACAAAGGGCATTTTAAGAAGGAAAAATAATGATTAATAAAATAATGGTTCCTGCCCAGGAGTGGGAATAATTTAACATGTCAGTGATGATTTTCCATTGAATTATCCTTTGAGGAGCAAAAGCAATAAATTACCATTTTAAAGAAGTGAGCCCTCGTCACACACGTTACCTCGATGGAGTTTCATTTGTGGGTTCCCCCTTTTCCCTGTGGCCCATCATGCCAAAACGCACCTGTCAATACCATTGAGCCACCATAGCTGCCTGCATTCTGCACCTTCACGTGAGGGAAACAAAAGGGTCTCCCTTCTCTCCCCCCCACCTCTGCAGTCCTGCTCAGAGACCGTGACATGGCCATGGGTAACTCACAGAACATGCATTGAAGAGTGCTGCCAGGCACGTCCTTGGAGCTGCACCCAATTGAATAATTGCTCTGTTCTGCAAATGAGGGCAAAATGTAATTACCCCTACAAAAGGGAGGCTAAAAGGGCAAGAACAGAAACCTGTTTGGGGTGTTTCTTTGCTTGTTTATCAGAGCATTCCATTGAAAATTCGGGGGGGTTAACAGACATACTTGAAGCAAATTTGATACAATAAAGAAGGGCTTGAATAGAGCAGAGGAGTAAGGACAGGAGAGCAAACAGCATCACAGCACAGAGCCCAGCGCTTCTCTCGTACTCAGAGCTCCTTTGGAAGCAGCGTGAGCTCCATCCAGGGAGCCAGGTGAGAACTGCACGTGAAGGCAGTCACCTAACCCTGTAAGGAACCTTTTCTGCAAGACTGGCTTTTAGATGGTCTGGTTTAAATTCATCTTTCGATCACAGAAAGAAAGGAATGGAGAGAGGAGAGAGGTAAATTATTAGATGTTATCTCGTTATATTTTTTTGTTGCAAAAGGAATGTCAAACCTTAACTCCAAGCTATACAAGGCTAAAGAGATTATTCTCAGATATCAAGGCTGCAAGACAATTGTTCCTTGTGTCACATGGAGTAGTAGATTTAATGCTTTTAACATCAAATTAGTAGTGTCCCCTCTGAGTAACATAAAACAACAGGACAGACACAAAGAGTCACAGACGGAGTGATTAGATAGATCTGACAAGCTGCCTAAAGCAAAATTCAAGAATAGTTTCTACCAGAGGGTCTTTTGTAAGTCCTTTGGAGGTCGATGGTTCCTTTGCAAAAGCATCAGGCTGACAGCAAGGTATACAAATTTGGCCTCAACCAAGCACAAAAGAAAGGTGGGCATCAGTCAGAAAACAGGAAGCAGAATACACGTGAAACAATGAGTATCTGAATCACAGAGAGGATTTGCAATTAATTCTATTTCAAAACTGCAATGTCCTTTACATTACAATGCTGTCATCTAATCAACAATCACCACAAGGCTCTCTATGCTCGTTGTCCAGACACCCCGGTCCCGCACTGACCTTCTTCTTTCAGGAAAAGAGTAAAAAATTCGTTAATTACCCAAATATGCCTGGAATTCAAGAAAAACTAAAGGCAAATTAAATAGATCACGTGGAACAGGCACAGTAAACAAAACCACCATCAGGTTTCTGTAGTTAATTTCTTTTCAGAGCATTTGAACATTTCATGAATGTAATAAGACTAAAAATACATAGGATGAGCAAAATATCTGAATCAGTCATTTACATGTAGGGTACAGTTCTGCCATGGAACTTTGGGCAGAAGGTCCAATCTGCACACGGGACAATGTGACAGTTACTGATGAAACATAAAAGACCAAACAAGCTTCTTTTCTTTACTTAATTGATAGAATAGCATTAGAACATTTCATTTGGAAGGTAGAATATCTTTTCTACCTTAGGATGGACACCCTGGTGGACACCACCAACCCAACCACCTTAGGGTGACCAAAAGTTAAAGCACATTTTCAAGGGCATTGTCCAAATGCCTCTTAAACACAGGCTTGGGCCATTGACCACCTCTCCAGGAAGCCTGTTCCAGTGTTTGACCATTCACTTGACAAAGAAAAGCTTCCTAATGTCCAGCCCAACCTCTCCTGATAAAGTAGCTTTGAACTGTTCCCACACACGCTGTCACTGGACCCCAGGGAGATGAGATCAGCACCTCCCTCTCCACTTCCCCACTTCAGGAAGATGTAGAGGTGGCCCCTCAGCCTCCTTTCCTCCAAACCAGACAGCCCCCAAGCCCCTAGCTGTTGCCCTACACCCTCTCTCTCCCAATAAATAATTGGTACCTGCTGCTTCTCCATCCTGGGTGTAGAGTCCAGCATGTGGATGACATTTATTGACAAAGAAATGTAACTTTTGAAGATCTCTACAATAAAGTAATATTGGGGTTTTTTTTAACCAACCAATCTCCCTCATAAAATTCCTGCTTGTCTGTGCTGCTTTATTAAAGCCTAAGTATTGGAAAAGTAACAGCAGAAAGTGCTAGGCTCATGAGATTTAATTAGAACAGTGTAACGGATTTTGAAGGTTCTGTTGTATTATAAAACTTAGATTTCCCCTGTGAATTATCTGACCCTACACATAATGAATCTAGTTCTTGAATTAAAAACATGCTCATCCAAGAGTTCCAGGACAAATAGAAGACCTATCATTAACAATAAATAATATTTAATAAACATGCACACATTCCACGTCTGGAAATCTACCAAATGTCTCTCTAGGCTCTTTCCTTCCAGCCAAGTAGCTATTTCTGTGAGTAGGAACTTAAACTTGTGGACGCAAGTTGTATCACATAATTGTTACTGCAGTATCTAAGACATTACATAACACTCCTGTCTTACAAGTTTGACCTGGTTCCTATGTCACCAAACTATGAAACAGTTTTTCAGTTCAGTGAGAATGATTTCAAACCACTGGCTATACATTTGATAGTACTATGGCTTGTAGTATTATTTTGTTGTACCTATGGAATTTAGTTTGTCACGCATTGTTCAGCCCAGACTCTCCCCACTAACTTCAGAACCTTCAGTGACACATCTAAATTGGGAGCAAGGTGCCGTGTGCTTCCAAAATGTGTCAAAAGAGGGAAACAGCCACCTCTATCTACCAAAGACTTAGCCTGCCTTCTGATGACAATCCTCCTAAAAATGGGAAAGGGAGAGCTTTTTTAAGGAGTTCGTTTTTGGCAATGATTGTATTGTTTCCCTGCTGAAAGGCAGGTAGGAAATTCTGAACAAACTCACTAAGCAGGTTGTTATATAGAAATATCTTTATTAAGGAAATCATTAGAAAATCTTCCTGCTTTTATTTTGCATCAATTTTAACAAATATCTAAATTACAAATCATTATATTTCTAATGGTATTTCTAGTTAAAAAAAAAAAAAAGCATAACAGCCAGTAAGAAGTAATAACTGCAGCCCATTTACCACTAGGTTAACAGGAAATAAATGTCATTTTACTATTGTTCTCTTGCTATAGAGTTTATTGGTGCATTTATGCAGCTCTATTTCATTTGCACATATATGAAGAGCATTGCCGTATAAAATGTAAATGGACTGCATATGGAATTTAAATCTTTCCAATGATAAAATGGCTCAACAGCCTTTTCATTAGAATTACTAAAAAATTTTGAAGGCCATGTTTGCTTTTAAATCAAAACGCTGCTATTTTTATTCAAGCACAGAGAGTAGGAACAGTTCAGCTGCACTTGCCTGTCAGTTTACTCAAAGAGGATGCTTACTAATTCACTGATATCCCATTGCCTCAACAAATAAGGACACAGACCTACACAACGCCCTCCACTTCTCTTTTTATATGTCCCCACCAATTTCTGCTCTGGGGGCAGAGCTCTGCATCTGGACAATCTTCCTTTCCACTCATCACATGCTGCAAACATGGGAATAGAGTGAAAAGGAGGTTTTGACTACATACTCCTGCCTTCACCTTTGCCTCCTGAATTTTATTGTGGCTTTATCGAAGAGCAAGCAAGACCAGCAATGCCATTCTTGATTATAACACTTCATAAATGGCATTCTGTTAGGAAATGGATATTCAGCTGGGATCACCCCTACACTCTCAAAAGACAGTTCTCAAGTTAGGCCTCCCACCACAACACGGGAAAAATCATGAAACCTGAATTATTCTCATATCCCCTTCTATGCTGGATCCTTCATCTTCACAGAAAATACCCTCAGCTGTAACAGGTGTTTTAGACACTGTTTTCTTTCTGTAGATTGGTGTGTCTCTGGGATCCCAGCCAAGGTGAAGACTTTGTCAAGAAAAGCCAAATCTGAAATAAGCTCATAGTCTACATCAGGCAGAGCCAGATAGGGAAAGGTGGGCACAAGGGAAGAAGAACAAGGTAACAAAAACAACTTCCGCAGCGATGCAGGAGATCAGATGGCTGAGCATCCAGAAAAACAAGTGTCCCTTCACAAACAAAATGATCAGTAAGTAACTGGAACTGCAATTACTGTCCATGACATAGTGTTGTCACTCAAGTCAAATCTTTATCATAACAGGATTTTACTTATTCAACATTTATATTTATTACCTTCTCATGAGCTTTTCTTTTTGTTTCAGAGTCCATCCAGTCGTTTTCCTTTTCTAACATGTCAATAAAAGCCCAGCGAATTCCTTCAGTCAATTCCTCCATCTGCAAAATATTTAGTAAATCCCTCCCCAGTAAAACATATCATGGCTGAATCATTGTAAGGAAAGGTTTGGTGTATGTAGGAGCGATAGACTTGGTTAGACCACAAATGATTGCAGATTAGATGGTATCTGCTGTCCTTCCTTGAAGACTAATTTCTGCTTTCTCCAGGACTAAGACATTTCTTCTGAAAGTAAGTTTTTTTCCATCTCCTTTCCCTTCTGGAATCACACACCCTGTTCATCACTGATCATTTCATGTCATATTTGTGAGAATACACATCTTGAAATCATGAAAAACATTGAGATGCAGTCCTTTGGAGAGTTTTCTGACCCTTAGGTTATAGATCGCTGGCCCATGCAGAAGGAGCCAGCTGAAAGGTATCTGCACAAATAAACCCTTTCCTGCAGAGAGAATGTCTGTGGGCTGCTTTGGTTTATGAGAGACTGAGACACATCTTGTAAATACTGGCTAAGAACTGAATTTGGGCTGACAGCATCATGATCCAAATACAAAGCAGCATCCAAATATTTAGCCTGCATTTGTGAAGCATTGCTACCCTTTACTTACAGGGAAGCCCTGGGTCTCACCACTGAGCAGCCTTAACTGCTTCTGTGGTCCTGGACCACCAGTGACATCTTGGATCTGTGCAAAACTGGGTAAGCCCACAACCACTTCATCTGAGCTGCCTCTTTAGACACCTCTGCAAAGCCAAGACCACATCTCAAGCAAGTAAAAACTAACAATAATAGGACTGTTTGGTGAGTATGCACAGTAAGAAAATCCTGAAATGACAGAAAACAAGAAATAGAATGGCTAAGACATGTATTATATAAGTCTAAAGAACCCTCATTCCTATGGATCTGTCTGGCAGCCCAGAAAAATGTATGCAACCAGCTGCCTCTATTTACATCAGCAAATTAACCCCATGACAGATAGCCATGGGGAATGCTGTGACAGTGAAGCAATGAGAGGGATCCAGCCATTGCCTGAGTCCTTTAGCACAAACCAGAGTTGAGACAGCACAAGACATGACAGATAGCCATTAGATGAAGACTTTTTGGAACTTTGTGGTATCAGTTATGTTACATTTAAAAATAATGAAAATGTCAAGCAGCAGAGATTTGTATAATCTTACTCTATAAATCTAGTAGATCTGAAATGTCATTAAAAGCAGGGACTAAACCCTCAAAAGTAACATTATTTTTAGCTAAATTTTCATTAATGTATCAGATGAATATTTTAATCTGGAACTGTCCTTTATTTGTGGTGCAGTCAGAAAAAATGTAGCAAAGTTCCTTGGATTATTCATTTTTTCCTACCTGTTTCAAAAAACATTTTCTTATTTTTAGAGGCAATATGGGTCAACTGGAGCAGGTCTAGCATTAAATATGACTAAAGAGTGAACATTCACAGTAAACTGCATCCCAGGAACTAGGGTAACTTAAAGATATTGATGACAGAGCACTGACTCAATTAACTTCCTTCACTAATGAGGTGAACTCCCTGCCTTTGGAGGTTACAAGTTCAAACTCAAGCTCTGCAGCTGGGCCCTGGTGTATACTTGGGCTTTATGCAGCAGCTGTAGCTGCAGGGGGCAGGGGCAGAAACCTATTCCTGCTATCAAAGTTATTACTGAAACTGCTCAGGCGTATCTGTAAAAAACACTGCGGGCACTCTGAGTTAGAAGCAGTGCTATATTTAGACACAAATAATGTCTTTCTTGATAAAAAAAAAAAAAAGAGAAGTATCTAAGGTATGAAACATCAATCACAAAACACAGGGTGGGGGGAAAAGAATCCATATTATCCATAACTCAGGATTTGCTTATCATAGACAGATATATGCTGTCAGGTAGAAAAGAAAAAAAATCTGTACAAATAAAAGTGCTTTACTCACATGCTTTCTTATTGCTTAAGGAAAAGAAATAGAAATGAGAACCAGTGAAATGAAAATGATAACACCACAAATTATTAATTTGAAAAGCACACTTCTAAATGAAATCCAACAAATTTTACCTGTATGTAATTTTATCTTCATGGGTTGTTCATTTTAAGACAGAATGTTGTGACCTACACTGAATTTTATATGCATTTCTCACTATGGGTGTTACTGTGAATTCAGACTTTATAATTTTCCAAGGCTTTGGTCCAAAAGGAATGTGCACACGAATAAACATTCCAATTAACTCTTATTTCAAGAAAAACCAGTCAGCTCTATCTGCTTCTCATAATTTTCCCTCATATATGCAAATATGAAAAAGTGTCCATCCCCTCCATAAAGTGTACATTTTTTATACTCCTACTCTTCCCACTTATCTTTGCAGGATAACACACTGCATATGCCTGGCATATTTTTGCCACGAAATGGCCAAATAGCACATTACAAACTGGATCAAGAAAAAGTGGATTGAAAAGGTGGATCTCAGAGAGAAAACTCTAGATGAAGGCAAATATGAAAAGAAATGCAGAACCTGAGAGAGAAACAGATGACAAAGATTTGGGCAAGTCAAATAAGTGTGTGCTTTCTAAAATATTATTTATGATTTCCTTCCCTGAGAAAGTAGTCGAAGTAGATAAAGTCAAACAGACAAACTCAGGCTACTGAGCCAGGGCAGTGCAGGGCTTTCACAGAGCTGTTGCTCCCAGGGTGCCATCTCATGCCATTTCCTAAACGGTTGTGCCTCTCCTGCATGGAAAGCTAAGTTCAACAACTAAAGGAGTCAATTCAAAAATGATTACTGCTGGAAAATCAATGGCTGTAAAAACAGATATTGGAAAGCCTTATAAGAAAAACATGAACCGAAAATAAGTCAAACATTATTGTGAAGGGTAATTAATTATTTGAATGTGTTATTGAGAGAAGTGATAACATAGCTATTGTTGAAATTTTAGAATGAGGATGAACATCTCTCTAGACTCAAATGTATGGAAGAATATTTCCTTCCAGTGTTCAGCAGAAAAGAATTAAATGACAAATATAAACTCTCACTATGTGGCCCTCAGCTTCCCTTAATTTGGGCCACACATCAGTCACATGTCTCTTGCTCAGATTACAGGTGTAGTAGTTACAGTTTTCAAAGGGCAGTCCTAAAGCAGAGAAATATCAACCAGTTTTTCGCTTAGCCAGTAAAAACTTTACTATAATAAATTGTATTAGCTATACTAAAACATTTCTCATCAATACCTCTCACTCTGTTCCTGCACAGCCTGGCTTTCATTATTTACATAAATTAACAGCAGTCAACCTGTTTTTGAACTGCCTGCTTATTTGTCTGAAGGACTGCAGATGGAAAGAAGGGGCAGTACCCAGATGCACAGAAAAGTAACTCTTCTTCAAAGTCGTTCAATTTTCTCCTCGTGTTTTGTTTTTTTAAATTCAATTAAAACATTTTTAAGCATCTTATCTCTTTATACACTTTGTTCTAACATCAGCAATTTGTGAGGGTGAAACCACTGATTGAAAATTTCCAGACAGAGACTGCAGAGGACTTACCATCTCTTTCTTGTCTTCTTGAAAATGGGCTTTCACAAACATCTTACCCACAACATAGGGAAGGGCATTTTCTACAAAGTCCACACATTTATCCCACTGAGGCAGCAAAGTTGTAGTCCCATGGATCACCTGTTGACAGGGACATACTGTTTAAGAACCCACATGCGCTATAGGCCAAAGCATATTTTTCAAAAAGCTACTGAAAGGAAACAATGATACAGTACAGTTATTTCTATTTTCATCCAATGCAATGACAAATATTTTGAACACCACAAAAAACCTGTAAGATTTGAAACTTAAGAACAGGACAATGGTAGCAGTGGCTTAGAGAGACTAGGCTTAGAGAATTAGTGCTAACTTTGGACTAATCTTGGTATTGTTTCTGTGTTAAGTAGAGAGAAAATTTTCTCTAGGAAAACCCTGCTGTGAGGTATCTCCTGAAAACATTTGCCTCTCCTCTGATGGGCTGAGAAGCCTAAGAAGATTGTCCTCATGAAAATTGGGTTAGTCTTTATGAAACACCTCCTGCAGAGCCCTCCATTGCCATGAATTAATCACATCTAACATAGATGGGTACAAGTCCACACCTTTTTGTCATTTACCTGTCCAACTACTTTTATAGCAGTTTGTATAAAAGAGTTGCTTTCAGCTCCTTTCCAAAACAAAGCATTTCAGGAGAAAAGAAGTTTGAATCATCAAGAACACTGAATATGTTTGTCTCCCCCCAAAAAATAAAAAAATCCCCCTATGTTGCAGTAGAAAGATGTTGGTAGGACAACTGGCATATTTTACTAAAGGAATGGTATTAAATACATACTTTCAGACTCTGATGATGGCACCATAAATGAGCTTCAAAAGAAACAGCAAAGAATGGTCAACACCACAAGGAGCAAGGCAAAACAGAACTCAAGAGCATTTGCCACCTTGGTTTCTATTTCTCACAGGGTGCTTACCTAGCTAACATTACATTGCTCATTAAGATCTAGTTTGTGTAAATAAATCCTGCACACAACAAGACAGAAGATAGGTCCATATGAGCAATAAGCAGTGCTGATTTAAGAAAATTTTGTTATTTTCAAGGTTCAAAGTGTTCCCTTTCCACTTAAGGAACTTTTTAAGCTTTTCCACAAAGAACAAGCCCAATCCCAGTCCAGCAGTTAACACCTGACAGCTGTGTAAAGGCAGAGTATAGTCAGCATCAGGTCAGAGCAGGTGGGATAGGGATTTTGGTCTCACAGATTATAAAAGCCTCTTAAGCCCAAATTTTGCAGTTTCTGAGCCCTTTCTTTTACCCATTATTCTCCTCCTTTGAGCACAAGATTAAATGTCCAGCAAAATTGAAGGGTTTGAATTTGTCTTTTTCCAATAGGAAAAGATTTCATTGGAAAATTCCAGTGCAGCTTAACCCTCATCTATTGAAGGTGAGATATTTTGGTAGCTCAAAGATTGATTTTCCCTATCATATTGTCTGTAATTAAGCATAATCAATGACTCACACTTAAATACACCAATGAATTGCATTTCCAAATGCTTTTTTATTAATACTGTGTATGCAGTAATAGATTTTCGATGGCAAAGAGTACATTGCTTCTAAAAGAAAACCCTATTAGTCAAACCAATACATAATAAGGTGCTATTTTTCCTAAACAGAGCCAAATTTGACAATCAACTCCTTTTCCAAATTCTTCAACCTTTATACACAACACAACAAAACACTCAAAGAAAGGTAAGAACAAAAGAGAAGAAAAATTCTCTCTGGGGTGAGAGTAAACCCGCAATGGAGTTTTTCCTGACGCAGGGGGAAGAAGGGGAGTTATGGCATTAGTCATCAGAGCTTGAAATTCCTTCCAAAAGATGTGAGTATGCATCAGCCATGGAAATAGTCAGGAGACAGAGCCGGCTTTTAGACTGTGACATACTATTATTACAACATAATAATTATCATTATTTTGAGGGAGGCTTGACTGTAAGGAGGACATAAAGGCAGCACAGGCTGTGAGACCAATAAAAATAGAGCTGAGAGGAATAGATTATATCTCACAGCTGGTTTATTGATATTTATGTTACAACAGCCAACAGGAACTCCCTCAAATGGTCCTCCTAATATTAATGTACCACTCTAAAACACAGTACTTCAGGTAGTAACAGTGGCTATAAATAGCAGCTTTCAAGCTCTCCCAGTCAATTCAGAGCTTCACGACACAATTAACCGACCTCTTCCCCAGGTGCCACTGCACATTTACAAGGTCTCAAAGTGCCACTGCAGAGGAGCTGCTGATAGTTGCTGATGTGGTACTCAAAGCACTTTCTCTTGAGTCAGCAGGTTTGTCCTATTTCTAAACCCGAAGTTCTTTTAAAGTCTCATCATGTATTTTTCCTTCTCCTTGCAAAGATTGTAAGGCCCTGGTGCCAAGATTTCTACATACAAGATATAAAAGCCACTAATAGAAAATGAGAACCTGGGGAAAAAAATAGTCTGCTCGTGATGGTTGAAGCTGACTGAATTAATGAAACAACGAATGTATAAAATACATCCTTTCCTCCTTTAAGTGTCATTGATTGATCTCATGGTCATATCTTTTTAGTGGCAATTCAAAGTTTTATTCACTTACCTGGTAAGGAGCTGGTGGATCCTTTTTATGATCCTAAAGTGTCTCTAGTTCTCCATCCTCTGTCTAGACAAATCTATTCAACAATAGACTAATCCAATGTTGTGGGATCCTTGATCTGCCTTTCTATTGACCTGTGAAGCCTATACCACTGAATTGTTTACTCCAATTAACTTCAGCTATTAACTATTAGCTACTGCTGTTTACTTCACTCAGCTAACTCTCCATCTCCAGGTCCCAGGGGCAGATACCAGGAATGAGCTGCTGATTCACTGCTTTTCCTGTGCTGTAAGCTTTCACAGCCATTTACATGGCCAGTGTTGTTTAACTTATCCATCAGTGACTTGGAGGAAGGGGCAGAGGCCTCCTCAGGGAGTTCACTGATGGCACAGAGCTGGCAGGAATGGCTGACACCCCCAGAGCTGTGCAGCCCTTCGGAAGGGCCTTGCCAGGCTGGAGAGATGGGCACAGGAATGGTCTGAAATTCAGCAAAGGCCAATGCAGGGTCCTGCACCGGGGAGGGACAACCCCAGGCACCAGCACAGGCTGGGGGCCGACCTGCTGGAGCAGCTCTGCAGAGAAGGGCCTGGGGCTGCTGCTGGACAATGAGCTGTCCATGAGCCAGCAGTGCCCTGGGGGCCAAGAGGGCAATGGGGTCCCGGGGTGCATTAGGGAGAGCATTGCCAGCAGGTCAGGGAGGTGATCCTGTCCCTCCACTCATCCCCAGGAAGGCAGGTCTGGAGTGCTGTGTCCAGTTCTGGGCTCCTCAGGACAAGCCAGACACAGAGTTCCTGGAGCAGATCCAGTGAAGGGAAACAAGGATGAAGGGACTGGAATACCTCTCTTATGAGGAAAGTCTGAAGGAGCTGTGCCTGCTCAGCCTTGAGAAGATAGAACTGAGAGGGAAGTCCATCACTGTTTAAAAGTATCTGAAGGGAAGGTGCCAAGAGGATGGAGCCTTTTGGAGGCTCTTTTCTGTGATGCTGAGCAATAGAACCAGAGGCAGAAACTGATGCACAGGAAGTTGCAGCTGAACACAAGGAAGAATTTCTTCCCTGTGCAGTGAACGAGCGCTGGCGCAGATTGCCCAGAGGGTGTGGAATCTCCTTCACTGGAGACGTTCAAAAACATCTGGGCAAAATCCTGTGCCATGTGCTCTGGGATGGTCCTGCTTGAGCAGGGAGGGAGGTTGGACCAGATGACCCCACTGTGGTCCCTTCCAATCTGACCCATTCCATAATTCTATGACAGCCTTGATGAGATTATTAATAAGTATTGAATAACTTTAAATTAGATTTCTCCCTAAGCTTCTGTGTCCCAGAGATGTGACAGCAGCCAGTTACCATATTAAAATGCACAGTATACAAAGCTTAATGATCCCCTTCAGGATTTCTTCTGGCCATTATATAACTCAATGTAACTCAGTATTATGCTACACACTGGCTGATAGCTAGCATCAATCTATTCTACCTGACTAGCAAGAAATGTCCCAGGAGGGGACGTCTACAAACTTGTCACTGTGGTTCTGACAGCCAGTTTCTCATATTTTACATGAAGAAAATAGCATCCTTAACAAGACTATTTTGAATATGATCTCAGAAATACAAGAGGCTGCCTTTCCTGTGTAGTTTCCATCAAGCTATTGGAGTTTATTTTTAGGTATGTGATCAATGCAGAAGTATTCCAGTGTTACTCAAAGAAAAAGAGTATAGGTTCTGTAATTAGTCACCTGCATGCCTCACCAGGGAGGCCAGAATACCCACACCTCCTGCACCGTGCCAGCCTCCTGTTGTCAGCCAGTTTTCATAATGGCAAACAAAGTTCACCATCCAAAGAGGCTTAGACACAAGACAAAGTACCATTCAGTTTCATCCTTGGTTTAGTTAAGGAGCCCTCACACTGCCCACACAGTTACCAAGGTGGCTTTCTATTCACGGTTCACTTAATCAAAAGTATGTGTTTTACAGAAATGCCTATATTACTGAACAGATAATTAGTTCTGCTTTCACAGCTTGTGACAGTTTTCTGGCTCTTCTGCAACCCCAAGCTGGAAGGCATCTGATCATCTTCTCTGTGGAAGTGGCTGGGTATCCTTGTGCTATACCTCACGTAATGTTGGCATTAGAGATGGGAGAGCTTTGAGCGAGCTTTAGAAAAGTGAAATCCTAGACTTCTGTTTTACTATAGCTGTATTCACACGAGGGCAAACAGTAGTTTTCAAAAAGTTTAGATTTTTATCAAAAGGTTTTGGCCTGAATATCACAGCCCACATAAACTAATTCAAGTTTCTGCAAAAGAAGACTAAATTTTTTAAAGGGGAGGTTTCAAAACCTTTTGAACATCATCTAAGACTTTTTTTGTCTTAGTGTCACATTAGCATCATATAAATGTCTTAGTGTCATACACAAAAATATGTATGTCAATTGTTTTAGAGGGTGTCTTAAAAAAAAAAAAAGTTTATTCGAGAAATTTATCCAGCATGGAAAACATTTTGTGTTTTGCAAAAGTATAAGCTGAAACTTATACGTAACTATAAGGGAAACCAACAGTGCCAACACCAGGACCCTTGTAAATGCTATGACAGCAAAACTTACCCGAGAAAATTCCAGCCACCGATACTGAAAGCGTCTACTGAGGTTAAATAACCTTGAATAAACCATCCTCCACACCAGGTAATTGGCAAGAGTCCTGTCAAATCAGGCATATTTTTATCAGACATGTAAACACATATGAAATACCACAAAGCACTCACAGAAATAAGTCTACAAACATTTTACCTGAATGGTGGAAATTTCACCTAAAAAATTAATGAGTGATGGCCAAATTTATAAATTCCAGTTACACAGGAGAATCTGTATGATTGCAGCCATTTAATATATAAGTGCCCCATGATAAGCGTCTTTGAGGGATTATTTATAAGAGGTCCATCACCTAGTACATCATTTTAAGGTAACGTTTTTTTCCAAAAGGCAGCTTTTGTTTCCCTTAGAAGTGCCAAGAACTGTGTTATAATAATAGTGGAATCAAAGTTCTATCCAGAGATCAACTGTTTTTTTCTTTTGTAGATCAAAGTGAATGTTATCTCCCCTCATTAGTAGGGCACATAAATGGTAACAGAACAGATAACAGTCCATCCCATATATACTCTCATTATCTTATATTTGTATCTTTCATTAGAAGTTATCAATATGCTTTGAAAACTTCTACTATTCACAAAGTTATTAAAGTATTACCATTCCTATTCTTTTCAGATGGATAACTGAAATACCAAAAAAAGAGAAGTGTCAGTAACAAAAGTCTTATAAGAATTGAGGCTGAGAGATCAAGGAAGAGCTTGTTTAAAATTCTCAGGAGATCTGGCATCCATGCCCCTTTTCTAAAACTTTGGGCACCTGACTGGAGGATTTATCCAGAAGACTGATCTCTCTCCATGTTCGTCAGTGGCTGTATGAGCTAAGGCTGCATTCTGAAATATGCAATTCAAACAGTCTCAAAACAAGTCCAACAATGGCCTACACTTTTTATTCTCATCTTCTTTTATACATGACATATTTTTCAAGGATAGTCATTGCTTCAAAGCTAGGATATTCAAATGTTATTTGTTCCCCACTGGGATATACATAACATTTTTGACAGGCTATAGACTTCTCTGTAGGTAGGAAAATGGCTTCTATGCAACCAAGAGTGCTGTTATGGACTGCCTGAACAACTCCCCCATCTCTAGAACTCCCATTTCTGCAATCTCCCACTGCCATAAGTGTGGGGCAATGCAGCTGTGGCTACAGCGTCACGCCATTAGCTGCACTCAGAGACACATACCAAGCAGTTCCCTCCTCTGAATCATAACAGCTTGGAAGCACGCTTTGTGGGCATGCCATCTTGACAGCAGCATTTGCTTGAGACATAACTTCAGTTTTACCTCTAACTAAGCTCCAGTCCACCCACACAAAACCTTAGCTCAAGATGTGTTGTTGCACCTCTCATACTGGATACGCTCCCTCTTTTAGTACACAGATATACTCTGTAGTGCACCTAAATGCCCACAATAATTGTAAAATATATCTGAAAAAGATTTTTAGCATGAATAATGTACATTTATAAGACAGTACATGTCACAAAAGCCAAAATAGTTAGCTCTGTTTAGATTATCACACCATTTGAAGATAATATTCAGGATCATTAAAAATTCATTTCAACCTAAGAAATGCCACAAAGCTCAGATCTTTTCCTTAACAAGTTTCTGAGAATGTGAAATTTTCTCACTCAATGACAAGTGAAGCACCCTAAAAGCCCTCAGCTCTCATTGTTTTGGTAAATGACATGAACTCCAGAAACCTCACAACAATCTGCCTCAGATATTTCAGCGGAGCTGAAGAATATCCGGCTGTAGCAACTTCTACAGCATTTACACAAATCTCACAGACTAAAAGGTTAAAGATTTGCTTCCAATCAAAAGCCTTATGTAAATTCCTTAGCTAAATTAATCACTATCACGCACCAATTCATGTTTTGATTACACCAATTACAATTTGATACTTAATCATCACCAAAACCAAAATCAATTCTCTCTTCTGTGTACTTATTTTCACACAGCAGTGCTTGTCCTTACATTTGAGTTGAGGAACCTCTCTCAAAATGGTAGTGACTGAAAGACTGAAATTGATAAAGGCTGGGTCTCAAAAAGGTGACTTATTGAAAGACAGTAATATCAACAAGAATTCAGAAATGTTTTTGTCAGGTATAAGTAATGAAGACAGATGACAGTTGAAGGAAATATAATTGACTGGGGATTGTTTTAATTTAGGAAGGAAAAGGCTGACACATGCTAAAACCAAGCTGTCTGATGAGACAGTAATAATTCCAGATTGCAACCACAATGAATCTACGATACAAAAAACAACAGGGAGGTCCCACTTGAATGCTTATTAATGGGGAGCGGGCAACAGGTGGAAAGGTTGAGGGGGTTTGTTTTCACATGTTTGAAGTGCGGTGTGCTTTAGTTTGTTTTCCAAAACAAACTGAAATAGTCATTTATCTGAATTTGTTTACCTGTTTGGGAAATGATTATTTTACATTTTGGGCTAACTATGCAAACTTTAAATCATTTGGTTATCTTCAGTTGGCTTAAAAACTGACAATTTTGCTGATAAAGTTACCACAGTGCAGATCTCGGGGTGATTTTCATCTCAGTTTCACAAAAAAGTTCACTGAGGCTCAGAGAAGTTAATCTCTACAACAGGGAGCAAAATCCAGTATACAAATAAAACATAAAAATCCTCTCTGCTCTTTCAATGAGACCAGACTATTCGTCATTGTAACCTTTCAGAAGAGTACACTCTATTTTAACTTCCTAACGCCTGTTGCAGAAAGTGTAGGCTGACTTTTAAGCAGTATGACCCTTATTGTGACACACACTCCCAAAGGAAGTGGTAGAGAGATTGTTTGCTGGGACAGTTAAAATTAAACCAGTACTTATGAATATTTACTAAAGTACTTTCTGTCCTGTCTGAGAATAAAGTAGGTTGCTCATATAAAATTCTTTGAGTTTGCAATATTTTAATCAACAGACATGGTAGCAATTAAAGAGGACAGATTTAATATGAGATAGGTAGAAAAATTAATTGACATTTTAAGAAAAAGATATCTTTCACAAATTTTATATCTGTTTGAAAAATGTATTCAGAATTGAGTCACGAATCAAATTATAAGTACTGAAAAACTTTTGCCTCTATTGCTAGAGGCACTAATTCAAGATGAATTATTGTAACTTCTCTAATTTTTCAGATGGATACAAAGACCAGAAAAGAGATCTAGTGCCTCCATCCATCTCGAAGAAAATTCCTGATATGCTATATGAATTAGAGTTCTTCTCAAGTAATACTCCCATACTGCAAAAATATGGGAAGGTAAGACAAAGGAAAAGGAGCCTACAAAAAAGGTGGAGAGGGACATTTTACAAGGACATAGAGTGATAAGACAAGGGGGACTGGCTTTACGCTGAAAAAGGATAGATTTATCAGCTACTAGCAGGAAATTCTTTGCTGTGAGGGTGATGAGGCACTGAACATGTAGTCCAGTGAAGCTGTGAATGCCCCATTCCTGAAAGTGTTCAAGGCCAGGCTGCTCTTGCCCTTCAGGGTGGGTCATCACAATGGGGCTCTGAGCAACCCAGCCTAGTGCAAGGTGTCCCTGCCTATGGCAAGGGTGTTGAAACAAGGTAATCTATAGGATCCCTTCCAAACCAAACCATTCTACAATTCTTTTAAACTAATTATGTATTCTAAGATCTATGAAAATAATAAAGCTGCTTCTTTCAACAGCTGCAAAGATCTCCAGAAAGGATGCAACTTAGAGTATCCTGTTTGTGGCTCACATGAAGCACCAGCACACAGGTAACAGGGAACAGATATAAGCTCCTAATTAGTGCCAGCACAGTTCTGTCTCCCCTCTCACATGGCACAGCTGTACTGCAGCTCTGCCACTGTTCATTTATATCACAGCAACATACACACCTCTCTTCTTCCTGTAGTAGAGATAAACCCCATTAAAAATGAATTAGTACACCAAAAAGCTGGAGGAATCCCTGAAGACCTCTTACAAAGGTGTGACTTACTTCAGCACCCGATATGACTAAGGCTAGCTAACCCCAAGCTGATGAAAACTCCTGCAGGCTGGTTGCTGAGCTTCTTGGGCAGCTCACTATGGAGAGCCCAGCTCCTGGGCTGGAGTCAGAGCAGTGTCCTGGCCTGGGGGCTTCAGACCAACCTCTGACCACACTGCTGCACCTATTCCAAGCTCCACACAGTAACTTGACTACATGCAGTTAAGTAAATTTCTGCTAAATTCATACTACACCATGTCAATGAGCTCTCTGCTAGTAATATTGACCTGTGAATGATTTCACAATTCAAGATTGCCCAGAAGGTTCTCTAAGGGAGAAATTTTTAATACAATGATTGTGAGTCCATACAACTTGCCACCTCCAACACAAACTGCTTCTGTAGTCAGACTTAATTTTTACTCCATTCTTTCCTCCACCTGAAACAAACTTCATGAGCTATTTTACCAGACCACTGTGTAAAATGCAGGGGCATGAGCCATCTTTTTGTGATATTTTAAATAGTACCCAGGCTAGCAGGGTGCTCATTTAGGAAGATGACATACAAGGCACTGGAATAAAAGTATAATTTAGGGGTAGCCTTGTAACTGAAAAGAAAATTAACTTGGTGAAAGTACCTGCTTTTCTTAATGACACTCCATCTCCTGAAACGATGAGAAGAAAATTCCCATTACAAACACTGAAGCAAATCTAAAATTTTAAAATGCTTTTCTAGGGATTTCAGGTCTACATATTTACAAAATTGATTAACAAATCAAATTCATGTTGTTTACATTAAATAAATCTTTAAAATGTCATATGGAGAATGACAAATGAGATTACCTAAAAGAAAATATCTTTGTTAACCTTTCAGGGTTCACCCTACAGGGAAATGTTGAGACCTCATTGTTGGGAGTTCACATTGAGATGGTTTCCTAATTTTCTCAGGCCAGATAGCAAGGTTACCTCTGGAGCAGACTCTGACATTTTAAGTAATGAACATTACCACCTAATAGATAAACATAAACTTGATTATCATGCCTGGGATGTTTGGATACATTTTACACACAAGAACTGGAAGCCCGCTTGGGTTCAGTTTAGCACTATTTGCCATTTCTAACATTTTATGGTGCAAATTTCTTAGGATGAGACTGGGCAGAAAATGCCTAAGCAATTAACACCTATAACATGCAGTGTAAATACCCCAAGACTGTTTTTGCTCACCCTCTCTCCCTGATCCGTGAGGTCAGAAACCTGGTCTTGAGTTTTGCTAAAAACAGGCATTGCAATTATTTCTGGTCATTACACCAGCCTCCTTCTGCCACGACATACAGGCTGGCTTAAATTCTCTTGAATACTCAGATTTTCCCTGAATAAGAAACTAAAGGAAAAAGTCTCCAGGTATTTACTCTGTAGTTACAGAATGTATTCGCATGTAAGTGTATTTTTATGCAGGGAATAACTAATCCCCTGTCATCTTGCTAGATATGCATCTTCTAAATCACACATTTATACCCACCGATGGAACAAACTTTGAGTTAGAAAGCAGGGACAGCCCAAGTAATTTTAAAAATTTTCTTCAATAGATTAATAGCGGTGGCAGTAATGCTACTTATCTGAATCTTTTTTAAGAAAGAATATTTGGTGATCTGTAGGCAAATCAGTAATTTTTATTTTTCTAATTGTTTGATTTGTGTGCTATTTTTACAGGTACCATGAATTAATGTAAGCATTCCATCACTAGAGACACAGAGTGACAATACAAGAATAATCTTTGTAATTTTTTTTCCTGAAATACATTCGGTTGGTGGCCATAATGTAAAATCAGCAAGGATTGACATTTGGAGACAACATCTTAACAAAATTTATTTTAAAGTTCAGTAACATGCCTCAGAGAACAAATTATCACATAAATCCCCTAGATGTCATCAATAAGGATGTTTCAAATGGGATGTCACTTTTGCATCACTGCCCAAAGCTGTCTTGCTTCCCTGTGCAAAGCACATCTACCATGTTTAATTTGAGCTACCTGCATTTTTCAACCACATTCTACAGTTGTAAAGGATTTCACAAGATACAAGACCCTATACAAGTAAGAGATGCAGAATGCATCTGGAAAGAGCAGCTTTACTGCAACTTGTGTTAACCACAGAATAAAGGTGTTGAAATGGAAAATTCTCCTGCTGTGCACAAGGTAATATCTAAATCCTCATTCAGGCAAAATCAAACAGTCTGTTTGCCTAGAGACTCGATTCCAAGAATAGCTGAAACTCATGAAAAAAAAAAAAATATAAAAAAGCCCAGCATTTGATGTCCCCTTACAAGTGTGGGTGAAACCATCATAGGATACTTACTTTTTCCTTTCATTTTCTAGTATCCTGAATAAATCTTTGAAGTACTGAGGAACACGGACAATCACATTTTCTGAAGGACCTATATCTTTAAGCTCAGGGTAGAGTTTGGTATCAATCACTTTCTTGATGTATCCCAGCCAGTCAAACTGCAGTGACAAAGAGAAGGCTGGTTAAAGCAGACTATGAAGAGAGATGATTTATTAACTAAGTCCCACCTTTAAAACTAATGGTTTCAATGCTTTAATTATTAAAAACTTAGAAACTATTGCACTTATTCATTACATATGTTTTCAATCCTCATTAAAGTTGGAACTGTGTTTAAAAGAACATACACTGTAAATGAGCACATACATTCCTAATGATACTTCTTTAACATGCTGCTCTGAACAGTAAAGACAGTTTTAATTATACAGGTCATATATTAAAAGAAGAATTTTTCAATTATCTCCAACCAACCTGTGGAATCATGGCACTAAGTTCCGATATGTTCATTTTATTGTACATCACCTCACTTGTTCGATTTTCATAGGGAATCATGATCTGGTAAAGAGAAAAAAATGCACAAAACCATCAAAACAAGGTCTATCTTGCAGAGACTCTGATGTCATTACCATCCTTCATAGGCCTAGTGCAGAAATATCTCACCACCTGTTTTCCAAGCATTTATGGCATTAACTTCCATTTCTGAGGATTGCATTTAACTAGAAGAAATAGAACATCGTTCCTTTTATGTTTAACTCATCACTGGGAAATTTAATGAGCTGCATGTCTTCTTTAGACTTACTAGACTGATTTAGCTCTGATTATGCTAAGGAAAGACATGTTAATACATAAGAGATAAAAGTACACCTTGACTATTAATACCTATTCATTCCTTCCTATCAAGTAGAAGCCAACTTCAGATTTAATTTGTCAGATTTGAGATAGGTGCATCTTCATAACTGGAAGTGCATCTCATGTCTTGGATTTGAATGTATTCTTGCTAGGGCTTTACTCCACCTGGGGGAACAGCCAGATACACACAAGTTTCTCCTCACTTCACCCCATCATCCTGATTTCCATAGCAGGAAACCTGAGTTTATAGGCCAGATATGAATGAAGCATTCCCCAGCTAGGCCTCTCATCTGCGACACCAAATGAGCCTTATCTCAAGTTCCTCTGCAGTGTCCAAGGTTACAGCAAAAGAAATCCTAAATATGAAGCGTGTTCTTTTATAACTGACAAGAAGGACATGCAGACTCCAAGATGGCCCTGTGGTTCATAATAGTAAAACAAAGAAAGTACAAGATATAGCTCAATATTTTCTCAGTACTCAAGAGAAACGAAAATTTCCAGTGGCAATTCCAGCCCTGCTATAAGGGAAATCCTATACAACAGGCTGTATGCTGGGTAGTCTAAAGGACAGAGATTGACACCAGACTAACCAGGCAGCTGGCACTTCTCCAATCAAAATTCTCCAGTAAGTGTTTATGGTTTTAGTATTGCTCAAGCCATAGAGGAAAAAAAATTGCTTTCTTTTCCCCTTCTGCAAAGTTCATTTATCTGAAAAATCTTTACCCACTTCTTGAAGCCATTTAGTCCCTTCCTCTCAAAACTTTCCCTCCTGCTCCAGTGATTCAAACTTAATAAAAATCGTCTTTGTACACAAGATCTCTCAAAACATGCCACTCCTTCCTATATCCAAAGTATTTTTGCTGCCTCTTTCTGAGCATAGACATTCTCCATTACATATGTTTACTTGAAAAAAATGCAGAGGAACACAGGATACAGTAAAATCTCCAGTCATAAACAGGATTACTTCAATCACAGTAAGATGCTTATATAATCATTATGTTTATTAGGGTTTATGCAACAATCCATGTCCATTGACTCATGCCTAATATCTGGACAGATATTAGGAGGATTATTCTTACTAAAAGAACGTGTAAGCAAGCATGGCTTGTTGCATAACTTTTACACAGCAGCTTCACTTACATACTTTGTGGATTAATGCTCTGTAAGACACTTGTTAAGCAAAGCACTAGAGTTACCAGAGCTAAGGATACATCTTCTTCTGCCGTTACTGATAAACAGAAGAAATATTTAGTGTTTTTCATGTGTGCTGGGTCACAAGGAAGTATTTGTGCATTAGTCCATCCATGCTAAATAACTGAAAGAATATTTGGCTTGTCTTAGACTTTTGACAAAATTTCATCCGTTTCAGCAGAGAGATGGAAACACTGATTGGCCACTATTGTGGGTGGCCCTCACTTCTGTACAAACACACCATTAAGAAGCATCCTGTAGACTGCAATAGCAGAATCCAGATAAAAGACATCTGTTGCATCACCTGTCCTGTGCAACAGGCTTCTCTGCTAACAGGAGACCACCCTTTCACAGGGATAGCTTCTTTCCTTGCCAATATGAAGGAATACTCAGGTCAGCTGGCAATTCTGCAAACCAGCATCAAGTCTGTACCCTTACTTTTGGTGGTTTCCCAACACTGAGGCCAACCCTTCTCTCTAGTTTTAGTAGAGGTTGAAATTATAATGAACTTGCTGCTCCCATGAGTGGGATTCCTGTAGTAGCCACTCTGAAACAGAGATATAGAGAAGCAAAAACACTCCTTCAACCCGCAATAATCCTGTGGCATAAAATAAACTTCACTAGGGAGCAAAAATTTAACCAAGTAAATGTCAGAACCAAGTACCATATTTAAATATGCTTAGCTTCACTAAATTCAGTTGATCCCCTAAATTAAAACTCATGTTTTCCATCCACTTTCCCAGACTACTCCATGAGAACACTTCAGGAGCTAAGGGAGGTACTGCTGTAAACACCACTCTCTCACCACCAAGACTCAATATCCCACCCAAATCATGCACTGCTTTTGGACTGTTCCACAGAGAATCAGCCCAGTTTGCTTCTTCAACAACAGAGTAATATATTCTCAACACAGGTGCACAGCAGGAGCTCAGATTCTACACAGCTTCAAAATTATAGAGTCACTTAGGTTGGAAAAGACATGTAAGGTCTTGAGTTATGTCATATTTTCCCAGCTGCCCAGTGGGTACCAGTGAATTGGTATAGATGCACTTCAGCTGGCATATTGATCTCATCACCTAATTCTTATGGGACCATCCTCAGGCACTTCTACAGTTTCTAACACACCAACAACGCCTGTATCTCTGTTGCCATATGGATCTCCATCCCCCACCTCCACTGAGACGGCAGACCAAAGGACCTTGCTAATACACCATCCTTCAAACATTGTCATGCCACCCCCTTGCCTCTGGTCAGCCTAGCTGACATTACATTTTAAAATACTAAGGGTATTTGGCTAAGGTTTTCCCCCGAGAATAAAATTTACAGTTTAACACTTAACTAAAGGAGAAATATTATTCATCCTTTTTTCATCAGGATATGCTCCTTTCCTTCTGCTTCTAAAATCCCTATTGCTAACACTTTTGATATGATGGCTTTCCATTCCTAGAAAGGATTATATTAGATTACCAACCTCTGCTATTTTAACTTCCAGTTTTAGAACTGATTTCATATCAGATTCAGCTCGGGAGGCATTCGCACCCAGAAGCACTGCTGTATCAACCATGAACTGCAAAAAGGCATCTCGGTACTGTAAAGAAAGAGAAAGACTGAAATGACAACAGGAATTGCTCTTGAGGAGAGTTGTAGCAGCAGACCAGAAATGCCCAGCTATAGGAAGGAGTACAATACTTCCATGCCTTAGGAACCAAGGTTGTGCTTTCCTTGCCTTGAATGCCGAGCAAGTTTAAAAGGAGAAATAACACTGTAAAAATACCGTGCATGACAGAGACAACTGCTGTCGTTCAAGGAGTACAAATCTCAGGAAATGCAAATGGCAATTCTGGATTAGACTGACAACTTTCAGCTCTTACGAATGGATTAGACAATGTGTAAAAATGTACACCAGTATTTTAGGACAACTAATACAGTAACCACCATGGGACAGAAGTACTTGTATACAAGTGCAAGCTTCATTTAGGAAACTTTGCAAGAGTGTTTTGATAGAAGTGGTGTTTTCTGCTACCCTGCAAAACCCAAATCCAAAGAAAGGACAACCCTTTCTCAGTTTGGAACTCAGTGAAACAAAACCAACAATGAAAAAAGATAAGGGGGGAAATGGTGGCTCTATTTTCCAGCTGACAGTACTTACAGATTTGGCTTCTGTGGTGTTTTCTAGGTAATCCTCTCGAGATGACAGAGAGAGGCTTGCTTGATCAAGCTGTTAAAAACAACACAAAGTAACATTTAACAGCTAAATTCATCATATTCAAAGATAAAATGATAAGAAACTTTGGAAGGGTTCATATTTTTATGGCAATTACAATAGTTGTGTGCAAATATCTAACACTGCACCAGTCTGAGTTTGACAGGATTTCAAAACAACAGGAAAATGCTATGCTGTGCTGACAGGTATTAACTAAACCACATTCCTGTGATCTGGGGAGCCTCAGATGACCCCTGCAATAGCTAAGCCACCTAAAGAAAAGAATCACAGGTGTGACTTAGGTGTTTAAAACAGCTACAGTGAGTAGGAAATGCAAAAGGACTGAGTTTACAGGATTGAACCATTGGTGCTGATGACCATGCATCCATCCTGTGCCTATTTCAGGGGTACAAGAGTCAGCTTGGGACCAGTCTAGTGTATGCACCAAATGCCCCTGAGGTGATGGAGCATGCGAGCTCCTGTCTATCTGGGAGGCATCATTAGGGGTTTTTTTCACTGAAACTGAGGTTACACTTTTGAGCTTCACCCTAGACCAGCACTGGGTGATGTACTCAGTCCTCTGCACAGATGAACTGAAACTGAAGTGGCTACCAGCCAGGACTGCATGCACAGGATATTGTTATGTCCCCAGTACTTTAGCTAAAGGTGTCTGGTAGTCCAGATGGAACTTTGACCTTCACTTCTCTTTTCCATCTAAACATGGATCAGATTTTCTGGTCTACATTCACCCTAATATTGGAATTAGGCCTGAAAGTTTGAGATCTGCATTTAATGTTTTGAGTGAAACATCTACATGGGAATATTTGCATACTGCTTCAAATTCCTAACCAGGAAAAAATCAGTGCATAGCATATATTTTACAATAATTACTGGGAACTGAGATTTCCCAGAACTTTTCAAAGTGATCAAGCTAGGTTAGGGTATGGAAGTCAAAGCTGAAAACTTCAATCAGCCAGCTTCCAAACTCTGAATAAGATACTGATTGGAGCAGAAATAACTGCTTTGATATTCTACACATTTTTGGTTTGATGCCACAATTGTTTTTAAAAGATAAGTCTAGTCACGATAGATTGTATTTATTTATACAATCCATATAAGTTTTTTTAATCTAAATACTTCAGGTTATATTTCACATTTCCTACATGTAACAAATAAATAAAACTTAGAATTTAAAGTGAATAAATAAATACATTCTTTTCTTCTACTAGCTGATATTCACAACTTTTAAAATATACCATAAACAAATAAAACAAACTACCCTCAAAAAGGAGTAATTGTGATGTTCAATGTAACTCTCATTCTTTGTAAAACAGCATCACTTTCTTTTCTCAACACAGTGATGCAAATATATATACTCCTATGCTTTTTGTACATGTGTCTTTGCAATAGTTAACTTCATGTTATTTGGGGAATTTCAATCATGCAACTGTTACATTAAATGCTCATTCAAATTCCCTGGTCTTAAGAATTAGATTTGACAGCACATTAAACCAAGGGAGCAGAAATATGAGAAATAAACAAAAGAAGTTAACAAACTGCTTCAGTACTCACTATTAAAAAAAAATATATAATATTGAATGCTGAATAAAGATTTATTTGGAGTTTCCATTTCTTTTATAACCCATTGTTGGTTTTGCAATGCTGAACAAAAAGAATTTTGCAATAAAGCCGTTTCCACAAGCAGATTGAAATACTCTGTGGTACATCCACACCCCAAGGAATTTGTTAAAACATGGACAAAGTAGAGCACTGGCTGATGCATTCTGCAGATCAAGGTCCTAATCAAATTAACATCAGAATACCCTACAGAACGATGCGTTATTCATAGCATGTAGTGCTTCAGTTAGATATTTAATTCCTGGGTGCCCCTAAGCACAGCGAGTGAAGGTACTGCCGGTTATAAATCATTTTCAAGAGACCAGCAGTGAGGGTGTCCCTGCCCAGCCATTTGCTGACAGGCGACTTGAACTGAAATACTATGACAGGAGATACCCAAATAAACATCTCCCTGTTTTTTCTGCTTCAGTTCTTTTAAGTGAGTCTCCAACTGAAAAAAGCCTCACAGGATCTCAACAGCATCGTAGCAGAATGACATCTTTAGTACAGCAAACTCTTGATCTGCTGTTGGCTATCCAGGAAAATGTCCTAGAGATGGGGAAAAGCTACCCTTCAGTTTTATGCCAATTAAATGCCTCAGTCAAAAGACATGTGGAAGAACTGACTTAGAACTGACATCCACTCCAGTACCACCACAGTCCATAAATACAATGTATTCTTGGCTACATTCCTACAACTAGCCAAGATGCTAACAAAATAAGGATCATATTTTGCTGTTTTGCTGGGATGAATGCCATCGTAACTTTCTTATTTCCTCAGGCACTTTCTCTCTTGCCTTCATGAAGTATTTTCTTGTAGCCATGGAGCGAGGGTCTGCTCTGGCTACTCATCTGAACTCATTCTTAAACAACAATGGCCCAGGCACTCAGTCTTGCCACAGTTACACAATTTTATCTGAAGTTTTGGCAGACTGCAGAGAGGCAACATTTCCTGAGTCTTTTTCTTACTAAACTGTTGTGTAATGCCATGCACTGTTAACAAATTGGTAATGTTTTGGTCTAAAAGCAATAGCACTACAGGAAAATGGTAAATTCTCTTATTTCATGTTTAAAAGTACTTGGGATAAATCTGGATCATAAGGTGCTGCATAAGCACCAGATTGTTTCCATCTCAAGAAAAACAGCTCAAATTCAAAATATCTGCTACTGATGGACCGTTTCTCATCCTCACAAACAAAAAGCATTCTTCATGCAAACAAAGAGTCATAAGCAGCATCAATATAGAATTAAATATTGACCTCTTATTCTCATGAACATAGGCCCTGGCTATTGGTCTACTGGACATTTTTATGTTTTTTTTTCCATTCGAAAGAAGAAAACCTGTACAGAAATACTTTTCAATAGCATGTGGTTGATAGTGGCTTCTACATTCCCATAAATTGGCACCCACCTACATCTGTAAGCAAGTAGATAATAACAACAACAATCAAATGTAAACATTTGGTATGTAAACGTGCTTTTAAAAAAGAGACCATAAGATACCCTGCAAAGTAACCTATTAGAAATGCTGTACTGTACCTTCAGGATGTAGCGATTGGAGATTTTGTCATCAGCAGCCACATACAAATGGATGAAGACAGAGCTGCTGTATTGGCCACGAAGAGTTGCCAAGGCTTGGACTAAGCTGAACCTCCTTTCTGACCACAGCCCTTCAGGTCCAATATTGGATTCCAGCACAGGCCAGCGGAAAGGTGAATGTTTCAGTATACTTAACAGGGGTTTCACATCGGCTTTTTCAATTTTATCTGAAATGTCAAAGTGTGGCAACAATTACATTCCAGACAATTCAAGTGCAGCAGCAGCCACACAAGACATAGATTTATTGGCATCGATTGATTTCCAGGCAAGGCAACCACAATAGCTGAAACTCAAAGCCTCTGCTCTGCCTGTGAGCACAGCAGCATGGAAGTCCAATCCTGTTTATCTCTATCAAGAATAAGAGAAGCAAGTCAGTGCCTTTCAAGAAAGGCAAAGGCTGGCATTAAGCAAATTTTTTTTTAAAAAAAAAACACCTCCTTGCTTAGGAATTAGCATAGAAACTTCACTGTTTTTGGGGAGGGGGGGTTACTGATCATAATCAAAGCTAGACAGGCAGCATCAGGGCACCAAGGGTCTAGAGCAGATGGTCTCACTTGATGGCAGTCAGACAGAGGCCATGCTGGAAGAAAACTGCAGGAAATAAATCCTGAAAGAGTCAGGACAAAGGGGACTTCCAAGCCTTATTTCACCTGTGCAGCTACCTAAGAGCAGTGATGTGTCCTGAATTACATTACCTTACAGCACCATTTACAAGCTGAGGAGAAGCATTCTGCAAAGATGGCTAACTTGCTTGACATGCAGATACCAAAGCTAAAGAGTTCAGGGCTGTCTATACCCATCCCTAAGGTAGAGTTCTGATGAAACAGTTTTAGAGAAATGTAGAAGGTGATGAGCAACAGGCTCTTGAAAATATCAGTATGAGAATTTCATCAGAGGATTCCTCTGATTTACTAACCCCAGGCACTAACCCCACAACCCTGGGGGCACAGTTTAACATCCTTTTGAACAGGTAAATGTCTCTTCATAGTGCTGTCAAGCAGACGTTTCTCTAAAACTGACTTCTTGTGCCTGGGTGTACCTCAGTCTCAACAGCCAGCTTCAGGTGTGGAAAAGACCCTCTGCCTTCAGTTGAATCCATATCAGCAAAATCCATGCATCTGCACAGAGCTTTACAGAGCTCTGCAGAGAGATAAAAAGCCTGCCTTTATAAATGCAGGGAGTACATCTATGCCCTCCTCAAATCAATCCACTTACTCTCATTCATGCAGGATGCATAAAGGATCTTGGCCTTCTGTACAGCTTCACTGTCTCGTCTTTTGCTGATGGGTTTCTCTAGCAATGCTGAAAAAACAAATAATTTTTTTTCAATACTTTGGAAAACATTGACACTGTTTGCCTGTTTCAGCATTTGGCTTAATCATAGCACTTGTTTAATTACGTATGAGGCTCCATGCGTACTTTCTTAAGCAGTAGCACAGACATAATGGCACCTTTTTCAATCCCCAACAAAGAATAATTTTTTTTTATTTATTTACTTTAAAGAGAACTGATATAAAGCCAAATGACAGATGCAGCTTGTTACTCATCCTCACAACCAGCTACCCTCAGCAACTGAGGTGACAGGCAGTCGTGGGGTGAGAGTGGGAACCAACACACAGAGGAGGGAGTCAGGAATTTTTTCAAGTGGCTCAGCTTCTGGTGCTGGCACATTATGAAATCAGGACCTAACCGGAATGTTACAGGTTCCTAGATGAAAGCTGTAAATCAGCCATGATGCAGCTGCAGATAAAAAGTACTGTGTCTAAATGTAGAGGCAGATGAACTTCAGAGAGATCTGTCAGCTCAGCTGCTGCACAGCACAAGCACTTCCATGGCCAAGAGAAGCAGGTAACTCTTGAGCACAGCAGAGGAACAGGGCTGGCAAACTCTCTTGGACTTTGTCCGGTTTTGCAAGACCCAAGCAGGTCCTGCACAGCCTTACCTTATTGCTACTGGGACCACTGGAAGGAGTGGCTTTGCTGGTATCAAGTTCCTTCTCTTGTGTGCTCAGCCAGAGCTAAACAGCCTAGAAAAATTCAAGACTCCCTTCCCTGCACCAAAATACCACCCAGGGCTCTGGGTTTCAAATGAGCAGAGGCAGCACAGCGCAAACGTGCTGAGAAGCATGCTCCACACAAAAGGGAGAACAAAGGGCAGTACCAGAGTCCCAGAGGTCTGTGAATGCAGAGAACCACTGAGACTTGACAGCCATGTCAAGACCAGAAAGCTCCCACACAGAGCTGGATCAAGGTCAATGCAACGTTATTCCTCTTCCAGGACTGGCTGGGGACATGCAGAGTACTGGAGAGGTGGTGGTACTGACATGCAAAAGCAGCACCCTCCTGCAAACAGTGGCAGCTGCTCACTCTCCAGCCCTGCTCTTTCCAGCAGCTTGGCAGAGTCTACCGTGCAATGCCTCTTTCTCCTGGGAAGCAAAAGGTGGGTTTGACTGCTGGGTTCTATAGCTGAGAACAGCCTGGGTTTGAACAGCTTGTCTCAGTATTAGTTAGGAGCTCACTGCTTGAGGCAGGATTTTAAGGCATTTTTTTCCAAAAATTTCCATAGCACCCTCAGGAACCAGCCATGCTGCCCCTCTTAGATATTCCCCTCCTGATCCCATGTGAGCACTCAGGGGACCATAATGCAGACCTCGAACTGTTTATTACTTTATTACTCAAGGAATACCATAGTGATGAGCAAATGCCACTTGTTCTCTCTCACAAATACCTTTTCTCCTTAAAAAAACAAACAAAGAAAGAAACAACCCCATTGCCCAATTCTTTTGCTTAGATCCTAAAGAAATTTAATGAGATTATTCCTTTTTAGTCACAAATAAGATTTTTCCACAAAAATACTTCTGAAGAGGATAGCTTTGGGTTCAAATCCTCTAATATTTCCCAATTTGTTAAACACACTATAATGCAAATCATCAATATATATGTTTAGCGTGCACAATTCTTAGCAGCATAATCAGACCTGTTCACATTTTTAAAATGGCATTTTAAAATAAATGATAAATGAATCCTCCATAAAATTAAGGATGAAAAATTACCCTCCCATTAAAGCCATTACAGTAATTTCTGTCTTTGCCAGTGAGCTGTACAACCATGAAGTTTTGAAGCTAATAAAATCCAATGGCTAAAGCTCAAGAGAGAAGCAGATTATAAGAGCCAATAAAATCAACTCTAGAGATACAACTGCATCAAATTGTGTTAAAATCAGACCTGGTGTTTTTCCATCAAACCGTGTCATTAATGTGACATCTACCCCACCTCACTCCTGCAGAGAGTGTGGTGGGGTAAATGTTGCCAACTTGCTCAGAATTCTTTTATGAAGACAATTCTCAGTTCAGATAACATCAAATCCAGTGATCAAACATGAAAGACTTAATAAGATGTTTGAATCCTGTGGACACGGAAATAAGGGGTGTGATCCATGGATGGTCTTTAGGCTACGGAGGTTTCCCAGGCTTAACCTCAAGTTTTCAGAAAGACTTAGAGGCTCAAACTTGGAGCACTGCTCACATCCACATGATTCCTACATTAGCTAAAATAAAATCCAAATACAAGATTTAGAAATTTGCTTCTTATTTAGCTCAGAAATACATATGGATTTTACATGTCCTTGAGCACTTAAATTCTTAAAGATGAATAGCAAGAAAAGGCAAGAGCAGCAAGAAAAGGGAAGAGCACAGCACACTGATCAAAGATATATGTAATCAATTAGTCTAGAGGTTGTTTATTCATGGAAAGAAAGTCACTCCTGTGACTGAAATCAATGTAGGCCCATCAAGCTCTCTCTAAATTAGCAATATTGGGTCCTGTGAGTAGCCTGGCTGCATCTGCAGGCTCTGACAAACCCACTCCATACAGAGCATATCTGTTTGTGTGGGTCAACGCACACTGCTCTCTACAGGGCAGCCTTTGGGGGGGCAGCAGCTCAGTCTCTGCTCTCCCAGGACTCCGCAAGCAGAACAAACCTGCCCCAGGCCATCCCACACTCTGAGCAGTGCTTCACCTCCTGACACATGACATGGATTTCAGGCTCTCATCTACAGTAAGAGAAATGCCAGCCAGTGACACACAGAGAGCAAATTCAGCCCCTCTGAAAAAATTCACCTGAACTATAGCGGTCTGGGAGAATTGTCTTTCCACTCTGAAAAACTGAATAGCTTCAGATATTTTTTGTTTTGACACCAAAATGTAAGCAAAACCGTCGTTGTCTTTCAAGGGATAGGAAGAGGAAGACCACCAAAGACCAGTTAATGTTGCTGTGCCTCATAAGATACCACAGATTTGCTTTAGTTTTTTACTTTGCCTTTCCAAGCTCCAACTCTCACACCTCCCTAAGGAACTGTGGGTATTTATATAAATCCACTGAGAAGTTCAGTCTGATAGGCTTTCCTTAAGCACAGTTTCCTTAAACTCTGACCTAGTTAGGGAGATCAGGACTACCAACATTTTGACTAAAACAGCTCACTTAGCACTGAGAAGAACATTGAGCTTATTCTTGGAGCTGTCTTGCTTGCTTGCTTTCTTGTTTCAAACTAAAAGTTCTAATTCCTTAAAGCAATCTTACATTTTAGGACACCAAAATTGTACCTCTAAAGAAGAATTGTTAGGAATAAATAGTTTTGATCAGATTAGGAAATACACATCACGCCAACAATATTGAAAAGACACCCTTAAAATAACAGCTCACTTGTCAGCTCTCAATTGAATGATACAGCACTAGACATAGAATAGCAATCTGACTGCAGAGGTTAAAAAGAAACCACAACCTAAGCTGATTTCCAGGCATCTGAAAAAGCACAGAATTGTTATTAACATCAACAAAAATGTGGCAATTTATTGCTGCTACTGAGTTATGCCACTACCCTGCCTACAAAGCAAAACATCATAGCCAAAAATCACCAGGACAAACAAAGTGAACCAGCATAGCTTAAGCAAGCTGAATATACCGTTTGGATCCATTTCCTTAGCCAAATATCAAAAATACATTTGAATGGTTTTTTTTTTTTTTTTAGCAAAATAGCTCTTTTTCAACTACATCTTTCACTTTTAAATTATTTCCAAAGTCGTTCTCTTCAGGCTAAAAAAAGATCTTGGCCTCTATCACTGACCTCAGCACCTCATTGTTCATGTTTCCATAGGCATAGGATGCTCAAATACAAGATTATGATTCCCTTCACATAAAACTTAGTCATGGCAAGTGTCAACACCTATTGTCAATTGCACTCCACAGCTCTATAATAACATATCTCATTAAGCAGCTACCACTTGCATAGTCAGAAACTGGCTAAAGGTATTCACAATATCCTAAACTTCCCAAGGTTGCAAATGGCCTCATCATTCACTTTCTTGTACCAAGGCATTGGGGGTGCAAAAGTTCCCATTGCAGTCAAGGTTCTCGAATTTCTGTCACGCCAGACCAGGCAGGTTTGCATCATTGCACTCCCTGACTCTCGTATAAAACACAAAGTCTCAGCATCACCAGCAAAAAACCACTCCATAGCTGGGAGTGATCTTCACTTGTCTGAACTGGAAATGCTCAGATACACAGTCAAGGAAAAAAGGCACAGCTGGGCATGGGGAGCTGGGACGTGAAGGAAGAAAGTTTATATTCAATTCCCTTCACATAGTACTTTTTCAGGGCAAGAGGGCTAAAAAAGGGCCAGCTTCCTGTGGTTCACTACCCTCAAGTAAATAGCAATCATCTGCTGTTAAAAGTGAGAGCAAGGCACATTGCAAAGTAAGCTTTGCATGTGTGTTTATTTAACTGCGTACTATTCTAAAGCTGCTAAGGATAGTCTTGTGGCTAAGTTTTACCTTTAATCTTACTTTCCATTTCCAGCCCTTGTTGATTTTCCAGCCCACTGTCTTGCACAGCTTCACTTTGGTTTTCAACCGCCGTATTTTATTTATGGCACCAAGAAATCCCGTACCTTTCCTTCCTCTGACTTGGACTGCATGAAAAAGGATTGTAAAGCCAGATTTGCAGAGAAAAGAAACATGCACTCCCATCTATTCAGATTAGAAATATTTATTCAATTTATCAGTGTCCTGATCAGATTGTATATATATATATATATATATATATATATATATATATATATATATACAATATATATATATTGTATACCATATCAGACAGTTTTCTATATATATAGTTGAAATCCTGAAAAACACTATGTTATTCATGAGGATATTTCCTATTCTAGTGAGGAAAATAAAAGTTTTCTCTGCACTTTACAACCCTGGATATAGAGAAATCATTCTGTTAGTAAAGACAGTAGCATTTTTTCCAGTAGTTTTTGTCCTTATTCTTTTACAAACATTTGCTCTGAGTAGAAAATGCAAGCTCAAGTGTTTGCACAGTGATATCTGACAATGATCTGAAATATATTTTTATGCTTTGTATCTTGAAGAAAAACAACTCAATGTGCAAACATCCCCCAGGGAATATGCTTGGACTCTAAACAAACAAAAATTATACAAGAACCCCAAGGGACATCCCATTTCCTGGAAAGTTGTAACCCTAGAGGAGTGAAAAGCTAGAAGCAGACAAATAATTCAGCATGAACTCCCAGGGCAATGTTAGAACAGACAGGAGTCTTGGACTGCAAAACCAGGGAAGTATCAAAGTGGGGAGATGATCTTAGTGTGTACACAGGCTGGTGAGACAGACTGGAACACAGCCTGCCCTTTGGCTGTCTGAATTGTAAAAACAATGTTGGACAGTTGGACAGAGGGCAGAGAAATATCAAAACGATTGAGTTGTTTCTTTGGAGGGTGTGGCTGGAGAAAGAGAAGGGAGGGACAAACAAAGCATGCTATAAGGGAACATGGTTTTTCTCACAAGAGATGTGAAAGGGTGATGGGATCACAATATCAAAACACCCTTAGAAAATGCTTGGTGCCAGAGAGGTCTTTAGTCTATTGAAAAAAGGCACATAGAAAGCCAACTGTTGAACAATGAAGACAAATTCAGCAGTGACAGTGATTAACCACTGGAACCAGCAACCAGAAGAGATAGCAGCTTCTCTGCCCCTTAATATTTTCAAGATTTCATGCTTTTTGG
Source organism: Chamaea fasciata (assembly GCF_029207755.1). Lineage (NCBI taxonomy): Eukaryota > Metazoa > Chordata > Aves > Passeriformes > Sylviidae > Chamaea > Chamaea fasciata. The sequence continues at coordinate 102,437,892 of NW_027094087.1, read as the reverse complement.
GGAGATAAACTTTACCCCAAAGTCAATTATGTTTTATCCCAGTGCAAACTACTGAGCTGCATTACATGGGTAATGTAGTTGTCTGTGGCACAAAAAAGGTCATAGGAAATAATCCAGTGGTTACTTCTGCAATTGCACTCTATACATTTAGGACACAGATCTCAAAGCACTCTTAGACATGACAGACTAAGGAGACACAGTCATTATCCATCGTTGCAGATAAAGAAAGTGAGCCACAGATTGCTCCCTATCTAACTCATGTCAGAGCCCTAGTGATTGGAATAGTGCTCCTTTATGAGCAGAAAGCTTGCTGAACTTGATCCACACACTCAAAGAGCTTGATCCTTTCAAGACAGTGAATGCCCCTCAGTCCCTTTAATTTCAGAGACAGTGGGAGTTGCTTGATGATCCTCAGTACTAAAGTGAAAGCAGCTTGTAATGCATTTCTTTTGGGATCAAACTCAGAAAGCAGCCCAAGGGCCTACACATTCAGCAGGTTTATCTGCAAATACCCAATGACAGAGACTTTCAATACTTGAGCCCAAAAGACTCTGCTAGTCATCCTCCCCTCACTGTGCTCTACAGCTATAAGAACTGAGTTTCTGAACTGATGAGATGAATAAATAAAAGAACTGTTCCTATTTACAGCTATCAGTGAAAACCTTTGTTTCCTCCCTAAGTTAGCACTATTATGTGCTACCTCTGTAAAAATAAAAGCCCAAGTAATCTTTTGGACAATTGCAGACGATCCTCTGATGTCAGAAGCAGGTTCTTTTAAAGATGTTCTGTGAGGAATTACCTCTTAAACGTAGAGAAAAGCCTTCTCAAACATTGGTTGGAGTTTAGCCATTAAACCAAACACACAACACATGTGCAGAATGTCATTCCCTGGGGTCCCTGAACTATAAGATAATTATGATTAATCTAGTCCAAATTAAGAATGTCTATCCCTTATTTCCCATATTTTCTTCAAGCTTAAGAGGTATGGCAAAAGAGTTCCTGAAAAGTAACCTCTAAAACCCAAGTATCCAACTGCACTTGTGCCACCGGGGTTGTTTAGCACTCCAGCTGTAGCACCAAGGCATCGCCCTCTCTTTGAACTCTCAGTGCACTGGGTTTCAGAAGCCAAGGTCAGTGTGGTTCACAGAGCAAAGATTTGGCCAGGATGCCAAAGGGCAGACAAAAAACTTTAAAACCACACTGCTGTTACAGACATCTCAGCTAGACAAATGTACAGTCTGAAGCAACAAGAGCTTACACATTCCAAGAGTGATCATTTCAGAATGGTTTTAGGCCAGCTGACATTCATTTAGAGTATCTGGTTTCCAATTCCTCCTTTTCAGAGTCCAAAGTGAAGGAGAGGCGGCAGTGGTAAGTTTCATTGTGCCTATGAGGGGCGCAATGTTCTTTCTAGCCCAAAACAAAAGCACTGGCCAAAGAATATAAAATTTTACACAAGACTGCTGTGTAATCATTCGACCAATGGAAACAATTCCGGTCTTGATGCATGAAAATAAGAATTTAATTAGACTACAACATTCCAAGATACAAAATAGTCAAATAAGAAAATCTGATACATATATATCTTTTTTTCTCTTCAGCTTGGAAAAGGGACTCATAGCTGGAAGGGGGTCTAGAGGGGAGAGTGAAGAATATTATATGTATATATGTATGTACATATGTATGTGTGTATGTTCTAAAAGGAAGTGACAGACTTCATTGGTATTTCAAGCTGGATATGTTTCTTGGGATCAAGACGAGTATCATCAAGCCAAGACTATTCTTAGAGTTAAACCTGTTCCCTCAGAGCACTCTTCTGAAAAAGACATGGACATCTGCTGTAGGCCACAACATTTAATGTTTCAGTATAACTTTACCCCACTGAGCAGGTTAACAGCATAGGTCAAACTCCCACACAAATGCACCTGCCCAGCTTCCATTTCAGAATCGTTATGCATCTGAAAGCCTTGGAAGAAGAACAAAGCAAGATCTTGCCTGCCTGGAAAATACCACAGAGACAAATCTCAGTGGATGTGCAGATGCCTGCTCGCAGTTCTTGTCTGACATCAGTGCAATCCAAGCTCAAATACATAATTTCAAGGCCTCATTAAATTCCTTTATGCCTTTAAAACACAGGTTCTGCTGAGAATGTCTCCTGATAGGCAACTTAAGTGTGCAAAAACATTTCTTTCCTCTAGTAGCAATTGATAGCAATATTTGGTTTCTGAGGTTTCCCTAAAATATGAGCTAACCTAAAATTATTTCTTTTTTTGTAAACTACTAGTTCTGCTAATTGCTCTTCAGTGCTTCTTACTAGTTCAGGTATCTTCTGCACAGTCTGACATGTGCAGTCTGGAGTCCTCTTCCCCACCAGACACTTTATTAGAAGTCAACTGCAAATGATTGGTTTTCAAATAAAAATTTGTTTCCAGCAGTCCAAAATAAGAAAATACACAGTCTCAAGATAAAATATTTACTCTCTCACAAATAAACAAAGCAATGAAAAGTTTTCTTGCCACCATAAATAAATGAAATACTTGCTAATTGTTACTGACATGAAGGCTCTTCTTCCTTTTCTTTTTGCATTGGTGGCTGTAAACAATTCTCAGTTTCAGCACAGGAAGGGAAGCAGTCCAAGCTTAATGCAGTACAAAATATATTTCATTGCATTTTATAACTACCTATTTTGAGTTTCTGATGAATTATAGTCTAGATTTCTCTACTGTTTCCTAAATATATATATATGGGAGAACAAACTAGCATAAAAGGCTTGCAAAAAATCTTTCACCATATGTTTAAAACTATCCTTGCCTAATTAAAGCTTTTTTGCTTTGAGTGTCTAAAGTAAAATAAAAATAGCAAATCAATACACCTTTCTGGTGTTTATAACACAGTTTTAAAATATTTCCAAAGCATACTTAATTTCCACTTTCATGTTTTTTAAATTCCCTTCTTAACCAGCCTTCTACTACTTTCTTACCTTTTTTCCCTCATTTCCCCATTGCTAATAATTGGGTCACCAGAATCGCCTTGCTGGAGTTCATAAGTGCTTGAAATAATCACTCAAAAGAAATTTCAGAATGGCAAACCCCTTGTTCACACAGGAATATGAAATAATGCAGAGCACTGGACTCCTCTCAGATTGCCCTACACCTGCTGTATTGTATATTCCCACTTCTTTGGAAGGCCTTGTGTTGGCTTACACAGCCTCAGATATGCCTTAGATATTAAATATTAAAAATTCCATATTTTCAAACCAGTAACTAGCTTGTTTGTTTGTTCTTTAATAAAACTACCAGTGCATTCTGGAGCTCCATGAGTTCATTCCTCAGAATGGTCCTTGTAGAGCCGATGCCTTAATCTAGGCTTGCCTTGTTTTGATAAACTGCTTCTCCCTCCTCCCCTTGTTTTATTTTGTGAGCTGAGGGGAGAGGATGGATTGGTGATTGGTTGGTGGGGGAATTTGGTTTCTTTCCTTTTTTTTTTTTTTTCATTGTTTTGATTTTGGGGGGGGTGGTGGGGGTTTTGGTTTGTTTTGGTTGGTTGGGTTTTTTTAAAGGTATTTAATCATGATCAAGACACCAGTTATCAATTCAGGGAACTATCTTTTTTATTTGATACAAATAATGTCCATCAGTCATTTTCTTGATGGCAGCATTCATCACACCATGGATGGAGCAGTGACTCTTGAAAGTAAGAGCCCCTTATTATTAATTCTTCTGATATTCCAATGAAACCTTTAAATCATTATGAATTAATTTTGCACTCACATAGATGTAATTAATATGAATATGTATTTCCACAGGAATTCATGAAAATCTAGTAATTAATCAATTCATATAGGTTCTAGTTCCCAAGGAACATAAACCAAGTAAAACGAACATATATTCCCAAATACCAGTTTCATTAAAGGATTGTGTATTTAGACAAATAAACCCAACTAATATACTGACATTTTCCCCTTGAAAAGAAATTCTTCAACTCTTTCCTTGAATATCCATTTTAACAATATGGAAGTTCTCATGGAAATAGCATTCACACAGCTGTGCTTACATAAATGCTTCCTAATGCTGTTCAGTGCCCTAATACATAGCACATTTCTGAAACAGAAACGTTGTTTGTTTACAGTTTCAGCATTTTGTAAATTCTCTGAGTTTGTGTATCAAAAAATAAGCCCATCATGTGAATTCCTCCAAAAGTCAACATAACTGTACACAAGCTGTGACCAAGCCAAAAATTGTTTCATAAAGAGATGAGAGCCTCTGTTCATAAATTTAATTTCAATAATAAATCTTACTCTTTTGAGTAGAATTGCCCTCTTCCCTGCCCTGCCCCTCTGGCCTCCCAGTATTATGCTTTAGGAGATAACACATGTCATTATAATTTTTTGGCTAGAGATTTTAAACCATATTTAGACCAGAAGATTTCAAATTTCCCAATCGTTACAATATAGGTGGAGCTCCATACTAAATGACAGCATTACATTTACTTCATTACAATAATATTTTCAACATGCACTTGTGGGATTTTTTTTGACAAAAAAGGGAATCGGATGTCATGGGTTGCTGCACCTTCCAAGGTATCAATCCTCATTCTGTAAAATTACCCACCCAAACACAGCCACCAAAAATTTTGAAATTCAGTATCTGCAAGTATGAGTGATATGTATCATACAAACCCCAGGCTCATTGTAAATTTAGGGGAATATGTGCCACATGTGGAACAGGAGTGAGCAGGATGCCCCAATTTGGTTCTAGGGGAGGGTTCAGAGGAGGATGCCATTCTAGTCTCCAAACAAGGGAGATGCTGTGGGAATCCTGCGGCTCAGTTACTGTGCTGCCTTTAAACCTCATTTAGGAACCAAAATTGTCTCCTGTCTGTACTCATGGTTTTCCAAAATCACCCATTACAAACACAATTTTCATTCTAAGCAGCCACAGAGCCTGGAAAAAGTCCTGGCTTCTCCACTTTTGACTTAGGTATTTCATTTTACCAAAAAGCTACTAACTTCTTGCCTGGAGAGATTTACCTGACTTGTGCCACTTATATTTTTTTCTTACAATCAGATAAATAAGCCACTATAGGAAAGATCTGGACCACTGGAAAAAAGTGTCTGTAGCACTGAAAAGAGATCAATTTATTGCAGAAAAGACCAAGCAAAACAGCATGAAGTGCTATTGCTATTTTCTGCTTTCTTTCCACTCAAGAGCAGCTACCCAGTAATATATTGGAATCAAAAACATAAATATCCTCTTTTATTTTAATTACTGCTGATATTCTTCCTCATACTTGGGACAGCTCTCAAAAAGCTCAAATAACTTTGAAGGAAACAAATCACAAGAGACAGGTCAGCTAATACAGAAATCTGGGGATGAGTGTCAGCAGCTGCATTTCAGATTTTGTGGGACACCTCCAAACTATCCCAGTGGTCCCAGGCGAGCACCAGTTGAATGGTGGGAGAAAAAACCCAGCCCTAAAAGAGCCCTGTGGCACAGGGTCCTCTGTGCAGGACAGCAACCACTCAACAGCAACAGCAACTGCTCAACACCAACAGCTGGGATCAGTCTGAAAGGATATCCTATAGTCAAACAGCATAAATTTCCAAAGAGATATTTTTACTTACAGGTTTTAAGCATAAAGAACTTATTTTTCAAAGGAAATCATTGCAGATTATCTTGGGAAAAGTTGCCTATGCTGCCAATATATTTTGCTTGCTGTCTGTCTCATGTTATTCAGAAGCCCACACACCATATTCTCCTAAAAGGATTCCATTTCTCTCTGGTTTACCACATTGGAAATTCCTCATTTTAAACTGACTGACATTCAGAAATCAGCCACTCTACACAGCTTAGCACAGCAAATCAGCCGGAAGTAGGTGTCTCACTGGACCAGGAACAGTATGGAGACTTAATTTGTAAACTGGTTTCCACAGTCATAAATTAAATTTAAAAGGTCTGGAAGACGCGTTCAGAAATTATTCACATAATTAAAATCAGTTCCTTTGCAGTTCTGAGATTTAGGAATGTTTGTGGAGTCTTGTTTTGTTGTTTTTATTTTAATTTATTGCTTCCTGCACGGTCACTCAGAGAAAGAAAAAAAAAAAAGCCAGCTGTATACCATTGTCCTTCAGACTTCAGAGAAAGGAAAAGAAGCTTCTGGGTTCACAACCAACGTTCACCACAGGTAATAAACACTGAATTACGTGCCTCAGACTTCCAGCTCTGAACTCTTCACAAAAAGCCACTTGCTTTTCTGTGGCAATACAAAAGCACTCCTAAAACCTTAATGGAGGTCCATGAATCAAAATGGAAAAATTCATCAGGAACACAAATAGCTTTGCAGTAAATTTATGGTAAGTGGGAAAACATTGAGTAACTCATAGAGCTACTGCAGTCTTGGCCTGACACAAGCCTGAAGCTGTTGCAGTTTGAGATCACTTCTGTTCATACAACACAGGCCACGACCAAATTATTCTTTCCATTTTGATGCACTCCAAGGGACTGCAACAGGACTCCTCATCAGAGGTCTATTGGGCACTAGGAGTGTTTTCAGTGTGAGGTACTTTTTCACATTCCTGTGGTGTGGCTGAAAAGGAAAGGCTGGCTTCACGTCAGGGACAATCTGGAACAGCCAGGAATGGTTAAGGGGAGGTAGTTGTACCTCAGTCCTCTCCAGGAAAGTTCTGTAAGGAACAGGTCTATAAGAAATTTTAACCCAAATATTATATGCCCCTTACCTAGATTTGGGTTGTAACTCAAATCACAAGTCTCTGCTTTTGAGATATTTTTGGCTCTCCACTATTATCTTCTTTACATTCCTCCACGACGCCTGAAATCCTGCTGAAGGTCACATCCAAGGAAAGACCTACCACTACTTTCTCCAGGCTAGAATTTTCTTTATTTTGTATAGCCAAGAGATCAAAGTGAGTTACACATGTGGTTTGTGGGTTCCTCTAAGCACAGAAAAATAAACCCAAATGACCCTCAAGCAATGTATGGAAAAGAAATTAAAGGGGAAATGATGATAGGATTTTAGCTTGAATGCATCTTAAGACAGCTAGGGAAACACACAGGAGCATTATATATATATTCTTACCCCATTATAAACCGAAATCTTAAAAAAAAAAAGGTATTTTAACTATCACATTTCATTTTGCAGATCTAGAAGAACCCCAAAATTGATGGTTCTAATCCTGATCCTTTAATCAACCAGAGATATGCAGACAAAAATCTACCACCCAGTAGCTCTTAGTTTTTTCCATTGACCTACTACCATTTCCTCTCTTTGGAATTCCCTATTAAGGCCCCAAAAACCTTCACTGACACAGAAAATGTTCTGCCCTTTTTTGAAGCTGCAATGTTGTCTGCTCTTGTGAGTCTCAAAAACCTCCAAAAACACACAAAGGAAAAAAAAACACAAGAAATGGAAACTAAACAAAACCCAAACACACATACACAAAGAGAAACAAACAAAACAACAACCAATGAAACAGCAAACAAACCAAAACACCAAACACAAAAGAAATAGAAAAAAATGCTTTGTTCTCAAACCCACTAACACCTAATGCAGGGCTCAGGACATTACATCAAATAGCTAAAACTATGTTTTTTTGTAAGACTGTATTAATTCTTACACTTGCTACCCATTATCTTCTTCTGTAGAAATTCTGTAGAAGATCTTCTTCTGTAGAAATTGCTTCTGAACAAAAGAAAATTAAGCTTCCAGAATACTGAAGATACATTTGTGCAACCTCTGTAACAGGTCTTTGCCCAAAATCCCTTTCTCAGGAACAGGAGCAGGCTCGGGAACATTCAGGGACCAGAAAACAGATTAGATGGCCAAAAAGTTTAGTTAAGTAACATAATTCTTTAATATATAGCCTGAATAAATGTTTCCATCTATATCATACTATCAAAGAAAATCAAATATGAAAAATGTGTCTTTCTGGCCAAGCTGCGTTATCACTTTAAGATTAACAGTTTTCTTTAATATGATAAGTATTTCAGAGCATAGAACTTGCATAATAACCAGGTCTTAAAGACTGAGGCTTTTTTAATCTACTGAATGTCCAACAGGGATATTTACCATGTGGTACAAAGTTCTACTAAGAGTTCTTGAGAAAGGAGAGATAAAATCTGCATCCAAGGTCTATTCAGCCCTATAACTGTTTCCCTATGCAGGAGTTCTTCCTCTTGATAAAATTTCTGCTAGCAAGGTTGTGCTCATACAGAAATTAATAACTCAGTGTTGAGTTAATATATTGAAATAACTCGAGAAAACACAAATATACCTAGAGTCTGAAGTTATGCTTGTTATTTCAGCTACCAACACTTTCCTTTTTCTTTTTTTTTTTTTTTTTTTTATTACCAAGAATGTATTTTGGACAGTTCATGAAGTAAAAAGTTAAGGAGGAGATGGAAAATGTTTTATTAAAAACACTCCTGTACATCAACCAGCATTTCACATCTTTGTCCTTGTCCGTGCCAAGACCCTCCTATAAAATAATTTTGTATAAACTCCCTTTATCTGATATGGAGTTTCCATTAAGCAAATGCTTCCCACTTGGATGATTCTTTCTTTGTCTTGCATTTTTTCTAGCTATGTATTAGCAACTTCTAAAAGGACTGCAGAAAGAACACCTAATAAAAATCTGGCTTGGCATGATGTCCTTGATTAGGACCTGTAAAAAGAGGAAATTAAGGACGACAGTGACAGCTTGCTACTCTATATTCAATTAAGACTGGCCTCTTTGTGGCTGTGGTTCATGCAGGATGTACTGTTATCTAATACAGCCCAATTCTGGCAGCAGAACAATTAGAATGAAAAGCATAACTTAAAACAGGCTCTGGCAATATTTTTTTTTCCCCTACCTTGTGACATCTTCAGCAGACTTTAAATGCAAATCTTGAGACCATATAGTATGTTGAAAACCAAAACTCACATTCTGAACCCAAATGCAGCTTTTAAAATACTTAATGAAGTGAAAATTGAATACAATAATCCTGAAGAAAGTAATTGGAGAAGGGCTTTGGTGTCTTCACAAAATCCAAAGAAAAATAAGTGCTATATTTAAGCATTAAACCCTAAAAGTGACCTCTGTTATGTGGTGAGCTCAAGCCAGGTTCTCATGTCAATTAATGTGTCAGTTATGTACACAAGGTGGGCAAAGCTCAAGCACACCACCAACAATATGAAATCTTGAATATGTCCCTTTTTTTGAATAACTCACTTCTAGCCAAGACTGTAAGAATCTGGCAAGATTTTCCTGCCTAACAATAATCATCACCCTTTCTCCCCAGTTGGTCTGCAGGGCTTCCTGGTGAGGTAGCCACGCTGCAGAGTATAGCCCAAAGTTAAGTCACACGGAGATTAAAATACCTTTCTTCCTACACATTTCCACCCTGGGGCTATTTTTTCCTCCAGAAACATTCTTAAGCAACTTTCTGTTTCACTGATGATAGCTCAGGTAGTTCAGAGGCAGCCTGAATGGCAGTGGGAAGGAAACCCAATACCCAAACAACCTCCATCTCCGGAAGCCTGAAAATCGCCTCTGCCAAGGGCTAGGTGAGTGTACTGGAAAATATCACTCTGGTTTGGCCTTATTATATTTTCTTGCTGTTGGCCACTGTTAGAGACAGCCTGCTGCCCTGGACTGATGATTGATTTTGAGACATTCCTACACGTGTGTGCTGAGCTCCTGCACTCTGATGTAACAATCTGCTGCAAGAGAGAAAGAGTTAAATCCCCTTGTCTTTTCCTTTTGGTATAATCAGTATCATTTCATCCCTTCATTCTTAACTGGTAGAATTCCCAGAATTCCCAGCAGTTCTATACTTCCTCCCAAATTCTGTTTATGTTAAATTCAGTATCATTCAATACGATTTTCAAAGAAAAATATACTTAAAAGAGAACATCAAGTCAGGCTGTTGGATGTTTTCCAGTGATGAGAACTGTGGAGATTTTTGGTCATCTCAAACCCAGCCAATTACCAAGCTATAGTGACAAGCCAACCAAGTACTTTTAGAAATTATCCGTTTACCCTTTAGTTTGAGGTCCACATTGTGTCGCAGCCAGGGATAAACACCATAGTTGGACATATCTTCAGGAATGGGGTTATTATATATCCAGCCATCACATGCAAATCGATAGAAGTTCTCACATGGATCTACAGATTGATTTATCTTGCTCAGGATGCCGGCAGCTGTAAAAAGACACTACATTGATTTTTGTGGAACACTTTTTCTTAAACAGAGAATTACACAAGGCTACAGTCCAGAAATGATGATTAATGAGAAACAAACAAACAAACAAAGAAGACAAAATATCTGCAATGAATCTTCTTGAGATCCATACAGCAACGACGACTGAACCTAGCACTACATGAACATGAGCTGCTGGAGCCAGACACCTGAAGACAGCCTCTCCATTGTTGCCATGATAGAATTAATTGCCTGAGGAATTTAGTAGTGATACATATTAAGTGGATTGTGATTAGCATTTCAGTAACTATGCAGTGTTTACCTCTAGTTGAATACTGCACTAGAAAACAAATCAAATTCTGATCTACTGTACACTGGAGAAGATAATTGTATTTTCAGCTCCCTTTTGTGATTGCTTTCTTACCAGTTACTACTGTCAGTGAAAGAGAGAGATCAGTCTGACAAGCCCAAGACTCAGTAGCTTTTCAGTGCCTAGTCATAAAATCATAGAATTGTTTGGGTTGGAAGGAACCCTTAAAGGTCACCTAGTCCAACCTTCTGCAATAAGCAGGGACATCATCAGCTAGACCAGGTTGCTCAGAGTCCCATCTAACCTGCCCTTGAGCACCTCCAGAATGGGGCATACACAGCTTCTCTGAGTGACTTGTACCAGTGTTTCACCACTCTCATCATAAAAATTTTCTTCCATATAACTAGTCTGAACCTATCCTCTTTCAATTTAAAATCCTATAAAGTGTGTGCCAGATATGGTACAACAGCATCTCTGTGCTTTACAATTCACTTGCTAGTTTTCTGATAACTGGAAAGGAAGAAAAAAAATATACCTGAAGGTTAACATTTTGTTTCCTATTAAAAAAAAAAGAACAATAACCCCTATGGGAAACTTTGAGTCAACCTAGTTAGACTAGTATTAGACCAAATTAAAACATGAATTTTAATTGTACAAAATAAACAAAACTGAAGCAACTTGAACAGTTACTTTTTAAGTTTGGGGTTGTTGCTCTTTCTCCCTCATTAATTAAGCTTTCTGAGTAAAATGTATAATGGGAAAAAAATAAATGGTATAAATATCTCATTAACATACTATAATCATGATATAATTGAGAGGATAAAACTGCTGCTTACCAGCTTCAATGCATTCTGCAGTCAAACAGTACTGTTGCTTCGGATGAAACTTTATGAGACCTTGGCTAACTGCAAAATGGAAAACCATAATGAGATCATTTGCAATGAATTTGACAACTGCAGCCAAATGTTGTGTACTCGATCATTCCAATACCAGTGCAGCCTCCGGTCCCAGTGCCTCTCTGGCTGCATTTATTTAGAGCACTTAGAATGTATATTAAGTAAATATTTAGAATGTATATTATGTAAATACTGCAGCTTGTACAAATAATTTTCCCCTCCTAGTCCCTTTGTTTTTTCCTTCCCCCTCTTTGTCCACAGGCAGCAGAGAGCAAGGGCTGTCTCTGCACAGTGCCTGGAGTGGCATCACTTCAGCCCTACTCACTGACAGTGAGCACCACCACGACACAAACAATTCAGCATTGTTGTCATCCTCCAGAACCCGGAAACATGGGAAAATAGAATGGCTTGGCTTGGAAGGGACCTTAAAGACCCTCCAATTCCAATGCTCTGCCATGGGCAGGGACCTTCCACTAGACCAGGCTGCACCTTCCATGGTTGGAAATGCAACACAGAGCAGTCCCACCACCCTCTGCAGGGCTTCCACAGCTCCCCTGAGCTGTGGGGCTCACACTGCCCTGCAGCAGCACTGCACTGCCCAGCACCAACAGGACACTCTCCCAGGGTCTCCTTATTTCAGCCTGGAACAAAGCAGATTGCAATGGGCACAAGGATAGCTGTGCTTTATAAGGCACAACCCAGTTTCTGTCTGAACCATCTCCCAAAAGTATTGTAATTGCATTTGCTTCCAAAAGCCTGGCTGAGAAAAACTATGAAATTGTCAGTTAATTTTGCTCATCTTTTAAAAACATGTATTACAACTGCCACTGAAATTTAAGCACAGGAATTGCTAATTTCAGACACTGCTCTCAGGCAGAAAATATGCAGATAATTGATACTTGGGATCAGGAAGGGAGAATCCCAAGGGATAGGTGAAATAGCACTCACTAGATATGCTCAGTAGGCATAAAGAAATGTCTCATTATATCCATTATCTTAATAACAGTCCATGGCAAAAATAAAAAAAGCAAATAACACCGAACAAAAAAACCCAACAATGGAATATATTATGGTACTACAGCTTTAACAGTGCTGATAGTTATAAAGCAATTTCTGCTGCAGTTATGTGTTGTTCAAAAGTGATATAAAAATGTGAAACATCATTTCAGCTCAGGATTTTTTTTTTACAAAAGGTCCTAAAGCCAGAATTGAATATAAAGCTGTTTCATCTCTTCCAGTCTCACAGTTTTAATGACAATTAATGACAGAAATAGCTGGATTTCAGTCCAAGTTTCTCAGAAAACGAGAATATAAAACTATTTCCGGACAGCCTTTCCAAAGCTTGCATTGGTTTAGTGAAACACATCTCAAACACCTTTGTAAATTAACCAAGAAATACACAAGGTTTTGAGGCATACAAAGATTGTAATTGGAATATTGAAGAACAGGAGAAAATAGAGAAGTGGAGATCTCCAGAATATGATTTTGAGCCACTACAATGATGAACTACAAATAATGGATAATATCCCTTTTAATTAAGTGTTGCACTCCTCCCAACACACCTTTTATCCCTGATTATAGGGCTGATTAGAATTTAGCCCTTTAGAATCCATCCAGGTCTTGAATGTTTGCTAGACTTTTTTCTTCGCAAAGCAGAGAAAGGAGGGAAAAGCCCAGACATCATTTGATTCTTAATCTGAAGCAGCCCTTGTCTTTTTGACACTTATAAACAAAAGAAAAATGCCATTTCAACTGGGAAACTTACAATTTTATCATTAGAATCAAATTTTGGCAGTAACATCTCCATTTTAAGTAACAGCTAATTTTGACAGAAAAAACTTTGCACAGTTTTGTTCTCTTGCCTTTTTATTGTTAAGATAACTAATTTTGATGTTATTACTTAGAGTCATGGTTATAACTCTCAGCATCCTAGCTTCTTCCTTGATAAGCCTGTTACCAGATTCTTAAGCAAATACACACAACAATTGAGCTTAAAAAAACCCAACAACTCTATAAGGGAAACAGTATACAAATGTACAGAAGCGAATAATGTGAACATTCCTGTAATGAGAGTAGCCCAAAGGACTACCAAGTCAGGAGGAGAGGCTCTCAAATTGAGATTCAAATCTGCCTGACTCCTCACCCAAGAGAACTGGAGAACAATCTGCTTTTTCCAAGGAGGAGGTGGCCCCTGCCGTGTCACAGCCCCCACTCCCACCAGAGTGCCACAGGCAGTACGAGCAAGGAACAGTAAATAACAAATCCCGATTCTCCCACATCCACCTTAGACTTGTAGCAACTATGAGAAGAAGAAAGCAGGAGAAAGCTACATATCACTCCTCAGACTGGAAAATTGATTTCAGGTGTACCAGAAACAGCAGATTTTGCAGACTAAATGAAAACTGAAGAAAAAAAGAACATCTTAAGGTGCCCAAAATGTTTCATATGGACAGAAAAAATTATGTCCATTTCTACAGTTAAATACAACTAAAAAAATTAAGCTCAAACTTACAAACAAAACCATGTCACAATGAAGCATGGAAACATCTAACTGAAAAAATGTTAAACCAAAATAATTTAACTTTTTTCCCTTGGTTCTTTAGGTTGAAAGTTTCAGACAATTTCCAAACAAATCCTGAAAGCATTTTGGTTGACCCAAGGCCAGCCTTTTCTTTTTCTTAGCAGCTATGCCAATGAAAATTTTGACACTGAATCCCTGCCTACAGAACATGCCACAGGCACACTTGGAAAACTGTCCACAAGAATTAATATATTTGCTTGAATTTTCACACCTGGCCTATGGATAAAGAAGTTTTATTTCTGAGAAGCTGTGATGGTAAATGTCTATTGCTTTTACTGCTCTAAGCAAGAAACAAATCTAGTGCAGGCAAAAAGAAATAAGGTCTCTCCATTATTACTCCCTGGTATCCTCTACTGCTTTCTTTAAGTGAAAAACTTTTTTAATTTCATCTAGAAATTTGAAGGTTCGAACCTGCTTATGGTTATAAAAAGTTTTATTGACTTGAATGGGATCACTAACACAGAAATTATTTGCCTGCAAATGTTGCAGAAATTTCTCCAGAGCAGAAAAACTCTAACCAAGAGTGAGCCTGGTGCTTTAAATATTCTATAGAAAACCTGACATTGTCTTCTATGTTTTGACTATAAACAAAGCAGAGCTTTCAAACAAGATCACAATATCATAAAGGACTGGAGGAAAGCAAAAGATATGCTCAGAGGGAAGACTTCCACTAATCTAGGGAAATTTGTCTTGGTCTAAAGAAACAAAAAGTTGGGCTGAATTGTTCCAAAAGAGGATCCAACTATGCAAAGTTCTTACACAATACAACACAGCTTCCTCTTTGGTTGGAGTTTCTGGGCATATTTATACTTCGGCACATAATTCCAGAAGCGTAGGCATACGCTTTCAAGTGTTATTCTGATAAAACCAATCTACAGGCAATTCCAAATCTGGGAGGGGGAAAAACTAATTCCTTCTCTGTTGCATCTAGTTACAGTTTATATATCTGATGAAAATATTTCAATTTCATCCTAGATACACTCTTTATGACTTTTGTACAGGCGACTTTGCAATTCATCTTAGAAGAACAGAAAGATCTAAAAAATTTGCACACATATGCACTATTGAGGCTTTCTACAGGAATTTTAGTCAAGCCCTAAATGAAAACCAAATGAAGGAAAATCCAAAAGATTCCATAAAATGTGTGCATTACACAGATTCATTTTCAGGAAACAGAGACTATTACCCCACATCGGTCACAACCGGTGAATCCGTAATCAGCATAATCTCACCTGCCTCTCTCCATCCTGTGCAAGAACCCAGTTCTGGTCAGAACACCTTCAACTGATTACCCAAACTTAAATTCAGCATTCAAAATGTTACATGAGTTCACATTGCACCCCCCAGCTCTACGATTCCCACAACAAGAACTCCTTTACTGATTCATATCCCTTTCAGGATAAACATAAAGAGGAGGGAAAGAAAAAAGAGACTTAGATTTTCACCAAAAGACGTCATGAGGCAGAAACACGGGCACCCAGCAGACAGGCTGGGGAGGGTTGTGCTCAGGTTAGTGTCAATGCTTTCACTTACCCAGGAAAAGAGCCGTGCCAAGCACAACAGTGCCACTCACAAAGACACCGAGGGCGATCCGAGTGGCTTTGCTGGCCGCTCCTCTGGCCTCGGGGACTGTCTCTCCTTCCATCAGGACGGCTTGGGATGTGCTTGCTCTTGCAGAAGTCTGGTTTTCCTCTGCTGCTGTTGTGTCAGTGTTTCAACTGTTCACAAACTGTGCCCATGAGCTCTCCTCCTCCTCTCTCCTATTTAAAACTCCAGGTTTCTGTCATGAACCATTTCCTAGGCACTTCCTGCTCTCTCCCTCTCAAAGCAAAATCACATGTAAAATAGTAGTTGTCTCCTCTGTTTTGCTCTGCCCAGGAGGAGGAAAGGCAAGCAGTGGCCACAGTTTGTGCAGCCCTTGCTGCCTGTGGAGCCTCTATGAGCCAAGAGCTCAGCAGTCCCCCTTATCAGGGGTTCCGAACACGAGCATTTCACAACGTCGCTGAACAGATGTTTTAACTATTCAAAGAGCTGCACACCCTCTCCAGTCAAAGCAGGATTGCTGACAACTTCTACAAACACAAGTCTGATGGAAGGTTTTCTTTTTCTCTCCTTGCACTTATTTAAAAAGACTAATTATCTGCTGACTAAAGCTTTCTCCTTTTAAACCATTGCTGCTGCATCATTTGGCTTCACCAGAAGAGGTACCCACTCAGCAGACAAATCCCTTTTTAAAGCCTCATAAGAACTCTTAGAATATCATGTAGCATTTTATTTCGGGAATTTGGTATGTGACACTGTGTGCCAAAAATCACAGTCAAGCAGCACAAAGCAATAATCAGCACAACCTACAGAAGAGTCCTGCTATAAAAGCTAGATCTGTTTTTTTCCAGGCAAGATATTTCAGTCCCTGCTGGTACACAACACATTTTAAGAGATGATCCTATGCTTCCAAGTCAAGTACTACTATGAACTTGGTGGAAAAGTATCTATTTGGCACTTCAAGATGGTGGAGGATTAAAAAAAAAAATCTCATTTATATAGATTTCTCAGTGGAGTAGACTTGATAGTCCTCTCTCCATGTAGCAAACTTTCTCCATTCATCAAGTAAAAAAATTAGCCATTTCAGGGTGAATTCTCTGAGTTGAGTGTGACAATCTGCCCTCTGAAGACCTCTTGCTTTCTCAAGAGCTGGACACTCACACAAAACATAAGGATGCAGGGAGAGGCAGCACCATGCTCATGCTCTCAGCAACGGTTTATATGCCTGAGTGAGTTACTTTTATGAGGACTTAAAAGTCCCCATCTCAGCCCCCAAACATCCTGATAAAAAGTTGCACAAGTAGAGAGAAGAAAGACATATATGCGTCACAAAATGTGTGTGATGGCAGTTATCAGTTTGGAGACTGAAACCTTTTTCCATGTGAGCGCCTGCACACAAGTTGTCCTGGATGTCACATGGACATAAAGGGATAGCCCACTATATCTAGAAGAAGACTTAGAGTTTAAAGGTCCAGAAATCCTCACTTCTCAGTCCCCTCTACTGCCTCACGGGGGTCCTGCGAACAAAATGCCCTCAGTTCTTATTCCTGTCCCACTTCAGCAGGAAGCTACAAGAGGGCATTCTCATCTCTGCTTGGTGCAGAACAGGAAAAAACCATTTGCTCCTTTTCATTTGCCTATTGTCCCACATATAATCCATTATTTTGACATCTACCAGCTGAGGCAGGAGAGGGAAAAGATGCTGCAGAACCAGGAGGACCATACACCTTCCAGTACAAAAATTCCCACTCCTGCATGAATGACTCCATGAGTGTGAGCAGATATCTGGTTATAAGAAATACTCAGCACAAGACCATTACCAGCACAGGTTTGGGAAGGTATTTGTGTGGCATTGGTGCAAGTGTGTACTCTTATCAGAAATCACTATGATCTCAAAGGGGCTGCCAAAAGGGCAGGGTCTTGACCCAGAAAATGCATGGACACAGTGTGATCTCAACACTTAATCTACTGTTTCCATGTTCCGACCGCTGAATAAACCAGAAGGACTTTTTGACATGTATTTGTTGTTGGTGACCTGATGGTTTTTCTACTGAAGCCCAACACTACAAATGCTGAGCTAGTAGACCTATACTGTCAGCTTTATATCCCTCCAACCAACACTGAATTATCATATGCTTACTCTATTCCTGCATAATTTCTAAATTTCAGGTTCTTCTCCCTTGAGAAGTACTAGTATGTACTGAACATCATGCTCTATCATTGTTCCACTAGCAGGATTTTGCTTTAATCAGTTGTTGCATATAGGTAAAGCCTTACAAAATGAGGGCCTTGTTACCCTTGTAAAATCATGGCTCAGGCCTGCTACTTAGGCCAAGTAGAAGGGAACTACGGAAGAGTGACTCAGCTGGAACAGGGGTAGAGAGACGTGTGAGACATGCTGCGTGACTGCCACATATCCACATCGTGGTGTATGGTGGATGGTTGCCTTGGGCTTGTTGTGTCTTAAAACCATGTAAACTGATAACCAGCTAATTGTTTAAAAAGGCTTGGTTTTCGCAGTAAAGCAGCTCTCCTTTGCACTGCCTGGGGAATCTGCATGGCTCTGCATCGTTACAATTAATCTCTTTTTAAGACAACATCAAGCCAAAAACCAAGAACAGCTTTCAACAGACAAAGCAGCAACCAGTTATTTCTCTTTGGAAATCTGTGTCAGGGGAAGAGGGAAAGGAAAGATAGGGAAGGACCAGGGAGAAGCTGGACAATTCATTCCCTCTCCCAAACACCAGAAGGTGAAGACTATGGGAACATGGAGCTACCCCAACAAAATCCAGCAAGCTCCAACTACAGGAGTCCTCTGGCAAGTCAGCTTCAAGCAGCACCTAATCCCTGTGGCATGAAAACTCACAAATCAGCTGTCAGCAACAGAATTACTTTTCCATGTTTGGGTTTGTGGGATTATTTACACTGTGGCATAGTATAAAGTGTCCTTCCCTCTGGCTGTAGAGTCTGCCTGTACTCAATAACCCATCTTGGTTTCTCCAGCATGTACAGAACTATGAAATTACAGCTAAACCATAAACAGCTGCAGGCAACAGCTGCAGAAGTCCATTTCTGGCAGTGTTTGAAAAGGTGCACAGAGCACATGTAAATTCGTGATACTGATGATCTGTGACAGAAGCCTGTGGAATTTAATTTGCATTTTTGATGACTGTTCTAGGATTTGGTTGCCTTACTTATCCCAAGTCCAGCAGCTCTTTGGCAGGTACAGGATACATGGCCACACTTCCTGCTGGAACTGCTAACAGCACTCCTGGCCATTGCAGCCCAATAAGGCACTTAATGAGGCTGTGCAAAGACTCTGCTAAACATTCATAAAACATTGAACAGACATAGGGGGCAAAAAAGTAATAACTAAATGCTACATGCTCCAAGCCACGCTTTGTTCACTCAGAATTCCACCTGACCAAGATCCCACTCAAACAATGGGACCACTCTGGCACTTATAACAAATCAGGGCAATGCAAAAAAATTATATCCATGGCAAGAGCTGGCAAACCCTCTGAAACATGCTCTGGGTTGAACTACAGCAAGTGTCCCAGCCTCTCTTCACTGTCTGTGAATATAAGTGTGTGTGCGTGCATGCACATGAATGTATACTCACAAACACACACAAGTGTGCGTTATCCTGCTCTTCTACAAGCTGACACAATTCTCACTTCCAGCCATTATGTCAGTCAGAGAAGAGCTCTTATCAGAGCTAAAATCAATAGCACCGTGTCAGCTTCTCCTCATACAGCTTAGCCCAAGGAAGTGAGGTTTGATTATTCAATTGATCAACAAAATCACACATATAGCCCGGTTTTCACTGGACCAGTCAAAACCAGTTGCACGGGTGTTGGTGAATGTCTGGAACAGCAAAACAGCCTGAGGTCAGCACATGGTCAGCCCAAGTTTGCTTAAAGAACCTGTGTGCAATGAGCCTGAGTACTGTAAAATATTTAATCTTTCTGGCACTTAGATAACTTCAAAACACATTAAAACAATCACTGATACTTTTTATACAAAGAGAAAAAAATCCCAGTTCAGTTCTAGATGTAAACCCCAATGTAACACAGGTAAAACACATGAGGTTACAGAGTTACCAACACATGAGTTACAGATATTGCCTCAGAGGACACTGTCCTCACGGTGCACATTAAAGCCTTGCCCTATCTGGGAGGTGCCCAACGCACGTTAGTGCAAGGACAGCTTAACAGAAGCAGTCCACAATCACAGCATCACAGCTTTGGTGATGGGTGATGTACTATTGAGCATTTTCAGCCCATGGTAAAAGGAAAACACAGCCACCATCACACTGATGGAAGCAGAGACACCAGATCCAGCTTGAGTGGCTTCCTCATAGAAACAGAGGTATATGCTGGCTTCATTGAAAGAGATTAACTAGCGTGGGTCAGAGTAAAGGCTATATTCCATCCCATTTCAAGGGTTTCACCCTGGGCCTTGAACTGTTTTTTTGAACTACGCAGCTGTTGTAGCCAGAACTGGGCTTTACATACACAAAGAGTGCTCAAGAAAAGCCCAACACGTTGAATTTGAAGACAACTTTACCAGTTGTCATCAGATCTCTGAATTTTATAAACTACATTCCCTTGGCTACAAAAGCTGCCAAATTTCTGTGCTGCAGCCAACAGAAACCACACTCTGGCACTACTTCATGTCCTTTATTCATGGGACAGATACAGCTGGAAATAAATGACTCTATTGTTTCCAACTGGTACAGCCACATCACAGAAGGCCACAGTGCATCTGTGAGAATGTGGGTCATTAATTAGCAATCAATTCCGAGCCAACAGGATTTGCAGGGCTCCAAACACTGCTGGGGGCAAGCTTTTCCACTAACTGCAATTGCAAAGCAGAAAACTTTGTTCTCCAACATTAATACTCCGAATCAATTTTTTTCTTTTTCAATTCCAAGTAGACTAGGCTATTCTCATTATCCAAGTAAAATTTTTCCCTGCTGCAGGAAACATTGAAGTCTCTGACCAAAAGGTGCTTATATCTAACCCAAACAGCAACTGACTATGAAACTCAACATCTGGGACGATTAAAATTACGCCACTCAAGTTTGCAAGCTTCTTATTTGCTGCTTTTGAAAAAGCACTTTAATGAAGCAATGCATATGTTCTCGAGCAGAAGGAACTGCTTTAGGTCTTCCGGCAATTTTTCATCAAGAAGCACATTAAATTCTAGCTAAACCAAACACTACTTCTCCTAAAGACCACATTCGCACTACAACCAGAGAGTGTTTAGACAGAGCCATCACATGGGCATCCTTCCCATATGTCATGCTGCTGTATTGATTAAACAAGGGTGCATGCTGACATGGGCTGTAGAAAGGCGTTCCAGTCAGGGATTAAGAAATATACATCATACCCTGGCATAACTCAGAGCAAATTTTTGTTTTTTTAAATATTATCTAACTATGTGCATAGGCTATAAAGACATTGCTGGGAAATGTCACTTTTCCAGTGATCACAGCTGTAGGTGCAGGGAGACAGAACACAAATAAGTATCGGCTGTTTCCTTAAAATATTGCATCATTCCACCAGAGCTTTACCCACTTATTTTGCTTTGTCCAGATGTTTGCTCACAGCTGTCAAAGTCTATTTATATGAATGGAAGAAAGAAGCTTAGTTACCAAGGAGTTTGTGTCCCATGGATGAATTTTCAGGCGTGCAATGAGATACACATTCACTGGCATTTTAAATTAAAAGAGGAGATCCACCAGTCCTGCACGTGACTTCCTTCAGCATCTGCCAAAGAGATCCCTCCACTGTGACCTCCTCTCTTTCGGAGAAGCACGATTGCCTCTGCAAAAGCAATGATTCCTGCCTGCTCTCCCACTTGGATCTCCAGCAGCACAAATCTGTCTTTGGCAGCAACACAGCTCAGAGACAGCTGCAGCCAGGAGCAGAGCAATCACTCCACAGAGGTGCCACTGAACAGGTAACAGGCACTGTCACTTCTATCTACTCAGAGCTTGCTTGTGCTAACTTCTGTAGGAAACCAAAAAAGGTAAAGCAAAAGCTCCTCCAAGTGCTCTAACCCCAAGGCAGTAGAACTCAGCAGTCCCGTCAGGCACAAGCTCTGGTGAAAGCTCTTCTCACACAGGGGCTCTTGGGTCACATCCCTCTGCACAGCAAATGCACTTAACCAAGGGCTTGTAGCAGAAACAAGACACCTTTTCATCCAGGCAAAGACTTGTCAGAATTAATATCTTTGAACCCGAATCCCCTCTGTCAAATTTGACTCAAGTTGGTTGGCAAGGTCCAGCATTACATAGCAAGGCTGGGTGGGAGAGAGGGGACACAGAGACAGGAAAGCACAACTGCATAACCTCAGTTTTCAGAAGAAATCAGCCTGGCAAAAAGAAAAAAAAACAACCCAAAAACCAAGAAAACCACCAACAAAAAAACCCCACCCACAAACCTGAAAAACTAAATCCTCTCTTCCAGGATATTGCTACAACCAGCTCAGGGTCTTTGTGAAGTTAGTTTTATTTGAAAGCATTTTATTCCACTGAGTTCTTTTTCTTCTTCTTCATCTCCAAATGAGATTAAAATTCACTTCGCACACAGCTAAAAACCAGAAAAATCACACATTAAATATGATGTCCTAAATAAAACGCCCCTTGACAATGTGAGATTTTATGTGTAATAATTCAGTGGAGGTATTTCTAGATATTGTCTGTTCTTGTCCTCTCTTGGTGCAACTCCAGTAACTATGTACATATCTAATAACGCTAAGCAGTAGCTCCTCAGCAGAATTTAAACGTATTTAGCCAGCAAGTTCTCAGTAAAGGGGAGACCAGAGTCAGATCAGGTAGAAACCACAGCATGAGGCCCCATGGGACAGGATCATCAAGACTAAACATTAGTTTTCCTGAAGCAGCAGAAATCCTCAAAAATCAAAGAGTTAGCCACCAACTATAACTGTCTTTACAAGTCAAACTGCTACGTCTCTGACAGCCCTTCCCTTAAGTTTCCAACATCTCTAGTTCAAATAAAGTTTTGTTGTCTTCTTTACTATTAACACAAGGTTTTAGAACAGAATAAGGATCTCTGTACTGTCAAACATACCCAAACTACTTGTTATAGATCAAAAGCTCGATCATTAAATGGTATTGCTCCTCATAAATTTTCACTAACCTAAGAACAAGTAGCTGGATTAAGGAAACTAATGAAAGAGCCTCAGTATGGCTCTAACTAGCTACTCTTAGACACTTAAATAACCATGCAAAGAAATTAGCAATACTGTTAGCAAAGTTAATAACAATAACAAAAATAGTCATGACCAAGCTTGCTTAAAGGGAAGGAAAATGATGCTGACCAAAGCTAAATCCTTGCCTACAACTTGCAGAAAAGATCATGCTCTTCTGGAAAAGTTTCCTTAGCTTCTTCAATATGCACTTCCCAAGAAAATGACAGAATCTTAGTCCAGTAAAAGACGGTGATAAATTCATAGTTCTTTATTAATTTAATGCTGTTTCTGTTGCTAGTTCTTTGAAATTGCTGCAAACATGATCAGCCTCTTCCTTAGTTGAACTGGTTGACTGAAATGAGACATTCATTTTCCTACTTAAAACAATACTCAAGTAAAACTTCCATGAAGATTTTGCTTTTAATAAAAAAGTGATAGATGTGGTAAGTGTCCTGCAATTTGGACTACTAACAGAATTCAGATTGGCCAGAACATACAGCATCTGCTTTACTTAAGCAAAAGGCTGCAGGCTGGCACTAAGTTTCTAAAAACAAACTAGGAGTACCATGGCTTTTGAAGCAGCAATTAATGAGAGAAAATATGAGCCTGGAGAGGCATATTCCATCTCACCAAAACAGAGAGAAAGCACTCACAGCCAAACTACATCTGGACTAAGACACACAAAAGGATTTCCTACTGGCTTCTCAAACCTGACTTAATTCCGCATCTGGATACAGCCTTCACCATGTTCAGGGCAGCTCGGGACAGAGGAACACTGGTAAGACCTTGATGAGAATTTCCATGTGCCAGGGGCATCAGAGAGATCAGGATCAGGACCCCAGGCTGTGCTGTAGCCAGAAAGTGGTCCCATAGCCCAGGATATCAACTGTTTTAAGTGAAAGCCCTCCATTTCCTCACAGGTCTTTCTTACACTTCTGAGAGGCTAAGACCTGCTCCTCTTACATAAGCCTTTCCTAACTTTCTTTGGTTGCAAGTCCTTCCCTGGAAAAGCAGTCTGAAAAAATGCAGTGCCATGTTCCTGCTTTTCACCAAGGTGCTGACCATTGCTGAAATTAATTCATTCCCTTTGCTGTCACTACTCACACTTTTCAGAGCTCCAGAACACATTACCAGAAACGCTGCAAATGCAGTTCACTTCACTCTGAGTCAATCAGATAAACTCACACTCCTGTCTAGGCTTTCAGAGTGTGATGCCATGACTACATTTTCTTGGGGCATTGCAGCCTTTGCCTTTGGAAAATGTGCTCCTAAGAGGTATGGGATGTTTTCAATCTCATTTCATAAAAACATTTCTGGCTTACTGCTTTTATTTTAACCACATATTTTTCTTCCCTATATCTGGGCATAAAAACAACTTTAAAACATAATTTTAAGTTAAATAAAATACTGAATGAAACTCATCCATTGAGTTTCATTGTGCATGAATCATGCTCATTCCACTGAGCATGAATCTGGATGCACTATAAAATATTTAAAGCTATTTAAATATATTTTGATCAGCATGACATAAAATGTATTTTAGTGTGTTTGAAGTTCAGATGTATTTGAGTATCATTTGTTCACAATTAAATGCTTAAAAATGGTAAAAGTTTTGTTCACTGGAAAAACTATTCACTCACTGCCACCAGACAGCCAAGCAGTGCTGGAAAGCCAGGTCACAAGCATGATCCAGACCTCGGCCATGTTGTTCTGCACTCCCAAAAAATACATGTTCAGTACAGAAAAACACTTCTACTGGATGAAGGAACTCACCATGGCCCACACAGGTACCCTGCCACTGTAACTCACTGAGCAGGGGCTTGCCTTTGTGATAGCATATAGCAGCACTTCTTCTGCAAAGGTATCTAAACCCATATTGCCGATTTTGCTTGCAGTAAAAATGAAATTAAATAATGGGCCTCACCTGTCTTTCTTTTTGAAGAACAGAGCAAAGAAGGTCAAGAGCCAGGAAGCTCATGTTGCATAAAATGAGTGCTGTCCCCATATTCTTTAAAACAAAATCCTTGTGAGAAAATGAGTGCAAAACTTGAGTAAATTATATTTTTAATCTATCCTCAGAAGAACAGAAGAAAATCAGTCCATGTAACCAAAAGCAACTGGGACAGCCAAACTGGTGACATAAAATTTTATTTAAAAGTTTTCAAGGTATGAATGGCAACAAATAACTGAAAACAACACATACACCTACAAAGCTACACCACCAGCAGACTACTGACACAGATAAAGCTTTTAATTCCCACTAGATCAAAGTTACTAGCTCATCTTTTACATGCTCTCAAGAGCTCAAATGATTTGAAACTTCTGGATGACTGAAATCATACCACAGAATATCTTTGGGTTGGAAGGGACCCATAAGCAATTCAGTAGATGGGGTCAGAGAAAGACAAGAAAAAAACAAGGGGTAGCCTCCTCTCCATATTTCTAAAGCAAGTAAAAACCATGATGCTCTGCAGGCTTTACTTTAAACATTTATCCCTCATCCTACATCTGGCATGACTTGCTCCTCAATCCCACCACCAGTTCCCATTCCTGCTCACCACTGAGGTCTGCCAGCACATGAGGAGCCAGACAGGTCTGTTTGAAGCACAGACAGTTTTTCACCCATTCATTTCAGCAGTATAGCTGAGCAACATCAGTTTTCCATTTCCCTTTAAAGTCCCTGCCTGCCTGTTTTTAACCCATCTGGTTGGTCACATGGCCATGGGAGAGCTCCCTGAAACTCTCATGGCAGAGGGGACAACACAAGGTGAGGCCAAAGCAATGAGAATGCCGAGATAGCTGGGACCATTGACATGGCACAGCTACTGGAATAAATGACTCCACAGGAACCCTCTCCCATAGCTTATAGCATTGGAAAGACTGGGTTAAACAGACCTTGGAAAACACTCCAGTCAAGAGAGTCTGAAATATTTATCTTTGAGAAGTTACAGCTAATTAAATTTCCATATATCTCATAAGCATTTGCAGCACTTCTAGAAACAGAAGTTTTGGGAGACAATGAACAAGAGGGACTCTACTTTCTAGCCTCAGCAAACCAAAGGATTAGGTCTGTATTGGGAGCAAGCTCTTAAAATAGTTCTAGCACAACCCCTAGGCTGAAAACACACACTGCAATACTAAGGCTTTGGCAGTAGTTTGGCTCTTTAGATTTAGCTCAAGATAACAACCTCTTTCATTGTTCCAGAAGTTCCAAAAGTTGTTAATATTTTTATGCCTCCAGGCTAAGCAGTCTTGAAAATGATTTGGGCTCCTCAGTTTTAATGAGGCTGTCTCTTGCCCTACTTACCTAGAAGAGCACTAAATTCCTCTCTTGTTTTCCCAGTCACACCTAACGTTATCACTTTTTTTTAAAAGGTTGAAGGTGTTCCAGGGAGACCTAAGAAAAATGTCTATCCTACAGGCCTCCTGGAGAGGTGGTGAATGCCTCAAGCCTGCCAGCATTTAAGAGGCATTTGGGCAATGCCCTTTAACAACACGCTCTAACTTTTCATCACTTTGAGGTAGTCAGGAAGTTGGACCAGGTATTTCTTTTTGTTCTAGATGTTCCTTCCAGCTGAGCTTCTATTCCATTCATCATTTTACCAGTTAGCAAACTCAATGTGTTGCCAGTTAAAAATGCAGGGAAGTGAGCAACAAAGATTAAATACCTCTCACATCCCAAGTCTTTTTTTTGGGGGTCAGATTCACTCCCCTGAGAGAAGCAAGGCACCGAGCTGGGCTCTGTCACTACCACCAACTCTACCCTGCTGCTACAACTTCCACACGCTTTTCCCTTGCTCCAGAGTCGGATCCCAGCCAAGGACCACAGTCCTTCAGGATAAACCTGCTGCCAGAGGGGCTGTAGTTTCTTCAGGAAACATCCACGCGCCCCAGTGCAGGTCCTGCGGAGAGCAGCGTGGATCCCTACCCGGCCTACTTCCCTCCAAGGGCTGCAGGGAAGTCCATGCTCCATTGGAGTTCTGCCCAAGGCAGCAGGGGAATGTCCCCTATGATACCTGCAGTACTTTCTCCCCTCCTCCTCTCACCCTGCTGCTCACAGGGCTGTTCCCAACTCCATTGTGCAGCATTTTGTCACTTCTCACCCTGGCCAGTCCTGCAGCTTCACTGCTACCAGACCCAGACACCCATTCACCTGCACCATGAGCAACCTCTGCAGCTGCCCGGGAGACACAGGAAACCCTTCTACTTTGGAGCAGGGCAAAAAAAAAAGCAAAAAACAGAAGTCTCTGCACATAAGGCCATCACCCAGAAGCCACTGAACTGCCTCCAGAGGTGGGTGAGGCTCCAGCAGTGGATGAAGATCTGACACTCAGAAACAGAGTAATAACTCCGGGGCCTCTTACAGGCCTCTGGGGGTTCACTCCGTGGGACCCTAGAGCACAAACCTTAGGAGGAGCAGCTAAGGTAAGAGGGTTTCTCTAGCCTTGAAAATAGACTAGGAAGACATTATTGCTCTCCTTAACCACCTGAAAGGAGTGAGATAGGGGTCACTTTTTCTCCCAAGTAATAAACAGCAGGACAAGATGCAAGGGCCTCACTTAGTGCCACAGACAGTTTGCACTGGCTATTAAGAAAACTTTTCTCCACTGAAAGTATTGTGAAGCACTGGAACAGGCTGTGCAGGAAAGCAGACAAGTCACCATCCATGAAGTAGATATAGCACTCAGGGACATGGGTTAGTGTTGGCAGTGTTAGGTTAATGGTTGATTACCTTCATGATTCTATTAAGTATATCTTGACTATAACTTAAGCCGCATGGCTGTCTGCAAATCAGCTCCAGAAAATGCCAGCAGATAACTTCCCTTTCCTTAGTATTTAACTGTTCTATATACTGTAAGAACTCTACAATTGTAGTAGAAACATTTTAATTCAAGACACAGGTGAAATTTTTAACAGTATTCAGTGCTCTCTAAAAAGAAAAGCCAATGCATGTTCCTGTAAGTGTTCTGTCAGTCTTCATTGTGATTTTAAACAATGAACTGTCAAAAATTTCCTGAAAAAAACCCTGTCATCCTTCCACCCCAATTAACTAACCAGTGGTTATAAAACATCATTGAAAACACCTGTGTTACAAGACATGCCAATCACTAGGAAGTAATTTCACAGGATATCCCACTGAGGAGCTTAAGTGCAGAATAAGGAAAAAGCATGGAATAAAATTAAGTAATTTTTAAAATCAAACCCATCAGGTCTGATCATTAACTAAATTTAAACAGGGAAGTGTTAGATTAACACTAGCAGCTACCAGAACAACAAAAAGCTTCATACAGCTGTACATGCTCATCTTTGCTCTTCCCATCTACTAAAATGACAGTTCTATTCCACTGGTGCATTTCTGTGCCCATACAAAGAACAGTTGCATAATGTTTCCATTATACACTAATAAGATACTTCTGTATTTGGGCGCTGCACAGGCAGTATGGCACATTCATCGCTGAATCATGAAATGTTCTCTCAAGTAACAGACACAGTTATCATGGCATGTTGGAGTCAGATGGCAGTAGCAGTGTTCTTTAATTATTATCATACATTTGCCAGTTCTGATCAGTATTTCCAGTTCCATGAGCTGAAGACAGCAGAGATACCACTAGTATCCTTCTGCCCTCCTTCCACGCTCAGTGACAATCCATGGCATTTAAATCCCACAGCTGCCTTGCCTTTGGACTTCATAAAGTTTGTCCTTATTTGCGTCAGTAATCAGTTTACCCTCAAACACTCCTTAATCTTAAGTTTCCTTTTCATCTTCATTTAATTTCCAGCAGTTAAGCTCTTTTCCTTCCAAATTACTTAGAAGACATCTTGCACTCATTACTCAGTTAAAAAAAACCAACAAAAACAAACAAACCAAAAAAAACCCCAAACCCAAATGTTTCCAATTTCTTTTCCTTCTCCATCCAGTACCAGAGGACAGGCTGGGCAGTGTGACTGGCACTTCTTTGTATGTCCAGATGTGTTCCCCAAATCCCCACACCACATCTGCTGTGCTGTCCTGTTTCTTGGTTCCTCCTCCTGGTTTCATTTCCCAAGTTCCTTTCCAACTTAATGCCACTTGTCCCTGCATCCTTTTCCCTCTTAACACTGCACACAAACACTTCCCATCACACTTCCAATTCTGAATTTCGCATTTTACTTTTCCTTCTACCTTCTCCACTTCTACCTCCGAAGTTCAAGTTCACTGCAATGTATGACCACAGTACAAACTTGTTCACATACTCCCAGCTCCCATTCCACATTCCTCGCTCCCTAAAGCATTCCACATTTCAAAAAGGCACTTCTAAACTGCTCAATGCTATTATTAATCACTGCAGCAAGTTGCTTACTTTGCTAGTTCTCTCACTTGCTCCCTTGGCATCTCTAATGACTTCAGCTACTCTTCTCTCTGTGGGCAAAGTTTGTCAGCTTTCTCCTATTACCCACAGGCAACATCATCTGCAGTCTCCTATTCCTCAATTAAAATAAGAAATTGAGTTCTCTTCCTCTCACCCATCCCCTCGCTCTGTTCCCTCCAGAAAGCTGTCAACACCTCAAACTCTCAGACAGCAAAAATAAAAACCCAAGATACCTATCATCCCCACCGTGCATGTAGGCACTGCAAAATTACTCCTTACTCTACCCTCAGTCTATATGCGAGACTTTTTTACCTTCTAAGTTAAGCCTTCCCCCTTTCTTTTTCCCAACTAGCAAGTCTTCTGCTATCACTGTACTTAATGCAGATGTAAATACTTCTCTTTTCTGGTTAACTGGAATTCATGTAAATCTCTGTTTTCTAGAAGTCATGTTTTTCTTTGCATGACATTATTCTGAGGTATGATTTGCTAAGGTTAATAACTTCTTTGATGTGTCCATCCTGTTCGTGCCCTTCTCCTTATGTCCTAAACTTCTGTGCCAGTTTCCATCATTCTCAAAGTCACACTGACTTCTCCTAAGCCCGTCTTTTCTCTGTGCCACACAATGAGTCACACTGGTCCCCAAAGCCAACTTACTGCTTTAGCAGAAAAACTCAAACTTCCACTTAAGAGACCTTCAAAGAGTTCACATCTAAAATGCTGTACAGAAAATTAACTCTTTCTTGGCAAATATCACTGAAGTCTCAAGTGATTCCCCCCATTACAAATATCAGTGAACTGTTCCATACTACAGAGTATCTTATCTGAGCATTTATTACATGGAAAATAACTGAATTTATTAATCTGAGACAGAAAAGATACTCAATAAAAGGACCAGGAAGTAACTTGACGTGACAGGGAAAAAGGAGGTACAATGGTAAGCATCATACCAATCAATTCTGTGATTTGAACACTGAATCCACAATGGATTTAACAATTCAAACACAAGTAACGACAGCGTACCTTTATTTTAACATGTGCACTGCACTGATGCAGTAGATACAACACCAGCAGTCTTCTCCTTGCACAAACTACTATCAGTCAAATTCCAGGTGGAAGCAGCATTTAGTGCAAAGAATAATTAAGAAACCTCTAATGTTAACCATGTCTTGGGAACTGTTTGCATACACAGTGCAGCAATCATAGCCATTTCCCAACTGGCCTTAAACATGGAAAAACTGATCAGCTATAGCAGTTTGCATTTGAAAATTCTAACACAGAGACTTGTTTTTCTTTTAAAAAAATCTACACTACAACAACAAATAAATAAAGACTAACAATGTGTATATATTTGCTCAGAATCAATTCAGCAACTTAAAAAAATAGAATGTTCAGTGTTCGCTGAATTGATTTATACTGCATCTATCACTTCAAAACACTACATTAAAAAAAAAAGTTAAAGAAAAGAAAATTCTTCCAACTGTCTTCATACCCTATTAGTTGAAGAGTTCGCAAGCACTGCTGCCTCTCAGCTATCAATATGCAATTCAGATCCCCCGGTCATTCCGAGAATCTTTACAGAACAGCAGTCCCTTGTGCAGTGATGCTATAGGGAAACACAAGCCCTGGTACAATGATCAGATCAAGTCATCACTCCTTGCTAAAAACCAAACCACTCCCACTTGTTGTGACTGATTTCTACATCTGCCAAGCTCACCCAGGAACACAGGTACTCTGAGCTCTGTCCCTGTGTGCTTCATTTCACCTACATGAGTAATCACACTAAGAACCAATGGAAATATTCATGCTTGCCAAGTTATGGATACAACTCTTTGCAGGATATCTGCATTCATCTGCAGCTGAACAATAAACTGACTGCAGTCCTGGACCATAACTGAAGTCTCTACTAGACTATAGGTAATAATATCAAAGTATTTTCTGAGACGCCTACAACAGAGCTAGAACACTCAGGGAAATACAGGAAACTTTATTCTACTTAGAGGGAAGCTCTCTTCTTTGGGAGCATTCAGTGATTCACAAGATGTAGGCCATGGAAGAACTGCACCCTGTGTATATTAGAGAATAACTGAGATCATTTAAAATAGTAAGACTGAAAAATGCTTCTATTGGCTATGCAAACTGAAAACATTTTAACAGTTTTAGACCAATTATATGCAAAAGAAAAAGCAAGTTTTGGCAAATTTTCTAGTATCAGTCTGGAATTCTGCATAGGCTGCTCAGATCCCATGAAGAGTTTATTTATGTGGGATGCAATAAAATTTTTCTTTATGTATGATTTAAGAACATAAAGGACAGCTTTTGTTTTGTTTGTTTTCATCAACTCTCTCCAAAAAAACTATGAAAATGTTGACATGGGCGTTGAATGACACATTATTGTTCAGGATTAGAGTGTTTAAGGAAACAGCACACATTTTATTCTACCATGGAAAAGTAGAAAATGCAAGTATTGGTCATATCCTTCCTACCTCCTTTCAAGTAGGACTTTTAGACAAATATTTTAGTTGATACATAGCAAACTCTTACAAAAATATAACTTCTGACAGCATGAGAAACTGCTAAAGAAAAATGCATCTTCTTTCAGAACAGAACTACAATGCACCCCAGCTTCTACTGATTTTCACACTGCAAGTGAATCTAACTGAGCAAGTGCCTCACACAATATGGGCCAACTGTGGCAATACAACCATGACTGACACTACTGAAGCGCACACACTTGCTTCAGAACATTCAGTACAGGTGCACATAAAGATAGGTCACATCACACCCACATTTCTTCATCCTCTAAGCCAACCTTTACTGCAAAAATCTAGTGCTTCCCATAAGGCTGAGGAGAAGATATGCCCAAATGAACCTCACTACACTCAGTTTCTTGCACTGTGGTGGAATGAAAGCCTAGCCTTGATCTTCTTGCTTCTGTACAAAGGTACTGTCAAATCTGTATCAGAATCCAAATAATCAGTAGGGCAGCAACTAAAGAACTCCAGGAGGTAAAAGGCCAAAGATTCTCCTGCAGCAGAGATTACAGCAATGATGAATGAAACCAGGGCAAATAAAAATTTAAGACTGGCTTTCTTCCCTTTGCAACAAAGGACATGGGGTATTCTCTCAATTTTTTTTTTTTCTTTTTAGTTATGCCCCTCTCTATATGGAAGCACTGCAGTGTTCATTAAAAAAAAAAACCCAACCAAAACCACACAAAACCCCTCTCCCATTTTCAAAAGCACCATAAATGAAAAATCTGTTGGAAAAACAAAATCAACAAAAACTCCATGGACCACCCTTCAGTGATGAAATGCTAAAGATGTCTTTTTTAATCAACCAGTTTGTGAAGATCTACAAAAAAATAAAAAGGATCACATTCTAAAGGTTCAGTGCAGTCAGCAGCTATATAGTTTTGCTGCTTATTCATCTTTAAGTTGACGTTCAAAAATAACACCCTAGCTTGTCAAAATATACATTTTCCATTTGCTTTTAAATTAACATAATAATAAAAAAAATTTAAAGAATTCACAATCAATAGCATGACTAAGTTTCAGGATCATCTACAGCATATAATTTAACGGTTCAAGATGCCAATATGCAGCATGTGGCAGGCCTATATGCTCCATGCAGCATGTACATTTAAGATAATCTCAGATAATCTTGATGCTCAGATGCCAGTCTATTTCTTCCAAATCGTGTAGAATACCCATCTGGAGAAAATAAGCAGTTAAGGAAAAAAAAAAAGTAACACTTGTACACAATTAAAATGCAGTTCTTTTTACTTATATTTAAATTCTGAAAACTTCTGGTAGCTCATAAAGGGTAAGCAAAACACTCAAAAGTGAAATCTCCCTGGATTCTCTTCTTGACTCAGCAGTTCAAAGATGCCTATTCTTCAAATCACATACATGTTCCATTAGGGCGTGGCAGTTGTAAAGGCAAAAACCCCAGTTTCTCTAAAGCTGTAAGCTTTAAGGGCAAGTATCTTGACATCCTTCACATTCTTTTGTCTTGAAAAAGTGAGGTCACATCTGCACTTCACAAAGAGCTGACAAATAATGAGAAGCAGGAGGAGCTGGCTATAGTCAGCCTGCAGTCAGTACAGGGTCAGTGTGGAGGCTCCAGCAGTGAACACTGCCTGGCTTAGAGACACAGAAGGGAGGCAAATGAACACACACAACAGAAGAGAGGCTGTGGCAGTGTCACGTGCTTAGTGTATTATGAATGAGAAGATCATGGAAAGATGTTTCCTTGTCAAGAGAGACAGCAGGCTTCACCCTGCAGAAACATTTCCAGGGAGATCCCACAAAAGCAGCAAGCACGAGGCAAATGCAGCTGGCAGAACCACTTTACCCTAGATCAAAAT
This sequence comes from Chamaea fasciata, assembly GCF_029207755.1. Lineage (NCBI taxonomy): Eukaryota > Metazoa > Chordata > Aves > Passeriformes > Sylviidae > Chamaea > Chamaea fasciata. The sequence goes on along the minus strand of NW_027094087.1, from coordinate 102,404,427 downwards.
GCCCCTCTCTCACACTAAGGGCTTGAAGTTTAAACTTCTAAGCTCCTTATATAACCTCGAGACTCACAAATTTAAAAAATTCTGAAGGATTATTTTTAGGAACGGGATGTTGCTGAGAATATGCATAACCCTCTACTTGGAATTATTTTTTCCAGTAACACTAACCAGTAATGATTGTTAGGAATCACTCTTTCTCATTCCCCAGCCTTAAAAATCAAGTCTGAGCTGTATGTTCGAGAATAGCTCCATCAGACAATATTTAAAGATGTGGATCATGCTAATCTGTATGAAGTTAGTTTCTTATTTTTGTAAAAGAAATAAGAAAATAAGAAGATACAGCCTTGTCAGAACTCCCAGGCAGCATTACCCTTATCATACAGTTTATCCTACATCACATCCACCAATCAAAAACATTAACAAAAGCCTGTTCATGAAAGGTGCTGATTGTTTCACCAGCTGTGAATTTATAGCACTTTTAGAAAACAATTCCTACAATTATCCTCAAAATAAAACTGCAGTAGTTCATTTACTATGAAAAAAAAAAATTAAGGGTTTAAATCAGAGCTGCCTTTCTGCTTGAGTTCATTACCTCCAACCACAATCTATGCTTGCTTGACTTATTAATACACACTCCCCAGTCTTCTTCAGTCTTTAAGGATACAATTCCATGTAGGAGGGAACACACACAGTTTCTTTTGAAAACTCCACAGGACAATAAAGCCTGCTAAGCTGTTCTTCATACAGAGTCAAGGCATCAGTCAGATTGATACAGTTTCCCTGAAGAAAAAAAAAGTCACAGTCACAATCAAGCAAATAAGCAAAATTTCAGATGAATATACACATTTTGACAATACTGCAAGGTTTCCACATATTTCAGAACCAGATACATGCTGATCTTAATAATTAATATTTACAAGGCAAACACTGATCAGCTTGTCTTCATCCTGCCTACAGCAAACAACAATTTGTATCCTTTCAGGAAAGGGGAATTATCTATATTCTCATTAGCAGAAGCCATCATTATATGAGGGCTTCCAGTTAAAACAGACCACCATGTGTTGTTCACCTCTAACATCTACTCCATAACCATTTTCTTTATGATTGCTTAAATGTATTAGTAAACAGTATTACAACATCCAGATTTTTCTCAGTTATTTAACATTGCCTAGATCTTAGTGTTTAAATGCACTATTAAAAAACTATAGCCTATTAATTTTAAACAGATTCCTCCACAAAGCAGTATGACAAAATGCATCAAATTATACAGAAGTTTTCTGGCTGCAGGCTACATTGTCTTGAGTTTCCACATTTTATGCTTCTGAAAAGGAAGAGATTCCTACAATACTTTTTTTGTCTTAAGGGTGAAACAACATACCATTCTTGGAATACAAACACATCAAGGATTACAAAGAGTGAGGAATTAAAAAAAAAAAACACCAAGAAACTAACAGCCCACCCTCCCCCCCCAAAAAAAACCGAACACCCAACCCCCTCCCCCCCAAACAATTAAAACAAAAAACCCCAACCAACTCTCACTTGCAAGCACTACATAGCTTGTCCCAAGATAAGTATTAATAAGAAGCAGAAGCTACTGCAATGTATACCTGGGATGCCCATCTGGAGAAAGCTCTAATTAGAAGTCTGAATTCTCCATATCCATAACACATTTGAAGATTAAGAGGTTACAGTGAGCTCACCAGAACACCAGATTGAACAAACACAGACTACCAAAGCAATAAAAGTCAGTTGTGTAAGAGCAATCAAAAAAAAAAAAACTTTGTCAAGTTTCTTGACTACGTAACTGAGTAGACTAGCAAATACTTTACAACCTTAAATTCAACAGTCTTAGGAAGAGTGTGGCAAATACAAGTTACTTGGACACTAATTTGAAATTAAATTAAGTTGAATACAGTCAACATTGCGTGATATACAGATCGCTCAGGTTGTTTTTATCCAGGCATAAGGCACCGAATGAAGACTCACCACAAAGAAGTATACAGTTGCTGTGGCACAGCACAGAGATGATAACACTAATTGTGGTCAAGGCTCAAGTATTGTTAAAGGCCCTTGGCACACTGACAGCCAAATGAATTGATTTGTGATCTTCTACTTCCACCACTTTCCTGAGGCATCTTCAGCTCAACCTATAGGCCCCAAACATGATAAACCAACTATGCTGTAACACTGCACATCAACAGCAAGTTATATGATGACTATGAAACTCTCCTCCACACATATGTGGAGTATGTGCCAGTCTGGCCATATGTAGGGCAGGATGAGATCTTCAGGAGATGTGTGACCCCATCTTCCCCTAATGATTTGGTTTACTAGCATGTAGTATAAATGTCTTTTACAGTGATCTAACACAAAGACTGCTTTCTTCTTCCCATTTCTGATAAGTAGATACAGAAGCATTAACTAGCATTTTCCAGAGTTACTCTAAATATAAAAATCCTCAGCTTTCCCACACATTTTACCACTTCAAGTGGAGGAATGTTTACCACAGAAGATAAAAAGGAGAACAAGAAGGAATTTTTTATATTAATAAATACACAGTTCCTGATGATCCAGCACAAGAGTCAAAGCCCCACAAAATAACTACAAAAAATGCGAAGCACAGAAGTTGCGTTAGAAGGAAAAAGAGTCTAAAGCAAGAGCATCCATCTTTGGAATGACAGGATCTTCCTGCTGCTCTGAAACACTTTGGGAAGTGTTTGTGTGTACACACAAGTACACAATTTGGGAGTTTAACTGACCATTGAATGCAATATCTTGTTTGTTCCTGCCATTCAATAACGTGTAACACACACCTGATTGTGAAGGAATGCAGATGGCTTAATTAGAAAAAGCTGTACCTAATGAAAAAGAATTAGCTCCCTTACAGTCACGTCTTATTCAATATTTTAAGACCTCTAACTTGAAATGAGGACCCCAGGAACCAAGGACTTAACGCTTCCTAGGTGTCTGACTGCCTATGTTTCACACATTGTGTTACTCTGCTAAGACTCTGCAAAGCTTTTAAATCCAGAAGCAGAGTCTTTCATAAAGACTTGTTTTACTGAGCAGCTTATTTTTGGCACTCACAGATTTTTTTTAAATGACCTTTAAATTATTACATGCACACAGACGCAACTGAAAGTTAATTTTCACAAAGCAAGGAACTAAGATGAGTTTGAACAAGTACTATCTGTGCTCTGTAAAACATACAACAGGCAGAGGCCAAAACAAGCAAAGGTCACATTTGAAACCAGTATTTCTAAACAGCTCCATTTACATTGCTTTTTCCATGTAACAACATCAGATGATAACTAGAACCAAAGTGCAAAATGTACATTCTGACTTTGGGATTTATACTATTTTTCCTACTTTTTATTGGTAGGATTTTTTCACAGTGTATTTAAAACATTTCTATTTCCAGAGGAAGTGAAAAGATAATTTATTCTACTCATCTTCCTCTGAATTTTTAGCTCAATTTTTTTTTAGGATTTTGCTCAAGTTTTCACAAGTAGAAAAGAAAATCTCAACTTAAAGAAAATTTTAACACAGCATCTTGACAATGGTCTCAGGCACATGATGTGATTCTTGGGGTTGTCCTGTACAGGGCCAGGAGCTGGACTTTGATGATTGCTGTGAGCCCCTTCCACACCAGGAAATCCTATGACTCCACTCTATTCTATCACTCTCTCATCTTTTAAAAATCGTATTTGGGAAAGCATTCCTTCAAAAGAACTTGCATAAAACATGTTTTATACAACTGTGATCACATTGCACAAACAAACCAGTACTTGTTTATTTGGTAAAGGAAGGTGTACATAGAACTGTTCATACTTGGGTTTGGGTATCAGAAAACAAATGAGACTCATAAAAAGGTATAAGACTAACACTAACTGAGCACAAGGAACAGACTGCTGCAGTACTTGTATAGTAACCTGTTATTATCCAGGGGATTGTGGTGGGGTTTTTTTTGGTTCAGTTGCCCTTTACCAAACATATCATTTTGTTTCAACATCAGACTGAATGCAAAAGAAAGCTAAAAAACAACCTGTGTGTGTAATTTGAATCTTAAATAGGAACACTGCTAGGTAATTTACAGAGCACACCACTATTACACAGGAAGTTGAATAGGATACAGAATGATAGAAGAGTAACCAGTTTCCCAAGACTGTTGCTTCAGTACTTCTTCATTTTCCCCTTTCTAGCAAGGGACAAATCACTGCAGACTCCATGGAAAACAAACTACAGGAACAATGAACAGGCCAAGAAACAATTTTTATTTTTCAAACTCACAATTCCCTAATCTCCAAATCAAGATCTTGCCTAAAGGTTCAGACAACTCACCTGGCTCTTCTATCAACCTTCTTCTTCTGGAGAACCACTACAGGACTTTATAGATCTGCATAGTTGTTTTTGTAATTATCTGGCTTTACTCAACACAAAGTTAAGCACTCCAAAAATCAAAGCTACAAAACTTAAGGCTTATTTCAATAAACTTATTGAAAAATCACTATTATTAGCACCTTTCCTTAAAACACGACCTGCTTTATTAACCAAGACTACAGTTAACACTATTAATCACACTTAGATGTTCCAGTATCACTAAAAAGCCACAGGGAACCAAGCCTAGAACGCAATGCAGAGATGTGTCCAATAACCTGTTCACTTTAACTTCCACTGCCTAATGAAGAGTTGTATGGCAGAGCAATGCATTGTTTGTTCTGAACAGACACCACATAACTCAAACAATAGCTAATACTGAATGCTGTTAATAAGGTTTAAAGCAGATGACTCACCAATTGCACGTTTTCAAAAAGCAAAATTACTTTTTTCTCCCACAGGGTTCAGCCAAACTTTCAAGATATACAAAACCCCCTACCAGACTCTTCTGTCCAGCCCCCCTCACTTAATCTCTGTTTCATGTCAAACAATTTGACAGGTAAGAACTAGGAGAATCATGAATTTTTTTTTACCCCTTAAGATGCATCTTTCAAACAAAAAAGTACTTGAGGCAGTTTTAACTTTCAGATTAACAAATCTTAATCTCTAAGACTTTGCTTAAGATAGATGACTCCTGAACTGTTTCACAGCCTCCGCATCCTGAGTCTGCTCAGTGCTTGCACTCACTTCAACAGCTCATGCCCATCTCCTAACATCCATTTTCCTGGGCTGCCACAAAGCATAAATTCTGTAGTTCCATGGGCTTAGTTTTTAGGTTTCTACAGGTCAATGCACAACAAATTTAAATAAGAGGTACAGTTCTAGACAGACAAAAAACATTCCTTAAAATAAGTGGCAAAAAAATGGTTTAACACTAAGTTCCAGTTAACTCTGCCCATCTATAAAGCTAATGTGTCCATCAACTGGTTACAGGCTGAACTTAGGCCACTGTGCTTCCTCCAACCCTCAGAAAGTAAACTAATGAGTTGAAAGCAGGTGAAAAGGTCCCTTTTCCTTATTTACCCATTTCTTACATGTCTTGATTTCTCATAACTTACATTTCTTATGTGTCATTGTCACTGGACACCTTTGTCTGTGACGGTACGCCAGAAAAGTTTAATTTTCATTTTTAGCATGAGTTTCTGTTTTTATTCCATAATGATGGGCCAGGATTGCCATGGCCAAGGTTGTGTTTTATCCTTTCTCACTTCAGAGTGACTAATAAGCAGTGAAACAGACAAACGAACAAACAAAACCCATCTAAGCTAGGCTTTGATTCTGGGGGACATGGAGGGCTGTCAAGGAAATAACAGACGCAAACTCAGCTGAAAGTACCTCCACTGACTGAACTCTCAGTAACAAAAGGAATGAAAATGACTGTTCCTTAAACTCTCTCAAACTACCAAGAAATCACAGAAGCTTACATAGTGATAATGTAAGTGATTCTTCCAGCCTCCTTTCATGGTTCAATCATGGAGAATCTTGCTCCCTCATTGGAAGTGCTAATTAGAAAGCCCACACAGCAGCCAAAAAAAGGAGTCTAACTATGGAGCAACGTGATGATTGTCTGGACATTTAGAGGGCTGTATAAGAGAGTGCCCAGGAAAAGACAGCTTAGTGAAGGGCCACATGTTCGTGTGGGAGACACATGATCCCTTACACCAGGGTCAGAGCTGTTTACTGGAACCTGTGAGTGGTCTGAGTTTCTATCCTGCCTGGGCTGAGTGACCCCAACCAGGAAGTCACAAATTCCTGTTCAGAGGTATTTTTAAAGGTTCTACTACATAAACAGACTGAAAATGATAGCCTTCTCAACCTCAAAAATTAGATCAACAGAACAACAAAAACTTAGCACAGAAAAAGGCATTTTCTTAGCTACACATAATCCACTGCCACTCAGAGACAACCTTACAACCAGTCTCAGCATCTGATAGAGCATGGTTTCACAGCTCTTGGGACAATCCTCATGTACTTCTCTGAAGGCACAAGAGTGATGGTTCAGAAAAACATTAACCACATATCACGCTGATATCTACTCACTAGAAAGGAATCACTTGGGCCATCTAAAAATCACAATTCTAAGAAGTCCAGTACTGTAAAAACACTTAATGTGTTCAGAAACAAATTGCTGGGAAGGTATTTAGAGATGAAAGTGGACCTCGGGACACGTCAGGGTCTTACATCCTCATCAACTCCCATTTCTCCCCACTGTGATGGCTGGGAGCCTGTACCTCTAACTGTCTCTCCTTGGGGAACATAATACTAAGCACCTCACAGACATGTCTTCATATCATATCATAAAACACTTCAAAGCACCAGCTTCAGAAGAAGAATAAGAATGGAACTAAGAGCATGCTATTGAACCTCAGAGTAGTGGAATTATGTTTAAAAGTTTTCACAAACAAGTTTCAAGTCTTAAACCTAAAGACAGGTTTCCAAGTTCTGCAGGCTAAGGGTCCTAAAGCTCATGTCTCTCTCTGCAGATCCTGTGTTGGCTGCAACACTTAATATGGATGATGCAGCTAGAAAAGCAAGGGTGTGTAAAGCATGGCTGCTACTCATAGAAGTTTTTGTTCTAAGCTGTGATTACTATTTGCACAAAGAAAGCATGGAGGCATTTTCCCCCAAACACATTCAGACAAACTTTAGGCAGAAGAGAATGACATCCATTAACGGCCCTTTTATATTTTTCCAGAGCTGAAAAAAAGGAAGAAGTCCCTCCTGCATCTCAAAATTTGCCACATAAGTTCTTATATCCCCTAGGAATACAAATAAATAGTCTGAAAAACCTTTCACAGGCAGAATCTCTATGAATGTTAAACTGCCAGGCAATAGCAGTTACCTGCCTCCACCTAGTGGTGACAGGACATTCTGCAGCAGCATTTGAAGAACACCTTGAGAATCACCGAGGAAGGAATCCCGAGGGAACCACCAGGTGCGTTAAGAGCAGCATGCCAGAAATAACTCTTTTTATAATCTCAGATAAATGATATCCATCTGGAGTTAGACAGTACGAGACACTGCCTGCTGACAATTCACGTGCAGATCAGAACATTCTCCAAAACTTGTGCAGAGCTCCATGAAGAGGTGATGAGCATTTCCCTTTATTTTCCCCAGCAGGGGCATTTAGATAGACAGGCAGCAATACAGTATGGTAAAGGATGGCAATTCTGTGAACACAATTCCACTTTTGGGTAAAGGATTTCTTCGGCATTGAAACACATGACATCCTAACTAGAAGCACATGATTCTGTTCAGAGTGCAAGGAGCAGACTACAAAGGACAGGAATTTTCAGTGTTACTACAACATAATGCCAAGGCAGAAGAGACACTAATTGCTGGCTAGTAGTCACCAGGACAACAATCCTTTTGATGCATTTTTCCTATGAGACATTTCCTCATCATAACAAAGATGAGGCTCTAACAAGTAAGTGGACATTCCCTCAGTCACTTTTCTTGATGATATTTAATATTTTTTGCTTTAGAGAATCAAATTGCAAAGAAGGTGCTGGGGGGCACAAGGAGTCCTGCATTTAAAAAACAACTGCCTTAAAAGGCACACGATTTCTTAAGCAAGGCCTGATATGTAACATAAGCACCCCGGAAGTAGATAGTTGGACCAAAAGCAACCTAAATCCCCAATGTTAATACACAGAACTAAAACCTGTGGCATTTAGCAGCAAACACAACTGAGCATTCAAAATCTTTTATGAGTTCCCAATGTGTGACTAAGCTGCTGAAGTTGGTAGTGGCCATGTATGAACTTCTGTCTACAGCCTAACCAATCCTCCAAGTAGCCAGCTTTAGTTACTTTAACTGAATTTAAATTTAAGTAATTTAAACAAAGTTATAGACAGGTGATTTTATTTAAAACATCCAAATAGTCTGTTCACCCTAGGAACCAGACTGTTGAGTTGTCCAAGGTGTGGTGGGTTGACCCTGGCTGGAGGCACCAGGTGCCCACAAAAAACTCACTGTCTCTCCCCTGTTCAACTGGACAGAGGAGAGAAAATACTGCAAAAGGCTCATGGGCTGAGGTACAGACAGGGAGAGAACACTCACCAGTTACCACCACAGGCAAACAGACCTGACTTGGGTAATAAACTCCATTTCCTCATCAAATCAGAGTGGGGTAATAAGAAATAAACCCAAATTTTAACACCACCTTCCCCTACCCCTCTTTTCTCCCCACAGTGAACTTTACTCACAAATTCTCTACCTCTTCCCCACTCCACTGATGGGGGATGGGGATTGTGGTCAGTTCATGCCATGTTATTTCTGCTGCTCCTTCCTCCTCACACTCTGCTCTGCTCCAATGTGGAGACAGTCCTCCTATGAACTTCTCCAATGTGAGTCTTTCCATGGGCTGCAGTTTTTCATTAATTGCTCCAGCATGGGTCCCCTGCAGGGTCACAACTTCTGCCAGGAAGCCTGCTTTAGAGTGTGGGCTTCCCATAGCATCACAGCCTCCTCCAGGCAACCCACATGCTCCACTGTGGGGTCCTCCAGGGGCTGCAGGAGGATCTCTGCCTCCCTGTGGAGCTCCATGGGCTGCAGGAGCACAGCCTGCTACACCATGGTGCTCATCATGGGCTGCAGGGGAATCTCTGCACTGGTACCTGGAACATCTCCTGCCCCTCCTTCTTCAGTGACCTTGGAGTCTGCAGAGCTGTTTCTCTCACACATTCTCACTTCTCTCTCCGGCTGCAACTGCTGTTGTGCAGCAACTTTTGGCCCTTCAAAAACCTTATCCCAGAAGCACTACCACAGTCACTGATGGGCTCAGCCTCGGCCAGGAGCAGGGCCATCCTGGAGCTAGCTGGCATGGGCTCTGTTGAACATGGGGAGCCCTTCCCACACCCCCCCCCCACTACCAAAACCTGGCCACACAAACACAATAGAGAGGGTTATTCCGTTTTCACAGAGCACTACTTTGTTTTTTCAGGCCCAGCTGGGAAGTGGCTACAAGAACCATCAAATGATATACTGATGTATCAAAAGCTCTGACTGCTGTCTGCCCCAGTATTAACTGTCTTTTTTTCAACATCTTCAGGAAGACTAGACTGCTAGAGAACGCTGCTTCTATACTCTAGTCCTTGCACTGGCTACCCATTAGTCCTAAGTCTAATTTTAAGCCACACCAATTTTAATATTGTTTCTTTCCCATCCTGCCATGTACCACCTTCTTGCTTTGGGACCACAAAATATAACACTGCATAGTTTCACAACAGTTAAAACCCACCAGGGCTGGTTCAGGATTGCTGTCCTTTCTGTGCAAGCATATGCTGGAGAGCTGACTTATCTCCTCCCATGAGGAAAAAACAAGGAGCTGCATCAGTCTCCACCTCAGCTGCTTCCAGCTGACACAGAACAACCCCCCTGCCCTCTGGCTGCAGCACAGCCATCATTTCAGCCTTCAGCACAAGCTTCCTCTCAAGAGTCCTTCTGTACAAGTCCAACAAGACCTGTCCCCAGACATACCTTTACCTTCATTCCAATAAGGCAAGCTAGTGTCACTGTGTATGCTACAAGTACAGCAACTGCAACACAACCATTTGCTGTTTCCAAAATATTTAGTGTCCTTTTAATATCAAAGTCTGCCACAAATATTTCCACTATTAACAGGACAGAAATGCCTGACAGAAATTAAAATTTACACTGTGGTAAAACCACATTAATCATATATTTCAACTACAAGATAAATTTTCTTGCCCATACAACCACAGCATTTTAAAACAGAGCAGCACATTAGAATTGCCAAAAATGTCATCCCACAAGTTTTGCATTTCTTTATAAACCAGCACAATTTTACAGTAAAACAATTTCTATATATTTCAGAGCTTAAGGATATTACTCTAAAACACAGTACTTAGATTCTCCACACATCAGAAGACTAGTTTATGAGCAGGACAAAAGAAATACAACTTCAGAGACTTAGACTTCACTGAACCATCTGCTGGCTCCTGTCACATTCTTGTACAATTGCGTACAACTTTGTGGCATTCCAAATTCAGGATTACCTGAAGTATTTTCTGCTGAATACCACAATTGCTATACCACAATTCTATTATCTATGAGGTGGCTATACTAATTTTCTCATCCCACTGCACCTATGTCAAACTCTTACACCTTAATGACTGACCAATTTCCATGATCTACACTCAGAAACATTAGCTTAAAATCCATGTATTTCTTCATGAAGTACATCTGCTCTGCTTTTCAAAGAATTGTTTAGCTGCAATATTCTGCAGTATGCCTTGCTGAGTCTTAAAATTGTGCTTCTAAACTCCAGACAAAAGCACTACGTCTTCAGCTGAAATAACGAAAAAAGACAAGTCAATTAGCAAATCCTAACTTTCATGCAAAATGCCTGATAAGTCATTAAAGGAGAAAACCAGCTTCAAGTAGATTTTTAGTAACTTTTGTCCTTTTTGTAACTGAAAATATGCAAATTGCAGTAGATATAACACAGTATTTTATTACATCCAAGTATCATACCTGTGTGAAGTATTTTCCATCTTGCTTCAGGACTTTCATTGAGAGGTCAAGAATCAACCGTAGAAATTCCCATGTGGAATCTGCATATGGGGAATGATTGAAAAACAGAACAGCACACTTTCGGCTTGTTTACTTATTACATATTCAAGACTTGAAAAGTTTTCAAAAATAAAAAAAAAAGCCTGGATTAAAAAAACCAAATGCAAACCATAGACAATGGCAATGATGGCAGGAGTATTGTTTTTCTTCACAGGAATTCTCTCGAAGTTTCCAATAAATTATGCAGTGAGGAAAACTTACTGGAGTATGAACTCCAAATACTTCTCAAGAACTACATAAGTTTATATTATTCTGGAATAAGAGATTTAAAAGAGTACTAGGCACTTGCTGGTCTTCTCTAATACTCAAAAAAGAAAAACAACAGATGTCTTTTTGCTCAGATTTGCTTTTTGAATGGAAAAAAAATGAAAGCATTATGCTGCAGATTACTATGCAGCAGAAGGGCAGAAATGTTGAAAATTCTCAGAAGTTTAAGTAAATAAATTAGAAGATTTACCTTCTTCTGGAGATGTGGAGATTGGAACAGCTGTCAGATCATTAATTACATAATCAAACATTCTTCCTTCTTTGGCATACCTCTTCAGTACAGGAATACAGTCTTCAATTAGAACCTGTAAGAATGATATATTGTTGCTAGTCCTAAAAATACCCTAAACTAACCAGGTAAGAGGAACAAATGCGGATTCACAGAACTTAAGACAGAAAAACTACAAAATTAAATACACGTTTAATTTTAGGCTCCACTTTCAACCTCTTACATCATATAGAAAGGAGGAACTTTGTAGGAATTATAACAATGAAAACACAAGCATTCCAGGACTGAAACTCCTAGATCTGTGACCACTGCTCTTCCTACCAAATGCTGACAACAGTTAGAAGATCCAACATAAGTTAAATTAGGTATTTGAAGGGCTACTGATTTCCACAGAGTAGCATGTGACTTCCCTGTAAACTTTTTGTACGTTTTTATTAGCTCACTCCTGTAAGTTAATATCTGACAATATCTAAGGGCCAGTAATGAAAACAGAAACATGTCAAACTACAACTGGGCTCATTTTTAAGTGCTGTCAGATGCAGCATAAAGACCTCAGCTGCAAGGATGCATGACATTTGTTGGGAGCTTTTATTTTTAATATAATAGTAGTGTAATACTACTATTTTGGGATTTTGCCTGCATGTTAAAAATAATTATTAAATGCATACTATAAATTCAAATACTTTCAACAGCATAGAGCAACTAAAATACACATTTCTTCTACCTTTTTAACAACATAAGGAATGATGTTAAATACAACATTCTTACTGCTATGCTCTCTTCATTTCTAAGTTATAGCAAACATTCTCCTATCTCACATTCCTCAAAAGATACACATACAATTAATTTTAGGAGTCTGAAGACAGAGTTAAAATACTTCCAAAACAAACTCCAGTTAACAAAATATACAAGTGTCATACAAAAGGAGAAAAAGCTTCTCAAACTTGAGTCAGAAGACTTGTCCCCAAAACTTTGCCATAGCAGTCTTCCAGACTAGGTCTACATGTACTTGAAATAATTTGTAATGAAAGAAAAACAAAGCATTACCTGGTAGCACTCTCCTTTCAGATTGTCTAAGACATCTCCGCACGTTTTACGCATGTGTTTTCTACACCCGTCAATCACCATTTGGTCAATGTTTCAAGCTTGTCAAGGCATAATACATTCCAGAAATAATAGAGGTAAGAGATTCTACTTCTTCAGAAACAAGTTCTCAAAGAGGCATTCACAAAAAAATAATTAGATGTGTCTATTAGTATATATACTGCAATAGCCAACCTTTTGTACTAGCCTATAGATTCAATTAGGTGATTACAAAGTGTTGATTTTTGGTTTTAACCAGTATTTTTGATACCTTCGGTTATCATTATGGTGAAAGCCTGAAATGTGAACTGTAAGACTATTGAAAACTCCATGAAGTTAAACTAGGTTAAGATTTTAACCTTCATTTTTAAAACAATTATTTTTAGTCATAGCAAAGGGATCCCAAAACCTAGGATGAACAATATTTCATATGGCTACCATTGGTTTACATTACAAACTATATGGATGTTGAAAGTTTGATTTGTATTGGTATTTTTAAAAAAGTTGGCCAATTTATCAATACAGTTCACCAAGTCCTGACATTCGTATTGATTAAATTTTTTTGCTCCTAGGTACTATTTTTTATAGTTTTCTTTAGGAAAACAGATGAACTCAGGAAGACAGAAGTGAGCCCAAAGCACAAACAGAAGACTCGTCTTCTGTTATTAGAGAAAGCATCAGTCTGATGACTGAGGCATTCCTTTCCAGCCTTATGTTAACTGCTACTTCAGAGTTTTGGTATGGATTGGGAACCTGAAAGCAGGTGTTGCATAATGATGCACAAGGATGTAGTCACTAGGTCTCTAGGCTCACAAAAACAGATTTCATTTCAGACCCTATCTCCTCATGCAAATGTTGAGACCTGACAGGTAACTGTGCTCAGTGCTAAGGTATCAGCAGAAAGCTCAGGTTGATATGAATGATGGGCCATTTGTAAAAGGATATCTCTACCATAGTAACCATCTTTGGCTTCAGTTTGACTATCTCATATAGTATACCTCCATCACCACCTCCTAGGATTAGCACTTCTTTCCCAGTGTAATCTTCCTTTCCACTGCCCATTATGGCTTGAGTATATGCCAGGTCACTTTCTGCCAGATCTGAATGGAAGAAAGAATTGGACAGAAATATTAAATCTTCAGTAATTCTCATTAACTGGTATTAATCCAGAGGTAATACAATACAGACCAAAGCAAGAACACCTACAGAAATAACCTGGCTCTCAGAGACAGTCCAAGTAATGAGATTCTTCTCAGAATCCCACACAGGATTTTTTCAGTTCTCCACATGAACCCAACAATGCCCACCTCAGCACTAGGAAGTACTGTGTGCCAAAACAAAAAGCAGCAGAGCAAAACCATCAGTCTTTGTAAATTGATGCTCACACTTGATACTTCAATGGGTTTTTATCTCAGACTCATCCTGCAAGAGACAGATCTGGAAATTTTTGAAAATCCATTGTGGACCCCAGCTAAAAAGAGCAACTTAGATGCACACCAGGGGATCCCTGCACAGAAACAAACATGACCTTTAACATCCAGGTGGCTGAAGGGCCCTGCAGCTTGCCTACTGCCAGCATTAGCTTCAAAGCAAGCAGTAACACTCCCAAGCTACAACAACAGATCTGTACAAGGGCCAGGCTTTGTGCAGCAGCACATAGTGGCATATCCTGTCCTTCTGCCTGGCAATCACCACCTCACTTACGAGTACACAATAACAAAATGAGACAAAGCATCACTTCAAAATCCCATGGATGGGAAATAAGTAATGACATATTTCCCTTTCTACAAGGCACATTGTCATAGTGTTCAAGCAGAATCTCATCTCCATATTAAACTCTGAAAATTTCTGGCTAGAAGTACTGAGTACCCAATTTGATGATTTCTAATACAATTCTATCTGGATTAGAAAATACCTTGCTAATGAAATCAATAACAGCACTTTTCAGCTGCCATCTCCACAGAAGCCAGCTTGACAGTTGCAGAAAGGTAATTGAATTGTTAGAGGTACTTCCAAAGATTTCAAGAAGCTGTTTTTCAATTTCTTAATTATTCTGGTCATTAGAGTGAACACAGGTATTCTGTCCCTGGGAAGCAACGTCCTTCATTTACCAGAGTCAGTCCTTTTCAACATAAGAACTAAGATTTTACAAAGCACAGTCCTTTCATTGCCTAGATTTTCCAGCAAACAGCAATATCCAGCTTTAAAGAACAGTAGCCCACCTTCTCCTAAGTTCACATTCAAAAATAAAGGTCAGCAGGCACAAGGCACCACATATAAAAACCCTCATATAAAGACTGGGTCGCTATTTCAATTAACTTAAGAGTTCAAGTTCTATTATTTTGAAGTGTCAAAAGATGTTCACCAATAAAACTAAATAAATGGTTTGAGATACAGGTGTCTTACAGCTCACCAAGCAGGAAATTCCCTCAGATTCAAGGGAGCAGGATTATACACACACATCAGGTCCCACTTCATATTTCTTTAGAACTCCACTGTGTTTTGAAGACTGACAAAGTAGCTTGTTTTACCGTCAAAGAGAAGCTCTCAGAAGGTTGGACTAGTAACAAACAGAATAGCTTGTATAAAAGAATGGAGTAAAGCAAGCTCTGCTATAGAACGTCTTATATTCTCCCAGGCCACTTTCTGCAGCAAAGATACTAACTCAGGAAAAACAATTTTTTTTTAACTCTAGATTTTACATAGGTCAGCCTGATTAACATCCTTAGTATACAAGAACAGATATGTGTGTACGTGCACAAGCATAGTTTCCAGCATCTGAACCACGACCCTTAGACATCCATTAAAACTGCCACAGCAGGATAGAAAACAACACGTCTGACATTTTCATGCCACAGATCCTTAAATGAGATGATACTTACTAACATCCCCACTGAGAATAAGAATATTCCCAAATTGTTTTGAATGCAAAATTTTAATATTCTGAAAAGGTGAATCTTCATCATAAACAACTTCATCTATGTCATACTCCACCAGGCGCCCATCAGCTGTGGGCCAGTATCTATCAATGACACCTCCTCTCAAAATGGCTGGCAACCTAGAAAAAATAATATGAAAGAAGATAACAAAAATTTGGGATATTTGTTTTTTAAAAAAATCCACTTTAAACATACTATGGGTTCACCATAATAAATAATATTTACAAGAGGAATCTAAAAAAACTTGTCACATTTAGCACTTAACAGATACAAGAAATCTACCAGTCACACGTTGAATATACATAACTTGCTAAGGGACAGATAATATACACAGCTCTTCTTTATGTACAACTTCTACAATGTACCTGTGAATTTCTCTCTATTCTGAGAGGCAGAATTTACATAATGTACAAGCCTCTGTAGAAGAATCAGCTCACGACTAGAAAATGATACAATACAAAAACAGAATGCGAGCAAAAAAACATGACAAAACCTCTTCGATTTTCAGTTAAGAATGCCATTTCTCGGAGATTAAGTGGGTCTCACTCTGAAGCTATACTGAGACACATTGTAATACACAGAGAAACAACAAAAGAACTATTACAGTATTTCAGACTGAGCTGGGTGAGCCTGCAGTACACATAAACACAATCCTTGATATCAGTCAATAGTCTGAATTACTTCTAAAAAGTGTTCAAGCATCTCCTAAGATTGTTTTGCGTCTGCTGTTTGTGGGTATTAGGCTTTTTTTTCTAATTCCATAGAGATGCACCTTGGTTCAAACCAGCATTTCACCTGGAAAGACAAACTATCTTTGAAATGACAGCAAACAATCAAAAGGGATTGAGTTTAGGCAAAATGTGCAGGCACAGAGTTCGTCAGATCTCCCACACACACTTCAAGGAATTAAAAGGACTTTTTTTTCCAGAAGGCTGCAGCAGACCAGACACAGGCAAGCTTCTTTTAAATTCCCTAGTGATTCCCAATCAACATTCCAGAAAAACTTCCTACCCTCAGCGAGACGCCAGATGGCGGCACACGGCAGGAGCAAGAGCAACCTTATCTTACAACAACAAAAATGCAGGGAAAACTTCAGCTACATCCATCCT
This sequence comes from Chamaea fasciata, assembly GCF_029207755.1. Taxonomy (NCBI): domain Eukaryota; kingdom Metazoa; phylum Chordata; class Aves; order Passeriformes; family Sylviidae; genus Chamaea; species Chamaea fasciata. Next base: position 102,387,769 of record NW_027094087.1, on the reverse strand, counting down.
ACTGCAGCTGCATGTGTGCAGCTGACACCAAAACGATGCAAAACAAATTAAAAAGAACCTCCCCCCACCAAAAAAACCCCACACAAACCGAAAACAAGCAAAAAAAGACACTGAGGAGCATGTGACAAGATCTATGCCAGATGCACTGTTCTAGGAGGTTCACCTTCCTCTACTAAGGTAACCAAAAGATCTAGACCCTCCACACAGATGTTGTCCTGACCTATTTTTAAGAAATTCCTATCACAGCGATTCCACAAACTCCCTCTATCATTTCAGCATCAAAACAGCCTCAGAAAGCTTCTCCTCCATAAGCACAGACGCAAGACCATCTATTTTCATCCACTGTGCACCTTTTATGAGACTTTACCGGGTTGACGTAACAAGATAACTACTCTTTCACATACAACTGTAAAACAGAAATAACAATATGCAAGTATAATACCACTTTTTAAATTATTACCATTTTATTTGTGGTCTCATAACCTTCAGATCTACTTTCAGCCACAGTACTCCCCAACTATTTTCTTATTTTGTAGTTTGCTCCCTGGCTTGACAGAGCCTTGCTGATTTCACACTTGCTTTTTACTTTTCCTGACACATTTTCACTTTTATGTTCCTCAACTATCTGCTGCGCTTTCTACCATGTGCAGGCCTACAGTAAGTGCTCCCTGGCTTCAAGGTATTAATCACTGCCAGACAGCCACCATGAAGACAACAAGCCACATTCAGTATGAAAGTTATTTCAGCACCAGACCATGAGCTTCAATTTGAGTCCTTAAATTTTAACACATAGCCTTGAATTCAACTAATCCAAATGGACAAAGGGCTTGCAAAGTCTCCATCCTTAAGCTAAATTATAAAAATTTGCTACAAAGCATATCTATCTTCTTGGCAGGTCCCTAAATCACATATGCCCACAGTGAGCACCATGAGGCACAGCAGAGGCAGAGATACGAGAAAGAGCTGCAGGAAACCTTGTCAGGGCAAAGTCTCCTCTATGGGCTTGAGCTCCATTTTAGCTCTAATCCTCACCCCTTGGTCCCTGTGCCAGAGCTGTATTGCAGCTCTATCCCCACCTGCCCAAGCCTTTTGCCAATCCCTGACACCCAGCTCAGGCTCAGAGCTGCCTGGCAGTCACAGGGCTGGGTCTGATCCTGGTCACCATCATCAGCTCACCGCCTCCATGAGCTGTGGGATGTGGCCCATAGGCTACAGCTTATGCCCTGGCCTATTCCTCAGCCACCCCTGGCTGCCCAGCCCTTTCAGAGCACTCTGCTCCTGCTTCCACACTGCATTCTCTCAATATTTCATGCAATCACTGCAAGTAGCTAAAAAAAAATCCCATCCATACCTTCACACTCCAGGCTATTCATCGCATTACAGCAAATCATAACTTGCTTATTATCTTTAGTAGCTATGCAGACAAGCCACATACAAAAGTAGAGGTACAAACTTACCGTTTCACCCTTTTTATGTTACCATGAAACAATTCTTTCATTCTTTCTTCTACTTTGTTTAGAAGCTGCAAAAAATAGCAAAGGAGAGGTAGAATTTGTAGATCAGCACTTAATGCAAAATACCTGTTAAATCAGTCTACCTGGAAGTCAATAAAACATAGCACCTGCTATGAAAAGGCTTTGAAATGTAACACAAGAAGCCCATGAGCTGGCCTCCCCAGCCTTGTTACTAGCAAGAATATGCACATTTCAGCAGTTGCCATTACTGCATTTAGCTGTTCTCCAGGACAACACAGCCAAAGAGGGAACATGAGAACCACTTAAAGTTCCTCCTACAGCAGTGGCCTTTTTCCCTGCAATATTCAATGCCTAGGGCCTTCATGCCAGGGAAGATGAAGTTCTTTTTTTCCATGGGGCAAAAGATTGAGTATGGAGGCTCCCCAACTCTCAGAAGAGAGAATACAAAGAAGTCTCACACTAATACACCAGCTTGCATACTGAGCATCTCATGTCCTCCCTCAGTGCCCTGGGTAGCTGAAGAGACCCAAGCCCACACCAAGGCTACTGTATCTTTACATCTTTTACAAAGAACACAAGGACCAGTACTTGCAAGAGAGTGTGTGCAATCATGCACTCATGTGTGTGCAACTTCAACAGGTGCTACTGTTCCTCATCTGTGAGCATCCAGACCTGAAAAAAAGGGGCTCCCCCATACAGTGAGGTAATCCTAGTAAAAGAAGCAACACTCGTACCTGATCAACTTCTTCTCTTCCTTTCATGTCATCACTGTAGCTCTGCAGATCCACCAGCACTAATCCATGAGGGTGAATTCTCAAATTGGCAAAACTACAACACACAGTGATGACAAATTTATTACCAAAAATCAGAGTAAGAAAAGAAAATCTAAAACAAGTTAGATTAAAATTCAGAATGAATATATTTTTCCCCAGCATCTGTAACTGTTGGCTGTGCCAGCTCAAGTCTTCCTCTGCAAGCCACAAAGAGCAAACAAAGCTGCAAGAACTTGCCTATCACTAAACAACTAATAAAACCAGTAGGAAGCAAGGCAGTGAAACAGGGTGTTTAAGCCATAACAACATTCAATGAGAATACAGGGCTTGCTAGTCTATAAGGCCTGCTGGAACAGGTGTATTTGTTTGGGTTTTTTAATTGAAAACAAGCTGTAAGAAAACAGCTGGACACTTTCCTTCCCCTATATTTTCCTTTTCACTTCTGGGGATGTGTCTCTTTTGTTTTCCAGGCAGGGTGGTTGGCGTTGGTGTGGGGTTTTTTGTTTGTTTGGGGTTTTTCGTTCTGGTGGGTTTTTTTATAGTAACTATTTGGACATACTGATCACATTCAGTGGGGAAAGACACATGAAAACAGTGTAGTAGAGGCAATATCCTTCCCATTCTAGGGAGGGGAAAAGACAAAAAAACAGAAAGGCTGCAAGGGGATTACATAAAGGAAGTAGAGAAAAAAAACATACACTGGAAAAAAAGCACAGAAGAGGGGATGGGAACAGGAAGAGCTGAATAAAGAAAGAAGGGTATTCAGGGATAGAAATGCACTAGCACAACACAGAAACCTCAGATAAAGCTGTATCATTCCCTGAATGCTCCATTCTTTGCCTGTCTGCTCTTATCATCCCACTTAGCCCCACAGGAAAACACAAACCAACTCTTGTTGTGACGAAGTTTATATGATCTTTCATCTCCCCATGACTCCCACCTTTTTTGTCTCTTCCAGAGCTCCTTTTGCAAACTGTCAGCCTCAACAGGAACACCACCTCCTCCATGGTGCTGGGACCTTCAGCCCCCAGCTGCAGTCAGAGATAAACCCTGACTGTTCTCTGTTATCTGAAGATAACTTCTGGTAGCAATCAAGTTACGAAACTGACTGAAGCAATTCAAGAATAAAAACACCTTGCTGGTCTCGGAACAGCAGTGATCTGCAGTTCTCACGCATTACTACTGTCACCCAGTTCTCTTCTGACGATGGGTTTAGACAGTTTGAGTCTTTGCTCAGGACTCTGCAGACAGGTCCTGCCCCCAGGAAGAAAAGGCAAGTTTCTATTTCCTACACACACGCAGAACCCACAGATCGTCACCGCCTCGGAGCAGCTCACCCTCCATGCCAGAGCTTCCCCACTAGGTGTCCTCCCACACAGGTTTTTGGTTACAGAACACAAAAGACTATCAGGATTCTGTCCACATGAGGGTTTGAGGTTTTTTTAAAAGGAAAGAAAGACAAAAGAGCAGAACTTAGATGGAAGTACTGGTCACTCCAGCAGGTTTTGGACATGACCATTCACAGTGAAAAGGGTAAAGTCCACAGGCCTTCACAGCTGTGGCATTACAGACAAATATGTACAAGCAGTTCATAAGAGATCTGTCATTTGTTTCCCTGAAAACTGGCACGGTGTCAAATATTTTCACTGTTAGAAAAACTTTTTATCAGTTTATTTCCATATTCTGGGAGTTGTTGGCACAAATAAGCAACAGATTGACTGCCCCATGACTCGTGTTCTTTTAAATTCTTTTAATTTCCTACAAGAATCATATAGCTGTCCTAAGATTTGACAGCTGACACCTTCACTTCCCTTGTGACTCCATGAGAGCCTCAGAAGGGGATGTTCCTGCTCCTGCTTTGAGGTGGGAGGCAAGAGGCAGAGAGGAGAGCAGCTCTGAAAATACAGTCACACAGCTTCAGATTTGTAAGTGATATGACAACATTAGAATACAGAGACAACAGCACTGCAGAACCAACCATTTCATCCAATTGTCCCCTCTGGCAGAATAGCAGGGTCCTGATGCCTGGGGCAAGGGGTAAGAGATAAAAAGCAGGCAGCAAGCCTGCAGGGGACAAAAATGGGATAAAAATTCAAGTTCCAAGTTTCTGGCTAATATTCTCAGCTAGTTTATGGTAAAAACAAAACAAATCCCACCTTGAATGAAATTCAAAATTCTCAACAATAATACAGGTTCAGGTTTGTTATACCTTCTATAAGTTGTCTGGATAGAAACAGACACCTAAAGTAAGCTAAAATGCCTATAAAGATTTAAGCAGACAGACAATAGTACAAGTGTACTCAAAAAAGCGAACAGTCCAGTATTAAGGCAGTAGTGGTAGGCCTAAGCTGAACTCACAAAAGAGTTACTAGCTTCAGTCAGCAAACAGCAAAGGCTGTGCTGGCTTTTGTCACTTTACATTTGTCTGCTTGGCAGAACATGTATGAACAAAGGTTTTTATCAGCAGCAGCTCTTCTAATATGTGGAAGAGGGTTCTTTAAAACAATGAGAATAGTTTCCATTTTCTACCTATGAAAATACAGGAAAAATTACTTTAGAACACAAATGAGAGAAGAAATCAAGTCTGCTTCAAAATTAGCCCCTCCTGTCTCATCTTTCTGAAAAATATAATACTTGTTTTAAGAAACAAGCCCCCTGCCACACTTTTGGTGTGTGCTTGCATGTAATTTCATAAAAGTAGCAAGGGGAAAAAAAGCAGCCCCCACTGTAAGAACACTCCACTTGTTGCTGCACCTGCGTATCTGTCACATCCTCCAAGGCAGCACTCAAGCTCTTTGTGCTTGTGTGCAAATAGGTGTCAGCTACAGAAAATTCTATTGAGTCCTGCACCTTAGCACCTGAACATCAGAAAACATCAAGGTGTCAACAAATAATTCCAAACTGCATAAATCAAAAAGTAACTGCTGAAAACAGAGTTAGGAAGCAGAGACCAATATATTCTAACCAAAAAATGTATCACACAACCTTAGTTACTTGTACTGCAGAGTATGAAACATTGTAATCCCACATACCCAAGAAATGATTTCCCAAACAACCACACACAGAGAATAAAGCTGGATAGACAGACAGGTACCCACAAACTCCTCTTTACCCAAAGTTTTTATCTGCTGACTAACTTTGAATCACTATAAAACAGAATATTTCAGGTAGTTCAAAAACAGCTTGTCACTATACACATACACCTGTCAAACTACTCAATGAGAGAATTAAAAAAATTGCTTATATTGGGAAAATGTAAAATTTTGAGAAATGGCATGACATTGTTTTAGTGAAACATACTCTTTTATAAAAGTGTTCTTCATCTTAATTACAAAGTACTTGAGGGATGTTAAGGAGCTAAGCAATCCCATTTCTTCATTATACCATTAGTCCAGTTCCGTTTTTACAAAATAAGAAAATTGAACCAATGAAAAGCTACCATGGTAGCTGTTGCTGATTCCTACCAACTGCTTCCTATTCTTCAGCCCATTTTTACACTCTGGGTCACTCCATAGGCAACTACAACACTTTAGCCTGAAACAAAGAGCTGAGGAATGTTCATCCTGCTCCTTTAAAAAACACTGTCTAGCATACACAGTGGTGAGCAAAAGACAAACAAAGAAAAAGAAGTAAACACACTCCCCTCTCCCTCCACAGTGTTAACATATTCATCAGCATCTTTGTGACATACAAACCAAATTCAACTGGGTAAAGTTCGCACTGCTGTGAACAGTGAAATCAAATGCCAGTAGGATTATACTTCTCTAAACAGTTCAGACACAAAGTTAAAAATGGATATGTGTATAGGGGAGGTCAAAGCTTTTAAAAAAGACACTCTTCTACTGTAGAAACAATGACTCAAGTTTTGGAGGTTTTTGAAGAACTTCAAGGTGGAACATGACAAAAGAAGGAGCATAGATGCACAAGGAAAAGTCTCATAGCTCTATGCAGTATAATAAAAGCCTACTCGCCCACAAGCAGTAATGAGACTAACAAAGTATTAATTGAAAAGATATCAATTTCCAAAGATTAGCTTCACTGATTTTTCTCCTTAACTTAGATGCAGTAACACTTCTCAGTCTGTTGAAATATACTGGGCACTATGACTCTGTACAAAGTCACATATACATTAAATAAGATAAAAGCTTCATATGTTTTAAACCTCCTTTTAACTGTTTAGTCCAAGATAGTGACATTTCAGTAAAAGCATGCTGCTTAATGTGACCCTACAAACCATTCTACAAAGAATCTAAAAACACACAGCTCAGAAAAGCAAGACTGCAGGGGCCTCAAAACTCAAGGCAGAGCTCCACTCCAGCACATGCTACTGGTTCCCCAAGCCATGTTTGGGCAAGGGGGCTAGCAAAGAGCAGAGAGGAATGCATCCATCCCCACCACTTCAGAGAACTTGAGTGGCTCAAGTGAGCCATTCCCTGCACCACTCCAGAGCCTTGTGTTGACAACCCGGTTAGTAAATGTCTACACTGAATCTACCTCAAATTAGGTTCTTTGTCAAAACAAACCACAAAGTAAATGGACCAGGTAGAGCTGCCACATTGACACTTGCTCGCTCAGCTTTGGACAAAAGAGAACAGGAATCTGTTGCTTTGGTAATGACAACAGGAAAGCATGTCTTAATCCCCAAATCAGCTCCAATTCACTCAACCAGCCCAGCCCTCCATGGGGCTGCTCACATGGCAGCTTTGTCAACAGCAGTGCCCACAGTTCCACAGACTGCAGCATGGGGTACCCTGCAGGCTGTGGGGGTTATCTCGGCAAACTCTGGAGTGTAGACACTGTTTAGAAACATATTACTATCTCATCTCAAATATTTTTCCCAGGGATTAGTACCCAGCTTGTTACATGAACTGCACATCTCTCTCTTGCAATGGCTCAGTCACCTTTGGCTGGCTGAAAACATGTTTGTGTGCACATGCTCACAAAGCCCTTAGAGCATCCACTCCGTCTCTCCCTTGTAGGAACTTGTGACAAGTTGCAGCCAGCCATCCTTACAACAACTGCTCATGACATACCTTCCCCTTCATCACAATTCTGTTTTTCCAAGTTTTACCACAAGCTGCAGCTGGAAATGAGGCACACTCCCTGAAAAAAGAGGAAAAATCTGCATGCCCTGGCTACTTTCTTCCTAGTTGTGCCAAGCAATATTTTTATGCTAACTAAAAACGTATGATACTTTAGGGCACTAAGATAAAGTGCAGACAAACTTGCTGGAATTAATTAAAATAAAGCCCATTTAGCCAGTATGAAATCCTGCATATGCTCATCAGTTCATTCTTACAACTTGTGAAATATGTTTGTTTTGCAAGGTTTTTTAACTGTCCAGTCTGTTAGGTTTTATGGCTTTACAACCTCATTGTTTAAGTTAACTGAAACTATATCAAACAAATACAAACTACACTAGCAGAAATATTCTGTTTAGGGCTACCTTCAAAAAAAAAAGTATTCAGGCTTTTTCTATAACCAGAGGAAACAAAACTGGTGAGGCTCCAAAACTCACAGTAAGTTCTCCTGTACACATGTTCAGTTGAGAGTGTAACAAGAGCAATCAAGCCAGGTATTTTAAAACTTAGGTTTTTTTAAGAACCTTTCTCAGAGATGCTTCCAGGTGCCAGTTCACTTATCTCCTGGAAAAGTTATGCAACAAAAGACTTTCCTAGGAAGTTCCTGGAACACATCAAGAGACGGGCAATTTAACTCTGAAACTGCTCCTTTAGAAGAGGCTGTCATCTTAAGGGGAATGATCAGATGAAGTCACAAAAAGAAAACCCAATTTGAGAATTTGTATGTCATGTCTCTCTAAAACTCAAGGAAATGCAAGAAAGCAACATGAGGCCATGTAATCAAATATAACCAACCTTTTAACTTTTAGGTATATTATCTTTCAATTCTACGGAGTTTCTAGAACCTTGATATTATCTTTTTATGAGAATTATAAGAAAGCTTAACACAATAGAAAGGAAGGATAGAACCAGAGTAGAAAATTACTTCACTATCTTTTCTGCAACTCAGAGACAAAAGGTTACGAGAACTGCAATGTTGATCAAATTATTCAGGAAGAATAAAAAAAAGCACATGTAACTAAAGACAGACTAAACAAGGCTGTACAAAAGCAAGATACAACTAACAGTTTTTTCTAGGCACATCAACTATAAAAACCAAATAATTTTGAGCAGAAAAAGCCAGTGCCACATTTGAAAAGCTAACTGAAATATACTAAAAACTCCACAGAGCACAATTGAGAATGATAAACATAGAAATACCCATATTCACTTACTTGTTACCTCAGTTTGGATCCCAAAACCCCCCCCAAAAATTCCAATCAAACAAACCACCAAACATAACAAATCCAACCAGCAAAAACCAAGCAACTTCAAAGCAGCAACTGCCACAATTATGTCAAGAACAGGTAACTGAATAACCATAAAGAAATGAAGTGCAATAAAATCATAGTAGTTACTTATAAAATGGACCAGATTAATGTATACCATAATCAACTAAACCCTCACACTGTGAAGCAGCATCAGGAAATAAAGTGAATGCAGTTTAGTTTAACAGTTTGTGCCAGCAGACTGAGCTTTTGTTTCACTAATGACACCAACCACCCTTATCATGCTGTTAATTACTTCAGAAGCTGCTTGAGAATTTGAAGCATATAAGGGCATGTAAATACAGACAGACAAAGCCCTCATTGTTCACATGCTAAGGTTAGACTCCAACATGTTTAGACATTTAATGGTCAGAAAAATGACAAATACATTGAACTGACTTGAGCTGTCCTGCATCTGGAAGGACTACTGCTGAGACCAAGGCACCATTCTATGGTACAGACCAGACTGACCAGTTAACTGACCAGTTAACTTTCTGATATCCAAACTGCAAGATGACATAGTCCAGATTAGAAACAACATTCTGCTTCATCATAACTACTTCATATACAAGGCTGATAAAAGGAAAGGTTGCCCTGTCAACAGTACAGGAGGTCCAAGAGAGGGAGAAAAATATTTTAAGGAAGAACAGTGGAGACAAAAGAAAATCCACTCACCTGCCATTTTTTTTGATGTAGGTTACTAAATAACCATGGTCTTCCCAGTTATGAACTGTTTCTGTCATTCCCTGCTCCTGAAAAATGGGCTGTAGAGCTTTAAGAACGGCATTACAATCAGCTGCAAGATGAAGACAGAAAAAATAATCAGTGAGGATTTTCCACTCAAGTTACTTCTGCCTTTTCTTTTAGAGGCTGGCAAGTTTTTCCTGGCAGCCTGTATTAATTTTTCTTTAAGTACCAATTTAACACTTTCATGTATCCTCTCTTCTGCCCATCCTCATCTCCCCAGACACATTCCTCAATGCATGGGTATCCAAATAACTTTCTCTTAAATCAGTTTTCACACCTGAGCAAAAATGGTTATCATTATGGATGTTATGAGAGTATTTTTATTACAGCTACTATTGATCATATACTGTATCACAATCCACACAAGTCTTTACTCACATAATTACTTTTAAAATCACTTAACACACAAACAACAATCCCAAAAAAATGCACGGCACTGACAAGAAACCTCAAAAAGTGTTAAGCTGTAATACTGGATAACAGGAAAGGCATTGAAGACTAACCTATTCACTCTAACCCTTCACAAGCATCCTTTTTTCTAACATCCAGGCCAGAGCAAGTCACCAGTTGAAATATTCACAATATTATGGAAAAGATCTCTCAGAAGAGCACACAAAAACTCACTTGGAAATAACTGACATCACTCTGGTAAAACTACCTTCAAAAGCAAGAAGATCATTGTCCATAAAGGTATTCCTTCAGTCAGAATGTGCTAAGTTCAGAAGTCTCAAGTTTGCTGTAGTTTTTTTGTGGGGGTTGTTACCCACAACATAGCTTTAATGAACAATTTTAGTTTCTTCAAAGAGGTGTCACAAAAACAAGTTGCAAGTTTTGCCCGTTTATTTTGGAGTTGATGAGGAGAATTAGCGGAGGATGCTCCTAAAACCGCAGTTAGTAGAACAGGAACAAAACTGGAAAGATGATCACACCAGTGTCAGTGAGGAGACCTAACAAAATATTCATCTACAGGCTGTCTCTGTAAGGCAAGCAGCATCACTTCCAGTCCACAAAACACAGAATTTTTGCACGACATGTCACGGTCATGCAATATGGCAACAATGTAACCAGGATTCAGGGTCTCTACCAGAGAAATCACCTGACACGGACACAGTATGGAAGCACAGTTTACAACCAAAGGCTTCAGACACAATTTTCCCCATCGTGACTTTCTTAAAGAGTTATTCCCAAGGTACTTACTTTGTTCTACCCCACTCTCAAAATGCATACGCATTGGAAACCAGTAAAGGTAGCCTGCAGACATAATCAGCAATAGTTTCCAGGATAAAAAGGAGTTGTACAAGCTACAAAGAACTTAAAAAAAGATCCATACCAAATAAATCAAAGTTCATCAGTCATCTCTATCCAACACCACAGTAGGCTAAGCTAAAAATCTGACTGCGTGAAACTTATGTTGGTCCATCTATAAACCCCAGACTTGAATTACCCCTGAATGTTTCAGCCAGACAGACTGAAGTAACTGATACAGTATTTACTTTTCTTCAAACACGAAGTCAAGAGCAAGCCAATTCCCCAGTAGCCAAGGATATTTAATAAAAGTTGGAAGTCTTTGCTTATTGCTCATACTATCTGATGTTGATGTATATTCTGAGATAGATTTATTTTTCACCTTCTACATCTCACTCATTAACTCCATGTTGAAAACTAAACGCAAATAGAACAAACAAAACTATATTCTGTTAGACCACAGTGAATTATTTAACTCTCCTTCTTAGTCAGGAGCACCACTGATTAAACACCACAGTCTACTACCACCATGAAACATCTTCCTTCCCCTATCTTCCTGTAATAATCTGCATCATCTGTGCCAGTAAGATTTCAGACTTCTTACCCAGTGTCAGGTTCTACCATGGCACAGGCAATAATTAAGGCTCAGAGAGCACAGCTTGCCTGCCCAGTAACCATGGTTACAGTAGTAATAAGTGGGCAAGCAATCAAACCAACATGTTTTCCAGACATCAAAAGAATAGATAAATGGGGCCATAACTATGAGCCACAGCTCTTAAACTGGTCCTAACCTCTGCAGTCTTGCACTGGGGAAGGGAACTTTGCAATGCTCACTTCAAATTTGCAGCTTCTGGCAGCCACCAGCCCTCTCTGAGGAAGGTAAGAGCAGCTGCTCCAATGCCAGTACATTCACAAAGAATTTTGGTCACTTCTGACATGTGGTTCCCACTTTCTCAGTAGCATTTGCTTCCCTGCCTTACTCCTTTACCTTCTCCATCATTTCAAGAACAAATGCCCATGTCCATCCTTTACTTCTGAAATCACTCCCACAGAAACATTAAAGAACTCTGCTTCCTAATGCATCCCATACCCTTCCAGGGCCAAGAGTAAAATGACATGAAACCAAAGTTGAACTGGTGTCCAATCAACTCCCAAAGCACTTCACTTCTGCAGCTGCTGCAAGAGAGCAGCAAGATGGTGAACACACTGAAAGAACTGAAGTACTCATACCACATTTAGCCTGTTTTCAACAGCTTTAAGGAATCCTGCTAGGTGCATCTTGGCAGACACTGCAGGACAAATCATCACTAATATTCTTCTGCTCCATGGACATACCAACCCCTCACATACAGCTCATCACTCACCTGCAGAGGTCTTTGCTAAGAACCTAGGGACAAGCTTGATTAGCCCCTCCCTATTATGCTATTAACTTTAGGAAATTAAAACAACATGCTCTTTCACCAGGTATCCTTTGAGTTATACCACACAAGATATGCCTTGGAGGGCTAATTAATTCTCCCAAGTTGGAGATTCCTTTATAAAATGTCTGAGGCATAAGTGGTTGCTTGAAGGCACCAGGAAGTTCCAGCAATCTCAGGATCTCTCACTCAAATCCACCTCACTCCAAGCTCAGATATGCTCTTATCAAGCACTGATAAGCAAATAGGACAATAGTGATTAAAACATTAGGAACACCTTTGAATCTACATCTAAATGTTTATTCAAGTAGTCATTACTTTTTTTTTGGTTATTCAGGAACAAAAGAAACAAACTCAGGATACCAAGTATAAAACACTGGTTTAGGTATTTGATAATTATTTGCCAGAAGGAATGAAAAATGCCCAGAGTTTCAACTTTGGAAAACAGGAATAAACCCCACTGTATACAGGATCTGAAATACAAGTATTTTTCAGGAGAGCTAATGCCCAGTTTAGCCGGAACATTTTTGAACCCCAGCACGCCTGAAGAGAAGACCTGCAGCAGTAGCAGATGCTCCTCTGACTTTGACAGCAATGTGTGAACATGAGAGCAAAGTCCAGAGTCACCATAAGTATCAAGCCTGGCCTCATGCACAACACTGGCTAGTTCCAGCCTGATACCTGAGCTCAGTGTTGGAGTAAACTGTGACTGAGCCAGAATAGCTCTAAAAATATTCTGGCTTAAGGCTTCTTCATGCCCTATGATTAACAAAATTTCAGTAAGCCATGGGAATAGCATAATTTTCATTCGTAAATATTCACTACATTTACAACTTCAAATTTTTCTTACCCTGATTTTCAATCATTTCTTCTAACAAGTGAGAATAGAGCATAACCAAAACAATAGAACACATCAAAGCACTCATATATGATTCTGCATCTGATGAATTTTCCCTTGGTAGCTAAATAATCAATAGAGAAAGGTGAAGAAAACAAATTAAGTGGTTCATTAAGAATACATTTAAGAGTTAGCAAATGTAAAGAATCAAGATGCACAATGTGCTAATAGTAAACAGGAACCTGATTTGCTGGCATATTGTTTCAATTCAGAGCTGTTTTGGTTGTATCAATGTAACAAATCCTTGTGTTTTGCAAGTCTGATATCCTTGCATACAGGCACTCTACCTACCTATCAACTCCAATTCTTCAAAAATCTCACAGGAAAGGAAATACAGAGACAGGGTGGGAGGGCACCACACACAAGCGATGGAGGGAACACACCTGACAAGAGATTCATTTCTAGGCAGCTGAGGTCCAGGGGCAGTTCAAGAAGAGCAGCAGGAGGGGTGCCTTCAACCTGCTACAGCTGCACACCTGACTGCCCTGGCACTGAGTCCACCACAGTCAAACTGGTGGCCCCCTCCACCACCACTTCCTTACTGGAAACTGCCCTCAGGCTTGAAGGTGTAGAGGGACTCTCTTATACACCTTAATTATTCCAAGGCATCTTTCCAATGCCAATATTGTATCTCAATCTTAACCATGAAAATACTGTAGAATTAAGGTGTGCAGCAGGAATGTTTAGTGAGCAAATTTTTCATAAACTTTAAAAATCCAGAGCCAAGAGGAAGCTTCAGGTGCCCATGTATTCTCCATGCTCTAGATTACCTTTAGTGCTTGGAAAAAAATTAAAAATGAAAAGCTAAAAGTCACTACAGTTTATGGAAAGTCAACAGTTGCCTCCTCCTCTTAAGTCCCCCTTTCCACTATACATGAGAGGATAGATAATACAGTAAGTACATAATAGTTTGCAGATAACTTGCTATCACTTAGTCATCAACTCCTGCATAGCAATCATTTTCTAAGAACTAGAAAATTTAAGAATTGTACTTCTTTTATCCTAGTAAAAACAATCTGCCTGCATGGAAAATGAGTGAGCAGAGCACACTGGTGTTTAAAACAGACTGTCTAGAGAAGTTTATGCAGCAGTATCACAGGCTCAACTGAAGTCAGAATGCCAACAGTCCCCTCCGCTGAGCCTTGTCCTCCAGCAACAAAATAACCCCACACCTCACAAGAATGAAAGTACCCCCTCCAAACACACTCCAAGAGCCTTGCTTTCGTAACTGCCCACAACAAAGCACGTAGCTTTTTCCTGACATGTTAATGGTGCAAATGAACAACAACTGGCTTCAGCAACATAGACCTTCTGGGTATTAAGTTTCAAAGTCTCTCATCAGAAGACACACACAGGAAAAATCCTTTGTTTTGTCCTTGCCAGCTCTGCAAAAGAAGAAAACAGCAGGAAGAAGAAAATTATACTAAACTTACTCCTTTCAACCAATTTGCACCCATGAGGACCATCCTGATTATGCTGACTTAAGACACAGAAGTCAACAAATCATGTATGGCATGAGGCTTAAGGAGGCAGCAGGTGGAAACAGTCGTCTACTACTCATTCAACCACGATAAAACAGATCAAGTTTCCTAATACACTTACCTTATTGCATTATGTACTGCACAAGGTTAAGAGTAGAAGGCTGCTTTTTCCAAAGGCTTCCACAGAACACCTCCCACACTCCTATTTTTAAGGATTTCCAGCTCCATACTGAATACAGGCAAATCCAGCTACACCGTGTCACATCAGCAGGGCATGAACCTTCTGGCACTCCCCTGTGATCACCACAGCCAATGGGAGACACTCTGTGCATCCAAGTGTCCTTTAGGAAATTGTGGGTAAAACAACCATGATCAGAATGAGCCCTCAAGGTATAACAACACCCTGCCACAAAAAGGAGAATTCAATTCTCTCTCCTCCCCTGCACTACTACCACCTTTGTATTTGCTCCCTAATCACTTTCAAGGGAGAATTCCACAGAGGATCTCAAGTTTTCAGCAAATATAGGTCTAGGAGATCCATCCACTTCCATAATGGAATAAATGTGCTAAAAGTAAGTTATTCCTTCACCCTTCCTCTACTTTATTCGTTGTATTAGGGCAATGAAAAATCTAATTTACTGCACAAATACAGGGACCTCTGCTTGTGGATTCATCAGTTTTCTGAAGGCTCACTCCCAATGATTCCTGCAGGAATCATGTATTCAGGAAAATTAAAAAGAATCCACCACAGAAACCCGTGAGAGGGGTTTTCCTTTGTTAGCTTTTGGCAAAATTTTAGAAGACCATCATTGATGCTGGAAGCACATTAGGAACCATATTTTCAATCACTATGAGAGTCTCCCCCATTCATTCTGAGATTCACAAATTATTTCTTCCTCTATTTTTAATATATACTTCAAAAGTATTTTCCTATACCTGGCATCTAATTGTAGCTAGTAAAGACATGGCATCCTACTACAGTAAACTTTTTAAATGCTATCTTCTGGAAATGTGCACAACAGATCACAAAGCAACTCCGTGGTAACCCCAAGGAAAACCCAAACCAACTTAGGCCTCCACTTGAGCCTTAGTATCAACAAATGTAATTTCAATGCCTTAAACTTCATTTGTCTCCCAGTAACACACAACTGAAGCCCACCAGCTGGCATACAAAGACAGTTCACATTTTAAACCTTAGCATCTCTTGAAATACCTGTAGCCTTTCCACACAAAAAAAAAGCCGTAGAGAAGAAAACACACTTGGTAACAGAACTTCTTCAGCTTGTCCAAATAGTATCAGCTCTTCTGGTCACTAAAGTGGCATCTTTCAAGTCACTTTAATCACCCATGACCTGACCATCTTCTAGAAAAATATTAAGCATAGTATTTGTCCTCTGTACCTTCCGCTCCCTTCAAGGATTTTGATATTTAAGAGGCATAGTCACAGAAAAGTATCTGAAATGGGAAACACTGATGTGTCAAAACCAGTCTTAATTTCCTGCAAGAATTTGCTCTACAGCCTCAAACCAGAGCCTCACAAAAACCAGCTCCCACACTGTTAGCCTCCACCTTTGCAGGTGACAGTTCCTTCATGTCTGAGCAAGCAGCCATTGAGAACTTGACATCATGCTGGAGAATCAGATAATTATATTTTCAGAGTTCCAGTCATAAAGCATTTTAATCTTCAAAACCAGAAACCAACAAAAGCAGGGAATGAGTTCAAAACAGTCCTTACTGCTAAAAATGGAAAGCTATTAATACCTGTATTAACACCTCCTGACAAGCCCCATTTGTTCCCTGACACTCAGCAGGCCAGTTCCCAGTCCAGGCCTGCCAGAACTAGACCGTGGAGACCTGCAGGGCTCAGCTCACAACAGCCCAGACAAAGCCCACACTGCTCATGGAGGCTGCTAAGGAAACAACCAAAACAGACCCATTCCTCAACTGCAGTAGCAAACACACCTTTAGCCAAGGTTGATAACACAGCTGTGAGCTCCAGAGACATTTGAGTCTCATTTAATTCTTATTTACATGGTCTTCACATACAGATCATGGCTAAGGAGTCAGCAAATTTTGTTCACATACCATAAATCAATAAGGCAAGGAGATAAGCCTATTATCTGCACGTTATCACTGCAATCAGATGTTTCAGCAGTTCAGACAATCCAGTGCTTGACAGAACCAGTCAAATTCAGCTACAAGGATCAGAGATACCATTCCCTCAAGAAGTTCAAATATACTTAAACGTGTTTTTACAGCTAACTGCAGCCAGCTCCAACCACAAAAGCAAAATCTGTCTCACAAGAACAAAGCCATAGCACCTCTAGTACATCAGGCAACAAAAGCCACCAGAGAACATTAAAATGAAAAGTAATTTTCTACATAGGTAAGTGCAAATCTTCTATTGATGAGTTTCATTTATAATCTTAGGCTTCAGCTAATACTGAACTTGACATCTTCTCGCTCCTTCAAACACAAGATTGACTTGCTTGAGAAAGAAACCACAACTTTTCGAGAAAAATAAAGTTTTCAATGCCAGTCATCCCCCCCTGCATTCTTTACTATTTCCACACTTACTATGGGATGAACAATGATTCAACATCTAGAACTGCTGATTATCTGCTAAATAAACCAAACCAGCACCAGTTCCAAATTGTCTTTACTACAGCTAGATATAGTTCAAAACACACAAGCAAACTGAACTCCTGCAGCAGTTTTCCTGGTAGAAATAAGGATAGAGATTTCAGAAATGGTAGCAAGAAAGAGCCAATAAAGCACACCCCACCCCCCCAACATTTAGCTCCCTTAAATGCTCCTCTTCCTGGGAAATAACCCTTTCAGAAAGCCATTTTCTTAATTAGTTCTTAAAGAAAGGAAACAAAAAAAGCTTGTCAAGTCTTTCCCCCCTTCAAAAGTTTAGATCAGCACAGCCAAAAATAAGCACATAAAACTTAAGTACTGCTCCATGAAGAACCTTAAGACTTCCAATTCAAACAAAGACAAGAATTAAATTATTTGAACTGCATTCAGTTCAAATATTTAACAATTTAATAGCCTAAGTAAAAATTTCAATACTGAAAGATTATTTAGGAGTAACTCAGAACACCTGATAGTTAAGATTTTTTTCCTCCCTGCAGTGTTAGAACTGAGCAGTGGAACCAACCTTGCAGACAGAAAGAAAGAGGATGCTCAGCCCACAAAAGGTCATTCCCTTCTATATTCTTGAAAACATTAATTTGAGGAAAACCAGATCACGTGCACACATATGTTCACTTAAAATTTTTCTTAAAAATTTAAGCATTGCCCTACCTGCACTCACTCCAACCCCAGCAATCCCAGAGTATGTAATTCATCCAAGAGCTTCCTAAGCATTTGTTTTAGTAACTGTGCCAGCTCAGGTAATCATTGCTCTCCTCCACCTCCATCTGTGCCCTGGCCCTGAGTATTATGGGCACAACTGTTTGTGCCACTGTACCACGAACTATATATAATCTCCCCAGCAATAACCCCAAACAGCAAACATGGAGAAATTCAAACTGATTTCCAACTAATCTGCCTTTCAAAGCAACTTTCTGAAGCAAAGAACCCAAATCTCACAAGGGTCTTTTCCCACCCTTAGAGAAACCTGAAGAACATAAATCAGTTCAATACTCAACAACCAAGAAGACTAAGCTTAGTTGACACATCCATGGAAAAACTCCCACATGCAAGCAGATTTACAACATACAGTAAAACCTAAAATCAACTCTGTACAGGTACAAGGCATCAAATATCTCTATACTTCCATAATAAAGTCCTCAAACTAATTAACATGTGTCATCTCAAATTCAGCTCTTCTGACTAAAAAAAAGACGCAAATAAAGCTTTCTATGCCCCAATTAAAGAAGGCCAGCAAGCAGGGTCCATTTTTATAAATGTTGAAGTAGTCTTCTTGTATTTTAGGATAGGGAACACTATGCTGTTTGCCTGCTAAAGCTGTCTGTTTATCTCCAGGGTCACAGATAAGCAAAATATTTCTGTTGAAAGGGCTGAGCTCTAGAGTTTCTAATTTAATCAGCTCTTGAGAAGACCATCGCTGAAAGTCAGGCTATGCTATCCAGCTACCAGAGTTTCACCCCTGCTTATATTTAACTGACTATTATTATTCCTAAGAAACTAATGAGATGCCTAATTAGAGGAAATAGTTTTAAGGACAGGCAAAGGGGTCTTTTTTTTGACTAGTATACAGATTTTTGCAGTACATGAAAAAATGTATTGAAAAATTTGAATAAACTGGCAGCTTTTAGCAGAAGTACATGGCTTTAATCATCTCATGCAACCCCACTCCCAAGGCAGCACTGTGTTCCCCCATCTCAGACCAGTACAAGAAGACCTGTTTTCACTAACTCCCCAGACCCATGTTTTCATTGACTTGCAGGCATTTCCAACAACCTCATGGAAGAGATGACTGCAAACACAAAGAAACAGCTACATAAGAGTTATCATTCTCAAGATCCTTGCTGAGTACATCTGAGTCCTGAAGAATGTACAGGACAAGCCCCACACTCCAAAACTCCAAGGCAACAGGACTGCCTGAAGGAACCGGGACTGTTATTGGAAGGGTTTGTAACGTGCCAGGCAAGTCAGCCAGCAAGAACAACCCACCAGAATCCACCACTCTGCAGCACAAGCAGTTGCTAATAGCTGCACAAGTATTAACACATGACAAAATCCCATCTCCCTCATGCAGAGCTGTGTCCTGTGGATCTTTTCCCTGCCAGCAACAAAGACAGCCTCCATCCTTTACTCAGAGAACCTTGATAACGACAAGTCCCACATACCAGAGAACAAAGTAATAAACAGATCCCAGAGAACTATTAACATCTCAGCCTCTATAATCATCTTCAGTCTTGATGTTAGACAATTACAATGATGCCTTTGGATGGCTGCTGTGTTAAAGGTGATTATTTCAGTCATGTATAATGACTCAGACCAAGCATATTCTTAAAAAAACCCCAACATTACCACATACAGTTACTGCAAGATGCATTGCAATAAAACAAACTATTGTACAACCTTCCTACAAAGCACAGATGCCATTAATCTGGACTTCTGTAAAGCCTTTAACACAATCCCCACAACATCCATCTTTCTAAACTGGCAAGAGCTGGACTCAGTGGGTGAACAGTTTAGTAGACAAGGAAGTGGTTGGATGGTCACATCCAGAGGGTCGTGGTCAGTGGCTCAGAGTTCCAATGGGCACCAGTAACAAGAGGTGCCCCTCAGGGGTACATACTGGGACCAGTTATTTAATATCTTCATCAACAACACAGACAAGGGGATCAGTTGCAGATGGCACCAAGCCGAGTGATGTGGTTGCCACACCTGAAGGATGGGATGGCATCCAAGGGTATCTGGACAAGCTTGAAAAGCGGTTCATAAGGTTTAACAAGTGCAAGGGGCTGCACTCAAGTCTGGGAAACTCCTTGTATCAGCAAAGTCTAGGAATGACCAGGTCAAGAGCAGCCCTGCCTAGAAGGCCTTGGGGGTGCTGGTGGGTGAGAGGCTGGACAAGACCCAGCATCAGGCATTTGCAGCCCAAAAAAACCCACAGGGTCCTGGGCTGCATCCAAAATATCGAGGGCAGAAGGGTGAGGAAGGCGATTCTGTCCCTCTGCTCTGGTGAGCCCCACCTGCAGTGCTGCCTCCAGCCCTGGGGTCCCAGCACAGGAGGGACATGGACCTGTTAGAGCAAGTCCAGAGGAGGCCACCAAGATGATCAGAGAGATGGAGAATCTCTCCTACAAGGAAAGGCTGAGAGAATTGGGATTGTTCAGTCTGGAAAAGAGAAGGCTTTGAAGTGACCTAATCACAGCTTTCCAGTACCTGAAGGGAACTTAAAAGAAAGCTGGAGAGAGACTTCAGAAGAGCCTGGAGTGACAAGGGGGAACGGCTTAAAACTGAAAGAGAGCAGGGTTTGGTTAGATGTTAGCAAAAAACTCTTTACGGTGAGGGTGATGAAGCACTGAGAGAGACTGCCCAGAGAAGCTGTGGATACCACATCCCTGAAGGTGTTCAAGGCCAGGCTGGATGGGGTTCACTGCAACCTGACCTAGCCCAAGGTGTAGCTGCCCATGGCAGGGAGGCTGGAAGAAGAGAACCCTTAAGGTCCCCTTTAACCCATCTGTATTAGGTTGGCAACTGTTGTTAGATTAATACCTGTATAAAAATACACATTTGTCAAAAACAAGGACATGTTTAATATTTTGAGGAACAAGGAGTGTGCATTTACTAAGTTTACAGATTCTGCCTTCTCCAGAATGATGAAAGATGCAACAGCTTTAGCTGAGACCTAGAAACAACACGTTATCCTCACAAGATCTGAGGGTCACACATGTAATTTTACTAAATGCTATTTCATGGTATTCCAGACCATTCAGAAGTCTAACTGTCCACCTAAACTGGAGACAAAAAACACAGTTGACAATCTATGATTAAGCTATAAGGTTTAATTCTTGTAGCACAAACTACACATGCACATTCATCAATTTTTTTCGATTTAGATGACTCTTTGTGCTTTAGACCATAAATACTAGATGAGAGGTAAAACTCCACATAAAAAGTACAAACCAACTACTGAGCTGTCACAGCTGAAAGAAAGTTCTTCATATCACACTGAAGATGTCTGCTTTGCTGAGACGAACATAAGAAGGGAAAAATGGTTCTTCCTTCCTTTGATCTACACAGCAACACTTCCACAGTGGGTCCCTCAAACCCATCCCCGATTGGGTACACCCATCTTGGTCAGAGAAAGATGCAAACACTGTCCTCAAAAGTAAAGGCAAATGGAAAAGTCTACCTAAAATCAAAGCAATAGTTAAGATCCTTACCACGTGCTTTAATTAACATTCTCTAATTATAAAAGCATTGCTTTTTATATCATGGCAATATGTCTACTTTATGCCTGGAAATTTTGACCCTTCTGCAGAAGCCAGTCACTGTTGTAACTCTTGAACCCATGAGAGTTCAGGGAACTACAGAGGCCAAGAAGTCACTGTGGGGGGAGATTGGTTTCTATGAAACTACTTTTTACACTAGTCTAGCTTACCAGTTCTGCTCATACTAGATTAGTCAAGCACAAGGTGCAAGGAAAATAGCAGGACTATTTCACTCACCTTCAGGTCACCATTAGAGTGGCTAACCTGGTCTGAAAAAAACTCAGTGTAAAAGGGAAACTGATAGATTTCCGCTGTGAAACCCAGAGCACACCAGCCTTGGCGAACACCCGCAGTAACACCTTCCCCTCCCTGCTCCCGGCTCTCTGAAGCGCACATGCAGCAATGCCACAAAGGGCACAGCTCGCAGCAAAGCCCCTGTAGTCAGGAACCCCCTTCTCAAACCAAGCTTTTAACAGATTTTGTCTGCAGATGCAGAGAAGTGGTTTCACACCAAACCGGGCAGGAGAAAGGGGCTCGACAGAGGAGGCCAGGCGGGCCCCAGGAGCGGGAAGGCCACACCGAGCCCGCGGCCTGGCTCAGCACTCGGCGAGGCGCTTTGGCGCCCACGGCAGCTCCCCCCTTCCCCCATCAAACCTTTCCACCCGGCTCGGCCGCCGGGAAACGTACTTGTCGCCGCGGCTCCCGAACGTGCCCCTTGCAGATACCCGCGGGGTCAGGCCCTGCCACAGCCCGGCGCCCCAGGCCCGCACCCGGTCCGAGCCACACCGCAGTGAGCCCGCACTCCGCGCCGCAGCCGCGCCTCGCCCGGGGCAGCCGCCAGCCCGGTTCGTCGCACCCGCTTCAAGCGCGGCGCAGCCGCAGCGCCGGGGCGGCCGCGGGGCTGCCCGGGCCCGACCGCTCACCCACAGCCAGGCTCTCCTTCCCTTCTCCCCCGGCCCTGCGGTCCGGCATCTCCCGTCCCAGCGGGGAAAGCGCGCCCTGGGGCCGCTCGGAGCCGCCGCGACCCCCGGGCCGGGGGAACCGCACGTCCGACCCGGCCCGGCCCGTTCCGTTCCCCCCGGGCGGGGCAGCCCCCGCCGCGGCGGGCTCTGGGCAGGAGGCCGCAGCGGGCCGCCCGCCTGCCCAGGGACAGCACCGGGTACCGGGGGCAAACACGGGCCGGCGGGAACGTGGGGAAAGGGCCGGCGGGGGAGGCGGCACCCGCGGGGCCTCATCCTCAGCGGCCCCGGTGAGACACCGACACGGGGCGGGGGGGGAAGGTGCGCGCCCCCCCCCCCGCCGTCTTCTAGGCCGGTTACCTGTGGCGCCGAGCAGGAAGTCCAGGGTGCTGTGCCGCGCTGCTGCTGCCATAGTGAGGTAGAGCCCTGTGCCATGCCTGGAGCGGCGGCGGCGGCGCGGCCCGAGCGGCGGAGCGGCCCTATATGCGCGGGGCTGCGGCGGCGCCGCGGGGGGAGCGCGGCGGGGCGGGGCCGGGGCGGGCCGGGGAAGCGGCGGGCCCCGGGACCCCGCTCGGCGGGTCGGAGCGCCCTGCGGAGCGCTGGGGGGCGGCTCGCCCGCACCCACCCCCTGAAATCCCCTAATGCGAGGCCTCGGAGCGGTCCCGGCGGCAGCAGCGATGGGGCTGCTGTGTGTCACCTGCTGCCCCGGGAGGGGGCCCGCTGTCCTTCCGGCAGAGGGACCACCACCGCCAGGGAATCTTTCAAGCCTTTTGTTTAAAGCCTTTTTTATTCATAACGAGTAACTGTAAAACAGCCTACTGAAGCCACAAATTACATTAATCACGTACAATTACGAGCCCAGAAAAACAGTATCCTGGAGTAGTTAGCTAAAGGACTGATC
Organism: Chamaea fasciata; assembly: GCF_029207755.1. NCBI lineage: Eukaryota > Metazoa > Chordata > Aves > Passeriformes > Sylviidae > Chamaea > Chamaea fasciata. The sequence goes on along the minus strand of NW_027094087.1, from coordinate 102,364,567 downwards.
ACAGAATCACATCATAGAATCAATTATGTTGGCAAAGGCCTCTGAGATCATCGAATCTAATCCGTGACCGACCGACCGTGTCAACTAGACCATGACATTGAGGGCCACATCCAGTCTTTCTTTAAAAACACCCAGGGATGGTAACTCCACCACCCCTCTGGGCAGCCCATTCCATTAAGCTTTCTGTGAAGAAATTCCTCCTAATGTCCAACCTAAATCTCCCCAGGTGCACCTTAAGACTGTGTCCTCTCACCCTGTCCCAGGCTGCCCTGGCAGAAGAGAGCGGCCTCATCTGTCTACAGCCTCCTTTCAAGGAACTGTAGAGAGCGTAAGGTCACCTCTGTCTCCTTTTCTCCAGGCCAAACAACCCCAGCTTCCTCTGCTGTTCCTCATCAGACCCGTGCTCCAGACCCTTCCCCAGCTCCGTTGTCCTTCTCTGGACATGCTCCAGCCCCTCAATGTCCTCCCTGAAACGAGGGGCCCAGAACTGGACACGACTCCAGGTGTGGCCTCACCAGTGCTGAGAACAGGGGAAGATGTTTGGCTGTGTCAGTTACTAGGAGCTTTGCCAGCTGGCAAATTTAATTTTATTGCATGAATGAGAGTGGATTTGCACAATGCCATGGCATCAATGGTTTCACATGATTCCACAATTAAATGAAGAGATTTACAGGTAATTGTTAGTGTGTAATCTAATGTGCTACCGTGATTATTTCCATAACTTTCAATGAGGTTTTTTTCAGGGCAAACTTACAGTATCTTTGTTTTGAGCGGCTGTAGTTCCACACAGGCACCCTAAGCAAAGCAGAAACATTCATTGGAAATGTGCAAAAATCAGAAGATGCACAGACATCTGCCGGTCTGTAGTAACTATACTTTCTTCAGATGCTCTGCATTTGACATAGCTAATACATGAGAGGCTGGGGGGATTTTATGATTAATTAGCTAAAATATACAGCTTTGCAGGTTCCCTTCAATGTCTTTCATCCAATCCTGGATGTTATAGGGGATTACATAGTTCTGTTTGGGTGGCTTGTGTATCCTTGTTGCCATTCCATCAGGAATTCTGGTTTTTCTTAGTGCCATCTCTCTTTTTATGATTTTTTTTTAATTTAACCAAAATCAATGCTTCCTTGCTGCTGACTTCAATCTCTCTACATTTTTTTTTATTCCAGACATGCAACTGCCACAAGACAGCCAGTAAAATCCCTGCTCTTTAAAATCTCTTACACCTCTCACCTTTGCTTGTGGCTGCTGCAGGGGTTTCAGTTACCTCATTCCATAAACAAGCTCACTGGATTGATTTTTACTCTCTTCAGTGGGAGCAACACCTTGTGTTCTGTTCAACCTATTACATTGTCTTTCCGTTGGGGAATAATTGGAAAAAGATAATAGTGATGCTGCAACCTAAGTACCTTCAAATGCATTTGTTCATAAGTGCCAAGTGCCATGCTAAAGTATGCCCTTACACAAGAACAACTTCCCTGGATTTACAGGGGAAAAAAAAAAAAAAAGGAACATCAATATGTCATCCAAATCTTTTCCTGGCATTAGTTTTGCAATTTAAGGCCAACCATTTCAGACTGGCACTTACAGAAAGTTGAAACATCATCTTTTTAATTAAATTTGCCACGGAAAAAAGAACAGTGGTCTTACTGTGTCCTTTTTTATATGATGAGAATTTATGGTTTCACAGTGGGCTGAAGAGCTGAAAAGGCTAATGAATTATTACAAAGAACAGTATGAAGTCTTTCTTTCTTAAACTTTGACTTAAAGGACAGTTATTATCCATAAATGGCTTTTGCAGCTGCTCATTGGGTCAGGTGGAGCTGGGAAAGCTGGCAAAACAGCATGAACAAATTCAATAAAGGGTGGAAAAGAAGAAAAAGAAGAGGTTCATCTTGGATACTTTGGTAGGCCTGTAGGAAAACATCCAACAAGAGGAAGAAGCCTGCAATATCAATATGTGGGAGTGAAAGCAAACAGTAAATTACATATATTTTTACAGAAAAGCATAAAAACAAAGCCCACAGAATTTAAGCTTCCATGTAAAGGATCCCATCACTGAGGAAGGAACTAACACAATTCTCTTCCACTTCTTTGGCATGACTACTCTGTGCATACTACTTAACTAGGTCATGCCTGGGATATTTTTGGGAATCTTCCTGTTAGAAAATTACACTGAAGGGAATTTTAAAAAGAGCAATTAAAATAATTAAAAAGATTAAGGGATTGATTTATGAGACAAGATCAAAAGATCTGGAATATTAAAACATGTTTCACAAATGCTATGGAGTTTGGATGACATCACGTTGTTAAGATTAGCACAGACTGTTTGGAAAGAGTTTATTCAGTGTGAGATTACGTGCTTGTTTTGAAACTAATAGAAACTGCAAAAGTGGGGGAAAAAAGGTTGAGGCACCAGTGTTTGAAAAGCTTTATGCTGAAAATTAAGGGCAGAGACCATACCCTCTACAGGTAGATTGGACAGATTAGATAAAAGACACCAGCTGATGGGAACAATCTTGCACTGGCAAATAGTTGGGACAAAGTCTTTGCACAGTATGCAGTAACCTGTACTAGATGTGTGTTTTAGCCTGCATAACCTCTGTTCTTCATACATGACCACAGCAGGCTGAAATACCAAGTGTTTCAAGTCCCAAGGTTTGTTTTGTTTTGTTTTGTTTTGTTTTGTTTTTTAAGTGGGGTGTAATAGCATTTTTAACCACAGGTTTCCTGTTCATCCTCTCTGACTACATCCACCTCTGTTCATTGTTCTGAAAATATTTCACCTACAACTGCCACAATGCAAAGTTCACCTCAGGAATGAATGTTAAACCCAGCTTCTTCTCATGCACAGCTGAGAAGCATCCTTTATGGAAAAGTTTTTTGTCCTCAGGTTTATAATCTGTTCAGAAATTCATTAACTTCAGGTCCTGAGTCCAGCCAAGGGCTCACTAGGGTTGATTAAGAATAGTAGACTTTTTTCCTGAATGGCTAAAAAGTTTCTAAAGTGACGACATATTGAAGACAGGAGTTCACAATGTTGTGTTAGACCTTGTTTGGGAACACTTGTATACCTCATGGCTTTATCACTTGGGAATAATTTGGCTGTCTCATAATGCTAATTGAAACCTTGAAATTAAACATATCTATCTAAAATATACATACACATGAGTTCTCTCTCCATGCCTGGTTCTGTATATTCAAAGTACTATTAAACATTAATGCAATGCAATTAAATAAGCAGAATAACATGTGCAAACATATAACCCCAAGCTGAAGTGCCTGCTAGAAGACAGTACCAAAATGAGAAAAGCAGGGGCTGCAAACAGAAGAGAGGTAGAACTTGGTGCAAACCCCTGAAAGTGCTTTAATCATCCTCACTGTCTGTGCATCTGGATCAGTTTTTCCCTAGGAATTTTCTTTTTTTTGAACACAGCTCTAGTCCTTAAGTATTTGCTTATCATTGACAGAAGTCATGGTAAATTTTTAGAGGTAGGAGAGGGAAGATAATAGAAAAAATTTAGAAAAATGTTGGTGGGATGGGAAAGGGTCTTGTAAGTAAATGGCTGTTTTAGAAATTGTTTGAGGTGACAATGTGGTATGACAGTTGTGACCAAACATGAAATTCACCACTTTGTGAAAGAGCATTATCTTATTACATAAGATGAAATTTGTGTTTTCTATAGGTGAACAACTGTTTAATACAGCTAAGAAAACTAGAACTGATTATTGTACTTCTTTAATTCTTATTTCTACTTTTGTGCCTGAGCATGTTACTGTTTACTAAAACAAATACAGTTAATCCCCTCTCTCTTGGATGCTTTCTATCTAATATGTAGGCTTGCTGGGGCATAGCTCTAGAGGCTTAATAAAAAAGGATAGCAAACTGTCCATTTCAAATTAAATTTAGGCAATGTGGCGTCTACATCTTACTGGAAGTTATGAGAAAAATCTCTAACTTTAAAAACAAGCATATTGAGTTCAACAGGAAACTTACCCAGGTAGATTACAAGATGAATAAAGACTCTTTTTTTTCCTTTTTTTTTTTTTTTTAATTCTGCAAAGAAAGACCCTGGATAGTCAAATTATATCATAGGATGTAAGACTTCTCACAGAACAAGAGAATAATTTCAGGAAGTTAGCAAACTCAGATAAGAGTTAATTACTTAAATAAGTGCTACCATAAATTATAGCACCTATTATACTCCCTGCTTTTTGAGAACCCTCTGCTGGATTTCAGTCAGACTGCTGTGTGTGAACCCTTGGTATTTCCTTTGGTCCAAATAGACTCCAGTCTATTTCCTTTGGGCAGAGGTTATTTACCATGAAGGTGAGACCTTAAGTCCAGTCATCCCAGGACCCAGGTCATCCTACACATCTTCTTCAGGGACACCTTACTTGTGTTAAAACACTCACTAAGCAGGTTTCCATCTTGATAGAAACTAACAAATTATTTTGGTAACGCTGAGAAGTAGCTACAGAAACCACTTACAGACCCTTTCTTACCTTGGCCTTCCCAGCAACATCATCTAAGCTTAGCCCATGTTGACCTCTAACCTGCACATAATGGGAGGTTTGGGTTTGGGGTTTTTTCCTAACTGCCAAAATGCCACAGACCTGACAGAGTTTCTTTCTGTGTTTCTCTATATATATATTTGACCAGTCGACAGAATTCCCCAGAATCCTAATGAGTATTTCCTCACCCCCAAACCAAATACAAGGAAAGGCTTAGATGAACACTGCTTGTCCATCCCAACAACAGTCTTCCCTGTGAACTCACCACATGACACAGCAACATTTGATCAAGCTTTTCCTTAACATCTGTGTCATCTCTCAGAACAATTATATCCTATAAGAACTCCCTCTTGGAGTTTAAAAATAGCCTTTGAGGAACCTTTTTTATAACTCCCATCAGATGATCTCCCCTGTCCCCAGCCATCATCTGATCCCATGGGCAGCTCATCAGGTGATTCCCAGTTCCACATCTGATGATCATAATCTTGGATAGCAACCAAAGGACTTGCCTGGCTTGTCCACCTTCTATCATGCCTGTCACATTGTCTGGATGCACCTCCTCAGGCATCGACAGGGTCTGCCAGTACTAGTCTTCTTTTATGACCTCAGCTGTTGAAGTTATGTCTGATGGCTCCATCAGCATGTTAGAATATCTAAACCACTCCCAAGTGGTCACTTACAGAGTACAGGACAGGACCTGTGGTTCACAATCAAAAAGAACATAACAGAAAAAATTGGATTCTGATGCCTCCTTTTCCTGCACGCAAAGCAGAATGACAGCAAACTCAGGTGAGTCAGATAACCAGTGCTAGGGGTGGCTGTGTGTGACTTTAGGATAGCCCTTGTTTCCACCAGCAATACAATGTTTCTGTGGTCAGAATCATTTTTCTATTACGTTAAGCTAGTTTTGATTGTTTGCTTCGGGTTTTTTTTTTCTTTTTTTCTGTTCTCCTTCTGTTTTGTTTGTATTTCCTAATAATTACTGTCACAAAACCAGTCATGCACAGGTTTCCCCAATCCCTTCAAGTTATGGCATCCTGTCTATTGATTATAATTTCCCATGGTATGGAGGTGACTTCAGGAAGAGGTCACCCCTAGATATCAGAAAACACACTGAACAGGTAAATTCCCTCTTTTTCATCACAGCACTCTGTATCCAGTGGACACCATTCTCCTTTATTAGGACCAACATTAGCAGCTACAATTGAAACAATGTAAATATTATAGCAAACCATATACAATCTGATCAGGATGAAAGAATTTCTTATATACCTCTTGGGGCTTAGGTTGTTTGTAAAACTCTTTATATCAGGGAAAAATATGTGTGGGGTGATCATTTGTAATCTTAGCCTCTCATAACATGAAGAAATTAATATTCTTTCTGATCAAAGTTTTTTATGGATGCATGGAATCCCTGCACAGAGAAGAATGGATGGTAAATTGATTAAAATTAGAGTAATGAATTCATCCAGACAGCATGGAGGTAGTAGAACAGATGAGCAAAAGAGAGGGAGTGTAAAAAAAAACCACAATAGAAAAGATGCTTCACCCTAACTAGACATCAGTAATATGTACTTTATATGCATGTTTTACAGTATTATTTCTCATAAAGTTGTTCTTTTTAGTTACATTTTCCAATTCTCTTTTGAGTGATGATGCCTCAGCGTTCACTCTATGAGAAATGCTGATAAATGATAGTATGAATTTTATTCTCATATCTGTATTATACATTGCATTCAGGGCTTCTTACATGAAATTCTGTTGGCACTGGACTCAAAGACAGATTTAATGCTACTTTCAAGAAAGCCAGAATGTCAGTATTTGTCTGGTGCACTGTAGACAAGCTTAGACCAGTACTCTTTTTTACCTGGTCATTTGACTTTCCGGGCAGAACTGTATGTAACAGCATTCAAAATACAAAACCAAGGAGGATGAATAAAATGCTTAAATACATACCAATAACTCATACTAGCTACAATTAAGTCATAAACTCAACTCAACCCTTCAGAACTCTATGAGGGTATTACTTTATCGATGAGTTCAGCTTTCTCATTGTGAGACAAGGTATTACCATTATGCCTGTCATGAGTGAATCTTTTGATTGCAAGTGCAATACGAATTCCAAGTCAGAGGATGGTCTCTTGTGCAAAGGGATTTCCAGATTAAAGAAAGGTGCCTGTGTAAATAGGCCAAGGTGCCAGTGCAGAACAGCTGTTGCACAGGCTCTCCTGTGCACCCGGCACATGATGCTCATCTCCTTTAACTCAGATGTCTACAATCCAGAAGCCTGTATTTGATCTGGTTGTCTTGACTGCATTCAGAAACAGCAGAGAGACAGTTTTATCTCATCTGCAGTTTAAACCAGATCAGATAAAATGTGTTCAGCTTCTATCTGTTGCCTATGAACAGTTCAGGTGAATTCCACATTCGTGGAGTGCTTTGAAAAGATTGAATTAATTTCCTTCTATTCAGTGATACTCTCAACACGAAGTAAGAATTGCCTTGTGGGGATGAGAACCATGACTACTTTTTTTCAAATTTTCTCCTTAGCAGAAACTTTTGTACAAACTTTTCGATTTTTTATTGTAAATAAGAAACAGCATGTGCTTAGGAAAGTGAGATGAGTTTTCCAGGGGAAAAAACAATACAGTAAGATAATACTGATCAACTCAGCTGGCCTCATTTTATTTGCTGTCAGACCATCTTTGAGTTCATTAAATAACATCACAGAAAAAAAGTTGAAAGGACTTTGCGAAGGACTTCGTGGTTTTTCACAGTCAATTCCTCTAACAGGTTGTCAGGTAACATCTAAGCATAATTTTTAATGTTTTTTCAATGCAATGTAAATCAAAATGTAGAGTCAAGAATATAATTCAAAGTTATTGATCTATTGCTCATCTAAGTACTCTCACAATTAGAGCTTGGAGAGACATACAGAAGTCTAGTAGCTAATCCTCCAAAACCTATGTTAAAATACTGACCCCATTAACACGTTAACACAATAATAATGTATTGCAATCTGTTACCAAAACTTCACCAGAACTCAATAACGTAGTAATTGGCAGAAATTACAGTAAAGTGCCTTTTGGAATTGACATAAAATTTTTCAGCCTGAAAAAGCCTGTTGGAAACATCAGAAAACTTATGTGTCCTTGCAGCTCAGAAGCTTGTCAGGTAAGATATTTTGATTGCAGAAGCTAGTCCCCGCTGGTACCAGCTCAGTCTTTACTAAAATATCTCAGCTGATACTTTGAGAGAAACTAGAGTAGTAGGTTAGGAATCAGGAGATCAGTGTTTTAATTCTTAAGTTGCTAATGATTATTCCTCCCAAAAATTTGTGGTAACAGTACTTCCTTTCTCTGTTAGTTTGTACATCCATGAGGAGGAAAATCGTTTCAGCTGTAACATTTTAAAAAATACAAATTCAACAGATAGCTCTAAATTCCTCTTGGGGTAACATATATGGTATTCTACACAAATTTTCCATGATGGTTCTTTATTACTTGCCTTATATTATTATTTGCTTTACATTTTCTGAGTGATTCCTTGCACAGTCTTTTAATACATTCTCCAGTTATTTAACAGGTTGGTTTAGACTTCTTTTTTTAGGTTTTCTTCTTTACTCTGTTAATTTTAAACTGAAAGAACTTCTGATGAGCGCAGAATGGCATGTAAAGATATTGTCAATGAGCAAGCAGTTGTTCAAAAGATATCGTAGTTTGCTTAGAGGTTTTGGCTGCAACACTTATATAATGATTATGATTGGCAGCAACATTAACCTTGAATACAAGAAAATCAGAAAATTAATCAGATAGAAATACTTACTATATGCAAAGTTTAAATGTAGGTGGTTTGGTTTTTTTTCTTCCCAGCATCAGAATTCTGGAAGATTTTCTTCAAAGAGGTGAGAGGTGGAAATCGTGAGAGGGAAGATTTTCAAATTTTTAAGGGGATTTCCAGTAGAACCTGCAGCTACTGGTAACACCTGAGGATAATTTTCAAAGGCAGGACTTTTGAGAACTGTATCTGTTTTGACTTTTGGGCTGAAAATGGTGAAAGACATGCAGACTTGGAAAAAGAGACAGAGAAAAATAATTTTTTTATACAGAATTCAAATTGCCATTAATTTCCTCTGTCTGGACAAATTGGAAGCCAAAAACTCCCTTGATGAGATTTATGTCAAAGCATAGGCACTGAAGATGCCAGTTGCTTCAACAGAGAAAGATTGTTCAGCTACGCGAAGGAAGGCTATTCATACAGTGTTCTGTAATCTAAGGACTTCAAGTATCTTATGGAATAACATGCAATTGTATTTTCTTTATTTTTAAATTTATCAGTTCAGGGTCGTACTTTTGTGAGTGCATGAATCCTGAAATAACAGCAAGTAGCTATTTTGTTTCCTGTCATTTCCCAATCCCAACATTAACAGCATGACATGCAAAATTAAAAACGTAAGTGAATAGGTAATGCCATTAGAATTTCTGGTGTGGAACCATTTTAATTTTTCAATTAAAACTTGACAGAAAGGTTGCTTTTATGACCTAAAGCAAATGTTGGGTAATTTAGTTTGGTCTGGCTCCTATGCTTTCAGTGTTTTGGGATTGCTACTATGCAGGGGTTAAGCTGTAAGAAGAAAAGAATGTATTGTCGTACCTGCAGGGTACTAGAAATCCTGGTTAGGTTTCTCTTCTGATCTAGGCAGTGATATGGTGGCCTTGTTTTTGCACTCTGATGAATTCAAGCTGCTGTGTTCTGAGCACTCACTACTTCCTGACCTTTTTTCTATTTTGCCCTGCTTTAAGGGCGACATCTGTCATAATCAATGATACTGTGTTTCATTGTACCAAAAGAGCTCAAGCTGGTGTCTTGCCAATGCCAAAAGACACTGATTCAAAAAGATATTTGAGAATGCTGAAATGAAACTCTTGGATTATATTTTCTTGTTGATTCCTGTTTTAAATTGTGCACTATTGTATTTCTCTTCATCACATACTCAAACTGACAGAGCCCCATGTAACAATAAACAATACTGAACTGCCAGCCTTTAACTTTTACTTTTTGCTTAGGAAGTGTGTGGGAACTAATGAGAAAGTGTATGAATTCATTTTTTGACCAACAAATGCTGAAAAACAGATTTTGCAACAAAAATGGCTCAGGAAAAGACAAATACATTTTCTGCGTGACAGCCACTTTTGGGTATGTCAAACAAAGCTGTAAAACTGAACCAATATGTCATGCAAACTTCTTGGAACAAATTATGCAGTTGCCTGACTCTGTTCTTTCAGAAAACTTTTCCACAGATTTGATTTCCCTCTGACATGGTTACACTGTGGCACTGAGAGCCACTGCACAAGGAGCCCAGGGCTCTCCTGGTGGCTGGGGCCAGTTTTCCTTTGTCCTATGGGCAGCTCCATGCAGCCAGACTTAGTGTGGAGCCTTTGCTGGCTGCAGCACTGCAGGACTGTAGAAGCAGCTCTCAGCTCTGCTTTCCCACACACTGTCCTGCACTGAAACTATGTAGATGGATTAAAAGACTTGGCCCTTGGAGATAACAGCTTACCCTATCATAAACCAGGCTTGAGTCCTGGTGTCGGGGTCCCTCTGATCCCCAGGCACAGTACTTGCTGTAGTGCTTCCTACTGGTATGGAAACAAGTTCCACGGGATCACATGGGAGGGGCTGCAATAGAGCTGCAGGAGGAAGCCAAGATGGTCAGAGGAAATACTAGTAAGCACCTTATTCTTTAAGTATTTTTCCCTGGAAATATTTTCTTGTCAGTATTTCTAGTGTTGGATCCTTTCTAGTTATGAGACCACATGATTGTGGTTTTGCAGGGTTAACCCAAGGGACTCTGAAATATTTCTTTGATTTCTGGACAAGAGAGCAAGCCCATTATTACCTGCATAAAGGACTGTTTAGACTACCGACCACTCTGCAACAAATTTGCTTTACTTTCAATTAGGTTTGAGCTGCTGGAGCAAGTCCAGAGAAAGGAAATAGAGCTGGTGAAGGGTCTGGAGCACAAGTCTTGTGATGAGCATCTGAGAGAGTTAGGGCTTTTTAACCTGCAGAAAGAGCCTCTGGGAAGACCTTATTGCTCTCTTGAACAACTTGAAAGGAGATTGTAGCCAGGTGGGTGTGGGTCTCTTCTCCCAAGTCACAAGTGACAGGACAACACAGAATGGTTTTGAGTTGCACCAGGGGTGGTTTTTATTGGATATTGGGAAAAAAATTCTCCACTGAAAGCATTGTAAGGCATTGAAACAGGCTAGATGGGGAAGTGTTTGAGTCACCATCCCTGGAAATGTTCAAAAAATATGTGGGTAGCACTGGAGAGCATAGTTGAATGTTGAACATGGTGGTGGCACTAGGTTGATGGTTGGACTGGATGATCTTGAAGGTCTTTTCCAGCCTTAACCATTCTATGGTTTTCCTACTGTTTTTCTTTCTCATTCTTTATTATCTAGTTTAAAAAAAAAGTTTCTTCCTTGTGTTTTGTTCAAAATGTAAATCGTACTTTTTGATGGGAAAGAGACCACAGTTCTGTGCTTGTAGGTAATATTTCTGGTCAACTTATGTCTTGTGAATAGCATTAGCTTTAGGCTTACTTCTGTTGGTAAGCCTTCTAACTTTATAATAATTCATGGAGCTCAACTTTAAGGGATAGTGCATGTGTTATTGCCAGAGTGGTCCTATTTGTACAACATCTATCCTGCATGGCATATTCCATTGCCTGGATTTGGTGCAGTTTGTCTGAATGGTAGCCTCCAGTAACACATTTACAGTATAACCTTCTGCTGAAGGCAGCACAGAGCTCTATTTATAAATTGTTTAGAAGTTAAATGTCTCGTAAGTGTTCCAGCCCTTAAAAGCAAGCATTCACACTTCCTGTGTATTTGTGAAATGCCCACATTTACTCACAAATCATTCTCTGGGATGGTTTTATCAATTCTAAACCACAGCTGAATCAATGACATTTTCTCCCTTCATCTGGCTATCAATCAAGCCCACAATCACTTTCCCTGTGTGCCTTGAATGTTTAATTGGTAAACACTGCAGGATAATATTTAACTACAAATAAAAATCTATCATTACTGCCATGTCATAAACACATAGGGAAATTCCAGTTTAATTTTCTGAAATTGCTTGCTTGCAGCACTAAATATGTGGGATTAAACTGACTTTTGAGAGAATACTAACTGAGAATAACCAAGATGCTTTTGGCCTGGTGCTGTTTCTGAAGACTTTCATAGTAAAGATGCTATCATGCAGCATTTCAGTCATTGCAGGAATGAACTGGAAATTTCCTGAGAAGAGGTGGTGAGTAGGTAGAAGGTTGCTATAAAACCTTAAACCTCCCCTAAGGTCATATTGCAAGCTTCTTGAAATAACGAATCTTAAAACCATGTAATGCAACTGCGGTGTAAATACAAAAAGTGCTGCATGAGTAAGTAGACAAGAAAATAATAAAAAAAACCCAAAATACCTCTGAATGAAGGAGAAGCAATGACTATCTACATGACCTCTCCTTAATCCTTACACTCTTTCTGCAGTTTCAAGTCCCAGTCATCTCCCATTCCCCCTTCCAACCTCCTGTTCTTCAGTTCCATTCTCTCTTCTTTCTTTTCTGTGATCATTACTTTAAATCTTTGCCAACTGGAGGCCTTGTTCTTCAACTCTATCCCAACAATTTCCCCTCCACTAACGTGGTTTTTAATTTGCTGCCTGCTACTCCAGCAGAGCTTCCTCCATGTTCCCATTCAAACCACTTTTGCCCAACCTGTTCTGAATGCAGCACTGTTTGTTCTCAGTGCTTCTTCCTTACTTCTTCTCCTAAACCATATTTTATTCTGTTTGATACCATCATTTGCATTCCCTCCTTCTGAGTCCTTTGTAGGATGTTCATTCCATCAGTTTCTGATTTCTCTGCTGTTTACAACTGCCTTTTTTTGCTCTGCCTGCACTGTTGCTGACTTCTTTACTGAGTTAATTTCAAAATGCATGCTGCTGTTGGGGTTTGGACTGTGTGACAGGTATCGTGTTTAAGACCTAATATCTCTTTTCTAAAAACCAGTTTTTCCGATGCACACTACTTTCAAACCATCTTCATATCAGTGCTTGGAGCCCCTCTTTCCAAATAGAGCTTTATCCTCACATCATTGCACTCAGAAAAGGGAGTTTCTACACAGAGAATTTATGATCCATATACTGATAATAAAAGGGATCGCCAAAACACCAAAAACATTATTGTTCCTCTTTTACATGAAAGAAAGAGATGAGAGTTTAATTCAGGTCTGTTAAAACTTAGTCCAGTTTGTTAATGGTGGAAATATTCTGTTACTCAAACCATCATCTCCCTGGTTCTCCAAGAAGTGAAACCAAGTCTGGGCAGATGTGGAGATTTTCTCAGCACCTGCCATAGTTATTCAGGGTCACATTTAAGGTGCTGTCAATTCTGATGACAGATGTATTGCAGGCTTTATTGTGAAGTGCAGTCACCCAGTAGAAACTGGTCCAAGGCACTAACCCAGGCTGCTATTATTTCAGCTGTCCAGGAAACCAGTGTGATTGCGTGTGATAATATGGTTAGTGCCCTTACTAGCACCTGTCCTCAGATTTTCCAACCATTTTATTTTATCTTTCAGTGGGAAGTAAATCAGAGTCACATATAGAAACACAAATGTTAGTGTGTGGTAAGCAATGGTTGTGGTGTACAAGTTGGCTCTTTTAAAAAGACTTCATTTTCTGTTCTCTTGCCTTGGGAAAATAAATCCTTTAGACTGAGAATTCTAGAAACATACCCAGATTCAGTCGTCGCTTTCCAGAATCTCGGCTGGATCTTTACATGATGCATGTAATGCTTATTCACTGTAAAAACATCTTTCTTCCTAAAGCAAATCATCCCTCAATGCGAATCCAGGTTTTTGCTTAATATCTCTAATGCCCTCAAGGGAGATAAAGCATTAAGCAATGGATTGTATGAAAGTATGTAACCTGGTATATATAAGCTAATAATCTCTGGCCAGAAGTGCAGCCTTTCAAATAGTTGCCACAGCTGGCAAACTACAGATAATTACGTAGGGAGTCATCATTCTCTACAGAGTCTGTGTCAATCATATCACCACAGTCATTTCTTTTAAAGACATGTAAAAGCCAGAAAGTCTGACAAATACATTTGCTAATTAAGTCCCCAGCTAAATCAAGAGTAAAACACAGATGCCATGCTCCTCCTTTGTTTTCTCCTGACTGCATAGGAATGGCTTGTTGAGAAATTATCACTTTTTCATTTAAAAATCATGTATTACTGACAAAACAAAGGCAGGCAGATACTAACAACTCTGCAATCTGGTTCTGGATTTGTTAATGAGAAGGTGAAGTCAAAGTGAGGAAGTGGGAGAGGTGCTGGGAAAGGCAGGAGGTAGAAGAAATACAGGTTGTGAATTCAGGGTCAAACTGGCAATCACAGAATCACAGAATGGTTTGGGTTAGAAGGGACCTTAAAAATCACCTCGTTCCAACCCCCCTGCCATAGACAGGGACACCTCCCACTAGACCAGTTGCTCAAAGCCCCATCCAATCTGGCCTGGAACATTTCCAGAGACATCCACAACCAGGACAACCCATTCCAGTGCCTCACCAGCCTCACAGTAAAGAATTCCTTCCTAATACACAATCTAAATGTGCCCATTTGCAACTTAAACCTTTTTCCGCTTGTCCTGTCACTGTGCGCCTTTGTGAAAAGTCCCTCTCCAGTGAATGAATGTGGCAGTCAGCTGTGACAGGGAGGTTGTATCTCCAATTGGCTTTCCAGCCTTCAGGCTTGATCTTGGCAGAAAGACAGAGAAAAGGCTAGTGAGCAATTCTGAAGGTAAAAAGTGATTATTTACAACTACAGCAGAGATGTATGGTGTGGGAGGTGGATAGGGATGATGAAAGGCCACACAGGTAATTGAGAATACCTGTCTTCAAGCATACATTTGGCTTATTTCTAAGCCTGTTCTAGATAGGTTGATTTCTAAATCATTATCATCTTCATCATTAGTACTTTTAAGCATTATTGTTTACTTTAAAAACTCTTTTTATTGTTATTGTTACTTTTAAAAATTGTTATTGTTACTTTAAAAATAAGAAGAGATCCCAGATGTTAGCTCTGGATACCTAGCAATTAGAAATTATTCATCATCATGTTTCAGTAATCTTAAAGACACACACATATATAAAAAGAGATATTGTGTTACTAGACTAAAATATTTTAAAATTGGGAATGATTAAGACCAATACTTACAATTTTTAGAACATGTTCTAAAACATTCTCTGGAGGAATGTGGTGCATATGAAAAAAAGACCTTTTGAGTATGGTAATCAGCCACAAACCAGTGTTTACTCACACAAAGCTTTTTATTTTTAAATGTGCTGTGGACCCAAGAAAGAAAGAGAAAATAGGGCAGCGTGGGAACCAACACTCATTCCGACTCTATATTGCCTGTGTAGGTACTCTGAGCAATCCTATTTATTACTGTAGTCCTTCTGTAACATGGCTGAGCAGCAGGCTGTGCCCTGGCTGCTCACCCAGGCTGGGTCTGTAGTATGTTGGTTGAGAAGCAGCCCCAGAGCTTGGTGCTCCTCAGGCTCATCTGTGGTGGTATGTCTGTCTTTGTTAACTCTAGAGAGACGCTAGGGTGACTTTCCAAATGCCTAAAGCAAGTGACTCAAGCTAGGTGGGGTTCAGTACCTGAATTCCTCCCCTCATAGCAGCAGCCTGTTCAGTCAACAAGCAGCCTTGAAAGCTTGTTACAGCCCAAAGCAAAAAAAAACCCCTTCCAAATTCCATTTGATTGCTACATCCTTATGCTTCAATACAAAATAACTTTTACAAGATGTGCCTGAAGAATAGGGCTATGTCTTTACAGAAGTAAAGAGCTTTGCAAAAGGCATTAACTACAACAAGAGAAGCCTCTTCCTTCATCCTGTAGGTAGAAGCAACAGTTTTCCTCCTTCAGTAGGTGGAGGACACTGTTCTTTAGGCATGTTCTTCTCTTATTCTGCTGTCACTTTAACACTCAGTACTCCCCTCCATATAGGGCAAGGATGTTTCCCACTAACGTCAGTGTAGCCAGACCATATCTGTGGTGAACAAGGATGGAAGGAAAGAGTCCTTCACATTTTCAAACTGATAAGAGTCTTATTGCTCATGCACAATTTAGCTCTGTTTTCACATGCATATCATATTCAGGATCTACTTCAAGGACTCTGTTTAATTTGGACCTACAATTTCCTGGTATCAGGTCTAATTATCTGGCTGCAGTGTTAGATTTCATAGGACAGCATTCCAAAGCCTGGGATGCACAAGCAAAAATTCCTAGTTTCAGATGCCCAACTGACTAATAAGTTAAGCTGTTCTTAAGACAGCTGACTTTCCTTACAGCTACACAATAGCAAACTTTTATCAGCACCAAACTGGTGATGATACAACAAGGTCAAACATTTGGAGCAGCTGAAGAGGAGACAGCCCATTTCAAACTTCTTTGTTAATAAGCTTCCGTGGCCCAAGCTGCACACTGCCTAGACTTGGAAGAAAGTTAAAATGTTTTCTTAAACACTGAAAAGGTATTTCAGCAAATTCTGTAGAAAAGCAGAACAGCTTTTCAAATATCGAAGCAATTTTATTCTTTAAAATAAAAGCATTTCTCCCCAAAGCTTAAAATTGGAAGCATCTCTAACATTCCTCTCCAACAAGAAAAGACCTCATTCTTAATATTGTTTGTATGCATCTGCAGATACAGCAAAGATTTAAAAAACCCCAACAACCAAGACACATGTTAAAACATTCCTGGATACTTCATGGCTCTGTCCTGGAGAATATAAGTAGGCCCTGGCCAAAACCTGGAACTCACCTACAGTATTACATAAACTGTTCAGTGGTTCACTAAACAGACACTGGATTGTACCCAGGCTGTTCCCCATCAGCTGTATCCTGCTCCCACCCCTGCACACAGCATTTTCAAAGATAGAACTAACCCTAGCTGCCTTTTGTGGGATGCTGGGTTATAAAATTCCACACTGAGTGCTATGCTGAGCCTTTCAAGCCAGAGGAGCAGCATATGTCATTGCCAGACCCAGCCACGATGTTGTATGTGAGCTCTTCTGCTGCCAGGGTTGGGCATGTGCAGAAGAGCTCAGGGCTATTTTGGGTAAAAATCTGAGCTGGTTCTGGAGGGCTGTTGACCTCAAGGTAAGAAAGGTCTTAATGGTAGAGCTTAGTGAGATCTACTGGCCTAAGTCCCTGCTTAGGACTGCAGGTGCTTTTCTGGGGCTGGCCTTGGCAGGTGCTGCAGGTCACACAGGGGAGCACAGCGGGATGGATTCCTGTCCTGCAGGGTGGCCTCACATCCCAGGCCCAGAGCTGCTCAACCACTTTCCTTCACTGCAAGTTGTGTTTCATGGATCTGCTAGTGCCACTTCACTGCAGTCACAGTCTGTATAGTTCACAGCCTTCTAAGACCACGAACAATCATTACTTTCATCCAAACTGATGCTACTGCAGGCCAGCAGAAGTTCACCAAGTGTTTATCAAATTCATATCTCTGTGTATACACAAACCCATGGCAGAAGACAAGAAGGTTATTTTGCCTTTTAACTCCTTTTTGATCTAGAAGAGTGCCTTCATTTAAGGGGCTTTCCCCCCTCAATTTATTTACTTACTTGTAATTAATAATAAAAATCACTATTTTTAGAACTTGCATGATGATTAATTTTTTGGATTATTTTTGCTATTTTACATCAGAATATAACAGTTTTAGTTTCATGACCACATATATGAGAACAGAGTGATTTATACATTGAATGTCACATTTAGTATCACTTTGTTAAATTATGTGGTTTTATTTTTACACCATCATTTGCACATGCTAAAAGAGAACCCCTCTAAGTAACCCTGTAAGTGAAAGCTAAAATGTTCTCTTCAGAATGGTTTCTGGTATTTTCAATCAAAATGAAAAAAAAAGAGGTTAAAAAAATTGTGCATTTCCAGTTAAAATCTCAACTGAACAATAGGTTTCTGCATTTTTATGAAAAATTACCATTTGATAATATGCTGAAGTTTTCACAACAATGACAGTAATATTTTAACTTCTGGTCTAATTTCTGGTTCAGCTCCATTTAATTGCAAAGGTCAGGGGTACATAGAGGCCAGATAGGTTAACTACTCAAGTGCTCTCCTTGGGAGTAACTTTGAATATAAATGCTGGAAAAATAACCAGAACCTCAATCTATGACAAAATATTCTTATCTGTGTTGGTTCACTAAACGAAAACAGTGAATTTTGTTGTAAAAAGCACACTATGCATTAAGTTTTGAGTTGCCTATTTTTTCCTTCCTTCAGCACTGCAGCACGTTTGGCACTGCAAGTGCCAGAACATTTCCAGGGAATAAATTCAAGCATCAAATAAAGAGCAGTAAACAGTCAAAGTGAAGAAGAAAATTAAATTTGTTGGTATAAGCAGTGGCAAGTATCCAGGAATTTATGGTTTATAATGCACATTCTTAATCTTTGTTGATTTTGCAGCAATGATAGAGATACAGGTGGTTTGGCCAAATATCTGCTAGTTATTCAAATAGCTGCAGGAATGAAAACAAAGCCAAGGGGCAAAACATTTAAAAAATTGATTTTCTTTATAATTGCATTTGTAAGGTTAACTAACTCGTGCTGAAGGGGGAATGTGGAAACAGGAGAAAAAAAGTTCTGACTTTGCATCCAGACTAACTGAAAGTCAGATTGGTCCTGATCCTCAGTCAGGGCGAAGGATACAACTCTGAAGTCTGAACACCCGGAACTGCTGTCTAGAAGAACAGGCTTTTATTCCCCCTCTGCTCTTACTACCAACGTGTTTCTACCAAGGGTGGAAGTTTGTTGGCTCTAGTTGCAGGTCTGCTCTACGAATGCTTCAATGGAAAAAAAAAAAAAAAAGGATTAAAAATGCTTAATGTGGAGTTATGAACAATCCTGTAAATGAACAAACCACTTCTCTCTATCACTCCTTTCCGTCACTTTATTTCGTTTTTAACTGCAAGTCTCATGTCTTTTCTCCTGCAAATTAAAAACCAGTCAAATGCAGAGTTGTGGCACTTGGCAGAGATGATCACAGTCCCCTCACACAGCCTTGTGTCTACCTGGTGCCTCCACAGCTTGAGGCTGATGGGGTTTTCCTTATAACATCAGCCTTCCTTTTTTTTTTTTGGCTGTAGATAAGGCAGCAACACTAATTTCTGCTGCTTCCAGGCCTGAGGTCAGTGCAGGAGGAGAATGCATGTATTCTGCTAGCCTGACTTTTATACAACAGTCTGGATCACACTATTCTTCATGAGCAGGAAAGCTTATATTTTTGTCAATTTTATGATTTTATGTCAAATATACTTACTCAAAAAGACTCATAGTCTACTGTAATTCATCAGCCAAAAAGAAAAAAATGCAAGGAAGAAAAGGAATCTGTTTGGCTTGATTTGTTGCCCACGTGCAAGCACCTGGTGTGATATAAAATGCCCTCAGGTACCTTTCCAAGTATCCAGCAGCTGGTCCAGAATGTCTTTGATCTCCAGTAGGGTCTCACCCACATCTGGAAGCCCCATGTGTAGGTCTTAGAAACCATGAGACTCATCCACCAGGAGACAAAAGGAGACAAGTGGGGGATGAGTTTCAAAACGTTCTTTCAAGTCAGATTTTTAACCTAAGAACACCTTAGGATATCTCAGACCACATCAGATGCCTGTGTGGGCAACTGAATCAAATTCAGTTGGTCTGGGGAAATCTAAAACAATATCTGGTAATATTTTAATAGATGTCCTCAAAGAGCCATGAAAAGTAAAAGGACAGGAACTTCTGTAATGCAATAGCAAATAAAAAGGATGACATAAAAAAAGAAGAAAAAAGAAAAAAGTTTTTTCAGTTTGAAAGATTCCTTTCAGGAGGAAATAAAAAAGGACGTAGGACCACGTGTTTTCAAGACAGAAGTGGCAGTGACATAGTATTCAGCCACTAATATACTTGCAAAGAACTAAAAAGAGGTAGAACTAATCATAAATGTAGAGAATATGATACATAATCGGTAAGAATATCCAATTGTATTTCAACAACACCACAGCCTTAAAAGTATGAAAGCAAACACCAGACCCACATTTCTCTGAGATAAAAAAGGGGAAATTTTAGTCTAGCTGCAAGACATTTCTGAGCTTAGTCCTCATATATGGTGCAAATTCTCTCAATTTAACACCATAAGATTAGAATCAAATCTTAAATTGTATTTTGTTGTGTAGGTCACATCAAAAGATCTTAAAAATACTTAAAAAATATTTAAGTCAGTTCAGTGCATACAGATCTACTGCAGATGTTTAGGACTGCTTCTCTTTGGTAGTCACTGGTATGACCACAGGAAGAATTTTATTGCTGGTAACTTTATAAAGAAAGCTAAATATGACTCATAGATACAAGATTTATTTTTAAATTTTACTCTGAAATTAAATTTGTGAATAAGGCAACATTCCTCAGCATGACACTAGGATATAAATGATTGTTTTTCCAGACTACAAGAGGAACATACCTAATCACAGTAAAGGGTAACATTTTCAAAACCAAATGAAAAACCTCAGAACTCTCCTAAAAGCTTACATGCTTCAGGGAAAAAAAAAAAAGAAAAAAAGAAAAAGAAAAAAAAAAAGAAGAAAAAAAGCTATAGTATCTACCTTTAACATGGGTAAGAGGAAACAAAAAAGGCATCTCCTCATGTCAGAAAAACACAATTCAGAAAATTGCAAAAACTGCATAGCAACCTATCTGGGAAATCCTACCAATGTGTCCAATCTGTGCTTTGTGTCCATTTGCCATGGTAATCTTTTATCTGGGAACAAAGCCACAACTGCTGAAACAGCTCTGCTTGTATAAAGTAACAGCATGTCCAACAAGCAACAAAGGACGATTTAGTTTTCGGCACAAATAACCTGGCTGGCTCCAGATGAGCTTGCTCAAGGAACAGCAACAACACTTCCCTCTCACACAGAGCTGAAGTACCCTGGTATGCTGTGCTAGCACAGCCCAGACACCACCTGGATACCCAAGGGAACCTGTCCAGAGCCAGCCGGGGGATGTGCCCAGCTCTAGGCTGGCCTGGATAAACAAATCAAAGGGTGGCATATGCAAGTTCACCTTTGACGATCTGACATTCTAAGTTCTTCTCACAGGACTGGCCAGAACAGTGGTTTTGCTTACCCTGATGATGACATCCAGTGTCAAATACTTCAGCTATTACTGTGGTAAGCAGATAAATAATGGAAAGTAAAGTGATAGTTATTACTATTATTTTTAGAAGGTGGTCAGATACCAAATAGGATGGTGCATCTTGTTGGTACCCAGAGAGAGATTATGAATCACACACGAAGCGAACGAGAATATATGACACAATATGGCAATTGCCACTAATAAGGAATTATGTCACTCTACCTTATTTTTAAAATCAGACTTAAGCACATCAACAATCAGACAATGAATTTATTTGCAGGATACATTTATCATACATAGAAAACAATACTTATTGTTTAGTTAATTAAATAGAGAAAAAAAGCAAAACAAAACCACAATACATTATTCAGTGTTCCATATATTTGTTAGCTGACATTTCCAAAATGAAGCTTTCTTTTTTTTCTGTTTTTTTTAAAAAACCCATGATCATGAACAATGCATAGTGAAAACAAAGGGTCTAGAAATCTAACATTCCACAGCTGTGAGTCAGTGTGAAAAATAAGGCCATGTAGAGGAAAAAAAAAACCCCACAGTGAATTTCTAAACAACACATATTCCATTGACAGGCTCCAGATAAGATCAACTTAGTATATGAAATCTAAAAAACAATGTCATGTAAGGAAAAGATGAATTTAAAATATCAATAAACAGCTTGGAAATAGCCTCCAAACTTTCAACCCAGTATCAATGAAGATCAATTATACTATGATGCTGCAAAAACCATCCCAGGATGAACATCTAGAGGTGAGAAATATCCAAGTCCATTTTACAAAATAAGCTACAGCTACCCATGCTACTTATTCAGCACATATTTATCGAAGGAATGACAAAGTGTTAAGAAAAATGTTTGACCACCAGTCACTGAATGATTCAGTGAAGAGCTGGAAAACATATCTTCCTGCTCTGAAATGTTAATTCCAAGTTCTTTTCAGGTTTCATGACAATGTAAACGGAATGAAAGGAATTGCAGTGTCATATCCTGCTCTTTGTTCCCGTCCTTTCACACCGGGTCAGCAGTGTGAAAGTTTCATAAAGCTGCCATAAACTGAAGTCCTTCACTGCCCTTAAACGCTGCCATCTGCTCTTCACACGATGGAGTGGAAGAGCCCAAGGACCAGGAGTCACAGAGCTGCTGTTTTCTGGCAGTCCCCAGTGCTATGTTCCCAAAAGCTGCACTGATGCAGGGTGTGTATCACAGGTAACTCAGCCACATTAAATAACTAATCAACAGAAAATGTTACATGAAATTCAGGATAAAAAGGCTATAAAATATTTGCCAACATTGGATCTTACCTGTGTTAAGATTCAAGATTACTTATTCACAAGATTACAAGAACAAAGCTGAGGCAAGACTGGTTGTAGAAATTGGTCTGAATGCAGGTGTACAGAATGCATATTTTACAAGTAACTACTTATTTCTAGAGTTTACCTCGCATATTTTTAGAACAACTAAATACAGACTAGGCTATATAAACCTTTATAAGCCTTCGTCATCTGTCATTAGTGCTACCCAGATTGGTAGGAAAGCTCTGAATTTGTATGACATACATAATTTATTCTAAAAATACTCCTACAGGTCACCCTTTGACATCATGTAAAATGTATGGGAAGCTATGGGAGCACTGCTGATGTGCTAAACTGAACAAAACATATCCTTATTAAAAGAAAGCTGCAAAAGAAACCCTGAGTGCCATGGAGAGTTCTGTCCTGAAAACTTTATTTCTTCAGTATGTTCTACACAGTCTTGTTCATACCAGTTCTTCAGAACAGCACAAACAGCAGCAGTAAGAGAATGATGGATTCCAAGGCGGACCTTTTTTAGTTGCCCTGAAAAAGCTGTGTTAACCATGCTTGTAGCTGAGGCTTCATAGAAAGTAAGAAACATACTTTAAACATCGTCTGAACAGAACTCATGCAGCTGTGGTTACATCATGTCCCCATCACTTGTCTTCTGTTAATAAAAAAGTTAAGAATTGCTCATGAGAGGAAAACATAAATTTTTATCTTCAAATCCAGAGAAAACCACTGAGAGAATTCACAGAGAGAAGGAACAAAAAAACAAAGGCCTACAATGCAGAATATGGAGGACTACTGTAAGCTATCTCTAAAAAAGCACTAATCCATCCTATGACCATGAATGTATCTGTTATACAAATGTATGTATACACACATATCCACAAATGTAGGATTATCACTGAAAGAAACTATCAACATGGTTGTTTCATTTAAATAAGAAGGATGAGTTAACAAATCTTCCACTGTGGCTCATAATTTGAGATGACTAATCTGCAAGTTTGTCTATACTTTTTCTAGTGAAGCCTCTTCCATTTAATTTGTACAGAAGCAAGCGGGTTTTAATTTCCTAAATCAGCAAAGAGCATGTAACATCCCCCATGCTAAGGAATTAGCCATTTTCATGTCATATCATGCATTATCAGAACATGCTGTGTAAGTATTTGCTGATATAAAAAACAATTTCATAAAAAACAAAGCAGAACAATGATTATAATTATGGAATTCTTCTGAAAAATTTCAAACAAAAGCCAAGTATAACATTTCTGAATATTAGACATTACTTTTTCCATCTGATACAGATTTAAAATGCATAGTATATACATAAATAGTAGCAGCCATCCAATCTTTAAGAGTGCTGTGTTTTAAAGTCCAGTCAATATCCCTATAATTATATTGATGGATTCCATATTAAAGATTCTGAGGGGCTAATTAGAATAAGATGTAGAAGGATTTAATTTAAAGACTTCCTATTTTTACAAAAACAAAACACACATCAGAAATACTCCAGTAAAAATCCAACACACAAAAATCACTCTGTACCTTCGTGTTTTCTCTTGCTAAATAAATGACCAAAACCCCAGGAAAAATCCTCCCAGTAAATGTATGTATGGCACATGCTTATTGGAATGTAATCCATATGTTAGGATTATAGAGAATGAAATGGATCCACTGAACAACTTCTTCTTCAGAGAGCAGTCCAACCTAACTATTACCCTTGTCCACGCTAATCTGAGATGTGCTGGCTCACCATTTATACTCAGTTTGTTTAAAGTCTTGATTTAAAGAACCTGTACACACCTAAATCAACCTTTACTCAGTTGAATTTTAGCATGTGGAGAAATGGACTCATGAATTATTTTTAAGCACTTCTAGCACTCTCCTCCATACAAGATATCTAGGGTATTTACAGTGCACTGGTGTGTCTGTTCTGCTAAAGCCACGAGCAATGTCTTCTCCACCCTCTTCTTGCTTATGAGGTCAGACACAGACTGAAGTTCCACTTAGTAAAACAGTGGCTTTCAGTGACTGTAAACTGGCTTTAGCTTCATTTGATAAAACTTCATGTTTTGGTAGCACACTAAAAAACCAGGAACAGCCTGCCAGCCTCATTATAGCAGATGAAATTTGTGCATGTCAGTTCAGAAGCTTTGGATTTTTCTAAATCTGTTGCCTACATCTTCAAGAGAGGCACTATGCTCAAGGATTGTTCCAAGCCATTGTAGTCAACATTAATAAATAAAAATCAAACTTGACATGTTTTGAAAGTAAATATGCTGTCTTACTAAACTACATTAAAACTTCTAAGTGCAAATTAATTTTTTGCACTGTAAATTGGATGAGACAGAGGAAAGTGTCATAGAGCCACTGAAAGGAAGAGCTCAGATCAGTAAACAGCCACCTAGGTGAGTGAGCAGTCTCGAACAGAGCCTCAGAGCCAGGCCTTGTGCAAGGACCAGGCTGCTCCTGTTTCCCTGTCCACGGAGTGATGGCAGAGTGGCCCATCAGAACTGCTACTCTGAAACCTCTGTATGTTTCCAGGAGTGATGACAAGTTAAGACTTACAGGGTGTAGTTTGTTTTTTCTTTCTTGCACTTTGTGTTACTTTTAATGGTCCCCAAAGGGGCCAGCTCACACTGGGTCGGAGGATTTACTCTCTCCTACCAGGACCTGTCCCAATTTGCCTGGGTTGAAATGACTGAAAAGGAGAGGCTCGGGCCAGTCACCCCACAGAGGTGAACTTCAAGGGCCCACCCAGCTTGTGGCAGCACTGGAAAGGGATGTAAACTAGCCAACAACAAATAAATACACATGGTCTCTCATTACTGCTTGCATCATCGTATGAAAGGAGTGCATCTTTTAGTGTGAAAGTTACTGTGCAAAAGCACACATCAGTGGGCAAATGCATAGAGTTATGAATCTGTGCAGCAACACCAGGAACTGGGCTCAGCCCCCCTTTGAAATTACCCAGGCCTTCACCTCAAGTGCCAAAAGAATCTATTTCACCTGATCATGGGTGTTTTAGTACTCCCTGTAGGTCAGGATCTGTGAGCTTAGGTTCCAGTTGAGTTCCTGATGGAAAGGCCATTTCTGTAAAGGAACTCTGAGCTGCAGCAGCTCCTATGGGGAGCACTGCATGAGGCAGAAGTTGCAAGGTATTTTTCAAAAATTTCCTTTTTCAAACATTTAGGATCCCAAATCACAGCATTTTTGTCTAAATATCAGCCTATATTGAGGCAAGGCTCTGACTGAACCCAATTTATATAAACTAGGCAATACATCACAGGAGGACAAGACATTCAATATACAATCCTATTGGGTACAAAACATTACAGACCTAAAGAGCTTCAAAGCATGTCAGACATAATACAGTCAGTGAAACACTGACTGTTCTTCCACTGTTCATTTAAGAACAAGGATATGGTCTGTATTCATCTCAGAAAGCAAAGCTAAATGTTTAAACAGTTCAAGTCACAATCATTTTCTTCCTCTAAATAATTCATATCTAAGACCAGCTAAATGTCTTTGTTGGCTATCTTTGAACAAAATGAATCCTAGCAAAGGAAAACTACCCTTTGAAATACAGAAAACCATCAGTGAGTTACTGTACATATTACATGCATAGCATCAGAAGATAGACACCATAAAAACAATAGGTTTCACTTTCAACTGTGAACAGGTAGAATACAGTATTATTTTCTGAGTAAAACACCACAAACTTTACATATCACTTAGGAAAACTGTGCTCAGCATACTTCAGCACTCAGAAACTAAATTTCAGTTATCTTGTAGCTATTGCTGACAAATATTGCCTTTAAAAAAACTTCAGCTGTGTACGATAATACACACCTGAAAGTGTAAGCAACGCAAATGTGGGCTTTGTTATCCTCCCACATGCTTCACTTTTAGCAGACATTGGCACTTCTCATCTACATCCTGAAGACGACATTCCTCCAGTCATTTTGGCCAGGTGAAAAGGAACACCACTAACCCAAATGGCTGCTCTCTCCCCATTAACACATGGTAAGCATTTACCTAGCTTTTCCCTACTTTGAGACCAGACTTTAGGGCTTCTTAGAATCCACTTTGGTAGAATACCAGACTAAAAAAACCAAAACAAGTCACTGAAGACTATGTTGATTGAGAAATGATCAGAGCCCACACAGAAAATAATTTAAATTAAAAATAACACTGGGTTTTTTCCTCCCACTTTACAAATGTTTGAAGCAAAATAATTCCCTTGAGATTTGAATTAATGAAGTCTGATTTTTTCCTGTGAAATCTTAAAATGCAATTTCTCCAAAATTAATACAGTGCTTAAAGAGTAAATAAAAAGGCTCCTACTTTTTCCTATTAGATTTCCCATGACCACAGGCATGGTGTTGTAAAGTTTTAAATTAAAACAGCAACTACCAGTTGATTGTTCTTTCAGTGTCATTTTAAGGGAATTATTTCGATCTCAGTACTGGACAAATTTTAAAAGGTAATGGATTCATTACTTCTGTGTACTTTAATGGAAGAATATCCAATGTTCTATCGTGCTGTCACCATCCAAAGTCCCAGTGCAACATTGGCAGCCAAAAGTGCACTACCAGCAAGCAAAATCAAAAAGCCAACAAGCTCTCTGTTATGTTTTTCTACAATCAGGGAGCTTAGTGTGGCTTCCAGGAAGGAATTTAATATCCATTGACCATCCAGAGCGAAGCAGGGTACAGCATTGATAACTGCCAGGGCTCCTGATAGTGAGATGAGGTACCTGGTTGAACGCAGTTAAGGTTCATAAAAGAAGATACATGTATTGCATTTCTAGTATGCAGAGAGAGACACACAAAGGTTATTTTTCTAGCTGCCACTCTGTTTCACAGAAATTATATGAATAAAATTAGTTTCACGCTGTAACATACCCACTCAGAGAATTGCCTTTATAGATTTTTATTTTTTAAGAGCTAAGTTTGGATACTTAAACTTGCACTCTTCACAACTTGAGTGAAAGGAAGAAACAGCAAAACCACCATCTTCTTCCATCTTCTTTGCTTGCTTTGTGTGGTTTTGGAGGAAGGTTATAGCTCTGACACTCTGCCTGAACTAAGAAGGTATTCTAGACCCAAGTATGAAATCATGATTAGGACTATTTTCCAAAACACTCCCTAGTAAATGACTAGAATATAATCAGAAATCTGACTTATCTCTCCTACTTACCTGTTAGCCAGAAAAGCTGAGTGGATTCCTGTGCATTTGTGTGCATCTGAGAATGAGGCACAGGCAAGTAATCTCTACTGTTGGTTCAAGAGTTACTAACTGCAGTACCTACCTCCATCCTAAATGGACAGACCAGAAGACATGAGTCAGAAAGCAGCTCGGGCAGCATGAACCTTGTTGTGTTCTCAAAAAAAGGGAGCTTATGTGGTACCTCTACTCTGGTTCTATGGACTTGTTATTAAACTGAACTAACACAGTTTAATTATTCTATGGCCATGCATAAACTATTCAGTTTCTAAGGCTAAGGGCTCCTAGACTAGCCGTATTCAAGTCTACTAATCTATATGTATGAATATATAATCTTGTTCATTAATAAGCATTAACTGTATTATCCTGGTTTTTGAATAGGTATTTTCTTTTCTTTTGAAAAAAAAAAAAATAAACCAACCATATCCTGTTATTTAGTTCAGTATAATGACACAGAAATAATAAAACTCAGACATTACAAAGCTAGCAAGAACATCTCATTTTTCCTGACTTAAATTCAGGCTTACTTTGGCTTTCTTGTCACATCTGTTAAGGCTCACCCTCAAGGGTTAAAAAAGTACTGATCAGAAACATGCTCTTAAGCACAGGAAAGTGAGAGATTTCATTTTTAGCTTGGCACATGGACAATAATCAATGCAGAGATGAAAAAAAGATGTGAAATCTCTACAAAAATATTTCAGGGCATCCTGTCTAAAATGACATCCAACTGAAATTTTGCTAGGTCACTAAATTCTGAACAGTTCCCTTCTTACCTTAAAAGAACAAACATACTTCAAAGGATACTTGCAAAATGTCTCTATCACCACAGGCAGATCGATACTTAGAAAGTTTTGTCGTGGTACAAAACTGCTGAGACTCACTGAAATGAAAATACACACAGCATGAAAAGTCATTCCAGGGTTATAACATTATGAATTTTAGATTATAATTTTGTAGAAAAATCACATGTGAAATGACCTTCTTCTAGGACAAATAATCAATCTCAATAAAGGTTTGAATGTCTTTTTTTTTGTTTTTACAAGAGTGCAGCTTTTATATTTTTCTTAAACATGGCCACTACCACAGTAAAGTCACTACACAAAGCACAGTTAGCATTTCAGTAAAACTAGATCTAAAATACATATTTTCAGACGCATCTTTAGTCATAAAGACCCCACTGTATGACTCCAGTATTTTTCAAAGAGAAGAGATTATAGTTACCAGACTTTTTCAACATATGCAGTCCACATGCATACTGTGGGTACACACATGTATTTTCTCTGAAGGCCAGAAAAAATTTCTCTTACAGTACTTGCAGAAAATCCCCCTAACCTGAGGCTGAGCCCATGGTGTACAGGAATGGGGGAAATGGGGAGCAGAATTCTGGAGTCCCTCTGAGAA
Organism: Chamaea fasciata; assembly: GCF_029207755.1. Taxonomy (NCBI): domain Eukaryota; kingdom Metazoa; phylum Chordata; class Aves; order Passeriformes; family Sylviidae; genus Chamaea; species Chamaea fasciata. The sequence continues at coordinate 102,335,838 of NW_027094087.1, read as the reverse complement.
AGCAAAGGCTACGAGGGGGTGCACAGCCGCATCATGCAACACCAGTTAGCCAGTACATAAGTAGCTTCTCTTTTGTGTTCAGATGAGAAGTGACTTCAAGATATAACTTGGTGCAACTCAAAAACCTGGGAGGTGGGACTTGGCATCCTTAAAAATAGTGACTGGAAAATTACAGTGTCAAGGACCTAATCCTGAATACTTCATTATTGTACACACTGCTCTTTGAAGGTGTATGTGAAGCTTCAGTAGACTGCATGTCAAATGTTTCTGAGAGATTCTTCAAGGCAAGTGCAGTAGTCTGAGACCTGCCAGAAGGCACTTTGTTAGTACAGGGATGTTCCATCCAAGTAGCATTCTGGGTCTGCCAGCACCAGGGACTGTTAGAGAAGCATTCTGTGACAGCTGCAAGAAAGACACCTTTCCTAACTAAAAGGAAGGCACAGCAGTGTCTTATCCCCCAGAAGGAAGAGGTTAGGGAAAATTAATGCAGAATTAGCAAACCACCTTAAGAATAAACTTGCATTGTACCACCAATATTCTCTGTCTTTAAAGAACAACTATAGATGTGAGTTGCCACCCACAATGGCCTGAATTTTTCCTACCTATGTGGAGAATAGTTATAGCCATAAGAAATACATCCCTCCACAGAGATATTTGAAGGCAAGAGTTCAAATCCCACTCAATACAAACATCCCTTGGGAAAGAAACAGTTTAACCCTAGGCTAAGAGAATACTGGGAATGCAACATACCAAAAGGGCTGCTAAGTATATCTTACTCAAGAGTGAGATCAGATTTCTTCAGGTTCAATAAAGAATTCAAGGACACAGCAACAAAGGTGAGGGAAAGTAGTTCTAAAGTCACATAAGGCAGAGATTTGGTCCATTCAGTCACATAAATATATTTTTTTCTGTTAATAGATGCCCTTCTGATAAGCAAACACACCATGGGCTGGAAAGATATGGAGAACCAAAAAGAATGGGTTTGGTGTGGCAACAAGCAGAAAACTTTTCAGTATCAAAACTGCCAGTGTGCTTGAAAGTCGTATTTTTGCTTAAAGCTTAAGGCTGACCTTTGATTTAGGGGAACTGAGAGAAAATAAATCTGTTGGACAACTGAGTGAAAGACACAACAGACAGAAATCCTGGACACCACCCAGCTCAGAAAGTCAGAGGTATCCAAGTCAATTACAGAATCATAGAATGATTTGAGTAGGAAGGGACCTTAAACATCACGTTGTTCCAACCTCCCTGGTACAGGCAGGAACATCTTCTATTAGACCAGGTTGCTCAAAACCCCATCCAGCCTTGCCTTGAACACTAACTACCAGGAATGGGACATCCACCATTTCTATGGGAACATGTTTCAGTGCCTCACCATGTTTAGTGAAGAATTTCTTCATTGTACCTTATCTCTTTGTAGAAGAAAGCCTGTAGGATAAGACACTGATTATCACAGATACAACTGGGAAGTTCTTTGAAACATTCTACGTGTTTGTCTAGCAGTTTTTAGTATTCAAAGCATTATGGTAAAAAAATGGTAGAACAACAAAAAAACCCCAAAGATACAGTATATTTTCCCTTATATCTATTCTACACACAAAATTACTTAACTAAATGCAATATTTTATTAAAATACTCTTTTAGCCTTATTTTAAAAATTACATTGGTTAACCAAGCAGACACAATAGCCTTCTGCAGCTTGATACAGAGGCTTGCCCCAGTGCAGGTGCAGGACCCTGTACTTGGACTTATTGAACCTCACGAGGGTACTTTTCAAGCTTGTTCACGTCCGTCTGGATGGCTTCCCATCCTTCAGGTGTGCCAACTGCACCACTCAGCTTGGCATTGTCTGCAAACTTGTAGAAGGTGTACGTGATCCTGCAGCGGGAAGGCTGTGTCCCAGCCCTGGGGTGGAGCTGCCCTATGGGATGTGCTCTCCTGCTTGGGAGGGCAGCTTCCCAGGAACACCCTGAGTGCCATCCCCACACAGCCCCACCCTGTCTGCCCACTCATTCCAGGGCCATGAGGTTACACAGCCCCACAGTGCTGTGGGAGGCTGTCACACAGCCTCCAGCAGCTCTCCATGAACATCCTGAGTGCCATCCCCACACAGCCCGGCCCTGGCTGCAAGAGGCCATGAGGTCATAGAGCCTCATGGCACTGCACTGGCCATAAGAACCAACTGCTCAGCCCCCATCCCTGACTGCAGCAGCAGCAGTGTGTTGGAAGAGGCACCATGGCCCTTGTCCACTGTCTCTTCCTCTCCCTCCTCATCCTCCTGATGGTCCTGCATCCTGGGGCTGCCATCGACGCTCCACAGAAATCACAGGAAGCAGGTAAGCTGCCAACACTGCTCCAGCCTTCCATGGGCTAGTGGGGTCTTCTCACCAATGTTTTTTCCTCCAGTGCTTTAGTGAGGGTTTCCCCTGTGTGAGTGCTCTCCTGTTAATAGAGTCCCAAGGGTCCATCTCTCCTCCAGGGGTCTTGCACATTGTGTTTGAAGAGTGTTGAGCTGCCAGCTCAGAGGTCCCCAGGTCCTCTTCTGCAGCTCTGGCAATCCACTGACATCTGGCTTCCACATTGTCACCTGACCCCCAACCAGTGCTTCTGTACAGAAAAGCAGAAGATCCCAACATGCAATGGAAACACTTCCCTGTGCTTGTTTCTAGCTGACTCTCTAGCAGATTCTCTGGCAGCTTGGCAGAAAGATGGTTTGGAGCCCTTGGGCAAGCCTGAACCATGTAAGTTCTCAGTGTCCCTTCCTTTGAAAGAAAAATTATCAATAATGTGTCAACAGCTTATTAATGAGCAATGTTCTTTAAGATGTCAAGGCTAATGGCTTGCGGAAATCTCCAGTCATCAAGCATATACATAATCCCTCAGGTAAGTTAGTTGGAAGAAGGTACATTTACCTTTTAATCTTCCTTCCATGTGAAATGCAAGTTGCTCATTCCCAGGCCTTGCCCTTGGCATGGCTGGTAATTGCTGTCCTGTGGTCAGCACAGGAAGGCTGTGTGGCAGCAGGCTCTTTCCTCAGGGCCTACTCTTGCATGTCACATCAGCAACTAAGCTGAAAGTGTGTTAGGTTCAAGACATCTGGATCCCATTGCAGAGACAAAAACAGGACTCTTGCACAAACATAGCTACCCCTGCAGCTTCATCCCCGAGTTTGCCCCAAGTACCTAGACGGCCAAAGCATAAAAGTAGCCCCAAGCAGGATCCCTCTCCTGAGCTGAGGTCCAGATCACTGTTCTGACTCGTACATTGGGCAAGGAAGCTAGAGGGAACCTTCCCATCCTCCTGCATGCTCCATGCCTCAGCCATGCTGAGGCTTTACTTGTCTCTGCTTTTTGAAAGTGCTGCCAAAGACTGGAGAAAAACAGAAAGAGAAAGCTGGTGAATCTCCTCAAGCAGACCCAAGGCACTCAGGTACTGGGCAGTCCTGCTGGGGTCCCTTATGGGGAGACACATTCTGAAACCTGGGAAGTGGCTGCAAGGGGCGCCCCGGCTGGGAAAAAGGCAGACAGGGAGAGCAAGGCTCAAGTATCTTCTGTGAGGGCCTGACCCTATCCCCTTGGGGGGTGGGAGCTGGCCCAGAGAGGGAGAGTTGCAAGTGGAACTTCCTGTTGAGTTTTTATCAAAGGTGTGACTGGCCAGGCAGCAGTGCTCCCCACTGTGCTCTCCTCCTGATCATTTGAGTTCTGTTCTGGGGGACAATTTGTCCCCAAAGGGTGGGAGTGTGCTTTCAGGACCAGCACCAAGGGGAAAACAGACAATACTCTGGTGATATCAAACATGCTGCAAGTTCACAAGTGGTAAATTGGCAGATCATAGGCTAACATTTTGAATTGCTCTGCAGAAATAGCTGGAGAAACGACCAAAGAAAATCCTAATGGCCACGAGCACATCAAAAGTATTTTCTGTCAAGGAGCAGGCTGTATGATAGGCATAGTGATAGTCCTGGTTGCCATGCCAGCTGCGATACTGATGTGTTCTCTTGCAATCTGCTGGTGGTGTGAGAGGAAACGGTGAGTCATCGATCCCCCCACAGCTCCTGCTTCCTTCAAGGGCAGCTCACAGCCACAAAGCACTTCTAGTCAGGCTGCTGTGCAGCAGCAGGTTAGTGATTGGTCAAAAATCTCTGCTGAGGCTTCTGCAGCTGTCAGCAACTTTAACTGGCCTCCTATTTTCTGGGTCTTGTCCTGGGGAGCCTACTTGGACTGAAGCCAGTGTTTGCTCAAACTGAGCCTGCCTGGACAAGAGTAGCTTGTGTGAGTGACAGGCAGAGGCAAAACAAAGTCAGGATGAAAAAGAGTGGAGGTTGGAATTGCTCTAGAAAGCAAGAGATGCATTGGCACCTGCTGCTGACCAGTGAACCTGCCCGGAGGAGTCCCCCTGCCTGGTGGTGCCTCTGCCAAGGTGTGCCAGCAGCTCCACTCACAGTGGTGAGCCCTGCCAGCTCTGGGCCCTGCTGTGGAGGAGAGGCCCTGTGTCTCACCTGCAGCTTAGCCACCTCCTCTCTCCACAGGCGGCATCTCCCTGGAGACCAGCAGGAACGCACCGGCCTGATCACAGGCTCAGACAGCCAGAGCAGTTCTCCTGAACCTGCCTGGCAATAACCCTAAGACACTCACACATCTGATCCCTGAGCTGGCCCTCTTCCCCTGCCCCTCCCTGGCTGTCCTTCGGCAGCTGTGGGAACTGCCCAGCCCCAGCCGAAACAGAAACAGCCCCCTCCACCCCCAAACCTACTGGCCCAGCCCTCCAGACAAAGCTGAAGGTGGGCCTGCCACGGTAGGGGTTGGGCTGACAGAAACATAACCAACAGCTTCAGGGATTGGCTTTTTGTCTGAATAAAAGGGACAGTCTTCACACACGTATTTGTATAGTATCAGAATATCTAGAGTTGGAAGGGACTCACAAAGATCATCAAGTCTAACTCCTGGCCCTGCAAAAGACATCACCAAGAGTCACACCATATACCTGAGAGCATTGTCCAAATGCTGCTTGAACTCTGCCAACCTTGGTATCATGACCACTTCCCTGGGGAGCCTGTTTCAGTGCCCGAACACCCTCTGGGTGAAGAACCTTTTCCTGTTATCTGACCTAAACCTCCCCTGGCATAGTTTCAGGCCATTTCCTGTGGTTCTGTCACATGTCACCAGAGAGAGGAGATCAATGCCTGCCCCTCCACTTCCCCTCGTGAGGTTGTAGACCATGATGAGGTTTCCTCCAGGCTAAGGAAGCCAAGTGACCTCAGCTGTTCCTCAAATGGTTTCCTGTCTAGACCCTTCACCATCTTCGTAGCTCTCCTCTGGATGTTCTCCAACGGCTTTATATCTTTCTTATATTGTGGTGCCCAAAATTGCCCCCAGCACCAAGGTGAGGCTGCCCCAGTGCAGAGCAGATTGAGACAATCCCCACACTTTCCCAGCTGGTGATGCTGTCCCTGATGCCCCCAGGACACAGGTGGCCCTCCCGGCTGCCAGGGCACTGCTGGCTCATGTTCAACTTGCTACTCCCCAAGACACTCAGACGTCTTTCCGCAGGGCTGCTCTCCAGCCTTCCATTATCCAGTTTGCCTATATGTACAGGTCAGGTGATATCCAAAGCAAACAACTTCTCAAGTTGAAGGCTGGTATCAAAACATCTGATTAAAACTTGTGTTCATGAGCCAAAATAGCAAAATGGCTGAGAGAGCCAGTGTATTCAAACGTTTCAAAAGACACACACTGCAAAACACTGTAGTTTCAAAGCTTGACTGCATCTTGACAAACACCTAATGGCCACTACCAAGTTACCATCCTGAGCCTGAAATTATGCCTACATTGAGAATGGATCATTGATCTTCTTCCCTCTTTGCTACAGTAGACTGTTGTCACTGACAGCCACTAGACATGGATCTAAACTCCAAACCTTGCTGCTGAAACAAGCTCCAAACACAGAGAAATTCTTCAGGAAGTTACTGGACTGAGCTCTAGAGACTGTAATATGAAGCAATGAATTTTGTGGTTGTAATGGATCAAACCTAATGGCAGTAGGCAAATCTGTCCTCTGAAGAGTAACAAAAGAATTACAGAAATTATGCTCTACAGGCTTGTCTTCAAAGACACTGCTGGGAAGAGGTGAACAACAATGAGCATGGATAAGAGAAAACAGTCATTGTTTTCCCACTCTAATTAAACAATTCTTTGACCTGGAAATAACATTTCTTTTGTTTGCTAATGCTAGATGGTGTTGACAAATATTGAGAGGAATTCACAACAGACACAATTTTAATTGGAAATGACTTGGAGATTAGGTTGACCAAAGTGCTTTTCAAAATTTCTTCGTTGGGGAAAGGGCATGTATGCCATGAAGAAGACAGACAGCATGTCATGAGATATTTCCGTGTGGTCTCCAGAAGATCTGTAATTGTAATTCTTCAAACCTGGGTTAAAAGCAATGAAGGACCATCCTTAGCTATAAGGGTAAACAAGCATGGAAATACTGAGAGAACAGGCTGTACCAGAAAGACCTTCACCACGGATTATGGGTGTTGTTGCTCAAGAACACGCCCAAAGGAAGTGCTGGTTTTTTGGGGTTTTTTTTAGAAGACTCAGACACAACAGAAGTAGAAGACTGGTCAAGCTTGAGGAAATTATCTTCTAGGTAAGTTCCATCTTCTTTTCATGAAGAAAATCTTACAGGTTGTGGTCTGTGATGGGCAAGAGTAACATTCAGGGATATGATATTTCCTCAAGTAGTTTGACTTCCTAATACAAATCTTAGTCACCAGATTCTTTCCAACGAACAAGTGCCAGAGAAGGAAGTAAAAATGTTGCATTATTAGAAATAACATGAGGTAATAAAACCCCTCATACATAATAAAGAAGAAACACTGCAAATTTGCATGGCAGTACTGTCAGAGCCTCCATTTCAACTTTACATATCAACTGTCCAACAGAGGAAGGGACTCTAGAACATAACTGACCAGCAATATGAAGAGTTTTAAAATACTTAATAGCATGTGTATTGAACCAGCAGTATGAAATTATATTGGATAATATTACATACTTTTTACAGAAAGAATGCTAATTAAAAGCATTACTCAATGTGTTTGTCCCAAGCAGCATGCACTCCTAACCATCCTTCTGTTTTGGTTTTGGCCACATCTTTATCACTGTATATTCATTCTTTATAATTCTTTAAAGTTTTGCTATTTTTTAAAAACTGGAAACAAGTGCTATATAGAGCCTCCATATCAACCAAAAACATTTTTGCTAGGATATTTTCATTTGAGGCAACAGAAAGATTCAATAGAAATAAACTGCAGAGACTGTTTCTTCTAAGTGCCTAATATGAATATACTTTTTAAAAAAATATGTCATCTGAAAGTTATCTTCAAATGAAAATATGAAATAATTACTGCTTCTCCACAAGTCAGGACTATCATGACAACAATACAAGCCTAAGCAGAAAATAATGCATGCATAATTTTAGAATGCTATTCAAACATTGCTTCAGTGACATTTCTAGAGAGTGTATAGTCATAGTACACACTAGTACTACAACTCCCATATTATGCTTTCTGTTCAATGTAGCAGCACTCTAAAAAGTAATGTCTCCTGCAGGCAGAAAGATCACACTAAAGAATAACGCATTCCACTAAAACATATTCCTATTTCAAAGCTCACACAGTAGAGGAAGAAATTATTTTCTTCTTTTTAACTGTAAAAAACAGTTATCACATTTTGATCAGTCATATTTGGGAAGAAAAAAAACCCCACACCAAACCTGTTGGCCCCAGCCAGTCCTGTACAGTGCAGTGCTAAGTCTGAAATACTTAGAAGTTGTTTCATTGGAATGTATAAAATTCTAGGCTGGTACAGCAGACTGCCTGCTACCCAAGCCAGGATCCCATCATTTTGGGCCTCTTGTTTTTCCAAAGGGAACAGAAGAGCAAAGATTGTATTTGCAGCAAAGCTGGTAATAAAATCAAACCGTAATAAAATCAAACTTCTAGCTTTAAAATTAATACATTCAGTGCACAATTCCAAGGGTAAATCACTTTAAAATTCTACTCTGACGTGTATGCAAACAAAGTAAAGCATTTTCACAAAGTAACACTAAGTAACTACCTCTTTAAATGCAGTAACATTGTTTTCTGACTTCTGAAAGACTGGCAGGTTCAATTCTTCTGCAGAACTACTGCAGTGGGAAACACCAATGAAAACTCCATTGCTTTTCAAGTGTATTGAAAAGAGAACAACATCAATTGTTCTTCAGTACCAATAGTTTGCATTGCTAAAGACCAAGAAAAGCAATTCTGAATAATTATAAAACTATTCTTAAATATGTTGCTGCTTTTGAAATAAATATCATCAGATATAATAGTGTGTGTAGGTAAAACACAAGAGCAAAATGTTTGCCTCTTAAATGGCATGAGGTCAGAAGTAACAAATGAAGAGATCATATTTTGGGCTTAAATGAGAGTATATTGTAAAAAAGTTGAAATAAATAACTCCTCACAGAGTATCAAATTATCAGTATGGAAAAATAGAGACTGATAGGTTAACTAAAAATAAGGTATCCAAGAATGTTAACGGATTTACACCACCAGATTTCATCACTGTTTCTAAAGCTCTTTTGTACCTAATTCCAGTGCTTGTTCAGAAAAGTACAATGTCTTCCTAAGGAGATACTTCCAAGGTGTTTGAGGTAAAATCACCCGGAGAGTTTCAGCTGCCTGTGAGGAACAGATACCTTCCTCAGAGGAAGGGATAGTAATTTAACACTTCAAACTTCTTAAAGCCCATCTGCAGCTAATTTTCACCATGTCACTCAAGCCGTCAAGCAGGATGTTGACGAATTTGTTCATTCTTTCCATACTCATTTCAGAAGCAGAACTACTTTTTATTTATATAAGATGTCCAAAGGAGAGTCACTTCAAAGTAAGGAACTAAAATTTTATATGTTACTTAATTTAGGGCAGTCAAATGAAAAAAATAAATCAGATAAAAACTATGTTGTGATAACACTTGTGGCTCAGTAGTCACGGGAATGTGTCACAGATACTTGGATATTAAGTGTGATTTAAGCAGTCATGCTCATATTCATGGCAAGGTGTTGGAGCAAGGTGCCCCAGAGATTTTACAACAGCATTTTGAGACATTTATGTGCTAGGAAAATGCAGGTACCTGGTTCCTATGACTAACCTGAATAAGATTTGTTCTAGAAATAGCTCTTTCATGCTTTTCTGGAAAAACAACCATTGCATATCACGCATAAGGTTTCTATTACCTTCATAACTCATTGCACTGTGAACATTTCATTTTAGGCCTGAGTAGTCCATGTCTCTCCACTGGCTGTAACAAGAAATGGATTCTGCTTTAAAAAAAATAACTAAGAAGCACTCCAAGACCTTGTTTAAGCAGGCAGAAAAAGGAACCCATAGTAGAGATTGTTTTTGCTGAACTTTCGATAAATAATACTAACCTGTGTACTGAAGATGCATGGGGTGTCCTACATAGAGCATGTCAATATGGGGTGGATGCTTTACCCGGATTAGCCTTGTTTGATTCTCCAAAGAAGGAGTCACACAAAAGCTTGGAACGAAGTCCTTATGGCAGTCCATGTTGGTTCGACAAACTTTGCTGGCTTCAATAACTTTTCGTGCTGGCAAACAGGCATACTGCAAAGGACATTCAAAATCATTATGAAAGGTAAAGGTATTTTCCAGCAGATCAAAATAAAAGGAACAAAACATTCCTTTTTAAGCAAAGAAATGCCTCACTGATATAAGCCCAGGAAGAGCTAAAATCTGATTTTTTCCCTAGTTTTCTGTTGTCAAATCCTGACAAATCTCTACCTGATGCATATTCAACCTGTCATTCCATACTGAAGGAAGGGTACATACACCAAAATAAAAGCAAACTATTTCTAGAAAAGTACACACATGCACAACAAAAAATCATGGCATCTAAACATAGGTCAGTGACTTCTAATGGACAGAGCCTTTATCAACATCCTAGTGACTTAGCTGTTCAAGCTGAAGTTTCAGTAAATAAACCAACAAACCTACCAGGTGTGTGGCAGCTAAGAAACCGTTCTCAACTAAGATGAACACAGGACTCAATGCACTGCTGTGCCCCAACCCCTGCCTATAACACTCTTTCACTCTCTGACAGACCAGATCTTTCTTGCTCCCCACAGGCCAAAGACAGTACAGCAGAATGGAACAGGAAATTAGTTTTCCCCTTCATGTCTCTTATAAAATCTGTGACACTTTTCCTTTTGTTCTAAAAATAGAAGCAAGGAATCCTAATCTAATGTTTGCCTTAGGAGGAAAAGCAAAAGCAATTTCTACCTTCTCAGCCTGATCATTGCATTCCCCATAAATGCATGAATGTCAGACCCTCACCATTAACCCTGATACAAATTCCTTTGATTCTAATGAGGGAGAGGACACACTTTCAAAAACTGCTGTCTGGCATTGCAAAGAACCATTTAAAAAAAACTGTCCAAAAACTCACAGCCAGTCTAAAGACACTTGAAAGTCACAAGGTCTCAAGCGGATAGTGATTTATCAAATCTAGCTGCCACTGTCATATTTCAAATGAACCACTGGAATGTGTTCAGCTCTTAGTGGTTAAATACCACAAAAACATCCTGGAGTGGGAAGTTTACCACTGCAGAAAGTGTAAACATAGCAGATTCGGAACAAATTTATTTGAATTTCTTCAGGTATTTATCACTGCAGTCAGAACAGCAACAAACTGGTATATGTAGAAAAGTTTACACAGTTGATACCTGTGCTCTTTTGCTTGTAAAGATCCAACAGAAATGTTCTATCACTGTCAGTATGGAACACATATTTTAAGAAACATTGATGTATTTTCACAGAATCATAGAACGGCTTGGGTTGGAAGGGACCTTAAAGATATCTCATTCCAACCCGAGTCATGAGCAGGGACACCTTCCCCTCGACCAGGTTGCTCAGAGCTCCATCCAGCCTGGCCTTGAACACTTCCAGGGATGGGGCACCCACAGCTTCTCCGGACAATCTGTGCCAGTGCCTCACCACCCTCACAGTAAAGAATTTCTTCCTAATGTCTGATCTAAACCTGCCCTCTTCCAGTTTAAAGCCATTCACCCCCTGTCCTGTCACTATGCCTCTGTGAAAAGTCTCTCCCCAGCCTTCTTGTAGCCCCTTTAGGCACTGGAATGCTGCTAAACTGTTTTATAAGGGAGTAAGTCAAAATCCTACTGAGAAACTTCATGTTTCTGCATGACAAGAAAATCAACATGGTGAAAAAAGATTCAAGTACGGGCCCTTATTTTGAGAAACTGGGCAATCTCTAGGACCTTCTCCTGCACGTTTTTATTTTAATTTAGGGAGCAGCACTGCTGGCTTCAGACAAAATAACTGAACAGATAGTCCAGGGCTCTGCTCTCCCTGTAGTGCTCAATACCTTTAAGGACTGAAACACCAAAATAAGCAATTTTGCCTTCTTCTCAAAAGGTGTTTTTTCTTACCAGTATTGTGCATCCAGAATGCACAAGACGGAGGTGTCTTCCTGCCTAAAGGAATGAGGTGTGTAAGATTTTTTATGATTCTTCCAGAGATCCCGTTTGATTATGGGAAAAATTGTAACTAATATTTTGTGGCTTTTTAAGCATAATTGGGAGAATACATGCATACATTTATTACAAACTGTGGATATTCTTAAATACTAGTATGCTGCATAAGTGTCAGTAAACATTACTAATTTAATATAAAAAATTTAGACTTCCCAAAGAGAATTAGCAGTTTAAGTAACTTACCAGATGGCTGTCCAACTTATTGCTGTATGAAAAGCAAATGTCTGTGAGGCTGTTGTTACTACAACATTCAACTGTGCCATCAAGTCTTCTGTAGACTAAAGAACATAGGCATAGAGCAAATAATATTATTTGCTGAAAAAATTACTCTTTGAATGAAGTAAAACAATCCTCCTGCAGCCTTCAAGAATTACAGTAATTCACACAGCCTGGCTGAGGCTCAACTAAAAATAAAGCCTCACCACCAGTATGCGTGAATGTCTCATGATTTCAGTCACATCACACACTGATTTTTTCACCTTAATAAACCTCCGTGAGATGCTAGGGATCTACCACTGCAATGTTTTGAGCATTACAAGTTGCAAAACACTTTTATATCCATTGCCCCTAACTTGCACCCGTGGTTGGCATAGAAATTTGTTAGCTACTAGTGTAGTGATTTCACTGGCTGGCTACAGAAATGGCCAAGACTCAAAACATACTTTTTAAATCATGAAAGTCTTTGCAAGACTCAGATTCTGAAAGCTTTCCAAGCCTTGAAGGCTGCAGCAGTGAATAAATGATGTTTCAAACCATGATTTAACTAGTCTGGTAAAGAACCCTTGTACATATGCCCTTGAAATGAATTAAGCCTAACAGACTGTCCAACAACAGCTTGAACACACACAGACACAGAAGAACGGTCACGGTAAGGATCTGTATCACAGCAGCTGCAGTCCTTTCCTCAGGTAGATCAAGCCTGTGATACTGGTTGCTGATTTATCACTGCATAACCTGCAATCCACTGACATGCAGCTTTATGCCTGGGGCTTACAGGTGCAAGCACTGTACCATGCAAACCTTGTTTCAAGTACCCTCAGGCTAAGAAACCACATGTATTTTTGAATAGCAAATGACCATGAAATTAGTTTCCTTATAAACTACATTGAAAACACTTTTTAAAAAAATTTCAAGAAGAACCTTAGGGCATTGTTTTTTTCTCTAGTTTCAATACTCAGATGGCTCACTCTCCATTACATTTATGGTAAACTAGATGAAGTCCATTTGCAATATACATTTTTATCAATACTCTGTATTTATGTCAAGTTCTGAACTGTCAAGATTTTGACGAATGACAGCTGCTGGAGACCAAACAGAGTTCATTTAATTTCAGAGGAATATTTCTCACTGCTGGAGGCTTATGACTCCGAAAATGCAGACAGACTGGTCTGATTAGAAGGCAGCAGAGGGACAATGGGCTGCTAACACAATACAGCAACCAGGCTTGGAAGCAATACTGAGTCTCCAGGACTAAGCCTCTAGTATTTCAATCTAAATAGGACTGGTTCATCTGCAGAATATGCAGTTTTATTACCCATGACTCTGAAACTACACGTCAGAGGACAGCACAATATGAAGATATATATACCTACAACATCTGAGAATTGGTTCTTGCCATGCCTGCCCAGCTGAAAGCACGGGGCAAAGTTGTACTCCTCTTCAGAGGTGTAATCCAAACTGTCAGACCTCTAAAGCAGGTTTTTACCCATACTCCACTAGTTTGCAGTTTAAATATTTATCTTATTACCAGCTATAAGATCACTTTCTTTATTTACTAAAAAAAAAAAAAATTACTTTTTCAGCCTCATGAAAGTACTACAGTGCAGCAAAACCATGGACAGTCGAGTTGCCTGACCTCCTGTTTATTTCCAGGATGATGGGAAAATGCAGTGACAATTTTAAAGCTCTGAATAGCATCCTATAGGTTTTGCTCAGCAGCAGCCCCTTACCTCTGGAATTCAGTTTCCATGAATGCTTGCATGAAAGAAACTTTAGAGAGCTTCAGGACATGTCACAAGATGCTCAGCCAATTTAACTTGACTGTACCTTTTTGTTCTACTCAATTTTGTTTATTGTTCTAGTTTAGTTCAGTTCCTTTTTTGTTTTTGTTGTTGTTGTTGTTTCCTGGGGGTAAGCCCTTACAGCAACAAGCACTCTAATGTATAAAAGGAAACAGAAGGAACTAGGCTAACTTCCAGAAGCAGTATGTGCAGTCCAGACAAAACTGAGTTTATGGGCAAGGACATAAAATCCTATAGGGAGACATACCCAAAGAAACGACCATAATAAAGCACGTCATTGGGTTAAATCATACAATTTGCAATGTCATGCTGATCAAAGCAGTGAAGTAAACATGAAATTTACATCTGCAAAAGATCACTGAATTGATCCATTTTACAGAACTTAAAATAGAGGAGATAATTGTACTACTGCTAAGAACTAAGTTCTGCAATATCCTGCAGAAGAAGCAAATTTTATTATTCAATCATACAGGATATTTTTACAGGATGACTGAAAGACAAGAGAAATTCCTCTATCTAGCCCTCCCTCACTTTCAGATTTCACAGAAGAGCACACATGGAACATTGGCAATTGCTTAAGGCAGGACAGCAGATTTGACTTACAAGAAATCTTACCCCAATAACAAATTCTAAATCCAAAATAGTCTTTAAGACAAGATAAAATTAAAATATAAATTAATTAACATACAAAATAATGAGGAGAGCACCTTAAGTCATACCTCTAGCTGGAAAGCTTAATTGCTGTAGGGTGGCTGCACTTACACAGTAGCCGACCTGTGACTTCTCTGAAATGTCTCCCAGACAGGAATTCCAGTCTTCCACATTATAAACTGGGCAGTCTTGAAGGTTAGTGACAAGGTCTCCCACAAAAAGACCTCTTGGTCCATTGGCAGGAGAATCCTGAGAAGAACAGCGAAGTCAGTCATATTACTATAGCTAAAATCACAGGGATTATTTTACAGTTCTATTGGATAGTATGAAATCTTTAGGTTAAGACACTAAAAAATGGGGGGAAGGGGAGGGAAAAGAACATCTCCAAGTGTCCTGGAGGCATCTTCAAATAGGTCAAAATGGTAACAAAACCCACAACATTCAAGTAATTTAAATTAATACCCTGAACTTTTCAAGAAAGCAGGTATACCTACATCTTCAATAAAGCATTATAAATGCCATTCTCTCCTGAGTTTTATCAATTGACTTTTAGATCCAAGAAAGATTGGATCCTTTCAGCTTTGCAGTTCAACTGTACTGTATTTGATTAAATCAGAAAAAAAAAATCAGTCCTTTCCAGAAGTCTATCTCTACTTTACTTCCAGCTGACCAAACAAGGAAATCAGCTCAAAATAATCTTTAACATTAAAAACAGATAGCAGTAACTGGAGTGATAATGCAGTTTCCAGTAGATTTGCTTTGTGCCAATACTGAAAAACAGTTGAAAACTCCCAGAAATAAACCTGCAAACTCATCTTAAATGTCTCAACAGCTTTATAGCATGCTAATTAGTCTATCATTATTCACACCATGTTCCTTTATTTACTAGCAGTAGGATATATGAGATTGAAAGGAAAACTTCAAGCAAGAAGTTCAGTATATTAGATTCTGCAAAGGGCTGCACTGACCAAATCTGATTGTGATAATAAGAGATACAGGTACATTTCAGGTTACAAAACACATAATATGGAAACAGCAAATATCCTTCTTACCTCTGCAACCTCAGTGACCAGTGCCCCAACACCCGTGTAATAGAAAGGGAAAAGAATGGCTGGCAGCAGAAACAGCACCATGAAACTGGCAACACCAAGAACAAAATTATGCCACACCCCTAAAAAGAAGGCCAAAAAAAGTTTCTAAATAAACACTAATAGCAAAAAGCTGGTTTTTAAATGATCCTACACCTGCCTTCTAATTAACTTTTCTGAAATTATTCCTGTAAGAATAAATGAAAAGTTAATTTGTGAACACAGGCATAAAAGGAGAGTACACAGATGACAAACTTTAGCTTCTATGATGCCACTTTGTAAGGGAATTTTAGAGAAACCTCTAAGCCCCTGAGAATTATCAAAAAAGAACTATCAAAAAAGACAGGAGAGCAGTAAGTTCATTTCTAAGGTGTCATTCTACCAGATTAAGATTTCATGTACCATTACTTTCCTAATATGAGACAGCAGTGTACCCAGAAGAAAAACTGGGCTTCTGAAACAATTATTAAAATGCAGTTTCTATCTACAGAGTTGTCTTCAATCATAAATATTAAAAAAAAGCCAAATGAAATGTATTATGTGTTACCTTCTACCACAATAAACGGTTGAATTTAAGAATCTCAATAAATGGGCTTATTTTTGAATAAATACAGTTTGTCCTAGAGAGCAAGATGTTTGAAATTTACCTGCAATTCAGTATTTGTGATGATAACCTACATTATTTCAACTAAAACTATTACATGTATATGTGCCAAATGAATTTAGAAAATTATTTGAAAAAGAGGCTTCTTCTACAAGAAAATATGGACCTAAAACCCCATCAAAAAATGAAACTATACAATCAGTATTTCCTGACACGTTGTTTTGGGGAATGTATTTGCAATTGCAAATGCAATTGTGGCTCTCCATAAGAAGCAATGAGCCACTATCATAAGACACAGCTGGCGTTCATCATCTAAGCTTTACTGCTTTCCACATTCAGCACTACACGAATTTTCTCATTTAGTTTGTGTTCTCAGACAAACAGTTTTGCATGAACAATGCAGGAGAACTTCGCAGTGTTGAAGAGGCTTCATTTCCTTCTTACAGTGCTTCATCTTGTTATGAGGAGTCTGATTCAATTCTATACTTACAGCGCAGTTACAGCACAGGAATTCAATAAATATATTTAAAAATACATTAAAACTGTCTTCCTTGTAGTGCATATAACACAGAAATCATAGCATATAGCAGATTTATCTCCCCTGACTATCTCCACATCTCACCTCACCTTCTTTTACATTTCTAATGCTGCAGAAATGAGAGACACTTCTGGAGCTCTTGAAGTAAGGATTTGTTGCCATTTCCACTGGTAGATGCTTCTTAAAGCAATTTCTTTCTCTAGTTTTAATTGTGTCTCATGGAAAGGCACTCAGATAGAGGAAATGTTTTTGTAATCAGTTTTCCTTATCTCACATACACACATTTATTTGCAACAAATCCAGAAGTAGTGAGCAAATATTTTAACTTTATTGTTTTAACCTTTTTATCATAAAAATATTTTTTCAGCCTACCAGCTTAACAAAGGACAAAAATGTAAAATGGAAACAAAATTCTTTCCAACAGTGTGGCTGCTACATAAAGTGAAAAAAACCCCCAACCCTTAAAATAATAATAATAAAAAAAAGGTGATGGAACTGCTAGAGTGACAAGGAATACTTTCAGGCAGCCAGGAAACAGGGGCCCTGCTACCAAAATTGACAACACTTGCTGTGTGGAATACAGCAAACAGTCTAAAATAGAAAGGTTTCAAAGTCATCCCAGGTGATCCACAGAAAAATAAACATGCTCCAAATGAGAATACCTGTAGAGGCACACTGCTCAGTCTACCTTCTACTTCATCTTGCTAAAACAGCCTCATCTTTGGACACCTAATTTTTACATTTAAAAAGGGACACTTTAAATAACCCTAAAACACTTTAAATAATTTATTAACTATTAGTTAATTAAAAAAGAAAACAAAAAACAGTTAACTCTTGTTAAAGACAAGATGAAAAGTATTAAAAATTATCTTAGAAAGTAGCACAAATATTTAACCTAATTACAAGAACATGCTGCACAGAATCACTTTTCATCTATCTAGTAGGCATGGAGTTATGCTATAAATATCACAAGTCTTACAAGAACACTCATTTCCAATTCTTGAACATATGATGCCACCTGCTGTACAAAAAATATATTTTTTTAATCCCCAAACTATAGCTGGAGTACAAAATTAACATTTGGTATTGGCCTCTAGTCTAGCTCTGTTACTTAGCTGCTATACAAAAATCTGAAAGCACGTCGTTCTAAATTCAAGTTTCTGGACATCAGGAATAGGTTCATTCAGCTGTTCTGACAAATAAAAGAAATTGGTTGTTTACTGAATATTGCATTTTGTCATTATCAAACACCCAAGTTCTGAAACATATTGTTATGAATAAGGGGTGGTGACTGGCTCAAGCAAATGAGGAAGGGCTGTTGAGTTGTGGTAGGGAGTTTTGTTGGGGTTTACAGTTCTTTTGACATATACTTTTGTTGTTACAGT
Source organism: Chamaea fasciata (assembly GCF_029207755.1). Classification (NCBI taxonomy): domain Eukaryota; kingdom Metazoa; phylum Chordata; class Aves; order Passeriformes; family Sylviidae; genus Chamaea; species Chamaea fasciata. The sequence continues at coordinate 102,317,929 of NW_027094087.1, read as the reverse complement.
GTAGTTTTGAACCCTTTTCTGTTCTCCCTTCAATACTCCCCCTCCCCTTTTGTGGTCACTGCCTGGCAGCTCTGGCTGACAGGGCTGCAAAGAGAGGCGGCAGAGGGAGGGAGTGTATTTGGCCCCGGTAAGAGGCGGCTGGGAGGGGGAGACACTTGTTGCAGGGTAACAGGGCACCACCAATCAGGATATGAGAAGGGCTCCACCAATGAAAGGCATGGAAAGACTGATTGACAGGCCTTGGGAGGAGCCAAGTATACATATATGGGCAAACCTATGGGCTGTGGGAGGGGCCAGAAGGACATATAAAGACTGCTCATTAATATTCATGAGGCTGATACACTCTCAGAGTATAACGGGCAGAGATGCCATTTAGAGCCTCTGGTGGGGAGAGGGAGTCCCATCAAGCTCCCAGCGCTCTTCCCTCTTTTGCTTTGTAACTTCTAATGGGTTCAAATTAAATTTTATTTACTCATTCCCGCCTGGGTGTCGCCCTGATTCTTCAGCCTTGTGACGATGATGTTGTTTACATATTTCAAGTGGAGTCTCTGCATTTAACATAAACAAAGTAGATTGTTTTCACATACCAGTCAGTGATGGACTGCTGAATTGACCACTGGAGTCAGAGAGGTGCTCCTCTTATCTCCCAATCGTTGATCAAATCACAAATCCTATTTAAACCCCAAATCATAATAAACACTCTCGTTTGCTGCTCATCTCTCAACCGGAGTGAGTGTGGTTCTTTCGTGTCCCTAACAGCGACACCCGGGCTTTGAGTCGTTTAACAACAACAATAACAAATAACAATATCTATCATAAACCATAAAAAAAAATGTTTATTCCTTACACCTAACTGAAAGGAAGTCATTCATGCTGACCAGTCTTACAACATGTTTCCTCCTGCCTTGTACTCCCCCATTTCAGGTTTCCCGAGAAACATGAAAAATTATTTCAGGTGTTTGCTTGCCACCAAAACATGCAAGTAATTATTTTCTATTACAGCTTAGAATTCTATTTTCCTAGATAACGTCTCAGGAATCTATGTAAGGAAACCATTTTGAAATTCAGTATGCCTTTTTCCTTCAGCTCTGTTCCCAGCAGATGGAAATGGAAACAGATTAATTTGAGAAACAGGCTTCATAAAAGTTAGCCTATTGTAGTGAATGATTTCATTGATTCAGGTGTTTGGCATACAGATATATTTACCTAACATTTGTAATTATTTACTTGATTTATGAAAGCTTGAAAATGTGCTTGCTAAAGGCTTCTATATGTCCATCCTCTAGATGATGTTTTAGATACAATTTTCAAGAAACAATGTTAACTAAACATTACAATAGGCTGGCTGCTAGCCTGCAACAGAAAAACACCAGTATCAAGGACCAATAACTTTTCTATCTCTATTTCAGTTCTTTGGGAGCCACCTTTGTCTCTAGAAATAATCATACAAGTGGTTCAGGCAGAACAACATAGTCTCAGTATGACTTTTCACAGCAACCAGGCTCTACTTCCCAGTGGCCAGATACTTCAAAAAACATCAATTCAAAAACATTTGGAGGTTATGTGGAACCATAAGCTATGATTCTCTTTGGATGTTTGTGTTTCAGTCTTTATTTCCTCCTGATGGCAACATCAAAACACAGTGACCTGTGTAACAACACAACTCACAAGTCAGTCAGTGAAAACCACTCACAGTACTATTGAAAAATAGATTGCTTCTATTGCAGAAAGCGGTAGTGAATTGTTCAAGGATGTTGACCTGTGACAGGAAGTCGTGTTCTCACAGCACCACTCTGGCTGGGTATTTTCCAGTCTGTTCTGCTATTTAGGCCACACAATGTGCAGAAACATCCCAAACAAGATACAAACAAAAGACAGAGGAACTTCCGCACCTGGTGCAAGAGCTCTTCCTAATGAGAGCAAGATCAGAAATAGCTTTTCCCCAACTACACAACTGGAATTTCTTACGCACAACCATTCTGAATTGGATGTAGAATATAATAATGTTTTTCATGACAGGAAATTGACACTCATTTAAGACCTCATAAACTGACATCTTTAGCCCAGAAAGCAGCTCAATAAGGACAGTAATGATCAAATGATTTTCTGAGAAGCCAACACAGGTTCAGAACAAAAGGATCCTCTTTGGGTAAAGAGAAGCTTTGGTACTTATTCATTCTAAACCTTAAATACGCAATCTAAGATTCACAAATGATGCCTTAGATCAATTAATGGCGCTAAGCAAAGACTTAATAAAAAACCACAAACTATTACCTGCACAAAATATCCTTAACTGCTGGACAGGAGATATCAGCTGCAAGTGAGTTGTGAAGAGATCAACAAATGCTCCAGGATAGACAATGAAGATAAAAATCCCAAATCCATTAAATCGTACTTGTTCTCTTAAAAAGAAGAAAGGAAAAGTGAAGCAGTGTAACTGCAAACAAACAAAAGAAAGACTGAGAGATTCCTCATAGCACACATTTTTTGACAACAAGAATGACTAAAATTTTAGTTATTTTTTATATTATCAGTAATTGAAAGATAATCAAATTAGAGGATGTTTTCTGCAGTAGTTGCCTCTTCTAAACAGTACACATTTTTAAGTTTGGTAATAACATAAAGGTTAAGTTCAACTTCTTTTCTGTCTCCTGGTAACAGTAACATATAAAATACTTTCTAAAACCTTCCTAACTTTCATGTTAAGATATATTTCAACATTTGGTGTAATTGTTCTTTTAACTTAAAAAAATGGCAGTCCATAGGAAGCAGTTTCAAACCCATCTATGTAAAAATATTTGCAAGAAGCAATCACTTTCCTTTTAAAGAACACTTCCACAGTTCTGGAATTTTTAATTCCTCTGTTTCTCCTAAATGGAACTTAAGAGTACATTATAAACCAACAAAAATGAGGGAAATGTCATCTGAAAAAATGAAAACAAGTCAAGAGGTTAAAAGGACAAATGCTAATGCCCTTCCAAACCTTAACATTCTATGATTCTATTTAAATATATTAGTAGCTGACACTATTATACACTATATAAACCCATTTTTCCATGGGTTTTGCAATTAATTTTAAATGGAATGTTTTGGAACAAATACCTTAAGGTTTTTTGAAGCTAGACATTGCATAAGGGACTTAAGAGAGTCATGGCAAAATCATGTTCCAAGACAAATCAGGCACAGATTAGCTAATCCTGTATCTTTACTGAGACAATATACTGGATCTAACATTTTACTTATTTACATTTATCTATTTAAAGCGTATATACACCAAAAGAAGACAAAGAATTATACAAAATTATTCAGAATTAAGTCACACACAAATGCTGTGGAGTTACCTCATATTACCAATTAATAATAGGCAGTTTATTGACTATTCAGGATTTCACAACTTGGGTAGAAGATACACAAGGAGGAAGAAAAAGACTTTTATAGTACAAGCCTTGACTATGGTACAAGCCTTGACTAAGCTAAGGCTCAAATATTTAAGCTCTTACAGTTCCACAGCTAATGCTTTCTAGAACTGAAGTTGGCAAAAGTCTATTAGATTTCAAGAAGGCTAAGTGACCTGCCAGAATAATAAAATTTGCCCACAGCACAGCTTTTTAGTGAAGTTGAAACCCTGACAATTTACAGTAACAGCACTATAGACCCAACCTGTGCTAGAAGGAAAATAATAAAGTCAAGCAGAAAACAGGAGCAGCAATGTTGGCTGCCAATGCACATTGGACCAACTAATTTCTCCTCTGGAAATAGCTGGAAAAACAAATTTGTGATGAAAATATAACCTAAAATTGAATATTCAAAGCCCTTGCTCTAGACCTGGAATAAAGATAACACACCATTATGATACAATAATTATTCTTCCTTTGTGCTTAAATACAGCTCTGTAGTAACTCCTAGCTTCTCTGCAGTCTATCAACAGCATGTAGTAGAATGAAAATTTTGTTGCTTCTTCCTGTGATGGGATAAGCAAAAGGTTCATCCTCCACAAAAAATTCCCTGTGAATATTTGAGGGAAGAAAATTGAAAGACAAGCAGAGCATATGAAACACAGAGGGTCTCAAACCACCTCTTTGAGTGAGAACCTTTGGGGTTACAAAAAAGGTAGTATATGGGTTAAAATGCAGTCATGACTCCCTACACTCAGGAAAATCAGACAAACAACTTAGGGCTTTATGCTCAAGGAAGAGATAATGACGCTGTCCGGGAGAAATGTGGAGGACACCTGAAAATCAGTCCCAGTAATTCCTGCTTAACCTTCTTATGCTAAAGCAGCATTTAACAGTAATGACTAACCTGTCAAATAATTTCTGTGAAGTAATCATCATGGTTAAGGACATTAAAAATATAATTTTTGATCAAAGCTAGTACATCACTGAGGTTAACAGGGGGAGATCACATTTGACCAAGTTATTGCTTCAACCTGTTCATATCATATTTCACAAGCTATGGTTAAAAAAATGAATTAAAAATCTATTTTAAAGTATCACGGTGTAATAGCACATGAGTTCAAGTGCCACAGGTGCAGAAATGAAATTGCTGTGTAAAAAAACAGGGCCACTTAAAAAAAAATTCTTTTAAACCTGATGCTGTATTTGCAAAGCAGAAGTCCTTTCTCATGATCTGTATAATATACAGGTATTAAAACTCTATCCTTAATTTGTACACCCTTCCAAACTTCAAATCTAAGGAAGCTATGAATTACAGACTAAATAGGCTCCCTAGATAAAGCAGTGCTAACAACATTCACGGGCAAGTAACTGCTCTGGACTATTTGGCTTTGTTGTCAGAGTAGGAGAAAAGCAAAAGAAATTACCGAATAGCTGCCACCCCATGGCCGACTTCATGTATCACACCGCTGATGAGGATTGCAGAGAAGAAATAGGTCAGCTGGCTGATGGGCAAATTGACACCAGGCACCTGTTGATGTGGGCATGACAACAAAACAAAACACAGGAGGAAAACAGGTACAAAGATAAATAATTCTGCTCCTAAATTTGCTGTTCACTCACTTCTTCAGACCCACAACAGAACAGGGGCTGTTCTCATGCAGCATGATCAGTTTGCACCTCTTTTACCAACTTCTTCAGTGTATTTTAAAATATATTAAATATATATTCTTTTGTTGAACGTTAAATAGCTCTCCAGGCATAAAAGTCCTCTCCCTGCCCTATATATTCCCCACAGCTCTGCCCAAATGTGTACTACTCTATATTAATCTTGAGAAGTTTGTAAAAATATACACAGACTTCCATTCAAATGAAACAGGCTTGGCACTGTGAGTGTTAGTTTAGTTTCTTGCAGCCAGTCATGTAGCTATATAAAAGATCCACCTTTCAAAAGAAAATAATAAAAATTTTATGGCACTTTAAAGAGTACGAACATGGAAAGTTCAAAAATGAGTTGACAGCTTAACAGTCTGTCCCACCCTTGTCTCCTCCTATACAAATCACAAGATTATCCCAGTTTACAGGGTCAAACAAAAAAAGAGGTAATTTTCATCCATTCTTCAGGTTTTGGTAGTCTACACATGGCAATTTAACCTCAAAAAAACCCAACCTTGAAATAAGTATACTATTTTAATTTACCTAAGACATAATATGCAGGCCCCTCATATTCTTCCTGTCGTGGATTCCCACCACTCCCAGGCTCTTCACTGTGCTTGTCACGAGACATCAACTGCTTCCAGACAGGCTTCAAAGCAGTCACTAGTCAAAGCATGAGGAACCATCCCCTCCTTCTTCCTGATGGACCTTCATCCACTTGGCTCCATTCCACTCAGCTGCTAGGCTGCAGTGGGATGATAAGGCCACTTCTGCTGCTTGCTCTGGGGCATTTCTCTTGTCAGACCTACAGCTTTTTCTGCTCAAGGCAGGCTGCACTCCAGTATGCTCACTAACAACTGATGTGAACACAACCTGAATTGCAATCCAGCCTCACAAAAGAGATGCTGTGGGCAAAAACTCCTGGCCTGTCTATAGAACTCTATAAAAACTAGCACCATGGAAAACAAAAGGCGGCACATCCAACTAGGTGGGTTGGATTCTACCTTTGTTCAGTCCTGCACATTCTTCACTAATGTGCATTTACCTACCCATGCAGCAGAACTCTACAAGAGGTTGTTAAGACAATCTAGCTAAAGTAAATCCTTCAAAAGGATTCATTAATGTTAATCATTTCACAAATTCCGTCCAGAGTGTGATGGTGACCAAGGAATTTACCTTAATAGGCTCAGATGTGGTACTTCACAGAATGAAAGACAGCCAGACTTCATTTCTTAAACATCACTGCTTGCATTACAGCATCAGCTGGTGGCACTAATGCATCACTTCAGTGGTGTTGCCTCTGCAGTGGGAGGACAGATGGCAACAGCAAGAGTTGCCATCTCAATTCCACCATGACTACAGCCTGCTAGAACACGGCACCAGATGCTTTCAGAATTTACGTCAAAGAAGCTATTTTAAGATTCACCTAAAACAGAAGCTACCTCTCATGAAGGGTTCTGAAACCAATAGCAGTATTTTGTTAAAAACCATACTGTCTTGTATTTTATGGCCTACTGGAAATGCCTTTAGTAAAAGATGATCCTTTGCTTGTAACTAATCTGCCTCTTTCCTGTCTTTGTCAGTAGGCAACCAACACAAGAGGGAGCAGCTAAAGAGAAACAGCCCAGTTACCTATAGACAGGTATTTTGACTCAAGTACATGACTGAACAATAGAGGGAGCATACAAAGATCTTCCGTAAATATAGGCAGAACTGTTTCTCCCTCTCTCCACACCCAGAGGCTAAAGGCTAAACAGCTTTATGCCACAGGCTAAAATTAAGTTTACACAGAAAAAACGGGGTTTTCTTGTTTGGCTTTTTTTTTAACTAATTAGCTTTCTTCCAGGCAGCCAAATACAAGTAAATAATTTAAATGAGAAGGTCCTCCTAAGTCATTCTTCACCTCTTTAGAACCATGTAAGTCTCTTTTTGGTGTCAATTTACACTAGCACATTCCCTGTAAAAAGAATACTGAAACTTGCTAAAGGCAGAATTATACAACCGTGACCATTCATAAATGAAGGAATGAGGCAAGAAAGGAAGAGAACCACAACTCAACTTAGGAGAAGTAATCTTATCCCCACACATGACATTACTTTATCCCTATCTATTAAATTGTTTTCAGTGCCAATCAATCCTTGGTTTGAATGCAGTGATATTGCCAGTAGGCAGTCACTGAGGAAACAAGTCCACATTGAAATTGTGAACATTACCCAACTTTTGTAGTTCCAGTTCACACCAGATTAATTCCAAAGGCTCATCTTTACTTTGGTTGTGTCTCTGTTATTTTCTCCAAAGAGCAATATATTGTCAATGACCACTTTACTCTGGTGTCACAAAAGTGGATGGATCCATACAATGACCTCAGAAAATGAAGATGTAAAGAAAGGCTTTTCTTACTCCAGAAAGATTAGGACAGATCCTGTTGGAATGTAAATTACAAAATTTTCTGTCTCATGTTCAGGTTATGCCCTCCAGGATGCACATCCTGCCCACTTCTGTCTGCCCCTGGAGGTAATTCAGGAGCAGGCTGTGGACAGGGGACAGCAGTGGCAGTGGTTCTCCCTCAGGTCTCTCTGCCTGCTTTTTCCAGCACATACTGCACACTGTATACTCACTCTGCTTGTGGGAAACAGACCCAGCCATCCAAAGGCACCGAGTTTATGCCATATGCTAAATCAGGCTTCCTGCACTCGTGCCATTTTGTAATAGCTGCATGCAGTCAGTTTAGTGCTTACAGGAAGGTCTATTGTGTCTGCACACAATTCTCAACATCTGTTCACTTGAATAGCTGAGTACTTAAATAGAGTAACATGGCTGGGCACCTCTGCTCTAAGCCATGTAGCAGAAGGCAGAGCAATCCCATAAGACTTTCTGAATTTCTGGAAAACGACCATACATTTTGGTCAGATTGCACTGGTGACTAGAGGAATCCTTCTAGGTTAAAATTGTTGCAAGGCATTATCAGTTCTTCCATTACTGCCTTACGAAGAGATTAAACAGACAGTATTTGCAATGTCTCTTATCCTGTGAAATATATTCCATACTAAAACCATATAATATATTGCTCAGCCCCAGAAATCCATAAAACAATTAAATATATCAGTGGACTTTAAGTAGATACGGCCAGAATTGAAATTTCACATAGTAAATTAAGTCCTTGAAAAATCAAAAAATACCTCCTCACTAATGATCCTTTGCTTCTACTATCACACAAAACTTTTTACCTGTCTTTCCTTTTCCACTGCTGGTTTTGTATTGTATTAGAAGAAACAGAACTTGTGTCTTCTTGTCAATTATGTATGAGCTCTGCAAACTTTTAAGGTCACCAGAGCCTCTACACTACACAGCTCACAGGAAATAAGTTCTTAACTCAGTTTTATATTCTTAGTACTATAATTTTATTCTTAGTACTATAATTTAGGGCTTTTCAAAATGACTATCCGATTCCCACTGCTGAGGATTTTTAATACATACTCTTCCACATGTTTGCTTTCATTTGCCCTTTTACTATACCCACTCTTCCACTTTTAAGGCTGGTAAAAAACCAGTACATTTTCATGTAGATGAACGTCAGGAGTTGGGTTATTCTTGCATAGGAATATTTAAGCATCCCATTGCCCATTAAGAAGATGCTTTAGATCTGTACACAGCTCTCAAAGAAAGCGCTGAGGAGGGAACGCTCACCACAACTTGCAGCATTCGGTCATTCTGGGCTTTGGGAGCCTCGGTGAGCATCTGGGCCAGTGTTTGCAGCAGGGTCTTTCCGAGCAGGATAACAGAGCCAAACATGGCAGCTATTCCAAACACCATTCCTACGCTGAACCTGCACAGAGAAGCAAATAGTTCAACAATGCACAGCCGCAAGAGAAAAAGGGTATAATCTCTGGCTACATACATCTCTGCTTTATAGCACAAGTTATTACACAAAGCACAGGGAAAAACTTACCTGATGCTACCACAATTCATCAACAATTCAGTACAAAAAAGCTAAAGGAAACTAATAACAATAGTATACAATAGTAACACTAATAACATATATTCTCCTTGTTTAATAAATGTTTTACATACAAACCACATCCTGATCAAATTTCAAATACTTTTATTCAGTTACTCAATATGTGTAACCTGCCTGTAGCTATGATTGTATAAATTTATATAAATACAGAACTAACACATATAATAAGTAATAAATAACTAACAACGTATAATTGTCCATGTTGCACCACAGCATCACATATTTAGTGACTTGGATCAAATGATGGGGCAGCTTATGTACCGATATATATATAAGCTTCTTCAGTACATTTTGCATCTTTCTCACAAACAATAAAATGGGCTAAAGAACAATAAATGAGACTGAATCTTTTTTTAAAGAACAACTAAAAAATACCAGTGCAAGACCACATTAACACCAATTTCTTAAGCTACATTGTTCTTCTCACCATTTTTTCATTAAATCAGTGTTGACAAAAATTTCAATTCATGTCACTCCACCTAGTGACAAATTTTTATTCAGCATTAATATCATTATTCCTATTTTACACTCTCTTATAGTTGAAGGATGTGGTAACTTTTTTTTCTAGCTAAAACACCTCACTACCAGTCCTTCTTCCTCTCACAACAGCGTAACTGTTCTCTTAACAGCCTTAATGGAGCTCACTGGGAATTAGTAGATTTATTTAAGGAACATGGACTTGTAATGTTAATTAAAGAGACTAGTGGAAACACTATACTGTAATAAATTATACACATTAAAATTTGTAATTGATATAGAGCTATTTCAGACAGATTATTACAAAATCATTACATACTAGAGAAACCACTATGAAGCAGACCTCTCTTTTATTACAATCTCACTGATGGTAGCAATACAGGAAATGAAAAGAAATTCAAACCTTACTAATTTTATATTTTCAGAGCAGATACAAAATAATGCTAGGAAGGCAATTGAACAAAAGTTTTCTAAACCAGTCCAGGAGCACCCATACTAAACCACCCTACTTATCTACCATTTCCAGCACTGTGCAACCTTTGCATGGAAAGGTGCAGGCAGATAAAAGACAGAAGGTAAGCAAGGTGCTTCTGAGCAGCTATCACTGCTGAATGTCTGGGCAATAATTAACTACAGGATCACAGCTGTCTCTGAATATTTTGTAAACTCTAGTGATTGGGAGAGCTAAGTCTACAGCATTGGGAATGATCTAGGATCTGAGCAGCTGCTTTCAGACCTACTTCTGTATGCAGTATTGCCCATAATAGCTGTACTCTTCAGAACTATGCATAGTTGAAACCACAAGTAAAAACAGTTTAAGGATTTCTAGTTTTACAGAATCTCAATATGCAACCTGTATTAGATTTATGTATTTTTTAGCAGAGGATAAATACTTACACTGGCACAGCACAATTAGAGCAACCACTCTAACTGGTTTTATCATTAACCTGTTAAAATAACCGTGTCTACCCACTGCCCTTCTAATGCTGACAGGCACCAGTGTGGTTCAGTTGTTTACTCTGTATCTGGCAGATAAAAAAAAAGGCGCTGAATTTATACCATAAGTAGAGAAATCTGGGTTTCCATCTCCCCCAGCTGTAGAACTGGCGGTTGAAGAGAGCTGTTTGCCACCGCAGGTGAAAGGGAGAGACGCTCAAGCCGTATGTCAGCAGCCAGTCCTCGTACGATGCCTTCAGAGAGCTGGAGGACTGCAAAACAACGCAAAAACAGTTCAACCAAAACATTCCAGGGAGAGTTTCCAATGTGACCAAGCAGTAAATGTGATCTGTTTATATAAAAACAGATGTGTAATTTCAAGTAGATGTCCTACACATTACTCACATTGTGACACACAGGTAGGTGTGACGTGTAATATGAAAAAGTAATGCCACTGTTTTGATGTCATTTCCAACAACTGTAGGTTTGTGAGAGAGATTGGGTATCCAGAGTTATCTGGCAAACAAGGTCTAGCATCATCTTTCTTAGAGTTAAATCACTTTCAGTAGTTCTACTAGCTGGTCAGAAGGCTACAGACTGTTGATGGTATTCTTTCAACATGCCACTATATTCCAATAAACACTGTAAAACTACAATAATGAAAAATGCTTCTTTTGTCTCCAGCTGAAAAAAACTTTCTAATACAGATGAGAGCTGGCTCAGTATTGCAGATGCCTGTTAGTAAGAATAACAATGAGGTCTATTTTTCAAACACAAATATTATGCCTAAAGAGGGTCTGGAATATCTGATCAGGCTAACAAAAAAAAGACAAGGTATTTAAAATTATCAACTTGTATTGCAATAGCAGTTTCACTATGGTAATTTCCCAGCATTTCAAGATACTTCAAGTAGTTTCAAAGATTTCTCTTGATGAGAAATGTGACCCATAAATGTGACCTATGAATACTTACCTGCAGCATTATCTTGAATTATAGACCAATAGACATGGGTTTTGCAACTGCTAACTTAACTTCATAGCACCTGCATCCTCAATAGGCTTTAGTCACCAGCTTCATGGAAGCTTGTGTCAGAATCCCAGATGGAGGAATGCTTTCCTTGGAGGTGAAAGAGGAACTCAGGGGTCAGGAAAAGCACAGATGAGCCTTGAGCCTTCTGACATTGGGCAGTTCCCAAGGCAAGAGTGTCACTGACACAACCCAGACAAGTCTTTGGAGCTGTCTGGAGCTTTGTTCCCCAGGTTCCCCACAAACAGCAGCACCTACTGAAGACATCCAGAATGTGTACTTCACAACAGCCTCCCTTCTCCTCCCCCACAAGGAACTTCACAAGTTTCTGGCTGTTGTCCGTGGTCCTTTGAACAAATTTAGAACTTGCCAATTCCTTGCATTCCTCTTGCCCTGCACCACAGTGGTGGTGGGGGTTGAGGATCACACACTGCATAAATCTATTAACAGCTTTTCTCATTTTGTCAAACAGAACTTGAACACTTAAAGTTTATTCCAAATAACAAATTTCCTCATTTACTTCAGTCACTGTTCATGTATCACCTATTACACCGTTTACTGTTTCTGCCTATATATTCCTGGGTCATTTCCTTCTTCACCTTACTGATTGCAGCCACATTTTTGTTCTGTCAGCTGAGTGTACCAACAGTAATTTTCACTGTAATGCACTCCTATCAACACCACTCACTCCCTATGGCACCATTAAGTTTAGTATCCAAGATCATATCAGCTTTTGCTAATTTTAACAGAAGAGATCACAAAGGTGATTAGACTTGTACACAATTAGTGATACATAAGCCAAAGAAACAAAGAAAAAGACCTCCTCACATAATCTACCAGGTAATTAAGAACAAAAACACATAAATCATTAAGTACCTCTAATATGAGAAACTGTCTTTTGTGAATTAAAAAACCCCATCCTGTTCATTCACGGAGTCAAAGAACCTCAAAACCACCCTAAAAAAGTTAACCAGATACACTGATTTGACACTTGAAAATGTGTTCCTTTTATCCCATGCAAATCCCACTTTTCTTCCCTAGAAATGCCACAAATTCATCCTTTCGAATCCATTCCAACATCACAGCCCCACTGTCCTAGCAAGACATAAATAAGTATGAAGCTTTTAATGAGAAATATGGAATAACTGACCATACAGCTGTCAAATGTGGAAAAGAAAGGCACCAAAATTTTTTCCTTTTGTATTTTCCTCACAAGTTGTGTAAACGTTATTTATGATCCCTAAATGACTGCAAACTTTTGCAAAATATATTAGAAAGCTCTTTGGAAAGTTTAGCTCCTCCTGTCCTGATCCCAGTGGGATCAGCACATTTTACACATACCCTCATGCCCTGGTGTGCTTCATTTCAAGCTGCTTTCACACATGCCTTGGCTCTGCTTCTTTGAGATCTACAGGATCGTTGTTAGATTAGTTTTACTCTAAAAGCAGTATCTATTTATTTATGCAAGCCTTTAAAATGCCAGACATCTGCTAAATGCTCCATAGGTATCTGCCAGCAAGCAGGAGTCTTTAACATTCTTCTTTGCTGGTAAAATCTGTTCAAGAGCGCTGCATCATTTCAGATTCCCGAGGTTAAAAGCTGCGAGCCAACCTTGACTGATTGTGTCTAATGCATCCTTCACTTCTCAGAGAAGGAGGGACAATCTCCTACCCTTCACTCATTCCTGATTCTTTGGGCAGAATGAAATGTGATGACTTTGGATGCTGGGGAGAAGGAATTTAGGGGTCTGAGTGATTCCCTGTTACAGAATCCAAGCTTCAATGAAAACATTGGTGGCAGTGGTACAATGAGGAGCAGCAAGAGGGACTTCACATTCAAAATTCCAGCTTGATTTGGCATAGCTTTAGTTTCCTGACACAATGTATCTTTTAATTCTAGCAGTATTATAATACGTGGATTTATCTGGGCAAAAATACATTAATACAGAGTTATACTTTTATACTGCAGTCTAAGAGTCAGACTGCCAAAACAAAATATTTAAAATCTGAACAAAACCAGTGAGGGAACAAACTGATCATAAATCATTGCACATTGAACAGGCTTACAGAATAAACATTAACCACAAGTTACAGCACACATCCTTCTCTCACCAAAAATATCACACAGGATCACACATGGAAAAGTCCTCCCACATTATTTTTCACTCATGGTCTGTACATCCTCTTGGTGTAATTACACTATAAGTGACTTGAGATTTAAACAGTACACTTAATTAAACAGTTCAATTTTGCTGTGGTTGCTAGCAGCCTTGGGTTGTGACTGGTGGAGATTTAGAGTACCAGCAGAAAAAAAAAAAAAAGGCAACCTGAGCTTCCTAATTATATAAATCTGGTTATTTAATCCAAATTCCATTTCAACTGTGGTACTATCAGTGAAACCTATGACTGAGATGTACAACATGAGATCTACCAGTAAATTCACCGAAACTCAACAGCTCCCACATAATTCCTGACAAGTAATAACCTTGGTCAACTTTTAGTTAAAAGATCAGAATTACAATTTAACTCCTGGACTTTCATGCTTAGTATAGAATTCTAGGCATTCCCCCTTCTTTTTCAGCATAAATCAGGCATTAAGTAGGCTCCAAATGTAGGGGTTTGGGGTTTTGTCCTCCTTTGCTGCCGCAAGAAATACTGTGACTCTCCTTATTAACAAAAGAGAATGATTTTATGGTCTAATGCAGAAAGAGATCTTCAGAATGTCAAAGATGCAAATGGTCTCAGCATCATGGCACAACAGGTCTGGTACCTGAGCTCAGCTCCTGCTTCACAGCCCAAGAATCTTCACCAGGCACAAAGCTGTTGCCAAAAGAGAAGCAGCCTCCTGCCTGACCTTCCTGTTGTGCCTCACTGCAGGCAGAGCACGTTCCTCTGGTACCTGGCCAATCTTCTCAAGTGTTTCAAAACAATGCCTTTTTTTAAAAATACTTAACATAGACTTGCTGCAAGAAAATTTGAGAAGTCTTCAGGTAAATGACTGTATTTGTTATTGTCATTATGTACAGACTAATATTTTGCAGTTATCAGCTTTCATCATTAACGGAGCTACATTTGCTCTTGAGTTCACTGCAGGGGGAGTCACTTTTCCAAGTTTTCTAAGCACCTAAATTTTCTTGTATTTCTTCCTATATTTTACAGTGACAGGAGTGACAAAATGCACATTTTGTAATTTCATATCACTAAAGCCTTATCTGCCTTGGCAGAAACAGATGCAGCTTCTGGACTGAAAAATTAAGAATTACAGATCAAACGTTTCATTTCGTTTCCCCTCATATTTAACCAGCACACAGGCTACTTTGCATGCATTCTTTGCAATTTCGGTCATGTCTTAGAAATCGCACCTCTGAATCTTTAAAAAAAGCCCAAAACAACACCACACCACTTAATGAAACTTGAGCAATGCACAGACGCATCCCAGATACAACAAATGATGGCCTGGAGTGTTTTCTTTTTAAACCTTCCCCCCTAGATCAGGAGGAAAAGGATGAGTCTCCTAACACTCTCCGAGGATCCAAGTTTATTTCTTTAAAAACGCATTCATATCGAGTTCTGTCTCAACTCAATTTTTTTTTTTTTCAATAAAACTAAAGACATTCCAAGTAAATATCTATATGCATTACTTTTCTTATATTTTTTTTCGGAAAACAACATACTCTGCACCGCAAACTTACAACGTTTCTTTTAGGTTTTGCTAATATAATAACAATAAACTCCGCATGGCACATTAAAATGCCACGGAACGGCTTAAGCGGTATATTAAAAGCTGTTCTCCCTAACTTTTCGCGGCTCCGGTCCTTTAGCACAGAGCGGAGCCCGCGCACTCTCCCGGGAGGCGCCGAGAGCCCAGCGCGGGCGGAAGCACAACAGGGGCCGCCGGGCCCGGCTCGGGGCGGGAGTGGCGCCCGGGGCCGGGATGGCCCCACAGCCCGAGGGAGCGCAGCGGGCCCGGGCACGGCAGCGGGGCCCCTGCGCCGCCCGGGGCTCTCGGCGCGGGGGGAACGGGGCTGCCGCTGCCTCCCCGCGGCCCCGTCCGGCTCTGCGCCCTCGGCCCTCACCTTGAGCAGCGTGTCCGCCAGGTACACGGCGCACCAGCCGCCCAGCACGGTCACCACCACCGGCACCGGGATCATCGCGGGCCTCGCCGCGCCTCAGCGGGGCAGCCCCGGAACCCAACCTGCCCGGAACCTTTCTCCGACCGGCTCTACTGCCCGGGCGGACGCTTCCGGGCAGCGCGTCGAGCGAGGGCAGGTGGCGGCATGACGTCACGGGCCGGGGAGCGGGGCAGCGTTCGGGGCGTTGGGGCGGGGCGCGTGCGCAGTGGGGGATCGAGGGGCGGGGCCGGTCTGAGGGCGGGGCGGGGCCGGGCCGAGGGCGGGGCCGGGCTGAGCCGGGCTGAGGGCGGCGGGTGCTGACGGCGGAGCCGGGCTGAGGGTGGTGCGGGCTGAGGGCGGGCGGAGGTCGCGACTTTTTCTCCCCTTCTGGCTGAATTTATCTCAGCTGCCTTCTCCGCTGAGTTCTTCTTAGAGGCGCCGCTGCAACGTGCCGGAAACTTCGCGGGAGAATTAAAGTCGTTAGCGGTGGCAAGATAAAAGCACATTGTGGAGGCGCTTCAGTAACAAAAGAGTAACAGGATTCCCTTTAACCGCTGACGTTCTGTCAGAAATTTAGTACCTATCTCGTTGCACAACAAACTCATTCTATCAGGCTGCCTGTGAGAATGGCTTTTAAGCAAATGCTTCCTGGTCCCTGTGTTTCTTTCCCTGGCCACTGTCAATGCTAATTCTCCTACTGTGTGCCTGTATTGGGTCTGGCTGACGTGGAATTAATTTTCTCTCGGCAGCCTCCCGGCTTTTCATTGGTACCTACAGAGGTGTTGATAACACACAGGGGTTTGGCACAGCATCAATAATGTCTCTCCAGCATTATTCCCATTAGTGGGCTGGGGGTGGGCAAGATCCTGAGAGAGGATCCTGGGACAGTTGTAACCAAATTAACCAAAGGGATATTCTGTACCATGTCACATCAGATATAAAAACTAAGCAAAGGAGGAGGAAGCATTAATTATTTACAGTGTTTGACTTCCATAGCAAGTGAGAGAAAACAGCCCTGGGCAGCCTCTCATCATTGGCATTTGCAGGTGCAGAGCAAGAATTGAACCTAGTAGTGGATGCTGGCTTTCGCTTGTTCTGTCTGCTCAATTTCTTTGTCTTTCATCTCAGCTCAGGGATTGTTTTCCCCCTATTAGATTTTCCATCATTTTAACAATCTTACTTTTTGATGGAAGCTGTCCATGTTGACAAATGCCTTTTGAGAACATTGGAAAGAACTTCATTTGGACTTAAAATCTGAAGAATTAAAGGAAGTGTATCCAGCCCTGCACGCAACCAAATTTGAGTTTATGCACTGACTTTGATAGATGACTTTGAGATGTCCCCAGCATCTAAAAGGACTTATAAACAGTCACAGAATATTGAGATCTGATAATGATTTTTTTCTGCACTGGTTCCCAGTCTAACAAATTTATCAAATCATTGAGAAATCATGCAAATATGGTTTACTCTATACCTTAGTGGTTGAAAATTTAAGTTGTTCCATAGACAAACATGAATGTATATTAAATATACAAACTATAAGCCAGTGGTGGTCTTCAGAAGCAATGGAGGGGAATTGTATTCAAGCAGTTAAGAACACGAGTACTTCTATTAGTGTTATACCCTCACTGAAATAAAGCAAACTAAAGTGGACATGTTTAAGTGAACCAGTTGGTGACCAGCTTTTGTAACATTATTGCATTTTTGCTTCTACATTCAGTTGGTGTACCATAAAAATACAGACTTGAATTTTATTGAGTTTTCATATAAATTGGAAGTGCAACTAAAGGAGGAATGAAAATAAAATACACAGTCTGTATTTCACTGCTGGAAAGCTTATCTCAAGAAAAGAAAATAAGCATTTTCTAAAATGCAGAAGATGGATGTTCTGAGTGAACTGCCAGCTCCAGTGTTCTGACTTGGGTAACTTGAGCAGGTGTTTTGCCTGTGGCAGAGAGGCAAAGTTTATCCTTGTTCCCATGGAATCAAGTTGTTGTGGACTGTGACATGTTAAACGGAGTGGTTGCATTTTAAAAGTGAAAGGTGTTCAGGATTAAAGATTTCCACTTTAAAATGATTCGGGAGGTACCACAGATACTGATACACATTTTACTCCTGCTTGGTTTTTCCTAGAGCCAGATAGGGAGCTGAAGGAGTAGCCAGAGCAGAATGCCCTGCTATCACCATGTGAGTGCACAGTTGTCCAGAGCAGTTCAGGAGTCACAGCTGAGGGCTGCGTGAGGGGAGGGCATGGCTGGACCTCAACAGGGCAGGTATCAAAGAATGTTGGAAAAGGTTAAACATCTATCACCATACAAGAGTATCTGAGTCCATTGAAAATGTTCAGACAAAAAAAATGCTGTCAAACAACTAGTGATTAAAGATAATTTATCAAGTAAATACCAAATCGAATCTGGTAATAATACATTAATTAAGATATTATCAAACTCAATTAATGATTTAGTCATTAGTATCATAGGCATCTTTGTCTAGACATGGTAAATGTATTTATCTTGAGATTAATTAACAATATGTCTAATATAATCTCTTCAACTTTGATCTAGATATGTGATTATTCAGATATTGCCAGAGATGACACATTGCAAAATAAAAGTAAAACTAGCCTGAACAGCACTATTAAAACCCCTTATATTAGAGGAGTTTTCAGGGCTTCAGGGAAATTGTAGCCAATTGCAGTTCATCACAGGCTTAGACTTAAAATCAGTTAAGACTTTGATTTTGTCGAGGAGAGGTTGTAAATTTTGCAGTTTGAAGACACTGCAATCAGAACATGAATTGATTGGATAACTGTTTGAGCCTCAGGGAAAGATAATGGGGTTTTAGATCTATTCTGAGTCGTCTTCATCTCTAGGTTGTTGGGCATAGAGATGAGCTAAGGACAGGAAAGGACTGCTAGGATAAAATGTGATTCTGCAAGTGTTTGTGTGCCACTGGAACTTAAAGTGAAGGGGGCTTTCACAGAGTACAGGAATGTTTCCAGAATGAGCCTCCAAGCCTACCTGAGAATTTAAAGTACTGACTAGAATGCATGAAAGAAGAAATCCGTGGGACAAGATGAAATAGATGGTCCATTAAGCACTTCTGCAGGTTAGGAGATTGCTATTGGACGAAATAAAGAGATCAGAATAAAGAAGAGATCTGAGACACAAGAGGAGACTTACAGAGACTGGTGCACTACAGAGATGTGTGTAGCATTGGTTGTAAAAGTATGAAGGAAAAATATGTTTTCATGACCTTATTAATATTATAGTACAAAAAATCTCAGTATAGGGGAGAAACTCAGTGGGAATTATGGATATATGTTATATGTGTGATCTTTTAAACTGAAACCCAAAAAAGAAAATAAAAAAATCTTTTCATTTTTGCTCTGCTTCAAAAACTTAAGAGCAGAACATTACACAATTTTATTGGTTTGGGTGTTTTTATGTTCCAATTACAGTATAAAACAGTCTTGCTTTATTTAAATAGAAATGAGGTCAAAATACTCTTTTAAGGTTCAGGATTTGTTTGCAGTGTTTAACCTGATTACCAGAAATACTCGCTGGAAGGGTGGGATTTTGATTCTTAAAACAAATGAAATTTGTTCTTGAATCACTATTCACGTGAAAACATAGGTAAAGGAAAAACACAAGTGTTCCTAGAAATATGTCTTTACTGGATTATTCTGCAAAAAGCCAATAGTTGTACATGCTTTTTCACCAGCTATTTCACAGTGTTGTTCTGTAGCAAAACAAATGATATGTTTTTTCTTATTTGCTGTTACATTTGCAGTGTTCACCCGTCTGTGTTAACTCTGTTAGGCAAATCTTACCTGGAATTATGTCTAAAAGAGGGTCCTCCAGAGCTTTTGCATTCCAAGGTGAAATAAGTATCAGACTTTAAAGAAAAGCAAAGGAAATGGAGAAACTTGAGAGATGTGGCTTGAATATTATTCTAGAATACAGTTCCATAAAAATATTAGTTTCAGGATTATGCTACCCATTTTTAGATTATAGTCTTTGTTGCATCCTCTGTAATCATTTAGAAGTTACACATGAGGAAAATCTACTTGAGAACAACTATTCAGCATTAGCTCTTATGTTAGCCCTTTACAACTTTAAAAATCTATCCATCAAAGTGAGTTTACCTAAATTACAGGAAATAAGGGCTTTGTCAGTGAAGGAGGAGACCATGAAAGGCCATAATATCAAACAATTGTTTCAAGGTTTGAGGGATTTTTTTTTTGCTTTAAATTACCTATGAAGTCTCTATGCACACAATCCCCTATTCTACTGCAGAATGCAAAATAAATTGAATGGTTTCAGTCTAACAGATATTGTTTCATGCCTACTGGTACCTGAAATAAATGCACATGATAGTATTAGACCTATCAGCTTTGAACCCCAAAACCTGTAGGGGCAGCCTTAAACCCTGGGGAAAGAAGTGCCCTTAGCATAAGCAGGTCAAAGTGAGGTAACAGTTTGAGACAAAGTAGTGTGTATTTCATCATTTCGTAGGCTGTTGAAGCCTGAAGCTACTTTTCATAGAAGCATAGATTGGGTTGGGTTGGGAGGGGCCTTAAAACCATCTAGTTCCAATCCCCCACCATGGGCAGGGACACCTTCCCTAGAACAGGTTGCTCAGGGCCCCATCCAGTCTGGATTCATCTCTGCCTATGTGACACTGGGCCGTTCTGAGCAATAGGAATGTCTTGCACAGGATGAACCAGTGAGGATATCCCCAGAACTGCCCACTTGGACGGCACAGATGGCTGAAGCAGCTCCTGATTTGCTTCATCATGCAGCTCGGCACTCAGTTAGACCAGCACTGGTTCTGTTCTACCTCAAGGACAGAGGGGAGCAGCTTTGTGATTGCATAGCAATGCACACAGTGGATAAACTAATTTTAACTGATGTCCCAGTACTACAGATCCACTCTGCCCCTGGTCAGCTGGAGCACCTGTGAACTATCCATGACAAAACTGTGGGTTTGCCTTACGTAGACCACTTTGTGTTAAGAGTCTAAGCTAAGAACATTTCCTTTCTTACTAATAAAAAAAAAAATAGTTCAAGAGTCGGCTGCAGTAAAACAGGGAACATCATCATGGATACTCTAGTCAGAGTATAGTCAGTACCTCACCAATAGCTGGTGGCCACAGGAAACACAGAGCAACCTGCAGTTCTCGAAAGTAATTTCCAGGACAAATGATTTTCAAGCATCCCTTTTAGCTCCAGGTCTGGAGAACTGAACTGTACTTTAAGGAGCTTGTGTTGCACAGCCAGAGGAGAAGGAGTGAAGCAGCTTAATACAGTTTGTTTTTCTGGGCTTGTTTTTATCCTTGTATAGAAGATACTGCTAGTCCACAATACTGACTCATATGGGTGTAAAGTAAGATGTGAAGATTTTAAAAACTACTTCATCTCTACTAAGAGAAACACTTTGATCCTGGAGATTTGATGTCGGAAAACATCATTGCCCAGTGGAGCAGCTGGAGGACTTGGCTTTCTGTGCCAACACTGAATTATTTTGGCAATTTCTCTCTGAACATTGCAATATTTGTATGGCAGAAGGCCACAGATAATTGAAAAATGGTTCTGTTGCAGATTTGATTCAATAAAAATAAGATTTAATAGAGATCGTGTTTGACTACTTTATAGATAGATATGACTAGTGGATTTATTCATATCTTCACCATGGAAAGTGTTCATTCTTAATGGCCTTATTTCTTCAGAACATTGGAGTTGTGACAAGGTAAGGATTTTTTCCTTATGACTCTGGAGAACTAAGGTAAGTGTCCTGATGTCAATTCAAACTTTAAAAATCTTCACACCCGTGATTTAACCCATCTTTTATTTTCTGTTCAGCAGGTACAAAACAAAGATAGCAACTGATAAATCCCATAGAATTCAGCAGGTTGATGCAGTTGTCCTGGAGTTTGGTAACTTTTTGTCTAAAGGCATTAATTTATTTATAATGTCCTTGAAATTCTGCTTCCTCCAGCCCATTTCCTCATCTTACTTGTTCTGGGTGCATCTTTCTACCAGACAGATTTTTAATGTCTTAAATATATATTTCTTTCCTCTCAGTATGCCATTCAGATGAGAAATCAGCAGAATTTAGTAATAGTTCTCTTTGTTAGATTTGAGATGATTGCGCTCACACAGGGACTGTAGCTGCAAATTTTTGTCATGCTTTATCACAACAGATAAATAAATTACTTTCTGTGGTGCTGAGTCCCCAGGTGCTTTGCCATGTCTGTACCTAGTTCTCATATCTATCTCTGGGTTGAGTAATCAGCAAAATTCCTTGCTGCAGTCAGCTACGGTCTTGGTCTGAAAAGATCTAATAGTGCACAGCTGATATGATCAGCTGGTAGGGACGGGCATCATCAAAGTAAGTGTGTCGTGGGATTGAAAAAGATAGTACATGCTTACTTGAATTATCCTGATTTGTGAAAACAATTAGTAGTCTCTCTGTTGAAAGTTTCAACAGTGATTTAGTCAGTTCCTGTTTTGTCAAAATTGCTTGCTGAGAACAGTATCTGATGGTGCAGTTTCATGTTTTTTGTTTCTTTTCCAAATAATTCTGAATCATTACAGTAGACAGGATGTTTACAAAAATCAGCATGTAATTTAAATTTCATATTCAAAGTCTGCCATTAGCCTTGCTCTTTCTTATGCTACCAGCTTTGCCAGATCTACTAGTTAAAATTTACCAGGAGAAAAGTGGAAACAAATGTGTTTCTTGTACATCATCGTCATCATATTTCAGTTACCAAAAACATTTGGGCAACTAGAAATTTTACACGATACAAAGCAAGAGAATATGACTTTTGGGTAATAGTGGTCAAAGCTATGATGTTCTAGAATTTATATGGGTTATATTCATAAGGCAATTTTCAGAACTTAATACAAATTCGTGGATGATGCTAACAACTCTATTAATGATGCTGTAACTCTGAAATTCAGAACAAGGTCACTGCGAGCCTTTAATGAGACCATCTCCTTAATACAAGGCTAATTATTTCTCTGTGGAACAGTCTGTGATAATAATCATCATGCTTTTCTGTGGAAAAGAAAGAGAGTATGCAGGAGTTGAATTAATATTTAGCAGCCCAGAAATGCCACAGAAACAAAATCAGCTAATTTAGATATGTTTTGTATTTGTTTCCTGCCTACTAGATAACAGCAAACATTTTTGCATGCTATTTTATGTCATTATTTAAATAACTTCATGTTATTTTTGTTGGCATAATATACAAGTAGAAACTCAAGAGCAGGTGCTTCGTTTTTTTCTTGATATTAAGAAATGGAGATTGGGCAAAATGGGAAGACATATGCAACCAGTAGATGATACTTCCTCAAACAATTTTTCTTCTGAAAAAATTGCTGAGGTTTGATACTCTTTCTACAATCAATGATTTAGAGCTGCTTTCTGTTAAAATCAAGCATAGGAATGGTTTGTGATGCCTGGTAAAATTGATAGCTCCACTGTATTTTAGATTTCTATTGTTCTGTCTGACTGCATGTGACTTGGTACCATTGCTAAAAGTCTCTGCCTTTCATCAAGTCTATGTGCCAAGTCATAATTACATGGATGCATCTTTACTGAGGGGAAGGAGCCCAAGAATAAAAATAAAACCTGAGTGAGTTAAAAAATGGATGCTGAGTTTGTTGGTTTGGGTTTTTTTTCAGGATCCTCTGTATAAGTCCTCTGATAAATCTATCTGATAGCATTTTACATCTTAGCCAGTAATTTCAGTTTGTTGGCTAAAGAGAATCATTATACTAGTTAGACTGCAACTGTAGTTTGCATATTCTTCATTAAAAATGCAAATGAACACAAAAATAGGAATTAATTAGCCAAATACTTAATATCGTGGACCCAATATTCTTACCTGATAATAAACTGTAATTTATGGAGCTAAGATTAAGACAGAGAAGCAAAGCTTTACATTGCTAAAGATTACATGATAATCGAAAGCAAAATTCCAGAAATGTATTTTTTAACTTTTTGCTTCCAAGAACTCTTATTTCAAGGGAGCTGAGGTTGTGACTTCTTGTGTGTGGATGTGCATTTTCAACTGTATTACACTGTTTGCATTGCACTAGGACATTGTGGACTGCAATGGGAAAATAAATTCTTTTGGGATGCTCAGGGAAGTTTTATCTATGCTCGTGAGGTTTCTCAAAAGGCAAAACATTTACGTAAGTGTATTAAGCAATGACAGCTTTAAAAAAACAGTTATGACATTATGCAGTGAAATATCTCAGCAGAGAAGTAAGACACATACACATTTCTGTTAACCATCAACTTCACTTTCAAAACTAGTAAGTTGTGCCAGGAAGCATGTTAATTAGACAAGCTTCTAGCAATGCCACAAAAGTCTATTTTTAACTGTATTGGGATTTTACACTTCAAATAAATGCATTTCTACTATATCATTTGGATCTCTGTACACGAGACATAATATTTTTATGCCATGTGTGTCAATGTACAGGGTCCTAACTTGCCAGACACTGAATCCATCATCTGAAATGCGCATATGCCTCCTTATTTACTTACTAATTCATCTGCTGCATGTATTTTTACCAGATGACTCTGCAAGTCATGGGGCTGTGCATCCCAGAAGTTATCCAAAGGCAATGATATGCTGCAAAATAATGCTAAGAGTGACTATTTTCGCCTTCAAAATCTACTCAGGTCTGGATTTTCTGATATTAGTGATAAAATTTAAGTTTACTCCTTTTATCCTCACAATTTAATACAGTTCAGGTGTATTAGTTACTGGGTGTTAGGTATGTTAGACAGACTCTTTTCTTGTTTACATATCACTGAGACTTAAATTACTTAAATTATGAAAATTTGTTGAAGGGAACAGTGTTGAGCTGATACTTTTTAGGCATATTTTCAAGATCAAGAGATTATAAAATCTTAACAATGGCCCACCTTGCTTAATTAATGGTACATGGAAGACAGAGTTATGTATTCAAGAGCTAGTTTGTAATATTACTACTGTGATATAAATTGAAATAAGTTAATGTACAGCACATGAAATAAAAATATACTGCCTCTGGTACTTTTGTTGTAAATATGAACCTTCAAAAGGAGGTATGTAGAGTCACTTACCTGATTCTGGCTTTATTTTAATGTGATCTCAACCACCTGGAAGGCTGGGCCTTCGACTGACTGCAGACTGCTCTATTCTAGCCAAAGAACAGCTCTGTGAACCCTCTTGGGAACTCCGCCACATTTCAAGTGCAGTAGTCCTCTCATGCCTCAAAATTTTTGGCAACAGCCTTTCTGAGGAATAGAGGTCTCCTTGGAAGGAGCTGATTGCTGTGTGTACATCCATCAGTCCTGACCTACACAATGCACATCCTGGTTCTGTGCCATCCATCTTCTTGTGGCTACTTGGGTAGGGGGTGGCTGTAAGTAGTCAGCACTCTCCCAGAACAAGTCATCAGCTTTGTCAGCTTCCAGATGACAACATTTTTGGGAAAGAGGGCAGTGGGGAGTGAGTCACAGGCTTAATGGAGCAGTCTGCATGGCCACCTTCCTCTCTGAGATACTTGAAATGAAAAGGGTCGTTGGTCAAAAGAGTGAAAGTCAAGGGAGATCCTTGAGAGTTACTGCCCATAATGACGCTGCTCTTGTGACCATTACTGTTGTGGGTCTGGTGGAGATCAGGCACAGCCGAGAAGTGAGGAAGAGGGAAATTCATTCTTGTCAGGATGCACAGATGACCAGGAATCTGCACTTCTGCAAGTGGAAACTTGAGGATATGCCCCACACACGACTTATTGTGACATCTCCATCAGTAGTCCTCACTAACACAATACTCCAGCCAGCATGAGCACAACTGTGTAATGTTTTACTTCCCTCATGAGCTATAACAGCTCTTGCTCTCTCTCTCGCTCTCGCTCTCTCTCTCTCTCTCACACACACACACACACACTCACCACACACTCCTCCTTTGGCTTTTCTTCATGCCGATGCCTGCAGGCTCAGCAGCTGGTTGCTATGGCCTTGCATGCACAGGAGCCCTTCCCTGTGAGCAGGGCTGTCCTGCAGGGGGAAAGGCTCTGCCAGCACCCCAGGGCAGCTGCTGTGTGAGTTTGCTCCCAAAGCAGCAGCAATACGGTCAGGTTGGTGTGTCATTCACCTCCCCGAGATAGTTCCTCCGAGCTGACTTCTTCATAATTATGTCTTTATAATTATTTCCTTCTCTGTGTGGCGTAGGGAGGCACACACTGCCCCAAATGCCATGGAAGGAGTTCTGTGTTACCTACTACCGCTGTATGCCTGGCACTTGGGAAAAGCCTGGGATGACAGGGAGAGGGAGAGGAGAAAATGGACCTAAAGGTGTGTTTCTTCAACACCTCCTGCTTGACAGTTGAGCCCTGCTTTTACCATGGTCAAGTGTCACAGGGGACCAAGTTACAGGGTGAATCAAACTCTATATTTAGGAATAACAACTGGAAGCTATGACAGGAATTCCCTTTTACACTTCGCTTCTCTGCTGAGTCCCACTCCAGCCTGGAGCAGCACTCAGTGCCGTCCAGGCTGAAAGCATCGGAGCTATTTCAGACACATTAAAAGGGTCACAGTCAATACCTCAGCTGGTAGAAGAAGGTACCTCTTTCAGCATCAAAAGGAGGTGTGCATACTCACTTGACGGTTTGGAACTTTTTTTATATAAGTAAATAAGTTAGCTAATCTTGACGGGGTCAATTGAAATCTTGAAAGACCCTTGTGAAAACTCTTTAGTAATTGCTGTGAGTTTACTACAATAGTTGTGGGTTTCTGCCTATTTTAGTGTCTCATGCATTGTATCAGAGTATTCAGAACAGATTACTATTGCTTCCTATTCTGTGGGGATCTAAAGATTTAAAACAAAAAGTCACTTAAATACCTCATGACTCATAAGAAGTGTGTCTGAGTTTAAGTATTGTAGTACATAGGCAGATGGTTATTGTTTTCTAGATGTTTTTTATAGTTAGTGAAATATTACATTATGGTTTTGATATAAGAGAGGTTTCTTTCACTAAGCTTAACAGGCAACTGTAGCAAAGATTATTGTGTATGTGTTACAGAAAATGTGACCACATTTGCCTAGAGCTTGTAGTAAGTTTTCGTGTAACAGGCTGAAAGCTGCAGAGTAGGGGTTTCTCTTCTTTCATTGTACTGGCTGGGTCTCAGTCATGTAGTTCCTGTCAGAGCCTTTTAATAAGATAATACACTGCAGTTCTGTCTCCAAAATGCCCGTTGTGCCTGATGCCGTGCATTCAGTGGGGGGAGAGGACAGCTTCCAGCTGGGGCAGGGGGAGGGCTCTTGCTGTTGTCTGTGTGCTACTGTACATCTCTTGTGTGCATTACAAAAGATGGCATTATGATATCTCATAGTATTTAAAGCAAATTGAATAAAACAGCTTATTATCTTGCTGCAGCCCTGTCAGAAATTATTTTTAGCAGAGAGATAGAAGATAGGTTCCTTTGTTTTACAAAGTTTCTCTTCAAAACACGAATTTCTTTCACTGCTTGTATTTCACAAGTAGTCGTGCTCATGACTACTTTCACTGCAAATCGAGGGAATTTGCAAGGGAAGGCTGCCATAAACCAGCTCCAAATTGAACTAACGTTGCCATTGCTTTCTAAGTTTGGCTCAGCATGCAGCCCATAAAAGGTAAAAGGTAAGGTGTGGGGAGGCTAAAAAGACACCGGGGGATACAGGCTGCGTGTCTGCATTTCTCTGCCTGCCAGAGATGTGAAATCCTGCTGTGGAAATGAGGGTGAAGTGGGATTTTTTTCAAGTTTGCAGAGCTGATTGGAATACCAGAAATAACCTAATACCATCAGTGTAGCACTCTTGACTGTCTCTGAGACACATGGTGAAAGAACAAAGGAATTTAGAGAAACTAAGTAATCACTTCTGTAATGGATGCTTCTGTAATCTAAGGTTTGTTGTCCTGTGATTGATGGTCAGTATTTCTTTGTAAGGAAATTCAGGGAAGGGAGGGAAAGGGAAAGAGCCAGAGATCTATTTTTACTCAGTAGTGTGCTGTTGTCCTGATTTCTGTGGCGGTAATGAGGACAGCACGGTCTGGTAGGAAAATCACCTCCTCCAAAAGCAGTCCTACACAATTGTATCATGCATCCGTCTTTAGGAACTGGTGTCTGATTGCAGTAATTTCAAACACCGACTGCTTGTGAACCCAGAGCACCTCACTGAGGAGCACTAATGCTGTGCTTGTTTTAAAGCTGAGGTTCAGGGTAAATCCTTGCCATTTATCTCTAAGTGGCCCAAGAGGTGTGTATGGGTGTTTTTACAATGCATAGGCATGCACATCTTGGCAAGAATTTCTTTGTGACAGTCCTTGGGAAGTAGATCTGCTGTGTTTCAAAATGTTTCATGTTATTTTCTGGTGCTTTTGTTTCCATTTTTCATTCTGATTAGAAAGATGAGAAGTTGATTAAAAATTAATTCAACATTCTGTATTATGACTCCTATCTTCCCAGTCAGTTGGAGGATTGTTTTGTTTATTTTGGAATACACTCACTGATCAGTGGAACAGTTATTTATACGCCTAATAAAGATTTTCTAAAATAAAGGACAAAGAGTATAGTAAATCCTTTTGTGTTTTTGAAATCTGTTTGAGTTTTGTCATGAACATTAGTGGCTGAGATTGTTTTGTCATGAACATCAGTGTCTCGAGATTGCATCCCCTAAAGTGAATTCTGAAGTTTTTTAAACTCCCTCTCATTTTAAGATTGTGTATATAAAACCACAATATAAAACTCATTAAAATAATGTTTGCTTTATTTTGCACAGTGGGATTTTTTCTGATTCATTAATTTAGTGGAAGCAATTTAAACTCAAGGCAATTTATGAACATGATTTTGCTCTGACTGAATGCTGGGTTGGTTTGGACAGCACTTTTTGCAGCTGAGAGTGTTACCAGAGGGAGACCTCTAATGGCAGGTCATTGTACTTTTAATTCTTAGTATCGTACACAGATCGAACGGATGTGAGAATATACAGGAGGAAGTCTTCAAGTCAGTCCCAAAAATATGATTTCAGGCTGATATTGCTGATATTCCAAGTTGAAGCCAAGCTATAACTCATCTATATGTTTTTTGGGGGGATTGTCTCATGTGGCAGTTATACTGTTTGGAGTACCCAAATCTTTGACACACTTTTAATTTCTCAGTGTATTTCTACTGTTCTCTCCTATACAATTTATTTCTGTTCTCATTACTTCCTATCTAAGGTTAAATACAGTATCAAAAATGTGCTGTGGTTTGGTGGTGATCAGTGACTTCTTTGGTGAATTAATTTCTCAACTTTTAGAATTACCTTATTTTATATTATAATAGTTAAATAACAAGACTTTGATGAAAGTCTAGTTCAGTTAAAATCTAACTTCTCAATGAGAGAACAAAAGACTGAGACATTGTTTCAAATAATTTGCTAATAAAATGTCTTCCTTTTTACTTTGGTGTATTTCCCTTTGCTGTTGTATGTTAATACTGAATCAGTCCGTGTTTCTCCACCTGCATAAAATTATATGGAAAAATATGTTATTTTATCAATTGCTAAAGAAAATTGATGAATCTATATGATCTAAAACTTTGAAGGGAGGCTACTTTGTGCACTTAGCAATTGTCAAGGAGAATTTTTCTGTTTGACCATCTTCATCACTTTCAGTCCACAGACATTAAAGGTTTGCAAGGATTCGAGTGTCAGAAAATGGTTATGTCTGCATTTATCAATATTTTCTAACAATTTATGTTTTATTTGAGAGAAGGCTTAAACTGAAAATTCTAATAATTCCC
This sequence comes from Chamaea fasciata, assembly GCF_029207755.1. Taxonomy (NCBI): domain Eukaryota; kingdom Metazoa; phylum Chordata; class Aves; order Passeriformes; family Sylviidae; genus Chamaea; species Chamaea fasciata. Next base: position 102,288,474 of record NW_027094087.1, on the reverse strand, counting down.
ACATACATACTGTGACAGGGCTAATCATACACTGTTTATCCTCAAAAGCTTTCCTTAATTCTTATTCGTTTTACAGTGCTGTTAAGGTTTGAGAGATTCCTTATCTCTACTCATTATTGTTTTTAATGTGAAAGAGATAGCTTCATTTGTGGCTATGAAAGATTAATTGGTGAAGCTCAGGTGTTCTGTCTCCTTCTGATATCAGAAGGAATAACTAAGCAACTTGGAAACTGAGATGGAAACAGGAGCTGGGCAGATGAAATGGATGCCTGTCAAGAGGCAGCATGGGTTAAGTTCTAGCTTATCTTCCATAGCTATCAGAATGTCAGAGCCTGTAACACTTTCCAATTTTGCTTGCAGGGATAAGCCTCTGTCGTAAAAATGTCAAAACAACCAGCATCACATGTCAAAGCCATTCAGGTAAGAGATAGCATTTATGTTTTTAATATAATAAAATAATAAATCCCAATCTCCATTGCTTGGCAGACTGCATTTTTACTCAGACAAGGCACCACAGGAGTGCTAGCTGGGGTTATTCTGTTAAAGTGAAAAGCTTAGTAGATATGAAAGCACTGAAAAAGTGTGACCTGGGGATCATTTTTTGATCTGAGCTGATAAAAAATCCTGGATCAGATAGGTTCATTAATCACTTGTTTGCATGGTCTTTGCAGTGTTAGGTTATGCCTGTTGGAGGATGATCTAAGCAAAACATGGTAATGCATCTGTATAACTGTTAAGTAAAAATAATTCCTGCAACCATTAGATTTTCCACAAAGCCAATATAATGCTGGGAGAATTACAGGTTAAAAAGATAACATGGGTATTGTGAAGTTTTTCATGGTTGCATTTCTAAAGGAGAAAACCCCTCAAGTACAAATAATTGTTTAAGAAGGGTTATAAGAAGCTAAAGGAAAATGAAAGAAACATTGATCTTTTAATTTGAAAGGTTCTTGTCTGCCACATATCTCTTCAATGGTATATGCTTATAAGGATGGAGTTGATTGATGCATACTTGTAAAAGAAACAGCTGGAGAATTATCCCAACATCATCATGAAGTAATGTCATGAAGAATGTGTTTAGTTCATGTTACTAAAAGGCCAAAATATCTTCTGAACTGAAGAATCTTAGAGAATTCTAGTGTATTTTGTAAAATGCACTTCCAATGAAATTTTACGACGAGTTCAAGTTGCCTTACCTAAGAAAGACAAAACTGAATCTTTGAAGTCTTTGTTCTCTGTTTTCTTGAGATAATACTAATGTAATGGACTGAAGTATCAAGATTACTTACCCAGGAGCTAGGCAGCATACTGAAGATACAAGGCACTGTGAAAATGCAGATTCTCTTTGTCATCATCATCATCACTATCATCAATTCTACTGAAATAGGCATGCAAACTACTGTGCTCTAATTCTGTAGAAATTAAAAAAAAAAGTGCCATTTTGCCAGAATTGTGCTTTCACTCAGTTCAAATTTTCATCTCTCTTTTACAATGACTATAGAAATGTTTGTAGGATTAATGAAAAAATATAGATCTTTAATAGCCGAAAAGTATTTATTTACATTTTGCATTTAAACTCCATTTTTCAGGAATTAATTGGTTTACATTTTTTTCATAAAGATGTAATGATAGGCTGCATTTTATTTCTAGGATGACTTCCAACTTCTAAATGTAAACGATGCTCCTAGGTTGTTCATTAAAAAAATGCATTAAATATAAGCACTAAGTTTAATATTTTAAGAAACTTTATTTTTTGCAAAGGTAACTTGAATTGTGAGGAAAATTACAGCAAAAATTTAAAATATATCTATTAAGCATTGTGCCATGGGTGGTTCTAGTAGGGAGACTTGCACTTGAGTTGATGCTTATTACGCTTTAAGCATAAGAACTATGACTCAAAATGTCACATTACTTTTATACATTGTGATTCATATATTAAGATCCCTTGCTATTGTATGCTGGTATAATAGGACTGACATGCCCTGGGGTATGTACATCATGCTGCAGCAATGATTGTAATGGCACCTCACTGACTGAAGTGTTTCAGGGTGCTCTGTGTCTGAAATGACTTTTTTCTGACTGTACTAGATATAGACAAAAATGTTCACTTCTCAATAGCTACTAAATACAGATGTGTGAGAGTTAAGGGCAGCAACTGGTTCCCAAGAGTAGTTTGGGGCAATAGAGGACCAAAATATGTTAACTCCTGGAAACAATTGCTGACCTCTCCTTCTCAGTGTGTAAAAGGCTCTGAGCAGCTCTGACTGAAAGTTATTCTATCTTTGAACACTCTTGACTTTCTCCCGAGGTAAGGGTAAGGAGGTTTCTAGGGTTTTTTGTTTGCTTGTTTATAGATTTCGTTAAGCTTTTTCTACAGCTTTCTTTCTTTCTTTCTTTCTTTCTTTCTTTCTTTCTTTCTTTCTTTCTTTCTTTCTTTCTTTCTTTCTCTCTCTCTTTCTCTCTCTCTCTTTCTCTTTCCCTTTCCCTCTTTCTCTCTCTCTTTCTCTCTTTCTCTCTCTCTTTCCCTCTTTCCCTCTTTCCCTCTTTCCCTCTCTCCCTCTCTCTTTCTTTCTTTCTCTTTCTCTATCTCTCTTTTCCTTCCTTCCTTCCTTCCTTCCTTCCTTCCTTCCTTCCTTCCTTCCTTCCTTCCTTCCTTCCTTCCTTCCTTCCTTCCTTCCTTCCTTCCTTCCTTCCTTCCTTCCTTCCTTCCTTCCTTCCTTCCTTCCTTCCTTCCTTCCTTCCTTCCTTCCTTCCTTCCTTCCTTCCTTCCTCCCTCCTCTCTCTTTCTTTGCCTCTTTCTCTTTTTCTCTCCTTTTTTTTTTTTTTTTTTTTTTTTTTTAATTGAATATGTTTGTACAGAAATGTCTTTCTGGATTACTCATTCATCCATCTGGACAGCCAGGAACGGCTGTGATGCTGTGGAGGACTTACCCATAAAAATCCTCAACTCATGCACAGCTGCATCAGTTGTATCCTAATTTTAACACCCTCTCTCTACTAAACAGAAATAAGAATACACCAAAAAAACTCTAAGTGCAGGTTCAATTGAGTCAAGCCAGTAATATATTAGCATGTCATTTTTACAGGTATTTTTCCTTTGGTCTGTTCAGAAGGACCCCGGAAGAGTATATCAGTGCACATACCTACCCAGTCATTGCAAAAACTGCAATGGCACACAGTATGGTAGGTCCTTCAAACAAAGGAAGAGGCAAACTCAGTAGTTTTCATTATGGTTAAACATAACAATCACACCTAGAATGTCTGTCTAAAGAAATAATAATTTAGGATTTTCAGAGTCTGAAACAGAAAATTTCCTATTTAACATTTTACTGGATGGAGATCCCCTAGGGTCATATCTCGATCTCAACTTACAGGCAACAAAAGCCTTGAAACATACTTTTAAAATAAAGTTGGGTACTTGTGCTGATCACAGCAGAAGTCCTTGCAGAGCTATGCTGGTGTACAGGATTTGGCTCACCCATTACAGAGCTGCTCATCTGCGAGACAGGACCAGCATTGGTTTAAGAGAGATTTACAGCTCAGGACTTTGGTACCTATGGTCAGGAATTATTTGGAAATGTCATATTTTCATTTCATACTGGAAATAATTTAATTTACAGTATGTGTTATCAGATCCATACAATTTTTAACTATGTCTTAAAGGATACTCATTTTACCACATTTTTATGTCATGACTGCACACTTCTAGACTGAACTCTGATGTGAATGTCCGTACTGCAGATAAAAAAGTATAAACTGCTTTCATGTGACACAGATTACTGGGAAAGTGCTGAAGCAGACCAAAGAGTGGTTTATTGAATTTAATTAGCAGCCTGGGACTTAGTGGTTAATTTTTTGCCTTCTGAACCACTTTTAGTCACAGTTGTTCTGTCAGTCACAGTGGGAAATGCAAGGGCTGTAGTCTTTCGTGGGAGGCTGGCTTCTGCTTTGGCTGCCTCCAAGAGGAGGGAATGTCCAAGTTCAGGATGTGCACCACAAGGAGAGTTATCTCCTAAAGTTTCAACTCTGCAAACTTGTATGACCATGCTAGCTGTAATTTGCAGACAAGTTTCCCATTCCAGAAATCGAAGCTGCCTGGAGATACCAGAGTCTGGTGGGGCAGTTACTTAAAATTAGAAATAGCAAAGCTGTTTTCTTTTCCATTCATAAATGAAAGGATGAGTTAGGAACTGTGAAGCTGAAAATGCCCTGTCTCCTGGGAACTTACAAAGCGCAGGTGAAAAGTTTCACAATATCTAAACTAATGCCCAGTGAGAAGGCTTTATGAAACAAATACCTGGTTGTCTGTGAGCTGCAGGTATTTGGCAGCCCCACTGAAATTACAGCATCATCTTGCATAAATAAGATAATGGGAAACAGGTAAGTAGAATACAGGGAAAAGCGTTCATTTCTTGGCAGATAGATTCTTAATCTGCACGTCATTTGATTACAGCTGTCAGAACAGTTGTTGTTATTTAAAACTGTGGGCTGTTTTCCTGTGGTTGCCCAAGTGGGGCACTATCTGCAAGACCATTCCTTGAGCAGAAGGATGGGATTATTTGTCTTCATTTAGTGCAGATCAGTCAGATGGTAAAGGACGAGAACAGAGCTTGCTGTTAGAAGGTTCTCTGCTTCCGCTCCATAACATTACCAATTCACCCCCTGGTTTTATCAGTGGGAGTCATGATATTTTGATGACATTTCCTAAGAGCAGCTTCTCTTCTCAGATCACGAGATAAGAATAAGTATAAATTGTGCATTTAGTTGATCATGCCATTTGACTTTTAAAATAATCTTGGCTGGGTAACATTGGAAAGTGGATACTTTTCAGCTGCTCTTTCCTAAGCAGAGTTTTGTGCCATTCTATTCCCCAAAATCTTTACTTTTAAGATATCTATTATCAGCCCCAGTTATGTTATGGCCACTAGCTTTCTGCCCCAGAGAAAAGATGAGACTGATGCAGTTGTGTGAGTATAATTCTGGAGGGACTTTGCAGAAGCCAGGGGCCAGTGGTCTGCCCAGTGCTGGTGCTGGTTTAAGTATTTGCAGTTCGTAGCAACCGTGAGTAAATTTTGTTGTTAAATCACATTTGAAATACTTATGGCTTAAGCTGACTCAGGGCAGGCTTCTCTTCTAAGGTACCTGTGATTAGGTGAGATGAAAACTGGTGCCATTGGAGAATGCAGAGTGGTCCAGTGATTGGTTGTTATTGAAGGATTTGCATGATTTACACTTAAATGTCACTTTTGGCACTCACTTTCTGTTTGACCTTGATCAAACTGAAGCAGACCCAGGTGCCTAAAGGCACTTTAGTGTCCAGTACGAGTTTGTTTAAAGTCGAATGAAATCAGGAAGCATTAGTCTAAAATGCAGAACTTCAACAGCTTTCTAGTTTGTTTTTTTCAGTTTCACCCTTTAAAATGGAGATCAAAACACTTCTTGATCCACAGGAGTGGTGTGATGATGCATACAATGAAGGCATAGGTGCTTGAAAACCATGATAATGTCTATATGCTTGTCCCATTCCTTTTGAGTTTTGCCATTTACCAACTGTATTTATCAGTCACTATTATATGCATCACAATTTCCTTCTCACAGGCTAATATTAACATCCCAATGGGAGCATTTCGACCTGGTGCGGGCCACCCTCATAAAAGAAAAGAATTTACACCTGAAGAAGTGGAGGAGGTAAGCAAACAAGGTTTTTTGATTTTTTTTCCCCCCGAGGAGAATCCCTGTCATAAAATGGAAAAAAGCCTTGAAAAAAAAAAACCTCTGCACATCAATCTTATGTACCACAGTTGAACATACACTGATCATTCATGGAAATAAATGGCAACTTACTAACACTTAAACTGTGTAAATTGTTCTGCTTTTGGTGCCAAGGCACCTAAAGGAGTATAAACTGTTTGGAAGGTGTGTAGTTCTGCTTCCCCAGCAGGATGATATCTGCTGTCAGGAGAGAGAGCCAGGATTTCACCAGCAGTATTTGTCTAGATGGGAACTGATGAGATACAGCAGGAAAAGTTTTAGCAAGGCTTTGGAAGACTTTGCTGCTACCTGTCCCCCTGTGGTGTGACTTATTGTTACATTTTAACAGTATTGGAACAGGTTTTCAAACACAACCATTTTTGGAAGGTTTATCAACAAGAAGAAAATTAATGTGAAGACACTTTCAAGTTAAAACATTAATTCTGAACCCATTTACCTGCCCAGGGGTGAAAATACTCCATTTTAGACTGAGTTCTCTATTTTCATACGTGCATGTTACAGGAAGTGTTTAACACTGAGTTTTGAATATGAAATTCAATTTATACTTTAACTAACATTGTTCACAAAGACTATGATTAAACACAGGTATCATATTTCTGAATTATTTTAAAGTTTCTTATTTACCATTAACTTTGATAATAAATGAGACCCTAACACCAACAGTGGAAGAAAAGGTAGTGGTAGATACTCCAGGCAAGATAAAAAAAGATGTTGCTCCTGAATTCCTGGCCAGTTTATTTAGTTTGGATTCATAACCCCACAAGAGAACTCATCCTGCTGGGCCAGAGCTCCCGCTGCTCCTCACAGCCAAGGGTAGGAAAAGCTATGTAAGAGCCAATTCTTCCTTTTCTGTCTCAGTCAGATTTTTTCCTGAATTTTGCCATATTTTGATATAAACCGTGCTCTGTTTATGGAGAACTTTCCTAAAGTAATCAAACCTAGGCTGACTTGGCTCTTAAGAAGATTTAAAAAACAAACATACAAAATTACTTTGAACATATATTGTGGCTTTCCCCCTTGGAAAGAAATCAAAGCATATCCTCTCTGCGATAATTAAACTGGTGAAGGAGTGCATGTTATTAGGCAGAAACTAATATAGCCTGTATGAATTCTAGTAGTGTTTGAGAAATAAAATAAATGACTAGTGCTGATAATTACATTTTTTTGGGCAATTGAATGTTGCTTTGTTTCTCAGCTACATGAATACTCTATATGAGACAGACATAATGGAAGTTCTTGGCCTAGGTTTTGTGGCCAGTACTCAACTAAACCAATGGGATCAAACAATACAGAAACGGATCTTGTTATAGGAATAGAATAAAAATGCTACCAGTAAACTTGTCATTTCAATTTTATCATCTTATTAAGTTTTGCCATAAGTTATGCCATGCAGCTCATGATTTTTCAGAGCAGTTTGAGATGAATGCAACTTTTGATAACAGTGCATAATCACTGCTAACAGTGCATTTTCCACTGTGTTTTAAAGCCTTGACATAGGAGATGAGAGGAATATGGATTTTACTCAAAGGGGTGGTGGAGTCAGATAGGAATGTATATTTTTGAAGGTCAGTGGAGCAGACATGTTAGCATGAAAAGAAATGGAGGGAGGGAATTACAGAGAAGAACTCTTCTTCAGTCAGAGCATTCCCATGCTTGTATTTTTTAACCCTTTTTGTATATCCTAGTCACTCTTCAGGCTTCCTTCCATAAAACTGAAGGCCATAGTCTAATCTCAGCTGTGTGTTGCACAGGGAGTGAGTGATACAGAGAGTGGTGAGGTCATAAATAGGAAACACCTGAGGCTAGAAGAGAATGCCGACAGCAAATTCTGGAGCACAAAGTCTCCAAAGTGTGGGAGAAGTTTGCACCACTTGTTCTACAAGAGGAATGGTATTGCACATGACTTGAAATGGTATTTTTTACATAGTTTCTGCTATGTACTAATAAACTCTATGGGGTTCAGGGAGTGCTTGTTTACCCTGATTATTCAGATTAGCTAGGAGAACTGTCAAAGAAAACATTATAAACTCATGGCATCTTTGACTGCTGATACAATTTTGTGCATCCTTCCAAACAGCTTCTGTATCAATTTACTTATTCTCCTGCTGTGCTTTGCTACTTTTTCAGGATGTTAGATCATTAAACCAGATATCAGGCAGTACATATAGTACCTGGGGCTGAATTACTGGCTGGGATTTGAAATGATCTAGCGAAAACAATAGTGTATTGGCTAATAGTGTATTGGCTAAAATGTGAGAAAAGATAATACAAGTCTATTGAGACAAAAAATAAAATCACTTCTGTTTTCTTATATCTGGTGATCTTAAGAAAGTCCTTTTCTTATGTCTGGTGATCTTTAAAAAGATCAGATAGGAAGAAGATATCAGTTTTTTACAATACCTTATCTGTTTGCTACTTAACATTGCAGAGTCTTCTTCCTGATTAGCACGTAATCCATCACTCAGCAGAGAAAAAAAAGTGGCCAATAATATTTGACAAGTAATGTTGGACTTTTAAAAATTAAATCAAGTATTAAGAATTGACTTTTCACAGTTAATACACCTTTTCAAGAAGGGTGGCTAATAAATCTAAATCATGATTGAAATCTAAAAAGCCCATGACAAGGGAACATTCACAGATTAATCAAAAATTAAAAATAATTTAATAATTTAATTATTTGTAGTAAAATATAAATTAATCTCTAAATGTACTTGAGTCCTCCTGTATGCCAGCTTTATAAAATAAACAACAGGCTAGAACAACAGTAAACTCATGTCTGGAAATCTACTCCTTCAAAAGATTACCCAGTCTAGAGCAGAAATGCTCTAAAATACCTGCTCCACTCATCTAGAAGCAATAGTACAGCTGAGGAAGTACCAAGGACTGAAAAACTGTGGTCCATTGGGAAATTAGCTGAGTTGCTCACTATTGTGTAATTGCTGTTATTTAACTGGCATTTTTACAGTGTCAGCAAAATAGCCATGCAGTACTACCTTAATTCAAACATAAAATGACAAAAATCCTTCTGGTCTTGTAACTGAGGTTATGAAAAGTTGAATTTCAACTCATGTTGATCTTGCATAGAGCTTTTGGAGTCCATAACCTACTATCATATCTCTTCTCCAGAGCTGCACAAGTGCATGATGATCTTCCTCTCCAAGTGTCTGGCAACTGTCAAACTCTCAAAGGAATTAGATAATGAAAATGGTTCTTCTACTTTTTTGTCATCTAAAATATGAAGGACTAGAAGTCGCCTTTAATTCTCCAGTCAATTATTTTCTACTAATTGCCTGGCACTGTAAATTCTTACCCAATCTAAACCTCATTCCTCTACACTGAGCATCTTCTATTCTTTTTAGAATGTTTTTAGACATTTTAGACAACAACCAACAAAATAACCTATCTCTTCACGCCTCCACCCCATTTTCCAATGGGATTGCCTTTAGTATAAAAATATGATTTCCTGTTTTTCAAATAACTGATCTGTGCTCGTGTTCAAGAGATTGCTATTGCAGCAGGAAGATCACTGGTGTCCTTTTCTGCAGAATGTTCCTGCTTCAACAGAGGAGGAGAAAGAGAAGAAACTGCTCCCAGGAGCTAAGAAACTTCCAGGTCCTGCTGTCAACTTGTCAGAGATTCAGAACATAAAGAGTGAGCTGAAATATGTCCCCAAAGCTGAACAGTAGCTGGAAGAAGCAGGTGAGTAAAAGAGAGGTTCTCTGCATGACTCTAGGAGAAGCAGGCTGATCCAGAAACCTCTCTAATAAAGGGATGGCTTTTCAATTACTTCAGTGGACTTGGAGTCACACCCCATAATTCAAAGAAAAAAATATTAAAAGTAATAATTGGGATTTTCTCTTATTTCAAACATAGATCATGTTGGAGACTATATCCAATTATATATGGCACCCATCAACCAGCCTGAAGTAGTCTATTCAGCATATTAAGAATTCAGTGTATTTGGAATATTGAAGCCGCTTTAAAAAGAACATATCACTTCATAAGCAAAAGTTCCAGTTTTGCAAAATATAGAGCTTGTATTTTTACAGTCTAATTAGAAAAGAATGTTTTACAATGCAAATAAATGTATTGCAGTGATAGACAAGTAGGCCAGTATTTTTAAAAAGCTCCTTTGGAACATTAGTTATTTGATATTAATTTGTTTATGTAATTAAAAATTGACATGCTAATGTGTCCATGTATTTGATCACACAAACATACGAATGCTATTTGTGGCACTCAAGGCCTTGCTGTAGTCCAGCACAGGAAGAAAATGGACCTGGTGGAGTGAATCCAGAGGAGGGTCACAAAGGTGAAGGAGAATCTCTATGAAAGACAGACTGAGAGAGTGAGGTTGCCTGGGCAGACCTCACTATGACCTTTCAGTACTTAAAGAGGGCTTACAGAAAAGATGGGGGCAGAATTTCTAGTAGGTCTTGTTGTCACAGGATAATGAGTAATGGTTTTAAACCTGAGGATATTAGATTCAGACTAGATATAAGGAAGAAATTTTTTACAATGAGGGTGATGAAACACTGGACCCGGCTGCCCAGAGAGTTGGTAACTGTCCCATCCCTGTAAACGTTGAAGATCAGGCTGGATGAAGCTCTGAGCTACCTGGTCTACTGGAAAATGACTCTGCTTATTGCAGAGGGGTTGGACCAGATGACCTTTAAAAATCTTTTCCAGCCCAAACCACACTATGATTCCATGATCATTTTATTTAAAAGGAAATATTCAGCACTTCAGAGCCAACTTCCGAATAATTTATATCTGATTTCAAACAAGACTCATAAGCCTCTGTTGTTCTACATGCTGAAGCTTACAGAAATTAATGATAATTTCTGTCCATGAAATTAGCCTCTGATTTCCTTTGAAAAGCCTGAGTCTGTGAAGATGCATCAGGCACTTACAATGAAAACTTAGATGTACAGAGGAGTTTTAATACAAAAAAGTCCCCACCCTGGCTATGGTAAGATGGTCGTGTCACATAATATTCACCTGAATTGCTAGTTGTGCATGCTGATTGATAAATCCTTTTTATCCTGAAGAGAGGCAGAGGAGTTAAGCTGAGCAGGAGAAAATCATCTGGAATTTACTGCACAGAAATATAAATGAAGAACAGAGGAAAACAGAAAGCAATGCAAAGGGGTTCTGGGAATGCAGAAGTGCTAAGAACCAGGAATCTTAAAAGAAATGGTGTATAATTTGAGTGAATTACCCCAGTACACACTGCATCATTAACTTATTTTTTATGTACAGCATAAAAACGCCATTTGGAAGGAAAGACTTGAGTCTTTTCTTGCTTTTACCCTGCTGTGTCATAACGTTCCTGATATTTTAAAGATGCAACAGAGTCTTTCTCTTCAGGAAACTTAGGGGGGGAAATAACATTTTCTAAAATGTAACATTTTAGTCATTTCACTAAAGCACTGCCCAGAGAAATATGAATTTTTAATGTGAGGCTTTAAAGAGGTTTTTTCCTGTAAGAGATATTTCAACGTAAATTTAGCACCATATTTATGCTCAGATGATTGCTATTTTTAACATTTAAAAGTTTTTTGGTAGTTACCTTACTGAGAATCTGACAGAAACATTTAGGGCATGCTCAGATGTTCACTCTAAAGTTTTCTACAGAAAGGTCAGTGAAGGACATCTTGAAAGCAGTGAGGTAATTATGAAGTCATTTATGTCTTTGTCCTTCTTTTGATGTATTGGTTATCAGGTTCTGACAGTGGTACAGATTTCTAGATTTTGGGTAGCCCTGTCACAGGTCATATCTGAAAATTTAGTTTCTACAGGAGTTGCAGGTACAGAACAGGAGCCTGTGAGTTTGGATGTTGTGTAGAACTAAGCATGTGCATGAATTCCACATAAAATTGAGATGTAAATTAATCATGTGCCACATCCAGCAACCTTGAACGATATTAAATCTAAGGACTGTCCCCTATAAGAGGACATTCATCAGATCTGGTGTTTAAGTCGTGGCCTGTAGTCTTGTATAAAATGTGATATTGTCAGAGAGCTGTTTTATGATTGATCATGAAGATCAGAGAAGATTGTCTCAGTCTGCTAAAAGTTCTCACTCACATCTGCCTGATGCTGTGCTCCATCTACAAGAAGGGGTTAGAGATCATCCTTTGGATGTGATGATCTCAAAAGAGTGGTGAACTGACTGGTCAATAGAATATGCCTGTGCGGAGTGTGTACTGATAGATGAGGGTGTTCTTTGGTTTTCAGAGTCTGAAAATTTATTCTCTCTTATATCAATACTATAGTCTTCTCAGACACTCACTATTGTGGGATTTCCCTTTGATATTATTTTTTTCTTTCTTGTGGTACTCTGTAGGAAATGCCTACTTGAAACAGTTAGAATAACTCCAAATACTCTGGATAATTTCCATTATTCTGTGATCCTATAATATGATACAATAAAAAATATCAAAACTACACTTTACATGTCACAAATATCAAAGCTTTTACAACCACAGCAGTTATTTCCGCTTTACCTACTGTATTGTCAGATATCATGGTTAGTTTCAGTCAGTTGCAAGCTAACATGATTAATTTTGTTTTAATTTTGATCCATGTTTTCTTGCTCAGTTTAGCATGCAAACCCAGTGGCAAAAATAAGAAACTTGCAAAGCAGTAGGTTGGTTCATTATTTGCAAACCCATTCCTACATAATTTGTGCTTTAGAGTAACTTATGTTAAATATCTTTGGTCTTGCTCTTTGCCAAATTAGGAAACATGAATAGAATGCTAAGATCATAGTTGTGAATATAACAGTTTGTGGGAGGAATGCAATTAGGGAGATGTCATGAAGCTGGATCCACTGAAGGTCATCAAGTGCTCCTCAGTTAATATATTCCTGTAGTCATCCCTTATGGGGGTCTGGTCTATCATCTATAATTAGCTAATTAGCATACTCTACTTTGTCATAAAGACTTTTTTCTTCCACACCTGTAGATGATGTTTTAATATACAATGTGTGATATGATTCATTTCCCTTTTCTCCATCTACAATATTTTTTTTCTGCTCCCTTCACACCTGGACATTTCTACATGCACAGGAGTGAAGCATATGCAAAGTAAAATAGTAGAAAAATATCACACACTAAAAATATATGCCCTATTGAATAAGTAATGGTAAGGAAGCATTTAGTTTGTGACAAATGGAGCCTGCTGTGGCTGAGATTCATTGAGGATTGTTGTGTGATATCTCATGTGATAACTAGTATGGTGATTGTACTTGAAAATGAAGCACAAACTGGCATTTCACCTGGGAATACAGATAATTGCAGCCAGTTACTTCTGCAGCTCATGCTCATTCTTCATTCTATATCCCTTTGCTTTTTGAGTCCTGAAGTGTGGAGAGCTATGTAACAAATCTTTTTATGGTGAAGGGCCATGGAGTCTGAATTCTAGACTTTGGTTTCAGAGGACCTAAACCTTCAGCTAAAGCGGTCTAGTTCTTTCCTCTTGAGGAAGACTTTCTTAGTAGAAGAACTTCTCAAAAGACAAAAAGGGAAAATTACTGTCTTGAAGTTACAAAGCAGTCTGTCATGGACATTAGGGCAGCACTCCTAGCACCATGGTTGTGTTTGGAGAAAGGAATTGTCAGGATCCCCATCACAATGTTGATGAGATGGTTTCTCACCATCTGATGCAGTACTTGCAGATAAATTGTTGTCTTTACCTGGAGGTCTACTGGGGAGAATGGTTTGATTGTAGAAGGTAGTTCCATTGTCAGGTTACAGAAGCAAAAGAGCTGTATTTTGAAGGCTGAAGAACTAGCGAAAGCTTCCTAGGGCATCTTAGCCTTTGCATTATGCAGAGAAATCTGCCCTGCATAAAATGAGAAATCTTGCCAGCAGAGCAGCCTCTGAGATTGGCATCACTGGGAGAGAAAAAAAAGGGGAAAAACCCTAACAGAAGTCCCTTAGGGAATAAAGGTCTTATATCCACACACACAAGATGTTCCTTGGTGTTGCTATTAATTATTTACATAGAAAAATTTGTCAATTAACCCATGCTAAAAATGTACCTTATAACTTTGCCCACTAAAACTTTAATTATGGTTTAGTGCTATATATTGTATTTAAGCTGCCCCTTAGTTAGCAGCAGCCATTTACCTCTCCTGGTGTCCCTGTTCTGACACACAGTTTAGTGTTTGCATCTTATTCCTGTGCTCTCATGGATCTGAGGGGTACAGTTAAACTGCAGTACAGTTACAAGCAAGGTTATTGCTTTTTTCTCCAGAAACACAACAGCGCTTTGCTAGTAGAGGAACTCTGACATGCTGTGAGCTCTTGAAAGAGCACTGCAGTTTTAGGAAGATGTATTCATTTGATTGAGCCCCAGCAGCCTAAGCTTGTGTGAGAGAAGGGAATTCTGCATCCAGAGGATGCCAAGGTAGGTCAGGAGATAAGATCTCCTGGAGTGGGAACTATAGGGTGAAGAAGAAAGATGTCCATCAAGAATTTTGGCACAACCTCCTGCCAAAGTCAGAGGGGTTATGGGGGGATCTCCTCAGTGTGCAGAAGTACCTAAGGGCAGAGTGCAAAGAGGACAGAGCAAGGCTCTTCTTGGTGGTGCCCAGTGACTGGACATCCCCCAACATACTCATTGTGTGGCCTGTGTTAACTTCAAAGTGCTTCTTGTCCTCTTCTATATATGGTTTCCTACCATCCTGCTGTTCTTGATTCAGAACTCCCAGACCAGGAGCACTCGAGGATTTCATGGCTAGCCATCAATTTTGTCAGGTCCCTTCTTCTTGAAAAATTGTCCTAAGAAACTACGTAGTTGAAGGCTTGTAGGATTTTTTAATAGCATATTTAAAGTTCTTTCTGTCTGCCTTCCAGGCTTTTTGAGTCTACTTAAGATGTGCTTTCAGACTTTAACACAGAAGAGCTACAAATTTCTTTTCAAAGAGAAAAATGGAATGTCCAGGACATCATTTAGTATCAGAGGAACCTTTGCAATCCTGTTACCTCATCGAGAAAAAAAAAACAAAAAGCCCCCACCCCCAAAAACAAAAACAAAAGCAAAAACAAAAAAAAACCCACCAAAACTTATTCCTGTTTTTGCTTCCCAAAGTTTCTGTGATCAGCAGAAAAAAAATTAGCTCTCATAGTTTAACCCCAGGCAGCCTCCAGATACCACAGGCACTCACTGAACTCCCTCACCAGTGCTGGGCGGAAGAGAATTGGAAGGATACAAGTGAGAAAACTCATGGGTTGAGATAAAAACAGTTTAATAGGTAAAGCAAAAGTCATGCAAGCAACCAAAGCAAAACCAGGAATTAATTCACAGCTTCCCAAGGGCAGGCAAGGACTTCAGCCATCTCCAGGAGCCCAGGACCCCATCGCACATATCAGTGACTTGGAAAGACAAACTCCATCACTCCAAATATCTCCTCTTCCTCCTTCTTCCCCCTACTATATACTGATCATGATGCCATACTGTCTGGGATATCCCTTTGGACAACTGGGGTCACCTGTCCCAGCTGTGTCTCCTCCCAACCTCCCACACACCCCAAGCCTCCTCACCAGCATGGCTGTAGGAAAAGGAGAAAAGGCCTTGGCTCTGTATAAGAACTGCTCAGCAATAACAAAAACATCTCTGTTTTATCAGCCCTGTGTTCAGCATAAATCCAAAATTTAGCCCCATACCAGCCACTGTGAAGAAAATTAACTCCGCCTCAGCCAAATCAGCACAATTTTCTCAAACGTGGCCTGCAGCTGCCTGTCCTGAATTGAGTTGCTGCCCCTGACACAATGCTGTGACCAACTCCAACACTCCAGTCCTTTGCAAGCCAAGGAGAGATTTCCTTCTCATTCTCAGGCTGAATTGTGGAAGAGAGGAGGGAGAACAGACGGGAGACAGTCTGCTTTCTAGAGGTCTAAGAAAGCTTGAGGTATGTGTTAGGAGGTTAATTTTGCCAAGTAAACAACAGGGCATATTCTTATAAACCAAAATGCTTCTACATAAACTAGTTAGGAAAAGATTATGCTTTGTGGTTTTGAAAACCGACTAATAACTTAAAAAAAACCACTGAAGAATCAGAAAACATTTTGCTTCAAAGCAAACTACAAGAACAGATGATTGTATTTTTTCAAAACAAAAACTATGGAAAAAAAAAATCTTTTATTTCCAGACTGCATATTCAAGCAGACCTCTTTTTATTATTATTATTACTGGAAGAAACAAGCACAAATTAATAACTTGAAGAAGTCTCCTAATTTTTAGAAGATGAGCGTGTTACTCTATCTACACCATACACAAGAGAGTTTGTGGACATGTGGAGAAGAACAGGCCTCTACGCATAGGCAGGAGAAATATCTTCATTGACCTTCTCCCTTTAAAACATGAATGCCCTTAAAGTAACAAAATAGTCCCAATGCTAGCAATGTGGGCCCACAAATCTCTGCTCTGTTCTCAAGTGAGAACCATTTCTGGAAGAAAGGTCCAAGAATTTTGTTTGAAAGCCAAAAATTTTCAAGGGTCACTGCTATTTAATAACTGCTTCTCTGTCGTTATTCTGTTGATTACTTAGTCCTGAGTGTTTGCTAGACTCTTTTATAAAATAACCCCTCTCTTTTCATTGGTGCTGTTCTTGACAGATTTTCATAAAAAATGAACTTTACACTCAGTTGCCTGAGTGAGATGCAGTTTCTGGGGTGACATCCCTCAAAATGAGCTCAGAAAGGCAAGAGGCCTCCTGAAGATACCAGATGTTGAGGGATCAGTGAAGTGTGAAGAAGGAATACAGCCAACAGGCTTTTTCTTGCTTATCTCTGCCAGATGTGTTAAGAGTCAGCCCATGAACTACAGCATCTAACAAGAGATGGGATGTACTCCTCTTGGAAATCTTAGAACAGGATATCAGGAATTCCTAAAACTTCAGTTATTTGCTTTGTGAACAGGTGCAAGTACTTAGGAGAAGATGCTGTAACTTGAAAGATACCTATCCCAGGTCATATGCATGTAAATCCATGCAGAATTAGTTGTAACCAGGGAACTGTGGGCATTAGGAACTGGAGAGAAGGAGCAGGATCATACTGATCACTGTTAGAGAGGTATGAGTGAGATGAGAGCAATGCTGTTTCTCTGTTCCTGGGAACTGTCCTGCCAGTGTTAAGTATGCCTGGAGCAATCAGACACTGTAATGACAGAAATCATCAGAAACACAAAATAATAAACTATCCCACTAATTCCCACCTTATACGGTTCAAAATGTGTTCAGCACAAGGTTTTCAAGTGCTACATCAGAGTGAAAAGGCTAACTGCTTTGGAATACATGAAGTGTGACTTCCCACGTTAGTAACAGCTCAGATAGTTTTATCAAATCTACATAAATTGTAGCCAATTAAGCTGACAGTATGATCTGAAATATCTCAGCTCTGATGTGATAATCAAATGAATTTTCTTCTAAATTTAGTGCCTCATCATTTTGTTTTACAGTTTTTATTCATTTCATTTGATAGAAGACTACCTAATTATGTTCTCACAGCCTTGTGCCTAAAATCCCCATAAATTACTGCATTACTGTACTTTGTCATCTCTTGCAGAACTGGCTCGATGTGGCATGAGCCTTGTGACCCCTTTCCAGGAGCAGGCCATCTACAAGTGTCCCAAGCCCTGTTTTGTATTCAGGACTTCACCTGCTTTAGCCACCAAATTGCTCCTGGTGTGTCTTCTTTTGAAAAATGTAGCTTTTTTAGTGCCAAGGCTACCTCTGTTTCACACTTGTTTGAAAATTTCTTCAGAGAATAACATTTTGTACTGTTTGAGCTCACTGCGTGTTAGGTAGAACATCGTACGTAGGTAGAGCTCACCACGACACTGATCCCATGACCCATTGCCCCATTGTCAACACCGCTGAGGAAATACTAAGCTTCCAGTGTTGTTGGGTTTCGCTGACCCTATCTGCTGCTGTTTTAACCTCCTAATTCCCCTTTGATTTGCCAAAGGAGTCTCAAATACACTGTTTTTCCATGTGAACAAAGGACACAGCATAAATGAGCATTTTCTTGCAGAAATATGTATTCGTTTTACCCTCCGTGTCGGTCATAATTTCTTTTTTCAAATTTGATTTGCTGAGGGTTGTAGCTAGCTGAAAGGAGACTCAGCTGAACTAACCTTTACTTCAAGTTGGGAACAAGAATAATGCCTGTTTTTCTGTTTTGACATTTACTGGTTGTAACAGTAGGGCTGTATTTGCTTCTGACTGCAATTGACTGTGGTTCACATACAGACATGGGTTCCATAAAAGCAGAATACAGCCCTCAGCCTTGGTGCTCAGAACTTACTCCCCCACCTTGGTAAAGTTGAAGTAGCATTGCTTTCAATTTAATAATTCAGTCATTCAATGGATAAAATAAATAAATTGAGTCCTTCAGCTTTCAGCTCTTCCTGGGTCTTTGTTCTCATTTATTGCCTTGGAGCGCACCTTGTCTTAAAATTGCTGGTACTCCTAGGTGAATTTGCAGAGCCTTTCAGGGCACAGAAAGCAATCTCGGAGCCGATAATGGCAGTGGCCGTGGATGCACTCGGGGAAGGAGAGGGCGCTGGCCGGGCCAGGGAGCCCCGGCAGGAGCGGCGCCGTGCCCGCAGCCCCGGCGGCAGGAACGCCGCTCTGCACAAAGGGAGAGCAGGGCTGCTCAAATTGCTTTTACCGAGGAAACGTCAAAGAACAAAAAGCTTCCCCCAAAGCCGAACTGCTCCTGTTCTGAGGGAAGGATGATGACAATAACTGGGTACTCTTGTTTCAAAGCTTTGAAACGTGCTGCCTTTATACAGAAGATGAAACCAACACAAAGTATGTACTGAAATGGAAGAAGATGTATACCCAAAGACTTGAAACCAAATATTTGAGCTGAAATAGGCAGAATATGGGAAAAAGAACACCTTCAGTTTTTCTGTGTTTATAAATCATTCTGCACTTGAGTGCAGTATCCTTCCCAAAGATTGTTAAAGATGGAGTAGAGTATGTCCTCTGCTGAAATTAATGAAGGATCTCAGACCTCCATTAAATACTTAATGAAGGATCTCAAACCTTTTAATTTTGAATTTCTCAATTTCCTTGGTTTTGTGGTTTTGTCTGAAAAGATTTGAATTGATCTGTCTCTTCAGGCTTTGAAGGGAAGCATTTATTTTTGAAAAAGAATTCTCTCTTTTAGTTCTCAAGAAAAGAAGAGCTCTCTCTGTGAAGACAAGGCATATTTTCAATTTTTCAGTCCATTTTGCTGAAAGTAAAGTGAGTCCAGATAGGCATATCACATATGTACCCTTTTTTTAGTTTAAGCCCTTCATTAAAAAATTAAAAAAATAATGTACTACTGCACCTTTTTCTGCTTTTTATATGCTTCTAAAATTTTTATTCTGGAACAGAATTGATATGCTATCCTATATATAAATAATTACTCTGGGGCGAATTAATTCTGCAGCTAGATGTTGTCTGTCCCAATTACTACAGTTTAACACATTAGCAGACAACACCCAAGCCACTGCTGACGTTGTGAATGCTTCAAAGTCTGTCACAAACCGTATTTGTGTTCTGCCTTACATGTGTAGAAAATAAGAACCTGGCAAACCCGTGTTAAACCAGGCCACAGAACACCACTCTGTTGATATACAGTAGCTTTCTGGGCCATGTCCAAGTGTGAAGTTATCTGCAGTTTGGTTGAAATTAAAAAAACCTGAGGATGACCAATAGGGTGATCAGCTCCAACTTCTGCAATGCCTTGCTTTCACAGACACCACAGAGATGAGTGGAGGCTGGCCCTCGGAGAAGCTTGTGCTGACCTGGGGTCAAAAGCCTCATTTTTGAGCTAAAAATGAACCAACCTTCAGCAAAGTCAAGTCCCTGAGGCTCCATCTGCAGTGAGATTTTTGGCATCTTAGCCATTTTCATCAAGACAAGCCTATGGTATGAAAATCATGTGCCATGGCAGTAGAGTACCTTGAGCCAATGGAGCATTCCTTCACATCCTCCACAGTGTCTGGAATTTTATTAACAGCATGTGGACCACAGATCCATGTTGGGCAGAATGATGCAGGCAGCTCCAGAAAGCCATCAAGGATGGCAGAACAACACATTGCACTGCTGTGTTCTGATCTGCCCCAGTGAGACCTTTCACCTCTGTGTCTCCTAGTGCTCTTTGCCATGGGGGTGATCCTCTTGCATGATCTACCAGAGGGAGCAGCTGTCTCAGCTCCAGCTTCTGGAAACACTGACTTGCCGGCTTCGTCACTAAAAGGGGGAGCTGTTGTGCCTCAAACCCTGAGGGCAGGCAGGCAGGAGTGGAGGAGAGTTGGCCCACACTATGGCACTGCCCTCTGCCTCAATTGCTGTACCCCAAGGGATGGATGAAGGCTGGCATTGTCTTCCCCTGACAGGATGCTCGAGCATCGCTCAGGGATAAGTCCTGCTTCCTCCCAACAGGAAATTGGCTGCAAAGAGATGCACAAGGTTACAGAGAGAGGAAAATGGAGGTAGAGAGTCCTGTCTCACCCACAGTCCTCAGTGCCTCTGACCGCACAGGTCCCTTCAGAAACTTTCTGCCCTGCAGAAACCCACACTTCTGCCATCTCAACAAGAGGTTTTGCATGTGCTGTTATGAACCCTTGAGACTCTTCTGCAAGCAGCATGGTGAAGCTTGTGTGGAAAGCTGTTTAGACACAGCTAACAGAAAAAAAATTGAAAACAATCAGACTTTTTCCCCTGGGGCTTCAGCAATGTCCTCAGTAAAGCCAGGAGACATTTCCCATCACCCTGGATAAACGGTATGAACTGTCTCCTCCAGATATGCTCCAACTTTTTTAAAGGCAAGTAGAAAAAATTGCAAAGACGCAAGAGAAGGGATGTGCTGGTGGCCCCTCCCTTCTGCCTTGGCTCAGTTATTATCACACACATACACAGCCAGGAAGCATGAATAAACCAGGTCAGGTCCTTCTTTGCCTCAAAAGGATTAAACCCCACAGTTCTTGCTTCCCTGGAGACTGCAGACTACCTTGGCAGGGGGGCTCTTTCTAGACTTCAAGCTAAAGCTCAGCTGCTGTGCAGAAATGAATTAAAATTAATCTGTAGACAAGTCAGTCTGATGGCAGCTTAGCAATGTGGAGCTCAACTGGCAGTAGGGAAATTTGCTTCCATGTGCCTTAGCTTGTGGATTGCTGTGTACCATGTCTAAAGGCTAATTTGTGTAGCAACAGTCTCCTCAATCTGTGATTTGAAAGAAACCAGGTTGGCTGCTGCTGTTTTTTTGTATAGTCTGATGCAATTTTGTAGGTGCTGAGGAGGACAATTGCTGTGGAAACCCACCAAGCTTCTGGGTGCTGCTCAGGTTTACTCATCTCCCTGGTACTCAGATGAGCAGGGTTATTTAAACTCCGGTCATTTTAGATGGGCAATGGGCATGAGCACAGTTTGAAGTTACAGTGTAGCTGGTTCATGGTTTTCAGGACACAATTTTGGGTTTAAGTACCTGCATCCCATTTGCACCTGAGGGACCCAAATTGCTGGGACTGTCCTCCAGTGGTAAGGAGCTCAATCTCGAGGCCATTCAGTGAGAACTATGCTCATAAATCACTTAAGTGCATCTCAGAATCACACTCCAAATCTGAACCTTCACACTGCATATTGCTCACTGCTAACTATGAATGGGGCTCTGTCTCTACAGTCAGATCCAGCAGCTGTGCTGGTACAGCTGTGCTCCAGCAGGAGCTGCTGCACACATTCTGCGAGGAGCCTTTCTGCTGAGTTGAACAAAAGAAATCTTTTCCACAGAAACTGTAGATCATGGCCATGCAAATTCAAAACCAAAGTATAATTGGTCTCTGGTGCCTGTTTTTTAACAGCAGGTGATTCCTCTCAGCTTTTCCTTCTATTTCTCTGTGGAAACATATTTTCTTCCTTTTCAATTTGTTTAGTCAAAAAACAATTTTCTGTTTTGAAACATGGTGCCGTGAGAAACTTTAGTTCTCCCATATGTCTTCCAGTCAATCCTAATAACTCATTTCTAAATGCTCACTTGTCACAGATTGCAAATCAAGTATTATCAGGACAGGCAACATGTTGTAACACTTTCATTTATGCTTTGAAGAAACCCATATATTCCTTGGCAAAAGATGGGGTTAGCTTTCAAACCCTAATAAATGACAAAATCCTATAAACACAGCATATATGTGTGGGCATATACATATACACACACACACACATATATATATGTATATGTATATATATACTGGTTACTGATGTGAAAAAACTACACACGTACTGTAGATCTATGTGTCAAACACTAAGCTACTTGTCTAAAGGCAGAGACAAACTGCCCCAGTACCTGCAGTAGCTTTGAAGAAGTGAGATAATGTAAAGAATTGAGCATATCCTGCATGGACCAGATGTCAGAATACACAGTTTTCTAATGCAGTCAGTAACATGCCAAGTTAAATTAACAGCCTGTTCGTGATGTCTTGGCTTCATGCTTCTCTATCTCTGAGGAGATCCTCTGGGTTAGGTGCAAGACGGCTGTCAAATTTCCAAGCTGATTAAGAGCTCTCACTTTTCCATGGTAAAGAATCCATAAAACCTAGGATGAGACTTAAATGTGCAGAAGAGGCTGCAGAGAATGTGGGTTACGGAAAAACTATGTTGGGTTTTGAGTTGGCAATGATTTTCTTACCACCCTTTCCTTTTCCTTCCATTTGCTATATTTTTCAATTTATTTTGCTTCATACAAAGTGCAAAGAATTTCAGGAAAAGTATTTGCAAAATGCACAGAGACCACTAAGTCTCAATTTAAATGTACTGAATATAAAACCACAGTCAACTTCTGTCTCATCTCTGAGTATATTTGCAGGGATGTGAGCATTGTTTCAGGCCCTCTTTTTTATTGCACATGCCAGAGTTCTATTGAAAGAAAACAGGTGGATGATTAGTACCACATTCCGTTGTGCTGTGATATTATCTGTAGGCCTATCAGATGTACACTATATTTATATGGAACAACACTCATTCATACATTATGAATTCTGTGAGAAGAAGCCATATGACCAGGAGAAAGTAGCATTTTTAGAAGCTGTAACTAGCACAGAGAGTCAAATGTGGGTTATTTCCAGTACAGACTGGGCTGAAGGGGCAGAATTCATAATGAATAAATTGGACATTGCTGCCCAAATAGAGATAGCTGAGATTTCTATTTTCTTTCTTGGAGAGGAACTTCTTAGTGTCTTCAAGATCACAGAGCTTGCTGCTAATGCATTGAGAGAAAAGAAATGAGTCTTAGAGAGCTTAGGGATAGGGATTGCTTCAGGTTCAGCAGCACTTGGCTGGCCCCAGCCCCAACACCCCCATGCTGCCCATCCTTGTTCCTGCAGTGGAACTGTACTGAGGAGCCACCTGGCCCCACATCAGCCTCACGGTTGAGAAGAAGTAGCTTCCCCTGCCTTCAGAGCCCAGCAAGGACCACTGAATGTCACTCCAGCTGGCTGGGGTCTCTGGGCACATCTTCTCTTTCAGCAGCAGAGCAACACACAACAGCGTGTGCTGCTCTCACAGAGCCTCAAATTGTCCAAGTGCCCATGAAAAGTCCTGAAAGAGATGAAATTACAGCAGAGCTATGTTCCTTTCCTGAGGTTTCCAAACAAACACAGATCCTGGCAAAGCCCTCACTAGTGTTCAGCTCTAGGACATTTCTGAAGTGAATTCTCTTTGTAGCTTTAATTGCAGTTTAGTTTTAAAGTGGGGAGCACATCAGGCAGCGGCAGGGGATCATCTGCAGGATGATCCCTCCTCCCCAGGGTGGCAGGTCAAGGGTCAGCAGCTCTCTGCTCTGTTCAAAAAGGGTCTGTAGAGGTTACACTGCTGCCTTTTTTTCCCTTTAATTCCAATAGCAGAAGAAGGTAGGTTGTGCTGCTGCCCTTCTATGTTTCCCTGGCTACCACAGAAATGTGGTTGTTTTACTTTCCCCAGCCTCTCCTCAATAGTTATGTAAAGGAACAGTGTGTCCTTCAGCTGCTTCAGCAATCTGAAGTGCTAAAAATGCAAAAGACTCTTTTCTGACAGTCTTTTGTCTTCTCATGCTTCTGGGTTTGCTGTTAATAAAGACCATTTTTTCCCAAGCACTGATTTCCAAATGAATTGTGGTTTTGTCAACTCTATTGATAAAATGATTTAGTACAGAACATTGCCCAAAGGGTTAATGGTGAATCTAATTTATTTACACTGTTGATTGTTGGTAGGATGGGGGGTTTGGGTTTTTTTAATTCTATTTTATTTTTTTGGAGGAAAAAAAAAAGGGGGGGGAGGGGGGGAACTGTTACAGCGAGATAAATCCCAGTCAAAATACATCAGTAAATACTGCGTCGTGGCAGTAACTCTTCAGGGAAACTAGAGGGCAAGCTTCTAAAGTACTTTGAGCTCTGTAAACCTGCAATTAGGTATCTCCTCAGCTTCCCAAAGAAATGCTAAGTGCTTCACTCCTAGGGGCTTGCGTGTTTAATCAGCTAAATGCTTTCAAAACACTGCCCTGGGAGGGCTCAGGAAGCCTGCTGCATAAAAATAATAGTCGTTGCTGTGTGTCAGCAGTCAAGCAGCTCCTACTGCAAGTCTGCTGATTATTATACCCAATATAACTGAGCTGTCTTTTGCTTATCCTTCCATTTGTCTCGAATTTTCATGCCATGAATTGTGTCTTATTGTGTACTAGAAATCACTATGGGCCAAATAGGGTTTTATTATATTTGTTATCATTATTGTTATATGTGTGAGTACTGCTTAGCATCTACATGGGGCTTAGCTTCTGACCCATTCAGAAAAATAATTTTTCACTTCCTACAGGTCAGTCTTTGAGTCTGGGGGAAACTGGGTATGCAGCTCATTTTTAGAGCTTGTATTTGTCAAAATGAATCTTGAAGGGCAGCATTAAAGTGTTTGTCATCACACACCTGGATAAAGGTGCAAATCAATGCGACCAGAGGCTGAGATGAGGCAGAGGCTGTGGAACCAGTTTGGGAATGCCAAGTTTATGCTATACTGCAGATTTAGGCCCTGCCCTCAGTTGAACCACAAGGGAGCAGGAATAGCTGGGGTTAAACCATACTATTTACAATTGCAAAATCCAGGATATTTCTCCGCTGATTTGGGAAGCTGTGTCCAGCAGTTTCTGAATGTTAGGAGTGTTGAGCAGGGATTAGGGGTTTTGAGTCTATCAGACTTGAGATTGCTGACCCTTGGAAGCCCCCAAAGTCAAGGAGCAGCACCAGTCTCTTGGGCAGCTGCTGGGATACAAAACTGGCCAGATCAGTCATGCTCAGTGTTCCATGTTGCATCAGGAGAATTGCTGAAAGCCAAATGTTTCCATAAAAAGTTTTATTTTCAAAGCACAAAACTTTCCCAGTGGAGTAATGTTCCATCAGAAAAATGTTGGACCATTTTGACTCTTGGCATACTCTAAGGTACAAAAATTCATTGCATTTTAAATAAATTTCAGCAACCTCAGCCCATGCCAACTCTCAAGCAACAAATCAAGCAAACTGGTTTTTTCTCCAGTAATTATCCAACCTGATAATTCTCTTGTCATTTCACCTTTTGCTTCACTGAAGGAAGAAAGGGCATGTTTGGAGTGCACCAAGATACTGTTTGCTTCTATTTTCATTGCCCTGGAACTTGAAATTCATAAACTTTCATGATATAAATATATATATAATTTAAATCCCAAAGTAAGCATATACAAACAACCCCAAAAATCAATTACGTTCAGGATACACATGAACAGACTTTGTTTTATGAAACTTTTTTAACATAGTAATTTCTAAAATCAACATTAAATGTGCCCATTTTTCAGGGACTAACATAAGACAACAGTCTGCCTTGCCAAAGTTTGAACACATAGCTTTTGAAAGTCTAACCAGTCAACCCCCAGTGCTTAGACCTTTCTTCTCGACCATTAAAGTTGCATAAAAATAGAAAGTATTTGCAATAAAAAAATCAGTGGCAGAGCTAGGATCCTAGACAATATGTGAATTCTTATGGGTAATGAAATAAAAATCTTCAGACAATATTAAAGTCTGATAGGAAGTGAAAAATCAGGCAGTATGGAAGGTAAGGGTGAGTGTTTATGTGTTTATCATTGCACATGAATTAACATACTGTACAGTCTGCCTTATATTGTGTTGCCTGAATTTTATGATTCATAACAATTTTCCTCATACCATCTCACAGCTACAAAATTATGCGTGGGTACAAAACAAGCACAGCAATGCTGAATCATCTTTTCTGCATATCAGTAAGTCTCTGAAGTAGCCTACCTCACTTAAAGTATAGGAGAAAGAAAACTTGGTGTCGATATCTTAATATTTGAATATGAATAGCCACTATTAGGCTTCATGTTCAGTCTTCACTGATTAACTGATGCTTACATGAGTCATTTATCAACTCAATAATATTTTAATATGTGCCTTTTATCATTGAATTCCTCAATTTTTGGAGAAAGAAAAAGCCATTGACTCCACAAAAGTCAGCTGTAAACAAAGATCAGTGGCACTTTAGAAATCCTGTTAGTGATGGACTCAGGAATCAGCAGCATGCCAAATATTTCACTTTCCAATCTTTGTCCCTGCAGCTCTACCATCTCTGGCAAAAAAAAATTCTTAACCTTTTTCTTAACATTTTTGAATTTAAAAAAGACAAACAATATTCAAACCCTTCTCTGTATGTGAAAACCATGCAGACATGAAGCAGTGTTGCCTAGCACTGGGCGTGTGTCTCTGGAGAAAATGCCAGCTTATCAGGAGTTTTAAATGGCAGCCAGCGTGACAATAGCAAAAGACATGAGCATTCAGGTGTGAAATCATAGAACCTTTCCAGCAGCAGCATTTTGTTGTGTGATAGGCTGCATTTGGATTTCTGAGACTGTTTCATACATAATTTCGGGTAAAGCTTTAATATTTGATTGGAGAGTCAGCACAAATAAAGAGCCAGCGTAAAAGAAGTCCAAGGCCAGTGCCTTCCTCCAGAACCTCTTTTGTGCAAAACAAATTGAAAATCATTGTTCATAATTTAATTATGTGGGACAGCTGTGCATTTTAGAGTTCATATGGCATGAGGCAGCACAACCTTGAGGGTGATAGCCCATCCCTACAGTGGCTTTTATTACACTGTTTGAGGGACTACAGTAAGACTGCTGAAAGGATTCACCTGGAAGAGTCTTTACCCTACCATAAAAATGTCAGTAAAAATAACATCATCTTCCTCCAAATTTCAGCCTCCCCAAATCAAAGATTTTTTCTAGAAAAACAGGGTGGCCTGAGTTTTCCCAGAAAAGCACAGAATATCTGGGGATCTTCAGTTTCCTGAGAATGAATCCAAATTTTTAAACTAAACCACTTTTCTCAGGAAGCTTTGATTTGTTAGATTTCCAGCTTTCTGTCCACCCCAAATAATATTTCTAAGTACTTGCAACAGTTGTTGTTCAGCAGCTTGTTGTTCAAACCTTGATGCTGTGTGTCTGGTGCAGACACAAGCCATTAGGACCATTACAGAATTTCATGCCCAAGCAGCTGGAGGGTTTACAAGGCTGGGAGATGCCTCACCAAGCGTCCTGCTCCTGTGGCAGGCACAGCTTCTGCTCTTGGGTCTCTCTGTGCTGAGTGCCTGGCCAAGGCACTGCGGGAGACAGTGGGCCTGCCACGGGAGCAGGCAGAGAGGGCTTGAGAGGTGCAAAATGGCTTTGTTCCCCCTGATCGTGCTGTCCTACATGGGATGTGAGAGAAGGTCTGGCTTTTTGGAGCTGTAATGTTTCTGGTGGGCTCCCTCATGATCCAGCCCAAAGGCTGTGGCCCCCACACTCCCAAGTCTCTTTCGAAACAATCCAGGAATTACATGTTTTAGCTGAACAATAATTTGACCATGTTTGATCCAGGTTACAGGGTTCAGTACCAGTAATCATGTTCTCGCCTTTGTATTTTAGCTGCAGACAACCTCTGAGATATTTTCCCCGCATCATCTCTGTGGTGGCCTGCCAAGTGCTGACTGTAGGGAGCCTCTGCAGCAAGAGCACTCACCACCATATACATTTTCTCCTAGCTGGAAATTTTGTTTTCAGAGATATGCCCTGGCTGAGGAACCCCAGTCAGGCAATTAACTCTCAGAGGGTGAATCTCATGTTGCATCACTACTCTCAGTACAAGAAAGATGTCCCATTGTTTTAAATGTCACAGCTTTTTTTGACTTCCTCTTTTAATATTGTTATAGTTTATTTTGGGTTTTTTGTTTGTCTGTTTTTCTGTACAGAATATGTTACCAATCATTATTTTATTTGTATTAGTGCTTTTCCTGGTCCCTTCTGCGTAGATGTTTGTCTTGTAGACATCACAATTACCAGTCCATAAGGGCTCCTAGCAACCTCTTTTCTTTTCTATGCTATGCCACCACCCAGGTGCATTGCTACTGGCTGTTTTCCACCCTGTGCCTGCAAGCAGTTGAGTGGTTTTGGTTATCATTGGAGAAATCAATAGGATTTGTTGCACCTCAAAGGAGGTAATAAACACTTTGCAGGATCAGCCATTAGGCTTTGGCTTCCTTACTGATGAATTTGCTACAATAGTAATTACTGAAGTGTCACTGTCTGCTGTTATGGGGAATGAAAATGAAATACAACTAAACCGTCCAAGAAATCCCTCTCTAATCTCACCGACATAAACTTTTTGCTGCTTAAGGTCTTTAAGTCATTTGGCTTCATTAACAGACTATTTGGGTGTACTTGCTAATATGTTCAGGATGATACCTGACAGCTGTGACCAAGCTCTTGAGTGATGCCTACACAGGAAACAAATGCTTTTTAACGCAGAGATTGTATAGGTGAATGAGAACCACTAAACATAAACTCAGAGAACAATTTTCCCTATGTTGATAAATAATTGCACAGTATAATAATTATAGGCAGACACCTGCATGGAGTTGGCAGAGCTTACTTAAGTGCTAGAAAGGAAAAGTTTTGGGGTTTTTTTATCCTTCAGAAGACATTAATTTAAAAGGTAGAAAGTGCTGCAGCATAGTTCTCATTAACAGAGGTAAAAAGAGCCACTGCAGCTCCTTATCAACAACTTTAATCACAGCATATGGTATATGCTGCTTAATCTTTGCTAGCCATTATGAATCACAAATGGTCTCATACTGTC
This sequence comes from Chamaea fasciata, assembly GCF_029207755.1. Taxonomy (NCBI): domain Eukaryota; kingdom Metazoa; phylum Chordata; class Aves; order Passeriformes; family Sylviidae; genus Chamaea; species Chamaea fasciata. Next base: position 102,259,518 of record NW_027094087.1, on the reverse strand, counting down.
CCAAAGCAACTGAAGATGGGTCTGCCAAATCTTTTTATAGGGGAGACACTTCAAGTTATAAGAATTTGTAGTGAAAATGTTAATGAAAAGCAGAAAATTAAAATGAAAACTTGAATTTTATGCGGGGTAAGCATCTGTTACAGCCACTGTGCTTTAAAACCTGTACAGTATGGAGAAAAAATGTGAAGGGTAGCTCCAGAAAAAGTCATTGCAGAAGTAGTAATAATACCAATACCAGAGAACACCAGAATTTATATGGGGTTTTCTTTGCAATACCATTTCAAAGTGCTCCGCATAATCGGTCCTTTAAAATTGTCTCTTTATGAACTACTCAGATATGATAAACTCCAAGATATGCTTTGCCAGCTTAAAAAAAACTGTTGGTTTTTATCTTTATAGACAACGTATTTATATCAGCATTTGCAGTGAATCCATTAGCTAAAAAACCCCATGCTCATTAGGGTTCTACTTCATGTAAATGAGAACTGGCAGCCCAGCATAACATTTTAGGCAGCTTTCTGATCTCAGCCAAGAAATGCCCCCAAAAAAGTAAAATTATAAGTGGTAAATCTAAAGAGATGTGGAAGTTCAGAATATATTTCCATGCTCTAGAGGTTGTAGTGTTTGTAACACACTACAAATCCCCAAAGTTTGGAATTAGTGCTAGTCCAAAGGTAGGGATATTTGTTTGTTTTTCACTAGAAATGCTGATATCTGAGATGAGGGTTCACTTTTGAAACTGCAATTTATTGCAACATCTTGGACCACAGACATGTGGATCATCAGCATCTGGGTTGCACTTACATAAAAAAAAAGAATAAAAAATGACTAGTATCATATCTTTTTGGACATTAGGTCTTTCAGAGAACAAAAATTTAGAATTCATGTTGGTCTGAAAGACTTCCATTTGACAGCTGTCATTTCAGAACCATTGAGTAAAATTGTGTCTCTTTTGCAAGTTCCTTTGGTATCAAAGCTTTGTGTCGGTGCAGGTAACAAGAAATTTTGATAACAGTATAGCAGGAGGAATGTTTCCACCTGACTTTCCCTGACTTAAATAAAAGGGTCTATTGTGTCTGAGTAGACCTGCTGTTACACAGCACTTGGCTGCAGCTGCTTTGTGTGTGCACTACTGAGCTGCAAACAGTGAAAGGGTCCAAACTGTCCTTCACTCCCCATGTCACAGTGCCTGAACTGAGAAGCAAATTAGAGAAAGAACATATCTATGTCAAAAGGAACTTATGGCTTTCAATAATTTCTTCATAGTGAGGATAGCAGAGTTTGTTCTTAAAAAGATTCTTTTTTGCGTTTTGGTGGAAAATATTTTTTGCCTAGCATTCTTTGTCAGAAAAACTGAAAGAATAAAAATTCTGACCTTTCTCTTTTTGTTTCAAAACCCTGCATGTAGGTGTATGTGCAACCTACATTTCCATTTTCAACTGCTTTCTGACATATTTTTATTGACTGTAGGTTAAGGGGGAAAAAAAGGAGTTAAAACTAATTAAAAAAAAAAAAAGCATAAATGTTTATCTTTCCAATATTTCACAGGGACAATACCCAGGAAATATAAATGAGAGAAAATATATTTTAAAAGACATATGGTATATGCTCAGCTATATGAGAGTTGCTCTCATTATCCTGACAGAAATACAACGAATGTGTTGAAATATTTTTAAAAAACCATGTAGGAAAGCATAGTTTAATTTAAGGTAGGATCTTTCCTACCAGTTAGTCAACCAGATATCTTTGGAAAGAAGTCAAGGGATGAACCTCCTCTTTGCAACTTAAAACATCTCCCTGGCATTCCATCACAGTATTAATATGTTAACCTGGAGCACATTTGACTTCCTCCTGCTTCCTCTGACATCTGTGTGGACAGTGATCTCGATGTGTTATAAATATTAAAGAAGTTGCATGGGGAAGCTCGTTGTAGCAAGTGCTGCCCATCAAAGGGAAGTGAGGGGAGAGGAATAAAAGCAGATCCACTGGCACTCCAGGTCACTGTCTCCAAAAGGTCAAGGCTTTTACCAGATGTGTAGGAGAATTAGAGAGTCTAAGGAGATAGTCTGGCTTTATTTCACCTTGACAACTCACTAGAGCAATGAAAGGAGACATGTCCCTGGATTTACCTTTTGCCCAGGTTTTTACCTCTGTAGAGCAGTGTGTTTGTAATTCTAGGCTAATTCTGCTCCAGACTAACAGACGTTCATGACCTCTGTCCCCTTCTTACCTTACTGTAACTGATACCCTTTTCATTCCCAGTGTGCTGTTTGCTGGGAATGGCCAGATGTCTTTTAAATGACATAATGGGAACAAAACTCTTTTCTGGGCCTCCTAATTCCATAAGAAGTCATTACCTTCATTTCCCACTTGCACTTTTGAAGGGGCATTTTTTAGCCCTTTTTATCAATTTTTCCAAATGGTGCAGAATTTTCTTCAAGCAGCCATACCTGTTGTCCGTGTGCAATTCACATGGTATGTCATAAACCCTTCCAGTTTGGAATCTTTAGAGTGTGGATGACCTACATCATGATCCACAGCCTGGCTAAACAGAGTTGTGAATACAAGGGCCAGGTCTCCAACTCTGAACTCTCTGTCTGCTCCCAGATACAGAGCTCCTTGCTGCCTTTTTTTTTGAGGGTTGCATTTATGACTGAGATAGTGGTGAGTAAGAGATCTATAAATGGGTTCTGGTGAGGAGTAAACATCATGTGGTCCTTCACTTTGGAAGCTTGTTGAGTGGGAGGCATTTACTGAACCTTGGTGCACTTGCTATAATCATTGATCTTCTTTGAAGTGCTAATGTCTGTTTTCTCCTGTGTAAAGTTACTTCTCACAAAAGAGGATGCCTTAACAGAATTTTGGGGCTAAATATATAGGGCTGGGAACTATTGAAATGAGAAAAAAAAAATTATTTAGTGCCCAGGTGATTCATGCATGGTCTTTCATTGTATTATATTAGCACCAAATGTAGTAATTTTATTCTGTGCATGGAGATACATCCAAAATCTGGATGGATTTCATGTCTCTTCTTCTTTCACCTAGCATGCTCTCATAGAACAGAAAACACTAACAACTGGAATTACTAGTTTTTTTTAAGAATAAATATTTTGTCTGCTTGCTATTAACTAGTTGGGTGTTTTCAGAGAATAAAAGGGACATGCAGCAATTAAAACTGTAATTTTGAAAAAGGAAAAAAAATTGTGAGATTTTGCAATTTATTTCTTTATTTGCATTTTTTTTGAAGTTGCATCTGTGTTTAACAGCACATACATTAAATAATTTCCTATATAAAAACAGCTACTGCTTTTTTCTGTGGTCAGAAACCTCAAGGATCCAGTCTTTTTTATGTCAGAAGCTGACACTGGCATCCAACCGACTGCAATCATAGCCTTGCAGATTCTCAGTCAGGGAATGGAGAAGGTCTTGAGGGCTGAAAAACCCTCTAATTCCATGATTCAAAGTGTTCCTAAGCATGTGCTTATGTCCACCCTTAATCAGGACAACATTTAAGCATTTGCTCTGAAGTATATTCTTTTTTTAAATGGCTGAGTGTTGTTCAGTGCAAGGTTGATTGGAGCAGTGAGGGAGTCTGGTGATAACCTGCAGCAGCTGAAAGAATCACCAGAGAACATAGCTGTGAGGATTATTAATGTACCATAAGCAACCTATTTTTGAGTTTACAGGCTCCCATTGATCTCTGGAGGAGTTTGTGCTCTAAAAATAACGTGCCTTTGGGAGCTGGGACAGGGAAAATTGGAGCTGGCCAGTGGGAGGTCTGAGTGGATTAGAACATCACAGGGAGATAATAGAGGGTCCACTGACTGCAAAGGGAGCTCAGGTAGTAATTATAAGCAACCAGAGAGCAGAGAGTATACCTGAGAGAAAGATAGTACAGTTCCCAGGAGTTAAAATAGCACCAGTTGCAAGCAGCATGCTTTAGACAAAATTTGAGTAAAGTGGGCTTGATTTTCCTCAGCACCTGAGACCTAAGGAAAGATTTATCTTTGTGGCAATTTGATTTTTGCTTCTTTTGAATGGCAAGTGGCAGGGTTCCTGGGTTTTTGGGTTTTATTTCTCCTCCGCCTAACTAGCTACTCTTGTAGGCACATGGTCTCCTAGAAGGCTGGGTTTCCTTTGGTTAGAGCTGCTGTGTCCCAGTTCTGTCCCAGACTGAAAGAACTGGACACAGCAGGTCTTTTGTTCCATTGCCTAGTCAGAAGCCTGTGTCATGGAAGGAGGAAAGAAGGGAGGTGCTTGCTTGGCTGGATGGGATACAATGCCAGTTTGGACATTCCAGCCCTGGGGTCATGAAGGTATTCAGGGATATTTATATTGATTTCAATGGGAGCTGAAGATCAAAGGCATGGGAACTATGAAGAAACAAAGAAAAGACAAAGAAGTATTTGAAAAAATGGAGCATGTGACCAAAAGCAATCCCATCAGCCAGATTACTTGTCTTATTAGCAACACAGTAATATTGTTTATAACACCTTGCTGTTTTAGTTTGTAAACTCACTGATGGCTCCACAACCAGGCTAGGGCAAGAGGGACCTTGCACACGGCCCATGAATCCACCTTAGCCCTCATGAGTAGAGGACAGCTTCCCCTGGGACAAGCAAAGCCTCTGCCAGGCTTACAGACTGCCTGAGCCTCAAGACCACCTGAGAAAAAAAAAAAATCCAGTCAAATGTCCTGCTGACGCCATTGCTCAGGTCATTGCTCATGACCATGTCCAGTCAGGGTTCGAATACCTCCAAGAATGGAGTCTCCACAACCTTCCTGGGCAACTTGAACTAGTGTTTCACCACCCTGATGGTAAAAGAAGTTTGATTTCTTATTTAATGAAATTCCCTGCATTTCAATTTGTGCCTCTTGTCTCCTTTCTTGTCACTTGGCACAGTGAGGAAAGTTCGTCTCCATCCTTTTTGTACCCAAGGGCTTTGTATCCATCTTCTTTGTATTACCATGATCCCTGGGGGCTTGATGTGCCAAGCACAGGATGGTTGTCATTAGGAACTCAGGAAATAAGGAAAGGCTAAACTACTTAAAGAAGATAAGCATGGAGCTCCCATGCATGGCAGATGTCTCCTCCAGGGTGACACCTGCAGAAAAGGCAACCTTAAATCTAAGATGCTGAATCTGCTAGAAAGGTAAAAAAATTATTAAAAAAATTACAGCTGCCCATCATGCCACAGTCTGCCCACGATGTGTTTGAAGGCAGAACCTGTCACTGGCCTCTTGCAGCAGAAGGATCAGAAAACACTTGTGATGCTGAGGACCACACTGTGCTCAGAGTTGTCTGCTGTGCCCTGCACACTCTTTCTCCTGATCCCAGACTTGAGCCCTCGAGTTCAGTCATAGGCAGCAATGTTTTATTCACATACCACTTGAAAACAGCCACCCTGTGATACTCAGGAACAGGCACAGAAGAGTTTGAAAGAGAAAGGAGAATAATCCTGAATGCTGAAGCACATGGAGAGCTTGTGTAGGCAGGAGGTAATTATATAGGAAAGGATTACATGTACATGTGTGTCCCAGGGAGCCATCAAACACACCCCTAAAGCTGGATTTTGTTTGTGAGATCAGAAAGAGAAATACCTAAAATTACCTGACTGGAAGGAAATTTCAGCTGAAACAGAGCAGGTCATTGCCTTACTGAGCCCAGCTATGAGATGGCTACATGGTTTGTTTGCTAATGGCCACAGAGAGTGTTGGTAGCACTACATGTGGTGTTATGGCTGGTTCACTGTGGGCAATGACACCCTCTCACTTTCTTTCAAGACAAATTAATTAACATTTGACCACCTTATTTAAAGGTTGTCACCACTTTCAAGCAGTCAGTATAAGCCATCCAGGGTTTCTCTTAATAGCACCTCTCTTCTCAAGGGAAGAGTTTCTTCTGAAAGCTGAGCAATCACAGCCTTTTGAATGTCCCTCCACTGTTTGCTCAAATGTGCACAGCCTGCACGTGTTCAGGAGCAAAAACTCCCTTCGTGTAACACATTGTGAGATGCAGAAGGTGGTCATTTTTTGTTCTGTCCTGTGACTTTTTCTCTGTTTTCTAAGCATTTGTTAAAGGTTCATGAGTTCAATAAAACTTACCAAAAGTAGATATATTTCTCCACCTCAAATACTTACATCTTAGTTGATTGAACATATATGCTGAGAAAGTGTCTTGACCTTCTGAAAGTTAATTGCAAAACTTGTTTTCAGGTTTTCAATATTGCGCTGTCTGGAACTACTGATATCAATAGCAACCATGGTATTTCTAAACTTCAGAGGGAACAGAAATAGGCCCTAAGCTGGGTTTCAAACTATGCAGGAAAGAGTCACTGAGGACAGGTCAAAGGAAATTGCTCATCACTTCCCAGTCAGAAGCTAAGTGCCCCTCCCAACCTTGCTTTAGGTAAATAGATAAATCAGTGGGATTTATGAAAAGAACACAGAAAATACTTTGCTACTATGTCTAGAATATTGTCCTCAGTGCTGGTCAGTCATGAGAATTAAAGCAGAAACAGGGGAGAAGTGGAGCTGTGACAAAAGTTGTTACAGGAAGATATACGCTACCAAAAGAAGAGAGGTTGAAAATTCCCCAGGACTATTCAATTTGGATGGAATCTCACCAAACTGAGGACTCTAATGGCCAGAACAGAAAAGACAAGAGAAGATGATAACCAAAGCAGTTTAAAAAAACATTAAAAATCCACAGACAAAAATATGTACATATCCATAAGTAGTATTTAATGGTAAAATTAAATACCATTTTGATTTTTATGAATTGATGCATCCCTACACCCTGCAACATGGCCATGTGGCAGGATTTGCCTTCTGTGCCTGCTGAAGCAGTGGCAGGGCTTTCCTGGGGCTGGGTCCCACTCAGGGTCTGTGCAGGGCTGGAGCTCCCACACCCTGCTGGGTGGCTGGGGCTGAGATGGGCAGCGGGGTGGGGCAGAGCCCCAGCACCCTGAACCAAGGGCAAAACTCAAGGCTTTAAAGGCCTGAAGTCTTGACAGAAACATGAAGCTTCATCAGACAGAGGTCTGGAGAGTAAGTGGGAAAAGCTAGTGGATCACAAAGACTTGTATTCCCTGAGCTTGGCTGTAAACAAGTGATGTCAGCACAGGAAAAATTGCAGGTGTGGGGAGTGTCCTGCCCCTCACAGCTTTTCTGCATGATCTGAAAATACCCGTGGGTGCACTGATAATGATTAATTTCTGGTCTTGTATTTGTTGCACAGGTCTGACAAGTGAAACTGCATGGATTCCAATGAGTGGAGAAATATTCAAATATTTTATATATTTGTATGAAGACTATGAACTTCCCACCTCTTCAATACCCCATAGGAAGTATCTTCTTTGTACATTTATATCAATGCTTTCTTGTTGTCCATTTTGTTTAACATAGGAAAGTAGTGGTGAAATAAAACAAAACAAAACAACTAGCAATGAATATGTGTATGTGCAGGAATGATTTTGACCTGAGAGTGGGGAGTAGTGTAATTTGAAATTTGAGTAAAAGTAGAAAAAAGCTTTAAAAAATTACAACATTATTTTTGATTAATTTGGTTTCTTTATTTTTGAAAAATGTCAATGTGTACAAAGAGTTTTTAAATGACTTCTCAAAATGTAGAATAAATGAGGAATATAACATCTTTTGTCCTGTTGTGAGTTCCTAGTTATAGAAAAGGAATCATGTATCATGTGTAATAAAGGAAATGAAAATATCAAAAGCAATGGTCTTTCTGGTGAGCTGAGCTAAATTCTTCTTTTGTTGTCGAGACAAAGTGTTTCTTTTCCTCCAGAATCTAAAATGCACTGCTGTTCTGATACTTATGCATCACCTTTATACAATGAATATACAAGATGTGAGGTAGCTGACAGAAAACCTGCAACCTTTATTCAAATAAACAGTCATCCAGCCTTGATGGAACATGTTCATGAATATAGCTTGAAGGATCATTATCTTCAAAAGCTCAAATCAAAAGGGGACACTGGAATATGGATCCTGGACAAAAGTAATGTATGATCACAGCATCTCTTATGTGGAGTGATTAATCCTTGATGCTTGCATTATATGGACTGTACATAAAAGAAGACTGTTTCATGCATATTCTATTTTTGGAAATGAGATCTTATTGTTAGAGAAATTTAATACACTGTGTCTCCTTGGTCTCTTTTATGTTACTTACTGTAAAGGGATATGAGGAGCTGTTTTGAATAATATTCTTCTAATGTTGATTTAAACTATTCTACATAGTCTGAAACTCTCTGCCTGGCTCTTGTTTATTCAAATAAAATAAAGATAATTATTCTGGTTAGAAAACAGATTTCAAGTTGAATATTACTTACAATGACATCCATTTAATTATTGTTTGTTCTAACAGATAATACAAGCGCTAACTGAAATTATTTTTGGATTCTAAGTTTCCGTATATTTGCATTACTTTGTACAGGAAATTAGAAAGGAGCTGTACCTTCTGCAGCTCAATTAAAATGACATTCTTGTATTTTTGACTTTGAATATCCAGTATCAACATTGCTTACTATCCTGCTTCATCCTTATATGCTCTGATTTCCCTTAATGCATTTCTTGGAGGTGAACATCCCTGAAGGACAGGTTGAAATGGAAATGTCAAGAGATGGAATGCATCAGGAGCACCTTTCATTTACATCCCGATGAGATTAACATGTCTGTTCAATCGAAAATGAGCATTTTTTCCCAACACTGCATTATTAGTCACTGATACTGGACTGCATTGTTCCTACCAGTATGAAAATGATAAAAAGGTGAAAACACATAATCCCTTGATCCCAAACCATGCCAAAGGTGAGATGAGTCAGGGCCTTGGCTTTTCTTTACTCACTTAAAAAATACTTATGTCAGAGAACCGGGGAAAGGTAAAACCTCATTTCCTCCCTCCTTTTATAGTTAGGACACTTCATAGTGGAAATTCCAGGGGATGGAGAGAGTTGCTGCCACATCCCAGTCTTCATACCTGAATGTGTAGGTGAAAGGAAAAAAAAGCATCCCTGACAGAGAGGTGTGGTTCCTTTGCCAGATTTCAAATCCTTGTTCCAAATGGAAGGGTACCACCAGGGGCCACTGAAACATCTTCGGAGTGGGGAGGGACCAGTCAGAGGCAAAGAATACTTTTTCTAAGCTTTGTTTTTCTTTTAAATGAAAATTTTTACACTCCCTTGAGACTGACTGCTAATGGGGAGTGGGGATCAGTGAGAACCCTAAGTTAAGTCTTAGGACTACAAGAAATCCTTAATAAAACATGAAATTAGCAGCCAAGTACTAGGAAAAAAAAAAAGGAAGATGTGAAGAATCTCTGTATCTCAGCCAGAAAAAAGTTTACAACTGGTCTGAACCATCTTGTGCTAGTGAGGTTATTTTTCATCTAAGCCATATTGAAGGTGATGCCCTGGGGAGTCTGACCAGGAACAGAGACTAGACAGTGCTAAGAGAATAAAGTAGGTACTTATTAAAAGGCCTTAAAGGATACACTTTGGGCAGTACCAGAGCCTGGCCAGGGCTGCACCCAAGATGGACTCAAAACGGTCACAAAACGGACGACCAGTCACGAGGTCTCACACTTTTATAAGTTTCGGTCCATTTGCATATCAGGGTTTAATTACAGCTTTAGCTTAGGAAGTCCCATCCTTTTTGCCTACTTTCTTCAGTCCACTGTTGTTTATACTTTTGGGCCTGAAAACTTGGAACCATTGTCTTTGGTCTCCATCTGGGAAAGGATTTGCTTTATCTACCTACTCTGTGAAGAGAGCTAACACTTAATATGAAGCTCAGAACTACGCCCCTAGGCAGCACAGAAACTGAAAAACATGAAAGCTAAAATTTAAGGCATCAAAGGTTCTGACTGTAGGGCACACACAGACCAGTGAAAGATGCCCCAAGCAACTCTGCAGTCTAGTACTTCCAACATGGCAAGTTCTATCCCCCAGGTGTTAGATGTTGGCACAAATTTAGGGAAGGATTGAGGTCTCACAATGAAGAACAAGCATAGAAATACATAATAACAGATCATACTGAAATCATGCCCATTTCCTGTGGTCACATGGGAGTCTTTGTGGGTATGAGCCAAACTCGTTGGCAGGTGTGCATTAACACCTTGCTAATGACCACCCCTGGAGAGTGGAGCCAGAGGAATGGCTGCAAGCAAACACTTCCTGCTGAACCAGAGAGACAAGCTCCCCTCCACCCCTATCCCTAACCTGTTCAGGGCAAGACTCATGATACAAAGCAAAATACCTGGATTTCAGTGTCACCTCTGTGCCCTGGTCTCTGTATGGTGCTGGTGTGAGAGCAAATCAAAGGGACAGGACTGCCCCTTGGTGTCACCAAGGTGTCACCAAGCACTGGGCATGAAAGGTGACGGAGAGTTTCCTTTGTTTACTCCCTACCCAGTGCTCTGCACTGTAATTTTTTTTGGTTTTTGGTCCTAATGCTAAAGAAAGAGATATTGTTAGTTTAAGAGAAATTGCTCAACAATGTTGTGGCAATATGTTCTGTTAGAAAAAACAGAAATAGATATCATGCAGTGTCCACAGCAAAGGCTTTAGTCTAATGAGAGAGCAAGATCCCAACACATTTGGGATGAGAGTTTTGATCACTGGCCAGTCAACAGAATCACACTCTAAGGGTTTTTCTGATTATCTGCACAGCAAAATCCAAACACGTTTAGCTTAGAAGTAAAGATAAAGATAGAGGTAAAATCATAATAATTGTTACTGTTACCTGAAAATTTTGGGGAGTTTGAATATACGTATCCCCATTGGTTACTTTGGTTTAATCACTTTCAGTTAAAAGATTATATGGCTTCTGCATTTCTGAGGCAAATAGTGTTATTTATCTTAAAACTCTGGAGGCTTGGATTTATGTATTAATTTGAATTATAGAACTAAACTGGCAGTTTTGTGTTTTGTGTTTTCTGTGATGGTGTAAGCTAGTAGTAAAAGCAAGTAGTTAAAAAAAAAAGGCAGTAAAAGCAAGGCCCCACTGTACTGCTTTACATACTGTATCAGTAAAAGTGTAGTTACATGCAATTGTGTTTATAGTTGTGAGTTCCCCAAATCAAAGCCTGGAGACAGTTCACTGAGTTCAATGGCATGTCACCAGGACCATGCTCAGTGTACTCACAAGGGTGATAGAGAAGGTCCTTTTATTTATTTCTTGTTTTATGCAGTCTGTAAATTATTTATGAGAACACATTAAAAAATCTGGCACTTTGGCCATTTTTTATTATAAAAAATTGATGTTGAGAGAAGAGAATCACGGAAGGTGGTCCAAGGAAAATAATTCTATCTTTTCTTTTGCTTAAGGGGCAAAATATTGAAACAATTTTCTTTTGCCCTTGTGACTAAGTCCCAGTTTCTCTAATGTGTGCATATTTAATTTGAATGAGTTTTTGCAGATTAAATAATGCATTTGGAAGAAAGATCCTAATTTTGGTATATGGGCTGCCTGGTACTACTGGTGCATGAATAAATACAAAGAAAACTTTCCCTAAAGCCAGTTTTTCAATCCTCAAAAGATACTGCAGACCCAAGATAAAATATTCTGTAGAGACAAAAAAACTGAGGGTTGGCTATAAGATCAGTCAAATCTGGTAAAATACAGTTTTCCTGTATCTTTGGAAGAAGTTTAAAGCCATTTATAAAATAAACACACCTATCCATATGTTATATTTACTTCCCACTACATTACTTTGCAGTAATCTATGAGGTGGATGCTTTCAAAGGCATCCTGCAGAAGACTGGTGACTGACTGCAAATGAAGTGAGAGTTCTCTGGCCCTGATACCAACTGTGGGTTTCTTAAGCATTGGTGGATGCTAAATCTTGTCTGGTAACTAATTAAATTTGACTCTGTCTGGATGTCATACTGCAATAAGTGATTTAATCCTTTGCTGTATCTTTAGTGAAACTGGAATTAAATTTGTCTTTCTTACAGATGCTGCATGCATAGTAAATGTTTTTTACAAGTACTGCAATAGTTTCCACTGAGAGTAATCTTTATCTGATACACTGGTTCTTCATTTCCATCTAATACTTTCCTAGCTGAGCAACTGCAGGGTTTTAGTGGTCCATAACACGTCTCCCTTCCAACAGGAGATGACAATCCAAGCCCTGGCAGGAGAAGAAATGCAGAAGTCAGCATGCAGCAGAACTGAACACGGTAATGATGCAGTACATTATCTTCTATCCTTAACACATAGCTGTTGACCATGTGAGGCAAGTTTGGGCACAAGGGGCAGGATTCACACATTTTTTTGGGCATGAGGAGGATCCATGAGTAGATGTCATGGGGTGACACTGGCCAGATGCCAGGCACCCACCAAAGCCACTCACTCACTCTCCTCTGCAGCTGGACAGAGGAGAGAAAATATATTCAAGGGCTCATGAGTTGAGGTAAGGACTGGGAGAGATCACTCACCAAATATCATCAAGAGCAAAATAGGCTCAACTTAGAGATATAAAGAGAATTTATTGCTAACAAAACCAGAGCAGGAAAATGAGAAGTGAGGTAAATCCTTAAAAAAACCTTCTCCGCACTCCTCCCTCCTTTCAGCTCCACCTCCTACTCCAGCAGTGCAGGGAGACAGGGAATGGGGGTTATGATCAGTTCCTCTCCTGTGGCTTTTCCTGCTGCTCAGGGAGAGGAGTCGTCCCCTGCTTCACCCTGGGGTCCCTCCCACGGCAGACAGTTCTCTATGAACTTCTCCAACATGAATCCATCTCACGGACAACAGTCCCCCTCAAACTGCTGCGGCGTGGGTCACTCTACCATAGGGTGCAGTCCTCCAAGGACAGGCTTCTCCAGCATGGGAGCAGGGACCCTCTCTCCACAGGTCTCCCAAAGGATCACAGCCTCCTCAAGGCACCCACCTGCTCTGTGTGGGGCTCCTCCACAGGTTGCAGGTGGATCTCTGCATCCCCATGGCCCTCCAGGGGCTGCAGGGGCACAGCTGCTTCACCATGGGCTGCACCAGGGGCTGCAGGGGAATCTCTGCTCCAGCATCTGGGCACCTCCTGCCCCTCCTTCTTCACTGACCTTGGTATCTTTGGAGTTGTTCCTCTCACATGTTCTCACTCCACTCTTCTCTGGATGAAAATTACAACTGTACCACAACTTTTGTTTTGATTTCTTCTTAAATACGTTATCACAGAGGTGTCACTACCATCTGTAATTGGCCCAGCCTCAGCCAGTGGCCCATGCATCTTTGGAGCCACCAGGGACTGGCTCTGCCAGACATAGTGGAAGCTTCCAGCAGGTTCTGACAGGAGCCATCTCTGTGTCCCCCCTGCTACCAAAAGCCAGGCCATGCAAACCCAATAGAGTAAATCAACTCATCAAGTGCAGGAGAATAGTGCAAGTGGGATGAGTTCACAGAAAATGAGATGTGGAAGGTGGGGCTGAAAGGCAGAAGACAGCCTAGGTGTAGGTTTCTGCTTTAAAAAACAGGTTAGGGAGAAGAGTGATTTCAGATCTTCCATAAAGGCAGATGAAATATTCTTATAGGCAGCTGGGAGAAATCTCACAATCACTGGCCCTTTTTCTCATGGGGGCTGTCAACTTTCCAGCTGTCTGCTGAAAATACACCAGAGCAGAGAGGAAAGAGTTCAGGAGGTTCCTGGAGTATGTGGAAGATGACCTGACGCAGCTGGTGAGTGAGCTAACCAGGGGAGGTGCCCTGCTGGACCTGTGGCTTGTGGACAGAGAACTCATGGGTAATGTGGTGGCTGGAGGGTGTCTTGGGCAAAGCCATCACGAAACAATAAAAGTTTTTGATTTTTTGAGAAGGAGGGGGACCAGCAGAACTGCCACCTTAGACTTTCAGTGGACAACTGGTCACAAGTGGTAACCAAGGGCTCAGTTTTGAAGCCAGTCCTGTTTAATATCAACTTGGTCAGTTTGCAGATGACATCAAGCTGGGTGGGAGTATTGATTTCCTGAAGGGCAGAAAGGGTCTGCGAGGGATGTGGACAGGTTGGATTGATGGGCCGAGGCCAGTTGTAAGAGGTTCACCAAGGGGAATTTCCAGTTCTTTCACCTGGGTCACAAGAACTAAAGACAACATTCCATACTTGGAGAAAAATGGATGGAATGCTGTACAGTGTAAAAGGGTCAGCCTGAGGGTGTTGGTCAAAAGCAGCTGAAAATGAGCCAGCATGCACCCAGGTGGCCAAGCAGGCCAATGGCACCTGGCCTGCGTCAACAATAGTGTGGCCAGCAGGAGCAGGACAGTGATTGTCCCCCTGTGCTCAGCACTGGTGAGGGCACACCTCAAACCTTGTATCCAGTTTTGGATATCCCCTCACTACAAGACGGACACTGGGGGCTGGAGTGAGTCCAGAGAAGGGAAACGGACACTGGTGTTGGACTTAACAGGGCTGGGTTAAAGGTTGGACTTGGTGATCCTGTCTTTTCCAAACTAAACAATTCTATGATTCTGTGATTCTAAAATCCCTGCTGCCATACCACTTCTTTCTTCCCAAATTTTCGAACAGATAGCTCAGCAGGTTCACCTGAGCAGGTCCAGCAGGTTGCTGAAAGATATGTGCGGGACTGAACCATGAAGCTAGATATATCATACCATAAAGAGACATAAATACTTAGAGGTGGCCAAAGACTTGAGGACAAATCTTAAGGCCCTTTGTATCATTATTGTTACTGAAGTTAGGAAACCCATCTTTCTCCTTGCTTCCCCCAAACAGTCCTTGTGTGTGCTGAGGTGCTGATTTGGAGATGCTGGTGAGCAATGAAAGAAACAGCAGGATTTGAATTAATAGGGCTCTACTTCTCAGTGTTGCTGTCACCGTTGCTGAGAAATCTGGCCCTGGCCTGGTGACCTAAAATTAAAGGGTCAGGAGACTATCCAGATTTGTGCTTTCCTACAGAAACGAGGTAAAAAGCACAGATTCTTAAATGTCTTTTTGCACAGACAGGTAGCAAACGCACGCACACGCAAAGTCAAAACAAATAAAGTCCTCTGTCCTGTGAAGCACAGAGTGTCCTCCTCCTCCCTCTTTCCATGACAGACACGTGTCACTGGAGCTAGGGTATGGTTTACCGGCCCTCTGGCCTTCACAATGTTCCCAGCACTTCTCGCACACTCCCCGCATGCACATCCATATGCTCATCCTCTGTTTTTATTGCTGAAGGTTATTGAGGGCAAATGAAGGCCTCCAATGCCACTTTCTGTGGCCAATTTAGATCTCTCAGATAATCTCCTGTGAGGTCACCCACCTCTTCTAAATGTCATGTACGCATGTGATCTGAAGGCCTTCACAGTCTGTCCTCATGCCTGAATGACATCCCAGTGACTCAGCCACCAACACCTCTGAATGAGGCCATCCCTTAATTCCCTGCTATGGCTGTTTCTCCAATGAAATGTTGCTGTGCATCCTCACTCTAAGAGCAATTAAGTGGGGCAGTGCAAGGGGTATGAGCTCTGCGGAGATTGAGAAAATGACATTGGACGGCCCCACATAGCTGAGAAAATTCATTTGACATCAAATTCATATTGTCATGACTCAAATGGGACCTGTGGGCTCTTCCCTAGCACTTAAGAGGAGAGGAACATGCTCTGCCTTTGTGACACATCCAGCAAGGCAGCTGAAATCAGCTGTGTTCTGACCTAAACCCAAAGACCAGGCCAGCTGCAGGGGTAAGTGAAGCTCTGCTGGTTTGCACCATGGATTTGTCACCAGCCTCCACCCGGAAAAAAAGAGCCCCAGCAGACCATGAGCTCTGGAGGAGCCTGATTCAGAAAGACAAGAGGTGGGACCACAGCCTCCAAAACCCCTTCCTGCTGGGTTGGAGGCAAGCCAGGGAGGTTGCGCTCCTTCCCTCCTCTTCCCTCCAGCAAGACCCAGGCTCTGCTAGCCTGGTCTCTCCTGGGATTGCGCCCATCTAGCCTGCTTGGTTGAGGCTTTTTGCCCTACTGTCCTTCAGGGAGCCCCTCACATCTGTGGGGGAAGATCCCAGTGCCCAGGATTTCTAGTCCTTCCCCACAAAGCTGGGACTATCTCATCCCTCTGTTAGCTTCTTTAGTGTGACTGTGTTTTCCTCTCTGAAGTCATTCTGTCCTGCTGGAGCAGGAAGTGAACCAGCACATGAGGGAAGTGATTTTACATTGCAGGATTCCAGGAAACACAGTGTATGTCAATGTGGAGGCATAATTCCTCCAGAATTTGTCTCGTTGTATCCCAGCAATCTCAGTGGTGTTGCATCGTCTGGCAAACCTTTACCAAGAGCAGCTTCCAATTCTTCAAGGATGTCTCTCTTCTGCGTCTCTTTCAACTTGGTATGGTACAGCACGAATCATAGAGTAGAATATGGCTGTTGTTAGTCTTGCTTATTGGGTTTTTGTTTTTTTGTTTGTTTTTGTTTGTTTTTGTTTGTTTGTTTTTTTGCTTAGTGATATTTTGCATACCTTGCTCCTTCTCTTCAAAAAAAAAAAAAAAAAAGAGAAAAGAAAGTGGCATCCAGAAGTGCAAATTACTAATATCCAGAACAAAAAATATTTCTCCTCTACCAATCTAAAAAAGAAAACTACCTGTTTTATTTATCTTTATGCCATGTAGGAGAAAAAACAAGAGAAACCAGGCCTGACATCAGTAGTAGAGGAGTTCATTTCCACACTAGTGCATTCGGTTGCCAAAAATGCATTTTTTATGGCTCTATCTCAGCAGAAGTTCTCATGTCATGACATCCCTGGGAAGCAGCTTTGTAAAGAGCAGTGATGTTGGGCACTGACCTTCCAATGGCTCTCACTGTGAAGAGAGGCAGTGCTTTCAGGCAGACTCTTTGCATGCCCTCTGTCATGTACATTTTCAGCTTACAGACATGCTTAGTAAATTTTGCAAACAGCAATTATGAAGTCTCCAAAGCATCACACACCAGCATGCATCCCAGCCTTTCTCCTATTTAAAGCTTTTGTTTTTCAGTGAAGCACCTCTATTTAGAATATCGCTTGTGTGAATCACCAAGGCCTGAGGACTTGGTGACTGAACTGCTTATTAGAAGCAGAAGATCCTTAAGTACAGCCCTCAGAGGGATTCAAAATGCCATTTAGTCCATCTCTTTGCCTCCAGGCAAATTTGTAAGAAATATATTCTCTACAGCACACATAAAAGATGATGCCATGCATGATGGCAACTTCACAACCTCCCAAGGCAACTTGCCCTAGCCTTTTGTTATCTTTATTGTTAGAAACTTTTTCCTAATTTAAAGCTGTTATTATTGGCCTGCATATATATACAACATGTATCTGTGATATTACATGTTATGCCTCTGCAGGAAACATACAGCACTCAGTAGAGCAATCAAATTGGAAAATTATGACAACCATATCAATGAGATGAGAAAGCAAACCCTGTATTTCCCAAGACATGACTGACCTACATGCAAGGGGGGACTTTGGTCTCTTGTGATTTTTCTAGGTCAGATGACAAAAATAATGAGTCTTAAAGGAAAGTGAGCTGGTTCTTGCTGAACCCAAGCAAGAAGGATTGCACTCAGAACTAGTGGTTCTCAGTCCTGGGAGACTCCACCTTCTCTAATGCCACTAGAGGACAGACCAAAACCAAAACAAGGAAAAAAAGGAAGAGGATGGATGACTAAAAGTTTAAAAGTCAAACCCCAAACCACTGCACCATGCAGAAGGTGTAGCTCAGAACACATTTTATTATCTTCACAAGTGAGGACCCTAAATGAGTGATTGGTGTAATTAGAAATTATGCCATTCAAATGTAAAGAGTCATCATGGAAAGAGTCAAGGCACAAAGTTGGATTATAGCTTCCCCAGCAATTCTCCTGGTTGGAAATTTTGGTCACAATGAAATGATATCTAGGTATAAGGAATACTGGTAGAGATAATTTCATGTTTGAATAGTCTTAGGAAGTTGGGACAGGTAGCTGAGTTGAAGCTTTTCTAGAGCTACAGGTTCCCACAAATAGTTGTGTGGGGGACACAGAAGGACTAAAGTTGTTTTGGAAAACCGGAACCTCTTTTTCTTCTTAATAAAACTTTCACCACTAATAACAATCACAAGAAAATCCTTTTTCCTTCCCTCTATCCACATTTTTAAATGAGAATGTATTTCTAATTTCCTGGCAAACTATTAGCATCCAACACATCAAACCCATCCAAAAGGATAAGCAGAATGAAGACGTCTATTTTCATCACTGAACACATAAGCTATTAAAAATAACATGCTGAAATGGGCCAAGGAGAGAAGACCTTTACCCCTCCATCCTTGCACATACGTTCCATAGTGATGCCTGCTTTTATGGCAATGCAGGCTGCCACAGGAAGCCAAGGTTAAATAGTTTAAGGTTGAATAGCCTGGCTCCCCTTGGAGCTAGCATTTGTGACCTTTAGAAGACTGTGCAAACCAGAAGCTGGTAAATATTTGTTTCTAGGAGAAACCCAAACAATTAAGAGCAAAAAGATTTATTGACTGCAGTGACTCACAGAAGCGGCCTCATGGGAGGGCAGTTTCCAGCACTTTCTGAGTGTTTCAGAAATGCTCATTGCACACAGCACTGTCCTGAACAAATTGGACAGTTTGGTGTCACCTTGATAACAGAATCACTGCATTTTAGAAAGCAGGAAGGACATTGTCATGAGGAGCAATGGCCATTAGGATTGTTTAGCTGCCTGACGGGACCTCGGCTTCAACTGCTCTTTCTGCCTTTGAAAGTGACCCGAACACTTTTGTTTCTGATGTCTTAGCTATGCCAGTTTATCCTCTTGTCTTTTTAGTTGAGAATTTCAGTACACGGGAAACCACAAATGGCCTATAGAACCTGAAGTTCTCGGCAGTACTTTTTTTTCTGAACTTATGGCAATGAGTTGGATTTACAGAAGCTGTAGAAATGAAGTATTTTTTCCAGTAACTCTTTTCTGAAAAGATGAGGGAGATCAAGAGAATACCTGATCTGACTAGCAGGGGGCGGGAAATCAACCTTTTTATCATTTAATTAAACATTTCCAGAAGTGGAAGCAGTAGGAAACAATATTGCTTCTGGAGTAACCCAGGTAAGATCAGCAGGGGCACCCACATAACACTCGTGTCTGAGGACTCTGCTCCCTTAAGCATCACTGAAGGCTGCAGAATTGGAATATCCAGCAGAGATTATTGCTGCCCTTTCCCATTCTTGCTCACCAGGGTCTGCTCACTCCATACAAGACACTGGTAATCTCTACACAGAAAGAGTTAACCCATTAAAAATAAAGTGCTGTAGGTAGAAACTTACCAGACTATCTTCTATAGCAGATAAGGGGCTCAGCTGTAAAGGGTCCGATCTTTAAAATGATCTTTATTCTAACAGGACCATTGGGAGCTGATAGTACCCAGCATATCAGGTGAGAAAGTCAGCATATAAGATTGAAAATTTAAGCTGAGACAGCCTCCCAAGCTTCTCTGTGCTAAGAAAGTTGTGTTTCTGCTTGTTCCAGAGTTGATGGCAAAATTTCTGTTGGCTTTGAAGGAACCAAAACCAGTGTCTATTTCCATATAACTCTGTAAACTTTGGACTGAAAAATACTTATTCCACCACAAAGTTCATTTGAAGAAAATTGCAAAATATAGTTCCCTGCAGAAGATCTGTTAGACTTCTAACAGCAATTTTATATCCTCAAAGGCAGATAAACCTGCTTGGGGAAAAACAGAGGGGTGATTTGTATGGTGACTGCTTTCATATTCTGTTTATAATTTCAACTTACAGCCTCAGCCACAGTCAGGAGTAGTAGAAATATCAGGATGTGTGGTTTGCACGCACAGGCTGTTTATTTTACATGTACAGCTGGTGTGTGTCAAAAGTGAGTGGATATGGCTGTTTCAAGGTATGTCCTGAACCTGAGTGTTTTCTTTCCAGACAGTGTAATCTTCAAACCCTGGAAATTATGTTAGGGTGCTGATGTTGGGAAGTATGGGGGAATTTACTTAATACAATCAATTTTTTTAGAAGGTTTGACTCAGCTAGTGTAATGAACTGCTCTACCAGCAGCGCACAGTATTTGCCTGCATAATGATGAACTGAAAGTCTGCCTCCAGTCTAGTTTGTAAAGTTAATATTTTGATTTTTCTTTTGGTGCTTTTTGGTTTTGTTTTTTGTTTGGTTTGGTGTTTTTGCCAGGGCTGTAGGCATATTCATATGTTACTGTGAGCCAAATGAAGGTGCAGGCAGAGAGATTATCTACTGTTCTACATACATAAACCTTATTACCTTGTGAAATCAGGTTTCTTCTGAACACATTTGTCATTTTCACAGTGCAAATTCGGGAAATTTTCTTTGTGGTTACTTGCTTGTTGGACCGTAGTTCAGCAAAAAGGAAGACTGGAAGAGGATGAAAATAGGGAAGCCATAGGTGCACCCTTTCAAGATGGTCAAGTTGGCTTAAACTACTGTATTGCTGTCCTTGAATGACCTCCAGGAAATATGAATTATGTCATTACTTGTAAATTTTAAAAAATTGAGGCATATACATTTGCTATTAGTCTCTTCCTCCTTTCAAAGCTAGGGTATCAAATTGACACTATTGTGTGGTAGTTCCATTTAACCACATTTCTCACTGAACTTCAGCTCTCATTAGCATCCTCCCCTGGGACATGACTGCTGGGATCAGAGGAGGTTCCTTGACACCAGAACTGCTTTCTTAACCGGAGGATCAAGGTGCAACTGTACTGTTTCTTTGTGTGTGAGGACTAAGAATTTTCTGGCAGAACTTGTCATGCTGCTGTATTCCCCACCCTCACCCCCAAAGCCACTGTCTCTTTACTGCAGGAGGAGTTTTGCCAGTCCAGCCCAGGCCACCCCCCTGGCTGATTGAATTCCTGAGGTGTGTGTGTGCTTTCCCCAAGTGCACTGGGTGCCTCAGCAAGGCTGGAGTGGTGCATCCAAGGGCTGCTGAATTATCATGTCAGACAAGTCCCACAGTTCTGCTGAGAGATACCACCTGCCCTGCAGAGATGGGCCACCTGCAAGACCAATGGACAGGTAAGTCTTTGCAGTATTGGGAAGGTGTTTTGCTCTTAGACATTTCAAAGTTTGTGTTTCCCCCCAGAGAGTTTCAGGTCCATCTGTCCTCTTCACCTGCTTTTTCTTCACTTGTCTACAGTTTCCTTCCTTGGGTGTGACAGAAGAACTAACATAGAGCAATGATTTTCCTGCTTCAGGCAAAATGCAAAGGTCCCCTGAAAACTCTGCTGTTGTACCAGGAAGATGCTGCTGCACTCTCATGCCAGGTGCACACTGCTGGGACTCAGGGCATGAGTGGTCACTCCCTTCTAGAGTTGCTTATGTCAATCCATATCCTAGACAGATGAGGCCAAAATAAACTTGCTGAATATAGAACAGCCTTTCAAGCTGTTGTGGGCATACTATGTTTTTTTTTTCTGCGCAGGCAAAGCTTTGCACTTCCATGACGGAATCAATATTTGCATTGTTCCTGTCATAAGAACTCTGAATTAAAATTAATTAAAGTGAGGTCATAGTACATTAGTTCTTGGAGAGTGCCTTGGAGATGAGGGGTTTGGCTCAGTGCTATCCACAATTTATGTGCATGCCCTGTTGGCATCCAGATCTCACCAGGGAAAGAGGGGAGATAGTCAAAATCCTGCATGGTCTGCTAGGACTCTGACCTGGGGAAGAAAATTTGGCATACACAATTTCTGTGACTACCTAGGAATTTCTTTCAGGAGTGGAATTTAGAGACTATGTCTGTGTGGAGGGAGTTGTCTCTCTCCCTGTTTGGTGAGCAGGGCCACCAGTACCTTACGCCACTATGGACTGGCTCTGAGATCAGCCTGACAAGAGATCAGAGAGGCTTGCTAGTCACACACCAGTCAGTAACTCATGAAGGTTAGGGGGGTAAATAACACACATTCCATCAATGCCTTTGTCACACTCCAGTATGGCTTTATTCAGTCAGGAGTCACTGAGGAAAAAAAGCCCTCCAGACACCTGGTGGTTTGTCATCCCTCCCTCATCCTTTGGCACGTGCAATTAATTCCAGCTGCACTTCACCCATGGGTGCTCTCCCACTCTCAAACCTGAGAGCTTGTGAGTAAATGAAAAAGGATCTGCATGTTCAGGTGCAATCCTTTCAGTCCCAAGGATAGGCCTGAGACTTACATGATGTGGAAGGACAAGTCCAAGTCACCAGGTAATGTGGTAGTGCTGCTGACAGTGATCACAACGATGATGACAATAGTGTGCAGTCTCTAGGAGCACTTCTAGTGATCAGCTGAGTGTAGACATCAGGATCTCATTATCCCACGCAGTAACAGCAGCTGATTGCAGTGTAAC